>NC_046304.1:6999706-8371373 GCF_004115265.2 Rhinolophus ferrumequinum
TCTGCATTTATATGCATGTGTTCACATGTAGGTGTATGTATAGATATGTGTGTATATGTATCTATGTGTGATATGTATATGTGTTCTGTGTGTATATGCATGTGTCTCTGTGTATGTGTGTGTGCAAGTAATATATATGCATACATGTGTGGTGTGTGTCTCTGTGTATATGTATGTGTGTTTATGCGTATTTATGTGCATGCGTGTATATGTAGGTATGTGTCCTGAAAAATCTTTGTGAGAGACATGTTTCTGTATGCATAGGACTTGGAAGAAGGATTATTAGTTATCTTCTCTCTCTCTCTCCTAAATTCCTATGCCGTGACGCTGACAAAAAGGGTCAGGGTCTGCTCAGGAACTCCCTCTGGCACTTCTCCGTCCTTCCCTGAGTCCTGGCACCTGCAAAGGCCTATAGGATCCTTTCCTATTAGAGCCTCAGTGTCCTGATCTGTTCCATGGGTCTGCTGGGTGAAATGACAAAATGGTCTTTGCCCGGCATCGCTCAGTGCTTACTCCCTTCTTCCCCTCTCCTAGGATTAAGCAGAAAAGAAGTTATCCTCTCCTTAAACCATTCTGAAATCAGAAGCTGAGGAATTTACTGTCAGAACAATAGTACAAATGGTCTGATATACTGTTTGATGTTATCAAAGAAGTTTGGCTGCAAAGACCAGCTGTGGCATGCAGGGGAAGGAAAAATGCTTTGATTGTGAACTCTTGCACAATAGATGTATGACTGTTTCGGCTATGCTTTTTATGTCTCCTGTTTTTCTCCCATTCCACATTTTCTCCTTGGCAGCCTTAACTTTGCTCCGATGCGATGAAGGAGGGCATGACAACGGCCAGTAAGTAGCATAGTTTCTGGAAAAAGGGCCCTGGATGATAATTACCAAACTGTCCCTGATAGCTGTACGGTGCTTTACAGTGTAACAAACGTTTTCAAATATAATATCTAATTTCAATCCATCAAATAATTCCTGTGAGGCCAGGAGGAGTAAGCTCTGCCTAAAGGGAAGGGACTGAAGGTCTGGAGGGTTCTCTCCAGAGCCAGTATGAGTGAAACCAGGGGTGGAAGACTCACATCTCCCTGCCATGCAGTGCGTTTCCTTCCCCTCATGTGTGGGCACCCACACACACCTCCATGAGTACCATTGTCCTGGCTGAGGAGACTGGTGTGTGGTTTCTAGAGGCGGATGCTCCAGGGGCCGGGGGGAATCTGAAGTGTTTCTGGAGGCCACACAGCTCCTCAGCCTCATGGAGCCTTAGTTCCTTCTCTGTCAGAATCCCCATCAGTGACACGTGCCTGGAGTGGCCTGGGATATCTAATAGAAAACACTTATAAAGTGTCTCCCACTGAGTGAGCACTTACGACATGGCAGTGGCTGGTGTTAGTCATTATTGTTCTTTATGAATGTGCTTTGAACAGTATTTGCAATATACATTCCTCACATCTTGAGAGCTGGTGAATTTGTCCAGAAAGAGATGCGTGTTGTGCTTAGATCAGGGCTGGAACTGGACCTTGCAGTGACTTGGCTAATGGTAGAACCAACTTGGGCTTTCCTGCTTCGTAGCCAGTCAGCACTTCGTCCCGCCCACCCCCACCACAGCACCCTATGGTGTCTGCTCAGTGCATGGAAAGGCTGTGGGCCTTGAAACCAGCCCTGCTCTGGCACATTTTATCTGGGAGATTGTTGGTGGGTCATCGAAATCTCAGTGAGCCTTATATTTAGTTTGTAAAAATGAAGATGAAAGGCATCGACTTGGAAGAGTGGATGCTTAAAAAAAGTAAGTCAAGGGAATAGTCCTGAGATTCTCCTTCAGGGTTTTATGGAAATTTTCGCCACTACACATAGAACCCTGGACCCAATAGGGTAAGAAGAGGTACCAAGTTGATCTGCAATCAAGGGACATCTCTCGGTCTCAAAGCATACGTGACAGCGTTGATTTTAAGACTATGAAGAGATGACAGGCTGAGATGTGGTTTGTTTACCTGGATTGTCCCCAGAGGGCCTGCCAAAGGGGTCTCTGTAGCTTTAGTGTCTGGGGGGGACCTCGCTGAGCCCTGGGGGTCTTCACTTCGAGTCTGATCTGGAGAAAGCCCATCGCTGCTGCTGTCCTCTTCAAAGGCAAACGCATCTGCTGATTTGGAGAAACTCACCTGGTTACCTGAGGGAGTGAAATCCAAGAACTCGGTCAGTGGCTTAGGCACATCAAAGGGCTTTTTGGAAATGCTTCAATGTGTTATCCCTATTAAGACTAGTTCCTTAGCTCTGTTTGTAGTTCAAGGTAAGAGTGGGGAATATGTGACGTACGAGGTCTGACAATTAAGTTCACGAACTTGTTGCGATGATGTCATTAATTGTTTTTTGATATCAGAGGGATTATTCATTATGAATTTGTACCAACTGGACAAACAGTTAACCAAGTTTACTATTTGGAAGTGCTGAAAAGACTGCATGAGAAAGTTAGGTGACCTGAACTTTTCACCAACAATTCATGTCTCTTGCATCACAACAGTGCACCAGCTCACACGGCACTGTCTGTGAGGGAGTTTTTAGCCAGTAAACAAATAACTGTATTGAAACACCCTCCCTACTCACCTGATCTGGCCCCCAGTGACCTCTTTCTTTACCCGAAGATAAAGGAAATATTGAAAGGAAGACATTTTCATGACATTCAGGACATCAAGGGTAATATGACGATAGCTCTGATGGCCATTCCAGAAAGAGTTCCACAATTGCTTTGAAGGGTGAACTAGGCACTGGCCTCGGTGCATAGCTTCCCAAGGGCAGCACTTCGAAGGTGACCATAGTGATATTCAGCAATGAGATATGTAGCACTTTTTCTAGGATGAGTTTGCAAACGTAATTGTCCGATCTCGTATAAAAGGTCTACCATTATATATTAAACATTATTTTCAGGTTTATCGCTGCCTGAACATTTCCTGTGTGAACCTATGTTTTTGAAATTAAATCAGGGAAGATGAAGGAAAGAAAAAAGGTCACTTTGTGCAGAATGAGGCCAATGGAGACAGCACTAGGAGGACGCCCCATTTCCCTCAGGTTTTACGACGAGAGCTAGAATTGAGATGACAATGTGCTATTTGCATGATGTTCAAATATAAAGCAGGGCACACAGCACAAAAACGTTTAGCAAACTTTGCTAACAAGGATAAGCTAGGACAGCTACTAAGTTTAAATTCCTAAATGTCAGAATTAGCTCATGTCACCGGAGTGTCCCAAAGCCCCATTCAACTAATACGTATCTGTTTATAAAAGCCATAAATGTGTCTCAGAAACCTCAGCATGATCTTTATTTGTTTATTACTTGGGTTTTCTTTTGATTCCTCTTATCTTTGTGTCTATTTTAGAAATCCTCAATGGCTCACACATTCAAAATTTCTTCCACGGCAGCCGACATGGTCTTTGGGCGGGGGGAACAGATGGATATATTAGCTCGAAGAGAGGGGTTATCAGATCAGATGGGACTGTCATAACATCCTTATATGTCTCGTATGCTTTTTAATTGCCAAATTTCATCTGGTTTATCATCCAGCTGCATAGGACAGAATGTGCTGAGGCCACATCGCTCATCTGACCCGATTCCAGGCACAGCTCTTCTAAAGGAATTTAGGTATTATCAGGAAGTTTTCCAGCCCAGTATTCTGCAATCACACTGACAAGAACTTTTGACTCCTGCTCTGTGCAGATAAGGCAGAGGAGCTTTCACCATGCAGACTGGAAAGCCAACGAGGAGCTGGAAGTAATGGAACAAATGTGGTTTGGGGCTTGTCATCGCCGCCACTGCTGGCATCTGTCATGGCCCCTCACTCAGACATCCAAGGGTCAAATCAGGAAAGAGGCCAGACAAGGACAGGGCAGGTGGAAACTCCAGTCGCTGGCCCGTTGGGCAGCCCGCTAACCTGGGGAGGCTTGGGGACCACATTGCTCCTCCAGGGAGCCAAGGATCCTTTATGAAATCATTGCTTTTCTGTGATTATAAAAAGTAATATATCCTTACAAAAATTCACACCATAAGAGCTGTACATAATAATCCCACTTCCCATTAATAATTTGTTTCCTCTTCTAGATTTAATTCTAGACATACAGCAATGCATATACACACAAATTTAAAAAATATTTCATATAGATAGGTCTGAAACTTGCTTTATTTACTTTATGTTTTCTGGAGATCTTTCCATGTAAGCACATAGAGATCTTCCTCAATTAAAAAAAAAAAGTATTTTATTTTTGTAGCAGCTGTACACTATTCCATTATATTAATGGGGACTTTTATTTTTCAACTTTTATTTTCTAAGGCACACTTTTTAACTACCATATAAAAATTTGAAATAATAGATAAGTACAGAGAAGCATATAAAACACAGGTCTACATTTCACCTGAAATAAACGCATGCTAACATTTTCTTATATTTGCATCAGAAAAATATTCATTTCCTAACAGGGGGGTTTCATTGGATATTTGACAAATGCCAAGTTTTTCTTTATAATCAGGGGCCACTCTACTCCCCTTTCAGTACTCTGGTCTCAAACACTTCCCTCTCTCTGTTAAGAGTCCAGAGTTAGCTCTAACCTTTCCTCCCCCTTTTCTCACAGCAAACCCTGTAAATAAGCCTGTATTTGTCATTTTCATGCTATGTGAAAAAATTACACGTAATCCTTTTGTCAAGGGGATCATTTGCCTGAGATCTTCCAGGAAGGTCCTTCCAGGTGCCCCCATGACTATGCTTCCATTGTCAACTCAACCTATTTCTTTAGTTTAGAAACAATGTTGTCATTAAAATTTCAAGTCCTACTTCTATTTGTGGAATTAAAGGCTTTGTCCCTATTAAAAGGAGCACATGTATATGGAGGGCCAGGTGGGCCTGGGAGTTCGGGGGTGAGGTGGGTGTTAAGCCTCCCCACGCCAGAAATCACAGCATTTCATTGGGATCTACTTAGCACATACCCTGAGCCACCACCGTTCCTGTTCTCAGAGAATCCTGCGTGTGGCTCTGCCAGGCCCTGGATGGAGGCAGCCGGTCTTCTCTGCCCAACAGAATTGCCACCTGAGGTCTTTATTTCCTTATATTCCCTCCCCCTGTGTCCATTCTAAGTTAGTATGGATCTCTTCTGTACGTTCTGTTACTTCAGAGGACAAAGACCACCCCCCCACCACCATTTCCACCCACACCCAAACACAGTATCACTTCTCAAATATGTACCAATCAGAGCCAAGGAGCCAAATTGCAAAGCTGTCCTAGTAGTGCAACATGTGGGTAGAAACGCTGCAAGGAAGAGGCAAAGGTAGGGAAGAAAACGAGAGAATGATTTCTCTTCTTATTCCCCAACAACCCCACTTTTCAAGTGGAGTGAGAGCAAATAAATGATGAAAACAGTAGTTTGTATCAGGAGTTCACTTAATAGAACAGCAATAACAAAGGCAATCAACTTTTGTTACGCTTCATAATGGATAAGTAAGTCAGAGTAGGGGGCACATTTTCTCATCTCTGTTCTGAGGACATTGCAAGGTCCAGTCCACCCAGTAATTTAGAGACTAAGCTAAGCCTGTGGGCCCAGGCTTTGTACTCTCAGAGCCACCCGCAGAGGGGGTGGAAAATCAGTTACCTTCCCTGGAGGCCATCAGGTGACATACTGTTTAGGAAACATTGTAAGACCTGCAGATTGGTTGTGGAGAGGTAGCATAGAAAACAGCTGTCTCTCCTTTTTCTACACACATGTACTGAGGACATCTCCATATTCCACAAGATCGTTTACTTGACTTTTTGTGATTTGAGGGGCTGAATGTGACACCGTGATTATGAGAACAAAGAAAGCAGGGATTCTAGGAAAGGTGACTGTGATGATTTCTTTGGAACTTGTCTCAGAAAAGGGTTGGAAGAGTCGTGGAAACCCCGTTGCCACCAGTAAATCAGCATGTCCTTTGCACTTTAACACTGGGCATTTGGTGACCTTGGGTGGAGGCACTGGAATGATGTGGAAAAGTCTAGAAGTCAAGTATCTGGAATAAAGGAGTCAGTAATCAGTTCATTTCCCTCAATACTGGACAGAGCATTCCTCAGTTATTTTTTTCATTTCCAGCCTTCCCACTTTAAGAGAAACCGAGAGAAGCGGAAGGATAATCAGATACGATATGGTGAAGAGATGGAAAACCATGAGAAGGATGTTATCTAAGTGTTGCCCTGGGACACAACTGGAAAACTGTCAAGGACCAGACTGTCTGGGGAGTGCTGTTGGTGGTTAGATGAAGGAGAGAGCAGAGTGCAGTTATCCAAGAAGACTCCTGGACGAGACAGGATTAAATTGAGCCTGAAATGACAGGTCAGCTGTGGCTAGGACAACAGAAAGGGAGGGGGCATTTGGCAATAATGGGGGGAGTGGAAGGGTGCTGGTTAGAAGTGACAGAGTGGGAAGGGTGGGAAGGGTGAGGAGGAAACTCTCCCAACCAGGGGAGAGGATTATTTTGGGACCCAATCCTTGGAAAGACAGAGCTTCTAAGAGTCTACTTTATCAAGTGACATCAATCATTTAAAGAGGTTCCTCTGCTTAAATCTATGGAGAAACCATGAGTTTTCTGTACACACAAAGACGTCATGAGTACATGCAACCACCTACAGGGCAGTTGTTTACACCTGAATGAACAAACAGGGTAAACGCCGAGGCCCCAAATATGACTCCTGCCCGGTATGTAAAAAGTATGACGTGCCAGGTCAGAATACGCTGACAGACACGTTGAGGACCACTTAGGGGCTATCCAGGCCAAAAGACCCCTACATGAGTCCCCGCCAATCACCACTTCCTTGGTTCTATAAGTGGTTAGAATTTGCTGTTGCCAGGGCAGATGAGTGGAAGGGCAGAGAACCCACATACAGTTACACACTCAGCTCACTCCTTGTTGATGAAGAGAACCGTAACGGCGGAGAGGCCCCTGAGAGAAAAATGGCAATGGCTTCCTTCGGAGATGATGTACGTGGTTTTTGGTGTGGTCAGTAAGAAGTTGGGTTCTGGAGTCAAACAGACGTGGTTTGTTCCTTGGTTCTACTACTTCAGTTGTCAAGTTATTTAAACTTATGGAGCCTTAGTTTCCCCCTTCTATAAAATGGGAATAATAATAATGGCTACCTATCAGCGTGTTGAGGATGAAAATAATACAACATGTAAAACACTGAGTTTCGCGTATGTTATATATTATTTGCATCGTCCCTGAGGTGCAAGTGTTCAATAATCGCTAGCTGCTGTTATTGTTATGGTTTTGGTTAGGAGTATCTGCTTGTCTCAAGTTTACCATTATCAAAATAAAGAAGACCACCCGGGAGGCAGTTTATCCTGTGGTCAGCTTTGCAAAGGTCAGCACAACTCCAGAGCCAGAAAAACGAGTGGTTCGTTCTGGCAAAGCAGAGGCAGACCTTCCCCCAGAGCAAGGGGATTGTCACAGGAAAGGCTGCACATTTCTCCCTCCTTCCTGGTTCAAGCCAGACTCATGTGGGGAGGGACAAAGGTCAGCTTATCTGGCTGTCTCTGGAACAACCAAGTCTATCAGCTTTTTGCTGTGGCCCTGGGCCTCTCCTCCAATCTCCCCTGTGCGAGGCTCTCTGGGAGTGCTGTGTGCTGGCTATTGTCCCTGTAGACACGTCAGGTGGTGTGATGACAAGCACTTGCTTTGGGAAGCCCTGACATCACCCCCCAGCTATGCCCACGGGGCTGGCTCTGGGTGCTGGCCCCTTGGGGATCTTGGCCTGGTGACTCTGAGCTTTTCCTCTCCCTCTTGGAAGTGATTAGATGAATGAGTCAGTTGTACTTTCCTCTGCATAAACATTTAAAATTCCAAGATTAGAGTGAGATAATTGGAGTCCTAGTTACCTTTTTGCTAGGCTCACACCAAGGGCTGGAAACCATGAAGTGGAATGTGAAAAGGGACCTTGCTTCCTTATCTGCTTGCAAGCTTGAGTAGTACACTGCTTGCGAGCTATTTTAATTCATGGACAGACCGTCTCCTAACATCCTCCTGGAAGAGACTGAAGCCAAATCCATTGCTTAAGGGAGAAGGTGATTATGTGAAGGTAGAAGTAGTTTAAATGTGGCTCTTGCCTAATGATATTTCTTTACACTGAAGAGACCCTCCTCTGTGGAAGACGGATCGTATTGTCCAACAAAGACACTGCTTTTGAAGGGGGATCAGATGCCTTTATTATGGAAATGGATGTCAGTGGAAATTTGGAGGAACCAAGATTCCTTTTCTTCAGATTTCTTGTTAGAAATTTGCATGAAATCTCTAGATATATCCTGATCCTAGGACTACATAACCTGCATAAGCACTTGACCTGTATCAGCTCTTAGGGCTAATTCTGAGGGACAGAGATCATCGGGTGTGTAAAGATACTTCAGCACTGTCTCTCGCTTCCCCTCTGCAGGACCCCACTTTTTCACAGCTCCCTCTGAGATTTCTAGGGACTTCTCTCCAGCTGCCCTGGGGAGAAGCTCCCCACTTGGGCATGTCCTGCATACTCTCGATGTCTGTGCTCACTTCAGCGGGCAGCCAAGGCCAACACCAGGCAACCGCCTTCTCTCAGCGCTAGCTAACTTTCCTTGTTGCCACTCCCACACCCAGAAAGCTGCCAGCTCCCTGATGCTCTTTTCCCACCCTTTGCCCAGAACCTTCCTCAGAAAAGTATTTTTCATGCATGTCTCAGTATGTTTCTTTCCCCCAAAGATCTGGCACTTTGAAAATTATTTCTCATTATGGAATGATAGATTTTTGTCCATGAGAAAGTTATACCAAAGCAAACCTTTTCTTTTCATGCCAAAGCAAGTGACTCTACCCTCTGGCTTAGGACCTTGGCTATTGTCTATTTGCCTTAAAAGTGAATGATAAAAGAGTGTCAAGAATTCCAAAGTCTCTAAAAATGACCAGATTCTTAGAAAATACAATTTTTTTTTGTTTTGTTACAAAGTCTGAGCCTTGGGGATGCAGGTGAGCAAAGACGAGTGTAGGATCTTTTAGAAAGGTATGTGACAGCTATGAACAGATGACTTCTGGTCTAGCCCTGGTGGACTACAAATGTTGCTTCCTGTGTTAAAGGGCTACACTGATAAAAAGATCTCATTTATCTTTGATAAGGAGGCTGTAGATTCTGAATCACAGGTTTGATTTTTTTTGAAAAAGTAGCTGGAAAGCTGACTCAGGCATTCAGGTGGGAAGCTTGGCTCAATCCAAGGAAAAGGTGAGAACATTTTAAGAGGAGGTGCTTGTCTATAGGAGCAGAACTCCAGGACCCTTCCACTGTTTGAAGAGTTGGGAAAGCCAGCTGGGCTTCTGCTGTACCTTGGCAGAAGCCAGGCCTCTGGACAATAAACAGCTTCCTTGGTAGCTAAGGGATGTTCTAGTCAAGTGAAGAGAATCCTCAGATGACCAGAGAGAGAATTAACAAGCTTGGAGTGCCCCTAGGACACTCAAAACTGAGGGATCACTAAGTGACAATGACTCACGCATAAGCTGAGCAAGGCATGTTCAACTCCAGCCTACGATTTCTGTTTTCATGAAGTCATCTCTCCCGTGTAACATCATTTTTGTTGTATTCAGTGTTCCGGCCTGAGAGAGGGTGGCTGTTAGCAGTTGTTTCAATGGAGGAGAAACAGGGAGTCAGGTGCATACTCTGAGATGTAACCATGATGAAGCCTGAGCCCCCTCCTGTGTTAGTCAAATCAGAAAGACTCCTACTCCTCCACGTGATATCATTCTAGTCATCCGAGCTTATATTTCTTCCGACTGGAATCTGTAAAATTCTACCTGACTCAGAAAATAAATTTTCAGGCTGGAAGTAGGATTGATAGCTGGAACCCCGAAGGAAAGGAAAATTTGGGGGAAAAGACTTTTTGTGGTCATTCAGCTGACTGTAAGAGGGGTGACATCTAGGAATGAGAAGAACAAAATGCCAGAGTGGGAACTGGTTCTCAGACAAAAGTATCATTCCCTGTGTTGGGTGAAGTTCTAGATGATTGTATTTGAGGGTTGGAACATAGTTGGTCTTCAAGGAAACCTGGAGGGAGCAAGTCAATGACTGAGTATTCCACTCAGAGCTTGGCAGAAACATAGAAACGCAGCTGCAGAGAGGGCTAGAAAATGTAAACCCATCTGGAAAGGCACGCGGATGCGGTGGGGGGAGGATACACAGATGCCAGGAGAATGACACACAGCAAACTACAACCCTGAGTCACCACTTCACCACATCAGGGGTGATGATCTGATCACAAGAAGTGATAGAAAAGTGGGGCTGGATCATCATCACCATGGGAAGGGCTACTCAAAGTGCTGTCTCTGCAGCGGGTCTCTGAACAACTCTGTCTTTGTGACATTCCACAGGATGCCATCACCTTGCCTGTGAAAATTCGTGCATGTTCACAGATTACGGATGAAGAGGCTGGTGCACGGGTTGATAACAGGTGTTTAGTTCTCCATCACTGGTGCCCACTTCTGGACTTTCTTGGATTAGGTCAACCTATATCCTCCACCTCCTGGTAGCTATTCCTCCTCTTTATTCTTCACAGAATCCCTGCCTCTATCCTAAATATTATTGCGTGAGAACCTCATTTTAGCCCTGTTCTCTTTTTATATATCCTCCACTTGCCCCAACCACGCTCTAGTGACACTCTTGAGTCTTTGTACCCTGCACTGCTTCTATTTTTATAGCATTCGTCATATTTTATTATGATATAGAATTATTTATTGTTTTTGTTTATTGTCTATCTACCCCACTAGAATTTAAGTTCTCTTAGAGCAGAAATCTTTGAATGTTTTGTTCACTGAGCTATCCCAAGCACTTAGAATAGTGTCTGATATCCAGAAGATATACTCCATAAATATTAAATGAAGAAATAAATAAATGAAAGGGCAGTATTTTCTAAACCATCAGTTTAAATTACCATATACACTAAAATCTCCCAAGTCTATGGCTCTAGACCAATACTTTCTTCTGAATCTTAGTTCAGTAGAACCCACTGCTTACTCAGTCCCTGCCTTTGGAATTCCTGTGGGCCTTTCAAATCCAAGAGTTTGAAACAAGAATTCATCATCTCTCCCAAATCTGTTTTTCCACTTATGGTCCCTTATCTTGATAAATGGCCACCATTTACCCAGTCATCCAACAGAGAAACCTATATGTCATTTTTTTAATCTTCCCTTTGTCCAAATTGATATATTCTACCAATCATTTACTCATGCACAATCGATTACCTCTCAGATACTCTTTCTTCCACACCCTCAGCCATGACTCTGGTTCAGGTTTTTATCAACTGTCATCAAACAAGTCCAACAGCTTCCTAATAGAACCCTTTAACTCTGTGACTTCTAATGAGTCCACTTCACACTGCAGCCACAGGACCTTTCTACCTGCCAAATGCCCAACTTGGCTCACACGCAAAACAAGTTCTACATTCCACTAGAAACTCTTGCAATGGCTCTCCACTGCTTGTTATTAACAGTATTAATATTAGTATTTTAAATTATGTTCCTCCTGATTGAGGAATTAGAAGAGTGCTTAATATGTGTTTCCTTAAGTGATTGAGAAGTTTGAACCTCTACTGCTTTACAGATAAAATTTAAAATGACTTTATCACTTGACCAGTGCTACCTGTGGGTCTTTCATACTCATTCTCTGCCCTCTCCTTTCAGGGCTCAGCTAAGAAGTCATGTCTCCCAGGATGCCTTGGTTATGTACACACATATACATTCCCATTGTGACTTTTATCAATTTCCTTCATACAAATCATCACAAGGACTGATAGTTTTCTTCTTCCGTGCCTCTTTTCTTGCTGAAGTGTAAAGTCCTTGGGGTCAGAAATGAAACAAATTCACTAATGTGTCACCAGTGCCTACCTAATTCTGCATACATTTTTAAATTGAACCCGCCTTGAAAAAAGCCCTATGAGATGGCCATCATTATTGTCGGCATTTCAGAGAGGAACAATTGAGGCACAGTGAGATTAGATAACTCCATGGCTATGTGGCCACAGTCAGAGTACGGCTTTGAAAACCAGGCCAATGGACCCCAAAGTGCCTGCTTTTCCTGCCTTCAGGCAGCTTCACGTCCAGTCCATTATTTTCTCTTATTTATTGCTTTCCTTCCATTCCACTGGCCGTGTCCCTGCTCATGCCCTCCTGACTCCTTATCTGAGTGGGTGCATAGTTTTTGACCACCCCTCTGCCTGCAGTCTCTCCTCCTGCATCTGAAGCCAGTTAATATTCCTGACCCTCAGTTCTTCTCATGGGGATTCTCCTGCTCAACAATCTCGACTTAAAGCAAAATTAAATAAATTCAAGGAAAGACAAGAAACCAACAAAATTTATGAACAACTTCATGAATACTTCTTTGTAATAATGACCAATAAAAAAGAAAGACTTCTATCCAGTGTAATGCAAAAGAGAGGCAGGAAGGAGAAACTATAGGAATTACATTTGCAATGAAAAAAACCCCGCAATATAAGCTTCAGAGATGCTTAGAACAATTGTAAGCCAAACTTGATATAACTTTAGGCTAATAACCTTGAAATTCAGAGGGATAATGAGAACTTTTAGAAAAATGTAAACTGTACAAATTACCTTAAGGATAAAATTTGAATACACAAATAACTCTGGACAAAACTGAAGAAAAGCTATCAAAGAACTACTCCTAAGAAAAGTGTTGAGCCTCAATGATTTTAATAGGTAATGTTTTCAAGCAACTGATTATTGTGAACATATTCAAATATTTCCCAAACATGAAAGATATGGAAAGGTAATTATAACTTATTTTGTGGAGTGCATATATTCTTGACACTTAAACCTGAGAAATACAAAACAACCACATAGACCAATATTATTTATGAACATTGTAGCAGAGAGGACACTATTCATCAAAATTTATGTTCCTTCTTCCATTGTACAGCAAGATTGCTGGGAAATTACTGTTCAGCTAGGAAATGACTTTTCCCGCCATATGTACTATTTTCACAATGGAATGTGAGTGGAAGTGATGTGTTCGTTTCTAAGTTGAGGCTTTTTAAATATGTGTGTGGGCCTTTTTATTCTTTCTTTCCCCCTCACTTCATAGGATGATGGGACTCCAGGGCACAGGTTGGCAAATTATGGCCTGTGAGCCTGCTGTCATTTTGTAAATAAAGTTTTATTAGGACACAGCCATATCCATGTTTTTACTTATTGCCTATGGCGTCTTTCATACTACAACACCTGAACTGAGTAGTTGTGACAGACAGCTTAGATAGCTTGGATTCTTTACTATCCGGCCCTTTAAAAAAAACTTTGCCATCCCTGTTCTAGGGGATGGTGGAGCAGTAAGACTGCAGGGGACTGTTGTGCTTGAAAGAGTTGCCATTGAGAAAAACCCTCTCTGGACTGTTTATGAATAAGATACACTTCTATTGTGAAACTGCTGAACTTTTGTAGTTTGTTTAGGAGCTACCTGTATTGCAACTAATAATGAAAGAGAAGAAAAATCTCAAATAAGAGACTAATGATTTCTAGAGAAAACAAATCTATGTAGAAGTTTTTCCCAGAAATGCAAGGTGATTAGGAAAGATAGCAATATCCCATTACTAGGTCAAAAAAGAAAATCCGTGTAACCATCTTTTCATGCATATTGAAAGCATTTTAAAAACAGCATTAATCTTACAAATTACTCTTAGTGGAATAGGATAGAGAACTACTTCCTTACATAGTAAAAGCTAATATCACATATAGGTCAATGACTAGAGAAATTCCCATTTATGATAAAAACAAAAACAAAAATAAATGTTATAATCAACATTCAACATAACATAGCAAAAAACATAACATATGTAACAATGTAATACTGCTTTTTAAGCACCAGCAATGTAACAATAATAATAATAATTTTCTACTATGTACTATATTAATAATTATTAAACTATGTAATAAAATATTATCTATTGCATAATATAAAATAATATAAATTATATGTGCTTTGTATAATTTATGCATGTAATTTTACATGTGATACACATATACATGATATAAATATTTTACATGCGATAAAATATATTTAACTTGATTTTTATAATATGGTATATTGTACTTTGTAATTTGTACATAATTTGTAATTTAGAAATTGTACATAATTTGTACAAAATTAATATAATTTACAAATACAAATATATAATGTATAATTTATAAATAAAACATGAAAATCACATGTAGTTTATGTTATGAATATTCTGTATGTAATTTTAAAAATTATATTAATTATATAATATACTAATAAAACCATAATGTTACTTTTTGAGTTATCAGCCAGTGCACCAAGGCAGAAATAAAAATGAATGAGGATGCAAATTTTCATTATTTGCAGGCAATATGATTGTGCACCTAGACAATCTAAGGTAAACTGAGAAACTATTGACACTATTAAGAAAATCTTCAAAATTACAAAATAAATGTGCAGAATTAATAGGTTTCCCATATGTCAGCAATAATTGACTTAAAAAAAAATGCCTTACTACAGAAACTAAAAAGAGACTTAAGTAGGTGGAGAGACTGCATTTTTGCCTCATAATTAATGCATTTTAAACATATGAATTCACCATAAATTAATCTATAAATTCACTGCAATTCCAAACAAAATTCTAATAAGATTGAAATTGGCATGTGATAAGCTGATTTTAAATTTCACCTAGCATATACTTGTAAAAGTAGCCAAAAAATATTAGAAAGATCAGACCAATGTAAAGAAACTTGTGAAGACAGATACTAAAACGAATTGTAAAATACATCAATAAAACTGTGAAAAATAAAATTAGACCTTTCTCTTAAACCACACACTTAAATAATTTCATATGCACTAAGGACTGAAACATAAAAATGAAGTATATAAATATTAGAAGACAGCGTAGGTGAATAACTATATTCCTGAGCTAAGAAATGTTTTTAATAAGTAACAAATTCAGAAACAATGAAGAAAAAGATTAATAGATTTAACTATATAGAAATTAAAATCTGCTATAGGTAAAATACACTCTACACACACTCAAAAAGACCAAAGAGAAACTGGTAAAAGGATGTGCAATACCTATGACAGATGGAGGATGAGTGTTTCATATCATATATATGACTTTTACAAAGTAGTAAGGGAAGAAAGTGCCCAGTAGAAAAAAGAGGAGTAACCACAAGTTGCCAGTGACACAAAATCATGTGGAAAAATAAAATCTCACCATAAACCAAAGTATGTAAATTAAAATGAGATCTTTTGCTTGTCATGTAAAAATAAATAATAAATTTATGTGCATGGAGTAGAATGTCTAAAAAAATGATGAAAGATGCCTGATGGAGATCTCTTCCTGTTCTAGATCTTGTCAGAGTCAGTATGGAGATAGTATATGGCTGAGTAAGCTAGTGTAAATTCAAAAGCTCAGGATGATTAGTGTGGTGGGAGAGAGTGAAGAAGAGGGTAAGTCATAAGGACATACGTAGTGGGCGCTGACAGGTTAGCATATTGTCCCTCCTAGAGTTGATATTTTCATATTTACAGGTTCCAAGTACAAAATTCATGTGGCCTTTGAATGGTTAGGTGAGAGCAAGATTTTAGAATGTGCATAATACACTAAATGGTAAGTTTAATAATGAACTTAGTGTTTGATAAAATGAACTTAGTAGTTGACACATACTTTTTGACAATGTGTTTAATTGTGTTTAGATGTGTATTGCTTATTAAATATATAATCCTCAGAGCTCTTTGTGGGCACAAGTGGATGAAAATAAGTTTGCCTATGTGAATGTAAAGCTCCCCTTTCTTCCTTCTATCATAGTTTTCCCAGGTTCCTTCCCACCACCTCTATGAACGAATTCAGTATGCTCAGGTTGTTGGGTCCATTTGGTCTCAACTGTTCAAAAAGGCTACAAAATGATTTTGTATAGTTTATGATAGAATTAATGTTTGTGTCTCCTCCAAAGTATAGGTATCCGGTTGGTGCAAAAGTAATTGCGGTTTTTGCAATCATTTTTAACGTTTTAAACCGCAATTTTTTTGGCATCAAACTAATCCTTCAACCTTTTAGCACACATGAGGGTTGTCAAAGAGTTTTCACATGCTTATATAACCTGAACTTCGCTCCAAGAACCTATGAGTTGGGCGGCTATTGTTATCTCCACATCAGAACGGCGACGTGGCTTGGGGGAAGCCCCAACACACAGCAGCCAAACTGGGCTGAGAGTTCAGTCTTCTCATTCAGGTCCAGTGCTCTTTCTGCTCTACCAGTCCCTTTCCTTCTAAAGGAGGAAGTCTAAACACGGCCACGACTCCTAAGTGATGGATGGAACCTTGTAGAGGAGATATTTTGAGGATTACATCAAGTCAGGTTCTTAATCTACTTGACAAAATTGGTCTATGTTTACTTGACCTTGCAGGGTGAGCAGATGGGAATTTGTCCCTCACTCCCAGGACCTCTTGTTACGGGGACAGCCACCCATGGCATGACTCTTGTCCAGGGAGAGGCCCTCACACCCAGGGGCCCCAGCATGTCAGAGCCATGGCAGCCCTCAGATCTCAGAGCACAGACATAAGCATGCCAGTTTTTCTCCTACCTTTTATGGCCTCTTTCACGGCAGAATCAACAGGGAGTATGTTCTTCTCCACCAGCTCCAGCGGCCCTGGCCGGAGAGCGATTTTTTCATTGAGATCATCTGCGAGCCGGGCTCTTTTCAGCTTCATCTGAGCAGTTGGAATGGACCTCTCTGCAGTGGAGGCTAAGGGGTTGAAATTAAAAGGATCAGTTCTAGAATTTGAAGTTATTATTATTTTCGCTTCTGTAACTAAACCATTGTGTCACATTGTGCTCTATCATCCTAATAATTTTTTAATGAAATCATCATAATTTCACAAGGATTAGCAGCAAATACTAGACGCTTCCAAATAAAGGCAAACGAAGACTCAGATACACAGAAAAGTTAGAGAAACTTGCATTGTGAGGATTTTTGGGGAAAAAAATGTGCCATTTGGATGTAGCTTGCTGTCCCTAAGCTACAGAATTTGGATGCAAATCCTCTCTGTATGTTCCTTGGCACCGGCTGAGCCTACTGTAAATATTATCTAGTATTATAATTAGTTTTAGTAATATGATTTCTTAAGGCTTTTATACTTGTTAATGTGATACTGACTGATTCAAATGTCCTGGTCAGTGGTAAAAGAAAAAAAATTCCTTTGAAACCGTTATTTAATTAAACAGACAGATTTTAAAAAATTAGATTTATCCAACAGGCAGTTTCTGATCATTTAGAGGGTGAGAAGGTCACGAACCGAGCCCCAAATCACCCCTATGCTCTTCTTTCAATTAGGCCCTGATTTATTTCTGTGGAAGAACTTGGAGGAGACTTTAGTTACCCAGGTGTTGGTATAAGGCAGCCCTGGAAGTTAAGATTCCTTAAGAGTTTGCAGCTATACTCTCAAACTTTGCAAATTTAGAAGGTGAGATACTTATAGACCAGGGTCTCAACCCCATTGTTCTGTTATTATCAACCTCCTAACCCAGGCCTAGTGTCTGACCTCGAAATCTCCATACAGTAGAGGTCTAGGGATGTCTAATTGTTGCAATCGGTCAGACTTGTCTACAAGCTGTGTTTGCAAAGCACTTGATGTGAGATGGAAAAATCAATACTCCAGACCAAAGAATGGGAGTGCATACGCCTAAATCCTCTCTGAACCACTCTGGGGTCATTGCAACGGTCACTGCAACGGCTTCTAGCTGGACCTCCTGCTTCAGGGATCTTTCTGATTAAGCTTAACACAAGATTAACCTTCAGGAACACTCCTTTCTTGTATCCATCCCCCTGAAAGGTGCTCTTCTCCTTCCAAGTCTCCCAGTCCTGTTTTGTCAGTCGGCTTGCCACAAACTGAATCCACCCCCTTCATGACCTAAGATTCTCCATCCCCAAACTTTGTGTTCTCCCTTGTGTCCCTGTGTCTTACTGAGTTCACCTTTGCACCTTTGTTACTTAGTTTCCTCACTCTGGAGTGCTTACTATATTCTACACCCCGCTCTACCCTAACGTTCTACTCATATGTCAGGTCTCAGCATAAAGCTTCCTAACGCCTTCTGTTCTTACAGATCCCTTTAACTGTGACTGCCTTTAGCAGTTACAAACATTGGCCCTTAATCTTATTTTACTGCTTCAAAATTGAAGGGCACTGGTCATTTTGTATCCAGCAGATCCTTGGTGCTCCAGGGTGCTAATTTCCAATTGCTGTTGCAGAGAAGAGAGGATTCCGCCGGAATCACTAGAGGCACACACCTGAACTGGAGGCCACTGTGGTTTACCTCCTGATATTTTAATTCGAGACTGTAATGATGTAAGAACATTTCTTATGCTTTTTTTATTATACTATTGCTACGTACTTATTGCCATTAATGTGGAAAATGCTAAAAAAAAAAAAGTATACAAAAGACAATGAAAGCATCGGGAAACTCTCCACTTAAAATCAACTGTTTTTAATACCTGGGTGTCTTTCTTAATTATTTTTATTTATTGGTAGGGGTATTAATTTTTTTATCACAGAATCTGACAGTAAATACAGTTCATGTATATGTTTTTTTCTTCCCTGAACTTGATTGTAAGTACAGTTTTGTTTTCCTTATTTTTTTTCCACTAAACATCACCTTGTAAGCCTTTTCTTATTAAATCATTATTCTTCTAAAGCCTTATTTGCAGTGGTTGCAAGGTATTCAATCATATGATTGATGCATAATTTATTCAGCCCGTCCCCTATTGTTGGACATGTCACTGTTTGCAATGTTTTCACCATCTAAGGTAATTCCATATTAAGCATCATTGTACATAAATCTTTGTATGTCTGATTATTTCCTTTTGATGAAATACAGCATACCTCATTTTATTATGCTTTGCTTAATTCACTTCATAAACGTTGTTTTTACAAATTGAAGGCAAGACCTTCCACCACCAGAAAGATTACAACTCACTTTATTGCAATATTTGCTTTATTGTGGTTGTTTGGAACTGAACCCGAAATATCCCCAAGGTACGCCTGTACTAGAAATTTATTACTGGGCTAAAGGATGGACACATTTTTAAAGGAATTTGATTTACAGAGGGTGTCAAAAAAATGTGTATGCATTTTAAGCAAGGAAAAAACTGTATTAAAATTGTAATACTCAATACAGTCCGATAACAAAAGATGAATACAAGTCATATGTATACATTTTTTTGACATCCCCGGTATGTTGGACATTCCCTAAGTGCTCAGAGAGTTAGGAAATGGCACACCTAAGACTGAAACCCAAAATCTGTTACCTTCTCAGTCATTATGTGGTTTCCCAATTTGATAGTCTACATGGCCTAGAATGACTAAATGTTCAAAAGTACCACTTTTTTTGTCTTGTTCTTTTGTGGTTTTTGGTTTATATAGCACATATCCGTGAAATCATATGGTTCTCTGCTTTTTCTGTCTGACTTATTTCGCTCAGCATTATACTCTCAAGATCCATCAATGTTGTCACAAATGTAAAAGTACCACTTTCTAATGGCAGAGGATCTTTTCTAAGAGGACTCAACAACTGTAGAGAGACAAAGAATTCTGACCAAATGGCCCACCCTTTGGTGGGCATCCTGGTGTATGACATTGGACACACTTACCCTGGAGTATGTGCATATTAACCAGGTCTGCACGGTCGGGTCTGTTTCTGACCTTGCGCTTCAGGGTGTCTTCAGTCTGTGGGCACAAACATAGAATATTCTGTTATCAACCGCATACAGGTGAATCACCTAGTCTCAACTTTCAGAGAAACCCGATTTCTCTTAAAGGGGGAAAGCATTCTGTTTAGGACAAATGGAACATGCAAATATCTCTGGTCTGCTACATTTTGATGCAGGCAGACTTACCAAAACCTCTCTAGTAATTTTAGGATGGAAAAAGAAGATAAAGAGGTAAACAGCTTGCATGTACATCAGAGCTATACACTTAAAAGTCAGGCAGGTACATGTTGGTAAAATATTACTAAAACTGTGATGATAACTAAGCTGCTTGTATTATAGTCAATCCTATTCCATTGCCTTTTCAAACTGCCACATAATTAACTAGGGTTCAAGATGCAATGTAACCTGCGTCCATCTACTATAACATGACAACATATATCCTTCTCCCCTTTAGTCACTTGGCTTCTCTCTTAAGACATGTGAAAATGTAAAGCCCGCAGAGTCCGACCTATCATGAGGTTGGAAGGACACTTAGAGACAGATCATTTACTGAGTCTCATTGTCTTCTTGGTGACGCAGCTGTCTGAGGGGATGATGTGGGCTGTGGCAGGGCCACAGCTGGACCTCAAGTCCCTGACCTCTAGTTCTGCATTTTTATCTTACTATCTTGAATCTCCTATTTGGCCCCTGAGACGGGTCTGGGGATAACTCCAGTTCCAGTGAAAGATAGTTATTCTCCAGGGAGTAAAAACCACAGCCTATCACTAGCAGCTCTGAAGAGTTACAGAGCTCTGCTTCTTTCTCCATCCACAGACAGGCGGCAAGGTTAGGACTCTTAGACAAAGAAATCCCAGGAAAAAGACACCTCCTTTGCATTTCCTTCTCATTTACAGTGCTGATGCTTGCTAAACAGTACTTATATTATTGATAAGTTCAGGTGGCAGAGATTTACGCTGAAGGTGCAGAATATATGCCAATTTCCCCCCCAAATGCCAAAAAAACCAAACCAAACCAAATCAAAACAACAAAAAAACAACCCAGAAACAGAAAGAGATAAACTCAATGCCTTTTGCCTTAAATAACTGCAAACAAGTTCTGTATCCACAGGCCCTACCTTACCACTGAGTTGCATTTAAAGAGTCTGCTTGTTGCTAAGAAAAAACTGTAATGAAAGGTGAGGCAGCTTGCAAACCAACTTTACTTTCCTTTTTCAAGTCTCTTTGACTTCTACCGCATCCTTGCAGTGATCTCCCCAATGTCAGAAAGACTGGGGACATTCTTTAAGCTGAAAAATAGCAGTTTCAGAGCTAGTTGTTGATCCCATTTCCACAGTTTTCAGTTCATAGGTGTAACAGTCTATATGATGTGGCGGCAGGGAACCGGCAAATTGATTCAGTTTGCTGCAGAAATGCTACCTGCTTTAGCCAAAGCTTAGCCGGCAGAGACCCATACCCTGGAGTCTAAGTTCAGAAAAACGACAGTTCGCAAAAAATTACCTTGTCACCATCCGAATGTTTTCTTTGCTCATGGAATATAGTTGGACTTTTCAGGGCTGAAACAGAGAGACAAAGATATGAGCAGCGTGGGTTTTGGGGCTCTGGGCAGCATGGCAGCATTTGCTGGTGCGCTTGCTGAGCTGTGCATAGTATGGACGTGGTCGCCTTTACGAGGCCACAAGCAACGGAAGAGCGAAGGCCTGGAGGACACCATCTTCCCTGAAGCCACAGGATACAGAGGAAGGTGGAATTTAGGCCTAAAACAGGAGGAACAGCAGAGGCAGATGCGACAGGAAGATAGATGGCAGCAACAGGGCATTCCAAGTTCCTGAAGAAGTACAGGTGCCTCTGGAAAACTGGGGACAGAAGTAATACTCTAGTTGGAAGGGGAGATGTAGACTGGGGTGATACTTTCTTTGATACATTATTGTAGGAAGGGACTTGTACCTTGAATGTGGTACGTGGCTGATTGGTAGGAACATGCAATGAAGGGTGTTGAGTGAGAAGCACAGAATCAGACTTGGAGGGCTGAAAGGGATCTTGGAGATAGTGAAATATAACTCCAACCCTGAACAGAATAGAGAGACTGAGGTCCACAGACATTGGTTGACTTGCTCAGGGTCACATAGTTAGGGCCAGGATCCGAGATCCTTTGACAACCTAATTTCTTTTAAAGTGTGATGTTCAAAATATGAACAAGCTGTGGACACAGGCACCGGTCAGTCATAGAACACAGCCCCTGTCAATAACCTGGACTCAATGCCAGCCTCTATTCTGTCACTGTTTACTGTTCTTCCTCCTCACTATCTCATAGCTCCTCTTCACGATGACTTAGTAAAATCTTTTGACTTAGCACAGAAGTAGACCATCATTCAGCAAAATTCTACATTTTTTTTTAAATTAGTTTTTCGGATGCTCTGGAACAATGTCAATCAGGAACCACAAACAATCACTTTTCATTATAAGTGATGAGGTGGAGCAGAGGTTACACAATTGCAATGAATACTTTTCTGAATTGTAAGTCTGGACAAATTGATGAATCACACGATCCAGAGTTTTACTATTACTCCAACAGATGTCCATTCTTAAGCTGTAGGCAATGAAATATTCTTCTAAACTTTGGCTAGCATAAAAGACTGGGTTTCTAGCCAGATTGGCACTTGGGGCGGTGTGTGTGTGTGTGTGTGTGTGTGTGTGTGTGTGTGTGTGTGTATGTGATTCAATTCTTAAAATCTTGCTAAATTTGAGCAATTTTCAGAAGGACATGCTGGATATCAAGCAAACTCCACTGCAGTCCTGGCAGCTGGTCGACCATGTTATCCTCTACTGAGGACACTGCTTGGGAAGGTATGAAGCATACTCTCTCTAAATCTCCCTGTCTCATTCCAACATTAATAGTGTTGACCAAAGGAACATGCAATGTAGTTCCAGCTGGCTGCCTTGTGCAGAGTATACTAGACAAGCATCCTTCTTATTTTGAGCAAAGATTAAGAGGCTTCTCTTCTTATAGAAAAAAAGCAATTGAATATGTTGCTTGAATATCACATTTCCCACTGATCTAACACCAGTTACTCTTGGCTGCTTCTACTCTTAAAATGGACTTCTTTGCAAACCCTGCCATTTCGAATGGCCCTTCTCCCTCATCCCCCTTTTGTCCCCACTCAGTGGCTCTGAGAAATCATCTGGAGCAATGAGTAGTTCCACTGCGTTGCTCATTTATTTTCTCTGATTTGGGTCTGGTCACCAACCTTAGAAAGGAGGCTTGCCTTTTCCTGCGGTGGATCACAGTTGCGGTTTATACTGATGGAGTTCTCAAAGCAACTCCTGTTTCCTCAGGCAACAAAATTATTTAAGTCTGCTTGAAGTCCAGTGCGCCCTGGTGAATTTGTACAATCTGAACTGATGGGTCTTCACCTGTATCTTACACTCTGGAGTTCGTCTAATAGGTATTATATATTGGTGTGGCTTAATCACTTACATACTCCAGAAAAGACATTGATGTTAGTGTGGCCTTATTCAGTGGTTAAACAGAATAACACGTCCTTTTCCTTAAGAAGCAACCCTTAAGGGAATAGTATGAATGTATCTTGAGATATCTCTTACGTTTCAAACTCAATTGGTTTTAATTGGGCTTAAGACTTAGGAGGAAATAATCTGGTTCTCTTGTCCCTGAGGCTCTTTAATTCTTTTCGTTAATTGTTCTAAGAAACATTGCATTTCCTGTATCTTAGTTTGTGGAGCTATAATTCATCACTTCTTGGTGTTAACAACTCCCCTGTGAAATGATTCAGATAGTCCAGTATGCCAATGCCAGGAGCACAAAGGGGTTCTGCAACCTTCTCACACAGGGTGGGAAAAGCTATGTCCGTTCTGCAAGGGCTTGGGGAAAAAGCCAATGAGGTCCACACGCTGCATTTTACCACACACTATTCTCCTCAGGGCTTAAGGGCTGTTATACTGGGGCATTGGCTTGAGGTCACACACTGACGAAAACTATCCTGCCATGGTGCTGTGATTGACATTCACCTTTTCTGTGACTACAGAGAATGTGGGTTTTGGCCACCTCCCCTGAGGGCCAGCAAACCCACAAGGCACCAGCCCCCAAGTTGACTTTTTGGAAAATACATAAAGGATCTCTTTTGCTGCCAGCCCTGGGAAGATCAAATGGCAAAAATTTGTATTTAAGGGACACTGACATTTAAGATTGAAAAGGAACTTGAATTTCTAAATTAAAAAATGTAAGTCAATGTGATTTCAAATGAAAATATGTTTGCACATTCAGTCAACCACACATCTAACTCATCCCCCTCGGAGGACGATTAATTGCTTCTCACAAGGGAATTCATGTTCTCGCCCCAGAGTTTAGTAATGAGCTGTTCCTATTTCTGTCCCTGCAGCTCCAACAAATTTGGGTCAGATGTGTCTAAACATTTGCTTACTTAGAGTTCAGAAAAAGATCCCAAGATAAGAACGGGCCTCCTGCAGTTCCCTGCTCAGCACTCTAATCTCGTGCCTCCAACGGGAGCCCAGAGGAAGGAGAAAATAGGTGCTGGGGCACAGAGAAATCAGTTAAGGAGAGGGGTCTGACTCTCTAGCACAGGGTGGAGGGCCTGGTGTCCGTAGCAGTGTTACCACTGATGAGAATCAAGAGGCAGAATCAAAGAGCCAGTGACGTGGGGCAGCAACTGGAGCAATGATCTCAAAGTGCGGCCCCTGGAAGAGCCTCTTCAGCATCATCTGGAACCTGTCAAAAAATGCCAATTCTTGGGCCCCTCTCCAGACCTACAGAGTCCAAAGCTCTAGTTGTGGGGGACTCCAGGGTCTGTGTTTTAACAAGTTCTCCAGGTGATTCTGATGCCCAAGATTGAGAACACTGCTTTGGAGTTTACAAGCCCAGAGGGTCCTGATTTGGGGTCCTTGGGAGTTCAAAAAGGGAGTAGTGATTTCTAGGCATGATTTTCAGTATTTCAAAAAGCTGGGGGGAAAAAGGTATTTGCCCAGAAAAAGGCTGCTTGGGTGAATGGAACTGTCACGTTTCACTGTTGCTGCGTAGAATCATAACAACTTGGTTTAGTGATGGTTGTTCTCATGAAAAAGCACTGGGTGGTAAATTTATGTGCCATTAATTAATCAAAAAAATATGGATTAATAATTTATATACGAGTATGTAGGGTTCTTTGGGAGGAAAACAAAACTATTTCAAGCATAGGATCTATGGCAGTGATGGGTATAATTCAAAAAGTCTTCGGTGACTAAAATTTTGGGAACCAACCACTTGGGCTCTGTCCTTGCTTTGCCATCTATTTGTGGTATGATCTTGAATAAGTCTGGTAGTTTTCCTGTGCTCTCAGTTTCCCACTTATAAAATGGGTTGAGTAATGCTTGTTCTCTCATTGCCTTGCTTTTATAGACAAATTGGATCATGAGTATTTTTCTTCTAAGCAAATGGGATACACGCCATGCATAAGGGACAATGCTTTGGAAATTATATTCTCTCTTTAGGTTGGCTAAATTGCCTATTCAGTACCTAAAGATAATCTTAGGGGTCTGAAGAGAGTGCATTTTCCCAGGGTAGCTTTGTAAAATTTAAGACCTGGCTTGTGCAATTGGATAAGTTGATACAACATGTCTGGTGTGACCAAAAGATAAGGTGACTGTTTAAATAAAAATAATTTATTACAGTTAAAGACACATTGCCTTTAATCCCCCTCAAAATACTCCCCCTCTCTTTGAACACATTTATCCCATCATTCTTGCCACTTTCTGAAGCAGTTCTGGAAGTCCTCTTTAGTAAGTGTCTTTAGTTGCGCTGTTGTGGCTGCCTTAATGTCCCGAACGTTTTCCTTTCCTGATCATTTTGACTTTGGGGAAGAGCCAGAAGTCTCACGGTGCCAGATCCAGTGAATAAGGTGGGTGAGGACACACCGTAATGTTTTTATTTGACAGAAATTGCTGTACCGGAAGCGATACGTGATACGGAGAGTTGTCATGATGGAGGATGAAGTAAAGATACTCATGAAAGAAGACTTCCAGAACTGGTTCAAAAGTGGCAAGAATGATGGGATAAGTGTGTTCAAAACGAGGGGGAGTATTTTGAGGGGGATTAATGACAATGTGTCTTTTACTGTGATTTTTTTTTAAATTTAAACATTCACCGTATTTTTTGATCACACCTTGTGTGTGAACACTTTCGAATCTCAGAAGGGTACAGAGACAAACTCAAAGTATGCCTGTAATGATTGGTTTACTAGTTTCTAAGGAACAAGAAACCAGAAAATTGAAGGAAAAAGGGTGAAGAGAAGGAAGTTAGGATTGTTGACCCAATTGGGTTTACCATGAAAATCTAGGGCGCCTTTTCTTATCTCCAAATTTGAGAGGTTAGAAAGAAGGGAAGAGGCAGATAGATTAAAACCCCTGTGCCGTGTCTGCTCAAACAGCCAACAGTGTGTGGTAGGGTGCTGTAGGGAGAAGCCAAGTCAAATGAAGGCACTGAGAAAAGGAAGATAGGCTTTGCCCAGTCAACTTCTCAAAACTAGCATGAAGCTGCATGTGGTGTGGGACGGGAATTGCCCCAGTCATTCTTCTCGCTATGCAGGTGGAGTATCACAGAATTCAGGGATTTACCAAGGCTTTGCAGTAAGTATGTGGCTGTTGTGGCTTGGATTAGTCTGCAAAACAAATAAAGGCAGCACCATTCATAGACAGCTCATTGTATCTTTAAATTCATTTACATTGATCAGATCATGGAACCAAAGGTGCCCAGACATTTCATTCTGGCCAGTGGTGGCTTTCTGAGTCTCTGTGGAGCAGTCACAGTCTCTCTGGGTCCCACCCCCACCCCTGCCCCCAGTCCTACACAATCCATTTCAGTTCTCTACTCCTGTTTTCTGCATTCTAGGAAAATAAGCTAAATGCTCCCTCCTCTACCCTGGGTTCATATAGATTAGCCCCACTTTTATAGCAGAGGGAGAGGGAAAGAGAAAGTAATTTCTTTCCTTCAATCCTCCCGGATACCAACTCCCGTGTAGTGATGTGACATCCAATATTGTTAATGGGAACAATTAAGCAGGGGTGATTTGCGGCCTCTTCTAGACTATAAGCACTTTGAAACAGAATTCATGTCTGATTCTTCTGTGCTCTACAGGGCTGTTCTCACACCAGATGGTCAAAATATTCACTGAATTGCTCTATGATCATTAACTGCATCTAGTCCATAGAGCTGATCATCCTTCTGCAGTAAAGCTTCTGAAGTAATTGGAATAAAGTGGTGTCATTTAAGATTCTAGGCAGGAGAGTAATGCCTGAGGAAAAGAACCGTAGGGGAGAAATTTGCATGAGAAATGATGAAGAGATCCAAGCCCCATAGGTCTACAAAGCGAGACTTTTGTGCTCTTGTCCTACAGACATGAGAAAATAGGGAACCTTGATGTCCTCTTGCAGCCAAGAAGGGAAGGGCAGAGAAACCATTCTCTTTGATTTCTAGTTGATGATGACAAAGTAGGCAATACGAAGTCTCCATTTTGAGATTCAGAGATAAGAACTTGGAAATAAGTCCAAACAATAAATTCTTAAATATTTCTTAAGTTATCTTCAAGGAGATAGTTACTAAGATTTTATGACTATTTTGAAAGTGTGAATTCCACAATTGATATTATAAGTGTAAAAGCAATCTTAGAATCTGGCTGAGGCCCATGCTCCTGGCAGAGAACCCTTTTCCCACTGGTTGAAGTTATTCTAGGGATTTAGTGCTGGCCTCAGAACCACCTCCCCGCTTCTTGATTCAAAGTCAAGGGACGATGCTTTTAAATTCATTAAAAGCACCTGATGGGAAATCCTAAACCCATAATGTGTACAAATAAGAAATAAGTAAATGCTTAAGAGAAGTGATTAAGGGGGATTATAAAAGAGAATTTGTCCATAGTTGCTGTGGACTCTGTGTTACTCATCGGCAACCTTAAAACCTGTAGGAGGCATGACCAAAAAGAAGGAAGGAATTCAATGCAATCCATTTGGACTCGTTTCACTGGTCAACTGAAAATTATACGTGGTTTGGTTCACTGGAGTCAGTGGGGGGAGAAAGCTTCAATTGATTTTACCATCAATTTGGCATGCAGTTGAAGTGAGATCTGCCATATAGGTAAGTCAGTGGCATTCTTCATTAAATCTTGGTCATGCTGAAGCAAAGATTATGATGTATTACCTAAAGCCACTTCAAAATCCATTGGCTTGTCTTTTTTTTTTCATATACCTACATCATCTATCATCTATCTATCTATCTATCTATCTATCTATCTATCTATCTATCTATCTATCTATCTATCTATCATCTATCTCCAGCTGAATTTTTTGGCCACAGAATGCTTTACGGTAGAAACTTAAGTAAGTGCTTTAAAAGTTCAAGTGATTCCTTTTGAATATTTGAGAAAAGAGCCCTGCAGTTTAGGGATCAGAACACACAAGCTCTGGCCTCAGCCCTGGCACAATGCACAATAGGAGGTGGTTGCATTTTTGCAATGGACAAGCGCCTGAGATGTAACCTAAGGTCAAACTCAAGACTAATTCTGCCAAAGGATAGCAGTTGTTTCTGTTGACCCGCTAAAAACAGTAGTGCTATACAATAATAACATAAGGACAATTCACTTGGTCATCAGTTTTCACTTTAGGCAATTCATGACATTTTAAAATGTGGGGGAGGATTGCAATTATTTCAAATGTTATCAATAAAGTAAGATTTTTATTAATAATTTTATTGTGCATGCACTTAAATTCTCACAAATCAAATCTGCAGAAAATAGAACCAGATTGGGACCTGGCTTTGGGAAGTTTGAAAAATCTCTTAGGCCTCCTCAACCTCAGTTTTATGAACATTAAAGACAATGGGGATCGAACTAGGTCAGGCATTTTCAAACCCTATTTTGAAGAGAACCAGCTCTCTGGGGAGCATAATCAGGGGGTATCCAGAAGGGATGGGGGTGCTGAATAAATGGGGCAGAGGCTTCTCACCCTGTTTCAGCCAGTGCATACATACACAATATAAGATATCTTTAACAATTAAAAAAAATTGAAAATCATGGAATTAGATGATCTCTAAGATCTATCAGCTTTTCTTCCTTCCATTGCTCCATTCCTCTTCCTTCTACCTTTTCTCTTTCATTCTGTTTCAAAAAATTCAAAGCATAGGATGAAGAAATCAAAAGCCCTCTTGTGGAACATAACGAGGGCCACATTGAATTATACTTATGTGTATTTTTTGTCACCTTTTCCCTTAAAATCTTGGGTTTCCCTGTAAGACTGTCTTGCTCACTATTGTGCCTCTAGTATCTGGTTCATCACCTTGCATGTAGTCTGGTTTATAATGAAATGTGTTGCATTTGATGGAATTGAAAAGACCTTGAGACTGTTGTCTCCTGTTCCCTCTCCATGGGTTGCATTTACACATGTACCCTTAGGTGCGTGAGTAAACAGGCTCCTCTGAACAGCATTAGACGGAATGTTTAATCTCTGATTGTGTTGAAGGGGTTGGCATCTCCTCCCTGCCCCCAATCTCTTGGCAGGTAGAGATTCCTCCTAGATCTAGCTTTCTAAGAAGAGCTAAGTAGTCACAGTTTGTCCAGGCTGGGCCTGCAGTGTGTGCCTGCTGTGGCTTTGACCTTTTTCCACAGCAGAATCTACAACTTTGGAAAGTCTAGATGAGAAGAAGTGGCTCAAAACTAAAGAAAAGAGATGATGCTTAATTAACCTTTATCATTTTGCTAAATTAAAAGGAAAAAATAATTTCCTTACTCATAGAACTTGTTCCAGTAATTATCTTAATGACACAATGGACTATGGATATAAAATTTCTGTCAAGCAGTATTTTGTTAATATGCACATTATTCAATTCTGGAAATCCTAGATAACAAAATATATCCCCATTGGACCCTACTATACACATGGACATTTTATTTACACAACTTACATAGAAGTGTGTTTTAAAAATCTAACATAGGATTAATTCCTATCTTTATTAGGTGTTTTTATTGATTCCCAGAGATTTAATCCCATTAACCTCAATAAATAAATAAATAAATAAATAAATAAATACATAAATAAATAAGTTTATTCTCGTCCAAATGCCAATTGCAAGACGCAAGCTCAGAAAATTTAAGCATATGGGTTGAACTTTAAATTGGTTGTACGCAACTTGAGCTGACTGATAGGTCCTGGTTCTATCCCCTCCATTTGCTTTTCTAAAATTAAGGAAAAGAAACACCAGTGCAGAGATGGATTACTTTTATACTATTCAAATCGATGGCTCATCACATATTTAAGGGTACATGGTACCGATTGTGGTCTGCTGAAAGAATCCTAGTGGGCCTGTACTTTTCTACAATCTTAATAAGTAATTCTTCAAGATAATGGTTAAACCAATTAGATTCTACACATTAGTGACAGGATTCCTAAAAAGACTGGTTTGGTCAGCTTTGAGTGAAGTTCCACTTATCTAACCTGAAATCTGCAGACCTTTGCTTGGTCTCTCCTCTGTCTTAAGCACCTATACAGGTGAGCTGACTAAGAGCAACAGGCCACACACAGACTTGCTTCTGTGGCTTCTCATCATAGTTGTACATGTTGTTTAAGCAACTTTTAAATTGCAGGGTGAGCTGTTTCTTTTGTGCTTAGCAAACCTCTAAGAAAGTTATTCCACTATAAGGCCACTTGCTGATTACTGTTTGTAGGACTCAGCCATTTAAAAAGGAAAAAGCTACTTTTGGGGGGTGGCCGGTTAGCTCAGTTGGTTAGAGCGTGGTGCTAATAATAACACCAAGGTTGCGGGCTCGATCCCCTTATGGGCCAGTGTGAGCTGCGCCCTCCTTAAAAAAAAAAAGCTACTCTTGAAACACAAAGGAAAAAGCTTGAAAAATTCTTAGCTCTGTTTTGGCTCTGAAGCACTCTATACTTAAAAAATTTTTAGACCTTGGATCATAGAGCTCTAATATTACAAACCGCGGGACATTTTATCAAGGGCAAACTTCCACTTGTTTCATATTAAATTCTGAGGTACTAGTCATGACAGAGATCTGGATTTTTGCAAGTGTCATTATGGATCTTCATTTTTAAATTCCGTTGGGAGAGGAAGTTAAAAAACATGACCCAAAGGAGCTTAAACTATGACTTCATTCACCCGTTTAGCTATTTCTATAATTACCAAGAGTTAGCTTTCATTGCTAAATTGGTAGACAATCTCAAATATATCTTCTAAAAGACATGATAATCCTTCTTTGACCCAAATTATGGCCAGTAATTCAATCTTATACCAGTTAGGCTAGAATGGTATTGCTACTCAGTAATCCAGAAGGGAAGCACGTGACCATATTCAACTAATTGTGGACTCGACTAACCCAAACAGAAGTGAAACCAAGGAAGTGAGAAAAAGATAATGTGATTGATGCTTCTGGAAAGGACAGTGATTATATCCAATTTTAAAAGTAAGAAGAGGGATGCCCATAATGATTTGTGTTCACCCTAAAACCAAACCCACCACATTAGAATTTTAAGTACAACCTATATCAGTAAAGGAAGCCTTTGAGGGTGAATAGCATTTGGAGCTAAAGATGCAAGGTCCAGGGTTTCCGCTGGCTTAGAATCTATCAGGACCCATGGGCTTAGCAAAAATGACTTTGAGATGTTTTCCAGCGCCCAAATCACATGGTCCCATGTTAATATGTCAGTAAATATTATTAGGAGACTCAACTACTCACGTGGTATTATGCCTTGGTTAGCCAGTTGCTCCTGGGTCCTTCTCTGCTGAAGCCGTAACTGCAAAACTTAGAAAAGGAAGGGTTAGTTTGCGAGTTAGGCTAAATAAGATCACAATCATCTATATTTACAACATACTTTTTTTTGCATAGCTCTTCTCATTTTATTTCTGACCAGTTGTGAAAATTTGTGTAAGGCACCTTTTTATTTCTGTTGTAGACATGGAGAAAGAAGAATGAGAGACGCTGAGGGGCTTTTGCAGTAAGTTGGTAACAACCTAGGATAACACTTGTCTCCTCTTCGAAGTGAAAGTTCTTTTCAGAGACCCATGCTCCCTCTCTCTATACTATACCACTTGGAAGATAAATGCCATCGATTTCTTCTGCGAATTGGTTTGTAATTTCAAGAGAAGAGACAGAGCAAAGAAAATATACGCTTTGGAGTCTCAGATGGGTTTAAATCTCATCTCTAGCCCCTTCGTAGGTGACTTATTCTGGGCAAGACCTCTCTGACCCTCAGTTTCCTGATCTGCAAATGGGAACAATGCCTATCTTGTAGTGTTGCTATAAAGTTTGAAAAAACAATGTAAATGGGTTGCTTAGCAGCCTGTCTGGAACATAAGTTATGTTGATCCCATTATTGTAAGATATGATAATAGGATAGGATCCGTGGTAGTAGTATGAGACCCTGGAATCCATTTGTAAATTCATAGAAGGGCTACTGGTGTCACGTTTTGCTTAGAGAAATTAAAACACTGTAAATCATCCAAACTATACTCTGTATTATAAAAATTTGTTACTATCCATAGTACAAATAAATTATATATCATATATATGTTTGTGTGTATATATATATATGTATACAAATAGTAAATATATGCATTATGAGCGTAGTGTTTGTGATTTTTCTCCTTTACCTCACCCCTCTACCCCAAACACATTTATCCTCTTCCTTATGGCTATTCCATTTTCTCAGGGAGGTTCTGAGTTCACCATCTTGGTTCTTGGGTTGAAGTTGCTCAGAATCAGCACAGAAAACGCAGACATTTGCCTACACTGAAATAGAAGGGGAATTCCTCAGTGGCTCAAAACTATGCACAATCTATGACAACTGCATGGTAGGGGTAAAGGCAAGAAACTAGGTTAAAATAAACCAAAACAATAACAGCGGCAACTACTTCAGCTGCACTGATCCTTTGCCATGAGCAAGGGATGTGCTAGTGCTTTATATGTACTGTGTCCTCCATATTTTTACTTGGAGGGGATCATTAGGCTCTCTTATCCACTTCACTCTACTAAAGATCATATTGCAAAGAGAGAGCAATTCAGGATTCTTTTGTGAATAAAATTGTCTTATGATTAGAAAAATAAATAAATTATAAAAACAATGGGAACTTTGTGAGGCAGTTACAAATTTAATACTGACTTGGTATTTGATGATATTAAATGATTATTGTTAATTTTTAAAAATATGATGATAGTATTGTGTGATTTTGCTAAGACTTTATTTTTTAGTGATACATGTCTGTTTATGGATGAAGTGATATGATGCCTGGGATTTGCTTCAAAATAATGTGGGAAGGGAGAATGGGGGATTTGGACGAAATAAGAGTATTCATGAATTGAAGCTGAGTGGTAATGGGTACATGGGGATACATTATACTATTCTATTTGTATTTGTTTAAAAACATCTTCCTTAATTAATTATTTTTTTAAAAAACTATAAATAATCTATGAGATGTAAAAGGAGTATGTGATTGCACTGGAAAATACATTCCAAGACATCCGCAGGTGAGTAATTGAAAGCTGTGCCAAGAATCCCCCTTGCTCGGGAGCAGGAGGGGGTCCTTTGCTCAATCTAATAGGATTTTTAGTTGGGGTACCAAAGCAAGAGGTCAACCTCTACCACCTCCTGCACCCCTACCCACACTGGACCAAGCATTGCATATGGGGGTGGGATTGTCTGGCTGCAGGTGGGAGCAGCATCTTGGGAGACACAGGTGAGTTTCCAGATTGTTGGCAATACTTAAGAGGGTTAAGAATCCTTCATTGTCTGAAATTAGCAACTGGTCATCCTATGCCTTTCTCTCCATCCCTGAAATCAGATCAAAACACAAGTAGCAGAACATCTCTTTTTCCTGCAGGCTGTGCTCACCTGTGCTTCAGACAATCTAACAGGTATCCACAAGGGCACTTTGTGAGGGTACCATTGAGAATCACCTAATCTTGGAGGAATGTTAGCACCATGAAAGAAAGACTCCAAACTTACAATGAAAGAATGTATATTCAAGGTTACAATGTGAACAATGGAACAGGTCTTAGAGACAGGCAAGAAAATATTTATTAATTAAAACTAAACTAAACGACCTCACACCCATAAGGATGTATATATAAAGTGTTGGTGAGGCTGTGGAGAAATTGGAACCCTTGCACATTATTAGGGGGAATATAGAATGGTGTAGCCACTGTGATAAACAATATGGCAGCTCCTCAAAAACTTAAAAATAAACTTATTGTGTGATCCAGCATTCCCACTTCTGAGTATGTATCCCAAAGAAATGAAAGCAAAGAATTGAAGAGATACTTGTACATCCATGTTCGTTATTCACAATATCCAAAAGGTGAAAGTAACCCAAGTGTCCATGAGCAGATGATTGGTTGAACAAAATGTGGATATACATACAATAAAATATTAGTCAGCCTTAAAAAGTAAGGATATTCTGACACATGCTACAACATGGAAAAGTTTGAAGGACGTTATGCTAAGTGAAACAAATTACTCACAAAAGAACAAATGTTGTATGAATCCACTTATACGAGGTAACTAGAGTAGTCAAATTCATAGACAGAAAGTAAAATAGTGATTGCCAGGGACTGGGGGAATGAGGAGTATTGTTTAATGGGTATTGAGTTTCAGTTTTGCAAGATGAAGAGAGAGGTGAAGATGGATGGTTGGTGATGGTGGCACAACAATGTGAATATATTTAATGCCACTGAACCGTAAACAAAAAAAGTTAAGATGGTAAATTTTATATTATGTGTGTTTTATTAAAATTTAAAAAAATTAAAATTGCAAGATCAAAGTAAAACTTAGTTCATTAAAATAAATGGATGGCTGAATATCAAATGGATGGCTGAATATTGGAATGAATATAGTTAAAAATGAATTAGTAAGCTAGAAAATTGAACTGAATGTTTCTCTTAGAATGTAACACAAAGGGATAAAGATGTGGAAAGCAAAATCAATATGCACTAAATGTAGAGACGTTGCAAAATATAGAAAAGCTTCCAGGAAAAAAAAATCTTATCCCTGAACTAAAGATAACAATTATTAATGTTTGATTTGTGTACTTGAGGTCCTTTCCCCCTCATATTTACATAGGATCATATTATAAGTTTTCCTTCGTTAGCGGCTTTCTATTAATAATATATCACAGATATATTCCCATGTTATTTAATACCCTTCAAAACATACTATTTTAGTAATTGCATAGCATTTTATTTTTTGCGTCTTCTATAAGTTATTGAACCAAATGCCCATTATTGGGTATTTAGTTTGTTTTCAGTATGTTGCTATGAAAAACAGCAGTGAGTGGTCTTTGTGGTTAATTTTGGGCCACATCCTCAATATTACTTTAGGATACAGTGTAGAAGTAGAATTATTTGGTTACAGGAAATATCAAATTTGAAGGTTTTGGTGCAGAAGGCAAATACCTCTCCTGAAATGTTGTCCTGATTCTCTTCTCACTAGTGAAGTATGGCTGGGTTGCCCACTGCCCTTGGCCTTGCTGCTGTTACCACTTGGAAGCTGCTACAATCCTTTCCACTGGAGCTGGTGGCTTGGCTCCAAGCCTAAAGAGAGTGGTCAGAAGGCCAAGGCCAAGATGGCTTGGCAGTGGAATTTGTCCCTGGGTGGCTTCTTCTCCAGGTTTGGCAAAGCTCTGATGCTAGAGGTGGGGCTGGAATGAACACATCCCTTTCTGTGGCTGCTTCCTCCTACAAAGGGAGCGCCCTGATGCTTTGGGCAGAGACCCTGTGCTTGTGAAGCAACCTTTCCCTCTGGGCACAGCTGTCCTCAGCTGTTACGTGGTTTCCTTCCCAGGCTATCTTTCTGCGCTTTGCTGAGCAGCACCTCTTTCCTGCTTTCAGCCTGCTATGGCCATTTGTGTCTCCAGAGCTCTTGGCAAACCTCCACTGATCCACCGTAGTTAAAAATACTCTGAGAAGAAGGTTGCGTTTTGGCCCACGCCTTCCCTTACTCCCAGTTCTAACTCCCTACCGCCTACAGATTACAGGTATTCGTGTAATTTTTTCTTCACTTCCTTTGAGGCCATATGGTCATCTCTGGGTGGGGAAGGAAAGTGATTTCTTGGTGCCTTTTCCATGTCATCCCAATATGTTCTTTTATGGTTCTGGCATTTGGGTGTCAGACTTTGTTAGCTTCTATAATCAAAGCTAATTTTTTTTCTCTATTTTCGCCTTCTTTCATCAGAATTGGGAGTCAAATGATTGCGTTCCAGTTGCCTCTTTACTCAGAAGTCCTGGGCTCTCGATTCTGATTTCCTCATCTGGCTATTCTTGTTCAGTACTACACTAGTTCAATTATTCTAGACATATGGTTGATTTTCATGTGTGGTAGGGAGAATCTTATATTACCCTTTTTAAAACTTGCTTCTTGACTACTCTAGCCTGTTCCTCTTCCCCCACTCCCAATGAACTTCAGGACCCGAGGAGCAAGTTCCACGCCCCCCCAAGCACCCTGAAAGAAGAGGGAATATGTTCCTTTAATATTCTGTAATCAGAAGTGTAAATGTCATTCATTCAGAGAAGCAGCCCTCTACTTAAGGATCATCAAAGAATATACAGAAACTTCTGGATCAAGTACAGTGCAGGACAAGGAATAGGTTCCCGGCATGCAGCCGGGCCTGAGACTGGGTACCCAACTCAAGAGTGGGAGCTCAAATATCTCTACATACCACTGGGTTGCAGCCAGAACATGTCACTTGCCCATGCCCAGGAGAAGCAGAGCCACCAGGAGAGGAAGGATCAGGGACAACTGCATAGGTCTCTTGAGAGTTTCAGTCTGAAGACGTGGGAAATATCAGGACTGATGGACATTGTGACATTTCTCTCATCACATAGAAAGCCACCTCTGTCACCTGTATAGAGCTGGTGGGCAGACCTTTCTTGAAGGGAGGCAGCTTAGGGAGAAAAGGTGTTGGGAATGGAAGGCATAGACTGAGCTTTGACGCCACCCAGCTGTGTAACGTTAGGCAAGTCACCATGCCTGAGTGCTAGCCTTCTCATTTGTATATAGTAATAATATTAATATTAATGATAAATCATAATAATAATTTCACAGGATTGTTAAGATAGATTTCGCGAGTTAACCACTTTTTAAATGATACAAGACTGTCAAATACCTTTCTGTTTTATATTGATAATGGTTCCTTCAGGAGAAAGCCCACCCATTTGGTTACGGGTATAGAATCTGAAGAAAAGAAAATGTTAAGTTTCAGTGGGAGCACTAATGTGTAACTTAAAAAGTCATTGTTGCCTTAAACATCGGCCACGTCCAGGATTGCCAGTCTCTGGGAGGAGGTGGTGCAAATTGGGAAAGAGGAATTTGTAGGAATCTTGTAGGAAAAGGGCACTGAAGATACAGGGGTTACACAGTCTGTAGAGTGAAGTGGGAAAAGCAGAAGAAAGAAAAAGGAGTGAATAGAAGAAGGTGAGTCATTAACTCAACCAAGATCAGTTCTTTCATCTACCTGTTCATTTCCTGTATTTCTTCGGCCTGGTTCTCTGGCATTGATAGAACTGAAAAGTGCCAGTCTTTGGGATAGATGTTTTCACATAAATCATCTCACTGAAACCTCCGACAAATCCGGTAAGAGTATGAATTATTATCCCATGTTACAGCTCATAAGGCCCAGAGGGTATAAATATCTTATCCAAGGCCAAAGAGTTAGAAGTGAGAGAAGCAAATTTCAAACCCATGACTTTGGACTCTAAAGTTTTGCCTTGGTGCAAATTCCAAATGGAACTATTTGGATGATAAACCAATAACTTTTGCCATGTCATATCTTGTGTTTCAATGTATTTTGCCCATTTGGGGAAGGGGGCATTCTTTTAATGAAGAATCAGGAGCCACTAGAACATAAGAAACATTTCATGCTACCTCTCTCCTAGGTGACTTAACATAAGGGACACTCAGCTCAGCATCACTGCCCACAGTGTCTCCATAGCAACTGTCATGTCGGGTACCATTCTCTTTCTGGAGCCAATAGGCAATTGGGTGACTGTTCTGACACAGGTGATGGGCCCTGTGAGTCTCCAGTTAGGGAGAGGCTCCTGAATGCTCCCAGGCTCTGATGGTATCACACAAAACTGTTGCCATGGTTTTGATGAGAAGTATTGCTTTTCTGAGGATTGCAAAACATTTTATGTTCCAAACCCATGCTCGCTCATTCCTGACAGAGTGGAAAATGTGTCTCCTTGGCTGAAATGTTCCTCTTGAGTCCAGCCCAAAGATGACATTTTTAGGAAAGTTTGAGAAGAATCCTGTGGCTGTTACTGAGTCACGATAGAGTGGAAATGGATCTTTTCTATTTAAAGAGTTTTGTGCTACTGTTTGAAAATGTCACATTGCTAGGGAACGGTGGAAATGGAAAACTTTCCATTTGCCATCAACAAAGAAAGAGCATTACTGAATGTGAAACAATGGAGTTGAAGAGAAGTTCTGTTACCTGTCTGACTGAATAGTGGATTGATGGGAATTTAATTTAAGATTATTGGTTTGAATAAGCTCGGTGCTCTAGAAAGGGATCACTCATATGGAATACAGCACATTCTAAACTCCACTTGGCTACTTGTTACTTAGGCTGCTCCCAGAATATCTCTGGATCTCAGTTTCAATATAAACCTAAAGAAGAGATTAGATTAGATTAGATTAGATTAGATTAGATTAGATCAGGATTTCCCGTTTACCTGATATTAAGAGTCATCTGGGGCCTGAAAAAAAAACACAAAACAAACAAAAAAACACCATTTCTTTGGTCCTTGTCCTGGAGACTATAGTCTAGTAGGTCTGAAACATATTGAAATATATTTCCAGGAAATTCTGAGGAGAAACTCGTTTTCAGAAATAGAAATATGCAAAGATATTATGTGCAAAAATGAGACCATATTTTAATACTGTTTTGTGCCTTGCTTTTTTACTGGCAATATACTATTACTTTTTGGAGAGGTGTGTATATGTCGACTCTCATTTTTAGTGGCCACCAAGCATTTCATCATGTTCCAATATCTTTTTTAACTGATCCCCTTTTGTTGTACATTTAATTTCTTTCCTCCAGAAATGATGTATCATTTTTGTACTCCTTCTGGGACTATCAGGGGGTCCCCGTTTCACTTTACCTTATTGACAATGGATGGTGTTATTAAAGAAGAAAAACGCTTTGCTAATTTGACAAGCAATACTGATACCTCATTGTATGAGTAACCAGGTTATTGTGGATTTATTGACTATTGGTATCTTTTCTTTTGTGAATTGACTAATGACATTCTTTGCAAAATTTTCCATTGAGATTTTTTTTCCTTACAGATTTGGGAGCACTATTTATATTTGAAGCACATTAAACATAGTCATCTATGTGGTAAATGTCCCCTGATTTTTAGTTTGCCATTCAGTTTTGTTTGCGATGAATTTGGCATTTAACATTTCTATATGCAATCCTCTCAAAAACTCTTTTACGATTTCTAACTGTGGTGTATACTTAGCAAGAAAGACCTTCTCCCTATACAGATTTATATTCACCTTAAATGTTTGCATTTTATTTTTCAATCTGGAATTAATTTTACGACATAGTATTAGAAAAGACTAATTCATTTTCTAAATTGTTAACTATCTAACATAATTTCTATATCAAGTGGATTTTAGATATCATGTTTCTCACAAATATATACTTATAAAACCTTGAAACTGTTTCTACTCGTTCTTTATATTCTGACCTCAACATTTATTTTGTTTAGTGGCAGGCTGGGTTGATATTTAACTTAAATATACACTTGGTAGGGTGTAGGAGTCTAATTTGGGATACCCTGAACTCCCCTACCTGCCCCCAGTTACACAATCCTAGTTGAGACTCCCCCAAACAAGCCTTCAGAATGGTTTCCAAGTAATTACAAAATTTCAAGGGACCAAAACTAGAAAGTAGCTTCTACCCACACCAGCAACATATCAAATTAAGGTACTATTTTAATTGGCTTAAATACTATGCATTCATGTGAATTTTTACATACAAGTAAGGAAAGTTTAATCCAATGAAATCTGAGTGTGAATCATTTCTGAATATACTGAAGATTTTAGGAAAAAGAAAGCAGACAAAAGAAGAGAAAGCAGGGATGGGGAAAGGTGGAAAGAGGAAGTCAAAGAGAGAATTAGAATAGGAAAAAAGGTCTAATTTTTTTATTATGAGAAACGGGGGAGTGTGTGTGTTTGTGTGTGTGTGTGTGTGTGTGTGTGTGTGTGTGTGTGAATAACTACTCCAGTGATGGCTATTAATTCATGTGTATTTAATAGAAAAGATGTGTTAAACCAGGGGAACACCAGGTCTTGCCCCAGAAGAGAAACAAGACATAGGCCAAATGTCCTGGCAAAACTCTGGATTGATAAGCCTACGCTTTGGCCACAACATAAGCTGTCTCCTTGGGCCCAACATGGAGGGGATTCTAATTCTACAAAAAAGAAAGAAAGAAAGAGAGAGAAAGGAAGAGAAGGAGAGAGAGAAGGAGGGAGGGAGGAAGGAGGGGAGGAAAGAAATATGAAGGGAAGAAAGGAAAGAGAGAGGATAGAGAAGAAAAGAAAAGAAACCTACTTATACACGAAAGATTTGCTGTAAGAATTTCAGAATGAATCTGGCTATTTACTCAACTCTTTAGATAATTTGGAAGCAGCAAACTGGGGGGCAGGATTATTCACTTGAGCTATTGATCTGCTCTAATAAGCCAGGTTATTACCCATCCATCCCTTAGTTTGTGCCGTACTGACCAAGTTGGCAAGTCCAAATGAAACCCAGAAATCTCTCTTACTGTCACTCACTCAAGGTGGAGAACAACTGCTTTTTCTTCCACTGGGTATAGGAGACATTCCAGTACTTCCAGCAATATTATTGTCCCCAACCAATAATATAGGTATCTTAGTGGTTCCAAACCCTTTGGAAATTGTTAATTCTTATTTATTATTTTCCATCTAGAAGACTACATGTGCCCATGAAGTGTTATGATCCAAAGAATTCCAAAGACATTACTGGGATCTGTAAGTTAAGCTTCTATTTGGTCCATCCAGATAAATCATCATTACTAAGGGCATCCACCTTATCCATCACTTCTCCCATGTTGCCATGGATACAATGCCTTCTTAAGACCATCAGATTCATATTTGATTGATTTTTCTGTTCTACCCTTCCTCCACTCAACTGCTTTTGTTTTTCTTACCAAATTACCAATTTTTCTTAAGCAGAGTCCCCTTAACCTCACTTCACCTATAGTCTCTAGGCAGCCTACTTGCCACAACCTCTACAGCTTCTAACAATGGTCATATGTTTTAAAGGAACACCAGGATGCATGATCTAAAAAGGTATTTTTTCTGAACTATAAATTAATGTGTATTTAAATCTTACTAAAGTCAAACAATAATTTATGTTTATAATATAGTTAGTAAGTCCATTTGGAGAAATAAATGTATAATTACAAAAGCACAGAGACTAATAAAGAAAAAAGGGTGTGTCCTCACTGTCCTAACCATATGTTCATCATCCACAGAATAATTGTCCTCTTTATTCTAATGTTCCACGAATTCTAGTCTCTCTAGGAATGGCTCTGTCCTGATGATGTGGGCAGTTGAAAATAACGCCTCAGATTTGACTGAGTGAACCTAAATGTCTTCTTCCAATGACACTTCAGTATTATAATACAAAGAATTCATCTCTCTGGGCTCCAGCCCCTTTACTCATGAAGGGAAGGACTAAGTTAGAATTAGGTGCAAAGTTTTTTAAAAAGCACTGGAAACTTTTTTTTATCTGAAATAGTACACGGAAGGAAAAAGCAACAGCAAAGGGGTGAGCGATAAAAGCAGAGCTTGAAAATCATTGGATTGGATGATCCCTAAATCCCTTCCAGCTTATGCATTATTTTCATGATTTAGATCTAAAAAATCTCCATTCTCCTGAGAGATATTGCTTAGAGACAGACGGAGTGATTTTATCCAGGAGCAAGGGGTGGAAGTGGATTATGGTGCCATTGTACTAACGTGACCCCATTCTCCCAAATCATGTTGGTCTTTTGAACATTCCTTATGGGAGAGTGAAGTCTCAAGAGCACAGGAAAATTCCCAGTTCCAGCAGAGGACCAAGTCCACGCCCCTTGGCAATTGCAGCTGATGGTGGTGGGCTGTCACTATTTCAGCAGCACCTTTTTTACAATGGGCTCCTAGCTACTATCAGAACCTTCTGTACTCTACCTAGCAATAGCACCCCTCGGTAGCTACAAGAGCAGTTATTCCAATCAGACCCATAATGCTGCTTGCACTCTCGTTGCTCTATACTTTTTCCATGTTATGTATACAATAAGCCCTATGTGTAAATGTAAATATTTTAATAATTTGAATGTCGGCTGATTCGATGCCAAAGTCCAGAATTTCATAGAAAACCAAAGTGAATTGTATTAAAAAATAATACAACATGTTTTATACCATTGCATCTGTATTCAATTTCTGCTTTGCACGTAGACAAATACCCATGAGTAGGGATTACAAGATCTTGCGAAGTTCTGTCTGCTGCAACATATCAGGGGATATCCTTGAAGGTCACACAAGAGTTCAGGAGACCAGGCCTTGTTCCTCTCATTAAATAGCCATGCGACCTTGGTCAAGACGCTTCACCTCTCAGACTTCAGTTTCCTCCTTCGTAAAACAAGAAAGATGAGCTGATGATCTCAGAGGTCCTGTGGAATGCTAACATTTCATGACACTTAGCTTCAATTCCAACCAGGGTCTTTCTTTGCACGTCTCCAAATTCAGGCCTCTGAGCTTTTTCTTAATCTCTCGAGTTTCCCCCATAAGATTACAACATTTCTTGTAAGAGATCTCAGTGTTATGTTCAAAATGCAGGAAAGTGCAGCAAGATTGCAAAGCAATAGGATTCTAAAAAGTCAGATGTGAAACAAAGGGTCTTAAAGTGACCTTCTAGAGGTAAACGTGAACTAGAATAGCTGTTACTAGAAATCTTTAGGATCTGGAGGATCACCGGGCCAGTCTGGTGATCATGAATTCGTGCATTTATCTACCAACGTAGCCTCTCAAAAAGTACTTAGCAGTTCCTGGCTTTTTGCTGAGGCTTCTCTAAATACTGAGGATGATACAAAGTAATTTAAGGCATAAATAACCTAGTGGGGAAGGGAAGAGTTAGATAAAGTGTTAGACAAAATGTGCTTAAAGAATTCATATATATAGAAGGAGAACTGGACCTTTAATTAAGGAGAACTGGACCTTTAAATTTTCTAGTGAGAATCATACGGGTAAGATGGCTACCGAAGGGCATTCTTGATCCAGAGAAGAACACGCATAACTTGGAAGTGGAGGAAACATGATCGTCTCCCATGCTCAGAAAGACCCTGCATTCAGTTAACGTTGTGCTGCTACCAGCTGCAATTTGCATCATGTTTGAACAAGGGCCTTGCATTGTCGTTTTGCATGGGGTCCCACACAATATGTCGTGTCTTCCAGAACGTTGCCTTGTTCAAGGAAAGGGGATCCCAGGGTGGAGTGGTAAGAGATAACATTGGAAAAGGAGGTGGGGATTCAAAGATGGTGGTGGTAGTGGTAGTGGTGGTGGGGGGGGGGTCCTGAAAGCTCCCCTGAAGTGTTTGGACTTTATCCTGTAGGAAGAGGGCAGTGTTGGCATTTTTGGGTCAGCAGAATAACATTGAGATTTTAATATGACTAATGTGTGCTAATATGAATGGGGGAGACACAGCTGGTTTGAAGACTCTTATCATGATCTATGGGTACGGCAAGAAAGTCCATTTGAACATAATGGGAATGGAGAGGAGCGGGAAGATTTGAGAAAAAAGGGGAAAAGAAAAATTACTATGTCTTGATAATAAATGAAGGAGAGAGGGAGGGAGAGAGGGAGAAACAGAGAGAGAGAGAGAGAGAGAGAGAGAGAGAGAGAGAGAGAGAGAGAAAGGGAGACAGAGTCAGGGATAGGTGAATAAAATGTACATAATAATAATTTCTTTAATCTGACTTTTACAGAAAAAAAAAAAACCCAGCAAACTAAAGCATTGTCATTATGATTATTGCTAGTACAATGGGTCAGACTACCAGGAAACTTTCAGGTAATGCTTCTATCTGGGAACTTGACAGTAAGGTGAACATGCTAACATCATTCATTCAATATTTTTTTGATCACCTACTATATTTCCAGGCACCGTTTTAGATGCGAAAGATCCAGCTGTGAATAAAGCTGTCATGGGTTCTGCCTGTGTAAATTTTGCAGTCTAGGGAGGAAGAAAGATGTTAAACAAATAATTACAATGGTGGGAATGTCATGGAAGGGGAGTTGCATGTGGTTTGGGAATTACAGAAGGCTTTTCTGGTCCTTTCTGCCAGGAAACTTAAACAAATAAATAAATGATGTTGTTAAGCCCAGGACACTTAATTTGTTTCTTTCTAGTTCCATTCAGCAACAGCTCGTGTGTGTTCACGTACACGTGTAGGAGTAATTTTCGTTTCCTAAAGGCTTGGCATGTCTCCTGAGAGCAGGAGATCCTGACAGCAAAGTTAATGGCACATTGAGGAATAAAAGAGAAAATGAGAAGCTAGTGTTATCTGCCTTTTGTTCTCCTGTGAATGGTTTTCCCCTGGGTTTACGAGGAAATGCCTTTTTTTTTTTTTTTTCTAATCTGCCATGGGTGTAGTTTTCATGCAGCTAAGATGTTCCCACTGGGTTGCCTCTCTTCCTGATCACAGTTTTTGTTTCAAAGGTCAACCACACAGCCAGGTGAGGCTTTTCCCCAGGAATTTTGGAAATGGGACTGCGAGAGAACAAACTCAGTAGCTTCCGGGGTGGCCATTTTCAACCATGTGAACTGGGAAAACGGTAAAGCTCATTGATATAGAGGGAGAAGAATGGAGCATGGATGAGGACCAGGGAGAGTGGTCTGAAGGTGCTCAAATCCCAAGTTTCAGCTTGTTTTCCTCCAAGTCCCAGCTATATTCCTGTCACTGAGTTCCAGGAGATACCACAGTGCCTCCATAGTAAGTAAGTAAGTTCTGTTTTGCTTAAGCTTGTTCCAGAAATCTATTATGGATTCTCTATTGTTTACAAACAAAGAGACTACCTGTTGATTAGTGTTGAGGAGGGGCATCCAAGCAAAACTTTGAGATTTATTTTTACCAGTCAAAGACTCCTAGGTGTGTAGACCTACAGTTTGTAAAGATGGCCAAAACATATACACCAGAACAAGACATTGGCCAACCCAGGAACCCGGGTTGAGCATGCCATGGAAAGCATCTTGGATGGCTGTGTATATGGTATCCTCTCTATATAATGCCAGGTAAACACCACAAGCTCTGGACATAATAGAACATCAGCCAGTTGAAGGCTCCCTTCTCTCAGAAAGAACAGTAGTACCTGGCCATAATTTAGTCCTTGAACTTCCTTTTATTGAATCGACCTTCGTGTACAATCCCTGACATTGACATTATCTCCTTCAAGAACACTGTTGGACACAGGCCATTGAGACGCTGTTGGCCAGTGGACGATATCCTGGAAAGTCACAAACAGGACAACGATCGGAGGTTTCAGGTCCCTTCCAGAGCTGAAAGCAGACATTGTGGGACACATTTATAGATATAACTCTCCTCTTCTTGCTCAAAGGTGGCCCACCCACACAATTCTTTTCTGTACTTGGCATTATCTAACTCTGGGACAAAGCCATCCTTCATATAAGCAGCCTGAGTCACTCGTAGGTCTGACACATTCTTCCTTGGGATACAAAGGCATCAAACCACCTGGTGAAGAAGAGACAGGGCGACCATTGGTGTAAAGCTGGGAGGACGTGGCCTGATAGGCTAGGGTTGTCTGTGCTGTCCCTGCCCCAATCCTGGCCATGTTTCCCAAACAAGGCTGAGAACCAGGAATTATTTTTGTATGCAGTACTGATGCCTGAGAACACTCTGCTCCTTGCCTTCTGAGTCCAGGTACCAATAATAACTGTTCCCTGGCCAAACATTGCCCTGTGTGCTGATACATAGCCAAATGGTTGCATTGACCAAGAATGACATGGGCCCGACAATCTACCCATATACTGCTGGGAACATCCAGAGAAGAGGGAGCAAAAATGATGACCCTTGGTGGTCAGGAGGGAAAAGGTGAGCCTGAGGGGAGCTGGACTGGCCTTAGTGACCCTCACAGATGAGCAGGGAGGCACGAGAAGGGGCTAGGACCAGGCCCACACTGTTCTTTCTTAACTCTAAGGGGTGGTCTGACTCTGCTTCCTTTAAAGATATCGAGAAACATTAATTCAGGCCAACTTCTAGGATTGGGCATTCACAGGGTAAAGACCAGGAGAATATTTGCATCCAAAGTGCCCCAACTCAGAATGACCACACAGTTATTTCAATGATCTAGCCTCATGCATAGTCTAAAGTTGTTTTAGAAATATGTCTGTTCACACAAACACTGCGAAGCTATTCTTTCCCTAAGCACCACACTCTCAGTTTGTCAAAACATTTGAAGAAGACTAATTCATGCCTCAAAAGGAATTCTCGCTCACTCACAAAGCTGCCAGGTTTGTGAGCTGAAGGCTTTTATGTTATAATATCTCAACACACTAGAGGGACAAGGAACGTGGACCTCAAGTGGAAATGCCTTGGGGCTTACTAAGGGGGACAGAATTCACAATTTGCGTGCTCTCTGAGAGGATAGGATGAGAAAATCAGGATGGCTCAAGCCAGCTCTGGCCAGTTTAAGTGCCTGTGAGAGACAGTATATGGTAGTAGTTGAAAATATGGGCTCTGAAGCCAGGGGTGCATGAGCTCAAGTCCCAGACTTTCCATTTACTAGATATAGAATCTTGTGAGACTTCCTTAATGGCTTGGTGTTTCAGTTTCTTCATCTAGGAATGGGGGAGTGTGTTGGGAACAACAGTACCTCCCTATAGGATTGTTGAGAGGATGGAATTTGCGCCTGTTGCACGCATAGAGTGTGCCCAGCAAATAGTGAGCAACAGATGATTCTTGGGGTGCCATACTGGGGCTGTAGAGGACCTCCCCAAATCTCTGCCTGTATCAGGAGGACAGGCAAGCAAGCGGCAGGCCACATTGTCACCAGGACTGTGCCACGAGGACAGCTGTTCAGCTGCAGGGAATTTTTTCTTCCAACACAAACAGGTCCCTGAAGTACAGAACAGAAACTCGGCAACTGACATAAACAATTTCAAACAATAATCTCAGAAGACAAATCGCTCCATTTGGGCATCAAGATTCCTCTCAGAGGCTTTCCCCGCTTGTTTATGTATTCCATGGCGAAGAGCCATGAGTGAATTAAGCAGACAGCGTGCACACGCCCCAGGAAGGCGGGAGGGGCCTGCGGGGAAAAGAACCCGCCATTTGACCTGCGTTCCTTGAAAGCTATTGTTGGGGGAGGCCCTTGAGAAAAGGGACTCTGATTGATATCTCCTTGTGTTCACCTGTTCATTGAGAGAGGTCAGGGGATATGCGGCCAGGACATCCCGGTTTGAGTCCTGTCTGCCATTTTATGTGGTGTGAATTTCAGCGGGTCATTAACCCTTTCTGAACCTTGGTCCCCCAGCCTTACAAAGAAGAAATCATTATAAGGTACCATTATATCCAAGTGGGTGATTGTAGTGATCTAACTAAGACTCCTTTAGCAGTGATAAATTGCTACACAAACATTAAAGAGGTTAATGTAGGTACCCTGTGAATAATTGGATGAGAACTGGGAACAAAGGGGAACTACAACTTGGAACAAAGGGTGTATTTTATGAGGACAAGGAAAGGGAATTATCCCCAAATTATGAGGAAATTTTTCTTTCCACATTGCCGCAGTTGTTGAATATAGAGTCAAGTTCTTTTCAGATCCTGAGTTAAGCCTGCGGTGCACTATGCTAGCACTGAGAGCATATATTGCCTTCTCTAATTATAAAACAAGTGCATGTTCATTATATAAACTTTGGAAAATGGACAAAAGTCTTAGGATGGATGGAAAGTGAAATTAATGGTAATTCAAGTCTATAGGGATAACCATCTCCTGCTAAAATGTCTTTTTTCTTCCAACTCACAAATATGTGTATGTATATAAAAATATCTACTCTTCAACTTCTCAGAAATTTGGATTGTATTATATATGCAATTTTGAAAACTTCTTGTATTATAATCATATTTCCGTCTCATTAGATATTCTTTGAAAGTACCACATTTACTATGCATGTTATACAGCATTTTCAATATTCAATCTCTTTTTTTGTCAAACGTTTTATGTTTTTCCTTCAATTTTTCTTTAGTATATATAACACTACACAGAACACAAATTTATGACCCTTCATATGATACGTATAGTATATACATAGCATATTACAGACACATACGTGTATGTATTATACATTATACTCATGCTATTATATATACCACTATTGTATTACCATTAATATATACCACTGTTTATATAGATTGATATATACACAAATATTGATATATATGTGATTGATACATATACAAATATATTAATATATAATATATATAATAGTGTGAGTATATATATGAAAAAATGTATGTATCTTTCATTAATATACTTGTATTGTACCTTTAAATTTTGGGACAGTAGTAAACGTACACATATTAAAATTGTTTTGAAATGTTAGAGAATAGTCTCGGCTCTACTGTTTTCACAAGGTTTTGAAGCAACCAAACATAACATTTCAGAACATATTCTGTCTTTGGGAGACACCGTTCCGTGGTGTCAGGGTCTAATCTTTGTGTTAAGACTAGAACCCTCCACAGAGGCTGGCCTTCCACTAAAGCCAAAGTTTCCTTTGCAATGTCTAAGTCCCCTTCTGTTCTCCTCTCCCAGCCAATACTGTGGCAAACTGGCTGAGTTGTCACCTCTCCTTCTAATCTAGTTCCTTGTGTCCTGAGGCCAGTGCAGATGGCTATGCTATTACATGCAAAGAAAGCTTTAAGTAAAGGGGCCATTTTTTTTGAGAGAGCCACTGGTTTCAAAGCCAGGCCTCTGCCTCTCTGCACCAGTTGGGTTTCCCCTGGATACAAACTCCTCAGAGGGTTTATGTGGTAAACTTCATTCTGGGAGCTGGAAGAGCAGAGTTCTGGTTCTACTGAGAGAACTTGTACAAATTTCTTAATGTCCCTGACCCTCAGTCTCCTCATCTGTATGACCAGCTTTGCAATCTCACGGAGTTGGTATGAACATAAAAGCACAGTAACTGATGAAGCCTATTTTTTGTTGTTGTTTGTTTGTTTGTTTGGGAGTGGGAAGGAGACTTTCTAGCACCATAAAAATAAAAGGTATTACTATTTACCAGACTGCTCCACTAGCTGTCTGATCCCCAACCCTTGTTCCTTCTGGAGAGAGCTTTTACCTTCAATTTTAGTTTTCGACAGGACAGTATTTTCAATTATAAGGGTAGGCTTTGGGCTCCCAGTAGAGCCTGAAAAACAGCCATGAGCCTTTGCTGATCCTTATAGGCACTGGTAACTTTTCAAGGGTCCCAGACATGGCCTGGGGCTCTCTTCAGAAACACATAAAGACCTGAGCTCGATGACAACACCTCTCTCTGGAGAATGAATATACTAAAAATTCTTTCCTAAAATTTTTTTTGAAAGGGAGAGAATAAGTGTTAATATGCATATGATCACTTTATTGAATACAGTTGTCGTGCGGGAGACCCTGCTCACTGTGCCATTTGTGGTGAGGTGTGGCCTGTGGGGCCTCTGGTCCCGCTCCCCACATAAGAACGCAGGATATGGTGAGGCCAAAAAGGAACACCCACGGAGCCATAGGTAGGGGAGTCACACCACTATATTCTCTCTGGCGAACTGGCGAGATACACGCAGGAGTAGCCACACGATCTGCAGTCCGACATTCATTTCTCTGCCTGCCAACCAACCAACCAATCAATGCAGCCCCGCAGTTACATCAGTAGCCAATTGGCTAACCGGTTACAGCTGATGGCCAACCAATCACAGTTAATGGTCATTCACCACCTGAGCCAGCACCTCTCCACCACGCGAGGCCGAGAGCCTGGAAACCGCTCTCTGGGACTCTGTCCCCACACAGTGTAAATTCTATAGTGATAATAATTATGTTCATCACTCTTAAAACAAAACCTGGGGTAAAAAAGAAATGAGAATAGCTAGCAGCACTTCTTAAGAGATAATCATGAGAAGCTGGTTGTTATTAATTTAGAAACAATATGATATTTTACAAGAATAAGTTATTTAAAAATATTATAAATTAACATGCCTATTGATATAAATACTGATAAATAATTAATATATAATTATATTAATCTGTGAATAAAATTGCTACCATTTGTGGAGTACATAAGCACATCCTTGCACAATGTCACTTTTTATATGATTTTTTTACTAAAGCCTCATAAAATTTCAATGAGGAGGCATTTTTATTCCTACATTTACAAATGGAGAAGTGAAGTTTCAAGAGCTTAAAGGATACACTCAAATTCATACAATCAGGAAGGGTGGAGTCAGGATTTGAACCCACGTCAGCTAGACTGCAGGGCATATGCCACATTACATACATTGAAAATTTCAGAAATGTATTAATATCAGGGGTTGTGGGTTTTCAGTCTTAACTGAGGGGCAAGTTTTCTCGGCTGTAGTTTGAACGTGAGCATGCTCTAGGATTGGTGGGAATTTAATAACAACTTAAACCTCCCAGGTGTTCAGCCAACTCCCAATTTAGTTGTTCCTCAGATAAGGTATCTTTCATCTCCCATCACTCTATGACTTAAAAATAAATAAGCATTTCAGACAAGAAAAAGCTAAAGGAGTTCATCACCACCAAACCAGTATTACAAGAAATGTTAAAGGGACTTCTTTACAAAGAAGGGGAAAAAAGATTAAAAATATGAATAATAAAAAGGCAATAACTAACTACATATCAACAATAACTTTAAATGTAAATGGATTAAATGCTCTGATCAAAAGACAGAGGGTGGCTGAGTGAATAAGAAAGGAAGAACCTTATGTACGCTGCTCACAAGAGACTCACTTCAGATAGAAAAACACACACAGACTGAAAGTAAAGGGATGGGAAAAGATATTTCATGAAAATGGAACTTAAAAAAAAAAAAGCTGCGGTAGCAATACTAATACCAGACAAAATAAACTTTACATGAAAGGCTACATATAATAGGAGACAGAAGGAAGCAGCAATTCCTCTTCTGGATATTTCTCTGAAAAAACCCAAAACATTAGTTTGAAAAGATATGTGCATCCATATGTTTATTGCAGTATTACTTACAATTGCCAATATATGGAAGCAACCTAAGTGTCCATCAATAGATTAACGGATAAAGAAGAAGTGGTACATATATACAGTGGAACATTACTCAGCCATGAGGAAAAAAAAAGAAATCTTGTTATCTGCAACAACATAGATGGACCTAGGAGGGTATAATGCTAAGTGAAATAAGTCAGACAGAGAAAGACAAATATCATATGATTTCACTTATATGTGAAATCTAAAGAATAAAATAAATGAACAAACAAAACAGAAACAAACTCATAGATACAGAGAACATTTTGAAGGTTGCCAGATGGGATAGGTGGTTGGGGGACTTGGTGAAAAAGGGAAAGGGATTAAGAAGTGCAAATTGGCAGTTACAAAATGGTCATGGGGATATAAAATGCAGATTAAGGAATATAGTCAATCATATTGTAATAACTATGTGTATTGTCAGATGTGTATTAGATTTACCGGGATGATCACTTTGTAAGGTATATAAATGTCTAATCACTACGTTGTACACCTGAAACTAATATAATATTGTATGTCAACTGTGACTGAAAAATTTTTTTTAAATAAATAAGCAAACAATGCTCACTGTTAATTGGTTTATTACCAAAGTTATTCCTGTTTATTAGAGAAGATAATAACAGGCACTGAATAGAAAATAAAAATAAAAAATACAGGAATATGAGAAATAATATGAGAAAAATTAAAAATTACTCCTAATTTCACCACCCAGAGATAATCACTTTGCAAATGGGTCTTTCCAGGCTTTTTCCCCCCCTGTGTTTTAACACTGGTATGTTTTGATCTCTAACTTGTTGAGTTTAAATATTTCAACTTTAAAAATATTTTCTTTTTTATTTTTCTTGCCTTATGGTCAAGAAATGAGCCTGATATTTAGAAATTATTGATATCTCTCTCTCTCTCTCTCTCTCTCTCTCTCTCTCTCTCTCTCTCTCTCTTTCTCTCTCTCTTTTTCTTTGTGTGTGTGTTGGGAGAGAGTGGTAAATTTAAAATTGTCTTCCAATATTCTACATCATTTAAGAGGTTTAAAATATGTAATCAAATTAACTGTAGTATTCATATCCTCTAAATCCTCATTTGAATTTTTGTCTACTTGGTTAGATTACAGAAATGTATTTTCCACTACTATTATAGTGTTATCAATTTCTCTTTGTTCTTTAGACATATTTTCAATATTCCATAGATACCAATACATTCTTATTTTAAAAGATTCAAATGGTAAATGTCTTGCCCTCCTCCCAACCTGGGTGTCACTGTGTATAGTTTGACATATTCTTGAAGGTTTTTTGTGTGTGCATTTACATCTAAATAATTACTTAAAACGTAAATGCAAATATGTTGCCTGATTATTTTATATTCTGCTTTTAAAAAAAATTAATTGTATGTCTTGGAGATCTTTCCAAGTCAGGTCATATAAAATTTTGTCATTTCTTTTTTGCTTTGAGTTATATTTTATAGTATGAGTACCATAATTTAATTAGCCGTGCCCCTATTGATGGATGTGTATCTTTTTCCATCTGTTTTTTTTTTTTTTTTTTTTTTTGCATTATAAACTATGATGCAATGAAAATCCCTGTACATGCCAGTAATTCTTTAGGTTAGATGCCTTGAAGTTTTTTGGTTGATGGTGAAGTTCATTGAAAATTCAATAGAGACTGTCAAATTGCACCCCTTAAGGCTTGACAGATGTGCTTACCAACAGGATATATTTACCTATTTCTCTACACTTGTCCAGCACTTGATGTTATCAATATTTACATTTTTGCTAATGTGATGTTTGGAAAAAAATGGTATCTTACTCTTTTAATTTGCATTTTCTTGCATGTTAGTGAGTCAAGTATATTTCATGGGCTTATTGACTATTTTTCCCCTTGAATTATCTTTCTCTTAGGTTGTGTAAACAATTTTGTTGTTTATAAAAGTCCTTTTAATGACTTTATCTGGCATATTTATTTCAAGTATTTTCTTTCAATCTACTGTTTGACTTTCAAATTTTTTTGATGATTTTTCTTCCCATATAGCATTTTAAACTTTTTAAGTGGCCAAATATGCCAGTTCTTATTTCTACTTGGTGACATGCTTGGGAAGGGTTGTCCCACTTGAAGATTATAAAGTTGTTCTCCTCTATTTTCTTTTAATATTTTATAGATTTCCTTAGTTCTTTGGAATTCTATAAAATATTAAAAGAAAATAGAGGAATTTATTATATGGAATTTATTATAAACTATATTATAAAACAGCTGAACTCATTTATTTCCAAATAGATAGTAAATTTTCGCAACAAACTTTCATCACATATTTTATTGCTGATTTGAACAGCCACCATTATTAGATACTAATAACTAATTAAATATTAATTTATACATACACAATCTGTGCGTGTGTACACACACACGCAAAATTCTGCCCCACTGATAACGTTTGTCTGTTTTACTCGTAATACTAATTACTAGATATTTCTTTTATTTTTCAGCTTTACTGAGATAGAATTGACAAATAAACTTGTAATATATTTCAAGTGTACAACACGATGGTTAGGTAAACATTGTGAAAGAATTCCCTGCCACTGAGTTAATTAACGTACCCACTATCACCTCACATATTTACCTCTTTTTTTTTTCCCTTTGGTGAGGACACCTAAGTTCTACTCTCTTAGCAAATTTCAATTATACAATACGGTGTTATCAACTATAGTCTCCATCTTACGCATTATATCCTCAAACTTTATTGATCTTATAACTGAAAGTTTGTACCCTTTAACCAGCCTCTCCCTATGTCCCCACTGCTCTACTCACTGTTACTAGATATTTCTTACATAGCTATGTTTAGTGTCTTAGAGAAAGTCTATTCTTACTGTTGTTAGTTTTCAAAAAATTCTTGCAGTTTTTTCCTCAAATAAACCGAGATTGAAATAGTTAAGTTTCATTAAAAGTCCTAGGATTTGGGGGTTATGACATGTATAATGTACAGGTTAATTTGTACTAGAAACAAGTGTCTTGATAAATCACTGTTTAGGAAATCAAGGACAATATGGCAGTTGGGTATATGCCTGGAGTTGTAGTCCAGAATGAGGTATATTAAATCCAGTGGGCCAGGTGTGTGTATATGAGGGGTGAGGGTAAGGAGTGGAAGGAGGGAGCTTTAGATTGTAATAGAGATGTTCCTCATGGCACGGTGGAACAAGTGCGATCAGATCTGGTCTCTATCATTTATTGGTTATATTACTGTGTCCAAGTTGTTTAACATCTTTGAGCCTCAGCTTCTTCATCTGTAAAATGGGGACAATCATATCTGTCTCATAGCATTTCTGTAAGGATTAAATGAGATAATAAAAGTGCCACAGATAATAGGTTCTCAATAACTCCTAGTCCTCTTCATTTCGTATTCAATCAGTCATTAGTCATATTTGGTAACAGGTGATCCCCAAATAGTAGATCACACACAGAAGTTCTCAAAGGTATCAGGTAACTGTGGCTCCCCCTTGCCTTTTTATTCTTGACTGAAAAGATATGCAAATCTCATTTAAAATCATCAGTCACCATTGGATAAGTACCCAAGATGACTCTGAGCTAGTTCTGTTATGGGTCAAATGTCCATTGCCATATGGAAATAGGACCAGGGTTCATCTTTGTACATTGTAAGTGTTTCAGAAATACTAGCTACCTTAATGGGTCATAAAGATTAATATCCATTATTCCCACACTTGGATGTTTACTCTAAACAATAAGTATCTTACAAAACCAATCCAGAGGAAGAAAAAGATTATGTGCATAAAGATTTTCACAGTAGTGTTATCTATAATGTAAAAATTATAATGGGCTTGATTTTCCAATACAAGTGGGAAAGGCTTAGTAAATAACTAAATACTCACTTGGTGGACTTTATTTAATACAGTTGTTAAAACAAGAATTATGCCACTATGTAACAGCTTGAAAAACTACGTATGATTTTATTCTGACTGATAAAAAGCCTGAGTGTAAATTTATTCATACACTGATATAACTTCGTAAAAATCTTTATGCATCTGGACAAAGACAGGAAAGGAACACAAAATAGTAAAGACATTTAAAGTATTGAAGAGATTATTGTTCCATTAATCTTGAATAGCATTTTCTGGATTTTGCCTGTTTTGGAGCCTTATTGCCCTGTCTGGAGCTTGAGTATCAAAAAGTTCCATGTGGAACTTTACTTCAGACTGAGAAACCAGCACAACAGGTCTTGAGGAGAACAAAGTTGAATGACTTCCTTAAGGGTAAGTGTTTCCGGAAATAGGAAAGTCGGCACAGCTTCTGGAGTATTTTCCAGTCATTTCACCTTTTCTGTGAAATGGGGATGTTCCCTGGTGTTACTTGACCGTATTTTATGAGAAAAAACTGATGACTTTGTACCACTTAACAGACCGGGGGGAAAGAGAAGCAGATTGAGGGGTGGAAAACTTACTTACATGGTAGTTCAAATTGCAGTGCCAGAACAGATGTGCTAGGCAAGACATACTAAGTATCTGAGATGTTGTATATTCACTCATTATTGTTACACATACCAAGTGATGGCTAAGTTCCTATACACCAGGGAAGCCAATTAACACATTTTACAATATTACAGTAACTTAAGTGACTGTTTCTACTGCTAGAATTCTACTGCTTTTCTAATGATCTAAGGTGGCTGAAAAGAGCAAACGTCAACCGGAGTGATTGAAATGATAAGTACTCCAATGTTGTCTGTAGGAAAATCGGAGAAATTATCTTTCCTCAACCAACAGGAGAGAAGAAATGGTTCTAGAGGGCATCTTGCTGTGCCCTGTAAAAATAAAAGTCAGGAATCAGCCTTATTTATCCTCAATTTTAAAGAATAAATAATACATTTTATTTTAACAGAATTTGGAGACCATTGTATTTTATCTAAGAATAATGATCTAAGTCTGGTTAAGTAAAGCTTGACTTACTGGCTATTCTGTATGATCTCAAAATAAGAATTAGTGCAAATTACAGACTTAATAAACAAACAAACATGACTTGCTTAATAAAGTTGAAAATGGAATGACTGAAATTGTAAGGCTGCAAAACTATTATTTGGTTAGTGTTGTTGTTTTTAAAAATTCTGTTTGTGTCCATCAAAACCTTTTAACTACTACATCCTTCTCTTTGGCACAGTTCACATGCCTCCAGGTTAAGTAATCCCTTCCCACATGGGAAATAGGAACTTCTTTCTGTAAAAAGAAAACCAAAAAAAAAAAAAAACCCTCCATAATTCTACAAAGGTCTTTTCCCTCACAAATGGCATGAATCATTTTATCAATATGGAAACAAAGGCTCAGTGAGCTGAGTTGACTTTTCCAAGGTCAGGGAATCACAAAGTGGGTGTGATGGAGTCCCACGGCGGGTCTGCCCACAGAAGATCAGGAATGAGACCGGGGAGGCAGGTACCTGTGAAATGCACCTGCTGGCTCTTCCTTCCTGATCTGGGCAGAGGTACAAGATAGCTAGCTGGTCACCATCTGCTGCATGACCAGTGAGTTCTTGCTGATAAGATGGAAATAAGGAAGATGAATAAGCACTTTCGGTTCTATCAGCTCCTATTGAAGGGTGGCTTTTTTGAAGTATGTAAAATTCTAATCCTGCACGTGACCATTTCTGCTCTGCCACGCACTTCTGTTAGTCTCCGATTTAATCCTATTAGATTAGAATCCATTCAGTTTGGTTCAATCCAATTTCACAAAATCTTACTGACTTGTGTCTGTTACATACTGCAGCAGAAAAAAATGAATGCCACTCTTTCTGGTTTTAAAAATACTTGCTTTTTAAAGTACCCCAAGAACACAAAATGAGATTGGTCATAATTCTCGGTCCATGTTGCACTGTCATACCAGCATCTTTGGTCCACGAGTGAACATTGCTTAATTCATTTGCCTAAGAATATGCACACATGTAACCACTGCCTAACCCAGGAACACCACCAATAACCTTTCCTTCCTTTGGCCTGCACCCCTATCACCTCATCTTGGCTCTCCCACTCCAGAGATAATTACTTTTTGAATTTTGTATTTATATTTACTCATCCCTTTTTTATTCTAATTTCAATGCACACACACATGTGCCAAGATGTATAAAAACATATGAGGCTTACTTTTATTATTTTTGACTATTCTTTGGGTGCAGAATAAAATGTGTTAATTCAACACATATTTAATGGTGTCTTCTCTCTGCCAATCACTGTTCTAGGTGCTGGGAAATAAAGCAGTGAAAACGAGCAAACAAACTAAACATTCCTACCCTCATGGCCAAATAACAAACAAATAAGCGAGTAAAATATTTAGTATGCCCAATAGTGTTAAGAGCTATGGATAAAAACAAGGCAGGGAAGGTTTGGGGTGCAGGGAGGCTGGGGCTCTTGCACAGTAAATAAGGTGAGGGAAGGTGACCTGGTGAATGAATAAATGTAACACCATCAGACCTGAGGCGAGAGCAATGATGTCAAGCAGGGTCCCGAGCCAGACCCTGAAGGTTCCTTTGGCCTTTAAAAATGATTTTAAACTCCCATTCAGGACTGAAAATATACCCATCGTTTAAGGTCCAGCGGATTGTGTTCCAATGCGGACGTCTGAGAGCACAGTCTGCAGGAACCACGCAGAGGGTATGACAGAGGCAGCTGTGATATTCCATGTGACGACATGGAATGTCTTATGTGCTTCCCAACTGTATCCCAGCTCCTAGCAGTCTCCATTACAAGGGAAACAGGAAAGAAATATTTGTTGAATGAATGAATTAATCAATATATAACGCGCATATAGCATTTTCCAGATTGCCTGTGAGATCCTTGAGAACAGAAATCAGAATCATACCATGGGTATCCTTGGGGTGGGGGAATTGGTCCCGATACAAATAAATAATAGGTTTGAGGCATAAAGAGTGAGCCAGATGTAAGTAAGCAGGCAGGAAGGAAAACCGTTAGAGTTCTTACGTGGGTGGGTGGGGAGGGCTTGCCAGCAACCTACATATAGAGATTAACCCCATTATATAAATCACTGTTGGAAACGGAGGGCTTTTCTGCTCAGAGTAGAATTTTCCGCAATGTGTTTGTTTGTCCAGCTAAACTTGCTCGATGAGATACTATGTGGATAAAGTACCACAGATTTGGGAGTCACTCCCGTTTAGAAGTTCCTAATATACATTAGAAATCTTGAAGTCTTTGAGAAATCCTGCTGTTAAAAATCCAATTTATTTTTTCAGTATATTTTACCCCTCTCTTTTTAAAAAATGTTTCCTTCTGAACAACTGTTAGCATCCTGTGGAATTAGACTTCTGTGGGCCACCCTGGAGAAAACACTGGGATTGTGGCTAGATGATTGATTTTATGAGAAAAATTTTGCAGAAGGAAATCTGCAAGACAGTGGTCTTGTAGAGGTGTGAAAGTTGGGAATGCCATATTGGAAGTTGCTGTCATAGGCAGAATAATGTTCCTTCAAACCCCGAAAGATGTCCATGTCCTCATCCTTGGGACCTATGAATATGTTACCTTCAATGGTCCTATGGACTAAACTGTGTCCCCTCCCAAATGAATATGTTAAAGCCCTACCTAGCCGGCCCCCCCAATCCCCTCGCCCCAATGTGATGGTATTTGGAAATGGGGCCTTTGGGAGGTAGTTATGTTAGAAAAGGTCATGAAGGTGAGATCCTCACAATGGAATTAGTACCATCATGAGAAGAGATACCAGAGACTACCCTCTCTCTCTCTCTCTCTCTTTCTCTGTGCCATGTGAGGACACAGAGGGACGGTGGCTCCCTGCAGGCCAAGAACAGGGCTTTCCCCAGACCCTGACCCTGCTGGCACCCTGACCTTGGACTTCCAGCCTCCAGAACTGTAAGAAAATAAATCTCTGTTGTTTTGCCACCCAGTGTATAGTTTTTTGTGAGAGCAGCCTGTGCTAAGATACATGGCATAGGGGCGTTAATGCTGCAGATGGAATTAAAGTTGCAAATCAGCTGACCTTAGAATAGGGAGGTTATCCTGGATGAGCCTAATGGAATCACAAGGGTCCTTCAATGTGGAGGGCAGACGCAGAAGAATCTAAATCAGAGAGAGATTTGAAGATGTTACACTGTCTTAGAAGGCAGGGGTTGGGGGGTGGGCCACAAGCCCAGGGAGGTGAGAAGCCTCCAGAATCTAGAAAGGACAAGAAAATAGATTCTCCTTAGAGTCTCCAGAAGGAATGCAGCTCTGCCAACACCGAGTGTTGCTCAGTGAAACTCTTTACAGACTTCTCACCTCCATAACTATGAGATAATACATTTGTGCTGTTGTAAGCAGCTGGGTTTGCAGTAATTTGCTACAGTATCAATAGGAAACAAATGCCATTGCTGAGAAAGGAATTAGTTATCAGCAAAGAAAGGAGAAGTTCAGTTATGAACAGTTCGTACAGAAGTCCAGAGTGACAATTCGCCCTTAGCTTTCTCTTATTCTGATTCTGTCTAGTAGAAATGCCTGAATGACTTTTCTTAAACTTTTAAAATATTCTACTGATTATTTCAATAGTGAGATGGAACTGGAGACTAGTTAAGATATTTGTGTTTTAGTAGGCTTCACGCCCAAAAGTTGTCAGTGAAGTTTTGAAAAGAAGGCTGAGCATATGAAGCAATTTAAGGATTTTCTTGAATACTGTGTTAATTATGAAGGTGATAGGAGTGAATTATGCATTCATCCGTTCAAGAAATATTTATTGGGCATCTACTATATGTCAAGTTTCCTGGGAATATAACCGTCCAAAAACGTCACAGTGATGCTTTTATGAAGCTTATAATTTTCAAAACTTTACAAAAATAGGGCCATTCACTTGGAAAAACACCAAATGTTAGGACTGGAAGCAATTTTAGAGATGAACCAGTCAAAAATCCTCTGTTTTGTAGTTGACAAAAATGAGGTCTGAAGAGGTCAATTAAATTATGTAAAGAAAAAACTAAAATATATGTTTAGTTAGTTCTTTGGCCTAGGACAAATAATTTCAAATAATTTAAGCTAAAAGAGCGCCTTTTCCATAACATATAATAAGGCACTAGGTTAAAATATTTGTCTTAGGTTTAAAAACTAATGGTGAAGATAGGATGATAGAGCCTGGGCTTCTCTTGAGGTCATGCTGGAAATTTCTTCAAGAGTGTCCGTGGTAAAAACCTTTGGGACCAACCTCTTAGTCCTATCTCCTTAATTCATAGGAGAGAAAATTCAGCCCCAGAGATGTTAAGGATCTAGCTTACAGAAGAAACCTGTAGTCCTCTTAGATGATCGGAGGAAGCATGGAGGACAGAAAGGCCAGAGAGGATGACCTGTGGAGTCCTGAGAAGTCCCTTGCTTTCTCTGGAAGGACAAACAGCAGTTGCAGTCCCTGGATATAGCTGGGTGTTGGTGTGTTCCACCATCCAGCACTTAGCTGAGTTCAGCGACTGCTTCTCCACCGCCCACTTTGCGGGTTCCTTGGCTTCTTTCAGCTGCAGCTCCAAGTCCCGGAGCCCCTGCTCCTGAGCAGCCTGTCTGCTGAGCTCATCCTCCTTTCCCCAGAAAGCCAGAAGGGAAGTTCCCACATCCTTCCCTAATCCATATGCTGACTCTATCCCAGGGGACCCAGGGTTCCTGCTATGGCAGACACGAATGAGTTCGGCATCTCTGCCTTTACACCTAAAATGCCAAGCTTGCATTTCGGGAAGTCTTTGGGCACCCAGAATCTCGAGAGCTTGACGGAGGCGGCAGAGTATCCATCAGGCTGCTCAGATTGTAGGTAGGGTTGCCAGATAAAATACAGAATGCCTCGTTCGATTTGGATTTCAGTTAAAAGTAAGTCCCCAATACTACAGGATGCGAAACAAACAAACAAACAAACAAACAAACAATAAAAACATTGTTTATCTGAAATTCAAATTTAACTGGGCCTCCTGTATTTCTGTTTGCTAAATTTGACAACCCTACATTTGTGAGGGATACAGGCAAGGTCATCGCAGGTACCAGAGTCTGCCTTTGTGTGGGCTGTTTGAACGGGGACAAGGAGAAAAAGAGAAACAAACGAACAAAACACAAGAGTTCTTAAAGAGCGAAACCCATTAATGGCCCTCCCTCTCTCCTTCGATCCTTTGTGCATGGTGTGTGTGTGTGTGTGTGTGTGTGTGTGTCTATACACATACATAGAAGTACTTGTGTTTTGTTGACACAGGATTACGGTATTGAGGAAAATTGTAGACAGTGATACTGATTACAGATATTGACAAAACAACAGTGAAAAGAATAAAAACAGGAAAAATGTAGTTAAAAAGGAACACTATTTATTGCATTTCTGTGAACTGCTTACTATTTACACCCAACTGCCACAGAGCCAGATCACAATTTTCCTTGTTCCTAATCTTTACATGTTTTCAGAATACCATAAAATGTTACTAAAGGGTCTGATAAATCGTCTTTACATGTTTTCACAGTACCATAAAATGTTACTAAAGGGTCTGAGAAATCACCGAGCCCAACCTTGATTAAGTAAGCAAGACTCAGAGAGGAAGTGACCAACGCAGACTCCGGCTGCCTAACAATATTAATAATAAAACAATATTTTTTGAGGGCTTATTAAGTGCCAGGCATTGTCCTTAATGCTCTACTTGTATAATCACATTTAATCCTCACAGCAACCCTATAATCATTCTCATTATTCAAGCGAGGCTAATTAAGGCGGAGAGAATTATGTAGTTTATCTAAGGTTCAAGGTTATACAGCTAGCAAGTAGAGGTGCTTGTTAATAACCCAGCTAGTTTGGTTCTAGATCCACACACTCAATTGTGAAACACTGCGGTCTCTCAGATAAGCGGAGTACGTATCACCAAACACATTCGTACATGTAAACTTTCACAGTTTACTGCTCCTGCGGCATGATTTTGTGTTTAATAACAAGGTCACTCATATACAGCGTACATCAAGCTGGCTGGACGGCGTTGCCAAACTTGTCAATTTCAGAGTTGAAGTAGTTAGTTATCTGCTCACTAATAAACAAGCCCTATCAAATAGGGAGTCTCGCTATGATCAGAGAGCAATTTAGTTTTACCTTTATTTTTTTGAAATATTTGTAATGAAATATGTCACACCAGGGTCTATCAAAGCAAACGTTAGCACTGACATAGAGTTTTATAAGTTTACATTTTGAGTAGCTCGAGAAAGAAAAAAGAAGAAAACAGGGGGAGGGGTGGGTTGGGAGAGAGAGAAATCAAAACCGAGACTTCCTTATCCACTGTTAGCCACAAAGTAAACCAGGTTCTCTTAGGAAGAGGCCTTTTACTTAACATGCTGCCAGCCAGACTTCCGTGCTGGTGCAGCTATCGTTGCAATTATATCCAGAAAGAATAATCACTGTCTTCAATATTACATTTACTCAGTTTTATACTCTGCTTGTTTTTCTTCTCTTTCAGATTATCAACCTCTTGCACATCAGATGATCAAACTACTTTGTCCATTTCCAGAGCTCAGCTTCCCTATTTATCCAAGGAGGAGGATGAAGCATGCCTGTGTCTGTTTTGACATCATGTTTCCTGAAGCTACCCTTCCTGTGACACAAAAACCTGTCCAAGCTTTAAAAAAATGAGGCAGCAATTGAAATTCTCAGAAGCTCTAGGACCTACCTGGGAGACACCAAAACCCTACCAGTCCACTAAGAGAGGAATTCCAAGCAGTGCAAATATTATCTTCCCTCTGGTCTGCACTTTTGGCAGGAAGGATTTGTATAAGTCTGTTTTGCCATTCTATCCAGTACCCTCACCAAATCCCTTTAGAGACAAAGCTGTCCCTCCTCTGCCCCCCACATGAACTGGCAAGGGTGCATTTGAAACCAACGCAGCTTCTTGCAAAACAAATCTGCAGTCTCTCTTCTTCAGAAAGGTGGCAGTGTTGCCTGCGGTTTTGACCAAATTACAAAGCAGTGGCATGTTTCCCCGGGATTAACAGACCAACCCACCTCACCTCGCCATGGGAAGGAAAGGAAGGAGGTAACCACAGCCAAACCCAGTGGCTGGCAGACTCACCCTGGAGCGTCAGGGCACTGAGTCTTGTGGCCCCCTAAGCTCTCAAGTTTTCATCTCCTTTCAATAGTACAGAGCCGAAGACAATCTCCAACAAACTCCACAGACACCTAAAGGCCAGGAGCATCTAAGGAAGTCACAGAACCCTGATTTTTTAGCATCCACTCTTGTCATTGTTGAAACACCCCTCCTCAGTAAAACAGAGTGGTCCCATTTAGAAGGGCTCAGGAAAACTTAGCCAACTACATTAGCATCCTTCTCACACCTGTTACGCGGAATGTTCACATCCGAGTTCTCATACAGTAATTCATCTTCGAAATAGGAGTGCTGCCACTTATTGAGTGGTTTGTTACCGCTTTTATAAAACCAGTATTATACACACAGCTATGGAGAAAGAACTTAAGGAGCCCCACACATTCAGACGTTCCATGGGCGCCTACACATTCCACCCTTCCTGAGTTCCCAGCTCCCTTCCACTCACCTTCACTCAGCGTCCTTGGAGAAGTTTCTCTACGCGCTACTAACACAGAAATTTGGGGGGAAATTCTCCATTTATAAATATCAGATGGTTTGGGAAAAAAATATTTGTGGCACTGGACTTCTTTTTTTTTTTTCTACAGTGATGTCATTTTAAATACTTGGTGTGCTCCAAATTTGCTATTTTTACTTCCCCCGGGTGACTTTTTTGGGAAATAATATTTGTTTGGATTAGCTACATTTTAAGTGACCCCTGTAATCTAATACACAGCATAGGTTCTTCTTCTCAGCAATTATAACTAATATTATGCAGCTCACAAACTTGAAATCCCTTATTTGTTCATTTTCAAACTTGTTCCTTTTGGATGCACCCCTCCAAATTTTCTCTTCGCAGATACAGAAAAAACAAATAGAAGGAAAAGATTGGCCTCACCGAACAAAAAAACCACACTCATCAACCCACAATATTTAAAATGGAAAACATCAAAGGCCCCCAAAGTCAAATAAGATTTTCACTTCCAAATGTGCTTTTGGGGAACAAGGTTGAAGTCGCCACGGCCGGCCTTGAGACATTTATTGGAAAGCAGTCCAGAGTTGAGAAGTGCAGAAGAGGAAAGTTTAAGAAGGAATGCTAAATGCCTCAGCCCTACCTGATCTGAATTTGCTCCTAATCAGCAAAGAATGCTCAGCCCCCAGGAGGGTCATGTTGAGTCTCAGCGAGCCGCTGGTCCCTTGGCCAGACGCCCCCTGTTTTCCACCAGGAACAGGCTCCCGGGAGCCCAGCTGACCGCAGCTAACAAACCAGAATTCATCCAACTCTTCGTGAGCTCCCCTGGGTAGTACAGTGGCAGCCAGTGACCGAAACCAGTGTCCCCAGAAAACTGGCGGCTCCCCCCTCGCTGTGCGGGGCTGATTAACTCTTAGCCGGCAGGACCCTCCTCCTCCTGTGTCTGGCCAGGGGCAGCGGCATCCCAGGCGTTCTCGGCTGATGTCATAGGCTGCCAGCGATTGCGGAGTATCACCACCACGCCTTTATGAAGGTCCCAAGTTTGCTATCTGATACTTTTTTACTACTGACAGGAGCTCAGCCAATCAGCAGCAGCGAGCGGGGACCTGGCGCTTGGAGCAGCTGGAGGCGTCTCGGGAACCGGGTCTTAACTCTTTGCAGAGGGCTGAGCGGACGCGGAGGCGCAGCGGTGGGAGGCAGGGCCTGGGTCCCGCACCGGCGAGGGGCAGAGCTAAGGAGCCGGAAGGACAGAAAGGAGGGCTGCAAAGCCCCTGAGCTTGCACGTTGTGCAGGCGCGGCGGGCATGCGAGTCTCCCCGGGGTTGGGGCTGGGCCTGGGCGGTGGGAACCGCCCGGGCTTTTCCGCCTCCTGGCTGCAGCCTGGGAGGCGGGCGCGGCGGGAATCTCATACCCGGGAAGGGACGCGCGCGCCTTGAGAGACCAGATAAGCTGGACCCCTTTGCAGGTAAACACAGCTTCCAACAGACCAGAGTCCCCACATTCTCTCCCTGTTTGAGGGGCTCAGGGCACAGGCAGAGACTGTATATATCTCTCAGTTCCAATATCAGACTCGGATACACGTCTACGGAGAAAATAAAAAGCCTTTCATTTTTCTGGAATATGCGCTTTCTGGACAAGCATGACTCAGTGTGTCTGCAGATCCGGCCGGGACACAATGCTCTCCGTTCGGGGCAAGACACAGGAGTTGAACGACCTTCTGGGCTCTCAGTAAGGTGGGACTCGAGGAGGGAGGGGAGGGGTCTCTACAGCAGGGTGATGACAGAGCTGGGGTGGGGCTTAGCGTGGAAAGGCTCCAAGGCTTTTCCTGTGAGTGAGTGCTCCTATGAGTGAGTGCTTCTTAGGGAAAAATCCATTCCAAATCGAACACTGAGCTATTGTGCATCCAGGTGTTACAGGCTCATCGATAAATAAAATGAAGACCCTGCTCTCAAGAAGCTGCTTAATAGTTGGTGGCACAGAAAATAAAAACCAAAGTATATATGTACATATATATATACTTGGTTGGGTTGAATTTATCTGCAATCTTACACGCACATAGGCTTCCAGATATCATGTGTTACGCAAATGCCTGCTTACGTCTCAGGAGACCCTAAACCCTTCAAAGAGCAGTTGGTGACAGGTGAGGACCCGAGGGGACAACTTCTAATGCCCTGAGTTTGGGCCTCTGTCTGAATTCTCTGATTCTCGAGTTCACAGTTTGGATCTGCCCATCCATTTACATCAATAAGGTCTTCTGTGATGGGCCACGGTAATTCCTGATGTGTCAGAAAGGAGGCAGAGCAAGCCCACCCAGGCACCCCTTGGGAACAGTGGCCTAGTCATGGAGGCTGTGTACAGCCCGATGAGAGGTCACGAGCACCCCAGTGATCATGTAACATTCCCATATAGAGTATATTACTTTCTTCGTCCTGCCGTAAACAAGTGGCCTAAAAAAGCACACATTTATTCTCCTGCAGTTCTGGAAGTCAGAAGTCTGAAATGGGTCTCACTGGACTACAACCAAGGTGTTAGCAGGCTGCATTCCCTTCTGGAGGATCTAAGAAGAGCGTTGTTTCCTTGCCCTTTCCAGCTTCTAGAGGCCCTCCTCGTTCCGGGGCTCGTGGCCCTTTCCTCCATCTTCAAAGCCAGCAGCGGGGTGTCAGGTTCTTATCAGGTGGTATGGCTCTGACCTCTCCCTTTCTGCAGGACCCTTGTGATGACATTGGGTCCACCTGGATAAACCCTGGTGCAAGGTCAGCTGATCATCAACCGTAATCCCATCTGTTACCTTATTCACCTCCGCCATGTCATGTAGCATAGTCACAGATTCCCGGGATTAAAACGTGAACATGGAAAGAGGGGGCTCTATTCTGCCTGTGGCACAACATGAGCCCTCTTTCCACCAGCATGTTCTAGTCTTCAGTTGAGCTCCAGGCTCCTGGTCTTCAATGAAAACAGGTCAAGTGGAGGGAGGTTTGGAAATGGGGATACACAGGAGCCTGGAACCAACCTGGCAAGATTGCCGATGCCTGGGGCAGGGAGATACTCTTTGGAGAAGAGATTGGTGAGATAGGAAACATTGCTGAATTATCTGAGTAGAGAAAAAACTATTCTGAGTAACATTTAAAACAAAGGAAAGCCAAACAGATTTTTGTTCTGAGGGTTGCGGAGCTGAGAAGGCAACTTGGCGGAGAACAGTTTTTTCAGTGAAAGTTCTGATAAAAACAGCTGAAGCCAGCATTGAATGTAAGGGTCTGCATGACCTAGATGAGTTGGACAGGAGTAAATTGTTTTTCCTCTGTGGGCAGGGAAGGGGGGAGGAAAGAGAGAGAGAGAGAGAGAGAGAGAGAGAGAGAGAGAGAGAGAGAGAGGCTTCTTTTCTGAGTCCATTTGGGAAATGCTGGTAACCATAGCCCTCTTCAGTTTTCCCATTATGCTGTGGAGTTGCTGATGTCTGCCCTCTGGGATTTATACCCCCTATGGCATGGAATATCTCCGGATATAAATATGCTCATATAGAAGCTCATCCTTGCCCCTCTCCATGCGAGCATTTTTTTGTGTGTGTGAAAAAAAAACTTGGGGTGGAATTAGATGAGGGTGTCTCCAAGGGGAACAGCATAGCCTGCTGTGCTTTGGGAGCAGCAGACAGTCGCAGCAACAGCATGCCACCACCAGCTTCTGTCCTACAGTTTGATCACCCGGGCAGCACTTCTCTGCCTTGGTGCTCTGTGACCTGCTCTCCTGAGGCCTGCAGTGAGCCTGGGATGTGAGGTAGAGCAGACAGGGGAGCTTCTAGCACCAGGAGTAGCTTCACTTGAATCTAAGCTGCCTCTGTGACCAGGGATGAGTTATTTAAGTCCTGTGAGACCCTCAGCATTTTCACATAAAATGGAGTTAGAAATGCTTCCCAGAAGAATTGGAGAGTTTAAATGAGACAATACATTTGGAGGGCCCAGAACAATTCTTGCTGGCATGCGTTAGGCTCCTTCATTGACCCTCCCCCTACCGCCAACCATTCTTGCTGATTCCAAGCAATCCTGAAACCTCCCCTTTGTTATGGCTTGCCTTTCTTTTGCCCTCAGTTATCTCTGGCTGTGTAACAAATTACCAGCTTAACACAGCACACACATTTCTTATCACACTGTTTCCTGGGCCTGACTTAGCCGGTCCTTTGCTCAGGATCTCACAAGGCTACAATCAAGGTGTTGGTTGGGACTGTGGGCTCCTCCGAGGTCCAGCATCCTCTTCCAACCCCACGGGTTGTTGGTAGAATTCAGGTCCTTGCAGCTCTAGAACCCACCATGGCTTGCTTCTTCAAGGACAGCAGGAGAATCTCTCTCTGGGAATTCTTTTTTACAGGGCTCATTGGCTTAGTCAGACTCACCCAGGGTAGGCTCCCTTTTAATTAACTCAAAAGCATACTAATTTCCTAATTAGTATGATAATTAGGAATGAGACCTGCAAAATCTCTTTAATTCATTCATCTAACACAACTGAATCATGACAGTGTCACCTGTCACATTCGCCAGCCCTTCCTCTGCTGAAGGATTATATAAGGATTATATACAACTCATTGAGGTTCACTGTAGAGTTCTGCCTTCCACAGCTGTGGTCCCTGGCCGTTAGCCAACTGAGAGTGATTGTCCGTAGGCGCGAGTCCCTAGCACAGCTCAGGGTAGTGAGCTTGAACTCTGACCCCTTATGAACCTCCTTATGGGTCAGCATGAGATCAGCTACGGGTCACAGAGCAGGGGGTGGTGAGCAGAGAGACAGCTCGTGGGTATGGCCTCAGGACCTCCAGTTCTCCCCTTCTTAGCACAAGCCCTTTGCCTTACTCAAGGTCATTACTGTCTTCTTGGGTTTTGTCATCCTCTTGTCCTAAGTGTCTGTTCCTGGTATCACCCCGCTTGTCTGTTTTCTTGTTTTCTTACCCATGTCTGATGAGCACCTTCAGGGGACCATTTGTTCCTCTTTCATCCATTCATTGAAAATGTACATAGAGATCTTGGCAAGTCACTTTGGCAAGTGCCCTGGTGGACATACAGGATGAAGGCAGATTTGCAAACTCAAGCGATAGGACCAGGAATAAGAGAGAATGTGGTGGGGTGGGGGTATGTTGCAAACTGAGAGCACATGGCTTGTCCACGCGGGCCAACCGTGACTAGCTCTAGTTGACTATAGCCATTTGGGAGGGGCTACAGACACTTGTTGCCATTCCTTCCAGTTGTTCACACAAACTTGAAATCCAGGTAATAATGTTCAATGTATCAGTTTTTAAAAGGTGAGCAACTCTCTGTCATTTTACCATAAGTTTAAAAATACAGTATGAGTCAACCAGGGGCAGATCCAGCTTGTGGAACCTGAGCGCTATACAATGTGGAGGGGCCTTTAAAAAACGAGTGCAAATTTAAAAATGTGGCAGTTAGTGTAAGTGTGACTATTGACTTAGATTGATAAATGCAATTGCAACTAACTAGAGCATGGAAGATTCATTTCCTTTCTCATAAGACCCTTCAGTCAACTGACCAGAAATGGTCATGCAGGAATGTTTGCTAACTGAGTGCTGGCTTCCTCTTCCCACCTGGAAATTTGCTAGAATTCCCAACACCCATAGTACTGGTGCAAGCGGGAGAGCGGGCCCTGAAGCTTATGCTTCATTAACTTTATGAGAAATCTACCTCTGGGGCGAATAAAACATGTCTACAAGCTGAGTGAGATTCAAACAGCACTACTTTGTGGCCTCTACTATGAAATCTGAGCTCTGATCTCCAAGAGGTTTCCTCTAGACTCCAGGAGGGAGGGAGAAGTACGTACTACCAAGTTACCTGTGTAAGGAATGACCTATTTAAGGAAGGCAGCCTCAGCCTATCCATGTGTTTCAATTCCAGAAAGATTTATTAAACACAGACTGTGTTCTGACACTACAGGGTTTATAAAGATTAAAAAAGACATGATTCTGGACCTCTGGGGCCTCAGAACATAGTGGCAGGGCCTCCACAAACTCTCAGCAAACCAGAAATGTAATGTCATTGTTACACTAGTAATGCAATGAAATCTCAGATGGAACTCACGTGAGCCACCCTATTAATACAGCCTGTTTTTCTTCTTTTCATGAAAGTGAATATAAAAGGACTTTTGCCTAATTTAAACAAAAACTTAAGTTAAACAAATGTAAAGAAAGTAGTTTCAGTTGAAAGTATCTGTCACAGCTCCTTCTTCCCCCACCTGACAGCAGTACTTCTCATCCTTTCCCTCTCTCTTTGTACCCCTGTGTCCTTACTCCTGATCAAGAAAAGGGAATACAATTTGATAATTCTGGTTGAAAGCCATCGGACGGGGCCATATTTGCTAGACAGCAGGATCACTGTGTTAAGAAATCATGCGTCTATGTATTGCCTCTTCAGCTTCTTTCTGTGTCCTTGCTGCAGTTACCGAGTGGGGTGGAACATAGATCAGGAACAAAAACTGCTCATTCTGGCAGTGTTTGAATCCATCACACCAGTTGTCCCAGAGACATCCCAGTTATACTTCCAAACCCAACTTAGACTTTACCGTATTCAGAAAAGCCTTAGTTGACAGCCCCAGGCAGAGTTCACCATACCCTCCTTGCTTTCCTACTTTCATATCTTGTATATATTTCTGTGATTGCATTTATCCAGGAGTCTCATCAATGACATTTTAACATGAAAATCCTTCCTCTAGTTTGTATAGGCTACTGGGGAACAGACATAATTGTTTTCACGTATGTATGTCCATAACCCATTACCTATTTTTCCATTTGATTCTATTTTGCTTATTTTCTCTATTATTCATCACATAACTGCCCTTTGACAGAATTTGGGTTTGAATTACTGTATATCAAATAGTACTTCTTGTTTTTGATCTTCTCTCCTACAAATAGATTATACACTTCTTGAGGGTTTTGGCTGCGTCTTACATTCTTTATGTCTACCAAGACATCTTACATGGTGGCTTCCAAAGACTCTTGCAATGGAGGTTGTTGGACAAAGCGTGGGGTGTAGGGACTGGTTTGTTCTGATTCATTCCATTCAGAGCCGATACTACATTATACGCTTTCCTGAGGTGATGAAGAAACCACTTCTGGTTCATAAAGTGTGAGCTGATCTGCGAGTTTGCTTTCTCTTCCAAACTTTTTTTTTCTTTTTTTTTTTGGAACTGGTCACATTCTGTTTCCTAACTCCTCCCTTTGCTCAGCACGCCTGCCCTCTCCCCCGCGCCCCAGAAAACAGAATGGAGGCCCATAAATCCCTGACCTGCTTCAGGTGACCTTACAAATCATACATGACTTGTCTCATTAACCTGGGACGCCTATTATGGCCAAGGAATTGGGGAAGCACTACCCCAGCGAGCAGCGCGCAAAGGCGGGGGAGGGACCCTGGGACTACTGAGGGGACCACGATTGCTCAAGAGCTTTCCAAACCTCGTCTTCACCTCACCCCACATTTCCAGGCTGTGAGTCAGAGGGGAGAGCTTTTAGTTCTAGGGAACACTGGGAAGAGTATTTCTCCTCCTCTGAAAACAACATGGCCCGCTCAGGGAACTAGAGCAGATTAACTAAAACTGACATCTGACTATTAAAATTAGTCCATTCCAAGTGAGAATGTCTGAAAAGGGAGCATTCCAAGTGCTATTAAAACCAGCTATGATAACAGTAAAGAAAATTCATGGTGGAAGGCTTGTTAACCGACAGTACTCTCAGCTGATCTTTGGAACCCACTGTTCAGTAAGAGGAGACTTGAAAAAATCACTCAGTTTAGCACTTGGCCACGGGCTGTTCAGATCCACGGAATGCTTCTGCAGCAAAACTCCTTTTTACGAAAGTGATTTGAACGGATATGCCAGTTTTGTAGACACTGACTCAGCACCTCTTGGACTTAAACCTACGTGATGTTCAGGCAGGGGTTGCAACCCTTCGTATGCTTCTTCTTATGAGATTTATTTTTTATTGAGACTTTATTCTTTTTTAGAGCAGTTATAGGTTCACAGCAAAGGTGAGAGGAGGCGCAGAGATTTCCTATATACCCCTGCCTCTCACATGCATCGTTTCCCCATAATCAACATGCCACCAGGGTGAGAGATTTGTTATAGTTGGTGAGCCACACTGACACATCGTCACGCAGAGTGCATAGTTTATATCCGGGCTCACTCTTGGTGTCGCACATTCAGTGAGTTTGGACAAATGGATAATGACATGCACCCATCATTATAGTATCATGCAGAGTAGTTTTACTGCCCTGAAAACTCCTCTGTGCTCCACTTATTCATCTCTTCCTTGAGATTTTTCTTGTTTTGCAATCGCACTATGTTCATTCTTCTTTTTCCCAATGGCGTATGTACTGTTAACTCTTTAAGCCTTGTTGTGCGTGATTCTCTTTGTGATCCTCACAGCAATCCTGGAGGTGGTGGAAACACTTTTTGAAAGTGGAAGAAACGGATGTAGGAGAGAGGATCCCTGATTCACTGGAAGTTGTCCCTCCAGGTAGAGGCAAGAACAGGTCTTGGGACTCAAGGCTTCTGTGTGACTATTCTTTTCACGAGCTCGTGAAGCCTCTCCTTTGACAGGCGAGTCAGAAGCCTGCTTGAGTTTCCCTCTCTAGGTATACACGTGTCCAGCCTTTGACAGGTGTTTTTTTTTAAATACCCCTGGGTGGTCAGTATTCATGTCAGGGAAAATTTAAACATCTCTACGTTGCTTCCTGAGTCATGCCGTATTTTCTTACAGTACATTGCCAATTTCTGTTTTTCTTCAGGAAAATTCTTTATTACGAACTGACCTTGGTACTGACCCATTCCATAAAAAAATAAAATAAAACCACAAAAACCAGGATTTTGTTACATGATCATTTAAAGCTAAAGAATGGTAACTATGTGTCTAAATCTTTCACGAAATGAAACTGGGGTAACATCCACTGTGTTTGACAGAAAATTTATTAAAAATGACCCAAAGCGAATCCTAGAAGATCCAATAAAATTTACATGTCTGCAGATGGGTAGAGTTTGGAAAGGTTACTGAAACATGGGGCTGTTGGTGGTATAATTCAGCCTCTTGTGTACAGGAGCAGGATGGCTTGTTCAGGCAAAGGATATGTGTTCTGGAGCCAGAATATAATTCCTTGGCCGCACCTTTATTACCTGTGTGACCTTGGGCAAGTTACTTAACCACTCTGTTCTTTGTGCCTCTGTTTCTTCAACCGTAAGATGAGGACATCTAGTTCATAAAGTTCTAGAGAGGATTCAATGGGTAAATAAATACATATAAAGTGCTCAGGACAGAGCCTGCCACGTGGGATACCATAATGATGGGTGCATGTCCCATCAAAGGAGCGACATGATGGTGACTATCATGGTGGTGGTGATGGCAACGGTAGTGATCATACGTATCTACCAACCAACCTGTTTACAGGCAAAGCTCACATGCAGCGAAGCACCTTATATATTTTCAAGTGATCTCCAGATGCTACATATTAAAGTCTCTGAAAGGCGAGCCTTTGGGAAATGACTATTTTCTGTAATGGAAATAGCCAGAGCAATTCCAAAGCAGTGAAAAAGTCAACATCCTTTAACCAGCCTCCGTGTACATCAGATGAGGCTGTCCTTGCATGAAATCCGGGCCTTGTGGCTGGGCCGGTACTGCAGGTGGGGTAGTGGGGGAGCAATTGCCAAGGATGCTGCAGTTAGACCCCAGGTTTGGATTATTGCATCTGAGTTTTTCTAAGGATTCCACTGGAAATATAAATATGGAACGATTCATCCTTAAGTTAATTATAATAATGCAAACAATGATATTTGGCTTTGAGGCATTTAGACTTGGCAAGTTCTGTTTTTGTCCTATTTGAAAAGAGAAAACCCTGCAAACTAATATCTACTTAGGTTGAACTTTGTGAAGGTAGAATTAATCATTTTAAAGGTTTTCTGTCCTCTTTTGTTTTTTGAATTTTTTGTTTGTTTTTGCTGTGTTGGGTTTGTTGATCGGCAGTTTTTTTGTTTTCTGTTTTTTGTTTAGTTTCAAAGAATGCTGATTGGCAGTTTTGAAGACAGAGAACAGGGCCAAGTGTCCTATACCTTCCAGAGAATAGACACATCTACCACCAAAAAATTTCCTGAATCTGGGTTGCAACAAACCTATTAATGTGCGTGTATTTGTAGATATTAATACATACCTGTATGTAATATTAGCTGATATTAAGTGAATGCTTACTGTATGCTAGGGATCTAAATGGTTTTATTAATACCCACAATAGAAAGTAGGTACAATTTTACTCCCACCTTATAGATAGAAAATTGAGGTTCAGAAAAAGTGCCATTCTTAGAGCCGACTCTACCCCAGAGACCACAGCTTAGGGACCCCTGTGCTTTGGAGTGCCTCCCTTGACATTTCTGAAGTCTTCTTGTGGTAGCTGGGAACTGTGGAGGCCAGCAGGGACATCTGGGCTGTGCTCTGAGCCCAAGTCAGGTAGGGTGAGACCCACGCCCTGGTCTCTGGTTCTCCCCTTTGGGTTGTTCTCTAACTCTGTAGTCTGTGTTGGGGTTGACTAGATGCCCAAACGAGCTTCAAAACTGGAGCCTAAAGGATTGTTCTGGAGCTTCATGACCAGCGCTGGTGAGCTGGTAACTTCCTCTGACTGGTGTGTTGTAAGGCTGCCAGAATGGGGCTGACATGCTGATTTTGAGTTACTCAAACTATTTATATAGATACCGTAGGAGCCCTGCCAAAAATAGGTCCCAAAAGCCTCTGCTTAGAGAGGTAAAGCAATGATATTAAGGTCATCCGCTGGTAAATGACAGGGCTGTTACCTGACCTCAGGTGTGTGTGAAGTACTCCCATATTTGTTCTTTATTTTTAAAGATATTAGGAGTTGTAATCCTTACACATATACATTTTGTGAAAATAATCAGTTCCTTCAACAATATTTATTCAGTCTTTTATGTGCAGAAGGATCAAACAACACTTCCACAATTTTCTTTGGTCTGACCACCATGCTAACACTACCTTAGGTATGAATGTAATAGTCTGCCCAGGTTTATTTATGGGATATTGGAACTTCCCAGTTGTGAAGTGATGGTTTGGGTTTCGGATTCTGACACCAGCCCTTAAGCCCCTCATCAATCGTGTAGCCTGATCCTTGAAGAGACATTCATGGATTTTCAGAAATAGCCTTACAACTCTTTAGTTGGAAATGATACCACATCTGGGAACCCAGCAAAAGCATTTCTGATGCCTGACAAAAGTATCACCAGAGAGAGAGAGAGAGAGAGAGACAGAGAGAGAGAGAGAGAGAGAGAGAGAGAGAGAGAGAGAGAGACAACAGCAACCTACAAACATTCATGACTGTGGAATTTAAAAATTACTGACGTTATTTGTTTATTAAAGATTATAACTCACTTCAACATCACAAAGAATGAAACCCTTTAACCAGATAACAAGCACAGCATGTCCTTTATGATAATGCCAACAATAAAACTAGAAGATTTTACTATTTGTTATTTATCGGGTTGACTGGACAAATCATTTTTCTACATGCCAGGCTTGAAAAATTCTTTATTTGCTCTCTCCTTCTTATAAATAAAAACAGCATAGAGCTGATACATTTATCTTAATGCACTTTGCACTGTAAAAGCCACATTAGTTGGCAGTGTGCAGAGGTTCCCGAGTTTGCAGCATTGATGTTCTTCTCCATGACGTTTGAAGAAGGGATTTTTTAGCTCATGGCAATGATAGAACTTGTTTGTTACTTTTTGTTTATCCAATGTATATTCTAAATCCATTTATTTTTCTTTATCTTCAGTCACTGTGCTAGACCACACCCACGTACCTTTCTCACTTAGTTGGTGTGATAACTTCCTAATATTCTCCCAACTTTCACTCGTCCCCTCTGAAGTTCATTCTCTGCACAGAAGCCAGATTGATCCTTTTAACATAAATTAGTTTAAAGTACTCCCTTGCTTAAAACTCTCAGGTGACTTCCCAATACCCTCAGAATTAACCCAAACATCTTATCATGGCTATTCTGTATATCTTCTGATGGTTCCTTTTTTTTCCTTCTTCCTCTATCCTAACCTTCACTTCAGGGGTGTGTGTGTGGGGTGGTGGGGAGGTTGACCAATATGGCAAGCTTGAATAGGCTCCTTTGTCCTCTGCTTTTGGGTGTGTCCAGCCAATGGGGAGCTCTGGCACAGATTAGAGGGAGGTGGGAGGGTGCGGTCAGGGCATTTGTTTCCCAGGGTCCCCGGACCCCAGGCTGCATCTACTGTGGAGGCCACAGCTCTCACCAGGTAGTCTTCCCCATTCGGCTCCCTCCCTGTCGGTCCTGGTGACCATGTCCTCCTCTTGCTTCACCACTAGGACAATTCCAGGTGTCCTGCTATTCCTAGCCCTGGGAATATTGCTCTGGGCTTTGTGGTTTCCCTACCCCACTCACATCTTTGTGAATACTATTCCTTTTATTAGATTTTCCATTTGCCCAATTTTCCTGTGCCATTTGCTCCTTGCTGGGCTGGAAGCCCCCCAAGTCTGGCACCTGTCTAACCCGTCACTCATATCACTCTCTGCTGGTTTACTGTTCTGCAGTCCTGCTGGCCTCCTCTCCTTTCTGCACACACCCCTCACTCGGCTCATTCACTGCCCTCTCCGCCTGGAATATACTTCCCTCAGATCCCTGCACAGCTGGACTTCGTTCACATTGGTATCAGCTGCGCAGAAAGGTCTCCTCTGACATTCGCACGTTAAATAGTCCACTCCTCCCGTTCGCTTTCTATCAATTTATCTGCTGTGTTTTTTTTAAGTTCCTTATCATTAACAGAATTTATCTTATTTAGGTATCGTTTTTTTTTTTGTTTTTTTTTTGTCTCCGTGACTGGAATGTTTCTTCCGTTCCCCTCTGTAACCCAAGTGCCTAGAACTGTGCCTTAAACATAGTAGGTGCTCAATAAGTAGTTGCTAAGTGTTTGTCAAATGAATCCACTTGGACCATCGTATTTTATAGAGGAGGAAGCTGAGATCTGTGGAAATGGACTTTGTCCAGGTCCTCACACAGGGACTTGAACCAGGGTTTCTGTGACCCAGGGCTGACTTGTCCAGTTTTCAAGTTCTTGTCTCATTCATATTCTTTTTTTTTTCTCAATAGAAAGTATCCTCTCCTCTTTACTTTCTATTTACTGAATATGTATTTTATTTCCAATATAGTAAATAATTTCTTCAAAAGCATGAATTTTTTAAACCTTTCCCCCAATCTTTTCATTCCCACTTTCTCTTTCATTCACATATCTTACTCCCATGTCTTCTTATAGCTATGAACCACTAGCTACGGGTTAATGTTTAGATAATGACTAGGGAAAAAACCATGCTAGTCTTGGAGAACAATTAGGAAAATCAAGCCCTGGGAGATCTTTGAGGAAGTCAGGGCATCTGTACTACAAATAGCAGTAATAACTGTTACCATTACTTAATTGATGAGTACGCATTCTGGACCAAACATAGTATGAGGCACTTTACATGTTATCCATATGAATTCTTATATATTCCTCATGACAATCCTGTGAGCTATGTATCCTCCTCTTATTTTAGAGAAAGGAGCTGAACTTCAAGGAGGTTAGGAGACTTCATAAGTCTCCTGGGAAGGTGGCACAGATTCTGACACAGGTCTCACTCATCCTAAACCTAGTGCACTACCTTCTTCAAATCCAATGAAGTGAGTCAGGCAGGAACTGCAGGTTATTCAGTTTCCAAAGTGAGGAGCGAGACAGAAGTAAGACCCTGATCATGAGTTCAGCCAGATCTTGGAAAATTGGATATAGGTGGAGGAATGAAATTCAAGGACTTGAGAGCACAAAGGCGTCTGTTTAAGCTAAGGGGTAGCCATTAGATGTTGAGACCAAACTCAGAGACCAGGGTCAAGGCTCATCATAAAAAATGTTGCTTTCTGACCCTTTGATATTCTGGCAGCTTCCCTGTGCCTTTAAGAGTATTCTTTGGAAATGACATGGAAAAAAACCCTGATATTGAAGGAGGGTCTTTCTCTATGACTCAGTGATAAGAGGAGATACTGGCTGGATCCTCTATAGGGCAGAGATAAGTTGCGCCTGAAACATGATGACTAACTGTTGAGGCCTAATAAAGCAGCAATGCAGGACAGAGTTAGGAAGAAGCATTCAGAGGTTCAGAGTATCTGGCGAAAAAGGAGCAGGTCAAGCTGAGAGCTTGGTGTCTTTTGATTGCCAAATAGGAGACTTCAGGCCATCAAGTGTGAGCTCCTACTTGCAGCACAAGGTTCAGGATTAAATATATTCCCTTGATGGAAGCCACCTGCAAATGCCCACTCTCTGTCCCAGAAGAGTTTCTCTCCGTTTCTGAAAAGGAATGAATGGCCAGAAAGAATGGTTAGGCTGGTCCATCAAAGAGGCCAAAGGCAGGTAGAGGCGGCATCCAGCCATGAAATATTAATCTCCATGCTTCCCGCATCCTGAAGATATTTCTTAATTTATTACCATGCAGGGGCTGTTGTGCAATTGACACAACAAAAAATACTTCTGCACTTTACCAAGTCTACTTTTGAGCCGCCCAATGTTTTCATCATAATATTTACTTCTGGGTAAATAGGCTAAATTCTCCAATTTTGATACAAAACAGAAAGATCAGAGAATGAAAATAAATAGATGACATGGCTGTTTAAAGCTCATGTAAAATATTTTCTAGAAGCATAAATATTTGATTGTAAAACTTTCAATATGTTGTGTCTATTAACTAGTAATGTACAATATTTAAATTATTCAGCCAGCCAAAGTGGGCCAGGGTCATGGCGGAGAACAGAGTAAAGACTCAGCCTGGCGAGATGCCAACTTACAGTCATAACACAACGCTGAGGCTGGCCCCAGACACTATCCATTCCATCTGGGGCTCTTTGGTCAGGACCAAGCCACAGACAAGAGCAGAGGGTTAAATGGAATACTGAGGGACACTAACAATTTCCCAATCACTTTCCATTATTAACTTGGTTTGCACAGAAGCTATTATGTATCATTTATATTTGGACCTTTAGATGTTCAATTCAGTCAGTTGTCTTTGTTATGATTCTTTGATTTTTGTGTTTGGAGGTGGGGGAATGGAGTGATGTTTCTGAAATATCATCCAGGACTTACGTTGAAGTACTTCGAAATTCCATCCGCCCTACTGATATCACTGACTCTCTACATGCATAATCTGTACAGACCATTGGACTCATAGTCAAAAGAACTGAATTTGGAAGACTTTCCTAGCCATTTGAATGTGGGCAGTTCTCTGAATCTCTCTGGGCCTCGGTTTCATCATCTGTAAAATGGGACCAATATGTTTCCTGGCTATTATACTGGGTGGTTGTGAAGATCAAAATACAAACAAGATAGAACAGTTAAAAGTACAAAAGTCCTATAAAAGACTGTCTTAATTGAAGGGAGGATTGCATTCACTTCAGAGTGTACTCCTCTTTGTACATGCTCTAACATCTGACACTGAGTCTGGCACATTGTAAATCTCTGTACAAGCTTGTTGATTGAATGAATGAGCACCGTTGGCAGACTAAGTGTTTCTCTCCTCATTCAGTTCTCCAAGGAGTCAGAGAGGATGAACTTCCAAGAGTGAGGGGCCCCAGCTGATCAAGACCATAATGGGCCCTTGATGTTCTCGAGGGATGCATCCTGAAATCTCAAGAATCCTCAACTTCCTGAATAATGATGAAAAGGAGAAGGGCAAAGCTGCACGGATATGCTGACATCCTGGGTGGCATACTGCTCACTCCTGGCTTGGTGACTCGCTTCTGCCCGTCAGCCTCCCAAGTGATGGAATTCTCAGGAAAAAAGGCAAATTTCTAGATATCACAGACTCTGGGGTGCCTTCCAAATGGTAAAACCCAGAAATCTTAAATCAACAAATGGCAAAGATCTGTGGAGTTGTTATTTTAAATAATTGGGAAGAAAGTAATTTCATAAAGCGTTGTGAATGATGCCTCAATTCTAATCCTCTGCGTTCATTTGCTTCACCCAGAGAATAAGTGAGACAGCTCTCAGTCACATCTGCATATCAGGATGGCTTCATCTCACACTGTTTGAACCCTTTCCCTCTGTTTCATGCAGTAAGTAGTGTAAAGGCGTGCATATCGAGAGGCTGATATCGAACTAGTTTTAACAGATTGTATATTCTCGTGTCTGAATTTAGAACTGACTTGATTACACTATGTACACCCTTTTGTCATTTGTTAACCTCACTCACTAAATACTTAGAGTACCTACTATGTACAAAACAGGAGAAATGCTACCTACTATGAGAGGTAAAGTACGAGACATGACTTTATGCCTTTAAAGACCTTGCCATCTTTTCAGTGGGGCTGTGGGAGGGGATGAAAGGCATGTGTGCAAGAGTATAAACTTGAATGTAGGTGCCTTGTTGGTATTGTGTGTTGATATTATCTGTACAGTGCTGAGCATATGGCAGGCGATAAGGAAATATTTATTGAATGAATGTGTGAAACATGTACTATATTTTATTGATCCTAAGAGACACATTTTTCCATCCTTTACTATCATCCAAAAAGCAATGTCCCTTAAAAATCAATGGAATTCCACACATAATTGGCAGGTTTTTTTGCATTCTTAGTACATTAAATAATGCTTTATTTTATAATCAACACTCTTAACTTTGATGCTATACGGTAAATAATAATACAAAGGAAGATTTATTTAATTATTAGAATACAACGCCTAATTCCTTGGACATCAGAAAGGAAAGTTGCTTTGTGGACCACGCTAGAGTACATTTAAAGAGAAAACAGGAAGATATTGTTGGGACTGGGTGTGGGAGTGGGAAGGTCAACAGGAAAATAGGTGGAAGGAAATTTCAGGTGTGAACGAAGAAAGACACAGAGACAGAAGTGATTATAACATATTTCAGGGCTATTGAAAAGGTAGATATTCCTGGAATGAAAAGTTCATACTGAGTGTAGTACAGCATAGACCTGTAAATAAAGGTAGGATCGTGGCGGATTTCAGAGGGCTTTGAATAACAAGATGGAATGTTTGGATTTCATCTTTTATGTAAATTTTGAGCCAAAGAGTGACATACTAAAACTAGTGGTCTAAGAGGATTAATTTGTGCAGGAGGGTGGATTGAAGTATGTAAAACTAGAGACAGGGAAAACAGTTAGGGGATTATCTTTGTAATCTAGCAGAAACGTAATGAGAGACTGTATTAGGATTGCAGAAATGAGAATGGAGAGTAAAGGTGAGATATGAGAGAAATTTTAATGAATTAGTCAATGAAGTCTCTTACGTTTTACATAACCATCATTTATTTAACTCTTTCTAGGTGCCAGGCAGCATTGTGCTAAGTCTACTTTTAAGCATCATCTCATTTTGCATTCAAAAACACTTGTTATTTTTTCCATTATTTTCTTGTTATCACTTGTTATTTTCTCCATTTTATAGCTGAGGAAACAGTAACAGGTACTTGTGTCATTAAACACTTCTTGCCTTGAATTCTTCTTTGTTTAATGTTAGAATTACTATCCCTGTGCTTTTGTTTGCTTCTGTAAGTTGTGTCTTTGTACATCGTTTTAATTTTTTAAGTCATTTTGTTTTAAGTATTTAGCTAATAAAAAAAAACACATCTGGATTTTCAATCTGATTCAATTCCGGAGTCTTTGAATGGGAGTGGTATAACCCATAAACATTTATTGTGGTAAATTATTTGGTTAGAGTTACTCATCTTGTTTTGTTTTCTGCATTTCTATGCTTCCATCATAGTTCTTAATTTTCTCTTTCTATTTTTCTTTTCTACAGTGATTTTCAAATTCCATACCTTATTCTTAGTCTTTTATTATTATCACTTTTAAAAAAGTTGAACGTATATTTTTCTATTAATGCCATGATCTTTCATTTACATGTTCCCTCTGGTAGGAACAATATTCTCCTTCTCATCACCTAGACATTCTCTAGAACTTAGTTAACTGACACTTCTTCTGGGAATACTTCTCTGATTCTTTCAAACTAGAGTGTAATTTAACTACTGCTACTCTCTTCCTTCTAGTTTTTGTTGCAATTATTAAGAATATTAAATCCAGAAGATTTAATAATCAGACAAATAATTTATTTTTTATTATTCAGTATGCTTAGCAAGACTTATTCTTATATTTGTATTCAGTTTTAAAACCATTTTAACCAAAAATATGAAACTAGTCAAAATGTTCTTATTTTGTCCTTAAACTAGTCACTGTTCTAATTCCTCACCACCATTTATTTGTACTTTGTCTTCTTCAATCCTGTATTATGTTTTTCAATTTTATTTGCTTACTTGTTATGTGAAATCATTTCTCTGGTTTATTTTGCAGGAATAGGTATATTGGTGCAGTTTTAAATTGTACGTGTTGAAGAAAATTTTTGTTTGGCAGAATATTTTCTCACATAAAATCTTTAGACTTGACGTCTCATTTTTATTGTGACAAAGGGAAGTGTGATGTAGAATTGACTTTTTTTCTTTTGTGGATAATTTTTAAAAATACCTGAATGATTATGGGATTTTTGCCCCTAATACTTGAATTTAACAAAATGCAAACAGGATACATCTTGATGTGTGTCTCAGTTCATTTTTTCGATGTAATACATGGTGAAAGACTCATGACTTTTTTTAGTTTAGAAATTATTTTACTTTAATAATATGATTATTGATCCTCTCAATACTCTGATCTCTCAGGAATTCTTGTTCCACAGAAATACTAGAGCTCTTAATCATTCCCCCCATGTTTCTCATACTTTTAAAACTTTATCATTTTTATCTTTTATACTCTAAGTTATGGGGAAACTTCTTGAGCTTGTATTGTAATTAAATTATTCAGTTTTATACAGAATCCATTTTCTATGTACTGCACTTATTACGTTTTAAAATGTGTCTGTCATTTTTTAAGTCACTACGAAATATTTTCAGCTGTCAGATTACTTCCTTTTCAGGACCAACTTCATAAATATAAAATCCTCCTGAAGAACATAAAAAATACAGATTAGAGATTATGTGGCCCATAATTATTTCAATAATTATTATTGAAACGGGGATGGGGTCATCTTTCATTTATCAGATCAGTTCCCTTTTTGGAGATTGTTGAATATTTTCATACATCTACTACTTTTCCCCCAGTAGTGTTCTTACAGATGATTAGTCCAGTAATGCAAGTTGAGGTGGGTTTTTCCGAGGATTTTGTGTATTAGTACTAAAATATTTCAAGTCCAAGGAAAGGAAATAGGGAAATGTTTAGATTTTTAGATCTTTAATTTGCCCTGTTAGAGATCCAGTCCTACCTCCAGTAGGGGGTAAGGAGGAGCTTCAAACCAAATAACTATGACAAGAAGGAATGTGGCTAGGAAAACACAGCATCAGTACACCTTCCCAGGATTTGCAGGTATGCTGGAGCCAGCTCAGACTGGCTCGAGGGGTTTGAATGTTTGCATCTCTTCCCAACTCCATGTTCAGTGACACCACAGTGCTAACCTGAAGTAGATGTTGGTGGAGATAATTACACCATAGAAACTGACAAACAGTATAAATCATGGCTTCCTCCCTCCTTGACAAATGGTTGTTAAACATTTACCAGTATAGAACTGCTCTGAGGAAACATCTTTAGTTTTCTCATTTTTCTGGCCCCAATGTCTAAATCTGCCTAAATCTGTCTAAATCTGTCTAAATCTAGAGAAATTTCGTGCTAAATATGAAACTTGATTTTGGTGCTTTTACACATATCCCCCTAGTATGGGCTGAATTGCATCCTCCCAAAATTCTTATGTTGGAGCCCTACCCCTCAGTACTTCAGAATGTGGTTGTCTTTGAAGGTAGGGTTTTTAAAGAGGTGATTAAATTAAAATGAGGCCATTATAGTGGCCTAAATTCAGTCTGCCTGGAATCCATATAAAATCCATTGGGACACACAGAGAGACATTAGGGATGTGTACACACAGAGAGAAAATCACGTGAGGACACAGGACGAAGACAGCCGTCTACAAGCCAAGGAGAAAGGCTTCAGAACAAACCAACCCTGCCAAACACCTTGATCTTGGACTTCTAGCCCCCAGAATTGTGACAAAATACATTTCTGTTGTTTTAGCCACCTATTCTGCAGCAGTTTGTTTTGGCAGCCTGAACAAGTACACTGTCTCTGGTGATCCCACACCATCTCATATTCCACTTTTCTCCTTCTTCCACTAGAATCTCAGTCAGAACTTTTTCTAATCCCTTACAGAATAGCCTAGAATGCTGGAGTGGAAGCTGTTTCCTACTTGTCAGCTTTCATGTTTGGTTGGTCATGTTAAAGATTCCCGTGCCGAGGGCCAGGCCAGTTCTCCTGTATAGCGCAAAACTGCTATACTCCCTTCCTGCTATCTTTCTACGCTTGGCCCTAGAGTTTTTATCTATGTTGAGAGTCAGACAAGGAAGTGGATGGAAAAGGGGAAGCATCACACTTAAGTGAGAGCACAAGTCAAAGATCAAGGGTAATGAGTTCAAAGGTGATGAAGGACAGAGTTATCTTGACCTAAGAAACAGAAATTTTTCTACAGGGGCTGAAAGGAACTTCCTTCTTCCAAAATACACTATGTAAGAGGACTATGAAATGGTGGACTTAGGGTTACTCACACACAAAATTCTGAAATTTGCATCCTTAGTTCCAAAGACATGCCCAATTGACTTGCACTTGGTTCAGTTTGTGATCAGGAGATTTTCTGAAGTCACCTGCTATTTGAGATGAGATGGCATCATGATTCATAATACTAGACTTCTTCAAATACATGCATAATAGCATAATATATAGAAAATTCATTCCTGCAACAAATGCATACCGAAGAAACCCTATTGTCTGCTAGGCACCGAGGACACAAAGATAAATGAGACAGAGCTTCTGTCCTCAAGCAGTTACAAGGCATAGAAACAATCCCTTACAATACACCAGGTTGCAATAGCAACTCTACCATTTTATGCTTTTTATGCTTGGAGGAGACATTTAACTTTCCTGAGTCTCAATTTTCTTATCTATAAAATGGGATTACTGAAGCCTGTCTGACTATTCCTGAGTTATCCTGAGCATCAACCAAAATCAAGTGGGAGTCAAGGACCATGTTAACAGTAAACTACTTCTCAGGCCTGATCTTCAAGACAGAAACATGGGTACCCATTGGTTTGGCTCTTCCAGCCACAGTGGTCCCCCTGTTTGGCTGGATGGTTTTGGACAACCTTGGTCTACTGGCGCCTGTGCACTCAGAAGACAATGGTCTAGGGTGGCTTCACGTCCTGTTTCTCCCCCTCCCCATGTTCCCTGCCCAGCTGTGCCACAACTTCTGCCATCGTCAACTAACTGTGGGACAGAAGAACATAGGTTTTGAGTCTGAGAGGCAGGGAAGATAGATCTTGTTTTTCTTTGCATGGCAATTTATTAATTTCTTTTCCATCTATGGCAGATATTTGGAGAAAGAAAAGAGACCCACCAGTAAAGATCAAGTCAATACATTTAACAGTAAATCACTGAACAGAAGCCAGATTCACCCATGAGGACTAGTTCAGGAAGGTCCCTTCACCCTCAACAAGGCCACTCATTTGCCTTAATGAAATCTTTTCTATAGGCCAGGTGCTTCTGTGAGTTCCCACAGTAACTGCATTTTCCAGTTAAGGAAAAGCCAAGAGAAGTTAAGTACTGTGCTCCAAATCATATGCGTCAGCCTGATGCCAAGCTTCAGCTTCATCCTCTCTCTCAAACTGCCTCACCGCTGTTGCCGAGCTCCTCATTAGTGTTCAGAAGTAGGGGACTCCTGGAAGCCCAGTGTTAGGCCCTAGAACACAGCATTGTGTTCTCTGTCTCTCATATTTTGGGTCTATACTTTGAATCATATGTAAACATCTCTTTACCTCAATTCCGGCCATTCCTGATTTTGAAACAGTCCAATATTAGGATCAGGGAAGAGGGCTAATATTGAAAAGAGATGACGTTAAGGGTTCTAGATTTTGAATCCCAGTTCTCTATTAATTTGCCTGTGACCTTGGCTAAGACACAACCGGATCACAGTTTCCTAAGAACCATGTCTGTGAAGTGAGGCTGGCTGACTTGGGTTTCATGTTCAAGGGGGGTGGAGGCTCTGCCGGAGCCCAGGTTTCCTACTTCCATCCAGTGTCCTTTCGCTGACAGCTCTGTGGTGGATTGTGCACAGTCCTTCTGTTGGTGGGCAGGAGGGTGGTTGGCCGGGCACACTTCTCAGTTCCCTTTTGCTAGTTAGTTGGCAAATCCTCAGAGAATAAAAACGCCTTTTCGTGTAACTCTAATCAAAACACACTTTGAAAAGGGGTGTCTGTTGCCAAAAATTTATATTTATCCCAAGAAAAATTAGAAACTATTTTTGGATTATCTGCACATGACTCGCCTGCCTTACTGCAGATAAACAGGAATTACTTGCATGCAAACCCCTGTGCTGCTCAGAACATGTCACCCTCCCTCCCACAATTCCGCCCTTGGAAATGGAGGTGCTGTGCTGCTACTGCTCCCTTCAAGCTGTGATAAAATTAAGGGTATGGGGCTCATGAAGGTCTAGGTCTGAAATCTGGCCGCCCTTACTTCCTAGCTCTGTAGCTTTAGGCAAGTTATTTAACCTGTCTGGGCCTCAGTTTGCTCACATATAAAATGGGGATAAGTAACACCTAATTTTAAGGTGGTTGTGGGATTAAATGGAATAAAGCCTTGTCATATGACTGGCACTTAATAATTGCTCTATCCATTTTCTTCTCAGATCTGTTTTTGGCTCGGAAAGAAAAGGTGTTAATCTCCATTTAAGGAAGATAGCTGAGAAGATAGGGATAACACACATATTTACCTTAATCCTCATGTGTTGTGGAGCATGGCTAGTATGCTCTAACTCCAGAGATGGAAGCAGCTAGGGACAGGCTTCTGCAGAACAGGAGACAAGCTGAAAATGGCCTCAGAGACCAGGCATGTCCCATACATGTAGAGAGCAGACAGGAAGAAAGGGGAAATGCAGCTCAGTGGGGAATGCATATACTAGCCATAGGCATTCAGATTTTAAAATCTCAAAACACCATGCCAGCCCAGCAAACCTGTGGGTTGGCTGAATGTGGCTTCAGTTTGTCACTCCTACTCCAGGGAACCATGTTTTTCATTCCTTCAAAAGCTGTTTCACAAAAATCACATCCCCTGGAAACCTCTTCCTTTCTTTTTCTTCCCTTTCTCTCTCTCTTTCTCTCTCTCTCTCTCTCTCTCTCTCTCTCTCTCTCTCTCTCTCTCTCTCTCTCCCTCCGTCCTTCCCTCCCTCCCTTCCCTCCCCCTTTCCTTCCCTCCTGTCCTTCTTTCTTCTCCCTCTTTTTTCTCTCTCTCTCTCTCTCTTTCTCTCCTCATTGCTTCTGGCCTTTTCTAGAATAGCCATTCATTTCCAAGCACCTATTTTGCACAAAACATTGTGGCAGAGACAGAAATGAAAAAAATATATACACGACTGGATGCAGCCAGGCAAATTTAAAGTAAAGCATCTAGAAACGAGAACAGCACTTCAAGCTGTGGAAACAGTGAGTTGTTTCTGGCTGGGCTGGGGGGAGGTGGCTGGCGCAGGAGAGAGGAATGCTTAATGGCGTAGGTGTCACATGAGCTCTGATGGGTTTTGACAGGTGGCAGGAGGGGAGATGGTTCATACCAACCACTGTACATCTGTGGGTATGGGTTTTGCTTGTCTCGCATGTGTATGTTTATTCTCTTTCCTTTTGGAGTGTTGGAAGCTCCTTAGAGGTGAGGACTGGATCCTCTCTTTAGTTTTCCTGGTTTCCTTGACAATCCCTAACACCTATCTTAGTTTCTTGCTATTTAAGAATCTTGTTCTGGTCATTGAGAAAATGAAATGCCAGATTCCTCTATCAGTGAGAAGCAAACAGTCTGAGGCATTTGGGGAACACAGATAAAGTTAGTGAGATTGGCGCTGGGTCTGAATGAGCCTGTGGACTCCTGAGACCCTGGCTGACAGACTACGTCTTGATCCTGATAATGACACGTCAGGACTTCCTCCTCAGCTGAAAGGAGAAGAATGGCAGGCACACCAGTCCCTAATTGTCCCTAATCACAGATGTTTAGAAACAACCAACAAGGAAGACCTCACACATTACAAGTCTTGCCAGGAAGCCGTGGGTCAGATTATCAGCAGTTTATGGATAAAGAGTGTTGATTCCGTTCTAGGAGGATGGACGCAGGCTGATCTGGCAAAACCAATGAAACAGGGTCTCATCCCGTTTTAGAGACTTCTAGTCTTGTTGTGACAGGACATGGTGTTTATCATTGCAGGCTGTTTAAGGGCTAGAGGAAAGGGAAAGATGAAACAGAGGGAGGGATAATAACATCTTCCCAACACCTATTATTTCCTAGACACTAAACTAAGTTCTTTACCTAGATTAGCCCAGGATTAAATGAGCGCTAGGCATTGTTGTTCTCGTTTTACGGTGGAGGAAAACTGAATTGTGGAGGCTGCATGCCTGGCCCAGGACCATGGTTATTAAGCTGCGGAGCTGAGCTTCAACGCAGTGTGCCCAGCATATAAGCTTTCTATCCTACCAAGGTATATCTCTGTCCTAGGTTGGGTTCCTCAGGAAACAGACTCTGACATTGTTAGATTTGGATGTAGGAGTCTTACTGGGAATGGCTTGGGAATAATTCTTACAAGGGAGTGGAAAAGCAGGCAGGGTTGAAGAAGGGGTGAAGTTAAACTATGATGTGATTGCGATAGAAGCTTCAGCAGATGCCAGTCGCGCCAGTACCACAGTGAGGCAAAGTCTTGGGTTGGGGCAAAATTTAAGGGATGCCAGAAAACTTAGTGGTCAAGATGCATAACATTTTAATGCAACATTTAAAAAAAAATTAAGCTAATATTAAACAATTCATGATGAACAAAACATCAAAAATTAAAGACAAAAATCCAACCCTGCATTTGCATGACTCATCTTGCTCTCACTCTAATCCCAGCAACCCTTTTGAGGTCTGTCTTTACTTAAAACTTTGACACTTTATCATGGACTTTTTTTTTTGCCTAATTTAAAAGAATATACTGCATTACTTTTTTAATCTGTCTTAATTACTGAGATTTGGGGTGCCCCCTTAAGTTTTGTACCTGACGAGGGCAGGTTTCTCACTCTCCTCACCCTAGTTCTGGTCCTGAGTCCCAGGAAGCTGTGGATCTTGGATGGTCCTTCAGAGTTGTCCTGCCTTGAGACAATGAGGCCAGGCCTTTTTATTCCCCATTCTCAAGGACCAGTCATTGGATAGATGTTCCTCTGGGGACAGTATGCAACGTTGGGTAATTCTCTCTGGCTGAGAGTGAATCCCCTCATGGGATTCAGCTCTGAACCACCAGCCCCCAACTCTTTCAGCAGCTGGGGCTTCTGCCGGTCACACTACTGTATTCACTGCACTCCCTAACGCAACTTACCTCAAATCCAGAGCTTTCTCCACTGTGTCCTCTGAACTAGAATTCTTAGGGAAGGACATTTATGCAGCGTGTACTGTCCACAAAATAAAATTTCCATTATCCTATGATTTTGTCAAGTTAGATGTTCAGGATTGGAAATATTCATACATTGACTCAAGAAGATATTCTACGTTGCTATTTTCATCTGCAAAGATTACCACTGCTGAGGCTAGACTATGTGTCCCACAGAGTTTACTGGCTTAGCTGAAACTTCTGGTTTTTAATAGCAATGAAATTAGGAGTTTTTGAATCCATTCAGCATCCACCTCCAACCACCCCCACGTGCTCTCCCACTGACAACTAATTCAATTTCACTCACTCAATTTTCTTCATGTTCTCTCAGAGTGGGTTTCTGTTGAACCCGTGGTGCTGAGATCAAAGTTCAGACGTGTTCATTTTGCTGGATCCTGCCTGGGACTCCATCAGAACAAAACTGTGGAGAGGAACTGATCAGAAACAGAAATGAACTCTCAGCAGTAGGTGTGGTCAATGGAATGGAGAACTCCTTGGCTGAGTTGTTGGAGTTTGCCTCTTCAGGTGTGTCAGGTCCCATGGGGACAGGATATAAGGTTACACAGGTTAGGGGATTTATACAGGAGTCACATCTGAGTGAAGGGTGATTGAGCTGGGTGTTCAGAAATGCGTTATCAAGAGCCCACAGGTGTGAGCAGAGGGTGGAAAATACAGAGCAGGCATGTGGGTGGCTGAACTCTGAATGGGATTTGGGATAGGTGTTGGATGCTGTCTTTTCCAGTTGGGCTGCTATAATGGAATACCACAGACCGGGCAGCTTATAAACAACAGAAATTTATTGCCTACAGTTCTGGAGGCTGGGAACGCCAAGATCAAGGCACCAGCAGATTTGATGTTTGATGAAGTCTCACTTCCTGCTTCACAGTTTCTGCCTTCTGGCCGTGTCCTCACCTGGGGGATTAGGTGAGGGAGATCTCTGGGGTCTCTTTTGTAAGGGCGCCAATCCCATTCCTGAGGGTTCCACCCTCATGACCTAATCACCTCCTAAAGTCTCCACTTCCTGATACACCCACAGTGGGGGTTACGTTTCAACACATGAATTTTGAGGGGGATAAAAATAGTCTACAGCATGTGGTCAGGAGAGCTCAGACTTCCCAATCCCTCAGTCACACCTGTTGTCACATTGTCAACCCTGGAGCCGACTACTTGGGTTCAAATTCCATGTCCTGTATCCACTAGCTGTGTTGACTTTGGGCAAGTTACTTAACCCCTCTGTGTTTCACTTCAGAGCAGGTAATAACATCGCCCTTGTAGGTTGGTATAATGATTAAAACAATTAACATGTGTGATGCACTTAGAACAGTACCCAGCACAAAGTAAGTGCTGCTTACTTTTCCCAGACATCTTGTTCTCTTCCTTTTCCTCTGCTCTTCTCTATTTACCCCCTGCCGTTTCTTTCTTTCCCTCCTTCTCTTTCTCTTTCCCTTAGCTGATTCTCCTGGGGAGCTGACACATATGTTTTGATTAATTATTTAAAATGTGGTATCCTCTGTCCTTCATTTAAAATAAGGTAAGGAAAACAGTATGGAGGTATCTCAAAATTCTGAAAATGGAACTACCTTATGATCCAGTAATTCCACTCCTAGGTATCTATCCGGAGAAATCCAGAACTTCAATTCAAAAATCTCTATGCACTCCTATGTTTATTGCAGCACTATACACAATAGCTAAGACATGGAAACAACCAAAATGCCCATCGGTAGATGACTGGATTAAGAAACTGTGGTACATTTATACAATGGAGTATTATGCAGCCATAAGGAAGAAAGAAATCTTACCATTTGCAACAACATGGATGGACCTAGAGAACATTATGTTAAGTGAAATAAGTCAGACAGAGAAAGATAAGTTCCATATGATCTCACTTATTTGCGGATTCTAAAGAAAAGAATAAGTGAATGAACTAATCAGAAACTGTTTGGGAGACAATGAGGAAAAACTGAGGGTTGCTAGATGGGCGGGGGGAGTGGGGGGTGGGGGGGAGGGTGAGGGGATTGGAGGGCAGTCGGTGACCACAGGATGGCCACGGGTTTGAAAATTAATCTGGGGAACGTAATTTGGTGGTTACCAGAGCGTAAGGGTGTTGGGGGGTGGGGGATGAGGGTGAGGGGGATCAAATGTACGGTGATGGAAGGGGAGCTGACTCTGGGTGGTGAACACACAGTGTGATTTATGGATGATGTGATTCAGAATTGCACAACTGAAATCTATGTAATTTTACTAACAATTGTCACCCCAATAAATTAAAAAAAAAAAAATAAAATAAAATAAAATAAGGTAAGGAATAGGTCCAATAGCCTTCTCTTTCCAGTGTTTCTTTCTGATGGCTTCTGGTCCGTAAGGGACATTGTTCCCATGGCTGTGTGGCTGCAAATAGAAAACCTGCTTCCCGCCTTGACCTCTGTTCTCATTACCTCATCATTAAGCCTCTATTAGCTTTTTCTGGACCCTACAGTTGCTTAGATTAGCCTTAATGTGGCATGGCCAAGTACACAAGGACCCCTTCAGGCCATAATAAAAGTTTCTCCGTTTCATGAGAAATCTTGAATTCATTTCGAGATGACTTCAAGAGGGTACAGAAATGTTCTTTTTTTAAAAAGTTATTTTTGTCTGTGGAACACACCATTTCCACAAATAATGAGCCTCCTCCAAAACGCCGCTCTAGGCAGACGAGCTCACAGCTCAGGAGACGGTAACTCTTTCCTTTCCCACTTCTTCACTCTTTGATGGCTTATCAACATGGAAGAAGTTATCGGCTCTTGGGAGTAAGTAAGCTTAGAGATAAGCAAATTTAAAACATACAAGCAAGCCAGCATTGCAAAGTTAAAAATGAGTAAAAGTCCAGGCAGACCAAACAGTTTTTAAAATCTAGTTACTGTGGGTGGGGACGGGCAATTGTTAGAGAGCCATGTAAAGTATCTGAAGCAAAAACAACTTGTGAAAAGAGGGGCTAGATTCAGATAGGCCTGAGACTGGATGTTTTCTTTCTTTCTTTTTTTTTTAAATTTATTGAGGTGACAATTGTTAGTAAAATTACATAGATTTCAGGTGTGCAATTCTATATTACGTCATCTATAAATCCCATTGTGTGTTCACCACCCAGAGTCAGTTCTCCTTCCATCACCATATATTTGATCCCCCTTACCCTCATCTCCCACCCTGGATGTTTTCTTTCTGCATGAAGTCAGAAGCATGAAACGGCCCCATTAAAAAGAAGACACCGTTTGTTGCTTGGGAGCCAAATGAGGCCCATTTACAGAATATAGTTGCAGCTCTAGAATTTGTCCAGAGAAAACTAAAATGGATGGGTTAAAGTTCCATTGATCAGGATTATTTATTGTAAAGCCTAACATTCAGCAACTTCAGGCCTTGCCATTAATCTTAGTCCTGAGTTAAGGACATGACTAATCTGATAGGGAACAGAGGTGTATCTGTGCAAAACTGGCAATGAAAGGACAGGCTCCATCTTTCTATCCTTTTGTCCATCCATCCACTGGGAACTCACCGTAATGTGCTGGTTGCAGTACAAGGTGATACATACGTGAAAAGTCAATCTGACTTCAGAGAATTCACAGACAAGTAGAGAAAAGAACGTGCAAACAAACAATCACAAAGTGAAAGGATGAAATAAGGTTCAGGCAGCACAATTTGAGCACAACCTACAGCTACTTAGAGGAGTCAGAGTTTTTCAGAGAAGACAGGCTTTGTGCTGGGATATTAAGGCTGCGCAGGAGGTTACCAGGCTGACGGTGCTGCTCTCTCTACCCGGAACGCCTCTTCCCTTTGCTGCCTCGCAGATGTGGAGAAAGGAGACAACCTGGTGCATTTGGCCTTTGGGAGATCTGCATTGCTGAAGTATAAAATGTCAGGGCAGCAGTTTTAAGGATCATAGACCTCTCTGAGAATCTGAGGAGCATCCTGTTCCCACTGCAAATACACAAATATGCATAACTTCACATGAAATTTCAGGGAATCCCTGAACATATTGGTGTATATCAGGTCGTGTGTCTCTAGGCTTAGGAATGAGAAAAGACAGAGATGGAGAAACTTTCCTGTCAATTACATCAATAATCTGCCTCCTGAAGACAGATGGAATATGTGAAATCTTAAAAAAAAAAAAGTCAGACTCAAACAGGGAGAAGAAAAGTGGTTGCCAGAAGCTGGGGGTGAGGGAGGGGGAAAAATAGGGAGAGGTTAGTAAAAGTTGACAAACTATCGGTTATAAGATAAATAAATAAGGTGTGAGGATCTAGTGAACAGCATGGTGACTATAGTTGATAACACTGTATTGTATAATAGAAGTTTGGTAAGAGACTAGAGCTTAAATGTTCTCCCTCCCCCAAAAAAGGTAACCATGTGAAGTGTTGGATGTGTTAAGTAAATCAATAGAGGGAAGGAATCCTTTCACAGTGTATACCTGTATCAAGTTATCATTTGGTACACTTTAAATATCTTACAAGTGTATTTGTCAGTTGTACCTTTAAAGCTGAAAAAGAACATTTTTTAAAACCCCACCAGTGCCATATTATTGGAGTTTGTTGTGATGGCTTCAGTCAGTGGTTTTGTGACCAGCATATATTTCCTTCTCTAGTGTATAAAAAACCAACTTAGTTATTCTCAAATAAGTCCTTTATTTTCATCAAGATATATTTTAGTATAAAAGAACCCTTTTAAGTATTATGTCTTAAAATGGACAGAAACACTTAAAGCTGAAAGAACCACTTAATATTTTTGGTCAAAATCTAATGCATCCTTGGTAGCAGCCCCCATATGTAATAGTGCCTGAGTACTTGTATAGCCCAGTCCTGTTTGTGACACCTGCTCTGTAAACATTTGTTGTACCAGAAGATTTTAATTTTCCCATGCCGGACTGCTTCGTGTGGCAAAGTAACCTCATAATGGGAGTGGGGATCACTGAACTTGATATGGACAGATTTTGAACAAAACATGGACATCATGCTTGCTATGGAAGTGTACCTTCAAGACAAGTTTTACCACCTTCACTTCCCCCTTAACTTCTACGCTTCTGACTAGATCGGCACCCCGTAAGCCATTCTGAATAAAATTAGGGAGAATTTGGGATTTCCAATATGAATGCTGCAAACACCGGGGTTGGTTCTCTAGAAGCTAATGGCTTTCTCATTTTGCTTCAAAAATGAATATAGGACAGCACATCATTATTAGACAATAACATGGGCTTTCTTACTCATTTCTGAGAAAAGTACAGGAAATACTCTTACCTACCATTTTAAGGATTAAGCACTTACCATTTCTTACAGCTCATGGCAAACTGCATTCTTTTCAAACTTCCAGATTATTTTTTATGTGCAATGGTGAGCAAACAGACATAAAGTCTTTTGCGGTCTAAAATGCTGATTTTAGGCAAGTTGGTGCCTCTGGGAGATATAGAAGGCTCACTACAGTCTCTGTGAAAGAGACTGCTGGGGACCCTACAAAACTAGCAAGTCTCCATTGTGGCTAGAACTTGCCATGTGACCAAACTCTGGCCAATGAGATGTAGTGGAGTATTTCATGTGACTCCTGGGAAATCTCCTAAAAAAGAGGTGACCACACTTTTCCTCTTTTCTTTCCTCTCCTACTTGGAAGGGAGTCATGATGAATAGTATAGCCTGACAGCTACGTAAGACCATGAAATAACATGAAGAATTTTAGCCACATGCTTAAGGTGGCAGAGAAAACAGTTAAGAGCCTGGATCCCTGATGACATGGTGGTTCCACCATAATAATCCTAAGCCTCTCTCTGGGCTCTATGACAAGACCACTATTATGAGGGATTTTTAGTTTTAGCGGCAAAACCTAGTTCATCTTGCCCTGCCAGCAGAGGTTTGTCTCCATGCCTAGGGGAACAATCACGTTGACTATAAGTTTTTGTTGAAGTAATCATCCATGGTGTATCTTCCTGATTGGCAGCTATCCAAGTATATTAGGCATTCCGTCAGGCTGTGGCATCAGAAGATCGGGGGTCATCAGCCCCATGAAATGTTCCGGTTGGCATAGTTTAGGAATGGCTCTGACACTGCTCCTGTAAGATCTAAGAGAATCTCCAAAGCTCTGCCTTTGATCTGCCATTTGTCAAAATCTCCCGGCTTATTACATAATGGATGTAGACAGGCTGGACTCCTCCCTCTGTTGTAAATATTCTAGATATGAGAAGCACAACTCATTTTTCTTTCAATTATTATCTGACTCTTATGGCTATTTGACTTTTCTGTGTCAAAAAACAAACACAGAACATTAGGATGAAGCTCGGCCTGTCTGCCACAACTGAATTATTTTTTTCTCCTACCCTGCATGTTTTTCTAGTGACTCCTTTTGGAATGTTATTTTGAACTTACAAAGGTTCTTTAAAAAAACTTTGTATATTTCTTTTAAGCATCCCTTGAGAAAGTCAGATTTAAACTTAGCCAATGCGTTGGCTTTTTAAAAGCACTTTCTTAAAATAGTTGATGTAAATCTTGGTGGGAAATCTTTAGGTGCCCCGAATGGACGGAAATAGAAATGTTAATGGAAATGCCATTTGTGAAGACACCAGTGACAGCTCCATTCAGATGGATCCAATCAGAAAAGACGGGAGCTTGCAATCTATTCCAGTGTGAGTCTGATTTTAGGAGCCCCAGAAAGGGGGGAGAAATCGGAAGCCAGTGGAAGAAAGTAAGAAAGCAGGCGATTGTAAAATTGTTTGGACAGGAGAGACTCCTAGGTATGCATGCTAACACATTACCAAAGTCATGGTTATTTTCTAACTCTTTTTTATGGAGCAACCTCATTTTTCAAAGATTACAGATATTATTAAATGAATCACTCTGGTAGGTCGCGGGGCTTGGCATGATGTCAGCTGTTTTGCTGTAGGTCAAGAGGAGAGTGAAGTCACAGAGGTCCACGCTAGATGGAAACGCAGTGGCAAAGGCCTCTGTGCTTGGCTGTATAGAGGAGTATGTTTGTGAATTGTGGCTGTGCCAGCACGGAGGTGTGGCTTGGTGCGGGCGCTGTGGGGGTCAGTATATCTGTTCCAGGCATTCCCCAAACCACTCCAAATAAAAGAAAATAACGTAATTTGACAAGGACAGTTGAGACTTCCCTAGTCTTATTTTAAGGGTGTTTAAAAGTATTCCTGGAATTGCAGTTTTGAAACACGTCTCCTCTCACCCTCACTTCCTTGGTACTTCACCTCTCTCTTCAAACCCGAGGACTCCCCGTAAACCATAACCCCGTGAAGTATTCCATATCCTCCAGAGTTCCCAGTCCAAGGATCTTTGAATGACAGCACAGTGCTGCAATCCTTGCTAGATTCATTGAAGACCCTCTGTCTCTAATAGCACCAGGCAGATTTTCAGCCCATTAATAAATGTCGTGGTTTAGAATCATAAATCCCACCATGAAGCTGGGCATTTTTGCTAATGGTGCAAACTCAAGTTAGGAAACCATAGCTCCCAATCTGCCCTGTTGTGCCACGGTATTATTATTGTACCCTTTCACTGGTAAAAGTGTCCTCGTTTGCAGGATAAATCATGTGGATACCCTACTTGCGGGGGACCAAAGGCCTCTGTGGCCCTGACTCAGCTCAGAGTGTGAGCATGAGTTGCCTGCGCCCAGGCCGGCTGGCATTGGCGCTAGATACTGGCTCTGCTCACAAAATCGTCCTCTTTGTAGAGAGGGAGATCACTGATTGTGAGTGCCCTCCACATGGAAATGTTCCCTCTTTGATGCCACTCATGTTATCCCTAAGGCTTGGATAGGGATCTCACTTCAGGAGCCAGCCCATTCTATGCACCGCTCTGATGGTTAGGGCATTCTTCATAAGACTGAGCTGAAGTCTTCCTCCGGAAAGGGCGAAGGAAGCCCACTCTCCCTCCCACCTGATAGCAGTCGGGATGTTATTATAAAAGGTCAGAGGATGGAATGATGCTATTGGACTGGAGGGTCACGAGAAATCACTTGCGTCCCACGTTCCCGGTTCTCCCTTGACGGCAGAGAGGAGGCATTGCTCTGAGCTCCTTTCATATCCAGCAGGCAGCTGCTTGTCAGAGTGCAGTGTCCAGTGCTCCCCTAAGTGTCAAATGGTCAGTGAGGGCATGAAACTGAGTCCAGGGCTTGGTTTGTCTTACCTCCCAAACCACAGGGTGGACACATCTGCTGATTAAAGCGTCTTGAATGTATGAAGACAGGTGCTATACCACCCCAGTCCTTTGGGTCCCTGGACTTAAAACTCCAGGGCCCCTTGATGTACTTCAAAGTGCCTTTCTACACTGCTTGGGACCTCCTTCCTCAGCTGACTCTAGAAATGCCTTCAGGGTCTCATTTTCTAAAACCTCATGCTTCCTTCTAAGCACACAGTTCCTGTTTTCTTCATTTTTTTCTCCTGTTCTGTAGTTTGGGCAATGACTTCTTCCAGGACATTGGCCCTTCTATATACTCCACAATAATTTTGAGGTTTTGGGGACTACCTGGTGAACAAGATAGGCACACTTTCACTCTCTCATGGGGCTTTAATTCAGGGGATGGATTGGCATCAAGCCTGGGAAAACCATCTCTGGATTCATCTTCACCAAGGCTGATAGCTGAATGACGGGGCAGTACTAATCTTAAAAAACTGCAAGCTTTTTTGCTTTTCAACTTTCCCCCTAACTTTATTGAGATATAATTGACATATAACATTGTACAAGTTTAAGGTGTATAACATGGATTTGATCCACTTATATACTGCAAAATGAGTATCACCATAGCATTAGCTAATACCGCCATCATGTCACATAATTACCAGTTCTGTATTGTGGTGAGGATTTTTGAGATCTACTCTCTTAGCAACTTCCAAGTAAACAATATAGTACCGTCAACTATAGTCACCATGCTGGACATTACATCTTATAACTGAAAGTTTGTACTTTTTGTCCAATATCTCCTCATTTCTCCCAGCCCCCAGCCCCTGGCAACCACCATATTATTCTCTCATTCTGAGCTTAGCTGTTTTAGATTCCACATATAAGTGAGATTATATAGTATTTATCTTTCTCTGTCTGACTTATTTCACTTAGCATAATACCCTCAAGGTCCATCCGTGTGGTTGTGAATGGCAAAATTTCTTTCTTTTTCATAGCTGAATAGTATTTCATTATATATATTATATATTATGTATTATATGTTATATTACATATATTACATATATGTGTGTGTATATGTATATATATCTATACATATATATATGTATATATAAAATCCTTATCCACTTCTTCATCAGTGGGCACAAGTTGTTTCCATGTCTTGACTATTGTAACTAATACAGCAATGAACATGTGGGTGCAGATGTCTCTTCAAGATAGTGATTTCATCTTCTTTGGGTATACTGTGTTTCCCCGAAAATAAGACCTACCCCAAAAATAAGCCCCAGTTAAGATTGTCAGCCAGACGGATGCACTTGGTACATTATAACGATGTTCCAGAAGAAGATGACATGACTGTATTTGAATAAAGGTAGATTGTTGTACATGAAAAAATAAGACATCCCCTGAAAATATGCCCTAATGCGTCTTTTGGAGCAAAAATTAATATAAGACCCAGTCTTTTTGGGGAAACACGGCGGTATACCCAGGATTGAATTGCTGGATCATATGGTAGTTCTATTTTTAATTTTTAAAGGAACCTCCATCCTGTTTTCCACAGAGGCTGCACCAATTTACATTCCCATCAGCAGGGCACAAGGGTTCCCTTTTCTCCACATCCTCGCCAACACTTGTCCCTTGTCTTTTTGATAATAGCCATTCTGACAGCTGTGAGGTGATATCTCATTGTGGTTTTGATTTGCATTTCCCTGATGATTAGTGATGTTGAGCATCTTTTCATTGTTTTGCAACTTTTAATTAATCCTGATTTTCAAACACAATTTTGATAAAAGAAAAAAAAGCTTTCAACCAATCACGCTCACAAAATCTATTTTTGCTATCTTAAGCCCTTCCATCTTTCTTCTTCATTGCAGCACTACTGGATGCACGCTTAAGTATTTTGTGGGTATAGGAGGGCCTTCTAGATGCACGAAGTTGGAATCAGTTCTTCCCAACTTTTCTCCTATGCTCTGTGTGCTCCCTGCCTGGGAGTTCAGGGCCCAGTTGAAAAGCCTTTCAGCTCTTGGTCATTTGGTTCCTGCAGACTTTTTGTCCCTGGTTGCAATTATTCAGCAGCTTACACACCTCTGTCTAACTTGCCGAAGAAAAAGCAAAGATAAGAAAGGCTTTAATCCATTTGCACAGATTCTCTGAGTGGATTCTGGACAACGCTGTTTGGGAACCTACTTCTGATATCACTGTCAAAGGTGTCAGCTGTCCAGAAACCTGCCAAGAGAAAATCACACTGAGATTAGCTAAATGCAGATGGCCACCATGAACCCTTCTCAAGGGCAGAGGTGGGGTGACAGCAAGCAGCACCTCGCTGCCAGATGTTACCCAGAAATGTTGCTCTTTTAATTTCTATTTAGAGCTGTCGGGAGGCAACTGGCTCAGTCCTGAGACCAAATTCGGAGACTTAAATTTCTTTTACTTATTTCTCATCACGGAGATGAATCCCATGTTGTATTCCAATGACCAACAGAAAGGGGAAGCAATGCATATTTCAGGAACTTTGTGTCCCAAACACCAAAAAGATATTGCACCATGATGGCATCCTTAGAACAAGCTGATCGACTCCCAAGGTCACAATTTTGAAGATTCCACATATGTTTGGATGTTTACCATCCCATTTCCAGGACCTTTGCAGTTTTTATTTCTCTTTTCCTGGAATGTTGTTCCCTCACATTTTGGCAGACTCCTCTCTCATTCCATTCATGTCTCTGCTCAGAGTGTCACTTTCACACAAGATCTTCCCGAACTTTTTTTTTTATTATCTTAAACAGCCTCCCCTCTGCCCTGTACCTCACTATACTTTACACTTAATATGGGAGGCCAGACACATATGGCTACAGAGCACTTGAAATATGACTAGTGCCAATGAATTTTTAATTGTCTGTAACTTTAAATTTAAAAACTAAAGGCGTGTGAAAGATTTTCCTATTGAATACCTTTATTGTTTGTTGGGACAACATTTTACTTTACTGATAAAGTTTAGCGTCCAAAGTGAAATATGTTGTAAGTGTAAAATACACTTGGTTTTCAAATTTTTTTAAGGGGCTTTGAAGATTTAGTATGAAAAATAAGGTAAAATATCTCAATGTTTATATTCGTTACATGTTGACCATTTTGGAATATATTTGGTTTTATGAAATGTATTATTAAAATTAATTTCACCACTTTCTTGTTACTTTTTACATGTGATTACTGGAAATTACAAATGTCTACTGGATAGCATTGCTTTATTCCTGTCCCTTTTTGCTCCCTGACATTATATATTTAAATAAATTCTATATTATACAATATAAATAGTAAGTATGATTAATTGTCTGTTTCTTTCTTTAGAAAGCCTATTAGGGTCTTATGTTGCCTTAAGAACCAGTATTAGAATGCCTTCTTGAGACTAATACAGAAGAAACATAGCACCTTCTTAGAATCCCAAGTGGAGGAAAACACACTGGATTTGGCCCCAAGTAGAGAACAACTACTAACAGTAGCTGGATATAAGTAAAGATGAACGAGAGGTAACAGGAAGGTTAGAACAAATCAGAAGATTCCTGAACTTTCTGTCCAAAGCTCTCATTTTATCTTGGACGTCTAAGGTGGAGGACTTGACTTTCTTCAGGACCCAACCCATGGAAGGATGCTTCCTTTTTAAATTAAAATTATGGAAGGGTAGTGAAATTATTCAGTAGACTGTAACTAAAAGAATTGCTACTTAACAAATGAAAATAGCCTCTGCAGTAACCCAAAATCAAGAGCACCTCTGTGGGTACACCTGCCCATATATTTCATGGAAAGATCGCATTCTGGTCTTGTTTTATTTACCTCTAGATTCACACATATCATGGGAAGAAAAAACAACAACAACAACAACAAAAAACCCCAACAAAACAAACAAACAAAGAAAGCTTTTGGAGTGATAACTTAGCTAAAAGTGAGAAAGAAGATGTAATGATGTATTTGTGCAAGCCATTCTGCAGGCTGGCTGGAGAGAGGCTAGGTATAGAGATCTACTTGTTCAGTGCTCACAATGATACACTGTTCACTAGAAAATGACAGTGTCTTTGGCATGAGCATAGAATTATGGGACTTACAAAAATCCATACCATGATCCTATCTCATCCATTCATTCAACAGATATTTTTCAGTGCCTTCTGTGTGCAAGGTATTTTTCTATCTGCTGGGAATATTCCAGTGAGAAAGCAAGGTCCCTGCTTTCATGGGAAGCATGTAAAGTGACCATCTCTGCAGGGTACAAGCCAAAGTGAAGATAGAAGCCAAGAGGAGAGAAGGTGATGGATGTCCTGCGTGCGTTGGAGACCTGGATTTTGGTCCTTCCAGAGACAGGCTCCACTGGGCATTTCCTGCTCTTGGCTTGTGTGGCTTAAGCTAGTTAGTTTTGGGTGTCTATCATTTGCCTGTAAAAGAGTGCTGACTGATACATTAAGATGCTACCACCTATTTTGCAAGTTTATTGAGAGGATTAAATAAAACAAGGGCAAAGCAACTAGTACAATGACTGGCATATTGACTCAAAAATCTCTCAGGGTTCTCCAAATCTTTCTCAAGCTAAACACACAGCACTATGCAAAAAAATCTGGCCAGTGCTACGCATTTCAGAGGAAACTATGTGGATTTCGGCTGCAAAAAGCCTGGTTTCTCTAAGAAAACAGAGTGTGAGTCTTTCACCTGAGTGAACCAGGTTCATCAGGAACAGCTGTGATATGTACACATCAAGCCCTCATGTGTCCCCATTGTAAAATGTGTCTCAGAAGCTTGCCTTCCTCTGTTTTTTTTCTCCTAAGAGGGAGAATTTTTTTTCTGCTTGCAAAATGTTTTGCAAAATCCAAATTTTAAAAGTGGTGCCGCTCTATGCTGCTGTGGCAGCTCTGCGTCCTCCTTAGCTTACTCTGCCCTTCGTGTTCCTGGGAAATCTCTCTGGAACTCTAGGACCCCTCAGAATATATTTGGAAAGCACTATTGTAGGTGATGAGGGAGAATGGAATGATACAGAGGCTTCACCTTGGTAAAAGTAACTGTTGAATTAGTGTCAGAGGACTTAAGAGCAAATTGAGGCATTGTGGTGGATACAGGTATTAGTCCTTGACACTGGACTAATGGAGGGTATTAGTCCTTGCACTTGAATTGTGTGAACTCTCAGAGACTGAGCTGGGGCAGAGAGGGGCACAGCCATCCCAGGAACTTGAAGTAGGTTTATTAATGGGATAAACAAGAGTGAAATTTAGAAGCTGAGCTTTATTAGCGTTAAATGGCAAAATGTAGTCTTTTACGTAGATGTCTCTTGCCTTTCTTTTTTCACTTTCTACAAATGACATGTAAGTTTCTCTACTACCTTATAATTTATAAAGCCCACACTCGTTCACTATCTTTTGTGGATTTGTATATACTAATTTTACATGGCACTGGATCATTTATACTTAATGTGAAATTCAATTCATTCTACTTCTAAATAATTATATTTCTTTACATAATACACTGAATGATTTTTTTAATGCCTGAAGAGAAGCCAAATTTGTGTTTCTGCTATGTTTCTCTCTTTTAAAAATACAACTTTCTTGCTATGGGAAATTTCAAATATATGAGCTTTGACAATTAAGTTCACGAACTTGTTGCAATGATGTTACTAACTTTTTTGAAATCAGAGGGACTATTCATTATGAATTTGTACCAACTGGACAAAGTAAACAATAGTTAACCAAGTTTACTATTTGGAAGTGCAGAAAAGGCTGTGTGAAAAAGTTAAATGACCTGAACTTTTCACCAAAAATTCATGGCTCTTGCTTCACGACAATGCACCAACTCACACAGCACTGTCTGTGAGGGAGTTTCTAGCCAGTAAACAAACAACTGTATTGGAACACCCTCCCTACTCACCTGATCTGGCCCCCAGTGACTTCTTTCTTTACCTGAAGATAAAGGAAATATTGAAAGGAAGACATTTTAATGCCATTCAGGACATCAAGGGTAATATGACGACAGCTCTGACGGCCATTCCAGAAAAAGAGTTCCACAATTGCTTTGAAGGGTGGACTACGTGCTGGCATCGATGGATAGCTTCCCAAGGGGAGTACTTCAAAGCTGACTGTAGTGATATTCAGCAATGAGGTACGTAGCTCTTATTCTAAGATGAGTTCACGAACCTAATTGTCAGACCTCATGTACAAAAGTTGAGAGAAGAGTATAATGAACACTCATATACCCTTCACACACCTTCAACAATTTACTCATGGACAGTCTATTTCATTTGTATTCTCACTTCCAGTCCTCCAGGTTATTTTGAAGCAAATTTCAGATGCATATTATTTCATCCGTGTTTACAACTGATTGTTTTTATTCATGAAATTATGTTCTCTAAAGTCTCCTGATCACTGAAATAGCAAATACTGAATCATTGCTCTTGGGGGACAGGGTTAGGTTCCTAGGAGTCTCTGGTCACAACATTTGTGTCAACCAATTAATATGTACCCTTTTTTATGGTGTGTCTCTTTAAAGACACCTTCTATATTATTGCTTCATTAACATTGGACTTGCGGTAAGCAGCGCTCTAACTCGCACCTGAAGGAAGCTTCCCTAACAGACTCATTTTTTCCAGAAGTCACATCACGGCTTTCCTGTGCTGAGGAACACCAGACAGCACGTCAGCACTACGCTTGGGGCCATTTAAAAAAATAAAGTCACCAGCAAAAGGTATAAAAATGCAAAAACTGAGGCACTAAACAGACTGGGAAACAGACACTTGTTTATCATATGAGAACTGAAACATGAAGAGTCACTTGTTGACCTCAGGTGGGTCCATGTGTGTTAGGTGACTCAAAATTTTCACCTCTCTGCTCATGTCCTTGAATGACTGTGAAAGCACTGTGAGTGTTGTTTTGGGGGATACAAATGAACTTCAGCTCATAGGCAAATTTGCAAAGGTGGAATCCATGAATAATGCGGATCCAGTATATTTCAGTATATATCTCTGAAAAATAAAATCTCTTTCTAAAAAACATAACCAAAGCACTATGTCCCATTATTATATCTAAAAAAATCTAACAGTAATTACTTGAAATCATGAAATACCCAGTCCGTGTTCAAAGTTCCCTGACTGTCTCATAAGTCTTTTCTTCATGTAGAGCTTATTTATTTGAGTCACAGTTAAAGATTTTTGTCAACTGGCCTCAACTTTCTCACTTATTCCAGCAATATTTTCACACCCTTTATAGATCAGTCCACTGAAACCTTGAACCAGGGAGCTTTAGAGGAGCTCATCTCAGGGGTGCTTTTCCGTTTCCTGCTCAATTGGGGGCTGCATTGCACATCTGAAACTGTGGGTGGCTCCCACCTAACTTCCCGCATCTACACTATATTTAATAGACGTTCACCAGAGTTGTTTTCATGCCCTTCCCTTTTTGCAAAGCCAATGCAGATTTTTTTGCTAATTACTTTTTATGGGAGAATGGCAGTTCTACGAACATTAGGAAGGAGAGGGGAATTAAAAACATATGCTTAACCAGTGAGGCTAAACTAAAAAGATTTCATTTTAAAAGACTTACTGTACTCTTCATTTTACAGCCAGTTAAACAAGCTTATACATTCAAAACAGACAACAAAACAAAACAAAACAAAAACATCCACCATTTAGAGGACTGCTCAGTCCTCTAATTTCTAGATGCAACTGAGAATTCATTCATTAAATTTTTTTTTCTACAAAGATTTCTTGAATATCTAACATGTACTAGGCTCTATGTTAGACAGGAATAGGCATGGTCTCTGTTTTCATGCTTCCCATAGTCTACACAGCAAGAAAGTCACACACACAGGGCTTATAAGGGTCAGTGGGATCCATGCTGGGTCAAGAATAGGAGCAGAAGATTCTGGGAGTAGAAGACAGTGATTTATTCTGCCTGGGGCTCAGTGTTTGGAAAGCTTCATGGAGAAGGTAGTATTGAGGGTAAATAAATGGACGTAGGAAGAAGGTAAAAGACGTGGTTGGCAACTAAGGGGCAATCTGGTCCTTCTGGATCATAAAGACAGAGGATTGAAAAGAAAGCTGGTGTATGACAATCAAAGCCTTTAATATGAAGACTTTGGGTTTTATCTCTTAAGCAATAGATGTCCATGCATATTCTTTAAAATAGTATTGTGGCATGATTAGAAGTTCAATAAAATAAGAAACGGCAACCAATTGAATCATTTTTGAGTGATCAAGAAAAGACTACATTCAAACGAACTCCAAATCTAACTAAAATTTACAAGTGTTTCAGATATTGGACTAACAGTATAGAAAATGTAGGAAGTCCCATTTTTTGATTAAGATAAAAAAGAGAGCACCAATAATTTTCATTCAAGTTTAGTCTTAAGCCTAACTTCTTCTCTGGTGATTTTATGGAGAAAGGGAAACACGTCTGCCAGGCTCATATTTTGACTTCACAAGTAACTACGACACACACCTCTTTAGTGATGCTAACGTTTTCCTTATGATTCAAAAATCTGAATTTTCTTCCAGTCAGTGAAAAAAAGCACTCCTGTCATACACTCACCATTATCTACTTTTTGCTCTTGGTTCCTGGAATATTCAGGACATGGGAAAAAGACCATAGTTTCCTGATCCACCATTGTCCTCATTAAGGTGTCTTATCTAAATGTACAGTTTTCTGAAATTCATTCCAGAAGAAAGGATGTTTTCTCTTTAAATGTATATATGCTGCCCAATGTCCCAAAGTGCTAGAACACACCAGACTTTATTATAGTAATAATAATTATTATTGTTAAGAATTTTGTACATACTGGAAAACTTTTCAGACACCAGGCTTTCTCTTAATAATAACTGCAGAGCCCTGAATAAATTCAGTATTTCACAACATGGCATTTTATAATCATGACCCATAACAGGAATTATAAAATTGACATCAATCTCTTTTTACTTTAAATTGGTAATTATCTGCAAAGCTCATCCATCATGTGCAGGCAGCCTAAAATTAAACCCATGCCCAACACAGGGAAAATCATTGCCCTGTGGCTGTAGTTTTCTCCTGCAATTCTAGGTGGAAAAGGCAATAAGATCTATGGGTTGTTATAGAAAAAGAAAAGTCAACTTGCTAATGTGTGACGTGGACCAACGATATCAGCATCATCTGGAAATACAAAATCTCAAGCCCCACCTCAGAACTTCTAAATCAGAATCTGCATTTTAACAGTATTTCCTGGGCAATCTGTATGCACATCACAGTTGAATAGCCCTGCTCGAAGGGTGGCAGAAGAAGAATTTGTCTACTATTAATGGGCTTTGGATAATCAGGTTTGCACTCCCCATAACTGATTTGAACTGGATGCAGAATCTCAGTACCCTCAAAAAAGTCATCTGGCTGTGTTTTAGACAGCTTGTCTGTGTTAAAGTATGATGAGAAAACAAAAGCAGGTGAACAGTGGGTGGCGACCCATCCATCTATGTAGAGTACGTTTCCTAGAATTAATTTCAACTTGTGGATTTTTCTTCTTCCTATTGACTGGATAGAATTTTGTTACATCTCTCATTTCTATAACCAAAGACTTCCTAGCCCCCGCTGATTTCCCACTTGGGCTGAAATTGTATTGAACAAGAATGAAAAAATAAAAGGACTTGAAACATCCCCTTGAAATGTTTTAGAATCAAATTCTGCCAGAGTTGGGAGAAATCACTTTGAATTTTTCTTTCCATTCTAAAGTGGAAGGAAAAGTTTCTACTTTAGTGTCACCATCCCATCACAAGCACATGTTTAGTTACTAATTATGGGTTTTCCCATTGCTTCCAGACTGGATTTTACAACGCCTTTAAGGATTTTTCACTTCCTGGTCATGGCTCACTATTCCCTTTTCCTTCTGCCAAAAGACTAAAGCTTCCTGCTTTCCTATAATCTCCTGCATATGAATTTTTTGCTCTGGATGGAGTTACTAAGCTGAACAAACGTCCATCTTAAAGTCAAATATCAACATAAGTGATTATTTGATGTTACAACTATTCCTTTTTAAAACACAAGGCAATCTTTTCCCAGGTTCTCAGAAGGATTTGAATATACGTTTACTTATCTTATGTTGCTCAAATAAATGTTTCTGGGCCTCACCAGCCTGGGACTGATAATAAGTTTACATTTATACTGTGATCAAATCATAATACTTTGAGCTCAAGTGAGAAGGAAGCCTCCTCTCCTATTGTCCATCAGTTACTTTCTGGTGGTCCCAAGGCTCAACTACAACAAGAGGGCACACACAACTCACACTAAGAACACACCTGGAGCACCCGACTCAGGTGATTAGGGAGAATGTACCATTGGGCCCCACAGGGCACCTACCACATAAGGCCATTCTACCAAGACTGGGAGAAGTAGCAGCTCCATCTAATACATAGAGACAAACACATGGAGGCAGCCAAAATGGGTAGACAAAGAAACATGTCCCAAATGAAAGAACAAGACAAAACTCCAGAAAAAGAACTGAACAAAATGGAGAGAAGCAGTCTACCAGAGGCAGAGTTCAAAACATTGTTTATTGGGATTCTCAGTGATTTCGGGGAGAACTTCAACAAAGAGATAAGAAACATAAAAAATCGAGATAGAAAACATAAAAAAGAACTAGTCAGAAATAAAGAATACAATAACTGAAATGAAGAATACATTGGAATCAACAGTAGATTAGATGAAGAAGAGGATCAAATTGGCAATTTAGAAGATAAGGTAGCAGCAAACATCCAATCAGAACAGTAAAAAGAAAAAAAAGAATCCAAAAAATGAGGATACTTTAAGGAGCATCTGGGACAACACCAAGTGTACCAACATTAACATCATAGGGGTACCAGAAGGAAAAGAGAGAGAGCAAGAAATTGAAAACCTATTTGAAGAAATAATGATGGAAAACTTTCCTAACCTGGTGAAGGAAATACACATACAAGCCCGGGAGGTGCAGAGAGCCCTAAACAAAATGACCCCAAAGAGGCCCACACCAAGACATGTCATAATTAAAATGCTAAATCTTAAAGACAAAGAGAGAATCTTTAAGGTAGCAAGAGAAAGGCAACTAATAACTTAGGAGGGAACTCCCATAAGACTGTCAGCTGATTTCTCAACAGAAACTTTGCAGGCCAGAAGGGATTGGCACAAAATATTCAAAGTAATGAAAAGCAAAGATCTGCAACCAAGATTACCCAGCAAAGCTATTATTAGAATCAAAGGACAGATAAAGAGCTTCCCAGACAAGAAAATGCTAAAGGAGTTCATCACTACTAAACCTGTATTTCAAAAAATATTAAAGGAACTTCTATAAGAAGAGGAAGGAAAAAAAAGATTAAAATATTAGTAATAAAGTATCAATAATTAAATATTTATCAACAATTACTTTAAATGTAAACAGATGAAATGCTAAAATCAAAAGATGCAGGGGTGCTAAAATGGATAAGAAAACAAGACCCTTACACGTGCTGCCTATAAAAGAGTCACTTCAGATCAAAAGACACATACAGACTGATAGTAAAGGGACGGAAAAAAAATATTTCATGAAAATGGAAACAAAACAAAACAAAAAATCTAGAGTAGCAATACTTACACCAGACAAAATTGTCTTTAAAACAAAGGCTATAACAAGAGACAAAGAAGGACTCAGTAATCCCACTTCTAGGTATGAATCTGAAGAAACTCAAAACACTGACGGACATATGCATCCATATATTTATTGCAGCATTATTTAAAATAGCCAAGATATGGAGGCAACCCCTGGGTGTCCAACAATAGATGGATTAGATGAAGTTGTACATATATACAATGTGAAATATTACTCAGCCATAAAAAAATGAAATCTATCATCTGTGACAGCATGGATGGACCTAAAGGATATTATGCTAAGTGGAATAAGTCAGATAGAGAAATCAAATGTCATATGATTTTACTTATATGTGGAATCTAAATCATAAAATAAACGAACAAAACAGAAACAAACTCATAGATACAAAGAACATTTTGATGGTTGCCAAATGGGAAGGACATTGGGGGATGGGTGAAAAAGGGGAAGAAATTAAGAAGTACAAATTGATAGTTACTAAATAGTCATGGGGATGTAAAGTACAGCATAAGAAATATAGTTAATAATACTGTAATAACTGTATGGTGTCAGATGGGTATTAGATTTATTGGTGTGATCACTTCATAAGTTATAAAAATGCCTAATAACTATGTTGTACACCTGAAACTAATATAATATTGTATGTCAACTGTGATTTGAAAAATAAAAAATATATTAAAAATTCAAATCACAGCTTGGAAACCATCCAGTAAATTCATTTCTGGGTAAGACAAGCACATGAACAGATTGCATTAATACATGTTCAAAATACTATAATAAATATCAGTCACATTTGCATTCAAATATTAGGTTACTTATTTCAAATATGGCAGTGCTTTGATTATGTGATAAACCTGAAATAAGCAAAATGGTTATTTACATTTTGTCTTTAGTTTTCAAACTAAAGTGTGTAAGTTTAGTGATTTTTGGGTTTTATTTAAATTTAATGAAGTTGTATTTTGTCTCATCATCTGGTTGTCATTGTCTCTGAAAATCATATTATAAATAACCAATCCAGCAGGAAATAATGTTTCGTGCTGTTAAACTATTCTCTCTTTCTTTTTCTCTTTATTTATATCAGGACTCATCTTTACCTTCTGTCTTGAGTGGACTGACCTAAGCAGAGACAGATATGTTGGATCATAACTAGAGTTGAGGAACATTTATTCAAATCTATCCCCAGGAGAAAGAGACAAAGTTTCTGTGGCCTCAAAGTTTCTAGAAGCTAGCATAGGACCAGGAAACCCCTGATTCCAATTCACGAGACCAAAGATTTGAGAATTGTACCTGTCCCACCCTCACTTCCAGAGATGTTTTAAACTTTAATTTTTATCCTATAATTAATACATATTTATTTTTAAAATTAGAATATAAAAGTAAGCAAAAAAATCACTTAATAAAAAAATTTAAATAGGATCATTCTGACTTGTGTTTTCTTATTAGTTCACGTTCACAAATATACTTCTACATAACTTTATTTTTAAATCAGTTTATTCTTCAATATAGAATGTGCATAGTCACTATATAAAGTTATACACATAGAAATCTTAAAGTCTTTAGGCCTCTCACCCCAATCCAACTCCTTGGACGTACATCCTTTTAAAAAATGTCTTTGTATTTTTAATAATCTTTTGATTTTGGAATAATTTTGATTTTCATGGACGTTACAAAGATAGTATAGAATATTCCCATGTGCCTTTCAGCCAGTCTCCCTCACTGTTCATACCTTACATTACTGTGGTATGTTTCTCAAAACCAAGAAACTGACATTGATATATTATTACTGTTAACTAAACTCCAAATTTTATTTGGATTTTATCAGTTTTCCATTAATGTCTTCTTTCTGTCCCAGGACACCACACTGCCTTTAGTTGTCATGTCTCTTGGGTTTCTCTGGTTTGTGACCGCTTTTCAGTCATTCTTTGTGTTTCATGATCATTCGAGTCCTGAGGAGTACTAGCCTGGGGGGATACTTGTTTTTAACCATTATTCAATATTTCCCATGTGTGTCTGTTAACACGCTAAACATAACAAGATATAGAATTGTTATATAAATGTGACTTATACTATACTCCTGTTTTATATTTTTTTTAAATTGCGATGTCATTTGTGTCAGCACATTACCTTTGAATAAAACATGTTCATAGTATTCCATTGTGGAAACAAAATATTAATGAGTAACCAGCCTCATTGGATGACAGATGTCTCCTTAGCTTTCAGTATTGAGATTCCAAACTATGTTGCAAGGAACATCCTTGATCTAAATACCCAGGCATATCATTGATAATTTTCTAAGGATAAATATTAGTAGTTTTCAAAGACTTTTCACTAAGAAGAAATTATCTCCATGGCACACTAGCTCTCCAGAAAGTTTTGGTGTATTTGCAGTGCCAGTGTGATGCACGACACTGCACGTTGCCTGCCCAGTGCGTTCTTACATGGAGTGTCAGTGCTTTTCATCTTTGACAACTTGATAGATGAAAAGTAGCTGATTACATGTGAAGTTGTATTTTCTTCATGTTGAGTAGTCATATGTCGTTCTTCTTTTTAAAACGTCCTGTGTATGACCACTACCACATTAGGGTAGGGAAAGAAGAAGGAGACAGGTCATCTCCTAATTCATTTAGACAAGCTTTTGCTTTATTAAGGAGAATTAACCCTTTAACCTGATATATTGAACTGATTTTTCTTAAGTTCCTGTTCTCCCCATTTTGTCTATGGTATTTTTTAAATAAAGGGACACAAAAAATTTTAATGCAATCAACAATCCTGTTTCCCATTATAATTTCTGCTCCAAGAATTATAGTCACGAAGCCTTTTCCCATTAACATAGTTCTGTTGCTATTCATCTGTGTTTTCTTCTGATATTTTCATGTCTATTTCTTTCCATATTTAACCCATTTGGGGTTTATTTTGGTTTGAGATAGAGTTCTAACTTTGTTTTTCCAAGTGGTTAGCCAGCTGTCTCAACATTTAATTTAATGAGCAACCTGGCCTTTCCCCACTGATTTGAAAGTCCCTTTTAACACCCCATATTAAGGACTGGAAGGATGCGGAGAGGTTGCCAAAAAGAGAGATAGGAAGAGACAATAGTTGAAAACAATTCCAGTTCTGTTTCCATGACCATGTCCAGTTCAGTGGTCAGTTTTTGCTGAAAGACATAATCTAAGCCAAATCCAAAGATATATTTCTACTCCTGGTCTATCTAGACCTTATATCTCATGCGTTCTGTGCCTTCTCCCCAGGAGCAGAGGTACCTAAACTGCAGTAGGAAACCGCTCAGGACTTTAGGCAACAACTGTTTGCAAAACTGCATATATCCTTTGGAATATATTTCATTAAAAGCTTCCCCAATCTTTATGGTCAACTTTTTACTTTTGCCACTTCTGTACATTTCTGCATAGAGAAACTCTATTCCCCAAATTAAGAAATTCACCACAAGTTACTAAGTATATAACAGCTTATAGGCTTAGTTGCAAATTCATTGATCAACTTGAAGAATTAAAATTTATGTCTCTGACATTAACTATCTAGAGACCAGGCATTGGATTACAATTTTTAAATTTCACCCAGTTCTAAGGAGTGGTTGCAATTATTGTCCCCCATTTTACAGATGAGAAATAGAGGCACAGAGAGGTTAAGTAATTTAGTGAAGATCACACAGCTAGAAGCAATAGAGTGAGAATTCCAACTTCATCACAGCCTGTGCTGACAGTCATCACTTTGATCTGAACCTGAAGATTGATACATTCCAATGGTACCAATTTGGGTCCCTTGTATGGCCTCCGATTCCTGGGCTGAAAGATTTTATTAACTATCAGTGACAACTTCCTGACCATTGTGATTCATTTCACTCTTGAGGTGTATTCTTTCTCGTTTGCGAAATGAAATCAACAAGGACTCCAAGTCTTGAGCCGGAGTGTGGGCTCAACAAATTGCATCGCTGTCATTTCTCCAATTATACAAAAATAATGTTGGTAGAGTTTTATCGGGTTCAATATTTCCTGTGAATTGTACCATTTACCATGAATGATGGCAGCTGACACAGAGCCAATGACTCCTCACATCTCCGTTCCCCCAGATCTCCCTGCGATCCTTTCTGTTGGCTCACAGTGAGAGGTTCAGGGTGATTCATTATCTTTGCAATCATTAATTTTCAGAAGATTTCAATTATAATACAATACAATCATCTTGTGCTCAAGGTACTTATGTAGTCTTTCCCATACACCCCTTGATCTTCCAGATTAGGAAACTGAAACTGGTCAGTGTTAATTATGTGTCCGAGGGCACACAGCTGTTTCGTGGTGGAGTATGATGGAACCCTTAGATCTCCTGACTCCCACATTTCGCTCTTTGTCCGACAGCTTGCTGCTTTCAGTTGTAAGACCAATCCTGCTTTTTGATGATTTTTTCTTTGCATTCACTGGATGGCTGACTCAAGTTTCACGTAACCAAACACAGCTTGAAAGCGCTCTTCCCTGTCGCATACAACAACGTGCCTGTGAAAGAGTTTATGGTAGAGATATGTGTAGTCAACATCAACCTTCTAATCTTTTCTCAGTATAAAGACATATAATTTATAGTGTCGCACCCCTACAATGTAGGGATCAGAGCCTGAATAGTTTGTAAGTATATCTCCTAACTCCTTTTAATGGTCAGATGTCACAAATGCTTTGGAGAAGGCCTGCAAAACACAATTCTTGCATATTTTGGTTGTCACTACATTCAATCGATGCACTTTGCAAAATATGCTTTTAATTTTCTACATAAAAATGCTATGTAAAAACTGCAGTTGGCTCACTTAGCGTTCATTCCTAGCCTCTTCTTTCTTGACATCATCTCTTCTGGTGTCTGGAAAATTGAATACTTATTCCTCAGCTTCTCTTTGGTTGGCCACGTGAAATGTAAGCAACTCTGTTAAAAGAAGTTTCTGGGAAACAGCCATGATGAGAAGCGATAGGTACAGATGCAGAAGGTGGGTTCTCTTTCTCCTTCATTCACCTGGAGTGTTGGTGTGATGCTTGGAAGTGCAATAGCCATCTTGTAACAATGAAGCAAGAAGCATATTTGTTAGCTACATGTATTCTACATGCAAATGATGTCTTTGATCCTTTCCCCAATTATTTTTTACTTACAGTACTCATTTCTCTGAATAATTATAAGAATTACTTATAAAGACAGCCATCATTTTTATATAGAACGTTACAAATTTATTCCTATCTTGATTTTATAATGAGCTTGTATTCTTTCCTATAGTTTCATGTTTAAAATTATTAATTAATTATATCATTAATTAGTTATACATTTAATTAATTACACAATTAATTAGTTATACAAATACTATTTATTCTGGAATATTATATGCACAGAAATCTAATTCTGCTTTTTCTAGTTAGCTAAGTAACTTCTCAACATTTGTTGAAGACTTCTTACTGATTTTTGAAAGTAGGTTTTGTCTATTTGGCTGTTCTGTCCTGTTACATTTAACACTTGCACATTTTACACTTATGAATTATCATGGCTTGTCCATCCACTCTAGAAAGATGGTGTAGACATATATTTTATTATTCTTTCTGCTGAGTGCAACTAAAAATCCTGGATATTCTATATAAAAGAAACATAAGAAGACTCTCAAAGGTAGAGATAAGGCAGATTACTTAGGAACCTCAAGATCCAAGCAATGACATGGTGGTGAGTTCCCTGGGTTTTCCTTTTTCTTCATATATCCCAGACTTGGAACTGAAAAAACTCAACCCAGAAACACCAACAGGCATAAGCAAAATAGACCCCAATAAAAAGTTTTTCTGTCCAGCAAATGACCAGGGAAAATTTAATTTTGCAAGACAGCAAACATTCAGACCATAATGGTTCACACCAGCCAAACAACACAGAAAAAACTGGGTACACCTGGCACCCTCCAGTAAAGGCCAAATGGAGAGCCCGGAGTTCCATCATTGCCAAGTTATAACAAGATATCCTAATATCTCTGCCAGATGGGATCAGAAGAAACCTCGTGGAGAGTCAGGACACTCATCACCTCTCAGTGACAACAAGGCCAACCAACTCCCTCCCTGCAATGTGAGGCCAACCAACTCCCTCCCTGCAATGTGAGTGAGGCCACATGCTCGATGGGAGCAGTAACGAGGCACTCTACTCCCTTTTTGTGTGTGGAAATAGTGTCAGGGAAGGTCTAATGGAAGCCTCAACTCCCACCCTCACCCAGCAGTAACAAAGAGTCGTTCTTCTGGCCTCCAGGTGTCAACGGAGACTGAGTGGACAAATTAGATCTTTCAAGTCCACCCATCTGGAAAAAGCGAGGTGACACCCTCTTCACTCACCAGAGTGATATCAGAGAAGGATTTAAATAAGATCCAGTGTTATAGAATGATATCCAAAATGTCTTGGTTTTAATAAAAAAATCACTCATCATACCAGGAACATAGAAAGTTACAACAAAACAACAGAACACTGCAGTAAAGAAATATAAAGTATAAGGGAGAAGCAAATGTAAATTTTAGAACTAAAATATACAATATCCTAACAGAAAACTGAACAGCTTAGCTCAAGAGCAGAATTGAGAGGAAAGAAGAATCAGAGAACTTGAAGATATAACAATATAATTTTTCCAGTCTGACAATAGAGAGAAAATAGACACAAAAAACAGAAGACGACAGCCTCAAGGGCAGATAGTACTATAACAATAGATGTAAGTCCCAGAAGGAGAGGATAAAGAGAATTGGGCTGGAAAAGTACTTCAAGAAATAATGGCTAAATTTCCCAAATTTGGGTGGAAAAAAGTGTAGATACAAGCAATCCACTGCAAGACACATCATAAACTTCTAAAATTAAAAAAAAAAAAAATTAGAAAGCACTGAGAGAGAACTGATCTATTTGCTATAAGGGAAAAACAATTCAGATAACAGTAGATTTCCCATCAGAGACCACAGAAGTGAGAAGGCAGTGGCACAATATTTCTCACATGTTGAAAGAAAACAAAAAACCCCCAAAAAACTGTCAACCCAGAATTCTATATCCAGAGAAAATAAAATTCAGAAATAAAGACAAAATCAAGACATTACGAGATGAAAGAGAACTAAGATAATTTGTCACTAGCAGATCTATCCTAAATGAAAAGCTCAAGACAGTTACCTAAACGGAAAAGAAAGAATAAAAGAAGGACTCTGAGACCATCAGAAAGGAAGAAAATAATACAGGAGCCAAACTATAGGTAAATACAATACATTTTTCTCCTCTTAAGTTTTCTAAATTATGTTTGATAGTTGAAACAAAAAGCTGTAACACTGTCTAATATGGTTCTCAAAGTATGTAGAGGAAATATTCAAAACAATTATATATGTGTGTGTGTGTGTGTGTGTGTGTGTGTGTGTATGGGGGGATGTATGTGTTAGGATAAAAGGATGTAAAAAGAGGTAAGGTTTCTGCACTTCACCAGAATTGGTAAAGTGCAATAGTGTAAGCTGTGTAAATTATACCGTGGGTGCCAAAAAAATGTATACAAGTGGACACTTTGGTCAGCATTTCTCAAGCAGTAGTTTGCCATAATCAGAAGAGTTTGGACACTGATGGTAACCGCTTTGAGCACCTGTTATAATTGCAGAAGTCAAACATGACTTGTATTCATCTTTTTTTTATCAGTACATATATTTGAGTATTACAATTTTAATAGTTTTCCTTTCTAAAGTGTGTAAACAATATTTTGGCACCTTCTGTATATATAAAATGTAATGTCTAAAGAAATCACTTTCAAAACTGTACAAAGAGATTTATTTTAAAATACTACAGACAAATCAAAATTCTAAAAAATGTTCAAGTACCCTCACAGGAAGTCAAGAAAAAGAAAACAGAAAAATAAAAAAAAAAGAGATAAACAGAAGACAAAATAAAAATAGCCTTAATATATCAATAATTAAAATTATGTTAAATGTAAATGATCTAAATGCACAATTAAGGACAGCAGATTAAAAACAAAAACAAAATGACCCAATTCTATGCTGTCTATAAGGAACTCACTTCAAATCTGATTATATGTGCAGGTTGAAAGTAAAAGGATGGGAAAAATTATATCATGCAAACTAATCCCAAAAATCAGGAGTAGCAATGTTAATATCAGACAAAGTAGACTTCAAAGGAAAAAAAAATTACCAGGACACAGAAGAAAATTGTGTAATGAGAAAGAGTCCATCTGTCAAGAATATAGAGCCATCTTAAATGTGTAAGCACAAAACATCAGAAATGCAAAATATATGAAGCAAAAACTGAGAACTAAAAAGAGAAATCCACAAGTAGAGTCAGAAATTTTAACACCTTTCTCCCCCAAACTGATAGAACAATTAGAGAGAATATCAACAAGGATACAGAAAAACTTAACTATACCATCAACCAGCAGAATCTAATTGAGATTTATAAAACACTCCACCTAAAACAGCAGAATATACATTCTTTCCACATGCCCACAGAATATATATCAAGATAGACTATATCCGAGCCATAAAACAAATCTTAACAAATTTTTAAAAATTGAAATTATTTAGAATCCATTTTTCAACTACAATGCACTGAAATCAGACATCAGTAATAGAAAGATAACAGGAAAATCTTTAAACACTTGAAGTCTAACCAACACACTTCTAAATAATCCATGTTCGAAGAAGACAAAATAAAAATAAAAAATAAGAAACTACATTGAACTGAATGACAATAAAAATACATTGTAGCAAAACTTGTAGGACGCAGCTAAAGCAGTGCCAAGAGAGAAACTTATAGCACTACATGCATACATTAGAAAAGAGGAAGTCTAGAATCAATAACCCAAGCTTGCACTTTAAGTACCTAGAAAAAATGAGCAAAATAAACCCACAGCTAGCAGAAGGAAGAAAATAATAAACAAAGATCATAAATCAATGAAATAGAAAACAGAAAAATAATAGAGAAATAATAGCCTTGTTTTTTGATAAGATCAATAAAATTGGCAAACTTCTAGCAAGACTAGAAAAAAAAGAGAATACACAAATTATTAACATCAGGAATGAAACAGGAGATATCCCTACAAATACTGCAGACACGAAAAGGATAACAGAACAATATGAACAACTCTACACATATGAATATGACAATTTAAATGAAATGCATCAATTCCTTGAAAAATATAAACTACAAAAACTCACTCAATATTAAATAGATAATTCAAATACCCTATAACTATTAAGGAAATTGAATCTGCACTTAAAAACCTCCTGTAAAATAAATCTCCAACACAGATTTTCATTGGAGAATTCTAAAAATACTTTTAAAGAATTAATACAAATTCTGCCCAATCCTTTCCAGAGAAAAGAGGAGAGAACCCTTCTCAATTCATTTTATAAAGACATTATTACCCTGATGCCAATATTAGACAAAACAAACAAACAAAAGCCAGATAACTACAGAACAACATCCTTCATGACTTTAGAAGTAAATATTCTTGACAAAATATTAGCAAATAGAATTCGGCAACATATAAAAAGAACTATATACCATGACGCAGTAGAGTTTGTTCCAGAGATGCAAGGCTGATTCAATACTCAAAAATCAATCGATGTAACCTACCATACTGAAAGGCTAAAGAAGCAATACGATCATATCAATTGATACAGTAAAAATGTTTGATGAACTCCAAACCAATTTGTGACAAAAACCCTCAGAAAACTAAGAATAGAGAGTATCTTCCTCAACTTGATAAACAACACTTATTTAAAAACCCTACAATTAACGTCAAACTTATGGCTTAAGGTTGAATACTTGCCCCCTTAGATTGGGAACAAGGCAAGGACATTTACCCTTACCATTGCTACTGAACATAGTAGAAAAATGGAAATTCTAACCAATCAAAAAAGTCAAGAAAATAAAAGGCATACAAGTTGAAAAGGAAGAAATGAGGCTGTCCCTATTTGTAGATGTCATGATGACCTGTGTATAAAATTCCAAGGATTTTACTACAAAACCTGTTAAAACTAATAAACTAATAAGCGAGTTCAGCAAGGTTATATGATACAAGATCAACACACGCGCGCACACACACACACACACACAGAAACTGATATTTAAAAGGAACAAAATGCTGATGAAATAAAGTTTAAAAGATCTAAATAAATGGAAGGATATCTAGATTGGAAGACTCAACATAGCAAAGATGTCTATTTACCCCGAATTTATATAAAAGTTTTAATGTAATTCCTATTAAAATCTCAGTAAAAATTTTGTGACATTGCAAAAAATTCTAAAATTTATATGTAAAGATAAAGAAACAAGAGTGCTAAAAAATTATGAAGGAGAATAAATGGAGAGGAATCACTTTACCCAATTTCAACTCTTATTATATAGCTAAAGTAATCAAGATTGCATTTTATGGGCAGAAGAGTAGATCAATGTAACAGAATAGAGAATCCAGAAATAGCCCCACACAAAATGTTCACTGATTTTAACAAAGGAACAAGGGCAATTCAATGAAGAAAGGGCAGTAGTGTATTTTCACCACATGGTGTTAGAGCATGTGGCTATTCGTAGTTCAAAAAAAGAAAAAGAAAGAAAGAAAGAGAGAGAGAGAGAAAAGAATCTCCACCTAAACTTCATAATTTATACAAAAATAACTCAAAATAGATTATAGACCTACATGTAAAATGTAAAACTAAAAAACTTTAGAAGATAACATAGGAGAAAATATTTGGGACCTAAGACTTGATGAAGAGTTGTTAGACATGACACCAAAAACACAGCCCATAAAAGGAAATATTGATAAATTGGATTTCATTAAAATTAAAAACTTTTGCTCTGCAAAAGACCCATTTTAGAGGATAAAAGGACAAACTACACACTGGAAGAAAATGTTTGCAAACCACATATCCAACATGGATTCGTATGCAGAATATACAAAGAACTCTCAAAATGTAACTGTAAAAATTAAAAAAAAAACAACTAAAAATAATTCAATTAGAAAATGGACAAAGGCATGAAAAACATTTCACCAAAGTGAATATACAGATGGCAAGTAAGCCCATGAAAATCTCTTCAACATCACTAGCCATTAGGGAATTGCAAATTAAGACCAAGATAAGATGTCACTATATATCTATTATAACAGCTAAAATAAAAAATAGTGACAGTACCAAATGCTGTTGAGAATGCAAAGAAACTAAATCTCTCATACATTGCTGGTGGGAATGTAAAATTGGTGCAGCCCTTCTGGAAAATAGTTTGAAAATAGCTGGGCATTTTCTTAAAAATCTAAACATGCAACTACTGTACTACAGCAATTGCATCTTTGGCATTTAGCCCAGAGAAATGAAAATCTATGTTGTTTACACACACACACAACAACAACAACTTGTATGTGATTGTTCATAGCTGCTTTATTTGTAATTACTGAAAACTGGACACAACCAAATTTCCTTCACTAGATGAATAATTGAACAGACCCAGCTACATCCATACTATGGAGTACTACTCAGCAATAAAAAGGAACAAACTATTGTAACATGCAACAACTTGGATGGATTTTGCTCACTATACTGAGTGAAAACAGCCATCCCAAAAGATCACGTAATCTAAGATTCCATTTTCATAACATTCCCCAAGTGACAAAATTAGACAGATGGAAAACAGATTAGTGGTTGCCAGGAATTAGAGATGTAGGAGAGGGGAGGAAGGTGAGTGTGGTTGTAAGGCAGTAAGCATGAGGGAGACCTTTGTTATTATGAGAAAATTCTGTGTTTTGATTGCTGTGCTTGTTACACAGACCTACCCAGGAGATAAAATGTAGAAATACACACATATATTGTATAATGTCAAAAGCCCTGGTTTGGGCTTTTGGGAAAAATGGGTGAAAGTTGCACGAGACCTCTCTGTGCTCTCTTTGAGACTTCTTGTGAATTTATCATTGTTTCAAAATAAAAATTTAAAAGAAATAATTAAAATGAAGAAATCATTGCAGTTTTATTTTACTTCCTGGATGTCAAGTACTCCATTATTAATGTTATTTTTTCAAATAACCATTTTCAAGTATTTCTTTGAAATGAACATTAGAATTACTTTGTCAAGTTTTAAAAAAGAAAGGAGATTTCAGTGGTATTGTGTTACAGTTACAGATCATTTGGAGGGAGAGTGGAAAACTCTTACCCTTACAGCCCCCAGAGGGAAAAGGCCTGGCTGGGCCCTTGAATCACTGCATGGAAGGTCAGCTGACAAATATCTGCATTATACTGTTTCATGATCAAACAAGAAACTTCTATCATGTTAAGCCATTTACATTTTGGAAGCTTTTTCTTCCTTGCATGTTTCAGTATCTTGCCTATACCACTTAATAGAGCTCATAATAAAAATGTAAGCATACTAGTGAAATTCTAGCTTCTTTATTCTTCATCTTTTTTTATTTTTTGCATGATCAATGTTTTCTTGACTTGTATTGAGAAAAAAATTCAGATGCTTATTAAAATTTTCTTTATGTATCTTACAGTTCATTTATATTTCAGAATTCCTGTCTTTGAATGAGTTGTATCTACATGTTGCATTTGTATAATCGGGAAGGATCCTTTTTGATTCCTGTTAGGTGTTAAAGAGATTCTGTTTGAATCCTGCAGTCGAGTAGACTGAGGTGGTGTGGAGGGAACTCTAGGTCAAGAAATGTGACCTGCCCCATCTCTTTTCTGCTGTGTGAGCAGCCTTGTTATCTGTTCCATCTGGTCGTTGGGCCAGGGACAAGCCCAGGCCCCTTCCTGACGCGTCAGCCTCTCGAGTATGGACAAGCCCAGCCCTGCCTGCCAGCTCTCTGCCTGGTGCCAGGGCCTCTGACTTCAGCTCTTTCCAACCTCTCAGCAACGGACACTTTCCATCTGTGTCCTACCAGACTTTGTGGCACCATTTGACCACTCACTCCTTCCTGAAACACCTTCTTCCTTTGGTTTCTAGACTCATCTTCCTCTGATTTGCCTTCTGTTTTCATGGCAATTTTTCTCCATGTCACTTGGCAGCTCTTTTTCCTCTACCTGCCAGGTACTTGTCTTCCTTGAGAATCTGTCTGAGGTGTTCCTTTTATTCACACTCTCTCTCAGAGGGTGAACAACCGTCCTAGTTTGTCCAGGCCTAAGGAGGTTTCCAGAACTTGGAGCTAAAATGGAGGGGAAGAAAGTATGATGAGTTGCTTACCCTGCTCTGCATATCATCTCTGTTCCTTTGGCTTCAGGTACCACCCAGATGTCAATGACATTTCTATTTGGATGTTTCCTCCACTCCAACACGTATCTCCTACACTGAGACATGAGGATAAATAGGAACTAATCACACAAAGAGTGGAGAAGGTAGAAAAAAAGTTGTGTTTGTGTGTGTGTGTGTAGCAATGAGTGGCAGCAGTAGCAGCATGTGTGAACAGAGCATTAAACAGAGAAATGCCAAATAACACATGTCGGTCTCGGTATAAAACATTTGGTCTCATTTCTATACCTAAGGAGTTTTAGACGTATGTTGCTTTAGAGAATTTTTGAACCCAGATTGAGTTTTTTGAGGTAGCTTCTTAAAATATATGTCTTATTTGTTTACGTATTTTGGGGGAGGGCTGGAGAGAGGGAAAGAAGGGGAGCTAGATGTTGTAAGATACTATCTGTAATCATCAAAGCACAACAAATGTAATGGATATGTTTTAGTAGACTTATTGTGCACTATTTTGGGGGAAGACTGTACCCTTTCAATCATAAAACATATATCTTTGTTTTATAAAATGTTCTTCTCTTGAATATTTGAATATTTTATATCTACTTCATTTGTTCATTTTTCTTTTGGGGGTTCACCAATCACATGCATGCTTATCCACTATGTCCCATTTTCTCTGTAGCTCTTTCACTCCTTTTCACATATTTTGTTCATTTTTTCTTTTCTAAGCCTGTCCTTCATGTCTCTCTTTCTCAGCTATATTTGTTTTAATATTTTCCACTTCCAGTGTGCTTGAGGTTTTGAAGTTTTTTTGTTTGTGTTTGTGTCTTTTTCTCTTCCACATTTCCCCTGGAGCTCTTTCAGGTCACATTATTTCTTTCTATTGCCTTATCATGTCTTCTTTGATCCCTATATCTCTTCTTTGAGCTCTGAGAAGCTCAGATATTAAAAATTCTTCAACTATGGGGATTAATGTTTGTTTGTACTGTTGTTCTGCTCTTCAAAGTAATTCTGATGTATTTTCTCCATCTGGCTTTTGTTTGGCATGTTTCTTTCTTCCTTCTATCTGGTTACATCTGTGCCTATTTCTCAGGCTGGCTCTTTTCTTATTATTTCTTATCTCTAAATGAGTGAAGTTTTTTTTCTGGGTCAAGCATTTGCTAAAAAAATGGATGAGAAGTACAGGACATTACACAGGGTATGGGGCGCTTTTCCTCCACCTCTGGAGTGGATCTCTGCTAAGAGCTCATTCTAGCCCGCCTACCAAGAATGACTACATATTAATATTTCGTGTGTGTGTGTGTGTGTGTGTGTGTGTGTGTGTGTGTGTGTACTTTGGAAGGGGATCTGGTATTTCATTTCAGTAGATGGTGATTGCTACCCCTCTACCTTGCCATACAGACCACTGGTTTTCCATGAAGTTAATGTGTTTATGTTTCAGCCGCAGGTTCCCCTGCCACTCTATATCATGGAATGGGACTTGGGGATGTTCCCAGCGACAGGATGCCCCCACACTCAGATGCTCGAGCAAGAAGATGTTGGCCAGTCTACACTTGGAATACTCTGTGCCAGGCAGTGGAGCATGTTCCCATTACTTGACGTCTGCCCCCAATTCACTCCAACTTTGCTTTTTGGCAACTATATTTCATCGTTTGTGGTTTGTGGTTGCCGATGATTCCGAGTTTCATTGAAGATGGTACTTTCTCCTCTGTGTTTGTTCATTCTTCTTATGGTCTTCAATTGATTTTAGGATGTAAAGTGGAACGGAAATGCTTTTACTCCAGGATAACTGGAAAATCCCAATATACTTTTTTCCCCCTATTACACTTTAATTTGGGGGCCAGCTAGAACTAGAAATACAAGGGCATTAACTTTCATCTGCCCATTTGTTTCCTCCCTTGTGTGGTCTTTCAATCTAATTTTGTACTGAACTCATGCCATTCTTTCATTCAAAAATATTTATTGAGCTCCTACTTTGCAGCAAAGCACTGACCAATATTTTGTAATTCTTACACTCATAAAGTATACCATCCAGAGGGAGGCAAACATCAAACGACCAATCAAAACTCCCATGCAAATTAACATATAATTAGAAATTGTAAGTGACCTCAATGTAGTGTCTGCAGTAGAAACTTCTGTGATGATGAAAACATTCTACACCTGCCTTATTTAATGTAGTAGCCATTAGCTACATGTGGTTATAGAGCCCTTTGAATGTAGGTAATGTGCTGAGGCACCTAATTTAAAATTTTATTTAAATTCAATTAATTTGAATGGAAACACCCACATGCAGCCTGTGGCCATCTATTAGACAGTGCAAATCGAGAGGGATAGAATGTGATGCTAAGAGACCGAATAACAGGGATGCAGTTTAGTCAGGGATGGTGACCAGAAGGACATTACATTTAATTTCAGATCTAAAAGTCAAGAAAAGTATATCCAGGTGTGGGGACAGAGCCCCAAAAAGCAGTTTCCAGGCTCTCGGCCTCACATAGAAGGGTGCTGGCTCAGGTAGTAAATGGCCATCAACTGTGATCAAGTGGCCAGCAGCCGTGGCTAGTTGGCCGTCAGCTGTAACCAGTGAGCCATTGGCCACGAATATAACTGCTGTAGTTACGCTGGCAAAAAAAGGGGGAGCTAGCAAGAAGATGGTGGCTGAGTCTGCAAGCGGCACAGTGAGGGTTGATAATTGTGTTGCTCCTGGTTCCTGTGTCGCCAACCCAGCCGCCAGTGAGAGTATAGTGGTATGACTCCCCTACCTATGGCTCCGTGGGTGTTCCTTTTTGGCCTAGCCATATCCTGCGTTTTTGTGTGGGGAGTGGGACCAGAGACCCTGCCGGGCGCCGCGCACGACACTTGGTGTAGTCGGCAGGATGCCCCGCACGACAAATGGCGCAGCAAGCAGGATCCCCTGCACGACACATGGCGCAGCGAGCAGGGTATGGTGTCGGCCAAAGCTCTCCAAAGGACGGTGGAGCAGTTTGTGCCTATGAACACTCAGTTGCAGGAAGACCAGGAGGAGCAGCTGCCGGAGAGCTGGATCCCCGTGGAGGGGTGGGAAGACGTGGACAGTTCCCCAACCAGCAGAGGCCGGAGAAAGCGAAGGTTGTTGAGGCCCTGTGGGCTGGGAAGTGCTTGCTGAGGCAGCCCGGATGCAGGACTTGTAGTCCCAGGAGGAAACACTTGCTGAGTCCTCCGTGGGAGCTGAGGGTGAGGTCAAGGTCACCCCTCACCCCCAGGACAGCCCTGGCGAATGACTATGGACTATGGGGAATTGCCTTCCATCCCAAATTTAATGGACAGCTTGACTGTTTTTTTTGGGAACATACCACCATGTAATGGAACTGGCAGATAGTTGCTTTTGTGTCTTGACCGGCCGCCATCGAGAATACGTAAGCACCTTGACTGTGAGCCGCTATTGTTCCAGCGTGGTACCCTGAGAGGCCCAGAGAGAGTGGCAGTGCCCTGGGAGCCCTGGCTGTGTCCAGGAAGTCTGGCTGTGCCCAGAGAGAGTGGCAGTGCCCTGAGAGCCCTGGCTGAGTCCAGGAAGTCTGGCTGTGTCCAGAGAGAGTGGCAGTGCCCTGGGAGCCCTGGCTGAGTCCAGGAAGTCTGGCTGTGTCCAGAGAGAGTGGCAGTGCCCTGGGAGCCCTGGCTGAGTCCAGGAAGTCTGGCTGTGTCCAGAGAGAGTGGCAGTGCCCTGAGAGGCCCTCATGTGCCCAGGGAGACTGGTGGTACCCTAAGAAGCCCAGGAAGTCTGGCTGTGCCTAGAAGTACTGGTGGTGCCCTGAGAAACCCTGGCTGTGACCAGAGAGCTTGGCTGTGTCCAGGAAATAGCATTCACCTCCAGGCTCCTCGCACAGGGCCCCTCGCGGAAGACGCTTGTTGCGTAGATTGTGAGGCGAGACCCTGTAGGGGTGGAGTGTGGGGACAGAGCCCCAAAAAGCAGTTTCCAGGCTTTCGGCCTCACATAGGAAGGTGCTGGCTCAGGTAGTAAATGGCCATCGACTGTGATCAAATGGCCAGCAGCCGTGGCTAGTTGGCCGTCAGCTGTAACCAGTGAGCCATTGGCCACGAATATAACTGCTGTGGTTACGCTGGCAAAAAAAGTGGGAGCTAGCAAGAAGATGGTGGCTGAGTCTGCAAGCGGCACAGTGAGAGTTGATAATTGTGTCGCTCCTGGTTCCTGTGTCTCCAACCCAGCCGCCAGTGAGAGTATAGTGGTGTGACTCCCCTACCTATGGCTCCGTGGGTGTTCCTTTTTGGCCTCACCATGTCCTGCGTTCTTATGTGGGGAGTGGGACCAGAGACTGCATGACACCCTGTACGACACCAGGCAAAGAATGGGGAGGAAAGACATCTAAAACTGAGGGGAAAGGAAATGCATAGGGCTTAAAGGAGGAAAATGCCTGCCATGTTAAAAAAAACTGCAAGGAAGCCATTGGTGGAGGGAAGCAGCAGTTTATTACTGAATGGTAGGGTTTATCCTTCAGTAACACAAACTTTCCTTGGGTTATCAGGGTTTGGGGTGCCTGACATCAGATTGAACTCAGACTGCCAAAAAATATTTAAGTGATGCTTATGTTCTGCACAAATGTAAAGTAGATTACTGTCACGCGGGGCGGCCTGCGGGGTCTCAGCTCCCACTCCCCACACAAGAACGCAGGACATGGTGAGGCCAAAAAGGAACACCCTCGGAGCCATAGATACGGGAGTCATACCACTATAGTCTCGCTGGCGGCTGGTTGGAGACACAGGAAACAGGAGCCACACGATCTGCAACCCGCCGTCCTAACTGCAATCTGCTCTTGCAGGCTCAGCCACCATCCTCTTGCTAGCCCCCATTTTCTGCTAGCGTAGCCACAACAGTTATATTAGTGGCCAATGGCTCACTGGTTACAGCTGACGGCCAACTAGCCACAGCTGATGGCCATGCAATCACAGTTGATGGACATTTACTACCTGAGTGAGCACCTTTCCACGTGAGGCCGAGAGCCTGGAAACTGCACTCCTGGCTCTGTCCCCACAATTACCTTTAAAATAATGACATTTCCCCCCTCCCCTACCAAGCAAGGCACTGCTAAGAAAAACAAACAAACAAACAAACAAACCTGTATGTTATATTAGAAAGTAAAAACTTTATTAAGAGATCAAGAAAGAAAGGGAGAGGCTGATGAATCACCAGTAAACTTCAGAAAGAAACAGATTTGGATGAAGGTCTCCTTTTTACTGTTTTTACAGTCTATGTGATAATATAGGTGCCACTTTGTGAAAGCATAACAAAACAAAATTTAATAAAATAAAAAAAAATCTGTTCTCTGCCTATTAATCCTCACAGAGGATTTGAAGGCAGTGAAATTACTCTGTATGACACTGTAATGATAGACATACGTCATATACATTTGTCCAAACTCATTAGATATACAACACGAAGAGTGAACCTTATGGTAAACTATGGACTTTGGGTGATAATGACGTGTCCGTGTAGATTACTCAATTATAAAGAAACCCACCACTCTAGGGATATGGACAGTAGGGAGGTCGTACACAAGTGGGGCGGGGGGTTTGTGGGAATCTCTGTACCTTCTACTCAATTTTACTGTGAACTTAAAGCTGCTCTAAAATATAAAGTCTCAAAAAAGAGAAAATAAAACCAAAACAAAATAAATGGCGATGGAAGGAGAACTGACTGGGTGGTGAACACACAATGTGAGATACAGATGATGTGATACAGGATTGTACACTTGCAACCTATGTAACTTGACTAACAATTGTCACCCCAAAAAACAATTAAAAAAAACTTTATGGGTGACGAAGATGTTCACTACCTTCCTTATGATGATGGTTTTACATTGTACACACATGTCAAAACTTACCCAATGGTACGCTTGAGATAGGCAGAATTTATTATATTTCAATTATACCTCAAAGCTATTTTTTAAAAAAAAATGCTCTGTCATAAAAACACGTGTATAAATATTTTGATTTATGAGCTTTTCATAAACCGATCTTTGGAGGTGAGCTATCTTTGAAATGCTACAGAGTACTCCCCTAACAATAGACCTCTGAATCATAGCACAGCATTCTGTATACCTTAATGATTCTGAGTCACATGCAAACGAGAATCTCTGCGCATCTTTTTTCTTTTTGGGGAGGGGAGCAAAAGCTAATGTTATTTACAGACTTACATCTCTCTGCTTACATATATATACAGACATATTTTTTTGTTGTACAAAGATTCTATCCAAAGAGCTCTGATTTCTGTAGCATTTTTTTAACACCAGGAAAAACAGAGAAATGTTTCTGACCCATAAATTTGGGTATGGAAGCACACAAAGGAAAACAGAGACAAGTGAAGAGGAGGTGGAGTGATCCTCTATAAATTCTGGTATGACTTAGAGCTGTGATTTTTTAAAGTCTATGCTATTAACCATCTTGGAGGCTTTTGAAATTCTCAACTTGTCACTGTGTTTTAAGCATTAATAGCTTTAGCGAGACAGAGAGGCCGTCTCTCTCCAGCTGGTGGTCAGCAGGGAGAGATACTGATAAAGACTAGTGAAGGTTCTGAGACTCTCCTCTTCAAAACATCCACAGGCTTCTAGGACTTGGGCTGTGTCCTAAAGAGATGAGGACAAAGCAGGAATATGGTCACCAGCCTGTCCAGCTCACAGCAGTATGGCAGAAAAGATCAGCCTGGGTTATAGATGCGGGGTCCTGAGCAGCCAGACAGAGGGTACCACACGAATCCGAGAGCCTTGGGAAAACAGGACCACCATTTATTGATGGAGTGTCTGGGTGTGTGACTCACTTCCTCTTGGCTACACAGGCCTGGGATTGAACCCCTACTGCTGTCTCTTTCCTTTCACTCTTTCTCCATTTAACTCATTGATCCTTAAACCAAACCTGGTGCTTGGTCTGCCATCTCTGCCCCACTAGTCGAGAGTCTCTGTAGGTCTGCCATTTGCCTCATGCATTCTCTGAAGAAACCAATTCCTATTGCAGCAAGTGCAGGAGGGGTTCATAGGAGACCAATGGGCTGATGGGGCAGTAGCATCTTGGTTCTTAGAGCCCAGCAAGTCCTATTATCAGATAGTTCTCAAAACATGGTAGAGTCATTCTCAGGTTTTTAAGCAGCTGTTATTAACTTTGAAGTCTCAAATATCATGACACAGAAAGAGCTGGATTCCTCTAACTTTGGCTCCGAGGTGCCTCTATGCATCTATTTTTAGTGCATCTAATTTTATAGGGATCTATGGTAGATGCAAATCTTAAACAGGGATGCAGACAGTTCTAAATTAGGAAAGAGGAAAAGAAGAAAAAGGATTCATGATATGGCTCAGAAAAGCAGGGATACGGGGCAAAGAGGAGAGAAAGGGAGGGAGACAGGCAGACACAAGGTAAGAAAGTGGGATGGCATCACAGGGTGAGAAGGGAAAGAGACAATGGAAGGAGAGGTGGGAATGGAGGGAGCAGTGGGACAAGAAGCAGGAAAGAAAGAAAGGGCAAGGACCAGTGAGTGGACTTGAGATGGTCTTATTATCTGGAGTAACCTGCTCCTATGTCAGAGGGTGTGGAGAAGACGTTGTCAGTTTTTATCTTGCCTTTTGGACAGCCATCACCTCTGGAGCCATTTCGAACAAGTCTCTTCTGTTTTGAGAAACAGTCAGTATGCTTTTGTTTTCCAACCTTGGAATATAAATTTTGAAGTGCAGATTTATTTTCTCAAGGAAGTTCGAAGGTTTGTACATCTAAGAAAGAACAGAGAGTTTTGGGGATCTCAGTGCTGGCAGTTATTGTACAAACTATGGTCGAAAAATCCTTTTGACACTCAAGAGCTGTCAGGATGTCTCATATTTATTCTTTAAGAGAGTTGGTTAACCACATTTTATAATGCCTGTAGGCTACCTTTGTAATTCAACATTTTATTTTAGGTGTTCAAGCCCTTTAGATGCAAATTAAATGCAAAATTTGGGAAACAATTAGGTCTTAACTGCATTAAAACACTGGAGGTGGAGCAAATAGTAAGGAAGCTTTTGGAAACAAGCCTGTTGACTACACACCTGCCCATAACTCTCAGAAGCCCCCTGAGTCTTGCAGAGTCTGCGAGGATCCCAGAGGCACCACCTGTCCTATAGGTGAGGGTTGGAGATGGGAATTCTCACAGTGAATTGTCAAGTCAGCACTTTTAAAGCACGCACAGAATTATCACTCAGAAAGAAAAAAAAAAAATCCCGGAATTTGAGAGGGTGTTTTTCTCTATATAAGTAAGAAATGAAGATGCTGAGGTGCGAAAAGATGGACATGGGAAAACATGCTTGTTTTTTCCCTTCAGGCTGTAGGACATCTCAGCATCTGAAACAGAAATTAAAATGGCAGAGAGCGCTTTCTGCTAATCGTATTAAATTTTTGAAAGTAGTCTGACAACAGTGACATTTTATCAGATGCAATTATAGTTTTTGGATTTAGGAGTAAATACTCAGTTTTAATTAAACCTGTCCTTTCTGGATACATGATGACATAATTGCCACAAATAACATTTGTATTTCTTTTCAAATGCAATTGTTTTTTTGTTCAAAGGGAGTTTGCCCATTTTTAAAAATAAAACAAATGAGTACTTGGCCTCTGTAGCCCAGTCTCCATAAAGTACAACTGATAACGCTAATGTAATACAAATAATCGTTATCATTTATTGTTTTTATATGTACTATTTAAATATAACTATATTCGTAAGTTTGGAAGGAAACATAGAAACAAAGAAATAATCTGCAGGAGCTTGACATCAAGTTGAAAGACAAGTTAAAGTAGTAATGTATTGGTTAATTAATTAATCAATTATTCACTTATTCACCAAATGTTTATTGCCAGACACTATGTTAAGTAATACAGATATTATGATGAGCAAAAATAGACTTGCTTTCTGACCTTGTGAAGTCTTCAGTCTAGGGCAAGAAAGAGACAGGACTCAAATAACCATAGAACCAGACATAAAATTAAACTGTGAGAAGGGCCTTGACATGTGTTACAAGAGTGTACATTTGCAGTTACTGCCTCACATTTGCATGAGGGTTTGTAAAGCTTTATGGCCCCAAAGTAGTGTTTCAGCAGTTTTAGATGTGTTATGATTAAGAAGTGGTGAGTTAATTCCTTCAATAAACAAACACTGATTATTTTTAAAACTACATATGAGATTAGAAGTCTGAGAGGTCGTTCAAAAAGCCTGAGTCTGCATTTGGAACAAAGGTTTGGAAGTGAGAGGGATCAGGATGTAGCCAAAGGTCAGGCTGCAGAATAAGAGGACTAAAGCACAAAGTGTCGTGCAGGAGAGGAGAAGGAATTCGTGCTGGATGGGGTGGATTGTATGAAGCCTTGAATGTCAGATTCAAGTCTTTGAGCATAAAGTCTAACGTTTACAGTTCCCCAAACTTGTTGATCTCACATCACCTAGATAGCTTTTTTCAAAATACAGATGTCTAGGTTTCAGGTTAACCCAGTCATGCTGGACCAGGGGCAATGTTGCAACAGAAGACACTTGGCAATTGCTTTAAAAATACTACCGTGTTTCCCCGAAAATAAGACCTAGCCGGACAATCAGCTCTAATGCATCTTTTGGAGCAAAAATCAATATAAGACCAGGTATCATATCATATCATATCATATCATATCATATCATATCATATCATATCATATTATATTATATAAGACCTGTTCTTACATTACAGTAAAATAATACCAGGTTTTATATTAATTTTTGCTCCAAAAGATGCCTTAGAGCTGATTGTCCAGGTCTTATTTTCAGGGAAACATGGCATAGCGCATTAATAGAAAATTTGAAATATAATAAGGCCAACAGATCAGGAAATGACTGTTATAGGAAGCATAGTTTCCCTCTGACTGTTCCCAAGAGGAAGGGGCCCGCCATACAGGGAGGGCCACAGAGAGAAGCACCAGGGTTGGTTAGGAGCCAGAAGGAGAAGGGGGAACTATGGACATGAGCCTTTACTGTGTTTCCAGGGGAAAGAACAGATGAAGCAGGGTGAGCAAGCTTAAGATTGGCTAGTTTGAATCATTTCAGCAGGCTCTGAGGCATAGGGACTGTCCCTAGTTGTTTGGTACCTGGCCCTGGCATGTTTAGTGTAGGTGGATGGTGGCCCTGAGTATGAGAACTCCATAAAGGAAGTGGTTGCAGTGTGTGCTCTGGTTTGGTTGGTTTGTAATCGAAAAGCATGCCTGAGGACAAGTTGCTTGCTATCTCTAGGAATTGGCGAACCCTGGGAGGGGCAATCCCTCCAGGGTCAGGAAGGCCCCAGATGTCAAAGCATCAGAACCACGGAAAATGAGAAAACAAGGTTGACACAGCAATGTCTGGAGACATTTTTGGTTGTTACCACTGGGGAGGGGTGGGTGCTATTGCCATCTAGTGAGTAGAGGCCAGCAGTGCTGTTAAATATTCTACAGTGCACAGGGAGCCCCTACAACAACGGACTGTGCAGCCCCAAGCATCAGCAATTCCAAGGTCCAGAAAGCCTGAAAAAGTGGGAAGTCCAACAAGGACAACTCTGGAATCTCTTTACATAATTTTGAAACTCTAAAGGGGATTCAGAAGACAAACATGACTTGAGAACAATTGGGATGGGCAGTGGGGAGCCACTGAGGAGTTCTGAGAAAGTGGATTAGGGTAAAAGTTTTTAAAAAAAACCAGATGTATGTATTCATGTATGTATGTAAGAACATGATGGGAAAGACCGATAAGCTCAGTTGATGTCTGCAGGGCAAACTCTGAGGTTGGAGGAAGGGGATTGGGTCAGTAGGGGACAAAGGTGGCTTTCTATCTTTACATTTTTACCTCCTAATTTAAGACATCTAAAGCAGATTTTCAAATATGTTCACATTTAATAAAATTGGGGGTTGTGCCCATGGATATTTATTACATGATTTTCAGTACCTTTCTGAAACTTTGAAAATTCCTACACCAAACGTTTTAAAAAGTCATGCATATGGGTCAACTAGAATTGACATAATAGGTGAGATAAAGAAGTTGAAGGACGAATTCATAGAACTGGGGGGAAAAAGCCTATTTTCTGGTGAGAAAACTCATTGTATCTTTAGAGAGTTCTGACAGGGGAAAAGATACGGTAGCTTTCTGCATTTCAGTATTCGGAGAGGGCTACCATTACTCCCAGCCTGATGTTCAACTCCTGAGTCCTCTGTTGTCCAGATTCATCCTTAATGGTGCTTCTCATACAGCTGGCAGTTCCTTGAGTCAGCAACCATGTCTTATTTTCATTGTACCTGTATTGCTTAGCACAATACTTAGCACATTGAAGACACACAATACATGTTATTGACTATCTAATGACTCAGTAAAATGTTTTGCTTTTCCCCTATAATGTGGTAAAGTTACAGCCTAGGATCTTGGATATTTTACCTAAGAAATGTTTTGTTGATTTTGTCCCCTGAAAATGTTGAATCCCATCAGAGGACAACATTTCTCTGTGTTTTCAGTATGAGAGATTCCAATGTGAGTTGTCTGTGACATTTTATGCAAGAAATGTTGATCATGAGCGAATTAACCATCCACTCTTTAATTATATGCTATTGAGGGACACCTCTTATGCCACTGTAATTCTCCTCATATGACATAATGTATGAAAAGTGTTTTGCCAATGTTTATGTGAATCCAAGGTGGTAGTTGTGATTTTCCCTTAAGAACATACATCGTGATTATCATGGTTTAATTGTACAAATTGTCGTGGTTTAATTGTGTGAGTAATGATGTGATTTGTGTCTGCCTGCTAGAATGTAAGCCCCTTGAGATCAGACCAAATGTACTTTTTCTCACTACAGCATCCATAGCACTTATCAGTGTCTGACCCACTCATGAGAAAGTAAACAAACAAGGAAAGAGCAAAGAAAGGCACATAAAAAATAGAAAGTATGAAACAAGATGTCAAGAATAATGCCTAAAATATAACATGTGACAGTGAAAAGCAAGTAAGCTATATAGTCTTTAATTACAATTCTTAAGCTATAATTTTGTTTTAAAAATTCAGTGCATGCTGTTTAATACTATTATTAGTTGGTACTTAATGAGCATTTTCTATATGCCAAATATAACACTGATTATTTTAATTGTATTATCTAATTTAATCCTTTAAACAGCTATAAGAGGTAGGTATTATTGGTCTGTTTCGTTAAAGACAACACACCTTAACTGAAATTACTCAGATAAGCTAAACGTAAAATTGATAGTTAAAGATCTACTCATAAACTGACAATCAAGGAAAGACGAGTGAAAATATTTATATTAAATTAAAATGAAAGACACAATACATTACACAGAAAAAAAGTCAATTGTATTATGTCATATTGTATATCAAAAGGCATACTCCATCATGAAAATATAATTTATACACACAACTGAAAACTATATCAAAGTACATAAAGAATACCATATAAAAATATAAGAAAAAATGAACAGAAACATAATAATATACTTTAGTTTTTAAAAATTTGAAGTGGTTTAATTTTCTTTTTTAAAAATATTTCAATTACAGTTGACATTCAATATCATTTTATATTAGTTTCAGTTAAACAGCATAATGGTTAGACATTTATACAATTTACAAAGTGATCCCCCCAATAAGTCAGTACCCACCTGGCACCATACATAGTTATTACAATATTATTGACTATATTCCCTATGCTGTATTTTACATCCCTGTGATTATTTTGTAACTACCAATTTGAACTTTTTAATCCCTTTACCCTTTTCACCAGCCCTCCAACTTCTCTCTCTGGCAACCATCAGTTTGTTCTCTGTGTCTATGAGTCTGTTTCTATTTTGCTTATTCATTTATTTTGATCTTTAGATTCCACCTACATGTATAAGTGAAATCCTATGGTATTTGTCTTTCTCTGTCTGACTTATTTCATTAGCATAATGCCCAACCACAATGTGGTAGGTCCAATCACATTGTCCTAAATGGCAAGATTTCATTCTTTTTTTTATGACCAAGTAATATTCCATTGTATATATGTACCACATCTTCTTTATCCAGTCCTGTATCGATGAGCACTAAGGTTGCTTCCATAATTTGGCTACTGTAAATAGTGCTGCAGTGAACATAGGGATGCATATATCTTTTTCAATTAGTACTTGGGGTTTCTTCAGATAAATACCGAGAAGTAGAATGGCTGGGTCATAAGGTAGTTATATTTTTTAATTTTTTGAGGAAGCTCCATACTATTTAGCAAAGTGACAGGATACAAAATTAATATTCAGAAATCAGTTGCATTTTTATACACCAATAATTATCAGAAAGAGAAATTAAGAAAATAATCCCATTTATAATAGCATCAATAAAATAAAATAAAATGCCTAGGAATAAATTTAACCAAAGAGTTAAAAGACTTGTACTTGGAAATTTATAAGATATTGAGAAAGAAATTAAAGAAGATACAAATAAATGGAAGCATATGCCGTGCTCATGGATAGGAAGAATTAAGATTATTAAAATGTCCATACTACCCAAAGCAATCTCTAGAGTCAATGCAATCCTTATCAAAATATCAGTGGCATTTTTCACAGAACTAGAACAAATAATCCTAAAATTTATATGGAACCACAAAAGACCCTGAAGAGCCACAGCAATCTTGAGAAAAAAGAACAAAGTTGGTGGTATCATGCTACCTGATATTAAACTATACTACAAGACTATCGTAATCAAAACAGCATGATACTGGCATAAAAACAGACAAATAGATCAATGGAACAGTATAGAGAGATAAACCCACATGTGTATGGTCAATTAATCTGTGACGAAGGAGGCAAGAGCATACAGTGGGGTAAAGACAGTATGTTCAATAGATGGTGTTGGGAAAACTGGACAGATACATGTGAAAAAATAAAGCTAGAACACCTTCTTACATCATATACAAGAATAAACTCAAAATGGATTAAAGACTTATATGTAAGACTCGAAATCATAAAACCCTAGAAGAAAACATGGGCAGTAAACTCTCTGATATCGCTCATAGTAATATTTTTTTCTGATCTATCACCTCAGGAAAGGGAAATGAAAGAAAACAAATGAATGGACTACATCAAACTAAAAAATTTTGCACAGCATAGGAAACCATCAATGAAACGAAAAGAGCCTACTGAATGGGAGAAGATATTTGCCAATGATACATCTGATAAAGAGTTAATATCCAAAATTTATTTTTTTAAAATCTCATATAACTCAACATCAAAAAAAACCAAACAATCCAATTAAAAATTGTGCAGAGGACGTAAGTAGACATTTCTCCAAAGACATGGCCAATAGACATATGAAAAGATGTCACTAATGATCAGAGAAATGTGAATTAAATCCACAATGAGGTATCACCTCACATCTATCAGAATAGCTATCATCAATAAATCAACAAACAACAAGTGTTGTCTAGAATGCAGAGAAAAGAGAGCCCTCATGCACTGTTGGTGAGATTCCAAATTGGTGCAGCCTCTATGGAACAGAATAGTATACTTTAATATACCATTCTTGGTCTTTAATAGATGCAGAAAATCACAAATAATTAAGATTATGACGAATTTAAGTACAAAAGCTAATACTATAATAGACATGTACCAAATTTATATGTTAATACAAACTGATCACATACTTATTTACAAAATCAACTTTGTATGTATACTCTCCAAAGCAGAAATTGTATAATAGCATGATTTAAACACACTATGTAAAAACAAAAACTATAAATTACTAACGTCAGTTTAAATGAAACAAACACACTCGCATAAAATTAAGACAAAATACTATATAAATAACTTTTGTACTTATGAGGTGAAAAACTATAATTGTGAACTACTTTGAAATGTTGATGAGAAAGCTATGAATGAAAAGCTACAGGATGTTGCCACAGTTACACGCAGGGCAATTGCACAGTCATATATTTTTACTGTTATCAAGAAAAGATAAATATAAAATAGTTAAACATTCAACCAAGGTATGTGAAAAGAGTAGCAAAATGATCTTTAGGAAAGACGAAATGAGAAAAATAATGAAGAAAAAGCAGAAATTCATGATGAAAGAGAAAAATTTAAATTAATTCTAAATGTGTGATATTTGGACCTTATTAGTATCATAACTGAACCAATAATATAACAAACTGTACAAATAAAAAAGAAAACACAAATGTACAAAATTAGTTACAAGAGAATAATGCTGTAGATGAGAGTTTAAAAGCATCGTAAGAATACTATGTACCATTGTATGCCATTAAATTAAAAAATCTCAAGGAAATTGATGATTTTCTAGGAAAATACAAGTGACCAAAATTGACTTGGGATGAAGCAGACAACCTAAATAGAAAAAAATAACTAGGGAAGAAATTGAAAGTGTTGTCAAAGGCTTACCTCCAAAAAAGACTCTGTCTCAAATGTTTTTATGAGCAATTTTTTCCAACTTTAAAGAACAGATAATTCTCCTACTCTGTAAACTGTTTGAAAGAATAGAAGAAGATCCAAAGCTTCCTAGTTAGTTTTATAAAGCTACCATAACCCTGGTGCTAAAACTTGACAATCATAGCACAAGAGAAGAAAAATACAAACTCTTTTCCCATTGTACAATCACAAAAAAATATTAAGATTTGAATCTGATACTACATTAAGAAATCATGTTCCACGGCCAAGTTGCATTTCTTTATAAAGAATGAAAGAACAATTTATATTAGGAAAGCTACTATTAAAATATATAAACAGGCCAGAGAAAAAAATCACATAAGCATTATAATAAAAACGTATTAGATAAAATCAAATATCAATAGTAGCACATTGAAAAAAAGAGTAATTCTTGACATGAGAAGAAAGGATATGTTTTAAGTCCTTGAAGATTACATGCAATGATGAAACACCAGAGGAGTTTTCATTGGAATCAGGTACACATCTGCCATCACAAAATTATACAATATGTTTTAGAAGTTCTATCCAAAGCAATAAAACAAATAACTGAAAAAAGAGAGGGAGTTAATGGCAATAAGACAAAGTTTGCATTTTCAAGTGATAGATGATTTTTCTCCTTGGAAAACCAAGAGAATCTACTAAAAATCTATTCAAATTCATAAGTTACACAGAAATTTGGCTAAAACGAAATAAATAAGTACCAATTACCAACTACGGCTACCACAAAAGCCTCAATGACTCTTTTGGACGTTTCAAAAAAAAACACAAATAGCATTTTTTTAAAATAGAAATTTATTCAAACTAGTAAAAATATACAAAATAGCTATGAATAAACTGAAAGAAAAAAAAGAAATATTTAGGATGTATGTAAAAGACTACTACTAAACTATCAAGGAACAAAAGTGCAGTAAGTTTTATTCCTGAAGGAAAGACATTATTTTATAAATGTAATTCTTCCCCAAATAACAGGTAAGTTTAAGGTATTTGCAATAAGTTTCACAATGATATTATTTTATAATGTGAAAAAGTAATGCTGAATATTATTCAAAAACCTAAAGGAGAAAGGATAGGCAATTTTCTTTAAAAGAGGAGTGATACAGACATTGCTAAAATGTTAATAAAATTACAATAATCAAAACAGTGTGGCAATGTCCTAAGATAGATGAAGAGAGCAATGGAACAGAATAGAAAGGTTATTTTTATATAATTGGAAAAATGATGCATTAATTAGTAAATATTACTGGGAAACTTGGCTATTGGTTTTAAAAATCAATTATATATTAATAGCAAAACAGCAATAAAGGAAATTTCAAATGGATCTAACATTTGAATGAAAAAATAAAATAATAACAGAGCTAAAACAAAATATGATGATTAAAGAAGCAATTCTTAAATAAAACTAAGCAATTCTTAAATAAAATAAGGAATTAAAAATTATTTGGGGTATGCAAAATTTAAAGACATCAATACCACTATAAAATTAAATGGCAAAACCACATTGGGATTAACACAATATTCCTGATAACCAAAAGATTAATATTTACATCCTCAACATAGAAATATATATACACAAACAGTAAAAGTATACACACACACACACACACACACACAGAAATATACAAGATCTGACAATTAAGTTCGGGAACTCATCCTAGAAAAAGTGCTACATACCTCATAGTTGAATATCACTATGGTCACCTTCGAAGTACTCCCTTTGGGAAGCTACTTGTAGTGCTTTCACTCTAATGCCCTGAGAACATAAACAGAGATGGGTAAATAGATTTGTGCAATTAAATAACAGCTTTATTTAGAATACCAAGGAACTAAAACCAACTTAAGTTTTGAACATTTAGGGATTAGTATAAGAAATTATGGCCATATAAAAGTTGATAATAGGCAGACATTGGAACCATGCACTCAAAGACTATTTGAAGACACAAGATAATGCTCACAATAAAATACTTCAGAAAAGCCAGATACAAAATTATAAATGAAGTTAAATATGGGTTTTATTTTCTAAAAATAATATTATACACATATCTAAGATAACTATGTATTTTTTTAATCAGAAATACTATGAGTATAAAATTAAATATTAGTTATGGTTATCTGTGGGTTGTGAGGTTATGAATAAATGCAATCTTCTTAATATTTTTCTGTATTGTTTTCAATTTTCAAACACACGTAAATTATGTTTATAATCTGGGGAAAATGTCACATCAGTAATATTGCCACATTGTCTCTTAATCACTAATTATCTATCATGAACTTCCCCCACCCTTCTGCTCTGACAACCTGCGGTCTCAATTTTGCTGCTATTACTGATTTCAGCTGAGCGCTTCTGTTGTTGGCAGGGAACAGCCCAGAGCAGCTCGTTCAGGCTGCAGATGCTGCAGGTTCTTTGCAGCCAGCTTCCCCAAATGCTCTACTAAAAATACCACCTAAATATCATTTAACCATTGCAGCTAATCCAACGTCCTGTTCACTTGCCATATGGCCATATGCTGGGCATTGGGAACTGTGGAGTTAGAAGTCAGTAGGACACAGGCCCTGCCTCCAGGAGTGGCAAGCAGGTAGGAAAGACCTGTCAAGTCCTAGACAACGTTACACCACTATTCACAAAGGTCATCTCATATTATCTCCCTTATAATTGGTAACTTCAGCTCCTGTAACACTAAGGTTGCCAAATTTAGCAAGTATACCTCATGGGACACAGGTTGCATGGTGTGGGGACAGAGCCAGGAGTGCAGTTTCCAGGCTCTCGCCCTCATGTGGAAAGGTGCTCACTAGGGTAATAAATGGCCATCATCTGTGATTGGATGGCCATCAGCTGTGGCTAGTTGGCTGTCAGCTGTAACCAGTGAGGCATTGGCCACTAATATAACTGCCATGGCTATGCTAGCATCAAATGGGGGCTAGCAAGAGGATGCTGGCTGGCAAGCACGGATTGCAATTAGCACCGCGGAGTGTGGATTGCAGATTGCAGAGAAGCAGATGGCAGATTGCGGATTGTGTGGCTCCTGCTTCCTGTGTCTCCAACCCAGCCGCCAGAGAGACTATAGTGGTGTGACTCCCCTATCTATGGCTCCGTGGGTGTTCCTTTTTGGCCTCACCACGTCCTGCGTTCCTATGTGGGGAGCAGGACCAGAGACCCTGCATGACACCCTGCATGACACATAGGACCTTAAAAAATTATTCACATTTATTTGAAATTCAAATTTAACTGAGAATCCTGTGTGTTGATTGGCAACCCTGGACAGAAATTATCTCCTTCTTCTCCTGTCATCTCCATTTCACACAGGAGGAACCTGAGGTTCAGTGAGGTTTGGGTCTTGCTCTATCTAATCAGAGGAGCCTGAATTAGAACCTAATCTCTGGCTTTAAAGTCTAATTGCACTCTGAACCTGCCTCATTGGGGGGTCTCATGTGCTTTAGGGCTTGTGTGCGTCTGAATATTTTAATAAGCTTGGTGCAGTTGAATTTTTGTGTTGCTTTTGTCATGGTGTGGCCTCTGGTTAGTGGTCTTCTGTGACTTAAACAAGCAACGACAGGGACCCTCAGTGTTGAGAAGTGGGGACGCAGGTAAGAGGGAGCTCTGTACTGACTTGGGCCCCTGTAGAGGGGCAGTGTGCCTTCTGTTGAAAGAGCTCTTCACCCAGAAGGCTGTGCTGTGAACCTCAGGAAGAGCTGTGGTTTGTTTACGTGCAAATGAGCCTTTTGGTGCAAGCCCAGCTGCTAAGGTGCCAGGACTGACGAGATGCCCAGGGCTGCCACGTGCAGGCTTGCCCCCACCCCACACCACCTGCTCCAGAGCCCATGGAGTCCCTCGCCCAGCACAAGGGCTCTGCTCACATGTGTTGAATGAATAAAGAAACGTTTCCAACTGAGCCAGGGGTCTGTGCCTGTTGCGGGCTTACCCTCTAGCATTCCTGGTGGACCTATGGCAGGGAGGAGACTCTTCTCCCAATACTATAGGGTGACCCACTTCAAGATGGAGGGGCCTCATGTGGCAGTGGGGGCTTCCACCTTCCCTGAAAGCCCCTGTTGAGTTCCAGACTCAATTCTGAGGAATTGAGTTTCACGTATCTGTTAAGCACACGCTGCTTGATACTGTATCAAGTTCCAGGCATACAAAAGTGAGTCAAGACACAGCTCCTTGCCTCACTCAGCCCATGGCTGGCAGAAACATAATGGTGAACCATTGGATTGAACTGGTCCCAGGGTGAGTAATTTGCATATTACTGTGTTTCCCCGAAAATAAGACCTAGTCGGACAATCAGCTCTAATGCGTCTTTTGGAGCAAAAATTAATATAAGACCCGGTCTTATTTTATTATAAGACCTGGTCTTTATAATGTAATATAATATAATATAATATAATATAATATAATATAATATAATATATAATATAATACTCAGTCTTATATTATTTTTGGCTCCAAAAGATGCATTAGAGCTGATGGTCCAGCTAGGTCTTATTTTCGGGGAAACACAGTATCAGAAATTATGCCTTTCTTTTGGAATGTTCAGGAAGCACGAGGCTCTTATGAATCAGATGATCTCAATATTCAGAGTTCTAGAGTTTGTGGAGGAAAAGCCACACCTCTTAATTTTTTTGACTTTGTGCCTAGAGCATTGAACACCTGGGGGATCGGGGTGGTAGGGGTGATTTCAACACTCCTCATCCATTTATGATCATCCATCTCATGTACTGAAATCTGCCAGAGAGGAAGGCACTCACTCTCGTCTCTACTTTTCTCTATAATCTCTGGTATAGTTGAGCAAATGGGCCCAGAAGTGCAGGTAGGTAGGTAGGTACAGGTACGTCTGATCCAGGTGGTAATCACAAAGTACTGGTTGCATCTTTTCAAGTTCTCTGCCAGTGACAGCCTTGGTATCCACTTGCCAGCTGCCCAGCTGATACGCCAGGTTTCTTGGCTGGGAAAGTAGCATCTCAGGGTCACCTGGAGAGGACGGAGTGTGGAGGTTATGGCCCGGTGCCAACCCGCTGCACTGTACCGGTTCAGGACCCACTCACCCCGGAGCTGGGAGGGGCCACCTTCTCTGCCATCATCCCTCCGCTGCCTGCTCCTTCTTGTAGTGGAGGGAGTGGTTAAATGTCTGCCATACTTCAGGAAACAAATCGAGGGTCTTCAGGCCCTGCTGTGCTTCAGCTGCTGTTATCGTCATCAGGCTTGGACCGGCCTGTGAGAGTTGTGTGTTGTTTCCAGTACACGGATGTGGGCGCCGGTCCAGCACACCTCTGGCCTGGGATACAAAGCAAGTGAAAGGAAGTCAAGCTCCCTGGTTAGCAAGTCCCCTCTGTCTGTCTGTCTGAGGTCAGAGAGGGTGCACAGCAAGCTGAAGGAGGTGTCCAGGCCAAGGAGGAAGTGGAACAGGTCTCACCAAAATTTCATAAGATGAGCTATGAGCGATTCAGAAAACAGCGGAATAAAACCCCCAGACCTATGGAGAGCTTTGTGTTCATTAAAAAAGAATTGATTCAGCTTCTATCAAAACAAACAGCTACTCAGGGCTCTTGAGTTATTGTCAAGTGCCAGGATACTGTGACTTTTTGAGAAAAGAATTATTTTAGGGTCAGCCCAAAGAGATGTGGCTGACTTCAGTTGTAAACATAAATTTAAAACGATGCAGTCCTTAGAGGATTTACTGTTTGGCTTTTTGCAGTTCTTGAAGCTCCTGCATTTAATTAGTAATATCATCAGATATGAGCTGTTTTTACCTCAAAACTAAGTTCACTGATCTGACTCTAGCTCATATTCAACAAACAGTAATACCCTTTCTTTCGTGTGGCTCAAAAAAAAAGTTCACTTCTTTGAGGCTAACTCATATTCAGTTATCCCTCTCTCTCCCACTCATTCAACAATTTCATGAGGGTCTTCCATGTGTTATATTAGGTACGAGGGATACAAAGATAAACAAGCCATGGTATCAAGCCTATAGAAGCTTGTAAAGCGAGGCAGACAAAAATGAGGAGGGAATTACCAAAAATGTGATGCTGAAACTATGTCTGGGGAACATTGGCACTTGGTGAATTAGTGGCCCCAACAGATATGAAGGTCCTTCTTTTAATATAAATAATGAAAATGCTGCATAAAATATAAAAACTTTTTTTTTGGAGTTCCAGTGGGCTTTTGAGATAAATTAACAAAAATCAAGATTTCATCAGGCATCTTTTTTGAACTTGATAAACAGCAGAGACTCTGGTCCATATGTGTACGTAAAACATAACATATCCCTACAAAGACAGAGCCCACGGGGACACTTTCCAATTAACAGAAAGTCAATTTTTCCTTTCCCGAAATGTTTTCAAAATATTGAGTCCCCACTGTTTGCTTCTCAGTGGAACTGGTCCTTGGTGGCAAGGGACATTGAAATCCTATCCCATTTTTATTCAACAAAAAATGTTTTGTTTTGTTTCAGTTTTGTTTTAGTTTTAGTTTTGTTTCAAAAAAGGGAGCAGTGACTTTGTTTTCTCCAGGTGCCCACCCCCACAATCATTGATTAAAATACAGTAGCCTGCATCTTAATAACCTACTCCTGCCCCCTCCCTGCCCTGCCCAGTATTGTCTACTGGAGAATTTCAATACACTTCTGTTAGACTCTGTCAGCTGTGGCAGGACAGAGCCCCAGTGTCAGGCTCGCTGCCCCTGATCACGAACTCTTCTTTGGTCACTTTACCCCAGACACAAGTTTTTAGATCAGGAAAGTGGATTTTCTTTGATAGTTTTAAAAAACTACCTTTAAGGATAGAAAGTTGAATTATAATACAAGTTTACCAAAGTCCACTTAAGTTCACCAAAAAGTTGACTGACTTCAGCTCCCATGAGGCCAATGTTTTGCTTGACAAAGGTATTTTGCCAGAAAATGACTCGACAATAACAATTTTTTAAGATACATAGAATATTGAAAAAAGCAGCAAATTAGAATAACATGGCTTAATTCCCAAGGATTTATGTCACCTTTTGTTTCTCATCTATGAGGTCAGGAGTGTGCCTAAGGGCAGTTTCTAATGAGGTGATGAACTTCCAAAGTTTTTTTTTTAAATCCTTAATGCAGACACCCTCCCTTTTGGGGCACAATAACCTCCCTCCCACCCCTGTTAAAAAAGAGAAAGAAAAACGAAAAAAGTATTAAAACAAGTAATCAGAATGAGATGTTTTGATTCCAACAATTTATACTCAAGGCTTTGTGCTGGTTCTAACACAAGCATAATGGTAAGAAACTCAAAGCAGATGGCAAAGGAAAGATTCTTCCATCTCATTCTGAAAATAAATATTGATAAGCAGTTGCTTCCCCTCCTTCCAGCCTTTGGGGCCAACCAGTACTATGACGCAGGGCCAACTTGCAAATAATTTAGAGACATATTTAGGTTTCCTTCTCCCTTACTTCTTCCCATGGAAGACCATTTTGGAATAAATTTATTCCATTCCTCAGGGAAAGGCAAGAAAGTTTCTCCATCAGAATGTATGGGAAGAGAAAGACAAAATAGGCTTAGAATCAGCAAGATGTGTAACAACAATCCATAACCTATTACACAACTATACAACCAACCACAGGCTAAACCACGAGCTGGATGCTATTTAAGTATTAAAAATAGGGAATCATTTTCACCTAAGTGAACCACTGGAAGAAATATTACCATTACTTAAAATAAACACCCAATGCTGGAAGAACACGAAAACAATTTCCAGTAGTAGCAAATGCTCCTTATTGGGAGGGGGAATTGAAAAAAAAAGAGTGGGAGAAAGATTAGGGTTTGACCTAGTCCTTGGAGCATCTTTCCATTTAACAGTTCCTATTCAAGAGTCAAGCCCCAAACTGGACAGCCGCCAGTGTAGGGCTGTGCCAATAGCGGTATCCCAGACAGCTTCAGGGACCCTCCTCATCAGACGCTGTATTTCAGTAATATTTTCAGTTTAAAGTCTATGCTTTCAGAGGGACCCTCAGGCATGTGACACCAAGCAGACACAGCCTGAGGATGGCAGTGAGGACTGCGCTGTTTGTTTAGCCACCCACGCTCTCTAGCGAGATGCAAAGTTGCACTTACATGCCTTTCTTGCTTTTCTTCTATAATGAATGATTCCTCTTATCTTGCCAGAGGTGAGAGGGAAAAAGATAGAGCGGCATCAGTACAATGGCAAGACTTTTTGGTCAAAAGTTGATGCCTTTTAAATTCTCTCCCCCTCCCTGGAAAAAGTTACTTCCTTAATTAGGGCTTGTATTTAGTAGCCAACATTGTCTGTATAGAAGGATCTGTGTGGCTTGGACACCAAATAAACGAGTTTATTCTCTTTGGGGGTTTGTACTGTGCAGCTCCGGCTATAGTTATTAAGGAGTTAGGGCTATGTCTGATCAGGAGGCATCTGCAGGATTTTGATCCTCAAGGAATTTTGGGTGAGTATGAACACTTTTTGCTTACACCTAGACAGTCAAAAAAAGCAACCTTGAATAATTGATTACATTACCCAGATGAGTTCAGCATGAAAGCATATGCAGGATTTATCTTGTAATATTTTAGGGTTTTGAAAAACAATGGGATATGGAAGTTAAACAAAGTTTAATTTTATTTATTTATTTATTTATTTATTTATTTATTTATTTATTTATTTCCCTGGATGCCTCCTTGTACACCGAATTAAAAGGGAATTTAAAAAGTTTTTTTTTGTTTTTTTTTGGTTTTTTTTTAAAGTTCACTGGTTTTGATTCATCTCATTTCTTTTGCCTGGAGATCAAGCATGTTGGGAGGGGCACAATTTAAAACAACTCTATTGACTGTAAAGCATTTGCCAGCAATTTACAACGCCAAAAGATAAATAATTCTTGTAACAACGGGGATGGCAAGCAGCTTTCTGCAGCATGAATGTTAACATCTCTGAGCAGTTACCCATTCCTTCAAGTTTATGTTTCAAGGTGGGAAGAGGGCAATACACTCACATAGTACAGGAGGTGACCCACAGAAAGTAAGCCCCAGAATTGCTAACCTTACCAAAGCTGGAACTGGCTGATATTCTAAAATGCAAATCCATGCTTTATACATACAAGTTCTGATAATTAAGATCGTGAACTTATTGCAACACTGTTGATAACCATTTTTGACATCAGAGGGAATATTCATTATGAGTTTGTACCAACTGGACAGTTAACCAAGTTGACTATTTGGAAGTGCTGAAAGGTTGCATGAAAAAGTTAGATGACCTAAACTTTTTGTCAATAATTCATGGCTTTTGCATCATGACCACGCACCAGCTCACACAGCACTGTCTGTGAGGGAATTCTTAGCCAGTAAACAAATAACTGTATTGGAACACCCTCCCTACTCACCTGATATGGCCCCCAATGACTTCTTTCTTTACCCAAAGATAAAGGAAATATTGAAAGGAAGATATTTTGTTGACATTCAGGACATCAAGGGTAATACAACAACAGCTCTGATGGCCATTCTAGAAAAAGAGTTCCAAAATGACTTTGAAGGGTGGACTAGGTGCTGGTGTCAGTGCATAGCTTCCCAAGGGGAGTACTTCGGAGGTGACCATACTGATATTCAGCAATGAGGTATGTAGCACTTTTTCTAGGATGAGTTCACGAACTTAACTGTCCGACCTCCTGTGCTCCTCAGACACTACCACTCAATTGAATTCCCACATTGCAAGGCAGATTAACTTTTGTCTCCTGTTGCCGAACTTGAAAAGTTCCTTAAACTTTTAAAAAGAGGGGAGAAGCAAAATCAGAGAGCTTCTCAAAAATAACACCTAGAATTACAGGTTTTTGAAACTTCTTTGCTCCCTCTGGCAGGCCTCCTCCAAAGGTATTAGATGAGACGGTGTGGCAGCAAACAGTGAATCCCAGACTACTGGGTCCCTTTTTTGACATAGGGTCCCCACTGAGGTCTACTCTCTACAGTAAGAGGCCAGAGTACTTTTTAGAATTTAGTGTTGTGGAAAACTGAGATCCTCTCATCTTTAGCTCCTCTTATAATCACTCTAATCCCTTTAATCCCAGCAACCTTCATATATATATATATATACACACACACACACACACACACACACACACACACGCACATACATATATACACATGTTTAAGTGCACAGTGGAAAGTTCACGAACTTAATTGTCAGACCTCGTATATACATATATATGTGTATGCATGTATATATATCCAGAAAAAAAACACTTATTTACAAAGTTGACACAAGTATACACACCCCATTTTCTATGGGACACGCTTTGCCACATAGGAAAGAGGGTCATGGTTGACATTGCTACACGTCAAGTGCCACAACTGCTAATGGAGCTGTATGTAAACCAGTCTTCCCAAAGGTCAGAACCCAAAGGTCTGTCATGTCTTCCCTTTGGGAGAGACAATAGTGCGTCTACTCAGACTTGATGAAGAAGTTTTTACTTGGGATTGTTTCATTTTTAAAAACTGCCGATGAACTACAGTTGCATATCAGCTCCTCCACATAAAGAAAAAGAAAATGGTGTTTAGCATTACCGATACATTTCATTTTCCAGCCCTGGGCTTGAGTATAGGGTATAAAGGGAAAGGACTTCAACTTGAGAGCAAAATGAAAAGACAAAAATCAAAAAATGAAAAGGAAAGAAAGAATTTCTATTGTTGATCCCTTGGGCTGTGTGTCTAAAAGATGGTATTCTAAATGGTCTCATAGCATAAGGCACTTCACACAAATAAGTAATAAACTCTTCAGGCTTGAAAAATTGGATGGGTCATCAGGGAGAAGTTGAAATGTACTCAAGAGTCAGCTGTTGGGGAATTTTGATATCATAGACAAACGTGTGTTCATCAAGATTCTTCTCTTTTTAGGGTTTCTCCCCTGCTCTCCTTTCTCCTCCTTCCTCAGAAAACTTTTTTTTTTTAAACCAGCAGTTAGTGCAACTAGTAGTCAGCACATAGTGCAAATGGAACAAAAAGGGTAAATTCCTTTTCTTCAGCTTTTATCTCTTTACCAGTTAAAAAGAAAGAAAGAAAATGTCTGCGCTCTTTTAAATCTACATAGTTCCAAAATAAAAGACGAAAACCCTACAAAGAGAAGAGCATCCCCCCAACTCGGTGTCACAGATCCGAAGGAGCCTTCTGTAGCCTGTCAAAGCATGCTTGTCAAGGTTCCTTTTCATCTTCCCCAGGCTCACTGCAGTATTCTGGCACATATGGGCTCTTGTCAGTGTTGCTTGGAATAAGTTTAATTTCTGTTCCCTGCTGCTCCTCAATACTTTTCAGGTTGAAGAGATCATCACATGTGGCCCAGCTGATGGCTAAGCCAACATGACCAACGCGACCTGATCTTCCAAGACGATGGAGGTAACTCTCCGCCAGCTTTGGGAAATCAAAGTTTATTACCACATCCCCAGCCTGTGTATCAGTACCTCGCAGGGAGGGGACAGGGAGGGCAAACAATCCTGCAGCATGAGCCGTTTTGGAAATCATGAAACACACAATTTCCATGTTCCTGCCTCGTTTAAAATGGATATAGAAGGAAGAATCACCCAGTTAAGAAATATTCTTGGCTAGAAATTGAACTCACTGAGAGGAGTTACAGAGAATAATGGACTGGTTTATCTGAAAGCTGAAGAAAAGCGTACTTTTTGGCGCTCAGCTACGTACATATGTGTAGCAGTACTGGTTCACTCCCTTCAAAGTTAGTTCCTCCATCAGGATAATCTCTGCAAATGGTTTCTGCAAATGGGAATTCAAGAACTTCTGTACACTAAGAGGGAAAATAGCAGAATATGATAAAAACTCTGGTTTTAGGTAGCATGAGACTAATATCCTCCATTCTCCACACAAAATCCTGTGATAGCAACTTACCTGCCTCATCCAATACTATCATCTGGACATGATGAACCTTTGCTGCTCCTTTCTTGATAAGATCCAGGATTCCCCCAGGAGTAGCTGTCACCAAGTGCACAGTCAGTAAGCCTCATGATGTCATCCCTAAATTGGTTCCTCCTGTAGTCATCCTCACTTTGGCTCCTCCCATGTGTTTTCTGACCTGGATGCTGGACGCCAATTCGACTGACCTGTAGAGCAAGTTCTCTAGTGCAAACAGTCACCATTGCTTGTATATCATCCTTCTTCAGGTCCAGCCATTCAAGTAAGGGAATGAAGGAGGCACCGCTCTTGCCTGTTCCAATGTTTTTTTTTTTTTTTTTTCTCCAGCTAAAATATCCATACCAGATAATGCAATGGGAATGCTCTCCTCCTGAACAGGAGATGGCTTTTTCCAGCCCCATTCAAAAATTCCCATCAATAACTCCTGTTGCAAACAATCATCTTCAAACTCATTTCCTTTCGTGGAGGCCACCTCTGAAGTTTTGATTCTTTGATCCTCTGGAGGGAGTTTTAAAGTTTGTTTCCAGTTATCACCAGGTTTAACAGTGGGGGTCAGACGCTCCGCTTGCTGCCGCGTGTGGTCAGTGCCTTTACTGATCAAGTGGATCTTTTTCAGTCGGTTCTTCCATTGCTGTGTCTGTGAGTCCCCTCCCCTGGGGCCACCACAGGGCCCCTCAGCTGACCATTTTGACTGGATAGACCCATCATAACAGGGTTCTCTGTGGTGGCCTGGATATCAGTACCTCGGGGGAAGGAGACAGGGAGGGCAAACAATCCTGCAGCATGAGCTATTTTGGAAATCATGAAACACACAATTTTTGTGCTCATGCTGTATTATAAAGATGTCTCTTTCAAACCTCAAAACTTTTCAAAGTCAGTAGAGAAACGGTAGTAGATTATCAGCCTCTCCGAAACAGAGAGAAATATAAGTCTTGCTCAATTTTGAGCACTTGTCTCTGAGCAGTAATTTGCTCTCATGCACCAACTCAACTTTATATGGTTTAAAAAGCCCTCTAACAAGGTGGAGTTACAGACCTGAAGTCACTCACTTCAAGCACCCAGGCCACTGCCAATTGGCACCCTCAGTCTTGAGTGCTGCCTGGAAGCTCCCAAATGACTCGGGCTCCTTCCTTCTCGCCACCCTCTCCGCACCCCTGGCTGCTGCCTCCTCTGCCCGCAGACCCTCCCCGTTCTGCCCACTTCCACACTGAGGAGGCAAGAGAGATAGCATGGACTCTGAACAAAGTACAGTGTGTAGGAGCGGCCTGTGGCTGTGCTCACTAGCTCAGGAAGATGGAGGGAAGGCTCACTTTCAATGTGATGCCTCGGATGGAAAAAAATAAAAGTCCTCCTGTGAGAAGGTGAGTGCCATGTCTGACATATTATTACAGGTACAAGGTCCAAATGTACAAAGTCTGTGCAGAAAATAAAAGCCAGCAACCTGAGAAATACACATAGAAAGGGGTTCAGCACCCATGAATGATTTAGGATCCACTGCTTGAAGGGGGATAGGGTAGGCAGAGGGTTTTAGTAATATGACTTGATTTACTGACTAGGAAGATACCGCTGAGGGTAAGTGAGAGGGATAGAGCAAGGAAGGGTGGAGAGGGGAATTAAGGAGACCATTATGGAGATGTAGGTAAAAGCAGGCAACAGCTCAGATAGACACTGGATAGGACCAGCCAGGCCTCCTGGTCTTGGGTTCCACCTCCTCTTGAATGTCAGCTATTCTCACTTCCACTCTTGTCTATTTCCCTGGGTACAAGGAAGAAGAAAGCACTTCCTTACCTGCCAACCAGGCTCATCCACCTTGTGGGAACTGAGCCCCTCCTGCTCCATTGTCCCGGGGACTCCAACCATGCCCCTTTTGCCATCTATGGTCCTTTCCACACTCTCTGTGGCTCCTCCCTCCTCTTGCCAACTTCTTACCTCACTGCTGTCTCCCAAACCATAAGCAATATAGGCAGATACTACTTTTCATCCTGTCTTCTGTGAAAAGAACAATGAAAACAATACCTCTCCTGACTAACAAGCTTTTCTACATCACCCTCTTCACTAATATTCCCATCCATCCTCGTCTTAAGTAACACCAGATCTACCCCCAAAACGCTCTTCCCCTTGAGGCTGGTCATTCTCCCACACCTCTCATAGCTCGAGATCCAAAGGTGAGGCTGTGTCTTCACTGCTCGTCACAGCTGCTCCTGGATGGCGACTCCCATTCCCTGTGATGTTCTTCTTTGATGCTAAATAGCTATACCACCTTTTCTTCTCTTCTTGCTCTCACCTGCTGACTCCCTGCTCACTCCCATCTATTCACTCAAGACTTTGGCTAGAGTCTTCCTGCTATTTCAGTTCTGCAGAAGTTCTAGGTGACTTCAACGTCCATGTGGTGGTCTGACCCAATATTCCAGAATCTTCTCTGTGATCTTGTTATCCTTAGGCCACCCATGTGCATGGCTGCACCCGCCATGATAGCTCTGTCATCATGAATTCAGGGTCTGATCACTGACCATGATTCTTCTTCTTAAAGCTTGTTAGTCAGTCACTCCCAGGGTACCAGTTCTGCCACTCCTTTGGTATGTTCCTCTCCAACAGCATCCACATGTGCACATGTGTGTGTGTGTTTGTGTGTGTGAAATTAGGGAGAAAAGATATTATTTTATTGATGTAAATGTAACATGCTATCTATCACAATATAGTAGAAAACAAATTATTGGTGTGTGATAATGTTTTACTAATGCCGAATATTAAAGTTGAACATTTTCAGGGTGGTTTAATAAATAAAATAGTAAAAGAACTATTTCCATTTGTGTAAATAAATAAAAGGGGTAGTATTATGCCTATGGTTTATTCTTAGAAAACCCTAGGAATCAATAAGATCTAAAGAAAAGGTTATTTTTTAGCTTTAATATCATAGGGTGATGCCAACCAGGTAGGCAAACTGCTACGTTTCAGATAAATATGACTGGGAGATTACAATGCTATTAATAACTGAAGTCCTGTGTGTCAGATCCTAAAAGGTACTTTGTGCATACTTGTATGTATATGTATATGTGTGTATATATGTATATATTTTGTATATGATATATGTGCATTAGTTTCTTGTAGCTGCCATAACAAATTACCACAAACTTGGTGACTTAAAACAGAAATGTATTCTCTTACAGTTGTGGAGGCCCGAAGTCTGAAATCAGTATCACTGAATTCTGAGGAAGAATCTGTTCCTCGTCCCTTCTAGCATTTGGCAGCTGCCAGCATTCTTTGGCGTGTGGCAGCATCACTCCAATCTCTGCCTCTGTCTTCACACAGTCATCTCCTCTTCTGTGGTGTAGTCTCTCTCTGCTTTCCTCTTATAAGGATACATGTGATGGCATTTAGGGTCCAACCGTATAATCCAGGATAATATCCCCACCTTGAAATCTTTAATTGTCATAGCTGCAAAGTCTCTTTTTTTTGGGGGGGGGCCAAATAAATTAACATTCACATCTTCCAGGGATTAGGACGAGGATATCTTTGGGGAAGCCATTATTCAAGACCTTTACACCCTATGATGTGAACTACTTGAAGATACTGAAACTAAAATTCACCGTAGTTAAGTAATTGCCCAAAGTCGTACAAGTGACATTTATAGTCTTACAATTTCAAAACTTACCTGTGTTTTCTTACCCACAAAGACCTCAAAGCACAAGGAAAAATTAAAATAATGGAATAAATGTCATTGTTCCTTTTATTTGCTGTCAGTCTCTATGTATATTACAATTTTATTTTATTTTTTTTAAAGATTTTATTGGGGAAGGGGAACAGGACTTTATTAGGGAACAGTGTGTACTTCCAGGCCTTTTTTTCCAAGTCATGTTTTTGTCTTTTCAATCTTAGTTGTGGAGGGCGCAGCTCAGCTCCAGGTCCAGTTGCCGTTTCTAGTTGCAGGGGGCACAACCCACCATCCCTTGCAGGAGTCGAACCAGCAACCTTGTGGTTAAGAGGACGCACTTCAGCCAACTGAGCCATCCGGGAGCTCAGCAGCAACTCAGGTCAAGGTGCCGTGTTCAATTTTAGTTGCAAGGGGCGGAGCCCACCATCCTTTGCGGGACTCAAGGAATCGAACTGGCAACCTTCTGGTTGAGAGCCCACTGGCCCATGTGGGAATCGAACCGGCAGCCTTCGGAGTTAGGAGCATGGAGCTCTAACCGCCTGAGCCACCAGGCTGGCCCTATTATAAATATTTTAACTGCCTTAAAAAAATGGAGGGTTTTGTGTGTGGCACATTCAGAAACATTGTATGTCAGCAGCCAGCACACCAGAGGCTGGATCTTGTCAAACTAAATGGCTGCTCTTCAGATGAATGATAGTAAATACGAGTTATCAAAGAAAACATTCAATTGCAGGAGGTAGTTACCCTTTAAAGTTTAAAACTTCCCTTTAAGGTTTAATAAGGACATGGAATCAGTTTCATTCAGACCTACAAAGATGGAAAGAAGAGGAAGAAACTTATTTTTCCTAGGTAGTAAGGTTTTCATCATAACTACAATTAAGAAAGTGAAGCATTTTTTTTCTGTCTTCTTCAAAGTTATCAGGTAGTAGAATTAATTGTGTGGATGATATTTGCCCCTCACTCACCTAACGTGTCTCTAGGCAGGTGTTAACAAATTACAGCCAAGGGCTATGCAAAAGTCTCTACTGATGACATAATTATAATTATGTTCTGATGATAATGACGATGATATAGCTTATTGAATACTTAGTACATATCAGAAATTGTTTCAGGCACTTTATAACAATTAAACCATGAGATAGCTATTATTATTTCTATTATAATTAAGGAAAAAAGAGAGACTAAGCAATGTGGCCACAGTCACATAATTAGGAAGTGATAGAGTTTGTATTTCATTCCAGCCTATCTGATTCCACAGAATTCACTGTTAAATACTACACTATTTAAACATAGCATAAAAACATAACAATCCATAGATTGCAATAGGTAATTATTAGTAATATTTGTCTAAGAGTTTTATGACTGCAGATATTCCTACACCAGTAGGTGTATACAAGTACAAAATGTTTCACTTTCCTGATAAAGATAGGTGAGAAAATAGAAACTATACCCAACAATGTATTTACAAATCATGAACTCTCTTTTATCTATTTTTTTTGGTTTTGAACTTCCTATATCTTGATATTTAGCCATGCAGCAGATGTGTCAGAACTTATTGGGGTCTCCATTTCTCAATCAGTCACCTCCTTCAGACAGCTGAGTCTGTTTGCTCCTACTTACGCGTAGCTCAATTCACCATCTGAGACCCTGGCAGACATCAATGGCGAGCTTGGCCTCAGAGAGTGACAACATTTTATAAAAAATCTATTTTTGTTGGAAAGCCCCCGACTGGTACTCAGACCTCTTGCTTTGATGCTGAATCCTGGTTCTTAGGCATTTTGGCTGGACTCCCAATATGACCTTCTGAGCTTTGCCCTCCAGAGTTAAAGATGCTGTCAACACAGGTCCCCTCTTGGAGTAACCAACTTTGAGTTTGTCTGCCCCTCTTAATCAATTAACAACTCTTCAATGCCCATGTCCAATATTTCAATACTTATTGATAATAATGATTTTCTCCATAAGTGGAATTCTAATGTGGTATAACATTTAAATCTAAATACCTTGGTTTCATTTGGCATTTTCCTAATGGCTAATGATGCTGAACATCTTTTCACATGCTTATAGTTCCCTTATGTATACACTTTGGTCAAGTGTCTATTCAAATATTTTGATCGTTTTTTTTTACTTGGCTTGAATGTTTCCTACTGCTAAGTTTTGACTGTTCTTTATATAGTTGAGATACAAACTCTTTGTTATATAAAATTTAAAATTCAAGTTTTTAGCTTGCCTTTACGTGCTGTTAAATTTTTGGAGCAAACTTGTAATTTTGATAAATTCTAGTATATCTTTTTTATTTGTTTTATGGATGATGGTTTTGGTGTTCTATCTAAGAGCTCTTCACTTAGCCAAAATCAGGAAGATTTTCTTCTAAAAATTTTATAATTTTACATTTAGATGTAGGATGCATGTCAATCAATTTTTTATAAGGTGTGAGATTTAGATAGAGGTTTATTTGCTAGCATGTGAATGCTGAATTGTTTCAATATAATTTGTTGAAAAGACCATAAATTAGGTATACTCATCAAAATGTAATAGATAACTTGAATAGCCCTATAACTTTTAAGGAAATTGAATTAGTAGCCAATGACTTTCTAAGAAAATTCTCCAGGCCCAGATGATTTCACTGGAAAATTTTATCAAATATTTTTAAAAGAAATAACACCAATGCTATATCTCTCCCCAAAAGTAGAAAGAGGAAAACACTTCCCAGCTCAATTAATGAGGTCACTATTACTCTGATTTTAAAACCAGACAGCACCAGTACAAAAAGAAAGAAAACCATAGCCTAAAATTTCTCATGAATATATATGCAAAAATCTTCAATGAAAAAAAAAAGCGAATTGTATCCAACAATGTATACAACGAAGAAAGCACCACAACTGTGAGGAATTTATGTTGGGAATATAAGCCTAATTCAATATTCACAAATCAATCGATATAATCTACCAAAATAGCACTCTAAAATAGAATGAGTTCCACATGATTCTATCAACTGATACAGAAAAACCATCTGACAAAATTCAAAGTCTGTTCATGATCTCAACTCCCAGCAAACGAGGAATAGAAGAAAATTTCCTCAATTTGGTAAAGAGTACTTGAATAAAACCCCTACAACTAACATCATAATTAATTGTAAAACACTTAATGCTTTCCCCCAGAAGATTTGGAGTGAAGCAAGTGATGTCCTCACCACTGGTATTCAGCCTCACGCTATGTCCTAGCCACCGCACTAGAAAATAGGAAATATGAAATCTTTGCATCTCAAATGACATAGAGACATAATGAAAGTAAGAATAACTGGACAGTTGGAGGAAATTATTCTGAATGGAAAGGAAAAATAATGAGACTATGTAATGCACACACATGTGCTGTGATTATTTTTTTCTTGGAAAAAGAAAATTTTACAAGTAGTATTCCATATTTAAGAGGATATTGACAGAAGATGGGAATACGGAAGGTAAATCATTTTCTGAGATTTTTCAGAAATGTAATTCTGTAAGTTTCCATTCAATATAAGAAAATCTAAAGAGCAAAAGGATTAAAAAGTACCATCGTTGAGAAAGTGAATGAGAGGTTCTTGTTTTAAATCAGGATAAAGTACAGAAGGAAAGGGTTAAGATATCTTGTTGTTAAGATTAAAGGAAAAGGTGCTTACTTGTATCCAGAAACTTACATTTTTATATCTTGCTCTAAATCTTTTTAAAATGTAATGCCATGGTAACAGTAGTGTTATGCTTTGCTTGTTTAAATAAACTTAAAAGTTCTATTTTTGATAGAAAAAACAATAATTGAGTACAAAATCATGCTTATCTATGTTTCTCACTTAAGTACTCTTAGGGGATGTTCGGCTTTTGGCACCAAAGCTGTTGAATGTAGTGGCTGAGACCTTGTTCTTTTTTTGGTTAGAATTCTGGCCCTGTTTATGGTTGTGTGACCTTGGACAAGTTACCTAACCTCTTTCTGTTTCAGTTTCCAAGGCTGTACAATGCAGAAAATAATAGTAGCAAGACCTGCTTCACAGATGCTAGAGGAATGAAAGAAGTAACACTTGCAAGGTGCTTAGACGAGTGCTGGACATGAAGTAAAGACAGATGCTAGGTTTTGGAATTATTTCAAGGCCCCCTGCACGAAGTGCCATCCTAATGTGGCAGGCCCTTAAAGCAATCTATTATTATTGTTTTTTTTAACACTGAACATGTAGAGAAGTAAACACGTGATAGTCAAATGATTAAACAGGGATGCTCCACATAAAGGACTTTAAATGAAGTCACTGTAATTAGATACAATTGGTTCATGAATCTTCTCACTGATATATTAGTAAGAAATTTCTATGCTACATATTGGAGTAAGTATAATGAATTATATGGTTTGGTTTCTTCTCCCTAGGCGTTAAATGTGGTTATTGGGAAAAGCCAAGGAAATTGCATCACAGAAAACAGAAAACAAAAAACAAAATACGTGTTACCGATTGTAAGAAGTTTGAGAACCATTAAAGAAATCAAACTCAGGGAAGAGTTTATAAAAAGCTTTGCCCTTGGATGTCTAAGAAGAATGGATAAATAGTAGTTGGAATACCTAAAAGGTGCACAAGTTCCTATGTGGAAATATTGGACAATGAGACTTTTCACTTCCCTTTCTTTCCTTTTTGTGGGTGCCCTAGTCAGAATGTGGTGACTAGCACTTCGTAAACTTTCTTATTTCTCATCCCCAGTGGAATCATGGGAATGAATCATGGGTTAGATTTATAGCCATTGAATTTTTTGAGCGAGACCCAAGTGCTTGTTCTAGGTTAAGGTCCCTCCTCACCTACCGTGTTTCCTGAAAAGAAGACCTAACCGGAAAATAAGCCCTAGCATGATTTTTCGAGATGCCGTCCCCTGAACATAGGCCCTAATGCATCTTTTGGAGCAAAAATTAATATAAGACCCAGTCTTATTTTCGGGGAAACATGGTAAATAAGTATAAAATTGAAGTAATGGCCTTGAGCATCAAGCTGGGAGTGTTCGGATTTGGGTACAAGCCTACCCTTCTGCAAACATTGAAACCATCTCTATATCAGACTGCCGTCAAGATAACTAGATAGAATAATACTACAAATCCGCCAATACAGCTAAATGCTGCCCCTGATATTATCTTCAAGAAGAATTCCCTATCATGTAAATACTTTTTAGATAGCATTAAGCTGTTGCTTTATACTACATAAGACACCTTTATAGTCTCCAAAGACACACTTTATCAACTCAAGAAATCATAATGTTAAATGTCAGTTAACATTTGTGTTATTTAGGACAAGTTTTTTTTTTCGTGTTTTTTTTCTTTTAACATTACACAGAGCTCTGTGGAAGTAACTTGAGGGCCAATAGGGGAGTTCAGTGGGGAGAGAGGAAAATCCCCATCTAATCACTAATAAAAATAGTTCTATTTTTATCTGTTTATATGATGGCCCTCTATGTAAGATCTAATTGGGGAAAAGAGTTTAGAAAAATTGTTTTAAGAAGTACTTAAGACATTGTATAAGAGAAGGAAAATCAGTCATAGATTAAGGACCTACTGTGTGTCGGCTACTTTATATCGATTATCTTACATAACCATTACTATGACTGCTACCAGTAACGACAACCTATTTTACAGATGAATAACCTGAGGCATAGGTATTAAATATTTTGATGGTCTGCCTGATCTCTCAGGTAGAGCCAAACTAAGAATCCATGATTTATGTACTCTTAAATCCAAAACCATTCTTAAAGATTAAGTATATTAAGGCCTTCATATATGTGTAACAAAGATAACCTTGTTTGTTAAAATAAAAAGAACTTCCCATGATGATGATAATGATGTTAATGACGGTGGAAGTAGTAAAATAAAAATAGGTACTCTTTATTGAGCTGTTAGTATTGCTACAGTATAGTTTCCTACATTTTCTTAAAATTAAGAATTTCTATGCTTGGTAAATATACAGATTCTCAGACTCCAACCCAAGTCTACTGTATCAAAATTCTCAGGGGATAAATTGGGGGAGTTTGGAGACTAGTGTGCTAGGCTGGTTATATGCTAAGTGCTTTTCGTCTATTATTGGATTTGGTCCCTGAAACCATTTTTTGAGGTCAATACTATTATTTAGCTCATCATACAGATGAGAAGCCTAAAGTAGGGAGAAGTTAAGTGACTTGCTTATGCTGATAGCTTTGGGCACAGTTATCCTTAGGTGTACACTTGAATTCTAGGTCTGATGTTGTGTTCTAAATAGAAGGGCTTCGCTGGCTTCCAGGAAGGTGTAAATGAAATTCCCCACTGCCTGGTGTTCCAGTGTAGGCCAGCAGCCATTCCACTGGGGCCCTTTGCCCTATCCTTCCTGGTTCCTGAAGGATTCACTTCCAAGTCTCAACTTCCTCCCCAGAGTCTCAAGTTTCCCTTTCCCCCTGGTTTCTTCCTCTCCACCTGAGTCGTAAGACCAACATTTCAAAGAGCTTGCACTTTAGGAAAATGGGTATGAGTTGTAAATATGGCAGACTGTGATAAGTGCCCTGAAGAGGAGCAAAGACAAAAGGTGCCACGGAACTTTGAAAGAGAGATTAAGTGTTGCTTTGGGATAGAGAGATGATTGGCCTGAGCCAATTTCTATGGGCCAGTTGTGGCATATAGGTAGGTTTTCTTCTGGTGGTGGTGGGCGTGATGTCACCAAGAAAATATTTTTCCCCTTTTCTCTACTTTGAAAATTGTGTCTTTGTAACTTAGAGCAAGTAGGGGAAATAAATCTTAGCCCCAGTTATGGTTCAGCAGTTTAAGTCATCTATTTCAAAATAGGACAGAATTATAACCAGCTGGTTATAATTTTCAAATCACGACCTCTGCAGAAAGGGGTGAAAATTTACCAAAAGTCCATTTCTTGTCTAGGGCACCAGGCTGCATTTCCCTCACAGGGGGACATGGATGCTATGAAGCGTTTGCTTTTATTTTTAATTTTGTTAGTAACCACCAGTCACACTGTTCCGGTATTTGAATACAGCCTTTATAAGTTGAAAATAGAAGAAGGGTACAGAATGTGCAACATTTTCTAGTTCATTGTTCCATGTCCGTAAAAAAAACACTTTAGAAAGGAAAATTCTACATTCTTCAAGATAGCAGCTGTAATAGTACTGTTGTCTCCACGATTTACAATGAAGCGTAAAAATTAAGCTCATAGTCACCTCGTCTATCTTACCATCTCTGTTACAACATGGCGCAGCCTGACCATCCTCATCACTTCTAATATTTCACAGTTCTTACAAAGCCAATGCTGTGCCGCTTGCCACCAGTTATGGGCTGACCTGTGTCCTCTAAAGAGAAATGTTGACGTTTTAACCCCCAGTACCTGTGAACATGATGTTATTTGGAAATAGGGTCTGCAGATTCAGCCAAGTTAAGATGAGGTCATCAGGGTGAATCTCAATCCGATAAAATGGTCAGGTGAAGACCCAGAAACACAGGGGGAACACCACGTGACGATGACGGCAGAGATCGGAGTTATACATCTACAAGTCAGGGAACACCAAGGGTTGCTGACCGTTATCAGAAGCTGGGAGAAAGGCATGGAGCAGATTCTCCCTCACAGCCTTCAGAAGGAGTCCGTGCTGCCAACACTCTGGTTTTGGACTTTTGGCCTCCAGAACTTGGACAGAAGACCTTTTTGTTGTTTTAAGCCACCCAGTTTGCGGTACTTTGTTACAGCAGCCTGAGGGAACTAACAGACCATCTTTATGAAAACTGTCCACAAGAGAACTCTGTGTAATATTACATATAAAATTTTAATGAAAACACTTAATCTGACAACCGTTATAAATATGAACAAGATTATCACATGAAAGATAGAATGAGAACTGATAGTGGGTAGTCAGGCTACTTCGATGGAGGAAAACATGTTTGTCAGAGAGAAGTTTGGTTCATCTTCAGAAGCAATATAAGAGCTGCTCTAATCGAGGAGTGAGCACAGTGTGGCCTAACAGGCCACAATCTGCCCACAGTCTATCACGTACAGCCCCTGGCTAGGAATGGTTTTCACAGTTTTAAAGAGCTCTTGACTGTGGAACTATCTCTTTTTCCTTTCCATTCAGAGAAGGTCTCCAGATGGATGGAGGACCCACTAAATGGAAGGATTTTGGGTCCCCAAAAAACTTTGTGGTGTAGATTCCCCAACCCCCAACTCATATTTTCCTGTGACATAAGAAATAAATCTTAATTATATTCAGCCACTGAGCTGTTAGTTATACACAGATGGGAGTTCTGTGTCATGACCATTACCCTGTTCTAACAAATATTCTTATTCTCTATCTAAGCCTGACCCTCATTCTAACCCTAACCTTACGGAAACCTGAAGACTAAGCAGTGGAGACCACGTGTGGCCCACAAAGCTTAAAGTACTTACTATCTGGCCCTCAACAGAAAAAACTGCCAACCCTTGGTCTAGTCCAGTGATCTGGAACATTATTATTATTATTATTATTATTATTATTATTATTATCATCATTTAGTATGGGTCACTTATTCACTTATTTTATTTGTAAAAAAAAATCTTATGTAAAACAGATGTGAAAACAAAGATGCTCTAGATCAGGGGTGTCCAAACTTTTTTCAACGTTTTTCACCAAGGGCCATATGCGGTAAAATACCCAAACAGCCGGGCCCCTCACTGGAGGTGAAGTACGTATTGCCTCACCTGGTTTATTTAAGTAAACTAAATATATTTTTGGAATGTGCTGCGGGACAATTAACAATGGATCACGGGCCGCAGTTGGCCCGCGGGTGCAGTTTGGACACCCCTGCTCTAGATGAAGCAGAGCCCACTGTCTTGTATTCTCCTGCATAACAAATTTAGTAGCCCTTGATGGGCTGGTGCCCCAGGGTTCCACTAAATAATCATTATAGTGATATTGGCAACAATCGATCGAGTACTTAGAGTGTTTCAGCAGTGCTGTGCTGAACACTGCACATACACTCCTGAATTTAATCTTCAAAATAATCCTGTGAGAAGAATGCTATTATTATCTCCATTTTTATACATGAGGGAAGTGGAACTTAGATTTTAAATAAGTTAATTGCCCTATATTTACATATAGTAAATGGCAAAGACAGAATTTATATTGATGTCTCTCTGGCTGCAAAACCTACACTCCTACCTATGCCACATTGCTTTCCCCAAAAGAAGCTGCCTCTCTCTGCTCCCACATCCTCATGGAGGGCCGTAGGTCCAAGACGAAGGGATTATGTCTCGAATCCAGGTGTCCTGACTCCTGACGTGATGCTCTTTCCACTGTTCCTAAAGGCTTGTGCATCCTGCCTGAAGGGGAGTTGAGGGGGAACGTTGACCAGGTTAGCCTGGGATAGAAGAGGTGGGCAGGTGTTGAAGTCAAAGTCCCTATATGCTCATTTTCATGATCATCAATATGGTGGGCTGGAGAATGAGATTTATGCAGCATGGGGAATTGGTGGACCATTGTCTCTCCCTCAGTTTTCCTTTTCGTTCCCTGCTCACAGAAGAGGCACCTCCCTCAGCAAAAGCCCACATGTGACTCACATCTCAGGAGAGGCCCAGTGCATGTTCTATTTTGCAATAACTGCCAGCAGTGGTCAGCCAGGCATGTTTCCCAAACTGACTTGGCCAGCCTTTCTCTAACTTTGCTTCTCATTCTCCTTTTCTGTCTCTTTCTTGTCCCCTGGATTAGAAGCATGGATCTGGCTTCCAATTCCGACTCTAGCTCCTCAAGAATCTGCCTCTCCGTGCCAGCAACTCAACACTGCCTTAATTGAGTCAGCTGATTTATTTATTTGTTTATTTAAAAAAAAAATTTTTTTAAGTATAGTTGACATACTTATGATATTAGTTTTTGGTGTACAAAATGATGATTAAACATTTATATACCTTACAATGCGAGCACTACAATAAGTCTAGTAACAATCTGTCACCATACAAAGTTATTATAATATTGACTATTTCCCTATGCTGTACATTACTTCCCCATGACTTACTTATTTTATAACCGGAAGTTTGTACCTCTTGTTTCCCTTCACCTTTTCCATCTTCTACCCCCTTTCCCTCTGGCAACCATCAGTTTGTTCTCTGTATCTGTGAGTCTGTTTCTATTTTGTTTTCTTTGTTTGTTTATTTTGTTTTCAGCTGAGTCCTTCTTAACCCAACCCTTAGGACAATTGCTACCCAGATTTTACCCAGAGGGCTGCATTTCTAGGGAACTCAGCCCAGCCTCACTCCTGGGAGCAGTTGCTCCTTCTTTCTCTATGAAATACTAGATGTAATATGTTCACCTTCTCTGCGGTGTGATATACTTGTGTGTGTCAACAATGTCAACACAATCATGGTCACTAATGGCTTTAAGTTAATGGCTTAAAGGGACAGAAGTTTGGAATAGTGGTAATATTACCATTATTGTATTATGGTAATAATAGTAATAATAATAGCATAATTAATTCATTGACCAATATATATGACCTTATGAGGTAGACACTATTATTGTCTCCATTTTGTAGATTGGGAAACTGAGGCACGGAAAGGTTAGGTAACTTGTCCAAGGATACAGAGCCAGGAAACCATGAAGCCAGACTTCGAATTTCTGCAGCCTGGTTATCAAGCCTGTATTCGTAATCTCTTCTTTAAGCTGCCATGCATAAAAGATATCAGTCACCTTTGTTGACTGGCTGCTGTATGCCAGCGCTTCTTCTTGGTGCTTCATATGTGTGGTGGGAAATTACTGGGAGTATTTGCCCATAGGTTTTCCCTGGTATTCCCTGTTTTCTCAACACTAGGCAGCTAGACTCTCTGTCTTTCATGCTTCAGGGAAGGAAAAACCAGCAAAATATAGATAATAGAGGAGTCATATTTTTAGCTTTTGAGTCCCAAATCCCAGGCTCTAGGCATAAACCAAAGATTTGGAAGATTAGATGCAAAAGCTGGGAAACTTTCTCTAGACCAGATAAGACTATTTAAATTTGGGGAGGAGGAGTGCCAGAGAAGCCACGGAAGCCAATACGAGGGGGTCCCTGGGAAGGAGCCCTGAGCATTTTCCACCTGCCCTGCAGCCCAGCTACCCCCATGTGGGGCAAGATTGGGCAATAGATAGGACTGAAGATGGAAAAGCACATGGGTCCTATGTCCTACCTTGGGTTTGGATAAGGACATCCTGATTTGACCGAGATTATGTTTCTGTGAGCCATTATGTACCCATAAGCCAAATCAGGGCTCAAGATAGAAATGAAGTGGATTTATAGGTAACTAAGGAAAACTGCATTTCTTACACAGCCGGACTTAGGTCCCTGTGTACCTACCACACATTCATTATCTCTGGTCTACAGTGACCCTATAGTCATTGTTTATTATCTGCATATTCTGTATTTGATTACAGAGTGGAAAAAATACTTGCCCGGGGGACACAGCTAATAAGTGAAGGAAAACATACACCAGGAGAAAAGTGAAAAATAAACAATGAAGGAAAAAGAAAACAAACGTAGTAAGAGGTAGGTAGGGTCTGCAAAGCAGAGCCCCTAAGTTATAACCATTCAAAAAGAATACTTCTCTTTATACTCCGGTAACAGCATTTTGTCAGGATATATTTACGTTTTATTTGGCAGACTCATCATTTCCTTGATCCTTCTCCCTGAAGCTCTAACTTGGGGCCGCATACTGTGAAAATGTAGCCAGCCTCCATGAGGGAGTTATTTCAACGGTGTCATTACTGAAAAAAAGAAAAAAAGAAAAAAAAATTGCATGCAGATCAGAGGTCTATCATGGAAATTATGCTTTGTGACAAATATGTTATGAATGAGTACTCATAAAACCACGCCAATACATATGCTATCACAGCATCCAATTATTTTAACCTGCTGTGAACTCGCCTGTGATAAATCATGGGAAAACTAAAGAGAACTATCTTTAGTCCCTGCACTGTTTCACTCGCTCAAGTCATTCACGGCTCTAAAAATACAATTTATATCATCGGATTCCTGAAATTCCTTCAGTGCTTACATTGTGATTTAAGTGGCATTAAAGCTAGGGTGATTAAGCTGAGAAGCCTAAGGCTACTGACCAATGTCCCCCTGGGTATTAGCTGTCTATCAGATTGAGTACATTGTTTATCAGACCTGCGGCAAAAGTGCCATTAGCGCATGGCCTATGGTTTTGCGAAAAGGCTTGGTATTCTCCACCTGAAAAAGGATCTCTCAATGAAAGCATGGACAAGACTTTTGGTAGAAGTAATCTAGAGTAAGGTGATCCATTCATTTAATGTCCAATTTGGAACATTTTTGGAAGTGATACGGGAGAATCTTTAATATTTATGCCAGGACTCAGGCATAAACTGGAGCTGTTTTGTTCAAACAGGCAAAGATTCTAACGGACGGATCATGGAGAATGAGGTTCCATCTCCTTTGTGTAAAAGCAGCTTCCTGATTTTCTTCTCCATGCACCACCTAAAGAAAGAAGGGAGGTGTTTAGTCACGTTTTCTCATGGTCCTGACAAGACCACCCTGCTTCTGAATTCTGGGTTACATTTGAGCTGCTGTTGCCAATACAAGTGTTGGCACATCTGTTTGCTTGCAATGAAACACAGGAGTAGAACAGGTTTCAATGTGTCACTTTTAGAAATAAAGGGCTTATGAAATTTGGGACATGAAGTGAAGTAGTGTTGCCCTGAGAAAACACCTTGCTGGAAAAGACAGCCCCCAAGGCGCTGTCAATCAATTGTTTGGGACAGTAACTTCTCTGAGCTCAATTTCCTCTACCAGTAAAATTAAAACAAGGCAGCTGAATTAGACCTGCAGTTCTCAGCCCATACTGTACACAACCATCCCCTGGACAACTCTGAAAGCATACCGAGGTGCTAGCCCCCCAAGGAGATTCATTTAATTGGTCCAGAGTGGGGTCCCCCAAGTGATTCTGATGTGCTGCCTGGGCTGAGCACTCCGAGCCTGGATCTTTTCTGAGGTTTCCATCAACTTCTATCCAGCAGCTTCTGTGATGGTCTGAGCTTTTGGGAAAATGGAAATGGAAGGAGTAAGAATAACCCATTGCCTTTGTCACTGGCCTGTTCCAGTTGGGATTGTTCTGATATAGTGTTTCCTAAGATCTTCTGTGGAAGTTTTCTATACCTTGTCACATGGCTGGAGACAAACCAGTAGTAAAATACATGATTTTGGACTCATTTTCTTCTAGGAGTACAGAGTGTGTATAGCTTAGGATTAGGAAAAGTGCTTAGTAAGCCCTGAGCACTTCATTGCATCATTGATGTCCCCAACGTTGTGATGTGATTTAAAATACACAGCTGACCCTTGAACAACAGCGGGGTTGGGGCACTGACCTCCTGTGCGGTGGAAAATCTGCATATTACTGACTCCCCCAAAACTTTACTAATAGCCTCCTGCTGACTGGAAGCCTTAGTGATAACAAACAGTCGATTAACACATACTTTGTGTGTTGTATGTATTATATACTATATTCTACAACGTCAACTAGAGGAAAGAAAATGTTATTAAGAAAATCACAAGGAAGAGAAATTCATTTAGAGTACTTACTGAAAAATATTGCATGTAAGTCGACCTTCACTGTTCAGACCTATATTGTTCAAGGGTCAATTGTATATATATAAAGCTATTCCCAGGGTTTCAGTTTGATGCCCTGCATTGACTAAGGTCAGATTTTGGAGTGGATATGAGTCTTTCTAAGTCAAAAATTTACTTCACCATTGTTACATGTCTCACATAATCCTTCATGATGCTGCCTGTGACATAAGTGACTTGAGAAACAATTATGGATGTATAAACATTATTAATGAGAAAAATCCTTCTCACCAGCCATGTTCCAGGGATTTCTGGATTTGATTACCCACTTTTCAATGCTCAACGATTTGACTGGTATTTAATGCTTTCTCATTTTTCCTGATAGGGACCGCTGAGCACGTTATGTTCTTTCTCCCAGTTGGCAACCCAACAAAGGCCAGCAATAAAAACCTCCACTTGTGTAATAAACTGTTGTACAATCTACTGCTTATGAACAAGGTCCCTGAAAATGTGCAACCTTTCTGCACGTTAAACACAAAACAGATGGAGGTTTGAAAATAACTTTCCTCTTTAGGGGAGGGGAAAGTCAAAGAAGAGAGAGCAAGACTCATAGTCAAAGGGCTGAGTTCCTAAGTCAGAGGCTGAACTCTCTGTTCCAGGCTGTCAGGGGCAGCCCCATTCTTTCAAGGATGCTGCATACCTCAGAGATCTGTGAAGTGAGGGGGAGGGGTGCCGTTAGGCTTCAGGAAAGCGGTGTGCGGTAATGGAGAGTAAAGCTGGCTGATCTGCCACTGGCGAGTCAAGTAAACTAGGCAGCTCACCGATACCTTTGAGCCTTTTTGTAAACCTCACGTGTACATGCTGATAACTTAGAGCCCTCGTCCCCAAGCACACCAGAGACTGGAGTAGCTGGAAATAGAAATATTCTTGTTTGGTTGTTACTGTTGTTTTTCATTTGCTATTGTTCACTTGTTGGTGATGTGTGAGTATATATATATATATATACACACACACATACATATATAGTATATGTATGTACATATATGCATATATATACACAAAATAATGATAATTATACAGGCATACCTTGTTTTAATATACTTCAATTTATTGCACTTCACAGATGTCGTATTTTTTTACAAATTGAAGGCAAGACCCTCCACCAGCAAAAAACTTACAACTCACTTTATTGCGATACTTGCTTTACTGCAGTGGTCTGAAACCAAACATGCAATATCTCCAAGGTACGCATAATATATATATATATATATATATATACACACACACACACATATATATATATTTATATTTATATATTTATATTTATGTATATTTATAAATACATATGTAATTCATAGAACAGAAGAAATGATGGAGCCAAGAATTTATAAATGGTGTATGTGCACATGCAAGCATGTATGTATTAATCCATGTCCATTTATTTTCTTATATTCTGCCATGTTTTAGGGGAAAATTTGAGGCAGTTTATAATGATGTACATTTAGCACATACTGTTTAATAGTATATAATTTTATTTGTGAAAGTGACTGAGCTTTAGTTATTAAATGAAACGAACTTCATTTCAGAGTAAGAAATTAGTCACCTTTCCTTTGTGCCCTGCCTCACCCCGTAAAGCGGCAAACATGCTTCCCCTGTGGTAAAGTGTGGGGTCCAAACGGCAGGCACTAAGGGTTTTATAAATGTAACGAGTTTCATGAAGGCTTTTCTTAAAATACAGAATCTTGGGAAGTGTTGAATGAGGCATCTTCTAAAGGAATAACATATCACATGATTTGGAGAAGAGTGAACTTTTAACTGGTTTCATCAGTCATGATCCAGTCAGGAAAACAGAAACCACACTAGGAATTTAAAACAGGGGATTTAATAAGAAATTGGTTACTCAGGTGTTAGAAGACTGAAAGAGAAAAAGAAACGTTAAGGGAGCAGGTACCACTCCTGAGCTAATGCAGCAAAAGAAAAAAAGATGTGAATTTCTGAGGCACTGATGCTCAGATCTTTGAGGAGGGGGCATGACCACTGCTGATAGCCTCTAAAGAGGCAAAAGAATATTTTGGAAATTCTGAAAAAGACTGGTGGCTCCCACCAGCTGCCTCTGCCAGAGCAACACTGACCAGGGTAAAACCTGGAAGCTTCCTTTCCCACCTTCGGAGTCCGTTCTCTCCCTAGCGCCACCTATGGGCAGAACTGAACAAGACGTCAGCTCGCAAGAAGGATGGGTTTGGAGCTGAGAGACAATAGACAGATACTTAGCCCAAGGAGCCAGGCGTTAGTTGATTCCCATGAGGCAGACTGGTGGGCAAAATCCATGAAAAATGATTGCAACGGGGAAAATAAAGATAACTGAGCTCTGTGGCCAGATACCCCCAGCAGTAAGAAAAGAGTAGGCAAGAAGTCAGGTTGAATGCTCCAGAAAAAAAAGACCATACCAATGTCCAAGGAAAACTCATCCTACTCTGTTTAACAGTTGTTCAGTAAGTGGGAGGGAATTAGCAAAGATAACTGAGCAAGCTGTAGCGATTTGCCTACAATTTGCATATCTACCCAATCATCTACCCCCGTTTTTCTCTGCTGTAATTAGCTGCCTCACATGAATCAGTCAGAGCACGGTAGCCAGCAACTGTACTTCATACATGTTTTTAACATCTGTTATTTTTTCCCCTCAAAGTATATTAATTTATGTAATCATCCTGTGACCCAGACCATTTTTATTAATCTCAGGTGAAGTGAATGACAAGGTCACCTCCTAATTGGCTGCAAAGCCAGGAAGTACATATAGATCTCCTGACTTCTAGCCCATTGCTTTTCTGCCACGCCACAAAAATCTAAGAGTTTCTTGGTTTAATTGTGACTCTGACAACTTTTACGAACGTGAAAAGACCCCACTCATACCATATTGATAAGTGAGATTAACTAAAAGGACTATTATACGAAGTAACCTGCTCAGCCTCAGGGCAGTGTCCCATACTGATTCTCCTGTGCTTTGCAAACTGCCTCTGCACGGAGTGCACTCTTCTTTGTACCCGGCAAATAACAGAGTTGTGTTTTCCGTGAGGCATAAAGGTATAATGTCAGCAAGTAAGGGAAAATTCCATACAGACAAAATTGCCTTGAAAAATTTATTAACCCTCCTGTAAAATACTGATGTATTCTCTTGAAATAAGACTAGCACTGTCAGTTTTCTTCCAGGGTTGCAATGGACCTCAGTTACTTTTGTTGGGCCCCTGATGACATGGTGGTCCTGCTTTTATGGGACATGTTGGACCAAACATTTGCACTTTTAAACTCTGCACTCACGCTTAAGAATGATGTATGCCCACATTGAGAGACACAGGTGGAAGCTGAGACAAGAGAGTGCGGCAGTTTGCACTCCTTGGCAGCCATTCTCTGAGGGCAATGGCAGGCTGACATACTTTCGTTATTTACATTCTTTGTCTCCCTTTCTCTGGTAGCATTACTCCCCTGACTCCACCCCACTGAGGTGCATGTGGTGGAATGCATGTACAGTATATATCCACTGTCCTCAAGATGACTTGTACTCCTTTATCAAGATTTGGTGGCCCACTGAAAAAGATTTGCAGCACCACAGGCTTGAAGACACCGTGGAGAAGCATTGGATGCAAATAACACTGGCCTGAACATTAAAAATCTAAGTTCAACAAAATAAACAACAACAAACAAAACAAAACAGAAACAGACATAGATACAGAGAATAAACTGATGGTTGCCAGAAGGGAAGAGGTTGGGAGCAGGGTAAAAAGATGAAGGGATTGAGAAGTACAGATTGGTAGTTACAAAATAGTCGTGGGGATGTGAAATACAGTATGGGGAATATAGTCAATAATATGGTAATAACTATGTATAGTGCCAGGTAGCGAGACTAGTCGGGGGGACCACTTCATAAATTATATAAATTTCTAGCCACTATGCTGTACACCTGAAATTAATATAAAATAATATTGAATATCAACTGTAATTGAAAAATAAAAAAATAAATCAGTCAAAAAAAAAAAATCTAAGTTCAAGTAGCAGAAGGTTCTTACCAACAGTGCGGCTATGGAAAAGACACTTCAATTCTCTGAACCTCAGATTCTTCTTTGGAAAAGTGGCTCCACAACCCATAAGATGGCTGTGGGAATCAAATAAATAGTATACTAAGACGAATAAGCACTTTGAAACTATAAATATTTTACAAGTGTAAGAAAGAATTTAAAGTCTTTTCTTTCTTCATCTGTCACAAATTTTCTTTACAGGGTGACTCATCCATAAATATGTGGCCTATCCAAAGATATACCTACTTCTCTGGTGCTGCTAAGAGAAACAAACCAGACTCAAGAGCCACCTATAGCATGATTTCATTCACATGGCATTGTGGAGAAAGCAAAACTACAGAGATGGAAAACTGTATCAGTGGTTGCCAGGCCTTGGTGAGGGGGAATATCTGATTACAAAACAGTTACATAAGAGAATTTTTAAGGTGGTGGAATCATTATACATTGTACAGGAGTGGTAAATAAATGACACTATGTATTTGTCAAAATCCATAAAATTTTACAGCACAAAAAAAGTGAACTTTAAGTAAAGTAAAAAGTAAACAACAATAACTAGAAGTCAGAGAATCCCACCATGAAATACCGACTGTGACAAAAGAAACTAACTGTGTTACAAATGTATGGCATACCTCCCTGAAGGGAATGAGGGAATAAAGGGAGTTGACCTACGTAACTTTGGAAAACAGTATTCTGAATGAAACCTAGAAGGCTAAAACGAAAACAAAGGTACATAAATACTGCACTCTAGTTGGTAATGTTGTTTCTCACGGAAATACTGGTTAAAATTCTGAAACTATTTTACGTGTATACTGGGTTGGACAAGTAAGTGAATGTATGGTGAATGGAGGAGCCAGTTTTTCCACTGTTGGAGAGGGAAATTATAGAAAAGCAAAAGAGGAAAACTAGAATGAAGCAAGTTGTTCTGAATTAGAGTTGGAGGTGTAGTTATGAATTCAATTTTACCGTAATATAGATACAGATGAATACATATAGACATGATTATATACCTCTATCCTGTGACCCGGAAATCCAAAAAGATTTGTTAGATCTCTACCTGGAAAACTATAAGATATTTCTGAGAGACATTAAAGATAACCTACATAACTAGAAAGATATGCTGTGTTCATAAGTTGGAAGACTGAATATTGTTCACATGGCAATTTCCCCAAATTTGATCTATAGATTCAAGCAGGCTTTTTGAGTGTGTGTGTCGGGGGTGGGGGGCCACTAGAAATTGAAAAGACTATTCTAAAACTTATATGGACATGGCAAGTAACCCAAAACAGCTATGAAAAAGAAATAAAGCAAAGTCGGAGCATTTATTCCATTCTTCAAGATTTACTCTTAAGTGACTATAGTAAAGATAGCATGGTATTGGCCAAAGGACAGACAAATAGAACATTGGAACAGAATAGAGAGCCCACAAATAGACCCACATATACACAGTCAAATAAATTTTGACAAATAAATTTTGACAAAAATGCCAAAGCAATTCAACAGAAAAAAAGGAAAGTCCCTTCAACAAGTGATGTTGAAAGAACTGGAACTTTATATGGAAAAAAAAGAACCTCAATCCCTATCTCACAACATATCACAAATTAATTTGAGATGCATCACAGATCTAAATGTAAAAAAAATGGAACTATAAAGCTTCTAGAAGAAAACATGAGGGGAAAAAAATCTTCTCAACCTAGAGATAGAAAGATTTCTCAGAGAGAACAGAGAAAACACTAACCATTAAAAAATGATGAATTGGATTTCATCGAAATTTAAAACTTCGGCTCATCAAAGAAACCATTAAGAAAATTAATGGACAAGCTACAAATTGGAAGAACATATTCACAAGACATATATTTCATTAAGGGCCTGTATCCACTATATATAAAAACTTTTACAACTGACTAATAAAAGATAAATGACCTAATAAAAATGGGCAAAAGATTTGAAGAGATACTGAACAAAAGAAGACATAAGAATGGATAAAAGGTGCATGAAAAAGTTCTCTCATTACTGGCAGCGATTTGGAAAATGCAAGTTAAACCACAAGCTTGTACTACACACTTCCTAGAATGGTTAAAATGAAAATGATTGACTACACTAAATACTGAAGAAGATGTGGAGCAACTGGAATTCTCAGATATTGCTGGTGGGAGAATAAAACTGTGCAATAACATTGAAAATTGTTTGGAAGTTTCTTAAAGATATATCTCTATCCTGTGACCCAGAAATCCCATTTCTAGGTATTTACCAAGGGAAATGGAAATGTATTCTACAAGAAGACTTGTACAAGGATATTCAGAGCAGCTTTATCCATCGTAGCTCCAGACTGCAAATAGCTCATCAACATCAATTGAAGAATGGATGCATCATACAATGGAACATTACCCAGCAGTAAGAAGGAACAAACTATTGATATATGTTACAACCTGTATGAATCTTGAAAACATTATGCCAAGTGAAGAGCCAGATGAATGGCTGCTTCTAGGGATGAATGACTGGGAAGGGGTACTAGGGATTTTCTGGAATAAAATAAACAATATCTTGATAGGAGAAAGGGTCACTCAGGTGTATACATTGGTCAAAAGATTGAAATTATATGCATTTTACTGTACATGAATTATATTTTATTTTTTAAAAGTTGACACAAATTATGAGAGCTTTAGAAGAATGTAAAGAGAACATAAATTCAATGACATAAAACATCAAAAAGGATACATTTTATTCTCAAAAAAGAGAATAACATGAAAAAAAAATAATTTCAGTGAATAAATCGAGTGCCCAAAGAGCACAAATGCAGAATTAACAAATTCAGTAGAAAGAACAGAAATTGACATTGTGAATATTTAATTACTAGCACATTGGAAAGGACTGAAATAATGACAATGAAAGTAGGGAGGAAAGGTAAAGATGATAAAGCAATTAGAAAAATGATGAAAATATGAGTTCATATACCTCAGTTGCCCATAACCTAGACTTTTTATTACCAATAACTATCAGCACCCCCTAACTCTGATGTATCTACTCAGGGCACCTGATATCTTGATCTCCACATTTTTTTCAACATCAGCAGGACCTCCAATTCAGTAGGACTTCCAATTCACGTTTCTCATCCTTTTCATGTTCTACTTCCTTCTCACTCAGCTGAAATTCCGTGGCGAATTATTACAATTATTCCCGGTGCATGCCTTCAGCTCCTTTGCTCTTCTCTATCGTTGTCATCCTCGCTCAGCAAAAGCAGGACCTTCGTTCAATTCAACATTCTTTCTCTCCTGCTGCTCCACACAAGCTGAGCATGTCTGGGGAAATATGCACAAATTACTGGCTGCAATTTAAATTCATGATTATCACCCTCAAGCAGATCTCAATGCTACCTCTTCGTATGTGTGTTACCTCAAACACATGGCTTGAATCAAGGCAGTAGGAAGCAAGCAATAAAAAGTATAAGATGTATTAGAGATACGTGTACAGAATGATGGGGCTGGAACAGACCTCATAACCTGGGGAATAGTGAGATTTAAAAAGATGGAAAAGCATCAGTACCTACCACCGCCATTCCTACTACACATAAAATAATAATAATTAATAATAATAATAATAATAATAATATTTCTAATCACTACTGCAAGTGATTAAATGCTCATAATATATTAGGCACTGTGTTCAACATTGCTTTCCAGATAGAGATATCCTCTATTTCTCTCTCTCATATAATCCCTACAGAGACCCTATGAAGTAGGTACTATTATTACAACATTTAAAAAAGGAAAAATGGAAAATCAGAGTGATTAACTGACCATCTCAAAGTCACATAGGAAATAAGTGGGAGAGCAATGGTTCAGACTGGGGTTACCCCTGTACAATGCTATAAACCTCTACTATTTCATCTGCCTAACCCAGATGGCAATTATGAAGAGGATTTGCTGTGAATCCCACATTTTAATCCTTTTTTCCTCTATCCATTTATTGGCACCTTCATATAACCTCGTTTTTATATGTCTTTCATCAGTGTAAGCCCCTAAATAATTTTTTTTTTCCAATCATTCTACTCTCTGCTATGTCTCCGCTGGTGTCTTCTTAATGTGTTTTATTTTCTTTTGGAGAATGCCACCACCCTTTCTTCTCTAGGTAACCTTTCAGGGGAAGCTTTTCATGATTGCTTTCTAGCTTCTGTCTTTACCTTATGACTTTAATAATGTCTGTGAAGATTTTCATATCTTCGTTATTGTGGACATATGCTTCACGTACCATTAAATTTACCATTTTAAAGTGTCCACTCAAGTGGTTGTTAGTATGTCCATAGAATTGTGCGACCCTCACCACTATTTAATTCTAGAACATTTTCATTACCCCAAACGAAACCCTGTTCCCACTAGCAGATGCATCCTCTTCCCTCTTCCCTCAGTTGCCAGCAACTACTAATTTATTTTCTATTTCTATGGATTTAGCGATTCGGAAACTTCATATAAATAGATCGATATACTGTGTGGCTTTTTGTGTCTGGCTTCTTCTATTTGATCTGATCTCATTTTTAATCCTTGTTTTCTCTTACCCATAACTTTTAAAATTGATGATTCCTCACTCTACAGCATTTTTTTTTTTACCATAACATATACTTACATCAGAGATGGAAAAATATATACATTTATTTTCTCACATTAATACAAAAATTGCATGAAAAAAAATTCAGCAAAAGATTAGATGTGTTAACTTCGTTCCTCTGAGTTTGAAGTAGCAACTGTCTGGATGAAGCAGGATTCAGGCCACAGTGGTGCAGTGCCAGGGACTTTTCATTCAATGTGTATTTCTTACCCTGTCCCACCACACTCTGGTGACATTAAAGTGCAACAGCACATGCTCCCCCTTGATCACCATTTTAATTGTTCAGCCAATAAGAAATGTGCACATCCTTCACTGACCTCTACAAATTTCTATTAGGGAAAAAATAATTTTGCATATAAGAACTCAACTCGAAAGCCATAGAATCCAAAGTATTTTGTTTTCAACAGCCTAATTCAATATTCATGACACCTAACTCTCTCTTCTATTCTTTTCATAATCCATATTTCACCCCAAAATGTTTATTAAATTGATTTTATATTTTACTTACTCCATTTCCCACAAAATGAGAGTACGCTGGCTGGTGAAAAAGTCTTTATAGACAAATTTTATAATAATGAGTTATCGTATTTTTCTGGGCTTGCATAGATCCCCATGGACACTTTTGAACCATACACATAGGATTTGGCATATGAAGTAGTGGCAGGTGAGGTACAGAAAGGAGAATGAGAAGTCAGTGCACCGGCTTACATGTCTGCTTTGTCTTAGAGAGACTGAATAGGTATCAATGATTTTCAAGCAGGAAATGACAACAATTAAATTCATTATTTTAGAAAGGTGTTCAGTGGAAGTATTGAGGATGGCTGAAGATGGAAGAGACAAGAGGCAGATCAACCAATTGGGAAGTTCTTACAAGAAATGAGGAAAATCTAAATAAGGGGGAGATGCCAGCATTAAGAAATTGTGTACCTATGTTTTCTGTGTAAGTTTTATCATGACCACATACATTACACCTAGAAAATGGGTCAAGACCATTGCAGTTCTGGCCAAACAAAGCTCATTTGTAGTCACAAAATGAGGTTATAAAAACCTAGTTTGAGAGCTACTTTGGATTAAGAATCACATGTTAAGATTATCACATAAACTTTAATTTACTCTAAAAGGAAACATTTTATCCACTCTGGAAATCTGTGACTAGTTGGAAATGAGAGAGAGTTCCTTACTTGCCTTTTTTTTCTTTTTTTTCTTTTTTTTTGCCATTTTTAAAATATTTGACAATCAGTTTTTACGTTATACTTTTTTGGGGCATATTCATTCTTATACCACTCTTCTGAGTCTTTAAATTATGTAGACCTTTTTAAGAATGTCCAAGGAGAGAATTCTTTTCATGCAGTGAGAAACAAAATTTCATTACTTTGTCCTGACCCTATACTGTACTTTTAATTTAGATAACTTTATTTCTAACCTCTGAATATGAGTAACTTCTGTATTTGAAGATTTCCTTTAAGTACGCTAGTCAGTCTGAATCCAACATTTGACACAAGGACACACACATGAGAATTGCTGTTGATGTTCTTTGATGATGACAGAGAGATTCCATCACACAGAGAGCATATCTACTTCTTTTCATAAGCCAAATGATATGCCAGATGACCTCCACAGTTTTAGAGGGAGTGGTGGTCTCCAGTTTTTAATTTTATTCTACTTTTGAAGAAAAACCCTGGAAATATATTGCCATTATGAAATATTATTATTGGGGTTCACGTAATGTCTTCTGTATTAGACGAATAAACTGGCCTTTGTCTCAGAAAACCTAGATTCACTTCTGACTCTTCCACTTACTACATAGCTTGTAAACTTGGTCCTATGGTCTGAATGTTTGTGTCCCCCACAAATTCATATGCTGAACTCCTAATGCCTAAATTGATGGTATTAGGAGGTGGGGCCTTTGAAATTTTATTAGGTCATGAGATTAAAGCCCTCATTAATGAGATTAATGTTCTTATAAAAGAGATTCCACAGAGCTCGCTAGACCCTTCCACCATGAGAGGACACAATGAGAAGTCTGCGATCTAAAAAAGGGCCCTCACCTGACCATGCTGGCACCCTGACATCAGACTTCCTGTCCTGAGAGCTATGAGAAATTACTGTTGTTTATAAGCTACCCAGGCTGTGGTATTTTGTTATAGCAGCCTGAATGGGCTAAGATGCTTGGACAAGCCATTTGTCTCATCTTCAATAGAAGAATGCTTGCTTACACATCTCTTAGGATTATTATGAGTATCAACTGAGCTAACGTGTGTAAACACCCATTAAAACTAGTGAAAGTTCTACTCAAGTATGATTCAACAAATTCCACCGCCAGTTTACCTTGGTGAATAAACACTCTTCATCTTAGCCTGATAAAATTTCCTAGTGCACACTTGAGTCCTACAAATGCTTAAGGCGGAATCAGTCATAAAATAATATACTAACCCACATGGAAAAAACAGAATGTTTTTTGCTCTTCTGTGCGATATCACACTGAAAGGGGAATGGTGGGGTCAGCGTCATTTCTTGGTTTTGCGCTCTCTTACCAACCTCTTTTAACTTATTCTGTCATTCATATTTCTTAATATCTATTACATATATTCCAGCTCCCTATTTCCCTGTGCTGCAATCTGTGCAGTTTCTTTGGAAATATTTTTCACTTCACACATTCTTTTTTCAGTTATTTTTTGTCTACTGTGTAATCCAACTTTGAATTTGTTTTTTGTTTTAACTTTTTTCTTTTTTAATTTATAGAATACGTCTTATGGGTATCCCAAAGAAGCAATTAGAGAATGGAGGGAAGACATCATTTGAAGGGAAAATGGTGGTGAATATTTTTGAAATAATAAAAAACATAAACCCAGAAATGCAGGAAATGCAAAGTATTCCCCCAAATTGAGTAAATTAAAGAAATAAATGCCTAGACATACCAATGAAACTGCAAAACAGGAAGAAAAAAAAACTAATAACCTAGAATTAGTTGCCAAGAAAATTAACCTTCAAGAATAGGGTGAATGAATATAAAGATATGTAAAAATAGTAATATTTATAATACATGTATTTGAAGACTTAAAAGAAGAGAAATAAATTACTGAACAAACAATAACAAGCATGTTGGAAAAGGATTAGCAAATTAAAATTGTTGAATTCCTTATGTTTTTATAGAGAGTTAAAATACTGTTTAATTTTAGACTTTCTTAAGCTAAATGTGTATAATAAAATTTCAAGAGTCATGACTAAAAGAAAGTAAAGAATATATAAAATTATAAACCAGCTGAGTAAAAATTGGAATGAGAAATCTAAGGGGAAAATCCCTTAATCAATTAAAAAAAAATCAAGAAAGGAGAAAAAAATAGCACATAAAAAGCAAAGCAATGTAATGGTGGACACTAAAATTCACATCAGTCTTTACATCGAGAATAACCAGAAAATACAAATAAATTACAAAAACAAAACCATACAAAATATCTGCTTGAAGGTTTAAGAGTTAAGAGGTAGGAAATAACTGTAGGATAAATAACTGGGATTAGAAGGAATGTAGGATTAGAAGGATTAGAAGGAACTGTAGGATAAATAACTGGGATTAAAAGTGAATGCCTTATCATTTAGAAGTTATCTGATTATTTAGAAGTGATGGATGAGAAACTGAGGAGCTTAGCATTATTTTTGTCAGCTTCTTGGAACTAGAAAAACAAAAATGGACTCCATGGTCTACCTTGGTGAGGAGTTTGGAAAAAACAGAAAAAAACAGCAAACAATATGCAGAGATCCAGATAATGAAGTAATCAGATACAGATGTTAAACTAGCTATTCTTAATGTGACCAAGGAAATAAAAGGTAAAATTGAAGATTTCATCAGAGAACTAAAAATAATAGAAAAATAAATGGAAATCCTTGAACCAAAAAAAAAAATATAGAAATCAAAATTAAGAAATTATAGATGAGTTTAATGATAAATTTATATCAGTGAACAGAAAGAGAAGTTAGAAGAAAATAGCCAGAATGGAGTATAAAAAAGAAAAGAAGAATACAGAAAATAGTGTAAGGAATAGAGTTAAAAAAAAAAAAAGTCAAATGTGTTGTTAACATCCAAGGAGAAGAAAGACAGGGAAGGAGGTAGTAGTAATATTTAAAGAGAGAGTGAGTGAGATTTTTCCGAAAATGATAAGACAAGTTAGATATTTAAAAAGTCCTCCATGCACCACAAAGATCAAAACTAAAAGAAATTCGATAGCAGGCACATCATAGTGTTGAAAATACAAAACAATGAGAAATATCTTAGAAGCAATAAAAAAAGATTATCTTTAAAGGTAAAACAATTATATAGACAGCAGATTTGTCGATCTAAACAATAGCAGCCAAAAGTTAGTCGAAATTTATCTCGCAATTTAAAAAGAATATAACTGCCCTTTTGGAATTTTCTGTGAAGTGAAAACTATTTTTAATAATAGAGTCTGTATTTAGGTATTCAAATAAGACCAAAATGAGAAAATGTATCACCAACCTGCCACACTAAAGAAAAAACTATAAGATAACATTCTAATCATTATGTATGAAGTCAGATGGGTACTAGATTTATCAGGGTGATAGATGGGAGCAGGAATTGGAAACAGGGTGAAAAAGGTGAAGGGATTAAAAAGTACAAATTGGTAGTTACAAAATAGTCATGGAGATATAAAGTAAAGCATAGGGACTATAGTCAATAATATGATAATAACTACGTATAGTGCAGGTGGGACTGCTTCCTAAATTATATAAATGTCTAACCACTATGGTGTGCACCTGAAATTAATATAAAGTAATACTGAATGTCAACTGTAATTGAAACATTTTAAAAAGGAAGGGGAAGGTGAAGGGGAATAGGAGGTTCAAATTTCCAGGTATAAAACAAATAAGTCTGGGGGTGTAATGTACAGCATAGGGGTTAGAGTCAATAATATTATGATAGCATGGTACAGTGTCAGATGGTTGCTGGGCTTAACCATGGTGGTCACTGCTTTAGGTATATAAATATTGAATAACTATTGTATGCACCTGAAACTAATAAAATGTTGTACGTTAGCTATATTTTAATAAAAATCTTAAAAAAATTAAAGATCAGATAACATCAAAAAAAGAAAGAAATTAAAAGGTATTCTCCAAGTACAAGGTTGTGATTACAAATAGAACCTCAAAGATGCAGGAAAGACTAAAGCGCAATGTACACGGAGATGTGTGAGTAAATCAAAGTTAATATTGAATGTATAAAACAGTAGTAATAATATCTTGTGACATGTAAATTTTGAAGAATTAAATATATGGTAAAAATCGCAGATCAGTGTGAGTAGAGTTAATGGAGTTAAGAGTTCTAAACTTATTGTATAGGAAGTGGATAAATTGTAGACTTTAATAAGTCATGAATGTAATTGTAATCTCTAGAGAAGAAAGAGTATATAATTACTATACTAATAGAAGCAAATGTGGAATAAAAAACTCAAATTAAAATGAGTCTAGAGATAAAATGGAGACATTAATGAGGTGAGTAATGTAAGTAATGAAGTACAGTAAGATAATAGATTCAAACCTAAATTTACTACTAATAACATTAAATGTAAATGAACTAAATGTTCCTTAAAAGACTGAATGCCTGATTGCATTAAAACACATACAAACACACAGAGACACACACACAATCTATCCTTCTTTAAAAAGATAAATTTAAAATAAAGGATACAGAAATACTGAAGTTAAAAGGGTGGATAAAAGTATATTATGGAATCATTAAACAGAAGAAAGTTGGTATAGTTACATTTATATCAGAGAAAATAGGCATTATGCAATAAACATTGAAACAGATTTTTAAAAAGAACATGTTATAATGACAAGAGGTCCCATTCAACAGCTACACGGAACAATTATAAATGTGTATGTACCTAATAACTTAGCCTCAAAATCAATGACAAACATTGACAGAAATATAAGGAGAAATAAACAAACAAAAATTTATAGCAGAAAACTGTTGTAGATACTCTAATGTATCAACTAGCTCTCCACTCAGGACCAAGGCCCTCATTCCCCCAATTGCTGGGAGTGTTGGCTCCAGATAATTCACCCTAAGTTTATAACCCCTCCCTGGAAACAACCTATATCCTATGACTGCTGTATGTGGGAGTATAAAGCAAGCCTCAAGATCCACCCATGTTGTCGCAAATGGCACTAGTTCATCTTTCCTTGTGGCAGAATAGTATTCCATTGTGCATATATACCACTTTTTCTTTATCCAATCATCTATCGAAGGACACCTTGGTTGTTTCCATGTTTTAGCCACCATAAATAAAGTTGCAACGAACATTGGAGCACATATATCTTTACGGATAAATGTTTTCAGATTTTTTGGGTACATACCCAGGAGCTTGAGATTATAATGCTAAGCTAAATAAGTCAGACAGAAACAGTTGAGAACCATATGATTTCACTGATATGTGGGATATAAAACTGAAAACAAAAGAAAAAGACAAACAAATAAAGAAACAAAAACTCATAGACACAGACAATAGTTTAGTGGTTACCAGAGGGTAAGTGGTGAGGGGGATGGGTAGATGAGGGTAAACGGGATCAAATATATGGTGATGGAAGGAGAACTGACTCTGGGTGGTGAACATACCATGTGATATATAGATGATGTATCACAGAATTGTACACCTGAAACCTGTGTAACTTTACTAACCATTGTCACCCCAATAAACTTAAATTTAGATAAATAAATGTTTTTAAAAAATAAAGCAAGCCTCAACAATTTCCAAGGTTTAATTAATATAGAACATGTTCTACAACTATTTACATCGATTGAGTTTTAAAAATCAATAAAAACTAAGGTATAAATCAATAACAAAAGGTAATTAAGCACATACATAATATCCATGTAGGGTACTTCTGAATAACCCATTTCTTGAAAAATGAAAATTAGAAATATCTTGAACAAAATGATAATGAAAATTAGACATGAAAACTTGTGGGATGCCGGTAAAACAATACTTAGGGAAATGTATAGACTTGCATGCATATATTAGAAATGAAGAAAGTTTGAAACTCAGTGAATTTTCACTGAATCTAAAATAGTCATAGCTTTATAAAGTTTTCATTATTTATAAAAATTAATTAAAATTAAATGAACTAGTATGACACTGTAAGGAAAAAAACAAACAAACATCAAAGTAGACTAAAGTTTATATGAAATTGCAAGGGACCCCAAATAGCCAAAATAATCTTGAAAAAAGAAAAAAGTTGGCAGGCTCATGCATTTTGGACATCAAAAGTTACTACAAAGCTACAGTAATCAAACAGTGTGATACTGGCTTAAGGATAGGCGTACAGACCTATGAAGTAGAATTGAATTGAGAGTTCAGAAATAAACCCATATCTCCACTGCCAATTGATATTCCAGAAGGATGATAAGACCGTTTAATGGGGGAAAGAATAGTCTTCAACAGATAGTTTGGGACAACTGAATAGTCACATGCAAAATAATGAATTTGTACCCTTATTTCACACCATATACAAAAATTAACTCAAAATGGTTCAAAAACCTAAACATAAAAGCTAAAATTATAAAACTTTTAGAAGAAAACAGGGAAAATCTTCACGACCTTGGATTTGGCAACGGATTCTTAGACATAATGTCAAAAGCATGAGCAAAAGAAAACATAGATATATTGGACTACAACAACATTAAAATACTTTTGTTCATCAAAGTACGTTATCAAGAAAGACAACCTACAGAATGAGCGAGAATATTTGCAAGTCATATACAGTCATATCCTGCGTAATGACGTTTTGGTCAACAAAAGACCACATATACAATAGTGATCCCATAGATTACAATAGATTATAATGAAAGATTGTTTTCAATATTGAAAGAAACGGCTGGACCTGAGGAAGAGGTTAAACTTCTGCTAGCTCTGGGTGGTTTAAATAGACAGGAGTTCAGCATGCTGTACACCCCGCTGGGCCTAGGGCTGCCCACACCCACCCCTGCACACCACACACATGCACACACACTGCACACACACTTGTGTGCACAAACTCACTTCCTTCCTTTTCTCTTTCTCTCTCTTTCCTCCAACTCCTGTTCCTCTCGTTCTCTTCCTCACTTTCTATCCCCTCTCCCTTTTCTCTTCCTGTTCTTCCTTCCCTCTCTCCCTGCTTCCCTCCCTCCTCCTCTCATTTTCCCATCCACCATCCCCTTCCTTCCCCTCTGCCTAGAGAGCTCACACTCCACACACTTTATCTTTTATATCATATTTTTACTGTACCTTTCCTATGTTTAGAATACAGAAATACTTGTCATTGTATTACAATTACCTACTGTATTTGGTACAGTATATGCCATACAGGTTTCTAGTTAGCTATAGCACCTAGGTTTGTGTAAGTGCATTCTGTGATAGTCACACAACAATGAAATTGCCTAATAATAAATTTCTCAGAACATATCCTTATTGTTAAGCAGGGCATGACTGTATCTGATAAGGAATTGGTATGTACGATATATAAAGAACTTTTACACCTTTATAAGGAAAAAGGCAAATAATCCAATTTTAAAAGCGGACTGAGAAACTGAATACACATTTTGCCAAAGAAGATATACAAATTGTCAACAAGCACATGAAAAGATGCTCAACGTCATTAGCCATTACGCAAATGCAAATCAAAACCACAATGAGATATATTCCACATCCATTACGGTGACGGGTATCAGAAAGTCATACAACAAGTGTTGTAGAGGCTGTGGAAAAATCTGAACCCTTATACACTGCTAGTAGGAAAGCAAAACGATGTAGCCGCTTGAGAAACCAGTATCACAGTTCCTGAAACAGTCAAACATATATGACCTAGCAATTCCACTCCTTGTATTTACCAAAAAAAAAAAAAAAAGATAACATACTTTCACATAAGAACTTGTACATGAATATAGCAGCATTTTTTATAATAGCCAAAAGGTGACCACAATGCAAATATTCCTCAACTCAAGAATGGATAAACACATATTGCATATCCATACAACAGAACATTATTTGACCATAAAAAAGACTGAAATACTGATACATGTATAAATCAATCTTGAAAACATTACGCAAAGTGAAAGAAGCTAACCACAAAAGACAGCATATTATATGATTCCATTGAAATGTCCAAAATAGGCAAATCTATAGAGATAGAAAGTAGATTAATAATTCTTCAGGTGCAGGAGGATATGGGGGCTTGGAGGTTATAGCTAAATGGTGTGGGCTTTCTTTTTAAGGGATAAAAATATTCTACATTTGACTGTGGTGATGGTTGAACATATCTGTGAATATACTAAAAACCATTAAATTATATATTTTAAGTGGATGAATTGTATGATTTGTGAATTATATCTCAATAAAACTTACAAAAACTCAAGATGAAACTAAAGAAAGTTGGAAAGGAGAATTAATAGGGATAAAGACAAAATTAATGATACATAAAAAAACTCATTAGAGATTAAAAGTAAAACCAAAACCTGGTTTTGTAAAGCCAATAATGTTGATAATTCTTGTCGTTTCATTCCTAATAAAAATGCTAAGAAAAGTAGTAATACAAAGCTCTTCAAATTGATAACTACTTACCTAGTTATATAGTATATATATAGTATAAAATCATTATGCATATAGCTATTCCAATGCAAACTGAGAATAAGCAATGGTTGGAGGAACTTTAATGGATTAAGATTAGAAAACCATGATGACAGACTACAGATTAAAAATGAAAAGGTAAAGTCATCATTATATGTATTTGCAGATGACATAATTATATATGTTGAAAACATAAGAATATTTCAGAATTCATAAGAGAATTTGGTAAGGTGGCTGGATGTGAATTTGGAATGGGAGGGATGAGCATTTGGAGAGTGCTAATCAGCCTTTTTATTGTGCATCTCTGAGGAGTTTAGCTTATTGCAATAAATATGCATTGCATGTCTGGTTTGAAGGGAAAATATAGTAGTAAAAACAAGTAAGATAAAATCTCTCAATGCAGAAAAAATACTTAAATAAAATTAAGTGTATTTGAATTTCACAGGGACTTGGGGAGTCAGATTTTCAAGAAACCTGAAGTAACCCCAAACTACCTAGCTATTTCATTCCAAATCATGTCAACTTCCACCCTGTTTCTCTACTTTTAGAATTTGCAGGTAGATTTTTTTTGTCCTTCATATGAAAATGGTAATTTTCCAACAAGAAAGGCTTTCCTGGGTCACGATACCTTCTTCCCTTGTATATATAAAGGTATCTTTCTTCCTATAGGACTGGTTTTTTAGTTAGGCCAAGAAATTCAGACAATTTAACCTTAAGAAGGGCAAGAAAGGAGCTAGCCAATGAACAATCCATTCCAAATCGAAATGACTACAACCTGTTTTCTAAGCACATCTTTTTGACAAACAACTTTGGCAAATCCAAAGAAAAATCCACTAGATATTGAGGGGTATTTTCTCATCATTAATAAGAAGGATTATAATAGACACCGTTCATTGCATAATCTACATATGTTCTCTCTTTATCATTTCTCATTATTATCCCCAGTTTAAAATTGAGGAAACTGAGCCTTAAAAAATGTAAATAATTGGCCCAAGGTCATAAAAGTTGATGAAGCTGCAGTTTCTATCAAATGACAACCACCTCCCATTATTTTGTACTCCCCACAGTGTCCCATACATATTAAGTACTTGTATTAAAATGTGTGAAGGAGAGAATTAAGCCACTTTATCTCTTCTTTTCCTGTTCATTGTTCTGCCATCTCTACGCATAATGTTAAAGACCTGAAAATAAAGTGAAAAATATGTCTCTGGGGAAATTAATCAATTGCCAGGACAGGCTTAAGGAGAAATATTTGCATAAGACATAAAAAAATGACCAACAACACTAGTAGCACATAAAATTATTTGGGCGAGAAATACACTTATATTAGCATCTTGCAGTTATCTCTTTCCATGTGTGCACTTTTGTCTTCCTCTCTTTTTGTTTGTTTTTCTTCTTATCTTAATTACGTGAGCATTTGCATCATCCTTAGGCATAAACTGAATTTCAGTGGAAGGTATGAGCTACTGGTTAAGATGCCCTGCACTGGGTAAAGACAATTAAAAATGATGAGTCTGGAGGGAGATCCAAGATAGTGGAGAAGATAAACACTGTGCCTGCTTCCTTCCATGAGAAAATTAAAAATTATAACCAAATTTTGGAACAATCAACCTAGAACCATCTGAAGTCTGGCTGAACAGAAGTTTTATAACTAAAGATATAAAGAAATCAAGTCAAGACTGGTAGGATGAGCAAAGACATGGAACTGGCTGGCCCCAAACCTCCCTGTGGCAGTTGAGAAGCAGGAGGGATATCTTGGCCGCAGAAGTTCTCCCCAGAGGAGTGAAGGACCCCAGCCCCACACCAGCCTCTCTAGTTAAGAGTACTGGGGCCAGGAAGAAGAGCCCTCACAACATCTGGCTATAAAAAACAGTGGGGATTTCAATCATCAGGGTGGGATGGAAGGCAGCAAGAAACCCAGGTATCCTCTTAAAGGGCCCGTGTACAGACTTTTCACTCCCAGGCATTCACCTTGGGCTCCAGCAGAGGGACAGTAATTTGGGGGGTGCTAGAGATATACAGGGGGTAGTAGACTGAGTTGTGTGGCCTCCAGACGAAAGCTGGAGTACAGTCAGCATTTTTGCTGTGAGTGGTCCCTCTCCTGTGCAACCAGCAAGTGGGCACCATCTTTCCTGTGTTGAGCCCGCCCCTTATGCTTACATCCAAATCGGAATCCGATTTGTGTGGTGAGCTCTACAGCTCTGCCCTGCTGACTCACTGAGACCCTACCCCACCCAATTCCCTCAACGCTGGAGGTACTTTCTCTTGAGCAGCCAGCCCTGCTGGCATTTCACTTTTTTTTTGGAAAACTCAAGAGTAGGGCGGCAACTGGCCTCAGTGTGCTCTGACACTTTTACTGAGTAACTTCAGGCTTAGCACTGGCACCAAACCAGAATTTACCTTAACCTGGTGACCACAACTCTTCCCACTCCAGAGACTCTCTGAGACCCTGCCTCACCCAACTGGTATACGGCATGAAGCTTTATCAGTGGTTGAATCTTAAGGGAGCTGGCAGGTGACATCAGGCCTCAGGGTGTCCTGGCTTTCTGTGGAGCTACACCAGGCCTGGTACTGGTGGAAGACATGCTCATTTCACAGTGTGGCCTCTCCCATGGGCCTCCAGAGTTAGCACAGGCAGTGAACAACAGCAGAATTCTTTGTACCTCCTACCAGGTAGCCCCTGTCCAGTCACAGGCAGTGGGCCTCCACTGGAGCCCCTCACAGAACCAACATAGGAGGTTGGCTGCAGACCACTGTAGAGCACTACCCAATAAGTTCCACAAGTGGCACACACAAAAGGTCATCTCAACAGGCACCAGAGTCTGCTGGGGTGAATACCACTCAGTGGGGTAAGCCACCCCTGCACCGCAGCTTGTAAGCTGTGGATGTGGCCAAACCCCACAGCCAATCAGCCTGAGGGTCAATCTCACCCACTGACATGCCAATAGCAACCAAGGCTCAACTGTAACAGGAGGGCACACACAACCCACACAAGGCACACTCCTGGAGCACCCGGTGCAGGTGACCAGGGAGACTGTGCCACTGGGCCTCACAGGGAACTTACTACATAAGGCTACCTGGCCAAGCCTGGGGGGCATAGAAGATCTACCTAATATATAGAAACAAACAGAGGCAACCAAAATGAGGAAACAAAGATATATGTCCCAAATGAAAGAACAGGTGAAAACTCCAGAAAAAGGACTAAACAAAATGAGGCGAGCAATCAACCAGATACAGAATTCAAAACAATGGTTATAAGGATGCTCAAGAAACTTAGTGAAAACTTCAACAAAGAAATAGCAAGCATAAAAAAATGGGCATAAAAACCATAAAAAAAAATCAGTCAGAAGTGAAGAATATAATAACTGAAATGAAAAATGCACTGGAAGGAGTCACCAGCAGACTAGATGAAGCAGAGGATCGAATCAACAATTTGGAAGGCAAGGTAGCAGAAAACACCCAGTCAAAACAGCAAAAAAGAAAAAAGAATCCAAAAAATGAGGATAGTTTAAGAGACCTCTGGGACAACACCAAGTGTAACATTTGCATCATAGGGGTACCAGAAGGAGAAGAGGGAAAGCAAGAGATTAAGAATCTATTTGAAGGAATAATGACTGAAAACTATCTTAACCTGGTGAAAGAAATAGACATACAAACCCAGGAAGTGCAGAGAGTCCCAAACAAAATGACTCCAAAAAGCCCCACACCAAGACATATCATAATTAAAATGCTAAAGGTTAAAGACAAAGACAGAATTCTAAAAGTAGCAAAAGAAAAGCAATTAGTTACCTATAAGGAAGCTCCCATAAAACCATCAGCTGATTTCTGAACAGAAACTTTGCAGGCCAGAAGGGATTGGCAAGAAATATTCAAAGTGATGAAAATTGAGGACCAATAATCAAAATTACTCTACCCAGCAAAGCTATCATTTAGAATTGAAGGAGAGATAAAGAGCTTCCCAACAAGAAAAAGCTAAAGGAATTCATCACCATCACACCAGTATTACAAGAAATGTTAGAGGAACTTCTTTAAGATAAAAAAAAGTTGTGAATAATAAAATGGCAATAGCTACATATCATCAATTACTTTCAATGTAAGTGTATTAAATGATCCACTCAAAAGACACAGGAAGGCTGAATGGATAAGAAAACAAGACTCTTACATATGCTGCATGCAAGACTCACTTCAGATCGATAGACACACACAGACTGAAAATAAAGGAATGGAAAAAGATATTCATGAAAACAGAAATGAGAAAACTAAAAAAAAAAAAAAAAAAAAAAAAAAAAAAAAAAAAAAAGCTAGAGTAGCAACACTTATACCAGACAAAAGAGACTTTAACTTTTAAACAAGGCTATAACAAGAGGCCAAAAAGGACCCAGTAATCCTACTTCTGGGTATTTATCCAAAGAAATCCAAAACACTACTTCAGGAGACATTTGCATCCATATGTTCATTGCAGCATTGTTTACAATGGCCAAGATGTGAAGACAGCCTGGGTGTCTGTCAATGGATGAATGGATAAAAAGGAGGTGGTACACATATACAATGGAACATTGCTTGACCATGGAAGGAAATGGGTTCTTGCTATCTGCGGGGACATGGACGGACCTGGGGGGTATTGTGCTGAGTGGGTATGTCAGATAGAGAAAGACAGATGCAATGAGATTTCGCTTATAGGTATGTGAAATCTAAAGAACAAAATAAATAAACAAAGCAGAAACAAACTCATAGATACATAGAACATTTTGATGGTTGCCAGATGGGAGGTGTGTTGGGGATGAGTGGAAAAGGGGAAGGGATTAAGAAGTACAAATTGGTTGCTACACAGTAATCATGGGAATGTAGGGTATTTCATAAGGAATATAGTCAGTAATATTATAATAACTGTGTATGGTGTCTGATGGGTACTAGCTTTGTTGGGGTGATAAATGGGAGGGGGTTGGGGTCAGGGTGTAAAAGGTGAAAGGAGTAAGAAGTACAAATTGGCAGTTACAAAATAGTCATGGGGATGTAAAGTAAAGCATAGGGAATATAGTCAATAATATGGTAATAACTATGTATAGTGCCAGGTGAGTTCTAGACTAGTCAGGGAAACCTTTTCTGAAATTATACAACTGCCTAACCACTATGGTGTACACCTGAAATTAATATAAAATAATATTAAATGTCCACTGTAATTGAAAAATTAAAAAGGGGGGGGAATGGTGAAGGGGAATAAGAGGTCCAAATTTCCAGGTATAAAAAAAATAAGTCATGGGGATATAATGTACAGCATGGGGAATATAGTCAATAATATTGTGATAGCAAGATATAGTGTCAGATGGTTCTGGACTTATCATGGTGATCACTTCTTTAGCTTTATAAATGTTGAATAACTATGGTGTACATCTGAAACTAATAAAATGTTGCATGTTAGTTGTATTTTAATAAAAATCTTTTTAAAAATGATGAGTCTGGTCCTAGAGTAATGCAGACAAGGGCCTAATGCCCATTACTTGTAACTTCCAGGAATTCGCCCCTCCTTCCTGCAGGCCCCAGAGCTGATGGAGCTGTTCAAAGGGTTGGACCAAATTCCGCTGCTGGAAAGGAAACCACAAATATCAGAGCTGCACTCCTCAGTTAGATGCCTCTCAGTCACCTTTTGATCCCGGGATCCTGACACTCTGCCTGTTGTCTTGCCAGAGCCCCAGCGTCTGGCCTTAGGAATAATATTACACTCCTCCCCCAAGCCTTTGAATGACAACATTTTTGTTACAGTATTTTAATGCTCTAATAAATTCCTCAGTTGTGGTTAGCACACCAGACTATTTAGACATAGTCCACAAATTGTTTGGACTGCGGGGGAGGCTGTGGTGTTCACATTTTCAGACTGGTTTAGATGGCTTCAGATGGCCGAGGATGTAATAGGTCTTCAGGAAGATGTCCAAATGGGCTTCTTTAATAAAAACATCATCCATAAAGTGACCTGCAAAATCAAGAGACTCACACAGCAAGGATGGTGTTAGTTCATTCTGTGGTTTTCAGGTAAAATCACATCATCTGGTTTTCATCACAGGGTGAAAAAGTGACTCAGGAGAGATTTGCTGTGGCAGCCAAGGTGAATTATTGGGAATTGCAGGGAATCTATGCACTTTGTTGGTCCCAGGCCATGCGGAGATATCATCAGCTGTAGTTTTGTTTTATTTGCCTTCCTTGGTTGGATTAAGAACATTTTAGAAGATGCTCCAAAGTCTTTCCAGGCCTGTGCTGTAGCTACTGAGTACTTGAAATGTGACTAGTGGGCAATGAGGAATTTAATTTTTCATTTTATTTAATGTTAATTTAAATTGAAAAAACTGTATTCAATTCAGTTACTGGAACACTTAAGTACATTTGATACAAATTTGGTCCATGAATCTACTTTTCAACCACTGATTTTTATCAAATACCAATTAAGTATTTCTGAGAAAATTTAGCACTCAAACAGATATGCATATGTGATAAATGTCTAATATACATAGGATTTTGAAGACTCAGTATGAAAAAGAAAAGTAAACTATTTCATCAAAAATTTCTTAACATTAAGTCCCTGTTGAAATGACAATATTTTGGATAAATCGAGTTAAATGAAATACATAACTAGAATTTATTCCATCTATTTCTTTTGTACTTTTTAAATGTGGCTACTAGAAAATTTTAAATTATATCTGAGGCTCACATTATATTTCTGTTGGGTTACACTGATCTAAACCATGCTGCTACTCCTGCTGGCTTAAAGGGACAGGCCGTACTTACAGCATTGCTTCTGGAATCAGACACCAAGCAGCATCTTTAGATCCCCTGAGCTAATACGCTTGACAGCTTCAAGCCTGTTGTCTATACTGATATGGAGTCCATGTCAAACCAAATTAAACTTATGTTAATTCAGTCATACTACAATTTCAGATTTGAATCAGGACTTGAGGTGGTTCCCAAGAGCTTGCAGTGTTGTAAAGATAAACATATGACACACAACAAATAGTGAGCAATGGAAAGCAGGGTAATAAGACACCAAATTAAGCTTTGGTGGGGTTATTAGGTAATATACAGGGAGCTCAATTAAATTTAAAATTTCAGATAAATAATTTGTTTAGTATAAGAATGTTCCATACAATAAGAGAATGTCCTGTGTTTTCATTGGCTAATTCTGGCAATCCCAAGAAGCTAAGGCTATAGAAAATCAAAGAGGAGAGAAATCCCTTCTCTTGGAAGAACCTAGCCAAGTTCTACAAGGGTCTGAGGATGTGCATAGAACTTGCTATTTTCTTTAGTAAATACATAATGCACACCTTGCCTTTGTACTGCTGTTTTTACTTCTGGATGAGATCTGAGTTCTGTTCAGTCGCTGTGCAGTTTATTGATGAAAGGAGGCAGAGGAAAGAGTACAGCTTATACTTCTGCACTTACGACTTTTCTCTTAGTCCACAGGCTATCATGGGTAAAAGTCATGTCTTCCTGTAGGAATGGGTTTTCAGTAGCAGTCAGCTGTCGGACCTGGCGGAACAAACCCAAAGGCAGGCTTAAACTGTCATGAAACCTATTCTGAAACAAGGAGGAAAAGAAATTCACAAATACTGAAATGTACCGTGTTCTTCTGGTCTCCTCACAATGGCCAACTGGTTTGGGAATGGCCAATGGATTCTCTCTGCAGTGCAAACATCACATTTGACAAGATATCAAGATCTAAAGAATTCACTTGGATTCTTCATGCCACAACGTATGTTCCCATTCTAAGATTGAAACGAGGAAAGTGGGGAGAACACCTATGTCACCTTAGAGTGGAGGTGGAGAAACAACCTGTTCTGTGTTGATGGACACACTGAGCCCAGGAACCCTCACACAGCTCTCTAAATGCCAAGCAAAAGGGCGCATCCCAAATATCCAATGTACTGATATTTATCTAATAAAGGAGAACTGTATTCTTGAGTTCCCAGTTCTGAGATTCCAGAAGGACTACTTGTTGAGAGGCATTAGTTCACGTACCTTGTCTAAGATCAGATGGCCCATCTTTGTCCTCACAGATGGGCCATCTTGCACCTTCAAATACCTTCTTTATTACCAATCTGCTTTTTTACCCCTTCGCTGAATTTGAGCAGGTTATGGCACTTAGAGTCCCTGCAGGATGTTACATTGCACTCAGGTATACGAGCTGACTGGCTTGTCTCATTTATGTGATCCGTTCCCTTGGATTTGTCATATTTAAAGTATTTCCAGGCATTTCAAAGCAGTGATTTAAAAAAAATCCTTAAAAAGAACTTATTTTAATTTAGGAATTTAATTAGGATATAGAAGTGGTGGAAGGTAGGATCCTGTTAAAACAAAATCAAACAATTTCAGATGAAACCATCCTTCATGCTTGATTTTCTGAGTTATTTTAATTGCTACTTTGGTGGCCTTTTGCTACACCATGTGTCAGACTCCAGGCTTCTGAATTTTTGTTCAGGATATTCCTACAATGACTAGGCAGGAAGTCCAAAGGATTACGAAACATTGTTAAAATTTCAAAGTCACTCTTTTCCTCACCCATTTACCCCAAAGAAATGTAAAACTTTGGTCTGTTGATATTTAAACATTCATAAATATGGAAAACTTTTTAAAGATAAAATGTGTAAATATGTGGGTAAATTTATATAAACATCAACTATAAGCAAGTAATATCTTGGTGAGTTTTAAAACATGGAATCAAGATGGAATGGAATGAACAATGGAAGAATCAGCAATGAAATATAAGTCAGAGGACAAAAGTAGTTAAATGGTTCTATGGTTTTTGCCTTGTTCAGGAAGAGGGTGAAAATATAAATTAATATTAGATATTGGTACATTACAAATATATGTGTTCTCTAAGATAAGTTCTCTTATCTTATCTCCAAGATAAAAAGGATTAAATGGAATAGTAAAAACTAATCTGAAAGAAGGCAAGAAGAAAGAGTGAAAAAAATAGAATAGACAGTACAAATAGAAAGCACACAGTAACATGTTAGTGTTATTATTTTAATTTTTTTGTTGAAATACATGAGGTCTGACAATTAAGTTCGCAAACTTGTTGCAAAGATGTTGCTAACCTTTTTTGATATCAGAGGGATTACTCATTATGAATTTGTACCAACTGGACAAACAGTTAACTAAATTTACTATTTGAAAGTGCTGAAAAATCTGTGTGAAAAAGTTAGACCACCTGAAATTTTCGCCAAGAATTCATGGCTCTTGCATCACAACAATGCACCAGCTCACACGGCACTGTCTGTGAGGGAGTTTCTAGCCAGTAAACAAATAATTGTATTGGAACACCCTCCCTACTCACCTGATCTGGCCCCCATTGACTTCTTTCTTTACCCAAAGATAAAGGAAATATTGAAAGGAAGACATTTTAATGCTATTCAGGACATCAAGGGTAATATGACGACAGCTCTGATGGCCATTCCAGAAAAAGACTTCCAAAACTGCTTTGAAGGGTGGACTAGGCACTGGCATCAGTGCATAGCTTCCCAAGGGGAGTACTTCAAAGGTGACCATAGTAACATTCAGCAATGAGGTTTGTAACACTTTTTCTATGATGAGTTCACAAATTTAATCGTCAGAACAAATGTATAAGTTTAAGGTATACATGTTGACTTGATATGTTTATATATTGCAATATAATCGGAATTGTAGCATTAGCTAACACTTCTATCATGTCACCTAATTATAATTTTGTGTGTGTGTGTGTGTGTGGTGGGAATAATTAAGATCTAATCTCTTAGCAAGTTTGATGCTTATAATACCACATTGCTGTCTATAGTCACTACACTGTGCATTAGATCTCCAGGATTTATTTATCTACTAGTTGCAAATTTGTATCCTTAAACAGCATCTCTCCTCTTCCCTCAGCTCCCCAGCCCCTGGTGACCATCATTTTACTCTGTTTTTATGAGCTCATCTTTTTTATATTTCACGTATAAGTTAAATACAGTATTTGTCTTTTTCTGTCTGATTATCTTACTTCTAATAATGTCCTCAAAGTCTATCCATGTTATCCCAAATGCAGTACTTCCTTCTTCTCATGGTTTAGTAATATTCCATTGCATATATATATATATATATATATATATATATATATATATATATATCACACATCTACTTTATCTGTTCAACCATTCACTGGCACTTAGGTTGTCACCATATCTTGACTTTTGTGAATAGTACTGCAATAAATATAGGAGTGCTTATATCTCTTAAATATCCTGTTTTTATATCCTTTGGGTGTATACCAAGAGTGGAATTACTGGATCATATGGTAGTTCTTTTTTTAATTTTTTGAGGAACTTCCACACTGTTTTCCATAGTGGCTGCACCAATTTACATTCCCACCAACAGTGCACAAGGGTTCCCTTTCTCCAAGTCCTCGCCAGCACTTGTCTTCTTGATGATAGCCATTCCAAGACATGTGAGATAATACGGCATTGTAGCTCTGATACGCATTCTTCTGATAATTAGTGATATTGAGATGGTAGTTTTAAATTCAGATATATCAGTATCAGATATATCAGTAAATTCAGTATCTGAATTTAAAACTTCCATTTAATGTGGTAGTTTTTTAAAACTACCACAGTTTCAGTAGTTTTTTAAAACTATTAGTTTTTTTAAAACTATTCGGTAGTTTTTTAAAACTAATAGTTTTTTTAAAACTATTCAGTAGTTTTTTAAAACTACTGAATTTAAAACTACCATTTAATGTGGTTATTACATTTAACCACATTAAATGTAAATGGAATAACTGTCCAACTGAAAGTCAAAGATTGTCATGTTATATAAAAGCTAGATGATATTTAAACAAATCACAGGACACAGGAAGTTTTGAAGAAAAAATGGGAGCACACAATGTCATATATAGATGATGTATTCCAGAATTGTGCATTTGACACCTTTACTAACCATTGTCACCCCAATAAACTTTAATTAAACAAAAACAACAACAAAAAAAGAAGGAGAAAAAAGAATGGAAGAAGACATGTCATGCAAAACACTAATAAAAAGAAAGCTGGTGTAGCTCTAGTAATATCAGACCTTTTTTTATACAAAAAGTATTTTGAGAGATAGAAAGATACAATTTGTAATAAACATTTCAATTAACCAGAAAGATAAATTTCTAAATGTCTGTGTGTCTAATAAGATAACAAAAAAATAGATAAAGTAACCATTGGCAAGAATATAATGAAAAATAGACAAATTCACTATCACGGGAATATAAACAAACCTGCCTCACTGACCTAGAACAAACATGGCAAGAGTTAATGAGGATATAGAATATTTGAATGGCACTTCCAGCAAATCTGATTTAGAGGACGTATACAGGACATTGTCTCTAGCAACTGCAGGACACACACCCTTATAGATTACACACGGAGCTTTCACATTTACCATTTGCTGACCAATAAAGTATGTTTCATTTAAATGTACTTCTCAGCCATCCTGTCTATTCCTCATATCATAATTCTTGTTAGGTATATGTTAAAATGTTGTCTATCTTCCATTCCTTATAACTGTAATCCTTGTTTTTAAATGATTTTCATGCTGTAGTCTAGGTGATTTCTTTAGTATCATCTTCTAATTCAGTAATTCTTCAGTTGTGTCAAGTCTAGAATTTATCTATTGAGTTTTTAATTTTAAATATTTTTTTTAATTTCTAGAACTTTTAGAAGAGACTTGGGAGAAAAAATATACAAGTGTTTGAAATCCACATAAACAACTATGTGGATCAGAAACTGAACAGCACCGAGCAGATGCAGCCTCTCAGGCATTGCCAACCACCATGAGAGAGAGTAGAGTGGGGACAGATGGCCTTAGGGGATGCAAGGAACAGAGAGTATCTCAGATAGCCTCTCAGGGCTTTAGTGGTCCCAGAATGGAATGGGAGGATACTGAACTTTACTTAATAAGAGGCGGTGGATCTGAAGGAGTCTCATCACCAGGAGGAGGTTGGGCTATAACAGAAAAAGCAGCAAATGGACTGTATCACTGAAGGATGGTTGGGATCATAAGAACCTCATCAGACACGCATGTGGGGAGATGACCACTCATAAGGACCGGATATCATAGAGCATCTGAGTGGATGCCATCTGCCACTAAGACACACGAAGGGTGTGGACTGGATGTTTTCCCACCCTATCCCCACACTGTGCTCTAGGTACAGTCCTCAACTTCAGAGACATCTTAGGGAGGGAGAGGGTGTGAAAGCCAGAATTGATTTATACTGAAACGGGCTTTCTGAGAATTAACTGAGTTCTGTTTTCTGTCAGCAGGAAAGATGAGGTATTGAGATAGAAACTAAGTTAAATTACAGAAAAAAATAAAGTTGTCTATTTAGCACATCTCCAGTTGAGTTTCATGAATATACTATTTTATCCTAGATTCAGAAGCATTTTAGGATGGAAAGAACTCCCCATGTCACCAAGTTTATCCCAGCATCACAAAGACAAGGAATCTAAGGTATCTGGGCCTCAGTGACATGAAGCATGAAGGTACTAGTCCAAGGTCACCCTGCTGTGTCGTAACAAGATAAGGACTCAGAACCAGGACTCCTATTAAGTAACTTTTCTGCCCTAAAATTTTTAGTCTGTTCTTATATGAGATCCTCCAAGAAGGCGAGAACTACCACTTTCTTGATTCTGTCACACAGAAAAGAATATATTTATTTTCTTAATTCTTTTGTATCATAATAACTGTGCAATTGATCATTTCTAACACACACACACACACTCACACGATATTAGCGGTTTCCTGAAGGGTACATTAAACAGATTCCTGGGCTCCACTTCGAGTTTCAGATTCAGTAGATCAGGGGTGAGACCTGAGAATCTGCATTTCTAACAAGTTCCAATGTGAGGCTATTGCTGCTGGTCTCAGGATCACACTTATAAAACCAGTGTCCCAGATTGTGTTTCTTGAAAATTCCATTAAACATCTTTGTTGGCTTTTGCCATGATTTCCACTGAAGAAATACTTTTTAAGTTTTCCTCAGATGTTCTTCACTCACATTATGCCTTTCTAATTACTCTTTTTAAATTATTATTATTAAAAAAATTCAAGTATAGTTGGCATATAATATTACATTAGTTATATTAGTTTCAGGTGTACCTTAAAATGTGATCACCCCCCTAATTCTAGTAATCATCTCTCACTAGGCAAACTTTTCACAATATTATTGCCTATATTCCCCTTCACCTTTTTCACTCATCTCCCTGGTAGCCATCCATTTGGTCTCTATTTCTATGAGCCTGTTTTTTGTTTGTTTTGTTTTGTTTTTTTAGACTCCATATATAAGCAAAACCATACAGTATTTTCTTTCTCTGTCTGATTTATTTCACTTAGCATAATACCCTCTAGGTCCATCCATGTTGTCACAATTGGACAGATTTCATTCTTTTTTATTACTGTATAATATTACATTGTGTATATATACCACATCTTCTTTATCCATTCACCTATTGATGGACACTTTTGCTTCCACGTCTTGGCTGTTGTAAATAATGCTGCAATGAACATACGGAAGCATATTACTTTTCATTTCAGAATTTTCTTGGCTATTTTCTCATTTTCTTCCCAAAGAATAAATCTAAGTTCCCCCTAAATATCATTCCTATTTTGTTGACATTGTATTGAGTTTATAGGTTATTGAAGGGATAACTAGTATCTTCTCACTACTGGGTCATACTATCTTTCAAACAGGATATACTTGTCTATTTACTTAAACCTCATTCTAAGTTTTTTTATGGTTTTTCTTCATGTGTATTTTATTTTGAAGCTTATTCTCAGGCAGTTTATATTTGAAGATTGTTTTAGTGATTAGGATCTTTTTCCACAGTATTTTCTAAATGTTCCTTGGTGGTAAATAGGGAAAGCTATTGCCTTTTGTTCTATATTTATTTTTATTTATATGTTCTAAAACTCAAGAGTTTATTTGTGGCTTAATATATAATACTTTTTTTAAAGTTCTATATTCCCTGGAAAAAGGCATTCTCTCTGTAGAATATGTAGTAAAAAATGTACCTTTAAGTACAATTTATTTATTTTATTAATAATATTTTTTAAATCATTGCTTATTCTTGAATTACTTTGAGATAGGCACACTTGTACAAATTTCCCAATAAATATATGTATATATATGGCTTTCTTTGAATTTTTTAATTTTTAAAAATTATTCATTTTTTTGTTACAGCTGATATTCAATATTATTTTATATTAATTTCAGGTACACAGCATGGTGGTTAGACATTTGTATAACTTAAGAAGTGACCCCCCGATTAGTCTAGTACCCACCTGGCACTGTACATAGTTGTTGTAACATTATTATTGACACTATATACTGTATGCTGTATTTTACATCCCCACGACAATTTTGAAACTACCAATTTATATTTCTTAATCCTTTCACCTTTTTCACTCAGACTCCCAACCTCCTCCCATCTGGTAACCATATTTATCTATGACTCTGTTTCTGTTTTGTTTGTTTGTGTTTTTGTTTGTTTGTTTTGTTCTTTAAATTCCACATGTGAGATCATATTGTATTTCTCTCTCTCTGACTTATTTCACTTAGCATAATACCTTTCAGGTCCATCCATGTTGTTGCAAATGGTAAGATATTCTTTTTATGGCTGAGTAATATTCCATTGTATATATGACTATATCTTCTTTATCCAATTCTCTATTGATAAGCAGTTAGGTTGCTTCCATAGCTTGGCTATTGTAAATAATGCTGCAATGAACATAGGGGTGCATATATCTTTTCAAATTAGTGTTTTAGATTTCCTCCGATAAATACTCAAAATTGGAATTGTTGCATCATCAGGTAGTTCTATTTTTAATTTTTTGAGGAACCTCCATACTGTTTTCCATAGTGGCTGCACCAATTTGCAATCCCAACAGTGCACGAGGATTGCCTTTTATCCGCATCCTCGCCAACACTTGTTTTTTTATTTGTTGATCTAAATTACTTATATCATGTTGCATTAAAATAATTCATCTTCTTTTGTGAGGACAAGTCTTGTTTGTGACAACGTTACGAAAAATTTGCAATTATTTGAATATCTCTCCATCTTAACTTGTTTCAAAGCACATTTCCAACTTCAAACATTTAATTTTGTTGTAATACTTCTTCAAGGAACTTTTTTCCATGAAGCATAATGCCTAATATTTTCTGAGTCCTTTCATTTGAGAACGCATGTCTGTTGTCTTCACATATATAAGACAACCTAACAGGAACTAACATTCCTGGATCACAACCTTTTCCTCTCAAAATTGCTTTGAGGCCCCTTTTGTCTTCTGCATTTAGGGTTAAGTTTAACACCAGCCTAATTCTTATTTATTCATGGATTACTTTTTTTCTTATTATTTCCTTGTATAGAAGCTTGATAAATTGTTTTCTTCTATGTAGTTGAAAAGTTTTCTAGACTATGTCTTGGTGTGAATTTGAGTGAAAAACAGTGAGCCTTATTCAGTACAGGCAACTCTTTTCTTGGACTCAAGAAATGTCCTTCTATTAGAGTTTCAATTTTAACTTTCTTACCTTTTTCTATGTCTTTTAAGGGCAGAGTACATAAGGACAAACAAAAAATGCAAAATCTTTGTTTTCATGGAGCTAATTATTAATCGAGTGAGTGAGACACTCATTAGAGGAGTATATTTCTACCATACCACTACTGGTGTTATTACCACCCAACATGTGTTCAACATTTACTGCATACCAGACTCTGTATTAAGCTGTTTATATTTATTGTCTTGTTTAATTTGCATGAAAGCAGAATGAAGACGATTCTGTGATTAATTAGGTTTATTGATGAGGAGATTGCATCTCCAAGATGTCAAGTAAATTGCCTGAGCTGGGATTTGAACACAGCTAACTGAAGAGCAGGAAAGAATGCATGCATTTTAGGCAGAAGGAACAATTAACTCTGGGAAAGGGAAGAGATTGGTGAATTTCAGGAAAGAAAACAAAATCTGTGACTGAAGAATACGGAGCTAGGGATAAATAATCAAAAGTAAGGCTAAAGAAAAAGGTTGGAGTCAAATTGTGCCCTTTCTGGGAAATTTGGAAATTTGGCTACCATGACATTGTTTTATTTTGTTCTTTACTGCCTTTGAGGCTAATTTTAATCCTACTACTATGTTTTTAATTTCTTGCAGACCTTCTATATCCCAGCTTCCACATTTGAAAGCAATTCCATCTTCTTCTCTTTCTTGAATTTCATTGTTCAAACTCAAGTCCTCTTTTATCTCAGCCTATTTTCTCTTTATGAACCAAGTTGAGAAAGCTAAAGAGTTTTCTGAAGTTTTCACATGGATTCTACATTAGATAATCTTCAGACTGCTTCCCCTTTGTTGTCTGAGTGCTGCACTTGCATATTGTTCCAGAGTATCTTTTAATGCACCCCATTTTCAAACTTGTGAAAGAACTGTTGCTCATTTTATGTCCTTGCACAAGATAAAACCTGTCCCAACTCAATTTTCACCTGAGCGTTAGGTGAGTACATGGACCCAGGTCTTGTTGTCTGTACATTGTGTGATGGCAGATCCATTTCCAGGTCTAGAGTTTGGAAAATTCTGTGATGCTCCAGTCTAATTCCTGCTTCTGGGGGATTTTCACACTTTTTTTTTTTTTCTGTTCTTAAATGGGGGTATTTTTTTCTTCTTTTCCCCATTTTTTTCTTTGTTGTTGGATATTTACTGAGGCAGAACTTGCAAAACAAAAATTCCCAAAATGTACAATCCTTGAGATTTTTCCTGGTTACATCTCTACTTTGATCACTTTACTCTTAGATAGAGCCACTCCCACGCCTCCCTGTGCAGCCCTGCTGTTTTCCTGCACAAAAAAATAAATAATAAATAAAAAAATAAAAAATCTTTACAGGGATATAATATGATGGGGGTGAAATTTTCTTGACCCTAGAAAACACTTAAAAGTTGTCAGAGGGATGCATGTTATTTACTCACTAGGATAGGTCATAGGCCCCTGAGACAGTGCAGGGAGTGGAAAGAGAGAGGCAAGTAAAAGCAATTTCTTACTTTTTTGGTAAAGATAACATTGTGTTTCATAAGTCTGGGTTTCCATGAGCCAAAGTCTGGATAGGGTTTTACTCATTCTGGCTCCCTATGCTTTATAATTAGATTAGTTGATACCAGATTTTGCTATCTTTTGCTCTTGTCTATTTTGGGTATCTTTTCCTCTTGTCTATTTTAACTTTCAGTGTTACTCTGAATTATTACCTTTATCCAGGTATTCACAGAAGCTGTCCAGCTTTCCACCATTTTCTGTTTGTGAGATAGTTTAGTAAAAATTTGAATTTGACACGAGCACAAAGAAAACTCTTTGGGGACTCATACCTAATATCTAATTCTTGGTTGTAATAAAAGGGGAAAAAAAGGAAACCTTTGCAATGCCAGCAGGTATGAACAAAGACTTGATCAGTGAAACTTGGATTGATAGCACCTCATCACTGCTATCTGGTCAAAAGGAACATCTATGGATTTTATTTTCTAGCCTAAATGTGTCAATTGGTTGAGAAAAACAATAATATATTTTCTTAATTATTGCAAATGTGGTTTATTTCTCCATTCTTCATTGATACCTTTCATATTCAAATATTCAATTTGGAGTGACACATCTCACCCTCTTTCTTTTCACCCAGTGATGATGTCTCATGATTGATCAGTGTTATTGAATCTCTCATTTTATATGTAACATTTTTATAGCATTTTACATGTAACATTGCTTTTCTAATACTTGTTCTCTGCCTTAAGTTTCCTTTTTTTCCTACCCCATTCTGCCTCCTGGATTGAGATGTTGTTTTGATTCTGAACATCCATTTTGCTAGTCCTGACTTTCTCCAAGCCTTTTTCAGTCGAAATCTGAAGGAAATAAGCAAGTGAGTCAGAAATCACTTCTTGTCAGACTCAGTGCCAGAAAATGAGCACTTTTGTGCTCAGTGAGAAAGCATTTACCCTTTCTTTACTTCTTGTAACTTGAAAGTAAATCCATCTCCTTCTCCTCTTTGAGTTTAATTCCCCAATCTCTATTTCAAAACAGAAAAAGATCAGGAGGAACATGCAAATGTTGGACATCCATCCTCAGCAACATATCATATTTATCACCTTTAATGTCCCCTTAATGTCTTTATGTCTTGTCTTTCTAACTTAGCTATGACTCCACTAGTAAAAATTATATGACTCATGTCCAATTCCACATTTAGCAAAATATCCAAAGCTTTGTTAGTGTGCAAGGCAATGAATATGAAATGAGGTCTACATTCTTTATTTGGATTAAGTTTAAAGCTTTTCAAATAACACCATCTGAAAATGTCATAGCATGACAAAGCAGCCATCCCTATGGGAGGGAACCTACCCATGGGGTGAAGGACCTAGGGGGAAAATAGACTGTTTTTCTTGCTATCTTACAACTCTCTTCTGCTCACTGCCACACATACCTGACTCCAGCATTTTTATGGATGAATAAAATAAGGCAAAAAAATTAACATAAAGGGACATTTTCAGATGGAAAATACTCTAGAGAAGGCTAAAATGTAAGGATTAATATGAGGTAGTTTAGGACAGGAGTCAAAGAACTATGACCCAAAGGCCAAATCTGACCTACTTTTGTAAACAGCTTTATAGGAACATTGCCATGCCCACTCATTTACATGTGATGTATGGCTTCTTTCCCACTACAAAGGCAGAGTTGAGCAGTTACAACAGAGACCATATGGCCTACAAAGCTTAAAGTATGCACTATCTGTCCTGTTACAGAAAAAGTTTACCACCCCCTGGTGTGATTGTTGGTTTCTACCTAGACTGTGTTCCTCTCTTTCTCTTTCCCAATAGGATTTGGATTGCTCTCTATTTCCACCTCTCTGCCATGCAGCCCAGGTGTTCCAAGGAATGCTCACCTTCCCCCATCTCTGACTGGTCCAAAATTTGTCCCATCAAGCTTGCTACAACAATTGGAACAGGATCTCAGGTCTAAGCCAATCAGTACATGGAAATCGCCTAACCATGGGAATTGTTTCAAAAATGGGTATGTAACCCAATTAAAATCATATGAGGAAGAGATTGCTCCAGATTTGGGGAAAATACATCCCTCTGCTTTTAATTGAGACCTATGGAAGAAACACTCTGTCCTATCCTGGATGGTATTGTTTGCAGCCCTGTAGCTATTTTTCCACCAGGAGGAAAGCCAGGAAGACAAATAGCCAGCACAGAGAAAGGTACAGCTAAGAGAAAGGCAGAGAGCTAGAGTTGGAATCCATAGATTCAGCTGACCTTCGACACTGCCTTATTTCTGGACTTACAATTACTTGAAGTAATTATTTTAACAAATTTTTAAAACAGGTTGAGTACTGGGTTTTCTGTTACCTGCAGCATAGAGGTTTCTAACCAAATTTCAATCCATTTAGTGTCATAGGATTTTGTGTTACTCATTTGTAGATCTAAAAATGTCTTTACCTCTGAATAGAACCTCCTCTCAGTATCTCCTGGGAGCTGTCTCTTTGAGTCACTGCCCAGAAGTATGCTTAATTCAAATCTCAGGGCTCAAGGTGGTCACCACGCTTTGTGATATCCTCGGGTACTTTTTATTCTACCACAGTCTTGTCACAATCATTTCTTGACTGAAGATCAGGAAATCTGTATGTGACATCCCAAGCTTGTAGCTTTTCATTAGCTTCCTACTTACTGCCCTCAGAAAAGTCCAACATTCTTTTTCTCATTATTATTAGTCTCAGGTGTACAAAACAATGTAATAGTTAGACATTTACCAACATTCTTAGTATGGTTTACAAGACCCTGTGTGTTCTGTTCTCTGTTCACCTCCCCAGCCTCATCCTGAATCATTTTCCCCTTCCCACTCTGCTATCTAGTCACACTATTTTTCTATTACTTCCTCTATGGAGCCATACTCAGTGTCTCCAAACATTTAAGAAATACTACTCTCTTTGCCTGGAATCCTTCCTCTTTCCAGTTTTCACCTACATCACTCTTGTTCATTATTCAACTTTCACCCAATGGTTGCTTCTTCAAAGATGACTTACCTAACCCTCAAGATTAGTTTAACTCCCCATTGTAAACTCCCATCTGCCTCTTCCGTCCTTTTTCATAGCATTCTTCCTATTTGTAGCTACTAATTCAAAATCTGTGTTTACAAGTACACTAGAAGCTACACGAAGGCTGAGGCCAGGTCTTTTATTTCACTACTAGATCCCACGTCCTCAGCACAGTGTCCAGCACAGAGCTGGTCATCAATATACGTGGCTCATGACAAAATTAGTAGTTTGGGCCATTTTTAAAATTGAAATTATGGGCACTATCCATGTTTAAACGCAGAGCACATTTCTAGTGACTCACATCTAGTGACTTGAAGAGAATGTTGGGTCGACACTAATAAATTCTTATTCTCTGACTCTCCGTTTTTCTAGAAAACATGAAGCACATCAGCGTCATAATGTGATAACCATTTATATGTTACAATATATCAAGCTCTCAACCAGGCCCTCACTGTCCACTGTCTTCAACTTTTAAAGTTCTTTAAAGTACATTTTATTAATCTCTTTCGGCTGGTGAGAAAACTGAGACTTAGCTTGCTAGTTATGTGTTAATCTGTCACTTTTACCAGCACAGACCATCATGGTGATTGTCAAACCTACAGAACAACTTCTCCCACATCTACATGAGTGAGGAATTTATGATCACTTCTATCACCAAGACTCCAGATCTGGATTCCGTGTGTGTGTGTGTGTGTGTGTGTGTGTGTGTGCGTACATATGCTACAATGCACTGAATTGTGCCATCCCCAAAGTCATATGTTAAAGCTCTCTCCATATGATAGTATTTGAAAATGGGAACTTTGGGAGGTAATTAGGTTTAGAGGGTGGGGTCATGAAAAGATTAATGAGGTCATGATCAGATTAATGCTGTTATAAAAAGAGATACCACAGAGCTCTCTCTCTCTCTTTCTCTCTCCCTCCCTCCCTCCCTTCTTTTCCCTCTCCCTTTCCATCTCTTTTTCTCTCTGTCATGTGATGACACAATGAGAAAATGGCCATCTGCAATCCAGGAAGACGGCTCCCACCAGAACTCAACCATGCTGACATCCTGATCTTGGACTTCTAACCTGCAGAACTATGATAAAAGAAATTTCTGTTATTTAAGCCATCCAGTCTCTGGTACTCTGATATGGCAGCTGAGCTGACTAAGACACTTACATATAGAAAGTCTACTTCATGTCTCCAAAATCTCTTTTAAATTTCTTACATCTTTTCTTCCTTCCACTATCACCCTCTTGTCCAACTTTTCATCATCCCTCCTGGACTACTGCAAACACTTCCTAACTGGTCTCCCACCTTTGCCTGTCTCCTCTCCAATCAGATCACCACACAGCAGCCAGAGAGACCGTTATAAACTATCAATCTGACATCATTAACCCCATGCATAAGACATTTCAATGACTTCTTATCAATCTTAGGAAAAAGAAAGAAAAAAGGGCTTTGAAATTTCTCTAAATAAAATTATCAAATATTTGTACTAAAATTCTGGAATGAATCTCAATATTCAAACTTAAAAATTGTTAAATGCATTTAGAAAACAGAACATCACTTACCTTTATGTCAACATAATTTCATAATATGTTTGAGTTGAAAACTTATAAAATTTAAAAATCTCATTGATCAGAGGTACAGTGGCTGCCTTGGTTTTAGCTTTAGCTGAGTTGACTCCTAGAGTCCATGTGTGTCAGAATATTCTCTTGTGGAACAACCAGATGTCAATTTGCCTGAGCACAGAAGGAACCTTTTAAGTGAGAGTTTATTCTAAGGAAAAGAGAAGCAGGGAAATCGGCTCACTTGAATACATTTTTTAAATGTCCAAGTCATTACAGAATAGCAGGGCTGATCTGAGTTTAGTAGAATCTCTATCACTCAGCCTAGCTAAGTACGCCATTAGTCCTATGAAGAGGGGATAATAGATGAAAACAGAATAGGCCAATCAAATAAAACCTTTTAAGAGAATGGAACACAGGTAGCATTAGATCAGGTCCCTTCCTACAGAGTGTAATACGAAGAAGATAGACCTTCCACTCATTTTATTACATATTCTGGGCAGAGTTGGTACTTGAAGAGGGTGAAAATGGTGCTTGGCAGGAGATGCTTGTGCATAGTAGGATAGCAGACACTGCATGCGTGCCTAACAGAACTAGTGACATTCAGTAGATGAAGCACAGAAGATAATGAACCTAGTGGGACATAGAAGTGCCTGGTAGCAAAGGGAGGCAGACAGATGGGGCTGGAGGAGAGAATGGGAAGAAAATGCAAGCTCCAGATGGTAACTAATAAAACAGTTTACTTACTTACGAAAACATGTGAGAGACACCACCGCAATATACTTGAGATAGATTTTCTGGAATCTCAAGTCTGTGTGGATAAAAAGATGTCAGGAAGAAAGAGTTGAATATGAGTTTATAAATGGTCTTTATTCCTAGTCAGGTTACCGAAGGAGCAGTAGGTATAGTGGTAGGAAGTTCATGGGAGGAGATCCAAAAAAGTAGACACGAAGCACTGGTCAATTTCTCCTTTCCCTTTAAAAATGAAACAGTGTTTTAGAATGTTGATGTATTTAGTATGCAATGTTTTACTAAAATAATTTAATAGCATAATTAATTTTGAAAATAAAATAACCGATATCAGAATCCAGGGAACTGAGACTTGTAACTCAAGTGAGGAGAAAGCAAAGTGGGGAAAATCGAACGGATGGACCTGAGATTCATGTATATCCTGAAGGAAGTAAAGGAAATCTGAGTGTCCAGGGAGAAGTGTGGAGAGAGGCCCACAAATGGAAGTAGAGGGTCGGAATGTAAGTTTAATTAAGGTAACAGTGACAACAGCTATGGAACAAACATGCCTTCCTTTTGGTGGATTTGCAAGAAAGGAGTTTTACAGCCACATCCAATATAATTTGGTTTCCTAAATAGTCTATGAAGTATTAGCGACACTGAACTCTGTTCTACATGCCTGGAGAATTTTTATTCACATAATAAAAATACAAGCTGTGACATGGGTGATATGACATCTCAGGGAAACCTACTGCATCAGAGAGCCTCAATTTCATTTGGGCAGAGGATCATCTTTGAAAAATTGTGAGGGATTTGGTGATGTACAAATTCAACTGAAGTGACAGATTTATGTGGCTTATAATGATTCTGGTTTTGAAATGTAACATGAAATGCCAGACAGTGAGTATTCGGGGACCACCAGCATTGGAGGGGCCGCTCTGCAAGGCTGCTGCATTATTTATGTTAAGTCCATTTTTGCACATGGAGCAGTTTCATTTTCAAAGTGAAGAGCAGAGTCCTTGATTTCTTAACTAGAATACTATGCTGACCTCAGAGACGTTTGCTTTCTGAACATACCCGGCCTTCACTGATTCTGTGGTTGAATTTGGGCACAAGACACACCACATACTGTTTGCTTGCAGTTGTTTGACTTTGTTTTATTTACAAATCATAAGCACAGTCAGGCTGCTGAGTATAGCTCTTCACTGAGGCTCTTGCCAGCTCTGAGCAGATGGACTCATACATCAGGCCCCGATTCTCTTCCTCTGCACACAGTCACACTGGAGGGTTTTGTGTCTGGGGTCCCTCTGTATTCTGTAAATAATTACTCTCTCCCCACGTGCGCACAGGGCCTCAGAGAGGCCAAAGTCCTCCACATTGGAGCTAGAAGTAGAGCAAGTCACAGCCCTGGAGGAATTTATACCAGATGTGGTCCATCTTCCTTTCAGCTCCTTGATTACTCCTGGAATATCAGGCCATTTCTATGTATGCATTTTATTTTCTGGTCGTTTCCAATTTTACCACTTGAAATTTGTACTTGCCTTTCTTGGGTGGTTTTTAAGTATTTTTCTCTTGGTAGATATGCCAGGACTTTGAGTTGTTTTCATTACATCATCCAAAATAGAAAATTGTATATGGTGACTTTTTTTCTTACTTGGTTTATGTTTTTATTTTTAAATCAAACTTACCAAGGTATCATTCACATACAATAAAATGTACTCATATAGTGTCCAGTCTGATGAATTATGACAAATGTATATACCCACGAAAGTACTACCACAATCAAGCTATGGAACATTTCCATCACCCCCAGAAATTTCCCAGAATCCCTTCGAAGGCAACCATGGTTTCTTTGTTGTCACTATAGAGCAGATTTTTCTTTTCTAGAGTATCCTATAAACAGAATCATACAGTGTGCATTCTTTGTATCTGACTTCTTTCACTGAATGTAGTGTTTTGGAGATTCATCCATTAATTTGCATTTATAAGTAGTTTCTTTTTATTGCTAAATTGTATTCAACTGGATTAATGTAGCATAATTTGTTTATTCTTTCACCTGTAGATGGATGTTTGGATTGTTTCCAGTTTGGGTCTGAGTAAAGCTGCTAAGAATATTTGCGTCCATGTGTGTGTGTTGTTTTTTTTAATGGACTTTTTAAAATTCCTTTAGGTAAATGCATAGGAGTAGAATTGCTGGGTCCTACGGCGACAGTATATTTAACTAAAGAAACCGCCGAAGAAATCTCCAAAGTGGCTGCACCATTTTGCACTCCCTTTAGCCACGTGTTTCAGGTACTCCACATGCTCACCAACACCTGTTAACAAGTCTGAATCAAGATATTTTAAAATGCTAAAACTTGGATATAAAATCATACCTCCTCTTTAATGTCTAATTGCAATAAGTTTCCACTGCTAAGTTTGTACTTAATAAATATTGTGGATGCATTTAAAAAAATACATACTTCATCAACTGCATTTGATGTATCCTAAGTCTTTTCTTGTTAAGCGAAGACTCCTAAAGCACGCATATACACCACTCTTACCTCAGTCTGAAGAGACACTTGATGCCACCTCAAGTTTGTTCTCTGGTCTATCCAAGTGCCTAGAGAACACGGGCTGGAACATGGTAGGTTCTCAGTAATCATTGTTGGATAAATGAATGACTAAATCTTCTGAAAACATGTACCTTAAAACGTGTCGTACTGTGCAACATAAAATAATTACATAGTTATCTGAAATGCCCTGTGATGAGTTCAACTATTTGGAACATAGCCAAGAACCAGAATAAGCAAACAAACAAAAAAATCCAGAAATTTTAAAATAGTGAATACAGCATCATACATAGGCAAAAGAGATTTCATACTTTCTTGTACTTTAATTGTTCAAGACCCTTCAGGCACTTAGTTTATGGCTAATTTACTCTGGATTTTATACTATTTTTAAAAGCCAGTTTTTCTCATCCACATACTTAATAATATTAAAATAACACAGAAATCAATATTATAAAATGAAAGTCATCTTCCCATCTCAGAACTCCAGGGTCTTTCCCCAGAGACTGATTCCTAAGTTTCTGGTAGTGATCCCACTGACTAGTCTAGTACCCACCTGGCATTATACATAGTTATTACTATTTTATTGACTATGTTCCATATGCTTTGCTTTCCATCCTCGTGACTATTTCATAACTATCAATTTATACGTCTTAATCCCTTTATTTTTTTCACCTCGCCCCCAACCCCCTCCCATCTATGAAACATCATCTTGTTCCCTCCATCTGTGAGCCTGTTTCTGTTTTATTTGTTCATTTATTTTGTTCTTTAGATTTCACATATAAGTGAAGAGATCATATGGTATTAGTGTTTTTCTGACTTATTTCACAAGGCATAATACCTTCTAGGTCCATCCATGTTGTCACAAGTGGTAAGATTTCATTCTTTTTTATGGCTGAGTAATAATTCCATTGAATATATGTACCACTTCTTTATCCAATCATCTATTGATGAGCATATATATATATATATACACACACATATATTTTGCTTTCATATCTTGGCTATTGTAAATAGTGCTACAATGAACATAGGGGTGCATATATCTTTTTGAATCATTGTTTTTGGGTTTCTTTGGGTAAACACCCAGAAGTAGAATTGCTATTCCATAAAGTAGTTCTATTTTTAATTTTTGAGGAACCTCCAAACCGTTTTCCATAGTGGCTGCACCAATTTGCAATCCCACCAACAGTGCATGAGGGTTCCCTTTTCTCCACATCCTTGCCAACACTTGTTGTTTATTGATTTATTGATGATAGCTATTCTGACAGGTGTGAGATGATATCTCTTTGGGGTTTTAATTTGCATTTCTCTGGTGATTAGTGATGTTGAGCACCTTTTCATATGTCTATTGACCATCTGTATGTATTCTTTGAAGAAATGTCTGTTGAGGTCCTCTGCCTAGTTTTTAATTGAATTGTTAGTTTGTTTGGTGATAAGTTGCATGAGTTCTTTATAAATTTTAAATATTAACCCCTTATCAGATGTACATTTGGCAATTATCTCCTCCCATTCAGTAGGTTGTCTTTTTGTTTTCTTGATGTTTTCCTTTGCTGAGCAAAACTTTTAGTTTGATGTAGTCCCATTTTTTGTTTGTTTGTTTGTTTCCGTTGTCTGAAGAGATAGATCAGAAAAAGTATTACTAAAATCAGTGTCAGAGAGTTTACTGCTGATGTTTTCACCTAGGAGTTTTATGGTTTGGGGTCTTACATTAAATCTTTAATCAATTTTGAGTTTATTCTTGTATATGATGTAAAATGTGGTGTAGTTTCATTTTTTTTTTCTTTTTGAACAATCAAATAGACTGTCTTTTTCCTATTGTATATTTTGGTCTCCTTTATCATAGATTAAATGATGATATAGGTGTGGGTTTATTTCTGGTCTTTCTATTTTTTCCATTAATCTATGTGTCTGTTTTTATGCCAGAACAATACTGTTTTGATTACTATGGTCTTGTAGTATAGTTTGATATCAGGTATTGTGATACCTTCAACTTGTTCTTTCTCAAGATTGCTGTGGTTATTTGGGGTCTTTTGTGGTTTCATATACATTTTAATATTATTTGTTCTAGTTCTGTGAAAAATGTCATTGGTATTTTGATAGGGATTGCATTGAATCTATAGATTGCTTTGGGTAGTATGGAAATGTTAATGATGTTAGTTCTTCCTATCCATGAGCATGGTATAATCTTTCTCTTATTTGTATCTTCTTCAATTTCTCTCTTTAGTGTCTTATAGTTTTCTGACTACAGGTCTTTTACCTTCTTGGTTAAATTTATTCCTAGGTATTTTTTTTTTTTTTGATGCAATTGTAAATGGGATTGTTTTCTTAATTTCTCGTTCTGAGAGTTCATTATTGGTATATAAAAATACAACCAATTTTTGAATATTAATTTTGTATCCTGCTACTTTACTAAATTCATTTATCAGTTCTAATAGTTTTCTGGTGGAATCTTTGAGGTTCTCTATTATAGTATCATGTTATCTGCAAATAATGACAGTTTTACGTCTTCCTTTCCAATTTAGATGCATTTTATTTCTTTTTCTTGTCTGATTGTTATGGCTAGGACTGCCAATACTATGTTGAATGCAATTGGTGAAAGTGGACACCCTTGTTCCTGATCTTAAGGAAAACACTTTTAGCTTTCCCCCAGTAAATATAGTGTTAGCTGTGTGCTTGTCAGATATGGTTTTTATTATGTTGTGTTATGTTTCCTCTATTCCCACTTCACTGAGAGTTTTTAATCATAAATGGATACTGGATTTGGTCAACCACTTTTTCTGCATCTATTGATATAATCAAATAATTTTTATCTTCATTTTGTTTATATGGTGTATCACATTAATTGATTTGCAGATATTGAACCAAACTTGCATCCCAGGAATAAATCCCACTTATTGTGGGATGGTGTATGATCTTTTTAATGTGTTGCTGAATTCAATTTGCTAATATTTTGTTGAGGATTTTTGCATCTATGTTCATCAGAGATATTTTCTTTTTTTAAATAATGTCTTTGTCTGGTTTTGAAATCAGGGTAATGGTGGCCTTGTAAAATGAGCTAGGGAGACTTCCCTCCTTTGGAATATATTGGAATATTTGGAGAAAAATCAATGTCAATTCTTCTTGAATGTTTGGTAACATTCACCTGTGAAGTCATTGGTCCAGGACTTTTATTTGTTGAGAGTTTTTTTTTATGACTGATTCAATTTTGTTAGTAGTAATTGGTTTGTTCAGATGTTCTGTTTCTTCCTGATTCAGTATTGGAAGACTGTATGTTTCTAGGAATTTATCTAATTTTTCCAGATTGTCCAATTTGTTGGTATATAATTGTTCATAATATTTTCTTATAATCTTTTGTATTTCTGTGGTATCCATCATCACTTCTCTTTTGTTTCTGATTTTATTTATTTGGGTACCCTTTCTTTTTTCTTGGTGAATCTGGTTAAATCTTATCAATTTTGTTTATCTTTTCAAAGACCCAGCTCTTGGTTGCATTGAACTTATGTATTGTTTTTTAAGACTTTATTTTGTTATTTCTGCTCTTATCTTTATCTTTTCCTTCCTTCTACTCATTTTGGGCTTTGTTTGCTGTTCTTTTTCTAGTTCCTTTATATGTAAAGTTAGATTGTTTGAGATTTTTCTTGTTTCTTGAGGTATGCCTCTATTGCTATGAATTTTCCTATTACGACTGCTTTCACTGTGTCCCATAGATTTGGGGTCATTCTGTTTTCATTTTCACTTGTCTCAAAATATCTTTTGATTTCTTCCTTGATCTTGTTGTTGACCCATCTATTATTTAGTAGCGTGTTACTTAGTCTCCATGTGTTTGTGTATTTTTCAGTTTTTTTTCTTGTAATGAAATTTTAGTTTCATACCACTGTGGTCAGAGAAGAAGCTTCATATGATTTCAATCTTCTGAAATTTGAGATTTGTTTGTGGCCTACATGTGGTCTATATGGAAAACGTTTTATGTGCACTTGAAAAGAATGTATATTCTGCTGCTCTGGGGTGAAATGTTCTAAAAATATCAATTTAATTCATCTGGTCTAGAGTGTTGTTTTAGGCCACTGATTCCTTGTTGATTTCCTGTCTGGAAGATCTGTCCATTGGTATCAATAACATGCTAAAGTCCCCTACTATAATTGTTTTTCTGTTGATCCCTCCCTTTATGTCAGTCTGTGTGTATGTATTTAGATGCTCCTATGTTGGGTGCATAAATGTTTACTAGGGTTGTGTCCTCTTGCTGAATTGATCCCTTTGTTATTATGTAATGTCCTTTTTTGTGTCTTATTATAGTCTTTGTTTTAAAGTTTATTTTATATATATATATGTATATGTGTATATATATATATATATGTATATGTATGTATATATATATATATATATATATATATATATATATATATATAGCTACCTCAGCTTTTTCCTTGTTTCCATTTATGTGAAATACCTTTTTTTATCACTTTACTTTCAGTCTGTGTGTGTCTCTCGATCTGAGGTGGGTCTCTAGTAAACAGCATATGCATAGGTCTGGTTTTCTTATCCATTCAGCTACCCTATGTGTTTTGATTGGAGCATTTAATCTATTTACATGTAATGTGTTTATTGATAGATACATACTTATTGACATTTTATTATTCATACTTATCTTCTCCCCTGCCCTTCTTCTTAAAGAAGTCCCTTTAACATTTCTTGTAATACTGGTATGGTGTTGAATTCTTTTAGTTCTTTCTTGTCTGGGAAGCTCTTTAACTCCTTGAATTTTAAATGATAGCCTTGCTGGGTAGACTAGTCTTGGTTGTAGGTCCTTGCTTTTCATCACTTGAATATTCCTTGCCAATCCCTTCTGGTCTGCAAATTTTCTGTTGAGAAATAAACTGACAGTCTTATATAAAAGTAGAAAAGAAATTTCCAATAACTAAAGGAAATCACAAGGCTCTGGTTTGAAGTTCTTACCAAGTGCCAGACAAGTAAATATTGTACAATTTCAGTACAATAAAGTAACAGTAAGGATCTTAAAATTTTTGGAAAAAAATAAGTTATTTCTAATGTATGATAAATCAAGATTAGATACCTCAATAAAATCCATGATTTCAAAAGTAAAATATTCAACATTCTGAGAGAAAACTAGATTTGAAGGTTTTATAGAAAGATAAACTATTATTTGAAATGTGAAGACAAAATAGAAGCATTTTCAGATATACAAAAACCTGTATTATTCATAAGTCTACTCTGAACATATTACTGATTTATCCCAATAAGAAGAAAACCAAATTCAAGTGGAGGATGTTCATTCAAAATAAAAACAAAATTCTAAGTAGTTAACAAAAACAATAAAATTTATTAGTAATCTTATTTAAGTATTGATTGTCAAAAAAAATTAGTAGCTATTTAGAAGAAAGCCACCATTTAAAGCAGAGAATAGGGAACAATGAAAAATAAAAATCATATTTGCCCTGTTTAGGGGGAAATTAATTATAGCTATAACTTACTGAATGTTTTCAATGTCCCAGGTATTATTTCTACCCCTTTACTTGTATTGACTCATTCTTCACAACAAAATGTAAAAGAAGTTCCCCCTTTCCATTTTATTGATGTGAAAACTGAGGAAGAGATATATTGAGTAACATGCTAAAAGCCACAGTTAGTGAGTGCAAAGCCAGGATTTGAACCCAGGTATTTGACTTTGAAGTTTTTGCTCTACTGATCTTAAGCAAGATAGAGACTATTAGGAGATATTAATTCTTAGCATGTAATGTTTTTAAAGAAGATAAGAAATCCCACTAAAAATTAAACAACTAAAAAGAATATATAATGGAGAAAATTCATTTAAACCTTTGAAATCAGGAAAAGAAGAAACACCAATAAAATGTAGCAATAAGTCCAGGAATATCAATAATCATGATAAACGTGATTGAGTAGAGCCCCTTATTAAAAGACTTAAAAACTGAGCTGGAAATATCAAAATAAAATGTAGCCATATTCTTTTAAAAGGAAAACACACCAAAGACAAAAAGACAAATATACTAAAAAATAAAGACAATAAGAGAAACAATGTTTCTATTTCCACGTCATATGTATAAAAAAAATATGATTTGATAGTTCACAGAGGAGGATATTCACATGGCAACTAAACAATTGAAAACAGAAAGCTTAACTCTACTAAAAATTAGCAAAATACTACTTAAAACAAAAATGAGTGATCACTTGACACCCTTCAGATTTATAAAAATTCAGAAGTAAAATAATGTCAAATATTGGCAAGATGTGAAGAAACTGGCTCCATCACACATTGCGGGTCTAAATATAAATGGATACAGCCAACTTGGGAACAGTAAGTAATATGTCATAAAATTGAAAATATGCATATACTGAAATCCAGAAATTCCACTTTAAAAATTCCTCCCCAAAATAATTATTATACATATGCATAAAGACACCCATCAGAACATAATTTGCAACACCAAAGAAAAACCTAAAATAATCTATATATCCTATTTAAGAACATCTATATATCCCATCAAGAAGAAAGCAAGTAAATATATTGTACTGAATCTATACAATAAAGTAACACAGAGCAATTAAAACCCATGAATTATATTTATAGGCAAAAATAAACTTGAATGATAAAATTATGTTTCAAAATGAGATATTCAGTTTAGTTCCATTTATTTCAAAGCACATATAAAAAGAGTGATGTCTGCAAAATGGTGAAGTAGGCAGGTCCAAATGCTCATCCCTGCTGCAGAAAAATGCAAAAGCAAGAAGAAACTGTCAGAAAAAAAAAAAGTTTCTACAAATGCTGGAAAATAGGTTTACAGCAACCAAATGAACACATGATGAAGAAAATTTTAGCTTTGTAATGATAGGGAAGTTCTGTGACATTTTAAACTTGACCTTGCCCCACACTCTTCCCACGTCAGCAGCAATCTTTAAGAAAGAAGCTCATGTTCCCAGTGTGGAATTGTGGTCCCTGATTATGGAGGTTGCAAAACAAACTTTTTTCAAAAATTATTGTGTAAGTATTAGGTTGGTACAAAAATAATTGCGGTTTTTGCAATTATTTTCAACCTTTTAAACCACAATTACTTTTGCACCAACATAATGTGTTCTAATCTGTCTGTGAGCTACATGAAGGACTGAGACAAGATGTTGGTCTCTGTTTTGCTTAACTTAGAACTCATCCAGGCTGGAAGAGAGGTAGGGTAGGTCTTGTTCACAAATATTGTAAGGCCTGAAAATGCCTGATTCAAACAGTTACAACTGAGACATAAGATAGACCACCTAAAGCCTGGGAGAAAAAGCCAGGGAGAGAATTTCTTTGGAAAATTAGGACAATCAAAAGCACTTATGTCCAGAGTAAGATACATGCTCTGAAGCTTTCATATTGGCCTGATCCTTCAGCTCAGTTCAGATCTGACTAAGTGTTGAAGGAGAGCCTAAACACAGAGTCATTTTTCAAAAACGAAGAAAGGTAGGCTTGTTTGTATGTTTTTCACTCCTGACATTTAAAGAAATTTCTGTTAAAACACGAGTTCTACACAAGCTAAGGAGCAGAGACTTCAGTTATAATGCATAACAAAGAATACAGTCTATGCAAAAAAAAAAAAGTTGAAAAAATTTGCTTGACAGACAGCCTTCAACTATGCAAACTAAAAAGCAACAAATCCTGAGGAAGGAGGAATATTTGATTTCTAGAGTTGTTGCATTATAATATTCTAATATACGTTTTCAACAAAAATTACAAGGTGTACAAAGAAACAGGACATATGGCCCATTCAAAGGAACAAAGTAAATTGACAGAGATCATCCCTGAGGACATCTATACCTTGGACTTACTACATAAAGATTTTAAAATAGCAGTCTTAAATAATTTCAAAACACTGAAGGAAAACATGGACAAAAACCTAAAGGAAACCAGGAAAATGATGTATGAACAAAATGAGATATCAATAAAAAAATTATTAAAAGGAATCAAACGAAAATTCTGAAACTTAAAAGTAAAACTGCAATGAAAAAAATTCACTAGAGGTGTTCAAGAGTAGATTTGAGCAAGCAGAAGACAGAATCACTGAACTTGAAAGTAAGACTCCCTAAATTATCTATACTGAGGAGCAAATAAAAAAAGAATGAATAAAAGTGAACAGAACATAAGGCACCTGTGGGAGACTATCAAGCAGACCAACATATGCATCACAGAAATACCTGAAGGAAGAGAGAGAAAAAAGACAGAAAGAATGTTTGAAGAAATAATGGCCAAAATCTTTCCAAATCTGGGGAAAGAGATGAATCTGTATATCCATACAGTTTTGTGAATCCAAATAGGAAAAACTCAAAAAGATCCACTAGAACAAAAATTGTAATCAAATTGTTGAAAGACAAAGACAATATTGAAAGCAGCAAGAGAAAAGCAACTCATCACCTATGAGGGATTATCAGTAAGATTAACAGACTATTTTTCATAAAAAATGTGGAGTCCTAAAAGCAGTTTAATTACATATTTGAAAACTAAAAGAAAAAAAAGTCAACCAAAAATTCTATGTCCAGCAAAATGTTTCTTCAGAAATAAGGGAAAAATTAAAGACATTATCAGATAAACAAAAATTGAGGGAGTTCATTACCACTTTAAGTACCTTATCACAAATGTGAAATGGAGTCAATCAGGTTGAAATAAAAAGATGGGAGCTTGAAGCTGTATGAAGAAATAAAGATCCCCAGGAAAAGGTAATTATATGGGCAACTATAAAAGCTGGAATTTTACTTTTGATTTATTCTTTACTTTTTGTTTCTTACCTGATTTAAAAAATGAAATGCATGAAAATAATTGTAAATCTATATTATTGGACATGCAGTGTATGAAGAGTAATTTGTGGCAAGAATAACATAAAAGGGTGAATGGAACTCTATACAAATAGAGTTTTTATATATTATTGGAGATATGTTGGTATCAATTCAAATTAGATTGTTATAAATTGGGGATGTTAAAAGTAATAACATGGTAATTACAAGTAAAATATCAAAAAGAGAAAAGGAAATGGGGAAAGAATCAAAATTGTTCTCTACAAAAGGTATTAAATACAAAAGAAGGCAGAAATGGAGGAAATGAGGGGCAAGATTTATAAGATATATAGCAAGAAGGCAAAATTAAGTCCTACCTTATCAACAATTACATTAAATGTAAATAAATTAAACTCTTCAATCAAAAGGTAGAGATTTGCAGAATGGATTTTTAAAAAAGTTATCTAACTATATACTGTCTAAAAGTTGCTCACTTTAGATCCAAAGACACATATAGATTGAAAGTGAAGAAAATAGAAAAAGATATTTCATGTAAGTGGTAACCAAAAGAAAGTTGGAGTGGGAGAGATCCAAGATGATGGAGTAGATAAACACTGTGCCTGCATCCTTCCGTGAACACATTAAAATTACAGCTAATTGTAGAACAATCAATCTGGAGAATTATCTGAGGTCTAGCTAAAGAGAAGTCCTATAACTGAAAATAAGAAGAAGCCACGTTGAGACTGGTAGAAGGAGTAAAGACAAGGAATGGGCCCCAAACGACCCTGTGGTGGTTGAGAATCAGGAGAGATATCTCGATAGTGGAGGTTCCCCCCAGAAGAGTGAGGGACCCCAGCCCCCCACACCAGGCTCCCCAATAGAGAGTGCTGGTTCTGGGAAGAGGAACCCCCACATCATCTAGCTGTGAAAAACAGTGGGGATTCTGACCATTTGAAGGGTAGGATGGAAGGCTGCAGGAAACTCAGAGGACCACTTAAACAGCCTGCACACAGACTCACTCACTCTCAGGCACTCATGTTGGGCTCCAGTGGAGGCACAGTGACTCCAGGGGCCTTGGAAACATATGGTTGGCAGACTGAGTTGTGTGGCTTCAAGGGGAGGACTGGAGGATAGTCAGCATTTTCCCAATAAGGGGTCCTCCTCTTGTGCCTGTGGCACGTAGCTGTCATCTTTCTATGTTAAACTTGCCCCCACAAGCCAAATCTAAATCTGATTGTCCTGGTGAGCTCCACTGTTCCACCCTGCTGACTTGTCTGGGGCCCCTCCCCACCCAGCTTGCACACCTGGGAAAGCACTTTCTCCATGAGCAGCCAGCCCCTCCCACATTGCATTCTTTCTTGAAAAACTATCAGAGTCCATGGCCCCAGGTTGGTGGCAGCTGCCCTCGGTGTGCTCTGAGACTTTTGCTGAGTCACTTCAGGCTCAGCACTGGCACCAAACCAGAGTCTACATTAACATGGTGACCATAACTCTTCCAACTCTACTGATTCCCTGAGACGCTGCCTCACCCAACTCACATACCACACAAGGCTTTATCAGTGGCTGAAACTTAAGGGAGCCGGCAGGTGGCAGCAGGCCTCTGGGTGTCCTGGCTTTTTGCAGATTGACTTCAGGGCTGGTACTGGTGGCAGACATCCTCTGTTTGCAACGTGACCTCTCCCATACCCCTCCAGGTTTAGCACAGACAGTGAACAACACAAATCACTTTGTAGCTCCTATCAGGTAGCCACAGGCCAGTCACAGGCAGTGGCTGAACAGACCTGGACCTTCACTGGAGCACCTCTCAAGAGGCCCCAGAACCAACATACGTGGAGGTTGGCTTCTGATCACAGCAGAGCGCTGCCCAATCACCCCACAAGTGGCATGCATAAAGGGTGGTCTCAACAGGAACTAGAGCCCACTGGGGCAAATCCCACTCAGTGGGGTCAGCCTTCCACACAGCAGCCCATGAACTGTGGACATGGCCAAACCCCACAGCCAGTCAGCAATAGCAATGAAGGCTCAACTATATGAGGACAGTACACACAACTCACACAAAGGACGCTCCTGGAGCACCCGGCTCAGGTGACCAGTGAGACTGTGCCACTGGGCACCACAGGACTCCACAGGACACCACAGGCAATACAGCCACCCAGTCAAGACTGGGAGACATAGCACATCTATATAATACATAGAAACAAGCACAGACAGGCAGCCAAAATGAGAACACAAAGAAATGCATCCCAAATAAAAACAGGAGAAGATTCCAGAAAAAATAAATGAAATGGAGGCAAGGAACCTACCAGAGACAGAGTTCAAAATGATGGTAATAAGGATGCTCAGAGAACTTAGTGAGAATTTCAACAAAGAGGTTGAAAGCATAAAAAAAGAACATAGAAACTATAAAAAGAAGAACCAGTCAGAAGTGAAGACTATAATGACTGAAATAAAGAATACACTAGAAGGAATCACCAGCAGACTGGGTGAAGCAGAGGATCGAATCAGCGATTTGGAAGACAAAGCAGCAGAAAACACCCAATTAGAACAGCAAAAGGAAAAAAGAATCCAAAAAAAATGAGGAGAGTTTAAGAGACCTCTGGGACAACATCAAGCATAACAACATTTGTATCTTAGGGGTACCAGAAGGAGAAGAAAGAAAGCAAGAGATTGACACCTATTTGAAGAAATAATGATTAAAAATGTTGCTAGCCTGGCGAAGGAAATAGACATACAAGTTCAGGAAGCGCAGAGAGTCTCAAACAGGATGATCCCAAACAGACCTCCGCTTACACACATTATAATCAAAATGGCAAAGGTTAAAGACAAAGAGAAAATCCTAAAAGCAGCAAAAGAAAGGCAAATAGTACTTATAAGGGAGCTTCCATAAGACAGACAGATGATTTCTCAACAGAAATTTTGCAGGCCAGAAGGGATTAAAACAAAATAGTCAACACAATTAAAAGCAAGGGCCTACAACCAAGATTACGCTACCCAGCAAAGCTTTCATTTAGAATTGAATGACAGATAAAGAACTTCCCAGACAAGCAAAAGCTAAAGGAGTTCGTCACCACCAAACCAGTATTATGAGAAATCTTAGAGGGACTTCTTTAAGATGGAAAAGAATAAAAATTATGATTAATAAAATGGCAATAGCAACATATGTATCAAGAATTACTTTCAATGTAACTGGATTATATATTTCACTCAAAACACAGCAGATTTTTATGTCCTCTTTTAAGAAATATCGATTCAAGTCCTCTACCCCTTTTTTTATTGGATTGTTTGTTTTGTTGTTGAATTGTATGTATTTCTGATATATTTTGGATATTAGACCCTTATTGGAAGCATTTCCAAAAATCTTCTCTCATTTGATTGGTTGCCTCTTTATTTTGTTGATAGTTTTTTGTTTGTTTGTTTGTTTGGGTTTTTTTTGGCTGTGCTGAAGATTTTTAGTTTAATACAGTCCCATTCATTTATTTTAACTTTTACTTCCCTTGCCTTTGAGGTCAAAATCATAAAATCCTCTTTGAACCCAAGGTCCATAAGTTCAGTACCTATGTTTTCTTCTTTGCAGTTTATTGTTTTAGATCTTATGTTTAGGTCTTTGATCTATTTTATTTTAAAGATTTTATTGGGGAAGGGGAACAGGACTTTATTGGGGAGCAGTGTGTACTTCCAGGCCTTTTTTCCAAGTGAAGTTGTTGTCCTTCCAGTCTTAGTTGTGGAGGGCGCAGCTCAGCTCCAGGTCCAGTTGCTGTTTTCTAGTTGCAGGGGGCACAGCCAACCATCCCTTGCGGGAGTCGAACCAGCAACCTTGTGGTTGAGAGGACGCGCTCCAACCAACTGAGCCATCCAGGAGCTCAGCGGCAGCTCAGCTCAAGGTGCCGTGTTCAATCTTAGTTGCAGGGGGCGAAACCCACCATCCCTTGCAGGACTCGAGGAGTTGAACCGGCAACCTTGTTGTTGAGAGCCCACTGGCCCATGTGGGAATGGAACCGGCAGCCTTAGGAGTTAGAAGCATGGAGCTCTAACCGCCTGAGCCACCGGGCCGGCCCCCTTTGATCTATTTTGAGTTAATTTTGGTACATGGTGACAGATAGCAATCTAGTTTAATTCTTTTGCACATGGCTTTCCAATTCTCCCAGCACCATTTATTGAAGAGGCCGTTTTTTCTCCATTGTATGTTTTTGGTTTCTTTGTAGAAAATTATCTGTCCATATTTATGTGGGTTTATTTCTGGGTTCTCGATTCTATTCCATTGGCCTGTGTATCTGTTTTTCTGCCAGTACCATATTGTTCTGATTATTGTTGCCCTGTAGTACAAGCTAAAGTCAGGAAATGTGATACATCTAGCATTGTTCTTTATTCTTAGGATTGCTTTGGCTATACAGGGTGTTTTGTTGTTCTATATGTATATGATGATATTTTGTTCTATTTCTTTAAATAATGCCATGGGGTTTTGATGGGTATTGCATTAAATCTGTATATTGCTTTGGGTAGTATGGCCATTTTAACTATGTTGATTCTTCCAATCCATGAACATGGAATGTCTTTCCATTTCTTTGTGTCTTTTTCAATTCCTTTTAAAAATGTCTTATAGTTTTCAGTGTATAGGTCTTTCACAAGTGCTCAACATCACTAATTATCAGAGAAATGCAAATAAAAACCACAATGAGATATCACCTCACCCCAGTCAGAATGGCTATCATCAACAAGACAAAGAATAACAAGTGTTGGAAAGGCTGTGGAGAAAAAGGAACCCTCATACACTGTTGGTGGGAATGCAGATTGGTGCGGCCACTGTGGAAGGCAGTGTGGAACTTCCTCAAAAAATTAAGAATAGAATTACCATATCACCCAGCAATCCCTCTACTGTGTGTCTACCCAAAAAATCTGAACACATTTATCTGTAAAGATATACGTGCTCTGATGTTCACTGCAGCTTCGTTTATGGTGGCCAAGACATGGAAACAACCAAAGTGTCCTTCAATAGATGATTGGATAAAGAAATGATGGTTTGTATACACAATGGAATACTATACTGCCATAAGAAAAGATGAAATAATGCTATTTGAGACAACATGGATGGATCTTGAGATTATAATGCTAAGCGAAATAAGTCAGACAGGAAAAGTAAAGAACCATATGATTTCACTGATATGTGGTATATAAAACTGAAAACACAAAGGAACAAGACAAACAAAAAATGAAGAAACAAAAACTCATAGATATAGACAATAGTTTAGTGGTTACCAGAGGGTAAGGGGAGGTGGTGGTAGATGAGGGTAAATGGGATCAGATATATGATGATGAAAGGAGAATTGACTCTGGGTGAACTCACAATGTGATATATAGATGGTGTATTACAGAATTGTACACCTGAAACCTATGTAACGTTACTAACAATAGTCACCCCAGTAAACTTAAATTAAAAAAAAATACCACATAGGAGAGCTGAATGGATAAAAAAACAAACCCTTACATGTGCTGCCTACAAGAGACTCATTTCAGATTGAAAGACATGCACAGACTGAAAGTAAAGAGATGGAAAAAGATATGTCATGAAAATGGAAATGAAAAAAAAAAAAAAAGCTGGAGCACAGTATTTATACCAGATAAAATAGATGTTAAAACAAAGGCTATGAAAAGAGACAATTAAGGACCCAGTAATTCCACTTCCAGATATTTATCTGAAGAAACCCAAATGTTACCTTGAGGACAGGTGTACATCCATATGTTCATTGCAGCATTGTTTACAATGGCCAGGATATGGAAGTCACCTGGGTGTCCATCGATGGAAGAATGGATAAAGAATAAGTGGTACATATATACAATGGAATATTGCTCGACCATGGAAGGGAATGGGTTCTTGCCATCTGTGGTGACATAGATGGACCTGGAGGGCATTGTGCTGAGTGGAGTGCCAGACAGGGAAAGACAGATGCACTGTGATTTCCCTTGTATGTGGAATCTAAGAACAAAATTAACAAACAAAACAGAAAAAAACTCATAAATACAGGAAACATTTTGATGGTTGCCAGATTGGAGGGTGTTTGGGGTTGGGTAAAAGAAGGGGAAGGGATTAAGAAGTACAAATAAGTTGTTACAAAGTAGTTATGGCGATGTAGAATATAACATAAGGAGTATAGTCAATAATATTGTAATAACTATGTATGGTGTCAGATGGGTACTAGAATTTTGGGGGTAATAGATGGGATGGGGTTGGGGACAGGATGATAAAGGTGAAAGGATTAAAAAGTAAAAATTAGTAGTTACAAAATAGGCATGGGGATGTAAAGTAAAGCATAGGATATATAGTCAATGATATGGTAATAACTATGTATAGTGCTATGTGGAAACTAGACCAGTCAGGGGGATCATTTCTTAAATTATACAAATGTCTAACCACTATGGTGCACACCTGAAATTAATATAAAATAATATTGAATGTCTACTCTAATTGATAAAATTTAAAAAGGGGTGGAAAGGGGAATAAGAGGTCCAAATTTTCTGGCATAAAACAAATAAGTATTAGGGATGTAATGTACAGCATGGAGAATATAGTCAATAATATTGTGATAGAATAGTACGATGTCAGATGGTTGGTGGACTTACCATGGTGATCACTTCTTTAGGTATATAAATGTTGAATAACTGTGGTGTACCCCTGAAACTAATATATTATAATATTGTATGGTAGCTATGTTGTTAGTAAAAATATTTTAAAAAGAGAAAGAAAGCTGGAATGGATATGCCAGTATCAGAGAAATAGACTTTAAGTCAAAAATTATTGCAAGAAATAAATAAGGACATCTTATAGATAAAAGGACCAATTTATTAAGATCAAACAATTATAATCATATGAACCAAACAAATGAGCCCCAAAATGTGTAAAGCAAATGTGCAGGATTAATGGGACAAATAGTTCTAAAATAATAGTTGGAGATTTCAATAGATGACTTTCAATTATAGGGAGAATATTTAGACAGAAGATCAATAAAGAAATAGGGTATTTAAACAACATTATATATCAACTACACCTAACAGACATATATTGAATACTCCACTTTACTATAGCAGAATACACATTCTTCTTAAGTATTCATGGAACATTTTCTAGGATAGACCATATATTAGGCCATAAAACAAGTCAATAAATTTAAAAAATTTGAAATCATACAGAGTATTTTCTCTCACCACAACAGAATGAAGTTAGAAATCAACAACAGAAGGAAAGTTGGAATATTCACAAATACATGGAGATTAAACAACACATTCTTATCAAAATGAATCAAAGAAATCACAAAAGAAATTGTAAAACATCTTGAGACAAATAAAAACAAAATTCAACACACCAAACTTATGACATGCAGTGAAAGCAGTGCTCAGGAAATTTATAGCTGTAAACACCTACATTTAAAAGGAAGAAATATCCCAAATCAATAACTTAGTTTTAAATCTTGGGGCGGGGGGGAAAACTAAACCCAAAGAAAGCAGAGCAAGCAAAATAATAAAAATTAGATTGGAAATAAGTGAAAATGAAAATAGAAAAGTAATAGTTGTTTATTTTTATTTTTGTCCCTTGAAAAGATCAACAAAATTTACAAATTTTTAGCTTGTCTGACAAACACACACAAAAATAAGACACAAATAACTAAAATCATATATGAAATTGGAGACATTATTACAGACCTTACAGAAATAAAAAGGATTGTAAGAGAATACTTTACACAATGGCACACCAACATTTTAGATAATCTAAATTAAATGGACAAATTCCTAGAAACATAAATGTTACCAAAACTGATTAAAGGAAATATAGATAAATCTAAACAACTCTATAACAAATAAAAATATTGCATCTGTAATCCAAAACTTCCCAACAAAAGTTCAGTATCAGGTAGCTTCACTGCTGAATTCTACAAATGATCAATGCCAATGTTTTTCAAACTCTTTAAAAAAAAAAATAGAAAAGTAGAAAATACTATGTAACTCATTCTATGAGGTTAGTATTACCCTGTATTATAGGCTGAATTGTCTCTTCTCAAGATATGTTGAATTCCCAATCTCTAGTACCTAAGAATGCAACCGTAATTGGAAATAATGTTTTTAAAGAGGTAATTAAGTGAAAATGAAGTCATTAGGGTGGGGTCCTAATCCGATATAATTGGTGCTCCTATAAGAAGGGGAAGAGACACCAGGGATGTGCATTCACAGAGAAAATACCACGTGAAGAGACTACAAGAGGGTGACCATTTGCAATCCAAAGAGAAGGCCTCAGAAGAAACCAATCCTGCTGGACCTTGATCTTGGACTTCCAGCCTCCAGAACTGTGAGGGCATAAATTTGTGTTGTTTAAGCCACCTGGTCTGTGACATTTTGTTATGGCAGCTCTAGCAAATTAATACAGTCTGATACCAAATCTGACAAATACACTACAAGTAAAAAAAAATTACAGACCAATAACCCTTATGAATATAGATGCAAAAATTCTCAAAAAAATATTGCCAAACTGAATCCAAAAGCATTTTAAAAGGAGTATATACAATGACTGAGAAATATGCTAGAAATTCAAGGGTGGCTCAATGCGAAAAAAAATAATATAAGACACCAAATTAATAGAATAAAGGAAACAAAACCACATGATTATGTAAATAGAAAAGACACTTGACGAACTACAACATCCTTTCATTTATAAAAGCACTCAGAACTAGGAATAAGAGAAAACTTCCTCAACACGATAAAGGCATTTATGAGAAATCCATACTCAATGTGAAAGACTAAAAGTTTTTCCTCTAAGGCCAGTAACAAGACAAGTATGTCAACTGTTATCAGTGCTATTCAACATTGTACTAGAAGAGCAAATAGGCAAGAAAAAAATAAATGAAAGGCATCCAAATTGTAAAGGAAGGAGTTAAACTATTTCTATTCACGAATGATATGATCCCATATATAGAAAATCCCAAAATACACACACACACACACACACACACACAAAATAAATAAATAAATACTACTAGAGCTACTAACTACTAATTTAGCAAAGTTACAGGGTTCAAAATCACAAGGTACTACGTCACATACACAATTGGATAGCAATAGTAGTAGTAATAATAATAGCAAAATCCAAATTGTGGGGGAAATTGATACTCTTGTTCATTACTGGTGGGAACGTAAAATGGTGCAGCTATTGTGGTAAATCTTTTGTCAGTTCCTCAAAAAGTTAAACAAAGAATTACCATATGACCCAGCAATTCTACTTCTAGGTATATACCCAACAGAATTGAAAACAGGTACTCAGAAAAATACATGTATATTTATTTATGTATATTTACATATTTATACGTAATAAATATGTATATTTATTGCAGCTCTAATTACAATATCTAAAAGGTAGAAACAGTCCAAAATGTCTATCAATAGATGAATGGATAACCAAATTTCGTATATAAAAAGAATGAAATATTCACCCATAGAAAAGGAATGAAGTACTGACACTTGCTACAACATGGGGGAGCCTTGAAAACTTTATGCTAAAATGAAAGAAACCCGTCACAAAAGTCACATCTTGTATGATGCCCTTTATATAAAATATTTTAAACAGCTGTATCCGTTGAAATACAAAGCAGATTAGTGGTTGTTTGGGGCTTTGAAGAGGGGGAATTGGGAGAAACTGTTCAATGGGTACGGGGTTTTATTTTGGAATGATAAAAACGTTTTGGAACAAGATAGAGGTGCTGGTTGCACAACACTGTACATGTACTAAATGCCACTGACTTATTCACTTTAAAATGGTAACTTTTATGTTACGTGAACTTCACCTCAAAAACTTTTTAAAAATACATGAGATTGCAAACCCTATAAATGCAGGAACCCATGTCCTGAAGTATAACCTTCACAAACTTTTCCTGTCCTACAAGTGAAAGATAAATAAAACTCTATGAAGAACTTTAAACTGTTCTTCTTAAACTAGAGAGAGGAGAGAGGTAAGGAGGGAGGGGAAGAGGACAGAAGAGAGAGATGGAGGGAGGCAAGGAGAGAAAGAAGGAGGAATAGATGACACATATCAGCACATTTTTATTTCAAGGCGGTTACAGTTAAGCAGGTATCTAATTTAAATAAAATTGCACCTTCCTTAATGATTACTGAGACACAGGAAACGTTATATGTATTATGTGCATTACTATGGTGATACGGCTGAGAAGAACTTATCACCAGAACTCACGTTAGTCTAAGATTTAGCTCAGTATTTCTCTTGCACAACTCGGTTTACAAAATGCAGCCGAAGAGAATAGTCTGGAACGTTCATTATAGCTGCCAGTTACACGACCTGGTCTTTTTCAGATATTTAAAGTAGAGAAGTGAAAAAGCTCACTCATTATTTGATATCGCTCCAGTTCTACCAGTATACAGTGCATCTATTTTTAGCAAGACTGGGGGAGTTTGCTGGGTAGTGCTTGATAGTTTGTGATAGAGAGCCGAAAGATTAAATATTTGTCTTCCAAAAGGTTGTGACTTCAGGTATTGGTTAAACAATGAGATTCCTGAACTGGAATGCTGTGACCAGATCTTGCATTATGGAAAATCCATTCACTTCCACCTGGTAAAATCTGCCAGGCCGGTGAGGGCATCCAAGTGAGTAGGTCCAGAGACCAGTTTCAAATAAACAGGCACTTTGTACAGTAGAATTGTGGGGACAGAGCCCGAGAGAGCAGTTTCCAGGATCTCGGCCTCACGTGGAAAGGTGCTGGCTCAGGTAGTAGATGGTCATCAGCTGTGACTAGTTGGCCATCGGCTGTTACTGGTTAGCCATTAGCCACCGATATAACTGCCATAGCCAAGCTAGCAAGGTGTGGTGGTGTAGTGGTGTAGTGGCGTGGCGTGGTGGAGTGTGGATTGCGGATTGCAGAGAGGTGGATTGCAGCTAGCAAGGGAGGTTGGTTGGCAGAGACAAGCGGACAGCCGCCAGCGAGAATATAGTGGTATGACTCCCCTATCTATGGCTCCGTGGGTGTTCCTTTTTGGCCTCACCATGTCCTGCGTTCTTATGTGGGGAGCAGGAACCAGAGACCCCGCCTGACAACCTGTGTGACAAGAATTCTAGGCAAACAGACCTCAGAAAGGGGCTTTAGGAGAGGGGCCAGAGCCATGCCTCCCCACTGTGGGTTTACAGTAAATTTTCACATGAATTCTGTGTATTAGACCTGAGGGAAATATTTATTAAAAGGAAGCTGCATGTTGTCACCCACATGGAAAATTTGGCTTCTGAAGGCACCTGCAGGCCAAGGACTGAGATTAATATTTCATAACTTCTCAAGCTTTACACTGAAATGTGAAGAAAATTGTGTGTTAATCAGCTGTTTACCAAACCTGAATGTTGGGAAATAGGTTAATGAATTTATTATAGTGCTTTGTCTCTAAACATGGGATTATCAAACTACCAAGGCAATTTCAAATTCTTTGACACTGAGGCATGGATTTACTTGTAGAGAAAGCAATTATAGAAACAACTCTCCCACACTGTAGGCATATGTGCCCTGTCAGTAAGAAGGAACATTCAGATGAGCCTAAATCCACACTTACAAATAAAGATGTGAAAGTGTTTCACTTAGAAATGAAATTATTTTCCTCAACATTTATTTCAATGCTATGCCTCATATAATTCGGAACAGCTTTAAATATAATGCAAAACATTCTGAACAGCTTTCGAAAAGTACTATGCTTTGTTTCAGCCTCATTTTTCTTCTATTTGATTTTTCTCTATTATTTTTTCATGGAGTCACCCAAGAGTACTATTGCTGGATTGTATAGTGAGTGCATGTTAGATTTTTAGAAATTCCAAACTATTTTCCAGAGTGGTTGTACCATAATTACATTCTTACCAGCAATGTGTTAATGATTCCACTATAATGTTAAATGTCTAATGGGCTGTATCCTTATTCTATTAGACCATTTTTTAATTTCTTTCTTTCTTTTTAAATTAAAGTTTATTGGGGTAAACCAAAGCAATCCTAAGAAAAAAGAACGATTCTGTTCTTTTTTCAGGGAGGTATCACACTCCCTGAGTTCAGCTCGTACAACAGAGAAACAATAATCAAAACATCATGGTATTGGCAGAAAAACAGACACACAGACCAATGGAACAGAATTGAAAGCCCAGAAATAAACCCACATAAACATGGACAGATATTTTTGACAAAGGACTCAAAAGCATACAATGGAGAAAATACAGCCTCTTCAATAAATGGTGCTGGGAGAATTGGAAAGCCACGTGCAAAAGAATGAAACTAGATTGCTATTTGTCACCGTGTACCAAAATTAACTCAAAATGGATCAAAGACCTAAGCATAAGACCTGAAACAATAAACTGCATAGAAGAAAACATAGGTGCTAAACTTATGGGCCTTGGGTTCAAAGATGATTTTATGATTTTGACCTCAAAGGCAAGGGAAGTAAATGCTAAAATAAACGAATGGGACTATATCAAACTAAAAAGTACCTGCATAGCAAAAGAAACCATCGACAAAATAAAGAGGCAACCAACAAAATGGGAGATGATTTTTGCAAACAACGCCTCCAATAAGGGGCTAATATCTAAAATATATAAGACTATTTTTCAATAGGACAGCTGAACTTAGCCTGCTTATCAGTGTGTTATGTTTTTCCTTACATTTTAATATTTTTTTAAGTAAGCATTTTCTGAAGGTAGACTCCACAGATACGTGAAAGAACCTTTTCTTATTATTCCCTTCTTTCTCAGGTCATTAGGCTACACTGTGATTTTAAGATGCCCCCAGGGTAGCGCTACCACCCAGAGAATAGGGCCATGAAATGTCAACTAGAATGGCTGTCATGCTGTTTCAGCTAGCCCTACCCTGGTCTTGTCTCAGATACATACCTTTGGATACTGAATATATTTTCTAATGCATAGATCTGTTGTCAGTCTTCACAAGTTTCTATGTGGTGCCTGGTTCCGAACTAAATTTTTATAAGCTCACCCACTCCCCTTCTGTATTACCTAGTGCCGTCTTTTATTGTTAGTGCTGCTTCTAAGGACAATTGGATAACTGAAGTATGCACTTATCACGATAACCTGATTACAAGTTCCATTGTCACTCTAGAACATCCTGAGGCTTCATTATAAGACAATGTTTATTTTTTAAATTATTATATACCCAAAGGAAGTTGCCAAAATAGTACAGAAAGTCCCATATACCTTTTACCCAGCTTCACTCAATTGTGACATCTTATATGACTGTGGTTCAATATTGAAACCAGGAAATTGACATCCATACAATACTGTTAACTGGACTGCAGTTCTTACTCAATTATCACCACTTCTTGTGCTCTCGTGTGTGTGTGTGTGTGTGTGTGTGTGTGTGTGTGTGTGTTTCTGCGAAGTGTGATCACATGTGCAGATTTGTGGAACCACTACCATAATTAAGATATAGAACCGAAATCACCACAAAGGAACTGTCATGCAATTCCTTGATGGTCACACTCACTCTGTTACCCTGCCTCTTGGAAACCACACATGATATCCATCTTTAGAGTTTTGTCCTTTAGAGAACGTTACATAAATGAAATCAGAGAATATGTAACCTTTTGAGATTGGCCTTTTTTCACTAAGCCTAATGCCCTTGAGATCCATCTAAACTGTGTTTGTAGTCCCTTTCTTTTTATTGGTGGGTAGTATTCCATTATAAAAATATACCAGAGTTGGGCCAGCCCAGTGGCTCAGGAGGTTGGAGCTCCTTGCTCCTAATGCCAAAGGCTGCTGGTTCGATTCCCACATGGGCCAGTGGGCTCTCAACTACAAAGTTGCCAATTCAACTACTCGACTCCTGCAAGGGATGGTGGGCTGCGCCCCCTGCAACTAACAATGGCAACTGGACCTAGAGCTGAGCTGCATCCTCCACAACTAAGATTGAAAGAACAACAGATTGGAAAAAAGTCCTGGAAGTACACACTGTTCCCCAATAAAGTCCTGTTCCCCTTCCCCAATAATTAAAATCTAATATAAATATATAAATATATATATATATTATATATATTTATATAAACTGATATATATATGTATATGTGTGTGTGTGTGTATATATATATGAACTTGTATATATATATATATAAACTTGTGTGTGTATATATACACACACACACACACACACACACACCAGTTTATTTGCCCATTCACTTGTTGAAAGACATTTGTGTTGTTTCCACTTTTTGGATTTTATGAATTAAGCTGCTATGAACATGTACAAGTTCTTGAGTAAACATAAGTTTTCGGTTCTCTGGGGGTAAATATCTCGGAGTGCAATTGCTGGGTTGTATGGTAAGTGTACATTTACTCTGATTAGAAATGGCCAAACTATTTTCCATAGTGGCTGTACCATTTTACATTCCCACCAGCAATGTGTGAGAGATTCAGACTCTGTCCTTACTAGCATTTTGTGTTATCACTACTTTTTCTTTTAGCTATTCTTTTAATCGTCGGAACCTGCATTTCCCCAATAGCTAGTGATGTTGAACACCTTTTCATGCACTTATTTGCCATCTGTTTATGCTCTTCGGTGAAATGTCTGTTCATGGCTGTATGTGTTTGCTCGGGGAACCATAACACAATAACACAGACTGAGAAGCTTCAACAACAGAAATTGATTTTTTTCACAGTTCTGGAGGCTCAAAGTCCAAGTCAGGATATCAGCAGCTTTGTTTTCTCCTGCGGTCTCTCTCCTTGGCTTGCCGAAGACTGCCTTCTCACTGAGTTCTCACGCGGTCTTTCTTCTGTATGTACCAACGTCTGATGTCTCTCTGTGTGTCCGAATTTCCTTTTCTTATAAGAACACCAATCTGATTTGAGCAGGACCCACCCTAATGGCCCCATTTTAATCATCTCTTTAAAGAGCTTATCTCCAAATACAATTACATTGTAAAGTACTGGGTGTCAAGGTCTCAACATATGAATTTTGAGGGACCACAATTTGGCCCGTAACAATGTCTTTAGCTTATTTTCTAATTCAATTATTTATTTGTTTTACTGCTGGGTTGAAGAGTTCTTTATATATTTGAGATAAAAGTTCTTAGATATGTAGCATGCAAATATTTTCTCCAAGTCTATAGCTTGTCTTTTCATCCCTTTAACAGGGTCTTTCTCAGAGCAAAAGTTTTCAATTTTGATGAAGTCCAACTTACCAAATTTTTGTTTCATGAATTGTGCTTTTGGTGTCATGTCAAGAACTCTCTGACTCGGGTTTAGCTTTATTATTATAACTTTTGTCATTTCAAAGATTGCTATAAGAAACAGGTATATTCAGTTATTTATTGCATTTGTTGTCAAAGAAATCCCAGAGATACATTGCCTGCTGTATCACTCAGGATCTTCCGTATGAAATCCCAGGTAAAGGATGTCTTTTAGCACAGTGCTTCTTAAATTTTAATGTACATATAAATCACCTGGGATCTTGTTAAAATGCAAATTCTGTTTCAGTAGATCTGGTGTCAACTTGATATTTTTCATTTCTAACTATCTTCCCATTGTGCTAGTGCTGAGCAACCAAGTTTTAGAATTTAACATTCCTCTGATATCCGATAAAAAGAACTAGGTAACAAATTGTGTCTTCTTTTTCACCAGGTTAAAAAAGACCTACATTTGAAGTGTAACTATAACACATGGGTTAACTTATGTTTGGCACTTTTGTGTCCTTATTTCCATGGTTCTAATTTTCTATTTTCATTTTAGTAAATCTATTCTTGTAAATGGTCTCAAAACCTTTCTAGAATGAGGTGAACTATAAACAAAAATAAATTATTAAGTGTGAGAGATGTCCTTTGCCCTGTGTATCCAGGAATGAATCCTCTCCATTTTCTCCCTCAACTTTTGAAATCAATGGTACTTAGGATAGATTATAAATGAGAGAAACATATTATTTGTGTAATATTAAGAATTTTTAGTACAAATGGTCTCTTTTTCCTAAATGATCTGTGGCTTTCATATTGACAATTACCTTTTCCTTGTTAAAAATCAGGTCCTACTATGTTAGACTATGTAGGACAGAAATTTAAACATAGTGTTGTTTAATAAATATTTATAAACTGAATTACTTTTATAAACTTTATATCCTTGGTGTCAGAAACACAGTTCAAAAATGGATTAGGTTGGAACCTTTGTGCACTAATGGTGGAAATAAAAAATGGTACAGCTGCTATGGAAAATGCTATCATGGTTCCTCAAAAAATTAAAAATTAGATACATAAATGTTGAATAACAATGGTGTACCCTTGAAACAAATATAATATTGTATGTTAGCTATATTTTTAATAAAAATCTTATAAAAAAATAAAATAAAAGAAAAAAATTAAAAATTGATTTACCATTTGATCCAAGAATTCCACTTCTAGGTATGTACTCAAAAGAATTGAAAAGCAGGGTCTCAAAAAGATATATGTGTACCCATGTTCATAGCAGCATTATTCACAATAGCTAAAATGTGGAAACAACCCAAGTGTTGACAAAAACAAACCATTGACGGATAAATTAATATGAAAAATGTGGTATATATGTACAAAGGAATATTATTCAGCCTTAAAAAGGGAGGAAATTCTGACATATGCTACAACATGGATGAACCTTGAAAATATTATGCTAAGTGACATAAGCCAGTCACAAAAAGACCAGTACTGTATGATTCTACCTATATCAGATACTTACAGTAGTCAAATTTAGAGACAAAATGTAGAGTGGTCCTTTCCAGGGGCTCAGGGGAGGAGTAAATGGGGATTTATTGTTTAATAGGTACAGGATTTCAGTTTTGCAAGCTTGAGTCTCTAAATGAGCAATGGAGATGGATGGTGGTGATGGTTGAACAATATAAATGTATTTATTAATAATACCACTGAACTGTACACTTAAAAATGGCTAAGATGGTAAATTTTATCATATATATATATATCATATATATATATAGCTCCACAATTATTAAAATGGGAAAAATGTATTAAGTAGTCAGCTTTCTGACTAAATGTAATGTTTACTAGTTGCAACGGGGTTTCTCTATCATGACAATACTCTGTGTCAATTTTGCAAATTGTGTTTGCATAGCCTTGATCTGGCCATGCAATTCACAGTATCTGTCAAAAATTAGTTTACTTCTTTCTTTATTCTTTTGCCATATGACTTCCCATTATAACACTCTACTTACGTGAATCTCTTCCATTTGATTTTGAATTGTTTAGAGGAAAGAGCCAATGTTTTTTCACATGTTAATCCCTGGCATTTGGCATACTGACTGGAGCTTGGTTGTTGCTTAATATTTTCTTAAACTAAGGAAATGAATGAGTATGCCTTTAAAAACCATAGCATGCAATTCAATTTCTCCCCTCTGTTGAATCTGATTCTTATAAAAAAACATTATACTTTTCAATAAAATGAGTCTTATCAAGTATTTGAAAATGGCTTTCAGATTGCAAATATATGCCTGTGATTTATTTCTTTCCTTTCCTAAAATTAAAGTTTATTGGGGTGACAATTGTTAGTAAAGTTACATAGGTTTCGGGTGTACAATTCTGTAATACATCATCTATGTATCACAATGTGTGTTCACCACCCAGAGTCAGTTCTCCTTCCATCACCATATATTTGATCCCTTTATATAGCTGAATCTGCTGGAACATATTGCTCTTTCCCACACTGCTTGCCCTGGGCTCTGTAGATGTCTGAGATCAGAGATCCTGTGCCTATCTGAGTCCCATATTATATTCACGTGCAACATGTTGAGTACAACATGCTAAGTGAAGTGAGACAGCAATACAACCTTTGCATTACTAGCACCCTAAGAATTCTGTATTTTTTTCTGAGTGTTTTTCTTCTTTTTTGCACAGTCTTGAGTAATTTTGTGCATCTTAGAAAATGCTCTCTGAATAAGCCTTTTGAAATCACTGAACTTTGGCAGAGACTTCTGTTACTAATACCCCTTTGCATCTTTTCTGAATATCTAAGTCGTTTAGCAGCAATTCACTTCTTTATATTGGCAATATCCTGGATGTACAGAGGCGCTTCCATTTTTCTACCTGTATGTTCACCATGGCAAGAAAAGCCTTTCAGTTTCCTTTTAGATGTGGCATTTATTCATTCACGTTTGATTCTATAGCTGCAACTGAAGGATTAATGAGTCTTGGCAGGTAATGATCTTCCATCTCTTCTTGCTGTCTAAGAAATACAGGCCCCTTCTCATTTTACCCAAAGGGTTATACACAGCTCTCTCAGTAGGAGTCCCTGGGTGCTGGGACACATGTTCCTCCTTCTACAGGTCATCCGTAGACCATGCAATGATAGGATCTTCATAGGTTCTAGAACTGTAAAGCATGGGCAAAAACCTTTATAGATAGCTTCAAGGATATGGGATTTCTTTCCAGTGTGTCCAATTGCTTTTATTACATCAGTGTCTTTGCATGAATGCAGCAACATTTCTTTTATTACAAGCACTTCTACTTTCATAACAAGTAAGTGGGATCTAATGCTAATCTACTGATGTGACAAACATGACGTACACTCCCCATAGTAGCTGCCACATTTCCCCAGATTTCCATTCAGCTTGAGTCTCTAAATAGGCAATAGACTTTATGGTTCCCCCTTCTGATAGCCCTAATTTGAGTAAACTGAGGTCCCTTGGCAGTAAAGGACACCAAGTCTCATCGATGACCAAGGATGTCTGATTCTGCTTCTGAATGAAGTTCCTTTGGAACCAACTACCTTGGCAATAATTTGAATGCACTGGGAACAAAGACTGGATTATACTCAAGAAATTAAAGGCGACCATAACCTGGGGAACTTACACAAGGAAAAACCATTTTAAAACTGGTATATGGATCTAAACCAGCAAACTGACATTCCAAAGGGGACAATAAACCATCAAATAATACAGAACCTGTTTTCAATGTAGTTTCCCAGTAGGATGAAAAGAAACAATAGACTACAGGTGTCAGAAACTTGAAGTATTCTCTGTGCTTCTCATTTGGAAGCAAAAGTTACGCCTTTGGACTGAGGTTCTTGGACAATGCAAATCCCTGTGAAGAATTCTCATGAATGCATGTGAGTTCTTGGGTTTAAAATTGAACTGTACATATGGATCCAGTTGAGGAATTAGTCCCATAGGTAACTATTCATACAGAAAATTTTGTATTAGTACAGATTTTAAACAATGTTCTATAAATAACATTAATGCTAAATAACTATCAATATAATAAAATCCTTTCATGGTCTTCAGTTTCAGGATCGTTTCTATGTGAGGAACTCAGCTAGATAGTCCAAGGTCACGGTACCATAAAGGTCAAAGTCAAAGTGAACTCAGAAGGTAGTTCTAGGTGAATTCCAATTACCCACACTTATCTCTAAGCATTGACTCTGTAAGAAAAAAACTACTTATAGAAATAAAATTATTTTAAGATGGTAATTCTCAAATAGAGATTAGTGGAGCAGTGTAATATGGGGGCAAAGAGGGGGACATACTAGAATTGGCCGAGAGGATTTCTTTCAAACAATACACATATTTCATAATGTTCTCATATAGTTTTCAGGTAGCTGAATCATTCATTTGCAAGGTAACAGAAATTCAACTCAAACCAACTTCAGAAATTAAAAACACATGAGATAAACAGAGGTGTAGATAAAGATATAGATGATATAAGTTAGATACAGATAATCTCAAAAACCTGGGAAGGATTTTGTTGTCACTCATGGAATCAAAAAAAGGGCTAAGGGAACCAGGACGGAGATGTAACCCCAGACTCTCAACAGCAAGAGAAGGAAGAGATACTGGTCAAATGCACAGATTCTGGCGCCAGAGAACCTGGTTCCTGTTCCTTATTATTAACTTGTGATTTGGGGCAGTTACTTAACTTTTCTGTATCTAGTTTCTTCATTTTTAAAATGGAGATGACAACAGTAGTTACTTCAAGGGTTATTAAGAGAATAAAATGTATGCTTGACATGAAATTATAATATTATCAATGCATCTCTGCTTCTCACTTCCGCTTTCCTTTGCAGGTTGACCTCATTCTGTCCTACAGACAGACCGTCTCTACATCACAGATTCCTAAGTAGCTCCAGTTAAGAATTCACAAAAAAGAAAGAGCTTCTTTCGCTCACAGTTCATATGGAGGTCCAGGAGAAGGACTCATACTGGTTCTTTTTGAGTCATGCGTTCACTTCTTGAACCAAAGACAGTTGCTAGAAGGATGAAATACTGGACTAGGTCACAAGCAAAGGTGGGGATAGACTCTATTATTGGAAGAACAGATCAGAAAACTTACTGGGCATACAAATAGCTAGCACCAATCCTCAAAGTTCCCTGAAGAGAATCACTGAATAGTGACTGCTGTTACTGCAGAGAACTATTTTTACCTAATATAACTGAGTATTTATTTACCTAATGTAATGTATTGCACTCTCATTAGATACCTACAACATCACTAGGGTGGAAATATTATTATCCGCATTTAACACATGCAAAAGCAAAATCAAGAAGAGTTTTTAACTGCTTTGAGTTTTTGTCTAATTGTCCTTCTCCCCATAATATATGATATGCAAGAGCAGGAACTTTGTTTTGTGAAGTCCTGAATGCACAGTGGCCAGGCAGACTCACACATAGCCCATGTTCAAAAATTCTTTGTGGAGTAAATAAATGACTGAAGATAGTGGCCCAGGATCCACTACCGTGGAGAGGTCCATCAAAGCATGACCCAGTCCCTGAGACACCCTTTTAACCACTATTCAAGTAGAGGTCAGTATGGTATATGCATCAAAAGAATTGAGATAGAAAATATGGCTTCATTTGTTTTCTAGAGAAACCCACTGTTAAAATCCCCTGTATGTCAGTACCGAACACACCTGTGTCTTAACAAAGATCATTGACACGAAGGGATGGGACACAGGACAGAGAAGCTAAAATGGGGAGATGGGGGAGGTGTGGCAGCTTGGGAAGGGTTCTTATAAAAGACTGCCAAATTCTTCAACATACTCAGAGAGAATACAAATGGTGGCGGAAAGTGCAGAAGGAGAAAGGACCCTGCAGGGCTGAAGGAGACTGAAAGGTAGAGTGAGGAAAAGGGCAGAGAAAGGAGAGGTGACTTCAGGCTCTAAACGCAGACTCCTCCAGTGTTCCTAAGTCAGAATGAGACCAGCTCTGCCCTCAGTGCCCTCAGAGCTCCAGCAGTCATTCTGCACATGGCGTGAGCCCGGCACTTCCCTTTCTGCCTGAAATAGTGATGAAAGAACTTGATGATCTTGTTTGGCAGCATGTTTTGAGAACGGTTTAGCTGGACGGAGGCATCTGTTTTATGCCAAGTAACACATTCTCTTGGCTTAGAGGGAGTCATTAGCACAATAGTGCTGCGAGGGGAGGGGTGCGTGGGCCATGTACATGCCCAGTTAACTATCTGCTGTGGATTAAGGAACTGCAAGGGAGCTGGGGAACAGCGGCAGCTTCTAAGTTGTGAAATAAGCAAGGTACCTGCATATGAGATAACCATCCCAACCTTTCTTTATACCACCCACTCAAGAAATAGAAAGCCTGGATTCGCAGCCAAAATTGTGATGAAGTCAACCTGGTATTAAAACTTCATTCAGAGGGCAAATGCATCAACATTCTCATTATATACAAAGGTACGTATTCTCATTGTATATGTACATATATACATTTTCTTTCTATACGTTCTCTCTACATATATGTGTTCTCTCTATATAGATTAATATATACATATGCAAGCAAATGAGAATATACATACACACACACACACACACATACACTCATTATATAATGAGAATGTATACACATTTTCCCCCTGAATGAGATTTTAATAATAACAATAATACGTTTACCATGTATGAGCAATATATTTATATTATAATTTGCATAATAAATATTTAATATTTATTATTATTTATTCTCATCATATAAACGTTATATCTAGATATACACACACATACAAATATTCTTTTTTTCTCTTTTTTTTAATTAAAGTTTATTGGGTGACAATTGTTAGTAAAGTTACATAGATTTCAGGTGTACAATTCTGTAATACATCATCTGTAAATCACATTGTGTGTTCACCACCCAGAGTCAGTTCTCCTTCCATCACCATGTATTTGACAAATATTCTTATTATTAGTTGAGACACCTACCTGTGCTCCCTTCTCTGCACATTTCACAGATGCACTCCCTCCAAATATAGCTTTCTGTTTCTAGAAAAACGTATATTGGCAGGAAGAGAAGGACGAAGAAAGAAGAGAAAAGCAATATGGCTGATGAAAAAGAGAAGATGGACAGGCTGAACATTCCATAGCTCAGTACATTTTAACCTCAACTTTGATCTCAGCAGAAGGATTTTAAGATAAAAGTTATACTGCCTTTTCCTCAGAGAATATCTGTGAGAAAAAACCGCTCTGTACATTATTAACTAACTGTTCTGACTGCTTCAATATATTTGAACTATCCAAAAGAGAAAAGTGTTAAGCATTTTTGAGAAGCCCAGAGACCATGGTGCTACATAAAAGGAAGCTATAAAGCCTGATGAAAATGTGATGTTTTGCCACCTGCAAAACTATAAAATTCTGTTTCTTTAGAACTCACTTTCCACATAAATGAAATGTTTATTGCTTGGCTTAATGAGCTGAAGATAAATGGGATTAAACATGGAGACAACCATAGTCCTACGCTTAGTGGCACCATATTTTGGAGCCATGTGGGTCCTTAAAGAGAGAAATTAGAGCAGGAGCCAGCCAGCAGCTTGAAATATATACATTGCTCTTGCATCCTAAAAAAGAAATAGAATCCCAGGTGCCTTCCCAAACCCTTTCCTATTTCGAGTGAAAAGACCCCATGGTGCACCCCAATCTACAATTCCTCTTCTGGAGCATGACACAACTGTCACCATCCACGTCATCCACGTTTGCTCTGATGCCTACCATCTCAAAAGAGTAATCTAAAAAAGAAAACCCAAACCATCCATCTCTAGACTCCATGCCCTGCTTGTGCTACTGACCCATGTATGCTCAAGTTCATTTCTGTCTTTGAGATACAAAATCTGTCTCCACTTTCTCACCTTCTATTTTTTCTTGAATCCTCTTCTAACTTGTAACTGTTCGTCCACCCTGCCCCCCTACAGTCAATTTTCAATGGCAGCCAGCACTGTTCTTTTAAACATGTATCTAATATTGTCACTCTCCTGCTCAAAGTTCTTAAGTGGTTTCCCACTGGACTCAGAATAAAATCCAGAATCCCCATCACGGCCTTCTGGGCCCCATGTGATCTACCCTCCTTAGCACAACCTCATCTCTGAATTCTCTCCAAGTCATTCCCAGGAGACCTTTCTGCTGTTCCTTGAACATCCCCACTGTGTTCTTACTTCAGTCTTATACTGAATCCTTTTTTTCTAAGATTGATCCATGACTTCTTCCCTAATGTATGCCAATCTCTATTCTCAGGTCACCTCATAGAGGATTCCTTTACTGCTCCATCTAAAATAGCCATGCCCCTCGATGTTCTCACAACTTCTTTCTCTGCCTTTCTCTGCTTTTCTTTATAGCCGCTGTCACTACCTGACATCTTATTACTGAACTGCATCAGATGTAAAACATCATCACATCTAAAGCACCGTTAATTTACATACCTCTAATAAGTAAAAATTGTAACACCCACTGGCAATAAATGATGGCGTCATGTTTCAATGGGAGCCATGAAAAATGTAAGAATCCATTACACAAGACTTGCATTGTTGGGGAATTTTTCATTTATGTTGGAGGATTTGGCAATTTCTCCTGCCTTCAGTAGCATTGTTTCACTTATGCTAGGAATCGTCTACTTATGGACATGTTCTTTCTTTTGATTCTGTAAGGTGAGTTATTGTTTGCAAGATGGAATTGCATCCATTTCTCCAACACCGAATATTTGCTTCTCTAATGCTAAATGTATGCTCCATCACTATGCCACTGGATCCACACAATAATTTGGTTTCAAAGCCAAATTGAAATGTAATCTTTTTGAAGATGTTTTAAAAGATAATTAAATTCAATACGTGTAGCACCAGCAAACATGCTGACTGATACGTCAGTTGAACCAATGCAATACAATAGTTTGGGCCAAGTTTGCACTCATGTAGGCAGTGAGAGCTACATCGTGACTACTGCCTCTCAGGCAGCAGTTACACCATTTTGTCTGTTGTAAAACACATCCTAATTTCAGAGATGTTTAAATGTAAAAATATCTTAGGATGAATAAATACAGTAAACTCTTACTGTTTGTTGTCTCTTTTCTCCACTAGCATATAAGGATGGCAAGAACTTATTTTATCCTTCTACTTTATCTCTGCATCCCAAGCATTTTAACAAGAGGCTGGTACATAGTAGGTGCTCAATAAAAGCTTTTCAAATGAATGACTCAGAGAATAAGCACTGGAAATGAAGGATATTTCAATACATGCCAGAAACTTTGAGGAATTGCTATTAGAAACTTGATGAGTATGAGTCTGTATTGAAACAAAAGCCAATCTGACACATAAACTCCGCTCCATTTATGAAAGACAAGGGGAGAGACCATGGCAGAAATACTGAAAGCGTCATGACTTAGAGGGAGTGTGCTGAAGGCCAAGTGTAACTAGGGGACAGCCAAGGGGCGCATCTGGGATATATCACCAGTTACTCGGCACTGAAGGTGACCCTGATTGGAAAGCTCATAATACTACTTATCTCTCCTTACTTTTAACCCTGGTTGACATGCCAGAAAAAGAGAGACTATGCCTACCTAGCAAAGGTTGGGTCTCTGTCCCAGGTAACTTCTAACCACCTGAGCAAATACAAGAAAGTGATTCTCTGGAAGAGAGGTAAAATTTCCTGAGAAGCTTTCCACAGCTTTGACAACCTTCATTCTCCTCCAGGTTGCTAGATCTCTGAATTAGTGAAGTCAAAACTATCATAAACCTGAATCCTAAACTGTCATAAACCTATACCTTTCCTGTGTTGTTCCATCTGGACCAGAACTATTTAACCAGAATTCACATCAGCCTCTGAAAGAATTCGTTTCAAAGTCCAATGTGGGATAAGCATATGTTCCTTTCCAGCTTCCATTCTTTATCAGGTTGACAAGAAAACAACCAGATATACGAAAAGGATACCACAGGCCAAATTAAGAGAAAAATCTGGGTAATCAGAACAAATGTCTTCCTATGAAACACTGTTGCTGCCAGACACTGGACACCACTTTCAAAGATGTCTAGGCATGTTTCAACTAAGATTTAAGAGTTCACTGAGGCTTCTGGTTTCAAAGGATATCTAAGTAACGTCCTCCCATGCAGCATTTCTCAGCTTTTCACTAAAATTGCAACAAGACTCAAACACACACAAAAAAAATTCACAGTAATGTTGACAAAGAAAACAAATAGAGAATTTAATGCCAAGATACGGGAGGAATTGGATTTATTACAAGACAGATGGCGCAGGGTTGAGAAAAACTTGTGCAAGCCTCCTTTTAGAGTGTAACTTAACTTTGCTTTATGAATCTGAGTGTAACTCAAAAGGAGATGAGAGAATTGGAAATCCCACAAAATGTGGTCCTGACTCAGAGATGGAAGAACTCAACGCACTAAATAAGAGAAGATCTAGATTTTCTCAGGACCAGAACTTACATACTTTTTGGACCCTCTTTAGGTAAAAGAATACAAAATTAGATACAAATGAGATTTTGGTTAGAGTGAGAAAATAAATTGCAGGAAATTTAAAAAAACTGAGAAATACAACAAACATCACCCAAGTCCAAAATGTTGCATAGTACTTTTAATAATTAACTGCCTAATATTATTCCATAGTACTTTCTCCACATTTCTTGTCTGTGCTCTCTTTGATCACCTGTTCAAATAATGACAACTGAAACGTTCTTTTAGCTCCCCAGGAACATTTGGTAATACCATGTAAATAGCTAGTATTATTGTAAATTTGGGAAATCTCTATGACATCTGTTCTTCACATTGTAAGATATAGAAGAAGTTTCCACAGACTAGCTCTGGTTCCATACATTTAAATCTTTAGGTTCTACGTAGTCATATTGTGATGTGAGGTGCTCTCTGGCCCTGAACCCAGCTGTCTCAAGCAAGGGTGAGTCGGCACAGTGGCCATAGCAGTTTCCTTAGACACCACCCCTACACCAAGACAGCTAACAGTAACTTAACTCATAGAAGGGACTGCAGAACATGTCAACACATGCTATGAAATTCAAACTAAATAACTCCCCCCTCCCCAAATCTCCAAATCCCAGTGGCAATGCCATGGCCACCCTACATGAGGTGATAAGTTGGAATGGAAAGTGACGGTGAATCTTAACTGATTGTCATCAAAATATACTCGTGCAAATTTTACAAAAACAGGAGAATGTGAACAAGTCTTCTAAGGCCTTCTCCAGGACCATGGAAAGGGCTGGTACGATTGAGGGTCTCGAAGCTTAAGCTTCATAAGTGAAATTTGTCTTTGCAGCTAGAGAACTGGACAGCCAATTCTGGAGCCCCGGGACAATGTACTGTTGAGGCAGGAAAAAGATTGATCTTTTTGCCACCAATATTCTATCTCCCCAACTCAAAAGAGAACAAGGACACATGGTTTCCATGTAAAAAGGTCAACAACCAGAAGGAGAAAATAGACTGAAGTGAAAATATAAAAACAAGAGATGAAAAGTGATATGCATGAGCTAAAGAGGGGCTGCATAAAAAGGAAGGAAAAAAAATCAAAGACAAAACCAAGAAGATAAAATTAAAATCTATTACCTCAGCTAGTATCACCCTAGTTTTATCTGAGGCCCTTTGCAAGTAATGTAGAAGAACATAGATGGATCTAGTGATCAGGATCTAAGGTGATTTAATTACGAGCATGTTGCCTGAAGGTGTCAAGGAAGCGTGTATCAATTTTATAGCTCCAAAGATCACCAGGAGGAAAATTCTGTATGTCCCATTGCAATGATTTTCTCAGTACTTCACGTCTTCCGATATTCTGTGCTCTCTATCTGAATTTTAAATATCCAGATAACCTGGAGTAGGTGTGTTGCCTACAGTCCCTTCAACCACTCCATGCCCTCCTCCTCCACACTGTAGCAACAACCTCTGCTTTCTTTCTCCCCCAAATAAGACCACACCGTCTCATTTTTCTCCAGTACACCACTCATGCAAAACTGTTGTGTGGATTTATTTTACTGACTGTTTGAGGCTATTTGAAGGTAATTAGAGCACAGAGCAGGGAAGAACGTAATGCTGAATATCAGATGTTGTATTCGAGAGCTAGGGTGGTCCTCTGCCCTAGGACATTTCTTACTGGGGCAATTCAAGTTCAAGGCTAAAAGCATGGACATCTGCGCCTTATTGTTCTTCTAGACATAATCCTAGACATCTTCTAGAGTAAGTCGAGGAATGGAACCACAGTGGGACTTTCTCTGCCACCCAGAGACATCTTGGACAAGTTACTTTACCTGTCTGTGCTTTTACTTACTTACTTATTATTATTATTTTTATTTTTTATTTTATTTTATTTATTTTATTATTATTATTATTTTACTTACTTATCTGAGGAGGAAGATAAGGTTCGTTCCCCATCAAAATAACAATATGGGATGTGTAGAGGATTAAATGGCTTAGTATATATAAAGCGCTAAGAATTGTGCCTGGCACCTACACATTAGCTCTTATTACTTGCTATTTCTCTTCTCTGCCTACCCCAGTGTGCTGAGAGCTTCTTTGTTGTTAGTAATCTTACAAAATCAAAGGTAGCCTAAATGTTTTTTTAATGTAGGATTTGTTAACGCTAATAAGTTATATTCATAAGTTTGAATATAATACAATTGTCAGAAATAATGATCAAGGTATATTTACATTAAAAACCAGAGTGTCCAGTGTTAAAAAACAGATCACTGAGCAGTATATATATGATCGTATTTTACATAAATATATACATATATTATTTTGTGGGGGAAAATTTTTGTTCAAATAGATATCAAAAAATAACAGCGGTTTTCTCCAGGATTGTGGTGTGGGATTTCCAGTAATATATTTATGAAAGTGTGTGTGTACATAATATATGTATATATTTAGGTGTGTGTGCACATATACAAAGATCAAATAATATCAGTGAATAAAAGGAAAATAACAGTCAGGAAAAAATTATTTTTACCATATAGTAGAGGCAATGGGTTAATATCTTTAATAAATAGCTTTTAGGAATCAATATGAAAACCCAACCCCTCAAAACAAAAAGACATAAGCAAGCAATTTATAAAATAAGGAACACAAATAGCTTATTATATAGAAAGAGTTCAGCTTCAACTGTCTCAAAGAAATGCAAATTAAAGAATCTTTTACAACTTTCAGCACAGCAATTTTAAAAATTGCTAATATCTAGTTTTTGTTAAGAGGAGGAGAAGCAGATATAATCAAATTTTGCTTGTGAGATGTAAATTAATGCAAGCTTTCTGGAGGACAATATAGTAACAAATTTTAAAAACTAATATTCATACAGTTTTGATGGAGTAATTTTAATTCCAGGAATTTTTACTAAGAAAATCATCAGAGATATACAAATGTGCTTGTCACAGAAACAAAATGTAGGTGATTGTTAGGTAAATTGTGGGATATCTATAAAATGGAATATGTTTTCTATAACACTTAAAGGTGTGGAAAGATGCTCACAAGACAATGCTAAGCGATAAAAGCAGATGAGGTAACAATCTGATTCTATATTCTTCAAAATAATTTGTGCAATGTAAAACAGAACTAGAGGTATATTAAGTCTCTGTGCATGGTCAAATAAGGTAATTTTTATTTCATTTTGCATACATTTTGATATTTTCAAAAAAATTTTTGCATGGTTATTCCTAATATGGTGTATTAGTATTTTATTGCTGCTGTAACAAATTACCAGAAATTTAGCAACTTAACATAAATTCATCATCTTATAGTTCTCTAGGATGGAAGTCCTACATGTGTCTTCTTGGCTAAAACCAAGATGTTGGGAAGGGTGCAGTTTCTTTCTGGAGGCTCCAGGGAAGAATTTGTTTTCTTATCTTTTCCACCATCAAGAGGCCACCTACATTGATTGGCCCGTGGCCCACTCCTCCATCTTCAAAGCCATCAACAATAGGTTGAGTCCTTCTCACATTGCATCAATCCAATCTCTGATTTCTGCCTCATTCTTCCACTTAAGGACACTTGTGATTGCAACTGGGCCCACCTACTGTGTGTCCCCAAAAATAAGACTTAGCCGGACAATCAGCTGTAACGCATCTTTTGGAGCAAAAATTAATATAAGACCTGGTATTATATTATATTATTATAACAATATATTATATTGTATATTACATTATATAATATATTATATAAGATGATATAAGATTATATAATATAATATGTTATATAAGACCGGGTCTTATAGTAAAACAAGACCGGGTCTTTATATTATGTTATATTATATTATATTATATTATATTATATTATATTATATTATATTATATTATATAATATAAGACTGGGTCTTATAGTAAAATAAGACCGGGTCTTATATTAATTTTTTGCTCCAAAAGTCACGTTAGAGCTGATTGTTCACCTAGGTCTTATTTTCAGAGAAACACAGCTAGATAATCCAGGATAATCTCCCTGTTTTAAGGTCAACCAATGAGCAAACTTAATTCCATCTGCAACTATAATTCCCCTGGGTCATGTAATTTAACATATTCACAGATTTTGGGCATTAAGACCTGGACATCTTTGGGGGGACATCATTATTCTGACTACTACAAATGCTATCAAGCAATAAACATTATTTCTATATAAACAGAACTTCCATGAAGATGTATTTTAAGTGTTCATGAAAAGAGTTTAACAAGTCAACAATGACGTCTTGTACTGAAAAAAATCAAGAATCCAGTGGAATTTATCCCCAGGATATATCTGCTCTTCTATTAATCCAGAGAAGCCTCATGGAACCTTTTATGAATAGCTCTTGGGATAGACCCTGTCTCAAGGAAATGATTGACAACACGCTGAGAAGGAGTCACTACTTCATTCTTAAAAGGTTTTATTCCTTTAAACTTTGCTGGAGAGTGTGTCTCTGTTCATTTCTTAGACCAAGTTGCTAACTGATTCATAATTTTATTTCATGAAACATTGATTTTTAATATAAAAATTATAATTGACTTTGTATCATGCACTGATTTATCTATTACACACTTTTCTATTTAACTAAGACCATAAGCATTAAAACTCTCAGGCAACTAAAAGCACCTATCAAGAAAGCCAGTCCTGTAAGAAATGTCCCAAGCTTCAGGGTGACGCTTAGAAATTAAATGCCGCTAAGAACTGGTAAATATCCCAAGGTTTTCACACAAGGTATATCATCACTTGTTTTAAATAGGTGCCTCATTAAGGTAGAGGATTGGACGCTGGTTGTTTAAAGTCCTTCCAAGTCTCAGGCTGCTCCCATGGCCTTTATTGTTCCAAGGCAGAGGGCAGGCTTGATTTAGGAGCCAACGCTCTGACTTGGTTTTTCTCCCATTCACTGCCTGGTACGTACGGGTCAAGATCCCCAGGCAAGAGAGCAGGCCTCCTGGGCAGTGGACACTGGGATATGGCCTTGGAGAAGAAATCCCACCTCCCACATTCACACCTCACCTTCCTGACTTGGAAAACACCTACAGTTAATGAGCAAATCTGGCATCTGTCAGCTTTTTGTAAGCAAGCATTTCACAAGGTTTACAGAAAAGTAAAGTAAACAGAGTTCTGAGTAACAAAAACGTGGCGTTTATGCATTCTTTGATTCACTTTAAAGGATGGTATAAACTGACTTTTTAACCAAGCATTAGGCAAGATCTGGGTCCAAGCCATTCTATAATAAACAGTGACATGGCTATATTAAAATATTTACTTAGTGTGCTAAAGTGACTTATAGGAAGAGTAGCTACTACATAGAAGTCCTAAGTATTGAGGCGTCAGGTGCCACGGGCGGCATAAATATTCCATGTGCACTTGTTTATAGGAAAACCCCATCTGGATTTGGCTAAAACAGCAGGCAGCTTGGTGACCCCAGTTTTGCTATTGGAAAATATAACACAAGAGTTCACTCATCTAGAATAACTACAGTGCTAAGTGCCAAATGACAGATGGGAGGAGGTTGGCTTTTCTCAATAAAATCCAGGCACTCCATTGTGAAGGGTTTCATTGTAAGGGCTCTGTGGAACTGATAGACTCTCAGAGTAGATATGCAGCTAGATGAGGCAAGGTGCTGGGTCGGGCTGATCACAGCCGGCCTAGGCAGGACCGCTTGACCTGAACGCATCCATGCAAGCTGGACAGGATTTGGAAGACTTGGCCTGGGGCAGTCCTTGAACATCAATGTCATCAATCTTCAACCTCTCCCCCACACACACACACCACCGCCACCACCACCACTATGCACACACACACATGCACATACACACACACACATGCACACACACACACACACACACAACTCAGTTATGTTGGGTAGCCATCAGGCAGACAGGCTGGGGACTAAGCCTGGTGTGATCAAAAGAGCACAGTATTTTGAGACAGAAAATCTGGATTTGGAGCACTGTTCCTCCATTTACATGAGTATAACATTTTAGGGTTAGAATGGGGGAGAGAAAAGGCAATGCATATTGACAGGCATTATACTGGATGGTTTTCCTGTGTTATCTCTGATAGTCTCGTGTCAATACTATGGCACAGGTAGTACTTCTCCATTTTATAGGTTCATGTAAATTGTTTCAGGAAATGAAAGGTCTTTGTGGGCTGGACCGGGCCTTGGTTATCCCTTCAGATGAACACATTAACCTTCTCTGAAGGTTGAGCCAAGTATAGTGGGAGCAATAAAACAATAAGAGTGCAGCTGTTCTCTAGAACTAGTAATTTAATTGGGGGGGAAATGTCTTTGTATAACAGCATGCCTACTCAACAGTACAGAGCTCAAAAAGATAGAATCTCAATTTAAACTAAATAGTTAACCGAAAACTAAAATATCTATGTGATTGGATAAAGCAGCTTGCTCCTCCTCATCTTCCACTCAACCGCAAATCTCCCCCAGGTGAATTTCAATAGATTTTTTTTCACTCATCCACTCACTCAACAAAGATGAACTGAGTACCTACCATGCATAGAGCCCTTTTTAGACAATGATACAGTGATAAGCAAAATGGCTGCTTCCATGGATCTGACCTCCTAGTGCGGAGACAAATAAATGTGTGATCACATAAATATTTTACATAATTTCAGGTAGTGATAAGAAAAGAGAAATTAAGCAGGTATAGGAATAAGCAACAATCAGAATGCCATTTTATGGAGGCGTGTTACATAAACCAAAGCTACTAGCTTAAAAGGCATGGGAATCAGGAAAAAACAATTAATCTAACTTATCATCTTGGGTAGCATAGCTCAAAGCTTAAACTACAGTAATACCTCGGTTTTTGAACATCTCCGTTGACAAACATTTCGGTTTACAAACGCTGTAAACCCAGAAGTAAATGTTTTGGTTTTGGAACACGCCTTCGAACTCGAACATGTCACGCGCTGCCACTGAGTGCAAGATCCTGAGGCCTAGCTGTCGGCTGTTTTCGAACGTTTCAGAACTCAAACGGTCTTCCGGAACAAATTATGTTTGAAAACCAAGGTATCACCGTATTCAACTTCACCAAGACATGAAGGAAACAACCCTAAGCTGAGAATTACTTGAAATTCTGGTGTAATCTCTGACATTAACTTATTATGTAGCCCTGAGAAAATTATGTCATTTCATAGGTGGGGAAACTGAGACCAAGATGTGCTAAGGCCGCAAAATTGGTGTGAGCCTCTAAGGTTTCCTTCTGCTCTGTATTTTTAGAATTGTGCTGTCCAATACGGACGCCACTAGCCACGTGTATTTACATTTAAATTGATTTCACATAAAAAAGTTCAAATTCAGTTCTGTGGTTGCATTAGCCATATTTTAAGTGCTCAGTAGCTGGAGGCTGGTGGCTGCCATATTGGACAGTGCAGACTCTAGAACATTTCGTCCACTCTAGGAAGTGGAGCATCCTATTCTAGAGTTCTATGGATTCTGTTAGCTCTTGAGAAGAAAAACAAAAGACAAAAAACTATTTGCTTATATGTTTTCTTTTTTTTCTTTCTGTTTCTACCAGATGATTTGTAATCTTATTTTGGGTGGTTTCAACCCTTGAATTTTATGCCCACTCAAGTTTTCTTTCAGGCATGGAAACAACAAAATGCTTAACAAATAATACCATCTATAAAACCTTCTTGGAAAAAAACTTGAAGACATAGCTTAACTGTTTAAGTGACAAAGAAAATTAAAGAGCACAAAGGTGGTAACATCAGAGTATAAAAGATTGAATGATGTGCACCAATAACCATTATATAAAAATTCATCTAAATATAAATATATGTGATTGCAAATTAAATAGAACCTCCTCTAGAAAACTCAAAATGTAAAGATGATTTAACATATAGTCTGAATTAAAAAAAAAAAAAATGAAGTTGCGTGATAATACTCAAGATTGACCTTGAGAGTGAGGTGGTCCTACTAACAGAGCCATGGTGAGAGTGCAAACAGGTGTAACTCCTCAATAAGTATTAATAACCTTGAAATTGTTAAATTCCTCCCACCTTGTTATTCCACTTACAGGAAACAATCTTAAGAACATGATAAATGGTACCGGCAAAGAATGATTTGTCTATTAAGATTTTCATTGCAGTGTAATGTACAGAACTCCAAGAAAAATTTAAAATATATTCAATAAGAGAGGAATAATTAAACTCTAGTGTATTCTTAAAATATAATTTCCTGCAACCATTAAAAATTATGCTTGTGAAAAAAAATAATAACATGAAAAAATGTTTATAATATAACATTAAGGGCAAAAAGCAAAAAAGTGACATTAGCTAACACTTATTCAATGTTTAGTAAGTGCCAGTCACTTATGTAAAGATTTGAGCTATGTTGTATCATTTATCTCTCCAAATACCGATAAGCAGTCAGTACCAACATTATCCCTGATCCACTATTGAAGAAACAGAGCCTTATAGCTAATTTGCCCGGTGTCCCATAAATCGTTAAGTGACAGAGCCAGATCATGAATGCAGGCCCATCTAAGAAGTCTGTGCTCCTGACTGCCCCCTCCCCAGGGGACTCATTCTCAGAGCAGCACACTCCCAGCCATGTAAAAACGAAAAGAAAAAAAAAAGTACACATTTAGAAAAAATCCTGACTGGAAATACACCAAAACCTCAACAGTGATTGTCTCCCTGAATGATGAGGTTACAGATTACTTTCATTTTCTTCTTCAAATCAGTCTTTATTTTTAAATCATTTTGGCAGTGAACATGATTCAATAATAAAAAATAAAAAAAATTAATGAAAAAGAGAGGCCATCTCCATGCACAGATTTGTACACCAAAGGGGAAAAAAATAATAATTCAAGAGGCAAAGCTAAAAATGGAATTCCAAAGTGTTGCCTGGAAATTAGTGGGAGTTCAAAGGAGTTGAATAAAAGATGGAAAATTGGAGATGTGCCACTGCTAAATCTTTAAGCTCTTCCAAAAGGTTTCTGTTTGTGGTTGTTGGTTTCTATCTCTCAGCCCTCAGTTTAACTCACGAGCATTTACATAACACTGAGAAGTTAGAAGCCACTCAGAGGCTCCAAACTTATGAGTCTGCCCAGTTGTTGTTATTTTGTTTAATGGATTTGTTTATTGGCCTAACAAATGAATTTACTATCAGCAGGCCCTTTTCCCCACCTCTCAATTTTATTATTTTTTAAATCAGGCAGCACTTTGTTGAACCAACCTGACCCTGAAGAATGCTTACTGGCACACTGTCCAAGAAGTGTAGCAGAAGTTTGTATGATTATCTTTATGAGTGAATACAGTTTAGTCTAGTCCCTTTTTTGTTAAATAATATGGTCGTACATAGTCTCCCAAGAAATAGGAGAGCCAGTCTTAACTTTGATTGGGTGTTCATGAACCATCATGGTCCCCAGATGTCACAGAAGATAACTTCACACACTGCAGAAAAACCACCCAAAAGTCGTGTACATATTTGTCCTCCTCATTATCATACTTCAGTTTGCCAGGAGTTTCTCTACAACATCTGGAGGCTGGTTCCAATGCTGTCATCCTTGTTTAGCATTCAGTTCTGGGGAGGCAAATGCTAACCCCTAGATTCAGAATCAAAACAGTGTCCTGTAAAGCAGGATATTAATTATTTAAACTTTGAGGAATTAATTTCTCTGGGCCTCTCCTAATGATTTAAATTTCCATTTTAGTACCCTCACTTTTTACGCCCAATAAAACAACTCATATGGAAGGAAGAATGGGATAACGCAAAAAGCTCAGGAATTAGAATCACTCAGACTTGGATTTGAGTCCTACATGATAGTTTATTAGATAAGACCTGTAACAAGTGTTTAACTGTGTTGAGTCTCATTTTCCTAGGAACTGAAGGGGTTAGTATTAAGATTCAAGAATGTGTGTGTGTGTGTGTGTGTGTGTGTGTGTGTGTGTGTGTGTGTATAAATGGCATCTCCTATTATGATGCCTGGCACATAATATGTGCTTGATGAATATGTTTTCTCTTCCTATCCTCATTACTCTCAGAAACACATCTGCCCAACAGTGAGCTCCTTGGAACCTGAAACACAGTAAAGGTAGTTTCAGGCCATAGTTCTTCATTTTCACTTACTCAAGCTTGACAGAGCCTCTTTGGGATGAAAAACATCCCATTTCTAAAGATAGAAGAAAGCAGAATTTCCACGAGCCTTTTCTCTTGGGACCAGTTTATTTCCATGCTGTATCATGCCCTAAGGCATTAGATTGTGAACCACCCAAGGAAGTCGGCATTATCTATATACACTGAGGTGACCCAAACTGTCAGGACCACCATTCGGAGACAGTGCCCCAGATGACCCCAGTCCTATTCCTTTTCCTTTGTGCTACTTATCTTGTGTCAGCAGTGGGAGATGCTGCAGATTGTTAGTCTTTGTCCACTAACATGGGCCCAAGCTTAATTTACTTGTGAACTGAGTCTCCCTCCCTCACTTGACGGTATGCAACGAGCTTTGAAGTGATCATATCTTCCTGACCCTTTGTAGCAGACTGGATAGGTTGGGGTGTGGCGGTAACAAACATCTAGAAATTCTCAGTGACCTAAAATAACAAGTTGATTTCTTTCTCATGCTATATATCCATTGTAGATGTTCCATGATCTTTCTTACTCTGAGACCCAAACTCATGCAGCATCTACTCTATGGCATATTGTCAGTATCTATGACAGAAAGAAAAGAGAAATGCATGTTGGTCTTTGAAACGCATACTGGAAAGCAGCATATCATACTTCAGTGACTAAAATAAGGCATATACCCATGCTAAAATTTGAGAGGGTAGAAACATGCACCAGCACCACGTGTCTTAAAGAATAAATAAAACACTTTCATACTACACCTATCACACATCTGTAAGATAGGCTAACTAAGTAATACTGGCCTCATTTAAAAAATAAACACATGTCCACAAAAGAAAAAATTGGTAAGCTGAATTTAATTCAAATTCAAATTTTCTGCTATGCAAACGACACTTTCAAGATAATGAGAAGACAAGCCAGACTGAAAGAAAATATTTGCAAAAGACATATCTAAGAAAGAAGTGTTACCTGAAATATACAAAGAACTCTTAAAACTCAAAAATAAGAAAACAAACAACTTAATTAAACAACGGGCCAAAGACCTTAAAAGATACTCACAAAGAAGGTATACAGATAGCAAATAAACACATGAAAAGATGCTAAACATCATGTCATTAGGGAAAAGCAAATTAAAACAACAACGAGATACATAGCACACATATCATTAGAATGCTCAAAATTCAAACACAACAAAATGCTAACGAGGCAGTCTTGTCCATTGCTAGTGGGGATGCAATCTAGAACAGCTGCTTTGGAAGACAGTTGTGCAGGTTCTCATAAAACTAAACATACGTTTACCATGCGATCCTGCAATTACACTCCTTGGTATTTACCCAAATAAGCTGAAAACTTGGTTTTTACCCAAATATTGATGCAAAAACCTACACACGGATGATTATAGCAGCTTTATGCATAATTTCCAAATCTTGGAAGCAACCAAGGTGTCTTTCGGTAAGTGAAGGCATAAATAAACTGTGGTATATCGAGATAAGGGAATAATATTCATCCCTAAAAAGAAATGAGCTATTATGTCATGAAAACACATGGAGAAACCTTAAATGTATATTACTAAATGAAAAAAGCTAGTATAAAAAGGCTCATATTGTATGGCTCCAGCTATATGATGTTCTGATAAAGGCAAAATTATGGAAATGAAATAATCAGTGGTTGCCAGGCGTTAGGGATTGGGTGAAAAGAATGAACAGGTGGAGCATAGAGGATGCTTAAGGCAGCAAAACTACTCTGTCTGATACTATAACAGTTGAAAAATATTATTATACATTTTTCCAAATCCATAGACTATACAACACAAAAAGTGAACCGTGAAGTAAACCATGCACTTTGAGTGATAATAACATGACTGTGTAAGTTCAAATATACCCACATTTGGGGGACGTTGATAATGGGGGAGGTTTGGGGAGGGAGCAGGGGATCCATGAAAAATCCTGTATCTTTTGACTTAATTTTCCTGTGAACCTAAAACTGCTCTAAAAATCAATTTTATTTTTAAAAATGAACACATGTCTTAGAGGTTAAGTGGCTTGGGTAAGGTCATACAAAAGAGGGTCTTGCACATAGTAGATAATAAATATTTGTTGAACAATGGAGTGAAAGTACGTGTGAATTAATGAAAAAGTAAAATGATGAAAGCCAGGTTGCAAATAAAGGTGACCTGATTCTTGATAGAGGGTTCTTTCTGTTTACATCACACCACACTACCCAGTTCTTCTCCCACCTCTGCTCCCATCCAGGCTACTAGCAATTATCTTTCACCCCCTGAAAGGTTTCTGGCTTTTACTTCTCTGTGTTTCTAAAATAACTTGGATACCTGAGTTCTAGAATGGCAAGTAGTAAGCAATCACCATTACAGTACTACACAAGCAGGTGCACAGACACACAAATACTAACAACTTCTCATTAGAGCAGTGACTGCAGAGGGTAGTCAAAGGAAAAAATAATTCACATCATTTTAACTAAGAACCTGTGATCAAGGAAGCCGTTGCAATAATGATGCCCGAATCCACAGATTGTTATTATTTTGAATTTTGCTCCACTTAGTCAGTGACACCAAGCTTCCAGAGGTGTTACTGTCCTGAAGAGATTACTATGGCAGAGAGAGAGACAGAGACAGAGACAGAGACAGAGAGAGAGAGACAGAGACAGAGACAGAGACAGAGACAGAGACACAGAGAGAGAGAGTTTAACTGAAAATCCCTCTAGTACCAGGCAGAACAAAAACAATGAAGAATTTTTCATCTATGAGAATCAAAACCTGCACATGAGCCAGATACATCTGTTGAATGTTGAAAGTGACAAAATGCAGCTCAGAGAGAGAATGCACTGAATCATTAAAAAAATTCCTAAGGAACTTAACAAGTACATCGAGACACTGCTCAAGTATGTGTTCTGATGGCTCATGGAAACGTCCTGGGGAGCTGATTCAAATGGCTTGGGAAATGCAGCCTCTGCGTTTGGGTGATTCACTGATTGAGGAGACAGTAAGGACTCAAGGTAAGTGTCATTGGGAGTTTCTTGGGATCCTATGGAATCCTATGTGTTGTGCCTACAAGAAGATACCAAGGCATTTAGGTAATGGTGTGTGAGGGAAATGGATGGAAGAAACAAAGGTAGATTATTTTTTGCACTCAAAACTGTAAAAGTACAAAGCAGTGCACAGTGAAAAATCTCCCCCAGTTCCTGCCCCACCCACCCAATTCTCCTTCCCAGAATCAATGATCAACGCCTAGTATATTCTTCTATACATAATTATTTGGGGAATGCACATAAATAAATATTTTAATTTTCCTCCTTTTAATTCAAATACTAACCTACTGTTCAAACTAGTCTGCACCTTCAAATAGAGCTTGAAAGCAAATCTTTTAAAATTAAACACATAAAAAAACCAATGAAATAACTCCATTTTAAATTGTTATTATGTAAGTACAGAGACAGTGAAAAAGAAGGTGTTTCAGTAACTTTTGAACCCAGTGTATTCTGACTCTGCACACTTAGGGGGATATATTTTAGAGACAAAAAGAACTGTAAAAAAAAATCTGAATTTACTTAGTTTATTTGTGTTTGGTAGTGGTACAGGGGTAGTTATTCTGAAACTATTTTGAGTGTATCGTAGAATAAAGAAAAATAAACAAATTGATGTAGCTGAGAATCATGGGTTATCATGTGAGAGAGGGAGATAAAACTATGAGAAGAATGAGTATGAATCTTGTGTTGTTAGATTGAAATGATATTGTGGACTGTTTGTACCCCCAGATCACATGTTGAGGCCTTAACCCCCATGTGACAGCCTCTCTCCTTGGCTTGCAGACAGCCACCTTCTTGCTGCATCTTTCTGTGAGCTTCTCTCTGTGCATATATGCCCTTGGTGTCTCTTTACGTGTTCACATTTTTTCTTCTTATAAAGATACAGGTCAGATTGGATCAGAGTCTACCCATAGGACTTGATTTATCTTTCATTACCTTTTGAAAGACCCTGTCTATAAACACACTCACATTCTGAGGTGTTTGGGTTAGGGCTTCAGCATATGAATTTTGGGGGACCATTCAGCCCATAACAGATATGTTCTTAAATACAAAAAGATCTACAAGGGAGAAGTGGCAGCCACCACCTGAACCAAGTGAGCAACCTCAGCATCATTAAGAGTATCTTCTTGACAAAAATGTTTCATCTGAATCTCATTGTGAGGAAACAATCAGATAAATCCAGATTATGACAATTTCTACAATTTCTAGCATTCTTCAAAAAATATCATTGTCATGAAAAACAAAAGGCAAGTAGACTTAACAGGTAAATAGAAGCAAGAGACATGCAAACCAAATTTTAAACACTGGATCCCCCAAAAAGGCCATAAAGAATATCTTTGTGATTACCAAGACAATGTGAATAAGATATTAGATGAGACTATTGTTTCAATGCTTAATTCCTCAGGTGTGTGGTAGTGTGGCTTTGTATTTAGGGATGAATATCTTGATGTCTACAATTTATTTTCAAGGGGTTCCATACAAAATGCCTATAATTAACAATTGCTGAGTCTAGATAAAAATTATACATGTATCTTCATATTCCTATAACTTTTCTATTTGAAAATATCCAAAATGTAAAGTTAGAGAAGATAGATAGTATCTACATCTTTTAGGGATAACTCCCTATCATACATAAAAAGTATGCTGGTTCTCTTTCACATCTGCCTATTTTTTTTTCATTGTGTATCCATTATTTAACCTGTTCTCTATTACTTAATATTTCAGTTATCTTTAATATTTTTAATAAAAACCATGGTGCAAAAACAATCCTGTACATATATCTTTTGGGACATATGCAAGTATCCTTAGGATAAATCCCTGGAAGAGGCATTGCTGGGTTAAATTTCTTTCTCGATGACTGTAAGTGGGTACTGAATTTCTAGGCAAAACAACTCTTTTTTTTTTTTTTTTTCAGTTTGCTGGGGTTCTAAATCAGTGTGAAACAAGCCAGTTTAAAAAGCAAGCCTCCTTAGTTCACAGTCAATAACGTATTTCTTTACCTTAACGTTTTAATGCAAGGCTTGAATTATTCAATTTTAAATGCAAAACATCTAACACGGTGTTGTACAAAAACGGATATGGACATTCATCAAATATGTTTGAATGAATGAGTGAATGAATAAATGGAAGCCTCTAGCCACCAGAAGCATTAACTGTGGAATTATAAAATAAACACATCCTCCCTCCCCACATTCCAGAGGCTGTGAGAAACTTAATGGCATCTCACTATAACACACTTACAAATTAGATGTCAAGGCACATCTCCCATGGATCTCGTCCAAGTCACCAAAATGACTTCCTTAGAATGGACTCCCAAGACAGAATTATAGTGTAGCGGCTGGGAATCTAAAGTTTATAAAACACTAAATTCTCTAGCTCCTTGCCTATACCCTGCTGTGGCTGTTTTTCTCTCTGCTGGTCTCTGATTTCTCTATCACTTTGCTCCAAATCAGGGCTATTTGGAAGGATGACAAATTTAGATCTGACCATAGTCTAAGACCATTGAAAATAGAAGATTAAGGCACTTTGAGCCAAATCTTTGTCCCACGAAGGTTCTATTTAATTGTCTGTAAAATAAATGGGTTAAAGCACTAAGATTTCTGTAGCACTTTAGTGAAATTATGTTATTGATAATTCCATGAGTGTTAATAACAACCAGATATGAAAAGTAAACAAAACTAGCATTAAATATCAACCAACACAGTGTAACAGGATTATTGCGTACATCAGAGGAGGACAGTTTTCATGAGTCAGATTCCCAAATGAGCTTCTCCTTTGCCCAGTTTTAGTAATTCTGGTTCTTCTAGGGAAGTAGGTAGCATTCACATCTTCAGTATAAACCTACTCCCAGCTCAGAGGTCCACTGTGTTGTTGCAAAATACCACCAGTAGCATGTATGAACCATTTGTGTGTGTGTGTGTGTGTGAGTGTGTGTGTGTGTGAGAGAGAGAGAGAGCATGTGTGTGTTTATTTTTATTTTTTTTTCAATTACAGTTGACATACAATATTATATTAGTTTCAGGTGTACAACATGGTGATTAGATATTTATATAACTTACGAAGTGATCACACCAATGAATCTAGTACTCATCTGACAACATACATAGTTATCACAATATTATTAACTATATTCCTTAAGCTATACTTTACAACTCTATAACTACTTTGTAACTATAAATTCTACTTCTTAATCCATTCCCTCTTTTCACCCACCCTTCAAACCCCACTACCAGTGGGCAACATCAAGATGTTCTCTATCTATGAGTTTGTTTCTGTTTTGTTTACTCATTTATTTTATGATTTAGATTCCACATATAACTGAAATCATATGGTATTTGTCTTTCTCTGTCTGACTTACTCCACTCATCATACCCTCTAGGCCAATCTATGTTGTTGCAGATGGCAAGATTTCATTCCTTTTTATGGTTGAGTGATATTCCATTGTGTATATGTACCACCTCTTCTTTATCCATTCATCTATTGATGGACACCCTTGTTGCCTCCATATCTGGGCTATTGTAAATAATGCTGCAATGAACATACGGATGCACATGTCCCTTCAAAGTAGTGTTTTGGGTTTCTTCAGATAAATATCCAGAAGTGAGAATACTGGGTCCTTCTTTGTCTCTCGTTATAGCCTTTGTTTTCAAGTCTATTTTGTCTGATATAAATATTGCTACTCTAGATTTTTTGTTTGTTTGTTTCCATTTGCATGAAATGTCTTTTTCCATCTGTATAATTTCAGTCTGTGTGTGTCTTTTCATCAGAAGTGAGTCTCTTGCAGGCAGCATATGTAAGGGTCTTATTTTCTTATTCATCCAGCCACCCTATGTTTTGATTGGAACATTAATCCATTTATATTTAAAGTAACTGTTGATAGGTATGTAATTATTGCCATTTTATAATTCATATTTTTTACTTTTTTTTAATCTTAAAAAAGTCCCTCTAACATTTCCTGCAATACTGGTTTGGTGATGATGAACTCCTTTAGTTTTTTCTTTTCTGGGAAGCTCTTTATCTGTCCTTCCATTCTCAATGATAGCTTTGCAAGGTAGAGTAATCTTGGTTGTAGGTCATTGCATGTCATTACTTTTGATTGGGACGGGAAAAATAAAACTGTCTTTGTTCACTGATGACATAGTTGTCTGTGTAGAAAATCCAGAAGAATTGACAAAAACCTCTGGAACTAGTAAGTAATTATAGCAAGGTTATAGTATCAAGGTTAATGTACAAAAGTCAATCATCTTCTCATATATGAGCAATGAACACATGAAATTTAAAAATAAAAACACAATTAGCATTCCCAAAATGAAATACTTTGTTATAAATCTAACAAATATGTATGATATCTATATGAGAACCCTATAAAACTCTGATAAAGAAAATCAAAGAACTAAATTAATGGACAAATATCTCACATTCATGACTAGGAAGAATCAATATTGTTAATATGTCAGTTCTACACACCTTGATCTATAGATTCAACATGATCCCAATCACAATCCAGCAAGTTATTTTATAAGTATTGGTACTCATAAAATCGCAAGCTGATTCTGAAGTTTATTTGGAGATACAAAAGATCCAGAATAGCCAACACAATATGTAAAGAAAAGAACAATGTTGGAAGACTGAAAATACCTGAATTCAAGACTTACTAGACAGCTATAGTAATAATGACAGGTGTGGTAGTGGTGAAAGTAAGAGACAAATAAATGGAATAGAATAGAGAGACCAGAAATAGACCAACATAAATATATTAAACTGATCTTTCATAACAGAGTCAAAGCAATGCAATGAAGCAAATATAGTCTTTTTGATAATAGTGCTGGAAAAACTATACACCTACATGAAATGAAATAAAATAAAATAATATGAGCCTGGACACAGACCTTAAACTTTTTAGAAAAAAAAATAAATTCAAAGTGAATAAAACCTGAATGTAAAACTGCTAACCTCCTAGAAGATAACACAGGACAAAATCTAGATGACCTTGGGTTTGGTGATGACTTTTTAGATACAACACCAAAGCCATAATCTATAGAAGAAAGAACTGATTAGTTGGACTGTATCAAAATTTTTAAAATTCTGCTCTGTGAGACAGTGTCAAGAGAATGAAAAGACAAACCACAGACTGGAAGAAAATATTTTCAAAAGGTATATCTGAAAAAAGGACTGTTGTTTAAAATATACAAAAAAAACTGTTAAAACTCAACAATGAGAAAACAAGCTGCATGACTAAAAAATGGATCAAAGACCTTAATAGACACCTCACCAAATAACATATAAAGATGGCAAAAAATCATATAAAAAGATGCTCAAGAAATACATGGCAACACAGTAGTACTAGGGGACTGACATCAATGTATATTATAGATCATCCAGATAAAAAATCAACAAGGAAACATTAGCCTTACATGACACACTAGACTGGATACATTTAACAGATATATACAGAGCATTCCACCCCAAAGCAATGGAACACATTTTTCTCAAGTGCACAAGGAACATTTTTCAGGATAGATCATATGTTAGGCCATAAAACAAGCCTTAATAAATTTAGGAAGACTGAAATTGTATCAAGCATATTTTTTGATTACAGTGGTGTGAAACTAGAAATCAATTACAAGAAGAAAACTGGAAAATTTTAAAATATGTGAAGATAAACCACATACTATTGAATAACCAATAGGTCAACAAAGAAATCAAAAGAGAAATAAAAAATACTGTGAGCCAAACAAAAATGTGAATATAAGACATCCAAATTATGGGACGCAGCAAAAGCAGTTCTAAAAGGAAAGTTCATAGCAATCAATACCTACATGAAGAAAAATCTCAAACAACCTAACTTTACACCTGAAGGAACTAGAAAAAGAGGAACAAACAAAGCCCAAAGTTAGTAGAAAACAAAAAAATTACAAAGATCTGAGTAGAAATAAATGAAATAAAGACTAAAAGACAATAGAAAAGATCAATAAAACAAGAGCTGTTTCTTTGAAACGATAAATAAAACGACAAACGTTAGCTGGACTCACCAAGAAAAAAAAAGAGAGAGGAATCAAATAGAAAAGAAAAAATTACAGAAGAGACATTACAACTGATACCACAAAAATACAAAGAATTATAAGAGACTACTATGAAAAATTCTACACCAACAAATTTGACAACCTATAAGAAAAAGATAAATTCCTAGAAACTCACAACATACCAAGAGTGAATCATGAAGAAATAGAATATCTGAATTACTATAAGGAAATAGAAAATCTAAATTATTATAAGGAGAATGAACCAGTAATCAAAAGCTTTCCAAAAAACAAAAATCCAGGACCAGACAGCTTCATTGGTGAGTTCTACATTTAAAAAATAATTAATACCAATACTTCTCAAATTCTTTCAAAAAACGGAAGACACAGGAACAATTCCAAACTCATTTTGTGAGGCCAGCATTACACTAATGCCAAAACCAGACAAGGACATCACAAGACAAAAAAAATTACAAGCCAATGTTCCTGATGAACATAGATGCAAAAATCCTCAACAAATATTAGCAAGCCAAACTCAACAATGCAGTAAAAGCCTCATACACCATGGTTAAGTGGAATTTATTCCAGGAATGCAAGGATGATTTAACATCCACAATTGATATATCACATTAACAAAAATCATATGATTATCTCAATAGATACAGAAAAAGCATTTGATAAAATTTAACAACCATTTATGATAAAAATGCTCCACAAAGTCGGAATAGAGGGAATATACCTCAACATAACATAGGCCATATATGACAAGCCACAGTAAACATTATACACAACAGTAAAAAAAATGAAAACTTTTCCTGTAAGATCAGGAACAAGGCAAGAATGCTCACTTCACCACTTTTATTTAACATAGTATTGGAAGTCATAGCAATTAAGCAAGAAAAAGAAATAAAAGGTATCCAGAAAAAGGTATCAGAAAGGAGGAAGTAAAACTGTCACTATTTGCAGATTACATGATATTATATGTAGAAAACCCTACAGACTTCACTAAAAAATGGTTAGAACTAATGAACAAAGTCACTAAAAGTGCAGGAAACAAAATCAATTTACAAAAATCTGTTGCATTTCTATACACTAGTAATGAAAGAGAGAGAAATTTAGAAAATTAAGAAAGAGAAATTAAGAAAACAATCCTACTTACAATTGTATCAAAAAGATTAAAATACTTAGGAATAAATTTAACCAAGGAAATAAAAGCCTTGTACACTGAAAATTATGAAACACTAATGAAAGAAATGGAAGAAGACACAAATAAATGGAAAGAGACCCCATGCTCAAGCGTTGGAAGAATTAATATTGTTAAAATATCCATACTACCAAAAGCAATCTACAGATTCAATGGAATCTGTGTCAAAATTCTAATAGCATTTTTCACTGAAATAGAACAAATAATCCTAAAATCTGTATGGAACCACAAAAGACCCCAAATAGCCAAAGCAATCTTAAGAAAGAAGAGTGGGGGCAGCTGGATGGCTCAGTTTGTTAGAGCACGAGTTCTTAACAAGGTTGCCGGTTCAATGCCCGTATGGAATGGTGGGCTGCGTCTCCTGCAACTAAGATTGAAAATGGTGACTGGACTTGGAGCTGAGCTGTGTCCTCCACAGCTAGATTGAAGGATAATGACTTGATTTGGAGCTGATGGGCCCTGGAAAAACACACTGTTCCCCAATATTCACCAATTAGAAAGAGGGGGCGGGGGAGGAAGGAAGGAAGGAAGAAAGGAAGGAAGGAAGGAAGGAAGGAAGGAAGGAAGGAAGGAAGGAAGGAAGGAAGGAAGGAAGGAAGGAAGGGAGGAAGGGAGGAAGAAACTGGAGGAACCACGCTCCCTGGTTTCAAACTATATTACAAAGCTTAGTAATCAAAACAGTATGATACTGGTATTGGCATAAAAATAGACACATATATCAATGGAATAGATTAGAGGGCCCAAATTAAACCCATACATACATGGTCAATGAATTTATGACAAAGGAGCCAAGAACATACTATGGGGCAAGAAATTTTCTTCAATAAATGGTGATGGGAAAACTGACAGCCACATGCAAAACAATGAAATTAGACCACAATCTGTCACCAAAAATTAACTCAAAATGGGTTAAAGACTGGAATGTGACACCTAAAACCACAAAACTTCTAGAAGAAAACGTAGGCAGTAAGCTTCTTGCCACCAGTCTTGGCAGTGACTTTTTTGATTTTACATTAAAAGCAAGCAAGCAAACAAACAAACAAACAAAAAACACACACAAAAAAAACAAAGGCAATATTAAAGAAGTGGGACTAAATCAAACTAAAAAGGTTCTTCATAGCAAAGGATATGATCAAAAATTGAAAAGGCATCCTACTGAATAGGAGAAAATACTTTCAAATCATATATCTAATAAGGGGTTAATATCCAAAATATATAAAGAACTCATACCACTCAGTAACAAAAAAATTAAAAAAGGGGCAGAGGATATATGTGAATACACATTTTTCCAAAGAAGACGTGGCCAATAGGTACATGAAAGGATGCTCATTGTGCTTTTGGTTTGTATTTCCCTAATCATCAGAGAAATACAAATCAAAACCACAGTAAGGTATCACCTCACACCTGAAAGAAACTAGAGGAACCACACTCCCTGGTTTCAAACTGTATTACAAAGCTGTAGTAATCTGTTAGAATGGCTATTATAAAAAAGAAAAAATAAATCCTAGTGAGGATGTGGAGAAAAGGTAACCCTTGTGTACTGTTGGTGGGAATGTAAAGTGGTACAGCCTCCATGGAAAACAGTATGGAGGTTTCTCAAAAATTTAAAAATAGAACTATCTCATGATCCATCAACTCTACTTATGAGTATTTATCTGAAAAAAATGAAAACACTAGCTTGAAAATATATATACACTCCCATGTTCGTTGCAACATTATTTGCAGTAGCCAAGATACAGAAGCAACTTAAGTGTTTATCAATGCATGAATGAATTTAAAAATGTGGTATATATCTACAAGGTAATATTATTCAGCCATAAAAATTAAGGAAGTCTTGCCATTTGTAACAATACGGACGGACCTTGAGGGTATTATGCTTAGTGAAATAAGTCAGACAGAAAAAGACAAATAGCACATGATCTCATTTTTATGTAGAACCTAAGAAATAATAATAACACGCTCATAGCTACAGAGGACAGAAAGGTAAGATTGCCAGAGAAAGGATGTGATCATCTTCAAAGTCCGCTTGAACATAGGAAAGACTGTTCTTGCTTTGTTACCATCATTGTTATTAACATCTGCATATCTTCTAAAAAGCTATCATATGTATAAAGGAAAACCTTTGATTTGGATATATCCAAATTGTCTTAATATTCATAATAATAAGAATATTTAATATTTTGATTCTCTTTGTGTTTTTCAGGTATCCAGTCTTCAGATAGCAGCTTTGTTTTCTTCTTTCCAAGTGTCTCCTCATCCTTTCGATTTCTTGTTTAATTTTATTGGCTGGAGTTTCTGGAGCAATGCTAAGAAAAGGGAGTAAAAGTGAAAGTCTCATTTCTGTTCTTGACCTCAAACTCCATGAAAATGGACATACTTCTACAGCTTTTCTGTTAAGCATTTGGCTGAATTTCAGCATGTGTGTGTGTGTGTGTGTGTGTAACGACAAAAAATTATCCCTCTACCGTTATTTTACTAAAAAGCTTTTGTTAAAAATATATGTAGACCTTATCAAATATTTTTAGTCATTGATTACTCATAATATGCTTTTCCCCATTGACCAGTTAAAATGGTGATTCAGTGCAATGAATTCTCTAATATGGAAACATCCTTATTTTCCTAGAATAAAATGCACTTGGTTGTGATATTCTATGAATTTATTAGTGAGTTATATTTGTTAATATGTTATTAGAATTTTTGCTTCACCATAATTGATATTATTTCTAGAGATTGTGTGTGTGTGTTTATCATGTTATGATGGCTTTTAAAAAGAAATTTGAACCTATATTTTTCTTTGTTCTCTTTGTTCTATTCTCTATGTTCTGAAACTATAAGAACACCGAGTTTTTTCTATTCATTGATAGTTACAGAGAATGCCCTTGTGAAACCATCTGAGTTTGATGCAACTTTTTAATTTTGAAAACTTTTAAATTTTCTGTGAATATTGATTCTATTTGGGTTTTCTCTCTCTTCTGGTGTCAATTTTGGTCATTTATATTTTCCTAGAGAAAAAAATAATTATTTATTTCAGATTTTTAAATTTTGCCTGGGGTTGAAAATGTATCTTCTTATGTTTTTATTAAAATTGTCTTTATCTGTATTTGTTTCACTGTCTCATTTCTAAATTTGCCTGTTTGTGCTTTCTCCCATTTTCCTTAATTAATATAGATTTATCTGGTTAATTTTTTAACTGCCTGCCACAGATTGTATTAGACCCAGGTTTTTCCCTTAGTTCCATGATCTGAATGCCTAATTTACTTATTATCATTCTATTTTTTATGATATACTCAAGACTGTTAATATTTTTTCCATGATACTATTCTCTCCCCTAGTTTTTATAGTTATTTTATTTAAAAATGTATAATTATGATATATACGTATAATTCAATTTTCTCATTGACCCAAAAGTAGCTTAAGAGTTTTTTCGTTATTTTTTCTTTGTACTTCCAAGTACTTGGAATTTTTGTTTTGCTTGACTCTATTTTTGCTCTTTTATGCTTTATTGAAATGTAAAGAGAATGAGGTCTCTTTAATATTGTTAGAGACCTATTACTTAATAAGTTTTTGATAATATCATTCTTACTTATTAGAATTTGTTGAGTTTTTTTGATGTCTTATTATATCATCATGGTACTTGAAAAAAAGTGTCTATTTTCTTTTTTATCAGGGTCTGGAGTTTGTTCTATATTTATTACATTACCCTTGTTACATTGTTCGGATTATATGTTTCCTTCTCTGTCTAAAGCTATGTCATGTGTTGAAGGGGGTGAGGGAAAATTACTATGTGTTATTATGTGTTTCTGTTGCTCCTTTCCTTTCTTCAGGTGTTGCCTCTGTATGTTGTCCTGTGGCATTTGGATTTATGGCAGCTATCATGATAAAGTACCACTCATTTTGTTATTTTACCTTTTTTACTTCACATTCAACCTTGGTTTTAATGTTTTCTTGCCTTTTTTTCTTAATTTAGTATCTTTTTGCTTTGTGTTCTCTGTTTTTTCTTTTGTAAAAACAAACAAACAAACAAAACAAACAAACCTTCCTTTCTGATAATTTGTAAGGTTTATACTCTTTTTCCCCCCAGTTCCTGTGGTGGTTATAACTTTAGTTAGCAAATATATTTTCAGTGTGTTCACCTTAAATATTCTCTATTAGACATGCTCTTAGAAGAGAGAAAGATCAATAAGCATTTAAATAGTGAAGGTCATTCTTCCCACTCTTGTACTTAGTGATCATATGCTCCAGAAGGCACATAAAATAGGAGATGACAATCTACTGTTCCCTTCACGCTGGAATTGGGGCAAGTATTTTTGGATATGCATTGTTTACATAACATGGCCACTAAAAGCAAGCAAACAACCCTATTTAGATGTTAAGAAAGAAAAAAAAATCATATTTTAAAGCTGGTGAGAAAATTTGCTGAGATGAACTCATCAAGATACAATAGTTTGATTTCCAACAAGACACCTTCCTTACAGATTTTCAGAACAATCTTGATTATGGGCGATTACAGTGGACATTGTGGCTGCTTCCTCAAAGTCTGTTTCCCATTCTCGTAGTAACAACCTTAATTTTCATTTGTGAACCCACTCTCAACACAGCTCAGGTCTGGGGAAAGTTGTCTCCGCTCCTAGTTCTAGGAGTAGGCCATGTGATTTACACCTAAAACGATCAGTATCAACAGTCCCTTTCATTATGAGAAATGGTACACATAACCCAATTCATGCAAATTAGATACAAAGAGGGTTTTTTGTTGTTGTTTATCTGAGAGTTTTTTGGGGAAAAATAGTTCCTCACTTTTTTTGAAAGAACTGAAAGGAATGACGTTCTCTCTAGAGCTTTAGTTTTGGGTAAGGAAGGAAGCAGATTATCTCAGATGCTGTTGGCAGGCATTTTGCAGCCGTGCCCTGTATCTCCCCACTGCCTTATGAAGCGGATGTCAAAGAAGGACGGCACAGTCCTTGAAAACATAGTTCAGCCCCGGAGTCAAACCAGTCACAATATGCACAATGTCTGACCCTGCTGTTATGTGAGTCAACAAGTCTCGTTCATTGTTGAAGTCAGATTGAACTTGGCTTGGTTTTCTGCAGCCAAAGTCATGTTAAGATAGTAGTCTGTACTTGTGCTGGCTGGGGAACCCAACCCAATCATGAGATGTGACTTCCCTCAAACTCCAACTCTTTGTTTATCAACTTTAAAATAAAGCAGCATCTATTAGCTTTTTACCATGTAAGATAAGGAAATTTCATTCACTTACTACGTCTCACAGTTTCATTCCTCCTCCTCTCAATTTCTGTCAGAACAGCTGAGAATTTTAACATAGGTATGCATATACTCGTATATATGTAGAGTATATTTTCTTTCAAGGTAAGTAACGTTTATAATTTTTTTCTGAAACCGTAAGTCTCAGCTTTTCCCCCTTAAATCTATATTTGAGTAGAGTGAGTGTTCACACTAGTGCTTTCATTGACCAGCTTTGTGTTCTTTATTTCCTTTTCCTTTCTTAGATTTAGCACTTAAATGGCCAAATGTCCTCATAAGACAGATTGTTCAAATAGGATTCGTATTAAGGTTGCCAGATTTAGCAAACAAAAATACAAAGCTCCCAGTGAAATTTGAATTTTAGATAAACAACAAATACTTTTTTAGTATAAGTACATTCCATGAATATGTGTGAATTTTATTCTCTGAGTCCCTGATTATGTGGACATGCAAGAATTGCCTTTTATGTTTGAATGGCAACTTAGCTGGGCTTCCAAACTCCAAGCCCCTTTTATTTTTTATTTAGAATCATACAGATGTGCTTCCACTATCACCTGATAGTGACTATTTTTACAAAGATTATTAGGCCGCACGAGTATTTTTTCCGTTTTCCTTCGTAAAGTGACTTACTTCTTCTGGCTGGATACTTAACAGAATTCTTTCTCTATCCTTGATGTTCAGAAAATTCTTAGGCTGTTTCATTAGTAATTGTTTTAAATTTTTTCCCTTAGAGCATAGTAAGGCCTTTCATGTGTAGATTTAAACCTTTCAATTTCAATACTTTTCCTTTTATCTATGAATGTTTTCCTAGTACATTTTTCTATTCTTCATATGTTAAATCATCATTATCTATCCTACACATTTATTATCTAGTGTCTAATTTTTATCTCTTTTCATATTTTGTGTCATTATTTCAAGTCTTTTCTTCATTTACTCATTCAATTTTAGCTATATCTATTTTTTTTTCTGCCTGTCATCTACTTATCATTATTTTCTAATGGCCTCTTTTTTTTTTTTTGATCCTCCATGTGTTTCCTTAATTTTGAAGTTTCCCTTTTTCATTTCATCTTGTTTTCTCACATTGTTTATCCCTTGCTTCCTGGGTTTCTTGTCTGCTTAAATCCTTTGAGAGAGAAGAATTTGTTGCAGAATTTTTGGCAACAAATGGTTAAGGTGTTGGTGTCACGTGCTGCTTCCTACATGGTCCATTTCTCTGTTTCTAGATGACACTTTCCAAGATTATGGATGTAAGACTATAGTCACTCTTTCATTTGAAAAATGAAAAGAGTATTTTTTCCCTATTTTCAAAAACTTACATTATGCTCTTTTATGGGAATGGGAGAGGAAAGTTTGCAACACTGTTTCTAAGCAGCCACATTTTCCTAGCAGTTACCAGAATTCATTTAAATTAAGCGAATCAAAGGACTTGTACCTACCTATTTAGATTATTTCTAATAAACAGATGAATTCTTAGAAACTAATTCACTCAGAGTAAATATGTAATGAATATATGTTAAATAATTGAATGGTGAAGAAATCGTTTTATGGAGAAAGAAGTATTGTGAAAATAAAAAATACCCTGAGAGAACTAAAATAGAAGCTGTCAAAGAAATTCACCATTGGTGAATTGGAGATAGAGAAGAGTAGTAATAAAGAAAGTAAAAATGTGTATAGTGTCAGATGGATACTAGATTTATTGGGGGAATCACTTCATAAATTATATAAATGTCTAACCACTATGCTATACACCTGAAACTAATATAATATAATATTGAATGTCAACTATATTAAAAAAAATAGTCACTGGGATGAGTAGCACAGCATGGGGAATATAGTCAATAATATTCTAATGACTATGTACAGTGTCGGGTGGGTAGGAGACTTGCTGGGGTTAGCATTTTGTGAGTTATATAAATGTCTGATCACTATGTTGTTCTGTATGCCTGAAACAAAAGAAAGAAAGAGAGAGAGAGAGAGAGGAGAGAGAGAGAGAGAGAGAGAGAGAGAGAGAGAGAGAAGGAGGGAGGGAGAGAGGGAGGGAGGGAGAGAGGGAAGGAAGGAAGGAAGGAAGGAAGGAAGGAAGGAAGGAAGGAAGGAAGGAAGGAAGGAAGGAAGGGAAAAGAAAAAGTGACAAAAAAACTTTGCTGGCTTCAAAGATGATATTCAAATTCATGCTTCAATTATTCCAACACTATGCAACCTTGGGAAAGCCCCTTCATATCTGTAAGCCTTGTTTCTCAGCTGTGGAGTGGGGATAATAAAAATGCCTACTTCGTAGCCCTTTATTTGAGGGAGGGGGTCAAATTCGATAATACATGCAAAGAATTTATCATAGTGCCTGACACAGAGGTGCCAGCTAATTATTATTCTTATTCTAATTCTGTATTTGAAAAACCAAAAGGAAGAGACAAATGTTTCAAATTGTGACATCCTTGTTCTTTTTTGTTTTTTGTGGGGTTTTTTTTGACCTTGGGATAGATCAATATTTATTAGTTATGACACAATAAGTATGAACCATAAGAAAAACTTTAAACTTGAACTTTGTCAATATTTTAAATCTTCTGCTTATCAGATATCACCCATTTTAACTTTTAAATTTTCCTTTTACTTGTTAGTTTCAGGGGTACAAAACAACACAGTGATTAGACATTTATATACCTTACAAAGGAATAATCCCAAAAAGTCTGTTACTCATCTGAAACTGTGCATAGTTTTTAGAATATTATTAACTATAATCCTTAATGCTATACTATATATCCATATGACTACTTTTTTAAATTATAGTTGACATTCAATATTATTTTATAACAGTTTCAGGTTTCAGGTGTACAATGTAGCAGTTAGACAGTTATTTATATAATTTATGAATTGATCCCCCGGTAAGTCTACTACCCACCTGATACTATACATGGTTTCGGCAATATTATTGACTATATTCCCCATACTGTACTGTACATCCCTATGACTCTTTTATAGCTACCAATTTGTATTTCTTAATCCCTTAGCTTTTCTCACCCAGCCTCCAAACCCCGTCCCATCTAGTAACCATCAGTTGTTCTCTTTATCTATGGGTCTGTTTCTATTTTGTTTGTTCATTTATTTTATTCTTTAGATTCCACATATAAGTGAGATCATACAGTATTTGTCTTTCTCAGTCTGACATATCACTTAGCATAATACCCTCTAGGTCCATCCATGTTGTCACAAATGGTAAGATTTCACTCTTTTTTATGGCAGAGTAATATTCCATTTTATATATGTACCACATCTTCTTTATCCAATTGCCTATTGATGGGTATTTGAGTTATTTCCATATCTTGGCTGTTGTAAATAGTGATTCAGTGAACATAGGGGTGCATATATCAAATTAGTGTTTTAGATTTCTTTGGATAAATAACCAAGAGTAGAATTGCTGGGTCATAAAGTAGTTTTGTTTTTAATTTTTTGAGGAACTTCCATACTGTGTTCCATAGTGGCTGCACCAGTTTGCAATCCCACCAACAGTGTACAAGTGTTCCCCAAAAGTTTTTGCATAGCAAAGGAAACCATCAACAAAACGAAAAAAACATCCTACTGAATGCAAGAAGATATTCACCAATGGTACATCTGATAAGGGGTTAATATCTAAAAATCTCTAAAAAAAAACTCATACAACTCAACACCAAAAAGCCAAACAACCCAATTAGCAAGTGAGCAGAGGACTTGAACAGACTTTTCTCCAAAGAAGACATACAGATGGGCAATAGATAAATGAAAAGATGCTCAACGTCACTAATCATCAGAGAAATGCAAGTTAAATCCACAATGAGATATCACCTCACACCTGTCAGAAGGGCCATCATCAATACCTCAACAAACAACAAGTGTTGGCGAGGATGTGGAGAAAAGTGTCATCCTTGTTCTTTTATTCTGAAGTATTTGTTCAGGTTCTCCATGTGTGTACAGTATTATTGTGTCAATGAGATTCAGTATTGTATCTTGACCCACCCTCTGATCTGCCCAAGGCAGGGCCTTGTGCTTACATATAAAGAATGCTGCTTGATTTCACCTATCGAATCAATAAACAAATGGATTTATGATCACAAGGCACAAAAGAGGAGACATTTATCCAGAACTTAATGGATAAAACGGATGTAACAGCCCCACATTCGCATTAATTCTGAAACCAGGGAGAAATGACCGTTCCCTTAGACTCTAAGTGAAGGCAGATTCAAGGCACTTGAAATAGCTTAACAATTAAGATGTGAACTGCAGCCACAGCGTAAGGCCTCCCTCAGGGCGTTTAGACTGCTGATGACCAACACGCAGACGTTTACAAACAATCTCATAGAAGTTTACAAACAATCTCCAGCGTTGGGGAGGAGGGAGTACAAGGAACAAATGTTAACATAATTCTTGGGAAATGAAGGACGGGGAGGGAGTGGTACTAAAGAAACCAGCACAACCAGACTGAAAAATTGGTAATATTAGCAACGAGAATAACAACAGAAATAAGAGTAGCAAGCATTTAAGTTTTAAGACATATTTAAGCTTGCATACTTATTTAAGACATATTTAGATAGGTGATAGAAAGATAGAAGGAAGATAGATAGATAGATAGAAAGACAGATACATAGATGATAAATTCAATTAATCCTTGCAAAAATCCCAGAGGAAGGTAAAATTATATAGAGATGAGGAAACTTAGGCGTAGAGGAGAATTAAGTTCAAAGTCACACATCCAATGGCCAGGTAAACTTGGGCCCATTTTAGCCCTTTGGGAGAGCTGTATTATTAATAAAGTCTTACACTATCACACAGAAAGCAATGACTCGCAGCTGGTGGTCCAAGATGACTTTGGGAGAAAAACATTTTTCTAACAAGGATTATAATTATGCTGTTTGCTTTGGGGTGTGCTATGTGTCCTGCATCTTCTTACAACATAGTTAGAAAAAGATGCAGTATATTGTAGTGTTAAAAGCACAAACCCTCAAGTTACAATACCCAGATTAGTCTGCCTCTTTCTCTTAGCTGTGTGACCTGGGCCTCTTCGGTTATTTAATTTTAAGTAATGTTTCTACCATCCATCCACCAGCATAAGCCAGGAACCCAGAATCCTAATTGGTAATGCCTGGTATGCATACTCCACTTCCAATTCATCAAATCCTACAGATCTTAGCTCCTGAATATCTAACTCTCAGGTCTGTTCCCTTCTCACCTTCTCCACTGACACTCCCCTAGTCCAAGCATTTAACCTGCTGTGTGACCTTGGGAAAGTTACTCTTTTAGTGCCTTAGTTTCTTCATCTGTAAAATGCAGGCGATAATAATATTTACCTCACAGAGCTTTGTGAGGATTTAATATATTGATGCTGCAAATAATTTAGAACAGTCTCTGTCACATGACAAGAATTCAAAAAATATTAGCCTAAAGAAACTTTCTAAGACTTCACTCTATCCACGCTATTCCTGCTCTAATCTGTTTTCTGCACTGAAGCCAAGATGATCTTTTCTAATAGCAGTTTTGACTATGAGCCCGCCTTACTTAAAAACCTTTCCTGAACTTCTCTTTGTGCTGAGGGGATGAAAAATCCCTGCCCCATGAATTTCTGCCTTCTCTCAAGTTCATCTCTTTCTGGGCTCCACCTTGCTCCTGACTCATCACCCACTCCACTCTAATCTTCTATCAATCCCTGGAATGCCCAGGTTTCTTCACAGCGCATGCTTTGCACTTGTTGGTCCCTCCACCTGGAATACTTTCCCACGGTCTCTTCCCCTGTCCCAGGGCTGTCCCACCCATCCTTCAGGTCTCCTTCCACCACGTGGGGAGGCTTCTCTGATGCCTGCCCTCCAAACCCCAGTCTAGGTCAGTCTCTTTTGTCCACACACAATCTTAGGCCCTCATTCTGCAGTTATTTCATTCATTGGGGAGATTGCTTTTTAAGTATTGGTCTCCCCCCAGTTAGACTAAAACTATAAAAATGTATGTTTATATGAGTTTTTTTGTAACCCAAATGAGAAGCTTCGTGCGGTTTTATTTCCTGCCCTTGCTCCTCAATCCTCATGTGGACCTTTCTCTGCAAAAATAATTCCTTGTTCTAATCTCCAATGTGAAAATTTATATCACGCTTTCTAGAAACACCACCCTATGTCCACCTGAGTTAGTTATAACCCAAAAATCATGGCCTGCTCGCCAGTGGTACATTTCTCCAAACCTGAGTTACATAACCTAGAAAGTGCCCTAAGGAGGTGGGAGCAGGAAATTCCACAGACTTCACATTCCATGTCCCACAGAATAGTCTGTCCTTGAGGTGTGTGTATATGTGGGGGAGGGGAAGGGGCAGGGATGAAGGAAATTTTCAAAGGAAATTTCAAAGGAAAAGGAAATTTCAAAGGAAATTAGAAATAGAGGGAGCGTTTCTAGTCTTTTCATCTCCAAGGTGACTTACAGATTTTCTTATAGCCTTGTAATTATCCAGAAGGTAACTATTTAATCACACACACACACACACACACACACACACACACTCACCCACCACCAGTACCATCACATCTCAGGTGTAATACAGTCTGTATCAGAAGTCCTAACCTGGAAATCGCAGGGCTAATCCAACACACAGAATTTAGAATGCAAAAAATTATCAGGTTTCACTAAAATGAATTTCAATAAAAATTCATATTTCTAGCTTTTTGGGGGAAAAAAAGTGGAAGATTTCCATTGGCTGGAGCTGAAGAGTGGCGTTGTCTTTGGATAAGTCAGGCTCTTCCTAGTCCGCTGATCTCTATCATCTCCTACAAACAGCTCACAACACTTATTCACTTGACCTGTCTGGCCCCTGCGAGCAGCTGAATTTTTCAGGACTCGTTTAATCTGAAGGTGTGAAGACATGTTTTCCTACCTGGTCCTTAGTTTCCAAGGCTATATCACTCATGATGGGGTTAGTCTTCTCCATCATTGCACAGAACAAGAAAAGTCCTTTGCTTATCTTTTTCCTCACCCCCTTTATATTGCATCCCTGAAGACTGACATGGAAAAAGAAATGGTTCATTGCTGAGTCACCAATCTCTGACGGCAACACCCTTAGCTTCAAAAAATGTGGTTGGAGTTTTCAAATTGCTACTTCTAAGAGCCAAACTAAATTCTAAAATTAGGTCCACCCTCCTCCCCAGATGATTTTCATTGCACAGCAGAACATAGATTGGCAGGGAATGATAGGAGGCTGGCAGAGGGAGAAGTAAGGAGGCACGTAAGAGATTGAGGGTCTGAAATCCAGCAGTAGCCAAAGGAAGAAGAGGAATGGGGAAGGCTATCAATTCACCACCAAAACAACGAGCAGTGCTGTCACTTTTCTACGATGGTGACACACAAATTTACTGCCATAACATTCTATATTTATATTGTTCCTCCCCACCCCAAAAGATTCTAATGATCATCTCTTTTTTCATCTTTTGGACCTAAACATACATTTTTAAAATCTATGTGTCTATATGTAATGAAAACATTTATAAGCTCCAATTAAAGTTGAATGAAAACTATGACTTTGGCTTCTAACCAACTAGCTAAACAACCATAGCAATCAAATCCAAATCCAATTTAGGGGAAACACAGTGACTATAAGTAGCGATTGAGTTAAACACAGGATCTGGGTCTATAAGAAAAAGAAAATCCTATAAAACTTCGGACAGTAGTTTCAATTTTGGTGGAATACACCCGGCATATGTGTAAGGCCACTTTCTAACTTCTACAATGGACACTATTTTCTAATGCAAATGAAATAGCCATAGAGTGGGTGTAGTGGGCATTCAATCAACATCTGTTAGAGAGAGAGAGAGAGAGAGAGAGAGAGAGAGAGAGAGAGAGAGAGAGAGAGAAGACAGAAAGAAAGGGGGAAAGAGTGAGGGGAAAGAAAGAAAGAGGGAGGGAGAAAGAAAGAAAAAGAAAGAAAGAAAGAAAGAAAGAAAGAAAGAAAGAAAGAAAGAAAGAAAGAAAGAAAGAAAGAAAGAAAGAGAAAGAAAGAAAGAAAGAACAGGCATGTATAAAGGAGATTCAAGACGGTGGAGTAGACAAATGCTGTGCTTGCCTCATCCCATGAACACATCAAAATTACAAATAAATTATAGTTCAATCAACCTGGAGAACCATCTGAAGTCTAGCTGAACAAAAATTTTTTTTAACTAAAGATATAAAGAAGAAGGCACGACAAGACTGGTAGGAGGAGCAGGGATACAAAACAGGCTGGTCTCACATCCACCTGTGGCCAATGAAAATTGGGAGAGATATCTTGGCCACAGAGATTCCCTACAAAGAAGCAAAGGACCCCATGCCCCACACCAGGCTCCCAGCCTGGAGTACTGGTGCCAGGAAGAGGAACCCCCACAATTTCTGGCTGTGAAAAACTGGGGATTTTGTCCATTCAGTTGGGATGGAAAACAGCAAGAAACCCAGACATCCTCTTAAGGACCTGTGCAGGCGCTCACCCTGAACTCTGGTGGAGGGACGGTGACATTGGGGGCACCGGAGACATATAGGGAGAGACTTAGTTTTATAACTCCTGGATGAGGACTGGAGGGACAGTCCCAATTTTCCCTGTGCAGGGCCCTTCTCCCACACAGCCGGCAGGAAGGCGCCATCTTTCCTGTGTTGAGCCTAGCTTATTTCCAAATCTAAATCTCATTGGCCTGGTGAAGCTCTGCTGCTCCACTCTGCTGATTCACTGAGACCTTGCCTCACCCAACTCGCCTACCACAATAGGCTTTATCAAAGGCTGAAACTTATGGAAGCCAGTAGGTGGCAGCAGGCCTTGGTTTGCAGTGTGGTCTTTCCCACGTGCCTCCAAGTACAGCACAGGGAGTGACCAACTGTGGATCATGTTGTAACTCCTACCAGGTACTCTCTGGCCAGTCACAGGAAGTCGATGACCTGGGCCTGCACAGAGGCCCCAGAACCAACAAACTTGGAAGTTGGCTTCAGACCACAGCAGAGCACAGCCCAACTAGCCCCACAAGTGACGCACACAAACAGTGGTCTCAGCAGGCACCAGAGCATGCCAGGGAGAATCAAGCTCTGTGGGTTAAAACCCCTGCACAGCTGTCTGTAAGCTGTGGGCATGGCCAAACCCCACACCCAGTCAGCCTAAGAGTCAATCCCACCTACTGACATACCAACAGCAATCAAGTCTCAACTATAATAGGAGGGCACAGTTCAGGGTATTTATCCAAAGAAACCCAAAACACTACTTCAGGAGATGTTTGTATCCATATGTTCATTGCAGCATTGTTTACAATGGCTAAGGTGTGAAGGCAGCCTGGGTGTCTGTCACTGGAAGAATGGATAAAGAGGAGGTGGTACATATATACAATGGAGTATTTCTCAACCATGGAGGGCAATGGGATCTTGCCATCTGCAGGGGCATGGATGTACCTGGAAGGTATTGGACTGAGTGGAGTATGTCAGACAGAGAAAGACAGATGCAATGTGATTTCACTTATATGTGGAATTTAAAGAACAAAATAAACAAACAAAACAGAAACGGACTCACAGATACAGAGAACATATTGATGGTTATCAGATGGGAGGGGAGTTGAGGATGAGTGGAAAAGGGGAAGGGATTAAGAAGTACAAGTTGGTTGTTACACAGTAGTCATGGGGATGTAGAGTATAGCATAAAGAATATAGTCAATAATAATGTAATAACTACGTATGGTCTCAGGTAGGTACTGGATTCATCAGAGTGATAGATGGGAGGACAGTTGGGGGAAGGGTAAAAAAAGGCGAAGGGATTAAGAAATACAAGTTGGTAGTTACAAAAAAATCATGAGGATATAAAGTAAAGCATAGGGAATATAGTCAATAATATGGTAATGACTACGTATAGTGCCAGGTGCGTATTAGAATAGTCAGGGGTATTACTCCTTAAATTATATAAATGTCTAACTACATGCTGTACATCAGAAATAAATATCAAATGATATTGAATGTCAATAATGAAAAATTAAAAGGGGGGGAGGTGAAGGGCAATAAGTGGTCTGAATCTCCAGGTACAAACCAAAGAAGTCATGAGGATGTGATGTACAGCACGGGGGATGTGGTCAATAACATTGTGATAGCGTGGTGTGGTGTCAAATGGTTGCTGGTGATCCTTTCTTTAGGTATGTAAATGCTGAATAACTATTGTGCACAACTGAAACTAATATAATATTGTATGATAAGTATATTTTCAATTAAAATCTTAGAAAGAGAGAAAGAAAGGAGAAAGAAAGAAAACAAAAAGAAGAGGGAGGAGGTGTGAGGGAAGGAGGAAAGAACTAAGAAACACAGCTGTAAGTTCTGCTTCCTAGAGAAATGATCATCTTGAAAGCCAGTCTTTGTTGAAAAAATAAAAAGGATTACTGACTGCCAAAAGTTTCTCTGACTTATTCAAAGAAGACTTTGGAGATTCAAATATGAAGTTGTACTGTAACTCATATGTAGATGAAACTCAATACTCTATGAGAGAGGTACCCCCTCTGCCTCTGGAGGAAGTAGAGAATGAACCTGGATACAGGTGGAAGAGTTGGGAAGGGAAGGAAAGGAACAAGAAATCGGGAACATGAGTCTTGACCATTCCTTTGAGTTCAAAATCCTTGTCAGTATTAATAGGAAAAAAAAAAAAGATGAATGTTGGGCTTACCCCATTGCAGGGTAGCTTGTTTCTCATTTCTCTAGCCACACACTGGGGCCATTTTAAGCTCCCTTTCAAATAGTTGTTTAAATGTTTAATTGGGTGCCAGACCAAATTGGAGCCATGACTTGCAGTAGGCATTTCTGCAAATGGGCTGCAGGTAGACTTTGGTCTCTCCATATTGGAATATGGTGTGGTGTGTGTTAGAAGTCCTGTAAGTTCTGATCAAGGGACAGGAGCTGAAAATTCTATTAGATCAGCAGAGAGGTCAGAACAGAATGCAGAGAGTTTATGACCAAAGGCCAAACCCATAATGTCAGCAATCAGTGCAGCATAATGTCCCAAAAGGTCAGATGGGATTGGACCTACACGAGTGGCCACTGGTATGTGGGTGCAGACCAGCTCAGTCAGCCCAGGGCAGAGACCAGTGTGGACCCAAAGTCTCTTGAAGCACTGCCATGAGGACACATAAACATCCCATTATCCTCATATATTACCTGGATTAGAGGAGAATGGTGAAGGTGGTACAAGGACCCTGAAAGACAGCATTTCCCCAAGAGAGCCTGCTGTAAATGAAAAAGCTGCCCAAATCCCCCAAACCCAACAGTGGCCTTAGGAACTCAGGAAACACTTATCGATCCACCTATACAGTATGTGCTTGAACATGTGAAATATAGGTTATCAATGTTTGACTTTGCTATGAAAAACAAGTGAGATGATGAGGATCAAAGGTAAACTAGTCCAGAAAAAGGAAAAAGAAAATAAATAGCAAAGCACTGTTTCCGTAAACCATCAAGAGGTGATGGGAAGAAATGAGAAAAAAAAAAATCTTGAAAGATGGAAAATATCATTTTGTTTAATCTTAATGGTATGAACTTACCTCATTTATTCTCCGCATAGTCAATATAATGTTGTGATAATCCCATTTAGAAGCTCTTGGAGCTTAAGGTTAAGAGGCAGGTCTGAGTATCATTCAGGGCCCAATCAGAAACAGATGGGACCCTGGGCAGGATTAAGAGAATGAGAAGATGAGTCACCCACAGGCTAGCGGCTGTCCCTTGGCCAAAAAGGGACAGTAAGAGAGAATTATGTGGAAGAGTGTGGAGAGAGCTGGATGCATGGAAGAAGAGTACCTATGGGGAAGAGAACCTGACCGCTCTCTCTTCCTGCCCTCAGGTCTCCTGCTGGTGGCTCCCCTTGGCCAAATCCAGTGGGAAGTCAGAGGGGAGCCCAGGTATACAGTCCATTGGGGTCAGTCTCCTAGGGCACAGGGCAAAGCAGACAATGGCAGAGAATGAATTGGGGCAGGGGGCAGCAAATGGAAAATAATCAGCACAGTCTGATACACAGAATTATAAGACATGGCTGACATGTTAAGCAGAGTCTCTGTAACTCTGTGATTTTTTTATAAAACCAAAAAAGAATGGCAGCCCAAGAGCAGCACTTGGGTGGCCAATTGAACACCTGAAAAGAATTTGCTTTTATTTTTTTCAATTTTCCAAAGAAATTAAGAAATTTCCATCATCTTCCCCACGGTTGTGATGTCAGACTGTTTGAGTCTCAGCTAAGCTATTTCAAACATTGTCATGTATTTCTATAAACTTGAGCTATGGGAGTTCTGCTTTCACGGTTTCAGTATACAATCTAGAGGCAAAGACTGCGTCTATATGTCATGTACGTTCTGGTCACACGACACACCGCCACACTGCACGAAAGACAGCTAACAGGCCCTGCCAGACCAAGCTGACCTCATTTTGCAAGGCTGGCTTTGGGGGGATTTTATTTTAAAACCTGAATATTTATACAGTTCGCATTCTTTAGGAGGTGATAGATTCTATTAACCTTCAAGAGCTCTCATTTGCTTTATCTTTTCGCTAAGAGAAGCCAGGCTGCCTGGCTGAGAGGATCTAGCTAACTTGGCTTCATTTAGCCATACCTGTTGTTATTAAACACAGAGCAGAATTATTTTAAGTTCAATTTTTACATTAAACATAATAATTTTGCGGTGTTTGGATTCCTGAGGGCTCTTGGGCTCTTTAATTTATTTCACTGTTCTGATGCTGCTCCTCCCCGCACCCTCTGAATTCCATGCTCTAAACTAAGGGAATAACCGGGAAGGGGTGAGTAAGGGGCAGCTGCAGCAGGGAACAGGATGGGAACGGAGTGAGAAAGACCATCACCAAGAGTTCAGGTTTGTCCTGGAGGGGTTGGGGCTAAACGGCCTGAGTAGTTTGAGGAGAATCAGTAGAGGAGAACTTAGGGAAGTGAAGGGTTATCCTTCCTTCAGTCCTCTTTTCATGGATAACTCATTTGAGATCTAGTAACTTTGACATAATTACTTTCACAGACTTTTTAACAGTTTCTATATGTAAACCCGAGGTCCTGGACTCACCCTGAAGTGGAATTGCAGATCTCACCGGCTGTGTGACCTCAGGCAGGGGGCGTACTTTCTCAGAGATGTGCGTGTCTTGCTGCTCAAAGAAGTGTGGGGCACAGACTATGCTGACGGATAACTCTCCCGATGAAGTGAGTAGAAAAATGGGGAGCACGTGTTTAGAAACTGTTTAGCCATTTGCTATTGCTGGAGCACCCAAACATGGGATCCTTGGCTCGTCTCTCAGATAATGTACAGGAAGCACCGATTGCAGTAGTGGTCTGACCTATTATAGGAGCTCAAGAAATGGCAGTTCCTTCCATTCCTCCATCCCAAGGAAGACTCTTCGAACCTTGCAGTCGATACTTGCGACCCAGGAACCCCGACCTTGCTCCCACAGGAAATGCGAGGACAAACCTTGCCAGCATGCTGCCTTAGAAGTCTTTGGGAAGAAAGCTATGCCCATGAATCTTTGTCCCTAAACGTATTGTGAATATGGTAAGGTCCAAATAAGAAATTCCCTCATCTCTCCCTCCAGGAGGAGGCCCCCACCCCCATAGGATCAACAGACAATACTAGTTTCAAACCAACCTCCAACTTATATAATGTGGTCATTTCCAAGCAGCTGAGAATTTTTCCCAACTGACTCCAGGATTTTCAGCATAGACAGTTATTCACTTGGCCTGAAACAACTCTTTTTGGCCTCTTTTGAAAAAAAGAAACTGAGTAGCAAAGTGGAAACAAGGGCTCAGACTGGGGCCACCAACGTCCACTTTTATCACAACCATAGTGACCCTGATGTATTCTTTTTGTTTTTAAGATTTTCGTTTTTCAAAGAAATTTTACGTTCATAGCAAAACTCAACAGAAGGTACCAAGATTTGCATCGGCCTCCTGCCCTCACACAGACGTAGTGTCATACAGAGCTTGGGTGCATTCTTACTTCGGACAGAGAGTAGTGATGAGAGGCCAATGCTACAGACAAATGGCCTATTCGATGTGGCATAAAGTATCCCCCAGACCATGTCTAATTTTGTGCAGAAAATAAAATGTCCAAACCCTATGACAAGATTGCTGATGGAAGAGAACCCATTTGGTTCACCGGTCATGTCAGCGTTGCCTCATGCTTATTGCACAGCGACCATGAACACTGAGAGAACTTGGGAAATTTTGGAAAGCTGTGAAGTTCAACAAGAACCCGGCCCCTGTGTTTGTTAAACCTGCTTTCCAATGACTGCTTGTGTACACCACTTCAGAGGGAAATAATGAGCATGAAATTCAATTATACAGGCACCCGCTTAAGCATCTCAACCAGAATTGGGTCCCTAATCTTTTATTTTGAAGATAAAGCGAAAATCTAAAGCTATTCTCCTTATGATGGTATTTTATTCCCTTTGTGATGCAGCCAAGAGAATTCCCTTCAACCTAAGGCTCTAACTTCAAAGTTAGCTCGCCCCTTAGCTGCTGTCCTGCTTTTGAACCTGAATTTATGTTTTCTGTACACTGAAAGAAGTAGACCAAAGATAACCCACCAACAGGACCTCAGGAGCAGTGCCCTGGGGAGAAAAGGGGTGCCGCTGAGGGCTGGGAAATGATGGGCTGAGTCTCACACAGAGAGGCACCTCCTGCTCTGCTGTGCAGCTACGGTACAGGGAAGAAGGCTGATGAGCTCATGTCTGTGAGCTCTGGAAAGCCCTGGCCTAGGCCCTCACATGCCCCAGGCTCAAACTGAGGCCAGTGGTCCAGAGCATCCTGAAAAGGTGCTGCTAAGAGGACTCAGGTTGGCCTTCTGTTGAAGCCTCCTTGTTCCAACTTTGTCATGTGCCATTCTGTACACGTAAGTACACCCATGGGACTCACATGTCATTTCACCTGCCCTGCTGCGGGATCATGCCTCATTCACCTTCATGGACAAGGCAGCTCCAGGCACCACGTCTGGTCCCTGGGCAATGCTGTTAACTGCCACGTGAATGTCTGCACAGTACAGCTTTCAGAATGGTGCTGAGGCCCTTAGAAGTCAGGTTATGAAACAACGTCTAGGGAAATGGAGCTCCCAAAAGCCCCTTTGCTCTGCTTCTCCTACTACTTCCCATTCAAATGAGAACCCAAGAAGCTTCCCTAACACACACAAACACAGAGCTATCCACGGTCCTAAAACACAGTTCTGCACCTCTGTCTCCCAATACTACTTAGCATTTTTTAAATGACAAGATAACATTTAAAATAGGAGTATTACTGTTTTGCACTTGCATCATCTTTTTCCAAATGTAAGGGATGATGGGTAGAGTTTATGGTGTTTCTATTAAATGGATGGTGAGTAGAGTTTATAGTGTTTCTATTAAAGGGCAGATGAAAGCGGGCGGAAAATGGTGAAGGAAGAAGTTTAGCATTTAAGTCAGACATCAAGAAGAACATCCCGATAGCCAGAAATCTGATATTCTGGAATAAGACCCTCAAAGAGCCTTCTCCAAAGAAGCTTATAAGTTTGCGTTAAAGGGGAAAAATAATGGTGTTCTTTCCAGAGCCAAAGGAATGAATTTGCTTCCTTCCTCACCCCACGTGTCCATCTGTCCAAATTCTTCCCATCCCACAAGGCTTATCTCAGATGACTAGAACATTATTCTCCCCCAGCCTCCCCGCCCTTTGTGTGTACACAAAGTACACACAGTACCTTTGTGGTACTTAGGATTCATCAACACTTACTTACTGACACCTCCCATGTCCAGATACTGTTCTGGTTTTTTGGGGGACAGAGAAATGGTGTTGAAAGACTAGGTTCCTGCTGGAACGGAGCCCACATTGCTGGGGGTGGATTTTGGGGGGGGGGATAATCCAGATGAGAAACAAGGAAACAAATCCACAAAGTGCTTTTAACTAATTCTTAGTGTTGTGAAAAAATGAAGCAAGTTAAGTAACTGAGAATGGCAGAGAGTCCCCCTGAAGGGAGCTTTCCATAGGAAAGTGGGAGAGACCTCTGTAAGGAGGTGGCCAGGAGCTCAGGCTGAGAAGGCCCGTATGCTCACAGGCAGTTCCAGGAGGAGGAAAGAGCAGGGGAACTTGCCATGTTCAAGAGACGACACAAACAATGTGAGTGGTGCTCATTGAGCTAAAATGAGAGAGATGGAGGCTGCTGCCAGCTCTCTTCCCCAGGGTACTGTTTGATCCTCTTTCTGACTATTGTGTAAAGGTCTTGAGTGAGTGTGATCTCCCACACCATGTCTTGTTATGGACCAAAGGCTTGTGCTCCGAAAAATATATATTGAAGCCCTAACCCCCAAACGATGGAATGTGGGGATGGACCTTTGGGAGGTAATTATGGTTAGATGAAGTCATGAGGGTGGGACTAGTGCTCTTATAAGAAGAGATGCCGGAGAACTCGATCTCTCTCTCTCTCTCTCTCTCTCTCTCTCTCTGTCTCTCCACATACACATAAGAGATCATGTGAATACACAGAGATATGGCAGCTGCCTATAAGCCAAGAGAAGAGGCCTTAGAATGACGCATACCTTGCTGGAACCTGGCTCTTTGACTTCACAGCTTCCAGAAGTGTGAGAAATAAATTTCTGTTGTTTAAGCCACTCAGTCAATGGTAACGTGTTACGTCAGGGCAGCTTGAGCTGACTAACACAAGTCTACCCATACGCCTGGAACTCTACGTAGAGGGTCGGTAATAGCTCTTCAGTCGATGGGTAATGGAGTCAGGGGATCCTAATGCACTTCCCATCAGTCCTCGGTGACTCATGCCCCATCCTCTCTAACCCCCTACCAAAGCTTAACCGGATATTTTCAGGAGATTCTGAGGACGTCTCCCAGCAATGTCATCACATATCCTTCCATTCCAGGCTCCCTTCCTTGTCACGTTTAATGCTGTGCCACACCACTGTAGCTCAGACATGGGTCCATGCTCAGGTGACAGTCACCCCTGTTCCCAAAGCAACAAACCACAGAGTGCCAACATGAGGCTGTGCTCTCTGCAGCCTCCAGTGAGGCACGGAACAGAACTGGGGAGAAACAGAGATTCCATTTGGGTCTTTCTAACTTGGGGACCCTGAGAAATTCTCTTTGTTCCTCAGTGCTCCCCGAGTCTTCTAGGGAAAAAGGTCCTTCAGCTTCTGTCTGCACACTTGTCTCCGCGGAGCTCAGACCCCAGACCACATCTACTACATCATAGGTGCTTCAGGTAAGCGAACAACTGTGGGCAGCCAGTCACCCTGCACCAATTTCTCATTCATGTTCCATGTTACCAAGTCCCAAGGTCAAGCCGCACGCTGAATAAAAGACCTAACACCCCTGGGTTCTTGGACTCTATTCATTTCTCGCCATGAACTACAGGAGGTTTTCTGGTATATGGAAAAGAATATACTGAAAGTGAAGAGAAAACTGAAACTTTTCCTTGCAGAGGAAGGCACGTGGTGTGTGTGTGTGTGTGTGTGTGTGTGTGTGTGTGTGTGTGTGGTAGTTCTGTGGGGTTAGAATCATGATATATGTCCTCATTGTGCTGTTGCCAGTAGACGTTTGACCAGCACCCCTACACATGACATTTGTTTGTTCAAATGTCACACAATTCATGGCCCGTGTGGGAGCAGAGCAGTGCTGTGACACTGAGCAGCTGAGGACTCCCGAGCTTGGCAGCCTCCCGGGCGTGCTGCACTGTGGCAGGCAGCCAGAGCCTTGCACAGCAGAGCACGTGGATCTATGCACACACACACACGTAGGTGCGACACACACGCACGCGCACACACACATGCACACATGCACAGAAGAGCAGGAGAGAGGCACTCTGTCTTCAGGAGATGCTTCATTTCTTTCATGTAATTTATACCCCCAAACTGCGCTCTGCACAATCTTGTCCTAGGGAACTTGATTTCTTTCATGTGGTTCTTTGTGCTAACGAGATTAAATCAGTTCCAATAGGTACTGCTTTAATGGAGATGATAAACTTTTATTGAACTTGAGCACATTAAAATGAAATGTAAGCAATAGGTGATTTTGGCATTCTCCTGGGGTCTCTTCCAATTTGAATAAAGCCAGCATGCCTTCTCTGGAAAATAACAGCTCCTAGCCCAGCTCACTTTATGTGCTTAATTAAAATCTATTTTAGTGGTATAAAAAGGAGCTAAACAATGTCGTGTTCCTTCTTTTCCATAGAAGTCCAAAGAAACTATGTTTTCAACCACAATAACAGACCTGAACAAATCATTTCTCAAAAACAGATCTTTACATTTTGCACAAAGAGCAGGTAACGTGCTGTTTTACAGCGGCCTGTCTGCTAATCTGTGATCTGTTTTGTCTGTGAATGGGATTATCATGGTGGTTTATTGAAAAAGAGCCAAAAACGATGTTAAGTAAACTGTTTACACAAAGCCACCAGGCTGAAAAATTCAAACTCAGACTCATTTCAGGTTTTAACCAAAATAAACTTTATTATAGTTTCAACTGGACAGTTAAACCTTTCAGGGGCTGTTCAACTTGTTGAATGTGTAGAGCACAAGACCACAGCTCTCTGCAGAAATCATGAAACCGTAAATATTGCGGTTAACCTCTGAAGGTTGCCTTTCTCTGCAGTGCTCCGCTCGGCTTTTACTTGAGCCAGGATTTCAGCCAGGCTCCTGGGCCAGGCTCCTGTCACGGTCTTTGCCAGTCCTGTAAGTCAAGAGAGGGAGGTTTGGCTCTCCGGCACGGCAGGGGGTAGATGTGGAGCTGTCAGTAACCCTTAGCCTAACTCCTCAGGGAAGACATCTTTATGTCTCTGGGGGGCTGGTAGGGATACACCTGGCCTCTTTCGACCTCTGTAGTGGCCCCCCAGTTCAAAAAGGTCACAATGATTTTTTTATTAATGTCCACTCTTGACCTTTGTGCATCTTGAATTCTCATCCGGGGCCAAAATATTTCACAAGCTGGGCTTTGATCTGCTTGAAAACAGACAAAAGACCAAAAGAATAGAAACATCCACCAAGGAAGCCCAACTTGAATACAATTGTTTTGTCTCCTTGCAGGTTCTCTAGCGGGAAGCCAAACAGAGTTCCCATCCATGTGCACCATATCCACTTTAAGTAACTGTAAAGGAAGTAACTTTAGAGATCACTTCACCAGGTCTTTTAGTTTATAGATCAGGAACTGGGGCTCGTGGGGATGTTTTTGGACCATTATGGGTTATTTTCCTGAGCCTGTCTAGTTCACCCAGAACTATCTTCTAGAGCTCCTTGGACTGCAAAAGTCTGTGTCCTTCTGACCTCACACCAATCATCTCTTAACTTTTCTCTCTCTCTCTCTGTCTCTCTCTCTCTCTGTCTCTCTCTCTCTCTCTCTCTCTCTCTCTCTCTCTCAGGACCCAGTGTGTGCCAGCCAGTGTATTAGACATGTGTGATACAAAATAGGGCAGGGCCCTTGACCTCCAGGGCTCACAGGCCAGTTGAGTGTCAGGTGGACAAACAGGTAATTATAATATAGAATGATAACATGGTTCAATGAAAGAACTAAATGTTGTAGGAAGACAGGGGCTTCTTGGTCTCTGTCTCAGCTCTTTCTCTTCCACTGACCTCTAGATGATGAAGACCCTTCTGATTCCATCCTAGGTCCTCTTTTAAGTTCTATTTACACTCATCTCCTAGGTGACCTCATCCAGTTCCAGAGCTTTGGACAATTATATGTTGATGCCTCTTCTGTCTCCAGCCCTGACCTCTCCACAGAGTTCTGCATTCTGATAACCTTCTGACTATTTGACCAGCTCCACCTGGATCATTGAAGAGTCATCTCAGACTTGTGTACAAGTAGTAACTCTTGACCTCTGCCTTCTCATAACACTCCAACCCCCACCCCTTGGCTTTCCCATTTGTCCAGTTGCTCTAGGAAAAAAGCCAGGAGGAAGCCTTGACTCTTCCTTTTCCTTCCTTCTCTAGATTCAAGCCTTATTGGTTCCCTCTCCAAAGGCATCTGGACCCGTCTTCTGTCCATGTTCCTTGGGGGAAAAAAATCAAGCTTCAATATCCATCACTTCTTGACTGTTTTTTGTTGTTGTTGTTGTTGTTGTTGTTGTTGTTTGTTTGTTTTTTTCTTTTCCCACTTCCAATCTGTTTTCCACACTGCAGCCTGTATGGTCTTTTTAAACCTCAACTGATATAATGTCACTCCTCTATTGAAAATCCTTCAAAGGGATGAGACTTCCATTTCTAATAAAGATGGAAAAACAGGGACTAGATTTATTCTCCCATATAAAATGACTTAAAAATGATGCAAAACATGTGAAACAAATATTTTCGTAATATTCGACATCAGGCAATGAAGGAGAGTGATAGCTGAGAGACAAGAAACAAAGTAAAGTCCTATGATTGCTCCCAGCTTACTGCCTGAAGAGAATTTCCAGGCCATGGCACAGCGACAAGGAAGCAAAAAGTTTGGTGGTCTTGCTGAGTTGAGGAGACAATGCTGGGAGTGCAAGGGCCCAAGGACACCAGAGTCCAGGGCAGAGTACTAGAGAAAAGAGAGGCTTACAGAAAGAGAGCTTCAGAGATCTGCAGAGAGTCCTCTTTGAGTTTTGAGCTGAATGCTGCTCAGTGCATACTTGTGAGAAAACTAACTGAAGCAGTGGGGGAAAGAATTAGAACAATTCCTTAGAGGTCACACAAGACTGAGAGTAATTTCTCTTCCTATCATCCAGAGTGAAAAAACACTGAAGATGGATCTCATATCACTGACCATAGCTTCCTCTTTAAAAACAAACAAAAAACAACACCCCTCCCCACCCCCACAAGAACCCTGGAGAAAAACAAGCTAGACTCAAAATAATAGAAGAAAAAAATAATAAAGATAAGAGCAAACACCAATTAAATATGAAAGACAAAACACAATAGAGAAAATGAGTGAGATCAAAAGCTGGTTATTTGTGAAGATCAATAAATTTGATAAACCTCTAGCCAGACTCATGGGGGGTAGGGGAGAAAAAGAAGTACAAATTAACACTATCAGGAATGAGAGGTGTGACATCACTAAGATTCCACAGATATTAAAAGGATTATTTTTTTATGAACAAGTTTGTGATGATAAATTTGACAACTTAAAAAAAATGGATAAATTCCTTAAAAGACATAAGACCAACACTTGCTCAAGAAGAAATAGATAACCTGAACAGATAACCCTATATCTATTTTTAAAAATTGAATGTGAAGTGTAAAACTTTCTAGCAAAGGAAACTCCAGGTACAGATAGCTTTTCTAGTGAATTCCATGAAACATTAGGAAGAAATAATACCCATTTGAACAAACTCTTAAAGAAAATTGAAGAGAGGGAAAGTTGCTTAAACCATTCTATAAGGCCAGCATTACTCTGGTATCAAATCCAGAAAAAGATATTACAAAAAGAGAAAACTACCTAGGTGCACATTTCTAAACAAAATCTTTGCAAATTTAATTCAACAAAATATAAAAAAGATAATAAATCATGATCAAGTAGGGACTATTCCAAGAATGCAATTTTTGCTTAACATTCAAAACAATCAAGTCTAAAAAGAAAAAAATAAGTACAAACATTTGACAAAAATGCAGTACTCATTCCTAATAAAAACTCTCAGTCAAATAAGCATAGAAAGGAACTTCCTTAACCTGATAAAAGGTATTTATGAAAAACGTGTAAGCCACACATGCCCACAAAAGTACATAGTGTAGAGACTCAAGTAATCAATTCTATTTTCATCAAATGCTAGAAAATGCAAACTAATTTATAGTAACCGAAAGGAAATCAGTGGTTGCCTGAGGTTGCAGTCAAGGAAGGTTCTGAGGGGCAGATGCTGAATACATTTGTTGTCTTGAGCACGATGATAATTACATGGGTGTACATGTCAAAACTTACCATTGTGTACTTCACATATGTTTAGTTTATTTCATGTTAATCATATCTCAATAAAGTGATTTTTTTTAAATCCTTCAAAGGATTTACACTACTTTTAGAATAAAATCCAAAGTGGCCCATGATTTAACATGACCTGGTGCCAACCTACCTAGACAACCCAATCTTTTACCACTCCAACGAAAGTATCCCTCAAACATATCAAGCTATTTTCTGCCCCAGGACCCTTGCACTGACTTCTCTCTCTGTTTGGAGTGTTCATTCTCTAGGACTTTACTATTTCATTCTTTCTCATTTTCTAAGTCACAGTCAAGTATCACCTCTTTATGGAGTCCTTTCCTGATTCTCTGTATCTTAAGTAGGTTCCTCCCAGGTACTGTCACCCGCTATTACCTTATTTATCACTTCTGCAGAGCTTACCACACTAATTTTCTAGTCATTTGCTTGCTGGGTTATTATCTATTTCCCCACGAGAATGTAAGCTCCTTGAGGGCAAGAATATATTCTGTCTTGTTTCTACCACTGGACCTAGTACCGTATGCCTGGCATAGGGTAGATTCTCAATAAATACTAATAAATAAATATTTATGAATAAAGGAATGAGAGCAATGAAGTATGAGGAAATTGAAAGAGGTTTCATGAAAAAGTGACATGTAAGCTCAGTGGGAAGAGTTGATTCTTACGAATTATGTGATGTCAGACAAGATTTTTAAAAGCATTAATTTTCTTATATATAAAATAGGAATGAGATACATACATACGTTCGTCATAGTACCTGAAACATAGTACTAGCAGCTCAACAAAAAAGTTCCCTCTCCCTCCCCCAGTTCAGGAAACTGCATGGGGAAACATGTTCCCATAAAAACACATGGAATATTTGGAGGATCGTGACAAAATGGAAAATTTCAGGAGTATAATAGGGAGAAATGGAAATCAAAAACAGAAATGCATTTTGGCAGCAGGTTATATAGGAACTTAGAAATATGCCCATTCTGGACTTCCATCTGGGAATAATAGGAAGCCATAAAGCAGCGAGGGTTGGGATGCAGTGGGGGTAGGGGAAATTAGGCTGAGAAGATCTACAATTGACAAGAACAACTCTAGTATCTGTGTCAACAGAGAAGTAAGAGGAGGTGAAACCTGGGGAAGAAGATCAAAAGCAGGGAGAAGAGTTAGAATTTTTTTAATCATCTAGAATCCAGGGATGATGAAGAAGATAGGTATAAATTCTTACTAGCATCCCAGACCCTCATCTCCAGATATGTGTTCTGCCTTAGCCATCACCACCTACTTCTCATAGGAGACCTCCAAATAATTTTGAGCCTCAGAGCTAAGACTGTGATTTAGAACAGAGGGAGCTTTTTACTATTGTTTGAAGACAAAATCAAAATAGCAGATCTGGAAAACATTTGAATGGTCATGAACTTTAGATATAATTTTTCATACCCAGAGGTTACTGATGAGAACCATGGAGAACTTCAATTCTCTGATTAAGTAGAAAGAGAAAGGGGTGAAATGTTTAAAATCCCCAAGGCTACCAAGACACAAAACAAGAGAATTGGCAGCAGAGACCCAAGTAGTCAAGCCTAGTAAAGAACAAGTGGATAAACTGGTTAATAAGAGACTTAGCATTGGAACATAGAAACCGTGGGGTTGAAGGTTATGACTCAGGCTTTCCTAACAACTCTGTTAAACAAGGACATTCCGTAACAACAGATTAAACAAGAAGCTAACTGGTCAACCTGGAGGTGGTTTCACTCTTCAGGAGCAGAGAAAGCTAATTGAAAAAGAAACCCTCGTGACACATAAAAATAAAATTTTGCTTGAATTTACTCCCAATGGAATTACAAGAAGGCTAATGTTTTCTAAGTTTGAATTTGCAAGTCTTGCCCATCAGAGGCTGTTTACATCCTTTGAGGTGTCATTGGCATTTCTGACTAGCTTACCAGGAGACCTGTGAACCTAGTTATGCATGAGAATCACAGGTGAAGCTTGATAAAAATGCTGATGACTGGAGACTCTGATTTAGTAGGTCTGGAATAGATCCTGACATCTGAGTTTTAAATAAGTTCCTCAGGTTATATTGATGTGCTGCCAGGTTTGAGAATCACTAATCTAGATCATGACCTTGTCCAAACACAGAGATTTTGCACAGGCATAAAAACTAAATGTTATAAAGGATAGCCTGATTTCTCTTTACCATACATTTATAAGAAGGACTTAATACCTACCTACCTTGCATATATAATTTTAAATATATACATACAAGATAATTTAACAGAAGATCATTAAAAATATAGATATATTAAAATCAGTAAAGAATTCTCCTCATTTTTCTTTCACTCTTAAAAATAGCTTATGTGATATTAGAATGGAAGTTTTGACTGTGAGACTTGAAGGGATAAAGTGTTCAAAGGAAAGTTCTAGGGAGAGCATTTTCAAAGCTCTGTTTCAAAGAGAAGGGAAAAAATTTCCTGGGAAAGAGATGTTCCTGGGTTGAATTCCGTTGCCCACCAATGGGGTAGGGGCAGGAGGTACTTCCTTCTAAACCCAAGCCTGGTGAGAGGGACTCAAATGAGACCACTCAGAACATTCGAAATGTGTTCTCTGTAGTTTGGAAGAAAAAACATGGAAAGGTGAAGCGGCCTGTGTGTCTGGGAAGAGACTATGCTTCTGTCCAGTGGAAGGGGATCAGATGTAGATCTTAAACAGGAATGTTATCCTAGAACTATTAGATTGGTGCAAAAGTAATTGCAGTCTAAAAGGTTAAAATAATTGCAAACACTGCAACTACTTTTGCACCGATCTAATATTTTAAATCCTGTCCAAGAGAACTGCTTGCAAGTGCAAGGGAGTCCAACAGAGAAAGTTCTGTAGACAACCAGAAATCTAGGGGCCAAAAGAGGTGCCCAGGATTTGAAGCCAGAGGGCTTAGCAGCAGCAGAGTCTCTGGAGAGCTTACAAAAGTACCCTTTGGAGGAAGAGCCAGCTGTAATCCTTGTCAGGTACACAGAGAGAAAAACCATCCTGTGACAGTATCAGTTATGTAAGACATTTGAGTATTCACTTTCTTTTCCTCTCTTCCTGTGTTCTAAGCTACAAGGTACAGAAGCTAAAGTTAGTAACATGATTGTTGAGATGGACCAGATTTTTATTTTTAAAAAGCTGACTACACTTTCCTCCTAGATAGCAAGTCTTACCGTAGCAGGGAGAGCAAAAAAAGACACAATGCGAAGTCACGTTTGGAGTTCTGTTTACCACCTGGAATTGCTCACTGTAACAACTGAGCCCGGACTGGCATGTGAGACAAAGTGCTCAACCTTGGGTCTTGCCATTTTCATCCAACGGCAACGGCAACTTCAAAGGGACTGGGAGAGATAAAATAAAGATGCTTTTTAATTTCATCTCACAGGTTGAGCATGTTCAACGTACAGTTACAAGAGCTTATTCTAACCTTCATGTTCCCTAAACTTTTTCTCCCCTTCCCTTTAAGAAAAACAAAAACAAAACGGTTCTTGGGCTAATTTCCCATCCACCTCATCTCACAGGTAGAAATCCCTTAGTTTGTACGTGTGACCCTGATTCCAGAGCATCTGCAAACAAATCAGAAACAAAACTAGAATAATGCAAAGCGGGGAGGGGGCAGTTAAAAGACAAGAGAGCTGTTCTAAAGCTAAGGAGGATGGCTTTCCAAGAGAATAAATGTTTTAAGGGTACCTGGGCTTTTGTTTGTTTGTTTGTTTGTTTGTTTGTTTGTTGATAGATAGGTTATAGTAAGACACGATGGAAATAACTTTCATAAAGGAAGAGGTTTCTATACTCCTAGGTCCCCAGGAACAAGAGGCACAGCACGCAGAGCCACATGGGAAAAGCCAAGGTCAGTCATGTGGCAGAGGGAGAAGAGGGAGCTGTGGGCAAGAGTCTCTGTTGTGGTTTCCGGGGAAGGAATATGTGAGGCAGGGTAAGCAGACTTAGCTTGGCTAGTTTGAATCATTCCAGTGGGCTCTGGAGCACAGGTGAAGCTGGAGTGATTAGGGCTGGTGGATAGAGACCCTAAGTGTGGGAGCCCTATAGAAGAGCTGGTTGGAGGTTTGCATGTGAAAGGTGCACTTGAGGGCAAGTTGTTTACCATCCCTAGGAACTGGCTTAGCCCTGGGAAGGGCAGTCCCTCTGGAGTCAGCAAAACCTCAAGATATCAAAACAGAGAAAATAAAAAGACCTGGTTAATACAACTTAAAACAATATATAACAGGGTCAAATGCTGCAAAGAGGTCAAGGAAGTTGAGTTCTGCAAAATATGTATTCGATTTTCTAGCTATGTGGCCGTGGTGAGCACTTTTAGGAAGCAGTTTGGTCAGGGTGGTCTGGACAAAAGGGGTAAAGAAGCAAGCTGTTGGTTAAGAAACCCTATCAGATAGTGTAGAGTATTCTGCATATATATGACACTAAAAGGAAAGAAAGAAAAGCAGCGTGACTGCAGTAAGATAGTAGGATAAGGGAGAAGTTATTTTGTTTTGTTAGATTTGTTTTTGTTTCAGGGGACAAGAGTTATAAATACGCTTGTAGGCAGAAGAGAAAAAACTAGGATAGAAAGGGAAAGCTAGACGAGCTTGGCCTGAATTCCTGAGGGACTTGAACCAGCTTTGATTTCTAATAGTGTGCAGGTGGACATCAGGCTCTCGGTGAGAGGAAGTGCTTATGCAGCCTCACGCTGCGGTGAGTGGGGCGTGGAGACTGGAATCAGCTGACTAATCCACAATGCTCCTTTGACGGTTTTTAACAGGAAAGTGTCCTTACTGTCAGTGCCTGGTGTTCCACAATTTGGGGTACAGAAGACTCAAAGGATTACACAAAACAGCTAGATTTTTTCCTGATGTGGGAAGGGTACATCAGTATCTTTATCCATCTTTTCCATGTTGAAAATATGTTGATGGAGGTCACGCACGTAGTAACTACATCCAGTATAAAAATCAATCAACACTTGTTTAGAGCAACAGTGACGTGTTAGCAAAATCACACTGGTTTATAAGGGAGCGCTCTCCAAGAATGCCGGCTCCACAGATTGATTTCTTAGATGACAGGACCTAATATCTGCCGTCATAGCCAAGTTATGATTGATGAGTACGCCCTCCTGCCCCACTAGTGTATGTCGACGCCATCACACCCCACATATAAAATCACCTCTTAATTAATTCACCAATGATAGGTAAGAAACAAGTCTTACCTGTTTGTTCATGCAACCGTCCCATAAAGATGCATTGTCTTCATTTTATCAAGAAAACACACCAAGATTGAGAAGAAAGATCAGAAGTTTCCTTTTTTTTTTTTTTTGAAGATTTTATTGGGGAAGGGGAACAGGACTTTATTGGGGAACAGTGTGTACTTCCAGGCCTTTTTTCCAAGTCAAGTTGTTGTCCTTTCAATCTTAGTTGTGGAAGGTGCAGCTCAGCTCCAGGTCCAGTTGCCGTTGTTAGTTGCAGGGGGCGCAGCCCACCATCCCTTGCAGGAGTCGAAACGGCAACCTTGTGGTTGAGAGCCCACTGGCCCATGTGGGAATTGAACCGGCAGCCTTCGGAGTTAGGAGCATGGAGCTCTAACCGCCTGAGCCACAGGGCCGGCTCCCAGAAGTTTCCTTTTGTATGTATATGTTTTGAAACATACCGGGCATTTGCCAATGTTATTTTATTCAAGTCTTCGTGAGCGTGGTCATTAATACTGTGGTCTCCATTTTAGGGAGGAGATAGCCCTGATTCGCAGAGCTTATGTGATTTGCAAGAAGGCACAAGGCTAGAACTCAGCAAATGGTGAGGGAAAGCTCGGGATTCAGGTGCTAATTGATGGAATTACACTAGGAGATCATACCAGAGATACCCTTCCTCAGAGGCTTGTGAGAGAACAAATGTGGGGAGTGATGGCAAATGAGCTTGTGAGCCTCATTTCCAGTGCTGAGTTCTCTGCTATACCAGGCTGGAGTATGATTCCTGGGCTAGCTTGCATGGAGTGGAAAAGGAGTCTAGAGCCAGGGAGAGCCCAGACAGCCAGGGAACGGTGTGTATTGGCTCTATTTGCCACTAATAGCTAGTTTGGCCTAACTTTCAGTTAGCCCCTGCTCTGTTTGGCGAGTGGGTCATGAGAGAGAGGGGCCTTCATGCTCTGAGCTTATGCCCCAGCTGCCTAGCAGGAGGAAACAATGGACACACACACACACACACACACACACGGGAATGCATACATGCACACATTCACATACAAACACATGCAGGCTCTCATCTGCAAACGGGGCCTTTTCACACATGACTCAACCATCAAAGTGTTCCCCAATATGTGCAGTCTGACACAGCCGGATCAAGACTACCTTCTCCTGGGAGGGGCTAGAACGAGTATGGAAGGCGTGTTTCCCTCTTTCCCTACACTCAGACTCAGATGATAAGCCAGGTCCTTGACTCAGATTTCGGACAAAAAGAGGTGTAATGCCGGGCCTCTGCTGTCAAGAAATTAACAATCAGGAGTGGGAGCAATCAAAGAAAAAGGGAGCGCAAAAAAAGTCCAAGTCAGTACCAAAAACAAGGGGTTTAGAAAAGGAGAGCTTCCCTTGGCCCTGACTAGTCAAGGAGACCCTCTGCAAGAGGTGGGGTTTATGTTAGCATTCGTGTCCTACCAACAGGCACAGTTTCCGTCACCTGATAAGGACCCCATTTTCACAAAGAATGCAGCGGCCTCCATGGCCCGTTTCCCGCTCTGCATGGTGTCTCCCTGGAGTTCTGGGAGAGAATGCCCCCTTCTTAGGAAGCCCGAATATTAACAGCAAGAAAATCTTGAGTTGGACGGAACTTTCCTCCTGGAGAAAACTAACCATGACGGAGTTTGGCACCGAGCTGAGCTGAAGCTCTAACATCCAGAGCCCTAATCATCTGCAGGCGTTGTCAGAACCAGTCTTTGCCTCGAAGGGTTCTTGGGAAATAAACGGAGAGGACCTTTCTCCTTTGCAGGGGCCCCCTTCGCCCTGTTCGCATTGGCCCTGACTAATCGTCTTAGTAGGTGTTGGGTCAGAGTCAGCAAGGGGTCTGACAAAGGTCACTTACTTGCTTTGTTTACTCTGCTAATTTTATCACTGCTTGGAAAGCTAATGGTATTATTTATATTTTAACCATGATAAATGTCCAGTTAAAGCAGGGTTGGGGCAAGTGAAAGACCAATACAACAAATTCAAAAGTTTTTTATGCAGGAAATATTAATATATTTGAGCTCCCCCGTCTTTCCAGAATCTTGTACTTGACAAGGATAAGCAGCCCTCCTAGCCCCGTGCCTCTCATATTCTTGTCTCTGGCCAACAACCAGCCTCAGAATCAGGGGAGTGCTGGAGGGCAGGGCCCGAGAACATGCGTGTTAACACCCACGTCTGGCTGTTCTTTTGCTTGTTAGAGTGAAGCTTTCTGAGGCAGCATCTCCATGGACGACAATGGGAGCTGCTGGAGAAATAATGACTCCAGACCTAGTCGTTAGCTATGTTTCAAAGCCACCTGGTCCTGTTTAAGACTTTAAGGGAGGCTTGGATTTTGAAAAATCTGTTCCGTAGAACAGTGTTGTCAAGATTTAATGTACGCATAGGTCACCTGGAATCTTAAAATACAGGTTCAACGGGTCCAGGGTGGGACCTGAGAGTCCACATTTTAACAGACTTTCTGGTGATGTCAACGCTACCGGTTCATGGATACTTGGAGTAGCAGCAAGTCAAGGAGGACATTGGAAGGTCAGGATGTGATTCAATAAACTCTTGTGTGTTGGCTTCACGAGCCTTCCCACCTGTACTCTCAGGGTTGACCTTCCCACAGCTCTCCCACTCCAAGTCTACACTCTCCAACAAAATGGACTACTTAATGCTTTCTGAGCAAGCCACATGATTTCCCTTCTGCCAGTGAGTGCTTATATTATTCTCCCTTTCTGAACTACTTTTCTCATGGCCAATCTGAATGGTAGGACATCGGCTCAATTTTCAAGATCTATCTCGAATTCTTCTTGCTGTGTGATGAGCCAGCTCCCAACCTATTTGTTTATTGGTTTTTCTCTATAAAAGGAAGTTTGTACTTTTTGACCACTTTCATTAAAATCCCCTCACCCCCCACCTCTGGTAACCACAAATCTGATCTTTTTTTCTGTTTGTTTCGTTTGTTTTTAGACTCCATATATATGTGAGATCATACAGTATTTGACTTCCTGTCTGACATTTCACTTGATATAATTCCCTCAAGGTTCATCCATATCGTTGCAAATGGCAGGGTTTCCTCCTTTTTATGGCTGCGTAATATTCCATTATATATAAAAATATAATTATACATAATATAAATATAAAATTATATTTATCCATTCATCTGTTGATGGATACTTAGGTTGTTTCTACATCCTGGCTATTGTAAATAATGCTGCAGTGAACATAGTGGTGCAGATATCGCCAACATAGTGATTTTGTTTCCTTCAAATATATAGCAGAAGTGGGATTGCTAGATCATACAGCAATTTCTATTTTTAACTTTCTGAGGAACCTCCATACTGTTTTCCATAGTGGCTACATCGGTTTACAGCCCCAACCACAGTACGTAGTTTTTTCTTTTTCACACATCCTTGCCAATATTTGTCTCTTGTATTTTTGATGATAGCCATTCTAACAGGTGTGAGGTGATAATCATTATGGTTTTGATTTGCATTTCCCAGATGATTAGTGATGGTGAGCTGGGTGAGGTTTTATAAATGCCTCCCTACCGTGTCCTGGATAACAGGTGAGGAAACTGTAAAGTGGCAGAGCCAGAGTCCTCTCTCCAGCTTATTTGCTGGGTAACTATGGTTTTAAAACAATTTCAAGGAAAAGCAAGATGAATCCCCGGCTGAGTGAATTGTGCAGATCGTAGGGGTTCTGGGGGTAGCTGCAATGGGGAGGGTGCCAGTGGAGGTGCCTGAAGTTTGATGTTAGTCTGCATCCTAAGACAAATGGTAATGAGCCACTCCCTTATTAGAGGATGAGCAAATACCCCACACCCCACCCCAGCCCACACTCCACCTGCTACAATTATACACCAAAGCAGAACTCTCTGCTAGGTAGTATGGCTCCTGAATTTACTGTGTTTGGGCACCCATGCTATGTAATCTCAAGCCCACTTAGGTAATCCTGCTATGGGAGAGAGAAGAGAAACTCCCAGGGAATTTCCTCCTCTGTCTACAGCCCGAACTGAAGAAAGAGGTGGAAACTAGTCAGAGCTCTGACACTGGGGGCCGTGGGTTGCTCAGCTGTGGACTATCTCCCTCTTTTCTTGTGACAAAAAGGTACAATAAGGGACATCTGTGACCCCTCTGGCAAAGCTACCCCCCTTTACCTTATGCTCTCACCTCCTCTTCCAGCCTCTGGATCTGCTGTGGGAGTCTGACCATCTTAAATCCAGGATTCTCATTGCCCAGTGAAGCGTTCTGTTTTGGTGTACATTTGTGGCAGGTGGGAGTGTGGCGTGAGAATGGAGTTTGGGATATTTTTCTCAGCCTCTAATAAAGCAGCAGTCCAGTTCCCATCTCCACTAGGATATAGCTGCTCAAGCCAGCCATCAAACCCTTGGCACCTCCATTTGCCGTCTCCCCATCTCACTTACATTAGCCCTCAGGGACCATTCTCTTTATTGCAGGTATCTTCATCATCTGTGGTTGTCACCACACACTTAGCCCTTGGCCAATACTGCTTTAGTTGGATGTTGTTTTTAAATCAGGATTACCCAAAGAAGATCGCAAACCCATCAGTAATCGAAACGACGTGTTAGACTTTCCTATACCTTTAGCTCCCGGCCCCATTCCCTGAACATGGGTGGTGCTCAATCAATGCCTTTTACTGGTAATTGAAGAAAGCATTGTTGGAGGATCTGGAAAACAACCTACGATGGGTATCACGTGAATTTAGAAAGGACAATGAGAAAACATCTATCTTTGAAAGATAAAAGGGAGATGAATCACGATGGGAATATAGAAGACATACAAGTGGTGGGTGTGTGTGTGTGAAATTCATGTTAGCCTGTTCTGAAGAATCTGCCCACACTTTGTGTCCACACTCCCACAGATTGGCGTGGTACTATTCTGGCTTGTGGAGAGTTGTATTTAAAATTCTGAGATCCGTGCTGTACTAACTCATTTTGCAACCTGTTACTGGACCAACTTCTGGGGTAGAAGTGTGTTTCCAATTCCTGCCTGATGATGAAGTGGCAGCTATATGGGGACACTTCTTAGGAACCAGCTGCAGTCTGGTTTGGCAATCGCTGATGTCACTGGTTTTTTTAGAAACGCAGATCCCTGGGAATAGACATTCATTCTAGGCTTTCTCAGAGATATGTTATGTCTAATCGCATGTCCTTCTTTTCCTGCCCCAAATGCCAGACTAGTGGTGGTGATGGTTGTTTGCTCTGGCCTCTTGGGAGGTCCCTCATGCCTCCTTGGTGATCTAATCATTAGAATCCTCGTGTATTTAATTTACATGAGTCACCATTTGGGCAAAAGACGAGATCGCTCCAGAATATAGAAGCAAACCCACTAATAATACAAATTAATCATAGCAAACGTATTTGTCCATTAGTGTTCAGTAACAAACTAAATATAAGCTAGAATATTGCACAAGAGTAGATATTCCCCATCATTGAAGATTGTGGAAAATATTTCGGCCAGGACTTTCATAGAAATAACTCAAAGTGCAAAAGTAAATTCCATAGAAAAATTATAAATTCAGCATCAGACTATTCACATCATATTTTCCACATTCAAATCGTGTCAACTCTACTTGAATCCTAAGTCTATGTCTTTTTATATGTTCAAGTATTTTTCTGTGTCCCTCAGTAAATGGTACTCCTTGTACCATTTTTGTTGTGGGTTTTCTTGTGGTTTTGGATTTTTGGTTACTCATGTGAATGGGATCTTTTCCCTGTAACATTTTCCAAATATAATTGTTATAATGATATTGAGATTTTCTATATTTATTTTATAAATGACTACATTAATGTAGTTTCTTATCAACTCCAGTATTTTTTTAAGTGTGTGTATGATTCTATACATTTTTATAGTCAGGCATATTTATTATTATTACTTTCATTATTTAGTTAAGACACTGAGGTTCAGAGAGATCGTTTTGATCATTAGAAATTGATAGAAAGTGGAACAGATTTTTACATTCTGGGGATTATCTGTCCCTTGAAAGTTTGAAAGAATTCACCTATAAAAATGTCTAGAATTGATATATTTATTGCTGGCAATATCTTGACTTTTAAAATTTCTCTTTTGATTACTCACTTCAGATCTACTTCATTAAACTTTTCTAATTTACATTTTTCTAAAGTTTTCAAATTTATTAACTGTGCTTTATATTTATTTTCATAGTATTTTATTTACTTGATAGCTGTGATTATATATATTTTCTAATTCCTAAAGTTATGTTTTTGAGTGGTCCTTTTGTTTTTACTAAACGTTTTTTACTATTTATTATTTATAGATTCTAATTTATTAATATCATTTTTTGTGTTATTTATATGTTTTTAAATTTTTCCTGTTTCATTCTTCTTATATATCCTGGTTGTTTTTTTGTTTGTTTATTTTTCTTTTTCTAATTCCTTGAGTTAGTACATTTTGTTTCAGTTTTTCTGTAATTAAAGTATCTATGATTACGAATTTTCCTTTGAATAAAACGGTTCTAGCCATTTTCCATAATTTGCAGCATTCACATTATCATTGCTTTCTAAATATAGTTTAATTGAAGGATTGATGTTTCCCTTTCTTCCAAGAGCTACTTAGGACAGTACATTCACATTTCCAAGTAATTGGGATTATTTTTATTATGTTTTCATTATTTGTTTCTGGTTTTATAGAGTCATAATCAGAATGCATAATTCATACAATTTCTGTTTAACAGATATCATTTCTATTAAATTTGCCTTACTGATAGTATTCTTTAAATTCTCTCTATATCCTTTTACCCTTTGTTTCTCCTATTTGGTTTAACAATGGCTAATATCTCAAAAGTTGTGTTTCTGGCAGTTGTTCCTGCAACTTATAATAGTTTTTCATATATCTATTTTAATGGTGTTAGGGAGGCACAAATATTCATGATTTTATATTTTCCTTGTGGACTATAATTTTAATTTAAAAAATTTGTCCAATATATTTTTTTGCCTTGAATTCTACTTTTGTATTAACATCACAGTGTTTTACTTGGCTTGTTATTTGCATAATTTATTTTACCATCCCCTTTATGTTGAGAGTTTTATTTGAAACAAAATATTCTATTCCGATAATTTAAAAAGTCAAATAGAGTTAAAAGGTCCATATATGTACATTTTTAACTCAACCTTAATCACTCCTTCAAGTCTCCAGAAGCAACTCCTTCAAAGTGTTCCAAACTTAACTGTTTTGCTATTTAATCTCAAATTTCTAAATAATTGAAATTCTCTTTTTGTTCATCTATTTCAGACCTTAACTATTCACTCCCTATTATTTAGTTTACTTATACCCTTTCTTCTCTTCTCCTCATTCTCTCAATATTATTACTATATTTCAATTTTTGTCACATGTGTGTTCACTGTTTTCATTATTATAATTACCATCAAACAGATACTATACAAATTTGGGGGTTTTTTCCCCCTGGGATTAATAATTGCTTCCATTTATTTGCTTCTGCCGAGCACTCAGAGAATCTGCCAATCAAACAGTGTAAACAAAATTCACAGCTTGAAGTTTTTTATTTGTTTGTTTTTAAAGATTTTATTGGGGAAGGGGAACAGGACTTTATTGGGGAACAGTGTGTACTTCCAGGCCTTTTTTCCAAGTCAAGTTGTTGTCTTTTCAGTTTTAGTTGTGGAGGGCGCAGCTCAGCTCCAGGTCCAATTGCCATTTTTTTCTAGTTGCAGGGGGCACAGCCCACCATCCCTTGCGGGAATTGAACCGGCAACCTTGTGGTTGAGAGGACGCCCTCCAACGAACTGAGCCATCCGGGAGCTCAGCGGCAGCTCAGCTCAAGGTGCCGTGTTCAATCTTAGTTGCAGGGGGCAGAGCCCACCATCCCTTGCGGGACTCGAGGAGTTGAACCGACAACCTTGTGGTTGAGAGCCCACTGGCCCATGTGGGAATTGAACCGCAGCCTTCAGAGTTAGGAGCATGAAGCTCTAACCGCCTGAGCCACCGGGCCAGCCCCACAGCTTGAAGTTTTTTGAACCACCCAGAAGATGTGAATTTAAAAGGCAAATCCATGAGAGTTCTGGCTTGTGGTCCCACGCCCTTGCTCAGAGCCAAGGTGACTTTCGGTGCATTCCCTGGGAGTAGAAGCTGGTCATAAGTCACTACTGTCCCTCTCCCCCTAAGGATATGACGCCATAGTAAAAGGTTTCCGATTAGCTTCCACCTTAGGTGAGTCCTAGATTTCAGTTCTGTTCTGCTGGCACTGCCCCTCTACCCCATAGGAATAACCTATCCTTCTCCTCACTGTTTAAACTTTTTGTCCTTCCTGATTCTGCTTTTCATCTTCATATGTTGCACTTGCATAGCTTATATGTCACCTAGTTTTATCCAACTAGAATTTGTAGTTTTGTTTTATTTCTTAGTTTTTTAAGACTTTCCATAATCAGAAGAAAGCAAAACTTTCTTTAGGTTACCATCTTAAAACAACAATTCCCAGTCTCCTTATTATAAAAAGTTATAATATTTTTTTAATTATAAATGTTAATTACAAAGCTATATTCATTTTATATAAATAAGATAAAATAACAAAGCAAATAAAATGCTTTCTGCAGAATATTACATACAGTACTATATTATTCACATAAATGTTTAAAAGTACATGAAATTACATATATACATATACACATGAGGTTGGACAATTAAGTTCGCGAATTCATCCTAGAAAAAGTGCTACATACCTCATTGCTGAATATCACTATGGTCACCTTCGAAGTACTCCCCTTGGGAACTTATGCACTGACTCCAGCACCTCGTCCACCCTTCAAAGCAATTTTAGAACTCTTTTTCTGGAAAGGCCATCAGCGCTGTCGTTGTAGTACGCTTGATGTCCTGAAAGTCATCAAAATGTCTTCCTTTCCATATTTTCTTTATCTCCGGGTAAAGAAAGAAGTCATTGGGAGCCAGATCAGGTGAGTCGGGGGGTTGTTGCAATACAATTATTTGTTTACTGGCTAGAAACTCCCTCACAGACATTGCCCTGTGAGCTGTTGGATTATCATGATGCAAGAGCCACGAATTCTTGTTGAAAACTTCAGGTCATTTTCATCTAACTTTTCCACGCAGCCTTTTCAGTACTTCCAAATAGTAAACTTGGTTAACTGTTTGTCCAGTTAGTACAAATTCATAATCAATAATCCCTCTGATATCAAAAATGTTAACAACACTGTTGCAACAAATTTGCAAGCTTCAGTGTCAGACCTTCGTATGTATATACACATATGTATATATACACATATTATATATTCTTATAGAGTATATATATATATGTATACACGTTTCAAGAAAGGAAAACTATTAAAATTGTAATATTCAATATATACTGATAACAAAAGATGAATACAAGTCATGTTTGACTTCTGCAATCACAAGAGGTGCTCAAAGTGGTTACCATCAGCGTCCAGACACTTCTGATTACGACGAACTACTGCTTGAGCAACGTTGACCGAAGTGTCCACTTGTATACATTTTTTTGGCATCCTCACTGATTGTGGACTGCATATCACCAAATTCCTGATGATATTTGCCTTTGGGGAAGAAAAAAGGATGAGATAGCTATTTTAGCAATTCAGGCATGACAAGATCCACCAATTAGTATCAGCAGGAGTAAAGAAGAGATGAATACAGGGACTATTTGTAAGGACTAATTTATAGGATGTGATGGTACTTCATACAAGAAATAAAGAAATAGCATTTCTAGTTTGAATATTGAGAGATACAGTGATGATGCCTTTTGTTGATACTAGAAATTTGGGAATGGGACCTGATTTTAAGAAAATGATGGAGAATTGTACAGCATAGGGAATATAGTCAATGGTATTGTAATAACTATGTACGGTGTCAGATGGGTAGTAGACTTGTCGGAGTTATCAGTGTGTGAGGGGTGTATATGTCTAATCATTATGTTGTTTTGTACACCTGAAACTAATAATAAAAATATTGTATTATATCATTCAGTCAGATAACAAATCTTTACTGAGCACCAATGTATACTCAGAGCCTAGCACAGTGCCAGGCACATAAGAACTTTACAAAAAGTATTAACCAAATAGTCAAGGATACAAAGTTCTGTGCTGTTGGCTAGACATACAGGAATGAACTAGGCAGACTTGGGGCTGTCCTCATTGGCTTTGGAACCTACAGGATGAAAACAGACATTACAAGGATGCCTACAGGTGTGCTGGGTGTTTAAAAAGAAAAGGAATCTTCAGGTTGCTATAGAAGCCAACAACTGGGGAGGTGACCTAGTCTGGGAGGCTCAAGGAAGCTTCACTATGGAAGAAGCCTTTAAGGAGAGGTTGAAGGAGATATGACCTGCCCCATCTTGTGCAGAGTCTCAATGGGAAAGATCGATGGTTGAGCCAGGGAAGCGGGTGGGAGAAATACCACCAGATAGAGAGGACACCTACATGAAGACCCTGAGGCCAACGACAGCAGGCAGTTTCCTGGACCTGAGAAGTATGGGAAGTGCGGAACTGGAGAAGACACAGAGGACAGGGACAGAAAGAGCTTTCTCTTCAACCTTGACCAACTCTTTTCCTGGTGCCTGCCAGACGTGGGTTGAGGAGAGAGTCCTTGCCAAATATAGCAGCACTTGAATGTCTGGGTGATGATTTATAGAAGAAAACTCAGCCTTCCTGAGGTCAGAGTCCCTGTGAATAACAAAATGTTTCGTCCCGCTGTGTGAACGCTACACTTGACGTGTTCTAAGGCTGTCAGTGCCTCATCAACAAGATGGGAGAGGGAAAGAGCAAAGGAGGAGAAACAGCTGGATTCAGTTACACTTAAGATACATATAGTTTAGAAATAAATTATCTGTCAAAGCGTGTTTTGTTTCTTGCTTATTCCAACATGTTTGAAAATGTTTGAATTGTTTGGTTGAGGCCAGAATTCTCTAAGGACCAGGCTTTCACTTTCCTGCATGTGTCTGTTAACACTTATGGCCCTTTTCTGCTTGGCCTCACGTGATCTGAATCATATAAAACAAGTGACTAACCCAACCTATGATTTGATGAAACCTGAGATCTCCAAAATAAACTGTAACGAAGCTGTAATGTATTCACAGCAAATACTGGTGGCTCTACCTTCAGAGATAATGCAGAATCCTACAACTTCACATCACCTCCCACTACCAGCAGGGTCCAGGCCACCATTAGCTCTCTCTTGGATTATTATAATGTGTTTCTAAGTAGGCTCCCCGCTTTTGCCCTTGACTCTAGGGTCTAAATTTAGTACAGCAAGAAGAGATTTATGTAAAAGGTTAATAAGATCCTATTCCTTCTCTGCTTTTAACCCTCCTGTGTCAGGGTTCTCCTGAGAAATAGAACCAATAGGATATATACACACACAGAAAGGTATTTCTGTTCAGGGATTGGCTTGTGTGATTATGGAGGCTGACAACATCAAAATCTTCAGGGTGGGCAAAATCTGCAGGCTAGAAACTCAGGGAGAGCCAGTGTTGCAGTTCAAGTTAATAAACTGTCTGCTAGCGGAATCCCCTTTTGGTCAAGAGAAGTTAATCTTTTGTTCTATTCAGGCCTTCAACTGATTAGATGAGGCCCACCCACATTATGGAGGGCAATTTGCTTTACTCAAAGTCTACCAAATTAAAATATAAACCTTATGCACGAAACCCTCATGAAATATACAGAATAGTGTTTGACCACATACCTGGAGACCATGGCCCGGCCAACTTGACCATCATAATTAACCATCACATCTCCTAACAATTGCCTGCAGGGTCCTCACTGATCGTTCTCAGTCCTGGTTGCATATCGGAATCATCTGGGAGGCTTTAAAAACCACTGACTACTGGGTCCCAACTCCAGAGCATCTGCCCTTTAGATGGCCTGGACATAGATATTTTTTAAAGTTCTTCCAGTGGTTTTAATGTACAACAAAGTTTGAGAACAAGTGCCCTATACGACTGGGTCTTCCTACCACTGTGACCTCCTCTTCTGCTCCTCACTGGATTTCCTATGGCCGTGCCAGCCTATCTTTGAACACTCTAAATACACACACACACACAGGCCTACGGTATACATTTTGCCAGAGATGCATGGCTCACTTCCTTCAGAGCTCTTCTCAAATGCCATCTTATCCGTGAGACCTTTCTTGACTACTCCATACACAGCAGCCCCACTCCCTACCCTGGCTTATTTTTCTCCATCATACTATCACCACCTGAAACCTTATTATATTTACTTATTTATTGTTCTTATGTCCGCCTTTCTTCTTGTAGAAAACGAATTCCATGAGGGTAGAGACTCTGTTTGTTCAACTTCTTGCTGGATCCCCATGGCACAGGGGTGTCCAAACCTTTTTCAACGGTTTTCACCAAGGGCCACATGCGGTAAAATACACAAACAGCCGGGCCACTCACTCGAGGTGAAGTACGGATTGCCTCACCTGGTTTATTGAAGTAAACTAAATATATTTTGGGAATTTGCTGTGGGCCAATTAACAATGGATTGCGGGCCGCAGTTGGCCCGCGGGCCGCAGTTTGGACAGCCCTGGCTTAGGACAAAGTCTGATATCTAGCAGTGTCTTAGCAAACATGTGATAAATGAATGAACGAGTGATGGATGATGTGCAGAGTTTTGCCCCTAACAATTCAACTTTCATATATCCTAGAACACCTCACTATTATGCATTTGAGTCCAATTCTTCTATCCCCTGCTGTGGGTTTCTAACATGGGGCCAGGTCCAAACATATTAGTGCTTTGGACAAGTTAACTATTTGGTGCCACAGCCAGGCAGTAGGAGACCATACCTTCACAGAGAACAGAATGGTAGTTACCAGAGGCAGGATAGAGGGGGAAATGGGGAGGGGCTGGCCTAAGAGTACAACGTTCTCCTTATGCAAGAAGAGTAAGTTCTCATGTACAGCATGATGACTAGAGTTAACAATGCTGCATTGCACACTTGAAATGTGCTAAGAAGGTAGATGTTAAGTGTTCTCACAAGAAAGAGAGTGAGAGAGACATAATTATGTGAGATGATGGACATGTTGATCAGCTTGATTGTGGTGATCTTTTTCACAATGTCTACATATATCAAAACATCAAGTTGTACACCTTAAACATGCAATTCCTATCTGTCAATTATATCTCAATACAGCTGAGAAAAAAATAAAAAAAGTTGCCATGCTTTCAAAATAGAATCTCGAATTATTTCATCAACAGTGACTTGAGCAGAAGTAGGGGCTGGCTCAGGGAGAAATGACTTTTTTTATTTCTATTCTAGCGCGCTGTCTTCTTCACCCCATGAGGGGCAAATTTCCGTTATGTAAGAAATTACGTGTGGGAATCTGCATTAACTGATAACCATATTTCCACTTTACTCCAGTGTTGGTTGGTTGAATAGGTGTGGCTGCTGTGCTAACTCAAGTTCTGCAACGTTTCCTCCCTCTCCTTAGCCTACAGAAGGCTTTTGCTGGGCCCTTGTTAAATGTATATGTTACACTATGGAATGTTTCAAAAGCTTTCGGAAAAGCTTTGGAAGGAACTAATCTAAGGCCAGCACAAGTTAAAGTCAGAACTAGCGTTTGGACAGAACTCGGCCAGTTTTTCTCCCTGCCTCTTCACAACACAAAGCAACATCTGGGCTCAGGGAATCCAGAACCCCCGAACCCCCACCACCTTTGTTAACTTTACCCTGGGTGCACATCAAAGACTTGCACAGGTCTTCTAGTGAACCAAACCTAAGACATCCAGTACCAAATACAAAATAGTTGCTCAGTATATTTTTTCTACAAGAATAAACAAATGATTCTTTTTCCCTGACATGCAATCTCAGTGTCGCCTCATAATAAAATCCCTCTATTAAAATAATTGGCATAAGTGATAAAACACATATAATTGAGGAAGAGATATTTTTTTCACGGGCTGTACATGATTACATGCAACTTTCTTGAAACTTAAACTTCTCTTGCTGCCCTTGTTTGTTCTTTTGGTGCATTGGTCAGATACTGCAAGGGCTATCAAATTATTTGCATGAGAGGCTTATCCATTTTGAATTCATGAAGCACAATACTTTCTGGAAAGTTGGATTCATGTGAAGCTGTAGAATAATGTGTATTGGAGGTACCTGCCTTCACACTCTAGCTCCATACCTTCTGATTCTCTGATCTCCTTTGGTTCTAAGACTAAAGGGAACCTTCTTGTACCTCTTTCCCACTCCCAGCTCTTAATGTCTTCAGCATTGGCACTTTGGATCACCAAGTCAGATGCACCTGTGGAGGATCCAGTCTCTGTGTGAACATGTGTATATGAGGTCTGACAGTTAAGTTCGTGAACTTGTTGCAATGATGTTGCTAACCTTTTTTGATATCAGAGGGGTTATTCATTATGAATTTGTACCAACTGGACAGTTAACCAAGTTTACTATTTGGAAGTGGTGAAAAGGCTGCGTGAAAAAGTTAGACAAAAACAACCTGAACTTTTCGCCAACAATTCATGGCTCTTGCATCACAACAATGCACCAGCTCACATAACACTGTCTGTGAGGGTGTTTTTAGTCAGTAAACAAATAACTGTATTAGAACACCATCCCTACTCACCTGATCTGACTCCAATGACTTCTTTCTTTAACCAAAGATAAAGGAAATATTGAAAAGAAGACATTTTGATGACATTCAGGACATCAAGGGGTAATACGATGACAGCTCTGATGGCCATTCCAGAAAAAGAGTTCCAAAATTGCTTTGAACGGTGGACTAGGCACAGGTGATGGTGCATAGCTTCCCGAGGGGAATACTTCTAGGGTGACTGTAGTGATATTCAGCAATGAGTTATGTAACACTTTTTGTAGGATGAATTCTTGAACTTAATTGTCAGACCTTTGTATGTTGTGGGTGATGTGAAGATAGTAATGCTTGGAGCGCAATGCCTGTGATCCCAGAGCTTCGAAGTGATGGAAGAATAGGGATAAAGAGAAGTGAGTTCTGGATTGGAGTCTTGAAGGAGAAGATGATGTGGATAAACACAAAAATGACAGGAAGAGAATTTTCAAAACTAGCAACCACATAAGGAAGAATTTGGGATGCATAAGAATAGCGTGAGAGTTAGGCTAGAATGGAAGATGAAATTGTTAAAAATTTCCTCCAGGTTCATTCCTGCTCTAGCAGTTCACTCCTCCTCACCCTGCATTTTTACCACCTACCCAGCGCCACCTTCAATTCTTATCTCCCCACCTCCAATTAAGGTCATGTGGGTTGAGAATTATTCTGGGTACACATTTTTATGACCGTATTATCCTTGTACTTATGATGTGGCCCAGCTCACACGTGCCTGATCCTCAGCACAAGTCAGTGAGAAGACACAGAGTCAGGTCTGGTAATGAGGAGACAGTCCAGTGTCACATCCTCATAGTGAACAGAGATGTGTAGACCCGTGAAGGCGACATGGGCGAGCGGGCAGTGTGTGGCTATTGCAGGGCCAGACATCCCGCGGAGATCTAAAACAGTGATGCAGGAAGAAAAAACATGGGCACCTGAGAACGCAGCAAAGAAGACGCTGCAGTCATATTGGAATAATCATATTGGGAAAGCAAGAAATGGCATGACTCTTAATGTAAACTTGCTTTGGGACCAGGAAGATTAGGAGTGATGAAAAATGAGAGAGAAGTAGGATTGTATGCATTAACACTTCCTATGACAGGAATTATCTAGAGAGAAAAAGGTGACAGAAAGAAACAAATGCAATGCAGATCAAGGCAGGGAACAGCCTTGGAGTCGAGGGCATCGAAGGGCTGTCCCTTGGTATCTCATTACTGCTGAATGACAGAGTAGTCCAAAACTCAATAGCTAAAAATTGCAATCCGTCTATTTATTTGCTCATGATTCTGTAATTAGAGCGGGGCTCTATATGGACAGTTTTTAATGGATTAAATTATTCTCCCCTAAAAGATATGTTGACTAATTCCCGGTATCGCTGAATGTGACTTAATTTGGAAACTGGGTCTTTTCAAGGGCAATAAATTTAAGATGAGTCCACGAAGGTGGGCTCCGCTCCCATGACAAGTTTCCTTACAAGAAGGAGATGTGGACACAGACACAGAGGGGAGACAGCCGTGTGAAGATGCAGGCGGAGATTGGAGTGATGCTCCCACAAGCCAAGAAATACCCAGGGCTACCGGAAGTTGAAGGAGGCAAAGAAGAACCTTCCCCTAGAGCTGTCAGAGGGAGCACGGCCCTGCCAACTCCTCGATTTCAGATTTCCAGCCTTCAGAACAGTAAGAGGATATATTTCTGTTGTTTTGAGTCACCTAGTTTGTGGTTCTTTGTTCTAGCTACCCTAGCAAACTAACACACAGTTTATCTGTATTTCGTGTGGTATCAGTTGAAGAGCCTTGATCAGGGCAAGAGGATCCACTTCTAAGATGGCCCCACTCACACAGCTGAATAGTTGGTGCTGGCTATCGGCTGTGAAATAGCTGAGTCTGTTGGCTGGGAACCTCAGTTCTCCTCCACATAAACTCTCAGCATGACTGGCTCAGGCTTCTTACAGTGTGAAGGTCTTAGAACTTCTTACATGATGGATGGCTTCCCCCAGACATAAGTGCAGAAGCTTCCAGACCTCCTGAAAAACTGTGTCAGCATTAATGCTACTGGATAAAGCAGGTCACAGGTCATCCCAGATTCACTGGAAGGTGAGACACTAGAACGTGAAAGCCAAGAGCATAGTTCACTAGGGGCCCCCAAAGTAACATTCCACCATGTTTGGAATTCAAAATCTTAGAGTGATAAGTAGTAGAAATAGAGAACATATTAAGAAATAACTAAAGGAGGGAAAAGGAAGTGGCCGATTGAACAGATCAGTGATAATAATGATTCCACCCATCAGCATAGCATTTTAACAACTTACAAAGTGATTATCTTATTAAATCCCAGTTCCCCCCAAGTTCTGCTAGCATGCTCACACATAAAGCCCCAGTGAGCAAATAGGCTATTAATGACTGTTGTTCCACTGACTCAACTAATCCTTGCAGGCACCTGCTTGGAATGTCCTCCTCACTCCTTTGTGTTATCGCCTTTACAGCTTACACCCTCTACTCCAGCTGGACTCAAGTTTCCTCTAACATGCAAGGCACATGTCTGCCTGTGCTCTCCATGCACGAACTTCTTCACAGCTGGAATCTCCTTTAATACTCTTGTCATTCCTTTTCAACTTCCAAGAGAACTTCCCCATCACTTCTAGGCCCCAGTCCACTTCTGAACTCCTAAAATATTGGTCACGTATAACAGATGTGAAGCCCCAAGATGATGGCAGCAGCATCTTTTTCTCTGTATAGCTTCAACATCTTGACTTGCAGGCTGTAGGCCTCCCAAATTTGTTCAATCAAGAAGGAAGGATAGGAGGTCAAGTGTTTCTCTTCTGCTGGGGGTTAAGTGGTTGCCAACTGCTCTAGTTTATATTGATTCAGCACCTTCCAAGCTGAAAACCACAACAAAGATTCAAACATCAGGCACACAGTAGGTCCACTACAGACATATTCACTGTGAAGAGTGTATACAGACAGCCAGAAAACCTCATTTGAGGAAGATATCAATGATGGCTACTGTTGCTTAAGTGCCCCCTTCACTTTTTGACCTTAAGTGGGTAAGTCCACTGCTCAGAGGCACAGAGCTAGCAAGCGGTGGTACCAACATCGGTTTTTGTCTGATTCTAAAGCTCATGTTTTTGACATTGTGATGCCTCTGAATATATCAGCCATTGAGTATTGACACCCACCTAACATGATGACGTTTGCCTTTTGTACATTATTGCTGATCATCACTATAACTCTGCAAGATCGTTTCCACATGAGAAAACTCATAGATCTCAAGTTCTTAAAGTTAAACCAGATGAGCGTATCCAGGTCTTGAAACAAATTGATCAACATTCCTCTCCTGGCCAAGCTTCTAGGAATATGCCTTTGGAATGACACAATTCAATCCCCTCCAACTTGATAATTAATTACAGTAGAATAATGGAGTCTAGATAAGACCCCCAAAGCATTTCTTCCAACTCAGAAGTGTTCATGATTGTTTGAGTAGCTGTAACGTGCTTCTCATGGAGCCTCTACTTGCAGCGGGATGATTCAAGTTTTGAATCTACATCATGCAAACTACATCACTGAGGGCAGATCATTTAACCTCTCTGAACTTCAGTCTTCTTTTCTGTAAATGAAGATGATGATGTCTATCTTAGAGTCAACACTCAGCAATTTAAAATCTGAAAACAGGCAGCACACGTTTTGGATTAGAGTGGCATTCTCATAATGTGAGGTTATTTGTGGTCCAGGGAAAATAACAATTGCCCTGCCTTTCTCTAGCTTTGTGAGGAGACTTACATGTTCAAGTGGGTATAAAAGTACGTGTATATGTCATCTAAATGAGAACTACCACTATTATTACTTTCCTAAATTATAAATGAAAAAGTATGTTGGGGTTGGCATATTGGGTCAGGATGAAATCCGTGACAACGGCAATAAAGTAGCTTTTTTTGGTTTGTTTGTATTCTTCAAGTTCCAATAAGAAAGAAGGCTAACTAGAGCTGGATTGAACGATGAAAATGAAAAGGAGTCTCTCCCACAGTGGGCATTTTTGAATCAATGCCAAGTGATGGAGTTTGGACCAGGGGGGTGAGAATCAATGGGAGGTTTCCCAGATGTTGGGTCCTGCATCTCAAGAGAATTTGATTGCTTGATATAGTTTGGGTATCTTTGTGAACCACCACAACCTATTCTTTGGGCTGAGGTAACAGCCCTCAACAGAGATCAAATAGTCTCTCTACAGCCCCTTCCTGGACCCCACAGTACAGCCCCAGCAAATTGTCATGGTCACTTACATAGATGCTTTCTCCCATACTTCCTGTCCCTTGTCCCAATGTGGCTTCCAAATCCTTTCCAATTTCAAATGAGAATCATTCTCTTTCTGAAATTTCCAGGTTATTAAAGGAAAAGTTTTCAAAGGTTTTAGTCAAGTATGTTCAAAAATCATTTGCTACCACCAACTTGGTGTCAGGTATTGGTAAATTATCCTTGGCCAAAATAAATATACAAGTCGTGTGTGTGATGGCATCCAGTAGCCTCAGAGAGAAAAGTCCGTACGAAAAATGTACACTTCTCTGTGTGATGACCACCTTCTCCCACCAGCTCTTAAAAACCCATTTAACATATAATATGTTAACGTTCCACATGACTGACTTACAAATAAATATTTGGCAGAAAGCAGGATTTGCCTGTACTGAGAAGAGGCCAGCCAAAGCTTTCAAAGTGCCTTCCTTCTCTCCACCCAGCTCAGCAGGACGGCCGTAGGACCCAGAAATGTCTGTTCTTTCAGATGCTGACAACCTAGTGCACTGTGTTCCCAAAGCATGGTATAAATGCAGGAGGTGATTTTTCAGAGGTATGTGGCCAAACATTTTCTATTTTGATAGTTATGCACTTATTTTAATGTGTCTCTAAAAATTATTACTAGCAACTAAAGTCTTTTTTTATCCTCAACATTGCTACTTAGAAGAGGGTTAAGAAAGTTCTTGTGCTCTTATAAAGAGTCTATTTAAGGAAAAAGATTGAATAAGTAATCTTATAGATGGCACAAATATAAAACACCAAGAAGGTGGCCCATCAGTGACGGAAGTTTTGGAACCATTGGTACAATGATTTTGCCAAAAGTTGCAGTGTAATACTGGCATCTCTTAGATGGTCTCTTTAGCTATGGTAAATGTGGAACTATTTGTATTTAAGGTGATTATACAAGTCACATTTTTGAAAGTCTTGATTTTAAATATTCTGTGTATTGTACCCATAACTTACTGAAGTGTCCTAGAAATTTAGACATTTCAACAACTAAACTACAGTTCTGAGACAGATGGGTCAAACAGAACATATATCCTTAAAAGACCTCGTGCCCTGCCCTGAGTTTTGGAAATCGAGGTACATCCACATGAAGTCTTAAAATGTTTGCTGATGAGGGATGGAATTCCAGCTCATTCTAGTCATATGCGTGGCAAAGTTTCACCTACCCTTTCTACCCACCTACCCACGGGAGTTTTCCATTCCTCTATGCTGAAGATAAAGAGTTTTAAAACATTTTTCTTCAAACTGAAATAACCGTCTGCTTTATCTTTTTACAAAAGTAAATTATGGTCAGTATATAAAAATTAGACAATATAAATAAAAAAATGAACAAATGTGAACAAATATTTGAACAAAAAATCGATTAAACCACCTATAATTCCAATACCCACTTAACCATTTTAAAGATCTTGGTAATTATTCTTTAAGATTTCTTATTACACATGTATTTCACACACATGTAGTCATACAGATCATTTTAATAAGGTCCTCCTGAACTCACTGCTTTGTAACTAGCATTTCTCACTCAGCAAAATATGGTGAAAATCTTTTCATGCCCTTAAATACTCATCTGTAACAGTTGGATGTCTGTATCATATGGATGTACCATACTGCCGTGCGGGGCGGCCTGCGGGGTTTCTGCTCCCGCTCCCCACATAAGAACGCAGGATGTGGCTAGGCCAAAAAGGAACACCCACGGAGCCATACGTAGGGGAGTCACACCACTATAGTCCCACTGGAGGCTGGATTCACACCATGTGCGACCTGCTGTCCGCTTTTTCTGCCAACCGACCGACTCCCCGTCCCCAGCGCAGCCGCGGCAGTTATATCAGTGGCCAATTGGCTAACCGGCTACAGCTGACCCGAGCCAGCACCCCGCCACGTGAGGCCGAGAGCCTGGAAACTGCTCTCCGGGGCTTTGTCCCCACACTCCACCCCTACAGGGTCTCGCCTCACAATCTACGCGACAAGCGTCTTTCACGAGGGTCCTTGTGCCATATTAGCCTACAGACACCCGACCACACAACATCCAAAAACTTGACGGATAAGCCAGGGCCTTGGACCTTTTCCTCATTCACCACCCAGCCACGTGACTTCAGGTGGAGAAGAGAGGGAGCTGCTTGCTCTAAATCTGAAAGAGAATCTGATGTTAATAAAATATCATCGACATAATGAAACAAGGCAACAGAGGACGGGTGATCCCACTGTGCCATATCCTGGGCTACGAGCCCGTGGCAGACAATGGGGCTGCGCAGGTATCCTTGCGGAAGGACTTGAAAAGTCCACTGCCGCTCGTCCCAAGTAAAAGCAAACTGCTCTTGATACTCCAGCGCAATGTCAATGGAGAAAAAAACATTGGCCAAGTCCACTACATAGTGACATGCTCCCAGGTGGACAGTCAGACGGTCCATCAAATCATTTATTGAAGGCACTGCAGTGTGCAAGGGTGGCGTCACCTTATTTAACTCCCTATAGTCCACAGTCATTCGCCAGATCCCATCTGACTTCTTGACAGGCCATACTGGGAAGTTAAAGGGACTGTGCGTTGGCCTCACAATATGTGCCTTCTCCAATTCCAATATTGTACGACCAATCTCCTCCTGCCCTCCTGGTAGGCGGTACTGTCGCACTGTAACCACACGCCGGGACTGTGGCAACACTGAGGAGGGTGGTGAGCATGCCCACGTGTCACCACTTTCACCACCCGGATCCGGAGACGGAACTCTCCTACTGACGTCTGTAAGCTGAGGCCATGTAGCACATTCATCCCTAGAATATACTCCGGAACGGGGGAGACATAAACCTTGTAGGTACGAGGGGGAAGCCTTCGTATACCCAGTGGTAAGGAAACAGCTTTCACAGTCACAGTCCCCCGTAGCCATCAATGCAGATTGCCGGTCCGGGGAACTGTTCTGGGTTCCCATAAACAAGACTGCAGTCTGCACCAGTGTCAACTAGGCCCAAAACCCTCTGCACATTAGAAGGGGACCAATGTATGGACAGTTCCACGTGGGGCCTACGGTCCCTGCTCATCCCTCTGACCGGGTACCTTGGCCCCACCCTTAATCAAGCTGAAAGGAGTTGGCCTCAAGCGGCCGCATGAAGTCCTGGATGGACACGGGTCGCGCTTTCCCAGACTTCTCCTTTAGGCTTCTCCGGAATTGCTGTTCCGGACGCAACTATTTCCAAAGTTCCAGTAGGAGTGCATTGGGTTGTCCGTCTATTTTCTCCTGATCGACCCCTGCTGCCACGAGATCACGCCACATCTGTGCGCTTGATACTCTCTGAGGCCCGCAACATCGCCCCTTTACTTTTGATTTGGGCTTCCAGTCTCAACTGTGCGGACCTCCTGTCTTAATTTCCTTCGCCTCCGACTTTCAACATCCCCTAGGGTGGCCATGGCAGTTGTAACTTCATGGATCGATCGTCCCACATAAGGCATAAGAATGGCAACCAAGGATCCAAAAGCACTCTCAGGTGCAGTATCCAAAACCAGATCTCTCATGCTGGCTGTAAAAAGCTCGTCATCCGGCCCCTGCATTTTAAGGTTGAAAATTGCATATCTCATACCCATTTCATGGATGATTTGAGTAAGTTCCGTATATGACTGCCATTGACTCAGTGTCTGGCAGCTCGCCAGCCTGTCCCCATACTGTGCGTACCGCAGCAGTGAGCCACTCCATTAGAGAATGGTTGCCCTGGTTTTGGGCCAACCTATGGCAGTTCTGTAACCTTTGTTGCAGGGACGGATGCACTGTCACAAAAGCTAGTTTTCCATCTCGCCCGGGGAGCAGAGAATGTTGTCTGCTCCCTCATCCCATAAACGTAGTAGCCAAGCCGAGACTGGCTCTCCAGGGCTCTGTCTGTACGGCCTCCCCAGCTCCTGCAGCTCAATGGGAGTGTAAGGGGTGTAGGCTGTGAACTCAGTCACAGCTGGGTTGCCGGCAGCAACGCCCCCGGGGCCCAAAGTTTGCTCCCGGTTTACCTTTTGCTTCAAGATTGGCCAGGCTTGGGAGTTGGGAGCTACATTGTCTCCACTTGCTTCCTCTGCCTCAGAGTCTCCACTGTGGGGCCTCCCTTCTAACAGGCGGACCGAGCTTCCAGCGCCTCCAACCGGGACACTTGGTCCGACACCTGGGCCATTTCATTAAGCGCACTTTCCGTGTTGAGACTCAAGGCCGAGAGGAACATCCAACCGATGCGGCCAGCTGTAGCCTCCTCCTCCTACGGCAAACGCTCAGCAAGAGCCTGCAGGGCCCTCTCCAAACTGGCTGGAGAGCCGTCCATGTCCTCCCACCCTCCTTGGGGGTCTAACTCCTGAGAACAGTGGCCACCGGACACCACACACTGTGTGGGGGCCACACGTCCTCCTGCCCAGAGTCGGACTCCATTCCTATCTGATCAGAATCCTGCTCCCCGTGCCAGGTGTCTGAGTGGGTGCAGGCCTCCGTGTAAGATGTCCACAACCCTCGGAGCCTAAGGCCACAGCAGATCATCAAAATGAAGGCAACGCCGTCCATGACCAAGAGGGTGGTGTGCCAGCTGGAGGCTTGAGTCTCCCCGGCAGACCACCCCTCCCGTTCCCGGTGTCGCTCCTCATGGGTCTCCCGAAGCTGAGCTCTCACACGCACAAACCGCTCCACCATGCTTTGGCCGGCACCATACCCTGCTTACGAAACTGAGCTTTTATATGTATAAACTGTTCCAGCACATTCCGGAGAGTTTCGGCAGACACCACACCCTGCTCACTGCACCATGTGTCATGCAGGGCGGCCTGCGGGGTCTCTGGTCCCGCTCCCCACATAAGAACGCAGGATGTGGCTAGGCCAAAAAGGAACACCCGCGGAGCCGTAGGTAGGGGAGTCACACCACTATGGTCTCACTGGCGGCTGGATTCACACCACGTGCGACCTGCTGCCCGCTTTCCTGCCAACCGACCGACTCCCTCTCCCCAGCGCAGCCTGGGCAATTATATCAGTGGCCAATTGGCTAACCGGCTACAGCGGACGGCCATCTACTACCCGAGCCAGCACCGCCCCGCCACGTGAGGCCGAGAGCCTGGAAACTGCTCTCCGGGGCTTTGTCCCCACACATACATAATTTAAGCAAACTTCCCAGTTGAAGTCATTTCAATTTGACACTGTTATACACACTATGTTAGCAAAATCTTTGCACCCTTATTTCCTCTTGATAAATGCCTAATTGTAGAATTTCTGACTCAGACGGCTGTTAAGTTGGGTGTCCTAGGAAATAGGCTATGGGTGCGATTTGAGCGTAGGAAAGTTGTTTGAGTGGAAGACACCTGTTGGGTGTAGAGGACAGAAGGAACAAGAACTGGAAAAAGGAAGCTGTCGAGCTGTGGTGCAGCTATGACCAAGGCCTCAGCAGATCGCACAGAGAACTCTAAAACGATAATGGTCGCTTGGAATTGTCCCACTTTAAGGCATTGAGGGTGGGCCTTTACATCCACCCCAGTAGTCAGTGGATGCCAGCTGCTCCGAACTGCATTGGCTCTCTTTGGCGGAGGGCAGTTCCCCAAGAACAACTAAGCTGAGGCCCAGCACTAGACTCAGCATTTGCAGCCATGAGTGCCTAGGCACCGGCGTCCTGTAGAGGGTTGGGGTCCCAGGGAGGGTTACCTGTGCTCACAACATCATGGGGTGTAGAGAAGCAGACATTTTTAAATTGTGATGTTATCAAACTGCTCAGCCAGAAGGTTCTATTGTCACAACTTCATGTAGGAGAATTCCCTTTTTCCTGCTCCCTCATAAAATCTGATGAGCGGTAGGATAGAAATATGCCCTGGGAGCCTGTGGCAGGGAATGCTAACCTACTAGCAATATCGACCTCACTCTTCCTTGTCATCATTTAATGGTTGATTTGCAGGTCTTACCGTGATAAAAATAAATGCTTAATGCTGTGTCCGGGCAATCATACAATAGTTCACTAATTCATTCTCTCTCTCACTCTCTTAGGTAAATATTTCACACCTCTCTCTCTTCTCAACATCCAATGCCATAACCTCCTGTCCCACTGCACTGAGAAAATTGAAGCAATCACAATAAACTTCCAGAAACTCCCAGCAAAACATCTTGACATCTACCAGAATCTATAACCTGTATCTCTTAGGTTAAAATGATGAACTTCATTTGTTCTTATCTAAGACTAAATTTTTTTTTTATATTTATACCCATTACTTCTGGATATTTGTACCCGTTGCTTCTTGACTGCAATAGGTAATATATTAATGTAAAAAGTCTCCTCTCTCGCCTCTAAATCTTCCATTTCCCTCCCTACTGGCCCATTCCCATAAGCAGACAAATTGGAATTATTTCTCACAACAAAAGAAAAAAGACCCTCTCTTGACTCCCCTTCCCGCCTAACTATTGCTCCATGTGTCGACTCTTCTTTGCAGCAAAATAATTCAAAGAAGCTGCTTCTACTCCTTGTCTCCAGTTACTCTCCTTCAGTTTTCTCTTAAACCTGATCCAATTTGACTTCACATACACAACTTTCTCTTGGCTCCCCTCCTTCTTCTGTGACTATATGTTCTTTGTCCCTTGTGTTGGCCTTCTCTTCTCCATCAATTTATAAATATTAGAAGGCCCCAGAGCTAAGCCCTTGGAGCACTTTTCGCCCTCTCCAGTGTCACCTCCACTGGTGATCTCATTTGGTTTCAGGGCTTTGAAGCAAATCTGTGTGCTGAAGATTCACACAATTACATCTTCAAACTGGGCCTCTCAACTCCAGGCGTAGGGCCAACTTCCTACTTGGCATCTTTTATTTTATGTCTCATGTTCACTTCAAACTGTAAATGTCCAAAACTCAATGCTTGATCTTCCTCATCAAATCTGTTCTTTCTACTGCCCTCCCCATCTCACTTCAGAGCAACTCTGTTATTCTGCTTGCTGGGGCCAAAATACTTACAAGCCTCCTTCACTCATCTCTTACTCTCATAGTTTTTTTGTCCAATCTACCAGGAAATCCTGTGGATTCTACCTTCAAAGTATATCCTGAATTCATCTACTTCCTACCACTTTCACTGGGACTATTCTGGTACAGGCTACCCCCATCATCCCTCTTAGAGTTGATTCTCAACTCAGCAGCCAGGGTGATACACGGAAATGTAAGTCATGCCCTCTGCTCAAAACACTCCAGTGGCTCACCTTTTCTCTCACGGCAAAAGCCAAACATCTTTACAGTAATCTACAAGGACTTATGATCTGGTCCCCACTACCTTTGAGCTCATCTTTTATTACTCTCACCCATGACCACTTAATTCCAGCCACCCAGGCAAACCTCCTCAGTATTCTTAGACTGTTCTAGACATCTTCTCACACTAGGGCCTTGGAAAGGTCTCCACTTCAGCTTAGAGTTCTCTTTTATCTAGATAGTCACCTGGCTCACCCCCAATCTTTTTAAAGTCTTTGTTTAAACATCACGTGCACAACGAGGCCAACAATGACCTCTCCGCCTTAAATGTCAACCCTGCAGTGGACATTTGGGGTACACAATGCCAATGCCTGTAGCCCACGTGAATTCAGCATTTTGTAAATGTTGTCAGTGCTTGAGCCAAGTCCAGGCACTGGTCCCTCTCGGCGCTGCTACATTGGAGCCACAGAAGTCCTTTCCTTCTGCATGGGCACAGTCTGAATATTTACAGAAGTTAAAGTTCCCCAGGAGCAACCCTTAACCAACGAAGGATGAAAGCCCCAAGTTCCCCATTTTGCCACAGGACAATTCTGGGATGTAGTCTACATGGTTCTCCGGGGGCACTGAGCCCCAGCTGGGATAATCAGTCTTTTACTTTGCCATTTGCTGGCCTTTCTTCCTACCTTGGATCACTTTCCCCACTCCTTCATTTTGCCTCCTAGGATCACCTCCCAAATAAACTACCCACTTCCAGGTCCTGCTGGCAGGCTCTGCTGGGAGAAACCCAAACTAAAGCAAATCCTTCCACAACATTCCTGAACTCTATACCTAGCTCTGTTTATTTATCTATTTATTTATTTTTTAGCACTCCCCAACTTCCTACCTACAATGTAACATGCATTTATTGTTTATTGTCATTCTATTGCACTAGAATATAAGTGCCATGAGGATAGGGAATTCTGTCTGTTTTGTCCATTGATCTATCCTCAGCACCTAGAATATTTTCTTGCCCATAGTAGGTCCTCAATAAATATCTGCTGCTTGTTAAACTATTTTGGTCACTCTTTAAGAGCGAGGATACCATCTACTAAGGAAATGTTAGACAAACCTCCATTTAAATCTCACCTACCCCTTATTAGCTGGATGACCTTGAGTGAATTAACCTCTCTGAGACTCAGTTTCCTCGTTAGTAAAGAGGGGCAATGATGTTTACTTTGCCATAAATGCCTTTATGTGTAAAAACCACCTAGGAAAGTTCTGGCCCAATCATGCAAGTCCCCTTCCCTCCTCTCGACCTGCTCCCTTCGATCAAGGAATCATGGTTGAAGTCAGTTAAACCCATGACTCAGCATCTTCTCCCTCTGTGAATCTTGACTATGTGAAGATTCTTCTGGACCATCTTCTTACGCCCAGTGGAGGTCAGGAAGCCAGGCTTCTTACAATCCCCCAGTGAAATGCCAATTAGAAGGACATTACCAGCAGGAAGAGCTACTGGAGAAAACCACACACTTGTTCCAAAACAAAGATCACTCTGTATGTCATAAAAGCTCAGAAATGTCTTCCAGATGTTGCATACTGGGCCTACACAGATGTTTCCGATGTCAAACCATAAATGTTGGAAACATAAAACATTTGTGCCCCACAGATGTAGAGATTTAATTATACAGTGAATGTGATAAATCTTTGGGTAATAAAAAAAAGACCACAAACTGGCCACAGTACATTATTTTTAAATCTAATTTTTTTCCCCCTCCACATTGGAGTTCTACTGGGATACTTCAAGGTTTTTGTTTTTAAATTTGATTGGACAATCACAGGAAAAAAGTTGCATTTCCATGAAAATATATGTTAACAACAGTTCTGAATCTTCCTGGTTTGATGTCTACACATCTTTGACAGCTAGGAAGCAACATCATGACTGATGATGGGTGACTTCAAGGCTTTCCGCCTTCCCTCGATGTCCCTCAGTGGGAGTGCTGAGTTATGAACTCCCTGGGTGCACAGGGAATGGATTTTACCATGAACTCCACAGCAGCTCTTGTCCATGTTGAAGCCACTCTGTTTCTGACATCTAGAAAAATCAGTCCTTTCATCACCTCCAAGTTTGTAAATATGTGTGTGTGCCTACAAAAAGAAAAGACAATACACAGATATGTGAAGTCTGTGTGCACTTCCACACATGCATGCACACGCACACACTCAAATACTTTACACAGAGTCAAAATAGCTAAAGAAATATTACCCACCAGATACATACGAGGGTAAGACAAGACGCAAACACAAATGTAACCACATGATCTAGTATATTTCCTCAGTGATCCCCCTCTATTCCAACATGTTCTCTTCTCTTTTGGTGAATTTATATGGCTAAAACACTGCATTTATTCTTACATGCATTTGTACAAAAATATTTATTACATTATACTAGTAGCTAAAAATGATAGCAAAACTTCGAAGACCCATATCTGTTCTCAAAAAAGGTTATATTATAAAAGGAAGCATGTGCTGGAGAGGGTTACAAAAATAATTGTATAGCAGGAAAACACATGTTTTCCTGCTATATCTCTACCGTGAGATTTAAAAAAATTTTTTCTTTATTAGATCAAAAAATATGACAACTCATTCATATCATTTTATTTTTTAAGCTTTATTGAGGTATAAGTGAGATATAAAATTGTAAGATAATTAAAGTGTACATTGTGATGATTTGATATGCATATACATTGTGGAAGGATTCTTCCCATCTAGTTAATTAATACATCCATCACCTCACATATTTATCTTCCTCCCCCCCTTTTTTTTTGGTAAGAACATTTAAGTTCTATCTTAACAAATTTCAATTATACAGTACAGTGTTGTCAACTATAGTTACCATGTTATATATTAAATTAAAAAGATGTGATACACACACACATAATGGAATATTATTCAGCCAGGAGAAAGAAGAAAATCCTGCCATTTACAACAACATGGATGGACCTTGAGGGAATTATGCTAAAGTGAAATAAGTCAGACAGAGAAAAACCAATACTACATTCTATCACTTATATGCAAAATCTAAGGAGAAAAAAGGCTAGCGTAATTTTAAAATCAAGAACAGAAAATATAACTTTTCAATGAATTTTTTAAGAACACCAATAATAATTCTTGTTCTTTATTATACTCAGCTATATGAAATAAAAAGAGAGAGAAAAGAAGGGACATATAAAGGATATAAAAGCACAAAGAAACACTCTCAGAGATACGAACAACAATACCTCACGTGGGTTGTACCAGACACAAGGAAATGGTGAGCACATCACAGAGATTTTCTCATTTACTTCTCCACCCCAAAAATTCTCTGTAATTTAATGCATGAGGAAAGCCTTTTACAGAAGAAGAAACTGGGGCACATTAAATAATAAAGACATTTAATCATTTGCCTTCCATCACACAGCTAAAATGTGAAATGTCAGGGAGAGAGAAACAGACAGCACTCCCTGGAAAGTTGTCATTTTTTAAAATAGTGTAGGTCAAGACATTCCTTTTCATTTCTCAACATTAGGAGTCTCGAAAGCATGTCAGTCTCCCATGAGATGGCAACTTCCACCAAGACATTTACTGTCTCTCATTTATGTTGCTAGAAACACTTACTCACCCACTATTAGTTGCACATAGTAGTCATTTAGAAAATGTTTGCGGAGTGAATAAAATATCTTTAGTTAACCTCTTCTTAAATCTCTTTTGGTAGTCCTTGCACCAATTCCTCCAACTGCTCCTTCGATAGCCTTATACTCTGATCCTTTTTTCTGTTTCCCAAGGTCATTTCTTTCCCAGTAAGAAGTAGTCTAAAGAAAAAGCAGTTGCAAGTTATAAAAATGGTAAGGCCCCAAGGGCTCTGCACATCTGTTAGCCAGGGATACAATGGAGAGGATTTGGTGACAATAAAATTCTTGACCCAGTAATCATTATTTCTTTTCTGGTTTGATCACGGCTGGGAAAGGCCAACCAAACAAATGCGAATAAGACAAAACCCAGGACAGATACAATTATTGAAGGAGAGCATCAGCTAGGCAGAACATTCCCTGCACTCCTGAACAACACCTTTCCTCAGCTCCAGCCCAATACCTCAAGATAGAAGTTTAGAAACCGAAATCTATACATAAGAAAACAATAAAGGCTAAAAATAAATGAGTGATCCATCACAAAAGGCGAGAAGAAGAACAACAAAATAACCACACACAAAAATGGAAGACTGGAAGGAGCTTAGATTTAAAAAAAGCAGAAGAAGATAAAAAGGTTTTATCATACTTTTGTATGATACAAAAATGATATGAAAACCTCATGCCAATACATATGAAATTTCAGATAAAAGTGAGAAATTCCTAGTAAAACCGAAATGTATCAAATGGTCATAAATATATTTCAAATATGAGTAGTTATATATCTTCTAAAGAAATTGAGTCTGTAAGTAAAAATCTTCCAGCAAGAAAACTCCAGGTGCTAAGAGTTTCAGCATTTTATATGTTTAAATATACAAAGATCATAGATAAATATTACAAAGTCTTTGAGATAATTGATAACATGTGAAACTCTGTAACTCCTGTTATAAGACCAGCATAACATTGATGCCGATAAGGACAATTTCACAAAGGAAAATTATAGGCCAATGTCTCTCATTAACATGGACCACTAATCTAGATAAAATATTAGGAAAAAATAAATAGTGATCCAGAAAAAGAATAATATATTATGACCAAGTTGAGTTTATTTTACAAATGTAAGGTTTGTTTAACATTCAAAAATCAATCCATGTAAATGATATAATTAGCATAATAAAGGAGAAAATTGTGTGATCAACTCAAGAGAGGCAGAAAAAAATTTTGATAAAATTTAACACTCCTTCATGATTAAAAAAAGCACACTTAAACACTTGGCAAACTAGGCACAGAGGGAACTTTTTTAATCTTATAGAGGGTATTTATCAAAACTCATAGCAATCATCATACTTAATGGGGAAATATGAAACATTGAAAACTTTTATACCGAGATCCGAAAAAAAAAAAACAAAAAAAAAAAACAAGCTTGTCTGGCAATATTGTACTGGATATCATCCAGCTCAATAAGGGAAAAAAAAGTATACAGATTAGAAAGAAAGAAAAGACTATTCACAGACAAGATGATTTTGTACTTATACAATCCCAGGGAAATTACACCTCTACTACCAGAATTAACAACTGATTTCAATGAACTTGCTGGATTCAAGGTTAATATATAAAAATCAAATGCATTTCTATGTTAGTAGGAAACAGAAAACAATTTTAAATAATATTCAAATCAGCATCAAAAACAAACAAACAAAAAAAACACTAGGTATCAAGTACCTAGGAATACACTTTACAAAAAGCTGGGCAAGACCCCTACATTTTAAAAAAGCTACAAAACATTGAGACCTAAGTAAAATTAAAGCTACAAAGAGATATACCGTGATCATGTATTAGAGGACTCAATCATGCAGATTTCAGTTTTCCCCAAAGCAATGTATAGATTTATTGTAATCTCAATCAAAATGCCAGCAAGTTTTTGTGGAGTTAACAAATATATTCTAAACTTCATATGAAAATATAAAAGGCCAAATATAGCCAAGGTAATAATGAAGAAGAACAAAGTTGGAAGGCTAACACTACCAGGTATCAAGGTTCATTATAAAGCTTCAATGATGAGACAGCGAGAAAAGGATAAAAAATAGAACAATGGAATAAAACGGAGGATCCTGAAAGAGATCCACATAGCCAGAGACACTTAGTTTATGACAAAGATGACCCTACAGAGCAGTAAGGAAAGAAGAGTCTCTCTCATAAAATGGTGCTGAGTCCAATGGATTTCAACATGGAAAAGCAAAGATTGACTCTTTCTTTATATCCTATTCTGAACTCAAAGCTAATAAGCAATATACTCATGCACTTCCATTCCCACCAGTTGAATTATATACTTTTCAAGAGTCAACAGTTTGTTCCCAAATGTGTTTTGTCGATTTCACTTGTTAATGTACTTACTAATTCAATTAAATAAATATACGGGTACACACACACACACACACACACACACACACACACACACACAAATGTAAACAATACTATGTATAATAGCCCAAACCTAAAAACAACTTGTATGTCCATCAAAAATAGAGTGGATAAGTAAATTGTGGAATATTTTACACAACAGAATTTTATACTGCAACGAAAGTGAGTGAACAACTGTTACATGTAACTATGATGAATTCCACAAACAAAACAGTGAGCAAAAGTAGCTAGACAGGAGACAATCAATACAGTATAACAATATAAAGTTCACAACCAGACAACACTCACCTGCAGTGTGTTGAATCATTATAGTGGCTATCTATCAGAAGAATGTTCATGATAGAGATTGGAATGGCTAACAAGTGGGGCTTCTCAGGTGCTGGCAATACTCTACTCTAATAGACTAGTATAGAAGAAGTATTCTAATACTTCTTGATCTGAATGGCATTTAGATGGGTATTTTCACTTTGATAATTCATTAAGCCATACACTGAGGATGCACACCCTTTTCTGAATGTGCGGTACACTGTAATTAAAATGTGTATTAAAAAACAATCTCCACATTAGTCCTATCCCCTTCAGTGTTGTTTTTTACTATGCATGAGGGCAGTTTTTGAGATGGTTTCCTATGTGTTCGTATCTCCTGGTGAAACAAAAATGGCTAGCTGTTCCCCTTCTATGGTATACGACAAAGCTGAGAGGTGACTGTCATCGAGAGACTACATGTTTCCAGCCTGCCTGGCAGCCTTTATTGATGATGGCTGGTTTTCACCCATAACCAAAGGGACATGTGCCACATCTGGGCTAAGACTTTGAAGAAGCAAAATAAGAATGCCTCCACTACGCTATCTTTCCCTCTCAGCAGCTGGATGTAGACAATGATGAGAGGCCCTAGATGATGCGAAGTCGTAGGAAAGAAGTAGTGACCACAGAGGACAGCTGCTATCCACTGGCCAAGAATATCTAGCTGGAATGGTTAAATGAGCAAAGAAATAGCTTTTATTGTGTTTAAGCCACTGAATTTTGGGCATCTTAATGAATTTGAGGGCATTCACTGTAGCTTATCCTACCCAAACTAAATTTTCTTGGTTTTCTCTGCGGGAAAATTGCCATTTTTTTTCCTTTTTCTTTCCTCTTTTTTTTCTCACCCCTTTTCCCTCCTACCCCCACTTCTCATTCTCTCCTGTGGTTTGATAGTATAACTGTGCTCCATTACTGTAAGATCTGATCTATAATCTAGTTCACAAAATGTTCATGTCTAATCTGCTACTAAACTCATTGACTTAATTTCTACTGTCCATTATTTTACCTTTTTAAAAATTGCTGTAAGTTTCATATGGTTCCTTCTTGAATCTTGAAAGGCCAGGATTTTAGAGTTTCTTAATCCTAAAGGACATTTCTAATCTATCGTAAAAAAAAAAAAAAAAAAGCTAAGTAGAGAAAAATTGTCTTATTATCTATGTCTGGTAATTCCAATATTTAAACACTTACACGTCTGTGCTGTCCGCTGTTTCTGCTATTTCTTGTTCATGGTGTTTTATTTCTTGTGTGCTTAGTATAACTGTAAACACATATTTTCCTTAGAAAATTATTTGTGGAACTTCTTTGAGGCAGGGATGAAGAGAGAATTTGCTTTTTTGCCAGTCAGGTGCCTGGGGATACTATGATTTCTAGACAACTTTGAATTAAATTAGTAGATGAAGTTGTTTGTTACTATCAAGTATATTGGATGTGTGTGATATAGAGGGAAAAATAATATTTGCTACTACCATCCTAAATTCTCCAGCTGTGGCCCTATAAATTCAACTGACGAAAGACAGATTAACAAGAGAAAAACAAACAGAAGTTTATTAGCATGTGCATTATGCATTCACGTGGGGATACTCAGAGATGGTGGTTAGAACTGGGTTTATATAGAATCTTAGCAAAGGAACAATACATTTTTATGAAAATGATAAGACAAAGGAAAAGGACTCTGAGTTTCTAGGGTGGAAAATTGTGGAATGGCAAATATATGGGGGAACTAAGATGAGATAAGGGCTAGTAATAAGTTTTGTGATATAAATTCTGCCGGTGCTGTCACTGGCTGATAATGGTCCAAAGTTGTCTCTGGTAATTCACTTTTGTCTTTTCTGGTAGAGAAGGAAGAGGGGACACTTTTACAAATTTATGCCCTGCTTTTGGGCAAATAAAGAGAGGGCAAATAGCTTTTTTTTTTCTTTTTGATCTGCTTCTTTTCCACTGCCTCCTTCAGCTCAAATTAATCCTTGTACTAAAGCGGCTTAATATGATATAAATTAAGCCACTTTGTAAATCTACACAAATTTACATTAGTAAATCTACACAAATGCAAGCTGGTGATTACAACTTCTTAGGAATATGTTCCCCTGTTCTGCTCTGTGCCAAACAAACAAAACAAACAAATAATAACAACAACAAAAACCCTTTCCCTGTTGGAAGTTTACATCCGATTCATTTTCCCCCCAGGGTTTGACTCTTTGGGGTTCTTGTTTTTAAAATAGATGCATCTTCTTTGCAATTTCCACTTTGAGAAACTTGTTGGTTGGTTGGTGGTTGTTTTTATATTTTGAACACTCTGCTATTACAATCAAAGCCAGTTTGCTTGTCAAATGCCTTCAAAGCCAAAGTCACTTCACAGCCTCATTTACCTTTCAGATCCTTAGATTGTGGCCTCCTAATCCCTAATAATCTTGTCATTTCTTTGATGCTGTGGAGCAAAATTTTTAATGGATATGTTCCCCGAAAATTGTAGGTCCTAGCAGGAGGATTTATCCTAATAACGTATCCTGTCATATTACCTGAAATGGCTAAATAAAAATTCTTGAAAAAGAAGAGACAGACAATAAGATAAAATCTAACACTAATGTAAAATTAAAGTTCTAAACTATGTCTTAGAACGTAGGAGTTAGAGATGGGGTGGGAGTACAGGAAGAAAGTAAAAAAAACTTTCATTAGTGTTGGGGAAGTCATTCAGTAATAGAACATCTTATTTTAGTCAGTTTGGATTTCTGTAAAACAATACCATAGACTAGGTGATTTAAATAACAAACATTTGTTTCTTATAGTTCTGGAGATGGGAATTGTAAGATCATGATGCCAAAAGATTCGGTGTCTGGTGAAAGCCCACTTCTTGGTTCATAACTAGCTGACTTCCTGTTTTATCCTCACCTGGCAAAAAAAGGGCTAGAGAGCTCTCTGGGGTCATTTATAAGGGCATTAATTCCATTTATGAGTGCTACACCCTCATGACCTACTTCCCAAAGGTCCCATTCCTTAATATTATCACTTTGGAGGTTAGGATTTCAGCATATGAATTTGGTGGGGGACACAAACATTTAGTCGTTTGCATTCCACCATTGGCCCCACAAGACTCATGTCCTTCTCTCATGCAAAACACATTCATTTCATCCCAACAACCCCCAAAGTTTTAACTCATCCAGACCAACTCTAAAGTCCAAAGTCCAACATAAATATCATCTAAATTGGATATTGATGAGACTGAAGATGCAATGCATCTGGAGCCAAAATTCCTCTCCAGCTGTGAATCTGTGAAACCAAAATGTACGTACTTCTAAAATATAATGGCGAGATAGGCATAGGATAGACATTCTCACTCCAAAAGGGAGAAATAGGAAAAAAGAAAGGGGTGACAGGACTGAAGCAAGTCCAAAATCTAGCAAGGAAGACGCCATGAGATTTTAAGCTCAAGAACAAACCTTTCTGGCTTTCTACTCTGCCTTCCAGACCTACTGGGGCAGCAGTCCCACCTTCCAGACCCACTGGGGTACCAGCATCATGCCCACAGCTCTGTGGGGTGCTACCCCCACTGCAATTCATGCCAAGGCTCTCTACCGTGACGCTGTCGGTGCTGTGGTCTCTGTCAAGGTCAGGGGTTGTCTCCCCTGGGGTTCATCCACTTGCCTTCCCCCCACCGCAGCTTATCAGGGTGTTGGTCTCACCCTTTGCAACTGAAGTGGTGGAGGCAGCTCTGTTCCCAGAGTCCATACACTCTGAGCCTGTGGTGGGAAAAGTAGCCTTTGGGGGTCCTCCTTTCCTGTCTTGAAGAATAGTGCACATTTACTGCCAAATAGTTCTGTGGTTCAGTCCTCTGGATCTAAGAAATCTCACAGTCTTCTTTCGCTTCATCCTGTTTCCTCTGTTTCCTTTAGTCCCAGCTGGAAGTGTTGCTGCTGATATAATTTCATCTGTATTCCTGGCTCTTTTTTTTTTTTAAATGGTTGATTAAGTGGTTCACAACCACACTGATCTCTTTATCAAATGGTCTCTCTGCTACATCCTTAGTGTTCTCTTCCAAACATACTTTTTGTTTTTTTGGAATACTCATATGGACAGGCTGAGAATTTTCCACATTTTTAAGTTCTGCTTCCTTTTTGCTTAACAATTTTGTGTTTAAGTCATTTCTCTTTTCTCACATTGCACTGTACACAGTCAGGAACCAAGCTGCACTTCCAACATTTAACTTAGAAATCCCTTCGGCTAAGTAATCGATTTCATGCACACAAATTCTATTTTCCACAAAACACTAGGATGTAAGCACAATTTAGTCACGTGTTTTGCCACTTTATGACAAGGATTGCCTTATCTCTATTGTGCGATATCAGGTTCCTCATTTCCACCTGAGACCTCATCCGAATGGTTTTACCATCCATATTTCTACCAACATTCTGTTCACGATTACTCATATTCTCTAAGACAGAAGCTTTCTTTACTGCTCCCCTCTTTTCTTTCTGAGCTCTCTCCAGAATTGCCTTCAATGGTCCATTACAGCATGCACCTCAAAACTCTTTCAGCCTTTACCCAGTTCCAAAACTACTTCCACACTTTTAGGTATTTGTTATAATAGCATACTGCCCCTCAGTACCAATTTTCTGTCTTAGTTCAGGCTACTATCACAAAGTACCAAAGACTAGGTAGCTTAGACAACGTGTATTTCTCATACTACTAGAAGCTGGTAAGTTCACTATCAAAGTATATTTGGTGTCTGTTGAGAGCCTGCTTCCTAATTTATACATGGCCAATTTTTCATTTTGTCCTCACCTGGCAGAAACAGGACAAGAGAGCTCGCTGGGGTCCCTGAGTCCCTTTTATAAGTGACCTAACCCAATTCATAAGTGCTCCACCCTCAGGACCTAATTACTTCCCTAAGGCCCCACCTCCTAATACCATCACTTTGGGGGTTAGGATCTCAACATTTGAAATTTGGGAGGGACGTAAACATTCACGCCATTGTACATCTTAAAAGAGAAAAGTAGGAATTTCTTACTTTCGTATATAGAGGAAAATATATGTTTGATTATGAGAGTCAAGAAGTGAAAAGTAATAACTGGTAGAATGGAAAAATAGAGAACTTTTAAATTGATTAAAAAAAAAAAACCAGAATGAATGATCAATAAAATCAAGTAAAAAATCAAAGTAAATAAAGGAGGATCACAAAATAAAATAATTAGTAAAGACAAAAATGAGCATGATGAAATTAAGTATCATACGAGTATGTTAAACTCAATGTGAACAGGATGAATGTATCCCATTAAATAACTGAGACTGTCATATTGAGTTAAAAAAAAAACCACCCAGATACATGTTTATAAGGAATACTCTTAAAAATGGAAAAGAAATGTTGAAAATAAAGTGATGAACAAAGAGATGTCAAACAAATGCAAACAAAAGGAAAGTGGAATGACAATATTAATATCAGACAGGGTGGAACTTAAGGTTAAAAGCACTAAACAAAATAAGGAAGAACATCGTGGAGTAATAAAAGACAATTTATGAGGAAGAAACAATCATCATAAACCTGCATGTTCTATAAAAACATAGCACCTAAGTATAGTATATAACATTATTAGAGACTCAAAGAACCTTTGATTAAAAAAACAAACAAACAAAAAAACCTACCCTGGAAATTTTTAGGGTATCTCTTTCAAACTCAGACAGTTCTGGTATACAGAAATAAAATCTTTTTGACAAAAAATATAATTGAATACAACGTAAAGATATATATTTTTTTCCCCTCACATTCATAGACCCTCTGCAGAAATCAATTACATACTTGGCCACAAAGAAAGCCAAACAAAGTAGAAGAAGCCGAGAGTTTTCAGGCTATATTCTCTGATCATAATCAAATAAAATTAGAAATAAAAAATATGACTGAAAAACTTTCACTGCTTGGAAATGAGGAAACACTCTCCTGAATAACTCTTGGATCAAAAAACAGGAAATCACAAACTAGTTAGATAAAGAAAAGAACACATCATACCAAATATTTCTGGCAGTCGAAGCAATACTCAGGGAAATTAATAGACTTAAATGCTTTTATTAGATAAAATGATTTTATTTTATTTTATTCATTCTGATTAAAAATTAGAATTGATTTATTTAAAAATAGAAGAAAATAATAAATCAACAAGTTTAATTTGGGGGACTATAATAATAAGATATGCAAACTTCTGACAAATCTAATCAGGAAAAAGGTAGTAAAAATAAAGTGAAATTAGAATCAAGAAGTGGGACACAGAAATAAATACAGAGTGTAAGGAAATACACATTCCAATCAATTCATGAGATTTCTACAACTGATGAAACTTACAATAATATGGAAAAAGTAAAATGGCTAAAAGACTCCCCCAAATCCTGAAAACCTGAAGCAGAAAGGAGAAATTATAGGCCAATCTAATGTATAAGGTAAAACACACTCACACAAAAAAAATTCAATAAAATGCTTAGAAAAAGAATTCTTCAGAATATTAAAAGAACACCCCCTCCTTAACTAAGTAGGATTTAGCTAAAAGATGAAAAATGATTTTAAAAAAAGAAAACTGGCAATTAAATTCATCATACACTTTTTTTTTCAGCAATGGTTAAGATTATCATTGAAATAACATCTATTATTACAAGAATAGAAATTGAGAAATAGAAAATTGAGAAATAAAAGGATCTTTCGTTAATGTGAAGAACTGCAAAATGCTATATAAGAACTACTACCCTCATATTACTTAGTATAATTCTCTGAATATATGGTCGGTACCCAATAAACGTTTATTCAAGTGACCTGATTTTCTAATGCCAAATGAATAGTCTAGGCAGTAAACAGTATCCAGTTTCAAAGGAGAGAGGCTTGGCCAAGTCTGCCTTGGTCAGGGAGGCAGGGTGGTCAGATTTTGAAACATTTACAAAGCAAAGAGGAAGTCATTCCCCAAAGAAGAATGTTAGGAGCACAGAATTCAGAGTAGCAGGATGAAAGAACACTTATGAGACTGCTCTTTCTCCTGTGAGCACAAAGAGCCTTGAAATTTTTGTCAGAAGTGTGAAATGTACTGCATTATATTTTAGGGATAGTCATCCGAAACGAGAATGGATGCAAAACACAAAACTTGCAGCAAGATGAGCAAATAACAATCTATATTTAATAGTTCGGGTCGAGGCCAGTGGTCTGAAGGAGCAGAAAGAGAGGAAGGAACCCTGACTTCAGTTCAAAGACACTTTCCTTACTCTGGTTCTCCACAGCCAATCCATCACCACGTCTTCCTGATCTGACATCCGAAATCTCTGTAAAATCATATTCCACTTCTTTGCCATCATCACTTGCACCGGCTCCTACCTAGACTTTCTCACCTAAATTGTCATAATTTCTCAAATGCTTTTTCCACGTCTACTCTGGTCCCCTTAAAATCTGTTCTTCAGACCAAAGTGTGGACAATTTTTAACTGAAAGTATAATATTCTCTCTGTCTCTAGGTTTTTCTCTCTCTCTGTCTCTTTCCTTTACTCTGTGTTTCTGCCTCATTCTGTCTCTGTCTCTCTCTGACACACACACACACACACAAAAAAAAAACAAAAAAAACACGAATATTTGTTGAGCTCCTAATATATTCCAAGCACAATTCTAGACATTGGAAATAGCAATTTCAATTTCCCTTCTCTCACACAGGTTACATCTAGTAAAGCAAGAAGCAACTAAATACACGAATATGAAATATGTCAGCTGTGTGCAACTACAACGAGGAGCAGTCTAATGGGGTAAAAGGATAGAGCAGGATGAGGCTCGTTCTTTCAGAGGGGCAGGGGAGGCTTCCAGGAGGAGGTGAACTTGAACAGGTGCTAATTACATGCTTAACAATGTTGTAGGCACACATGGGAGAGGGAAGTTGAGGACTACAGAAGAGCATCCAGCTTTGCATTCTGAGAACCTGTGGTTTCACAAGGGGCTTACCTGCTTTTAAACCTGCAGCTTGATTTCAATCACTCTGACTCCATTTAAGCTCTAAGCACTGAGAAAACAATAAAATTCTTCTTGGGATCAAGTGATCAGTTTTGCCTTGCTAATTTTAGAGTGTTAAAAAATGTTGGACCACGAAAATAGGAACTATATTGGAAACCACATTCTGAAGTAGACCCTTTTTTAGGTAAATAAAAGTCCCTTGGCTCTTAATGACTGTATTACACATAGTTTCCTCAGATTTTTCTAGTGCTGAACCCTTCGGAAATATATATAACTGGCTTAGAAAAATAAAATGTGGCTCTCTTTCTGTCTATCCCTTTGTTGGTGGTGGTTTTTCCACTTGTAGAAGCTTTTATAAACAATTCTCAGGGTGATTTAAATTAGGTAGAAAGAGCCTCCAGCCTCAGGACTGACCTCAGCTTTCAGCTTAATTCTAAAATACTCGTCACAGTCCGGATGAGAAAATTAACCCACAGGGATTCCTTGTCCCAATTAAAACCAATGTTTGCCTATAGATGTAAATGAAATATGAATCTGAATATTTAACGTGCAAACATATTGGGAGCTTTAAAATATTACCTATTGTACAAAAATAATGAGGTCTTTTCTCAAAGAGTTGGCATTCTGAAATGTAGATAACTTTGCAGTAAAGTTCAATATCCTGTTTTTACAGGCTCTCCCAGAAAAGATCTTTTGTGGAGGTTTTTCAAGTTCCAAGAGAGGAACCAGAGTAAAATGTGGGGTTTGGGTAAGAAAAATAGAGGAATGGTTATGCTAAAACTCATTAACATCATTTGGAAATTTGGAGGCTGTTGTAATCCCTATATGGATGTGAAATAAACACCAAAAATGCCAGGAGCTTGAACAACGATTCCAGCCAATTAGGAAAAAAAAAAAGCAGCTAAATGAAAAAGATGTTTTACAAATAGAAATGCAAATATGAACAGCAGAAAAGGCTCCAAAGGCTATTTCTTACAGATATGCAGCCTTTCATAAAACAAACTTTACCTAAAAAAATGTGTGTTTCCCCATGGTGTGTGGAGCGGAGTGGTAACTTTTTTCCATTTTAGAAGCAGGTCACTTTTTTATGTAAATTCAGATTTTTCTATTAATGTATTACTAGTAGAAAAGTTATAACAAAACAACTTGAAGAACATATTGCAAAAGACTCCAGAGCCAATAAGAAAGAGCTTTTGGGGAATGTTTTTTTTTTTTAAACACCTCAATGAGGCCTGCTTTTTGGGGTGATGAACATGTTCTAAAATTGATTATGGTGGGGGTCACACAATCCTGTGAATATCCTAAAAGCCACTGAATAATACACTTTAAATTAGTGAATTGTATGGAATGTGATTTGTATTTAAACAATAAAAAGCCGATATAGATATCAGCTTTATGTCATACATAGTTCCAACTTACATGGTCAGAAGCAAACGCTGGGTTGTGAGAGTTTCAAAGAACCCAGAAGCAACAGAAATGGGTTTTTAGCAATCTTTGAGTAGAGTGAACATTAAGTCCATTCGAGTGGGACGCAGGGACTGAAAGGGTGTCTTTTCATCTCACTTCCTCCATATTTATCTATAATACTTGTTTTCCCTGAATGTCTTTTTTCCACTGTCCACCACTCCTTTTCACAAACTTCTCTTCCTAGTTCTAATGTTATACTGATTGATCTTGTCTCTCTTACTTGTTCATAATATTGAACTGAATTATGGATATACTATTATATGAACGTCTAACAATTAAGTTTGCGAACTCATCCTAGAAAAAGTGCTACATACCTCATTGCTGAATATCACCACAGTCACCTTCGAAGTACTCCCCTTGGGAAGCTATCCACCGATGCCAACACCTAGTCCACCCTTCAAAGCAATTTTAGAACTCTTTCTGGAATGGCCATCACAGCTGTCATCATATTACCCTTGATGTCCTGAGTGTCTTCAAAATATCTTCCTTTCAATATTTCCTTTATCTTCAGGTAAAGAAAGAAGTCACTGGGGTCCAGATCAGGTGAGTAGGGAGGGTGTTCCAGTACAATTATTTGTTTACCGGCTAAAAACTCCCTCACAGACAGAGCTGGTGCATTGGCGTGATGCAAGAGCCATGAATTGTTGGTGAAAAGTTCAGGTCGTCTAACTTTTTCACGCAGCCTTTTCAGCACTTCCAAATAGTAAACTTGGTTAACCGTCTGTCCAGTTGGTACAAATTCATAATGGATTATACCTCTGATTCCAAAAAAAAGTTAGCAACATCATTGCAACAAGTTCGTGAATTTAATTGTCAGACCTCGTATTTATTTTCTAAAACTTCTTCATTCTCTAGCTAAACTTAAAGATCTTTTGTGGTATTCTTTTTTTGTTTTGTTTTAATGAAAAACAGTGTTGTCATTTTTCTTCTAGGCAAGAATAGAAATGTGTGTGTGTGTGTGTGTGTGTGTGTGTGTGTGTGTGTGTGTGTGTGTTTCAGGAAACCTCAATTCCAGACCGATGCCCTATTAAACATCCAAGTGTTTGATTTAAAAAAAAAAATCCACAGGCAGGTTTTGTCAGTGGGGGAGTTCAGTCAGGTAAACTGACTGAAGTCATTTTCTCAATTTAAAAAATGTCCGAGTTAGTCCTCACTCTCAAATACTTGTACAGGATCATGAATATTTGGGCTTTGGCCACGAGAAACTCACTTCATACGCAACCGTCTTAGACACGATTCCTCCTTAAATAGGATCATTCTTTCAAAATCCAGAGTTCTAACTTAGAAAACAATTTCAATCAGAGGGAGAATACTTGTGAGGTCAAAGGGACTCAATGTCATAGACATCTATGGTAGTGAACTTATTTCATAAATCTTTGCCATGTAAATGAAGTCACTGAGCTTACTGGAAAATGTAACTAAAACCCCCTGTTTTATAAGATTGTGGTAGATTTTTTGGAAGGGGAATGAGATGCTCTCCTCCGTTCCTCCCACCCTCCTCTATCCAAACTGGCTCCAGAAGAAGCCCTCCCCAAAGGTCCATCATTTCATTAAAGCCTTTTTCTTTTTCTTTTTTTTCAGGCATGAGCTCATTGCTTTCAGTTAAATAGTAATAAATGATTTGTAAGGAGCAACTTACATCAGTGCCTTATAAATAACCACCAACGGCTGCATTGGACTTACTTGAAATGTTGACTCAGACGCTGGATGCGCACACGGGTACCAGCTCTGCAACCTCTCAATTCCTTTATGCCAGACAAGCTAGAGTAAGACCCTGGAGTCTGCCAAACGGACGGGTGGCACAGCATGTCACAGATACAGAACCACTTTAAGCAGCATCACTCTGCCCTGGGTAGGAAAGACAAAACTGGGTAGACTGTGTTCCTGGGTGAGGTCAGTCCCCATAGATTTTGCCTATCAATTCTGCTGTGAAGAAGTGAGCAGGAATCTCCTTTCCCACTATCCAGAGCCCTTCACATAGAGTCCTCCACAGGCTGCTCTCAAGAGTCCCCAGATGTAAAGGGAGGAGTCTGCCTTTGTCAATTAATTACTCAGGTGACATTACTCACTATCCCACGCAGCGCAGGTAAAAACGCCTTTCCTCTCTGTTGAGAGCATGTGAGGAAGAATGATTGTGCTTATTTGTAAACAGGACTAGAATTGGAGGGTTGGGAAGAGCAGAATATGGTTTTTCATCTATCATCTAATGACCCCCAAACTTCTGTCCAAAAGAATTTTTTTAGAAAGAAGGTACAGGATGGAGGCCCAAAAGACCTGAGTTTGAGGAATGTCTACTCTTCATTCAGCAAGGCTCTGAGCGGGCTTACTCTAACTTGGTCAAGACATGCAAGCCCTGGACAGTTTCCTCTACTGTCAACCGAAATTATCTAACATGCCTCTCTTACCCATTTCACAGGCTTATTATAGGGACCAAATGAGAGCGCAAACATGCTTTGAATACATAAAGTGCTATGTAAATGTTAGATAGACCATATACCCACCCAGAGCCTGCAGTCATTCCCAACACATGGGTATAGAATTCCTAGCACTGAAATTATATCTTCTAGCCTGAGGTCAATTGAATTACTGGCCCAGACCCGTTACCCCTTTTTGTATCCATTTCCTTCACCACATAACTTTGTAACTTCCCCAACTAAAGTCAGAGTATACTTCCTTAAGGGTGACCAAGCATCTTGGTTTTCCTAGGATGTGGCTTTCAACACTAAAACCAGGAAAGTTCACAGCAGACTGGGATGGGCTAGCCAGGAAAGCAAGACTTTCCTACCTCTTGCTTTTGGGTTTGGCCTTGTATAATAATTCGCTTTGAGCAATGAGATTCTAGCAGAAATGACATAAGCAAAGTTTGAAATATGCTTGGGTGGTGATATTTGAGCTCTTGCACCTCTGCCATTACTATGAGAAGAGCATCCTTCCCAGAGTAGCTGCTTGCCCCTTCAACCTGGCTTCCAGAATCATTCTTGCCACTTTCTGAAGCAGTTCTGGAAGTCCTCTTTCATGAGTGTCTTTAGTTGCGCTGTCATGGCTGCTTCGATGTCCTGAATTGATTCTAAGTGTTTACCTTTCACGGTCATTTTGACTTTGGGGAAGAGCCAGAAGTCACACAGTGCCAGACCCAGTGAATAAGGTGTATGAAGACACACCGTAATGTTTTTATTTGACAGAAATTGCTGTACTAGAAATGATGTGTGACACGGAGCATTATCATTATGTAGGATGAAGTAAAGACACTCACAAAAGAGGACTTCCAGAACTGTTTCAGAAAGTGACAAGAATGATGGGATAAGTGTGTTCAAAGAGAGGGGAGTATTTTGAGGGTGATTAATGGCAATGTGTCTTTTACTGTAATAATTTTTTTATGTAAACATTCACTGAAGTGTTCAATGACATCTCGTATGTTTCTTCTACTCCAGACCATCTTTTGTTCTTCCTATCCTCAGATATGGGTCCCATATTCTACTTCTTTTGGGAAGGGTAGTTTAGCCCTGCTTTGGTGGCACAGACTTCTCAGCAATTTCCACTCTATTGTACAGAAGGACAACGGCAACTTTGTAATTATTCAGTTTATAAAATGAAAATATGAATATAAGCTTGGGTGAGTGTATGCCTCAAAGACATTTATTGCTGGTGTGCTATATTTGTCTCAAAGGACTATTCTGTCAAAGAAACAAGCTTGTGATTTCAAAAAAAGGTAGAGGATGCGGGACACGTGCTTGACACACTCACCCCATATCCCTCCACAAAGGCCTAAAAAATGCAAAATATGGAAAATTCTTTATCAGTACTAGAAGTTCTGAACACAGGTCTGTCCCTATAATGCTCATCTCCTCTTAGATTTTTAAAAATACCTTTATTCTTCTTCAATGTATGAAAGTTTCTAAAAATTGTGCTTCACCTCACTTATGTATTTGTGGTGTCAATTCTAGCTTTCTGAAAAAGCAAATTCCAAAAGTTCTCCCACACAAAGCAAGCACGCTACGTAACTAATGATTATTATTATGTAACTACTGAAATTATGCCTTGAATGCATATGACATAACTTGTTGAGGTGTTCATGATATAGTCGTAGAAAAAGTAGATTATAAGACAGTACGCTCGCATTTTGAGGAGCTATCTGTGTATGCAAATATAGGCATAGACCAGTGCCAGTGAAATGTGGTTATCCCTTAGAGCTACAAAAACATGATGTTTATTTTCTTCCTTTCACATAATCTTATTTTTTTCATTTTCACCCAAATTATATATTTATGTAGGAGAAAAATAAGAAAAAAACAGGCATTTTAAAGTGTTAAAGGTTAATTAATCCCTTGTTCGTGGCTATCCCAAGATTCCCCGAGGCAGGGAACCTTCCTGTCACCTGCCTGCTGTGCCAGGCCAGGTCTCCCTCAAGCTCAGGGTTCCCTTTTCCTCAACCTCCTCAGAGAGTTTTCAGAGCTTTCACTCCATAGCCAGGCATGGCTCAGAGCTTTGGCAACCTTGTGCTCCATGACGGGATTGAAACCCTCCATCAATTGTAGAGGACCTCTGGTATGGTGGGGCAAGATGGAAAAACAGGAGGCAGGCTGGGACTTCCCAGAGGGTGAGTCTTGGGCCTCAGCTGGGGTGGGCATTCAGGGTACAAATCCTTTACCAAGGAATCAGAATCAAGCCAGGACCTTTTTCTTTTAAGGTGTGTGTGTGTGTGTGTGTGTGTGTGTGTGTGTGTGTGTGTGTGTGTGTGTAGGATTAATCTGGTGTCACAGAAAATTGTTAACATTGGCTTTGTTTTCTGGTAATTGGAGGCCTCACAAAGAGGAGAAAATCTGTAAAGGCTCAGCTGAACTGTGTAAAGAAACACAAATTACAGGCATTTATGTGATCTGGTCACCATTCATTCGTAAAAGCCTCCCAGCACAATAACAATTATCCATATTGTTAAATATGTGGATGTCGCCAGATTAACTCTGCTGTAAATTTTAATTAATTGCAACACAAAACTGTTGGCATGTGCTCAGCCATCCCAGTCAGCTGTCCCTGAGGCATTATCATCTGCTCCCAACTCTGAGAAACTTGAGAGAATATTGGTCATGAAGCAAGATGGGTCCAAATGTTTAAGCACACTTAATCGCTTTTCATGTGATTATCACTATGATACCAATCTGGTAAGTTTCCCCAAATTTTAAATAACAAAGTTGTATGGTTTCTTAAAAAGCTAAAATGCATTTCCTATTGTTTTCGACATGTCTCCCAATTACTTATTGTTCATCATTTGCACCCATATACCTACCAGATGGCTTATTTTCATCTTATTTACACTATGTTTTCCAGCCAAACAGTATTAATCCAACAGTATAAACTGATCCATGTAAACTTTTTGCTGCCCAAGACCTACAGCAGCCTATTCTTTCCTTCTTGCCCCTGGTTGGGTCACCTTGTGGTCCTCCTTCCATCTGTCCAGACTCTTCATCCTCCGAACTGTTTCATCCCTCTCCAGTGTCTTCTCTCCTTCCCATTGAAGCCTCAGTGGGTGGTCTTCAGAGACCAGACTTGGCACCATCTCTGTTTCAGAACATTTCCTTGTCTTGATGTAGCTGTTAAAAAGACTGTTTGCTGAAATAGAATCACCCACATGTATAGATGTCCTGACCCAGCAGATGAATGATTCTGGAACTTAAAATGTCTATTGGTCCTTCTCTTGTGCTTTTTTACTACTCCCATTATTGTGTAGCTTAATCAATCGATCTATCAATACATATTTACTGAGAGGCTAAACATTGTCTAGTATTTTCTTTGGACTATAGGGAATACTAAAAAACATAGGCCCTAAACTAGAGGACTATATATCCATATATTTAGTTGGAAAAGGGAAAGTTGAGGGGGTTAACCTGCAAGGAACAAATAAAGAATCACACACACACACACACACACACACACACACACGCAGTTGGATTGACTATGCATACAGTAAGATACAGTTAAATAGGATAGAGTGATGTGACAGAAGCAGATTAGAGGAGGATGATCTGACTGGACTCTGAGAGACAGTTAAGATTTAGATGTGAACCTGAAAGGAGTTTGATCTTCATGTAAAAGGTGACAAATCCCCTGCAGCATCTCCCGTAGAAGAGTGTTATATGACATGCTGAAAGTTCTGTCCTAAAAAAATTTCGGTGGTAGCTCTCTACACGTAATAGCGGAGGTAGAAGAATTAGGGAAACCCATTTTAGACACACCTATACTAAAAAAACCCTCTAACATCTCATTGCCCACCTATTCAAACTCTGTCTCCAAACATTCAAGACTGGTAGAAATGGTGCTTGTTTTTTTTTTTTTATGGCTGAAATTGAAGCAATTAGATTTGGGCTTTTACAAAACACTACAGACCACACAGAGTCCGGATATTTAAAGGGATAAAATTACCAATGAATTATTCATCTCAATTTACAGGTGAAAATAGTGATGCACAGATAATTTAAACACGCCCAAAGTCTTGAGACCCAGGGAGCCAGTACTCTGCATCCATAATATTCCGAAAGTTAATATGAGAATGAGTCTCAGGTTCAGAAGGAAAATACACTTGCAAGGAAGATTCCTTATGTGAAAGTCTTATATAAATTTTCTTAATTGAAAAACCATCTCAAGAGTTTCCCAATAAAAGACAACAGGGATTTCACCTCTATACAATAGAACAGGATATTTAATATAATACTGCTTTCAGTTAAGATAAATATACGCAAACTTAAATCCAAGTGTTACTTCATGACATGAAGGGTAGAGGATAGAAGAGACAGTTTTAAAAATATATGCCATCAAAGAAAATATAAACAACAAAAAACGAAAACTACAGACAAAATATGAGAATACTTTGGGGGACTAGATAAGATAAAACAGTGATCACGATGACATCTGGTTGATGATACCTCATTGAGAAAAAGTGCCAGGAAGCAGAATTTTTCCCCTCTTAGCTGCTCATCCTGAAGCCAGAGTACATCCAAAATTGTTAAGAATTCCAGACACCTGAACAAGATGTTCTTCCTGAGATCAAGGATTTCCCTCATCTGGCTGTGTCTTACCTGTGTGCCCCTACGTCTCCCAAACTGTCAGTTGGCTCTATCCTCCATCCAAGCCAACTTACTCACATGCCTCTCCCTAGGCTCTGCTTTTATCTCTAAGACTTACTTGGTCCTCCTTTTCCAAAAATGGCTTCCTCTCTCCACTCTGCCTATCTAAAAATCCTTGGAGTCCAGTTCAAGACCAACCTTCTCAGGAAGTTATCCCAGTCTCCCCACCCACCACCAGTACTGGTTAAAGGCATCCTGCCATCCTGCGTTATTCCTTGGCCATACATGTCCATCTTTCTTGCTCAGCTTGTAAGCTCTTTCAAGGCAGGAAGAGCGGCTAACACATGTTCCAAGTGCAGCTAACACATTTCCCAGCATTATGAAGCTCAGCATTAGTCTTCTAGTTCCTTTCAGTCCCAGCCCCATGCATAAATCCCCTCAAGGCATCATCTAGTAAATACTCTCTAAACAGAAAGAAATGAAACTTGAGCAGTTTTGAATTTGCTGTTTTCTAAACCTTGCACGCAGTTTATTGCAAAACAAGTAATTGAACCAGATCCTTTGTGAAACCTGCTTCAAATCTACACAACTACATTTAGCTCCTTGTTTTAAGCTGACAGAGAAGCAGCCAAATTAGAACGTCCTTTCTTGCTACTGCAAGAAAAGCAGCAGTCAAAAGAAGCTGAAAACAGTATTAGTCGCGGGCTGTGATGAAACCCTTTTCCTACAGACATATATATTTTGGATGGCAAGGGGAAAGGAGGAAGACTGAAAGAGAACTTTATAATAAATCAAAGAAAATGGGGCCATGTGATGCACAGCAATTTACAGCGTTGCAGGACACTAAGACATTGAACATAACTGACCACTTAAAGGTCAACCAGAAAACTCTTGGGAAATGGAGCAGACACTGAGGAGCATTTGCCCAGCTCATTAGCAAGGGCCTGGAAAGAGAGAGGCTTGATAAAAAGGGCTAGTCAAGAGGGAGAGAATCATTATATCAATATTTAGACTACCACAGAGAGACAGATGAAACCTGGAAGAGAGGGGTAAATTTGTGGTCCAGAAAGAAAGAACTAAGCCACCCGGGGCCTGGCATAAAAAAATAAAAATAAAAAATAAAGAATAAGTGAGCTGGTTGGTCCGAGGCTGACTTAAAGTTGGAACAGTTGAGATCCACACTATTGCCTTAAACTGCCCTAAACAAGTTCAAGTAATAATCTCGTGGGGTTAGTTTGTAGCTCCCAGACTTCCTCTGACTACAAGAGAATTTTTTTTTTTTTTTTTTTTTTTTGCCTCTCAATTCGCAACACTTCACTATCTCTGGAGAAGATCCTTGAATGGTAGAACTAAAGATATTACAATTTGGGGTTTCCTTGAAACCCTTTCCCCCTAGAAATATCTAATACAAGTGTAAGTAGCGGCAGCTGTATCTCGACATCGGTATGAATGTTCTAAATATTGTTCTGGAATCTGCGATTACAGCGTTAGTCCCAAAGAGGACTCTGGCTGCTCTGAGTGACACGTGCTGGAGTCCTCAGACTGGCTGGCTGTTGTCCGGAGAAGGGCCGGGATGAACAGCAAGCCACACAGGCTCTGGCAGCTCAGGCTGGCCACCGGGGCAGAGCTCTGCAGGCATGAGCCTGTGATGAAACCACTATAAATCTCTGTTTAAAAATTCTTGTTAAGTTTTTTGTTTTGTTTTGTTTTGTTTGAATGTTGTTTAAACATCTTCGGTTCTGGAAGAGAGGCGAGCTCTTGAGTTCCTTAGTTCTGAGGAACTCCTTCACTGAAGCCCAGTGTGTCTGATGAAGTATAAGAATCTCGATAAAGAAAACATTAAACAGAAACTAAGTGTTTAATGTAAAAACCTGGCAGCTGTGTGTTCCTTTTACTTAGTATCTACCTGTTGAGAGACAGAGGATTTCCCTTTGTTTGGTTGGAAAATTCCTCTCTTTTGATTGAAAAAACACTGTCATTGAGGTTCATTTTTTTCCCCAGTATAGAGATATATCTTCCTAAATGTTATATGTCCTATTTGTGTACCTCAGAGAAAATGTACAGGCCATCTCACAGAACACAGGAGCATAATTAAGGGTCAATTAATATCTGCCCTGACTTACTTTTATCACTTTAATAGGAAAATGCCCTCAAGGTTAAGGGAGAGAAAAAATAGAGGCAGCTACGAGGATAAAATCAAAACAGTGTCAAATCTTTGGATGCCCATATGACCTCAAGGTCAAGAGCAGAGTCAGTGCTTTGAACAGTGTCTGGTATACAGTTGATGCTCAATATACATTTGTTGAATGAGGAAGAGATTGAAGCTTGAGAATAAAGTAAGTGATGTTATGTTGAGAGGACTGATGCTAGGAAAAGATACAGGGAAGAGTTACCTAATCGTGAGGTTAAACGTGTGTGAGGTTTTTGAAAAACACTATGCATATCTTTACATATAGAAATGTTTCCCCAAATGTTGTCATGTCAAGGCACATGGAGATAATAAGAATAATAACACACTGGATGAGATGAAATGGAAGTCATGCGGACAACCAGTACCGGAGCTGAGGCCACACTGGGCCCCCTCATTGCTCCCGAGAGCTGAGGAGATGATGTCCTGGAAGACCTCTGTCACCTCTTTGTGGTGCACCAATACGTCACAGTGCACCACCTGGGAAGCTCTAAACTACAACGGGTTTTCATTTCTCTGCTTTTAAGGAAAAGTGCCTGCAGCCCCATCACGACATAATCACAGCATCTCCTAATTGCAGGCAAAGTATCTCAGAGGAAATGAGTTATCTTGAAACTAAATCTAAAAATACACTTGCCCTAGAAAATTTGGTAATTTTTTCCCCCAACCGCCCAATTGGCTGTGCATAACATTTTTACCAAGACGAACCTTACGTTGTTTCTACTTGGGACTTTCTAAATCACCCTTCTATTTTAAGTCCGAGTTTTTGGGTTGCAGGCTCAGGCCATTCTCTGTTCATGCCCAGGAAGCATCAATTCTGGCGAAGATAATCACCAATTTCGTCTTCCTCCTGGCACATTGCCAGTCCTCATTTCCCAGAAGGCTTCTTGCATTTAATGTGGACTCCTGACTAGGTTCTCACCAACACCAAGTAAGTGACAATCATGCAACTGCATCTGGGACAAAAAAAAAAAAAGAAAGGAAGGAAGGAAGGAAGGAAGGAAGGAAGGAAGGAAGGAAGGAAAAAGGAAACGTGCTTCCTCTGCTCTCTTTCCCTTCACATGGGTTCAATTGAGATGGCAAGATGGAATGAACCTGAGGCCCTGAACACCACCTGGAGGAAAGCTGCCCACCAACTAGGAGAAACCACCTTAAACTATTATGTGAGTGAAAGGTAAACTTCTACAGTCTTTGAGCCACTGAACAATTTGGGTATATTTGTTACAGCAGCTAGTATTACCAGAACCAATACCTCTCCCCTCAGCCATGGTTCTATGGAGCCCCACTCTCTAGTCACTTTAACTCATAACTCCCTTGGCGTCTCACATAACCACATTTCAGCCATTCCACAGTATGTCCTGGACCCAAGAGCCTACTGATCAGACCAACCACAAAGGGTGACTGCCACACTGCTCGTCAGTTACCTGGGCCGCAGCAGAACTCCCAGTGTCCTGGCTCCATGGACTAACAGTTCTATCCCAGGCCCATTCAAATGAGTGGAATCTCCCATCTGTTTTATTGGCTGACACAGTAAAATGTCCTGACCTCAAATGAATTTTATGTATTTCTACAAACATAACATTTCTTGCCATTGTTTAATTTGAGATGTCTTGGGGATTTATTAATAGTTTCATAAAGATATTTTCTGTTTTATCTGACTGAAGTATTTGCCTAGGATAAAAAATATTCTTTTTTTCCATGCATTTTTCATTCTCTATTTGCGCTTGGCATACATGAGGCATTAACCCCACACTTGACTCAAACCTTAGGTAGAACACATTCCTAGGAATGCGAAGCAAACAGATCAGACCCCAGAAGAAAGGAAATGAACACCAAAAGGTGATTGTTTTTCATAGGATCAGAGTAAAAAGGAAAATCATTTAGAACCAAGCTGAAAAGAGTTATCAGAATTGTGTAAGCGCTTGCTACTCAGAGTGAACTGGCAGCACATGGGAGTGAGTGAGAAATGCAGACTCTCAGGCCTCCGAATCAGACCTGCATGTTAACAAAATCCCCGAGTGATTTGTGTGTACACTCAAGTGTGAAAAGCGCTGGTCCAAACATCATAAAGATCTGGTGGTATCATGCCCTGCCACGCATCTTTAATCTGAATAAGAAAAAGATCAGGGTCCACTCTCTGTATAGCTTAACTGATTCTACTGAAGCTTAACTCTTTTCTGGATGCACATGACATCATGAGCCTCCCTGTAAGTAACTTAGATCCTGCATCTACATTTTAAAATTACTTCCACTTAAAAATGCAAATTACTAGCTGAATGCTGGAGGAATCACTGATTTCCTATCTTCCTGTTGTCCATATAAACTTGAGGGAACTGTGGATCAAAATTGGGGAGGGAGACAGGAACTAATCTTGGGGGGAAGAGGAAAAGAAAAAAGGAAATGTTGTAAACATGGTGGTATATGTCTTTCCAGTGTTTTTTAAATATGTATTTTTAAATGGCAAAATGTGTACATAGTATTTAAATTATTCTTTTACTTAACAATATAAGACTAAAAATTCTCTATATAAATAAATATAACACATTTTAGTAGCTGTATGGTATTCATCTTAAGGATGATTTCTTAACCCATATCCGAATGCTAAAGTTAGCTGCTAACTTTTCACTGTTCTAAAAAAATGTTCCATGGATCATACTTACAGATAAATTTTAGTCCACATCTCTGATTTCTCCTTTAAGATAAATCCTTAGAATTCTTTATACCGAAACTTTAAAGTCATATGAAATTTACCTTGTTTTGAGATATGAAATATGAAATAGTATTCAAATTATTTTTTAATAGTTGCTCATCACTATTATTAGATAATCCACAGAGTTTTATGACATAATCACGAACTGAGCTCTCTTATCCTCTTCCAACAATCTCATGCATTTTCCATTCAGTTTTACTTATTATAGATATGTAACATATTTTCATCTCCAAAAACTAATATTCATTTTTTTAATTAAATTTATTGGGGGTAACATTGGTTAATAACATTATATCATTTCCAGATATACAAGATTATAATTCAGCATCTGTGTACTGCATTGCGTGCTCAGCACCCGAAGTCTAGTTTCCTTCCATTACCATATATTTGACCCCTTTTACCCACTTTTCCCTTCCCTCACCCTGTTTGCCCTCTGATGACCACCATTCTGTTGTCTCTGTCGAGTTTGTTTTTGTTTTGTTAATTTGTTACTTCTTGTTTTATATTTCACATAAGAGTGAAATCATATGGTTGTTGTCCTTTTCTATCTGACTTATTTCTTAGCATAATCCTCTCAAGATTTATCCATGTTGTCACAAATGGCAATATTTCACCTTTTTTTGGCTGAGTAGTATTGCATTGTGTACATATACCGCATGTTCTTTATCTAATCATTTGTCAATGGACACTTAGCTCATTTCCATATCTTGTCTATTGCAAATAATGCTGCAATGAACATAGGGGTACATATATCTTTACAAATCAGTGCTTTCATGTTTTTCAGGTCCATAGCCAAAAGAGGAATTATTGAGTCACATGGTATTGGGTTTTTATTTCAAAATATTCTCTGGCTATTTTGTCAACCTCTAAAAATATTATTATATTTTTTCTTGGAATTACATTAACATACCAATTAATATAAGGTAGATTGTCAATACTGTCTATACCTCCCCATTCAGAAATTGCTGTCGCTCAATACAGTGAAATCTTTTAGGTTACTTAATAATGTTTGGTCATATGTTTTGTGTATCCTAGACATTTCTTTCTTAAATTTAATTCTAGATTGTTTTTGCTATTGAGAATGAGATTATTATCTAAGGCTTACTACTGACATATAGACAACCTATTGATTTTTTATACATTTATTTTGTAACTGGCCACCTTATTGAACTCTTGTCACAAATGTAGGTAATTGTTTTTCATTGATTTGCTTGGGTTTTCTATGAACTACCTGCAAAGCAATGACAATTTTGACTCCTTCTTTCTAACAGTTATACCTCTCTCACTTTTTTTCTTCCTTCCTTATTTTTTCTTTTACATTTTCACCATATTTATTTGACTTTGTTTTAAAAAATAGGATTTATATATGGGATTAGGTATCGGTTATTGACGTGCTTGCTTTTCAAGTTTTAGTATTAGGATTTTGGTATTAGTGGGAAGATCCATTTTGATAGCCTTGGAATCATTGCAGTAATGTGGAAATTTTTTTATTCATAGAATACTTGAATAAACTTATCCAAATGTTATTTCATTCAGACGCTTGACCACATGTAAAATTCATTAACAGCTTTAGTCCAACCTCAACTTGAGTTGATATATGTAGATTTTAATTTTCAAATCTGGACAACCTAGAATGTTTTAATTTTTCATTGTAAACATGATATATTTTCGTTTCCTCCAACTGCAGTTTATTCCCTTCATCATAAGATGATGTGTGTTGTCTTTTCTCTCCTTTTCTCCACCTTTTATTGCTCTGTTCTTTACTGTGCTGTTTCTCCAGCTCTGTTTCATTTTTCATTAACTGACCATATATTTGTTATATTTATCAAACAAGAATATTATGGCTCTTTTTAAAAACGGATTCTGTTCACCAATTCCAATATGTGGAGGGAGGATTTTACTCATGTCACCAAGCAAGTCTCTGAACATGAGCTGTGTATCCTACAATTCACTTAGTTCTGACATGCGACCTGGAGATAGTGTCATCGCACAGGTTAAGAACTCAGTCCCACAAGACTGTCCTCCTGCCCTCCACCACCCCCCACTTCAGATGCACATCATAAGTCCAGGTTGTCACCTGAGGACCCATCATCTGTAGATTGGACATTCCAATGACACACCCCCACACACACATACAGCTTGGGTTTGATGAATTTGCCAGAGCAACTCACAGAACTCAAAGAAACATTTTACTTGCTACATTACTAATTTATTATAACAATATAACTTTGGAAGAGATGCATAGGACAAGGTCTGAGGAAAGAGACACACAGCTTCCATGCCCTCCCCAACCTAGAAGCACTCTGAACCTCATCCTTTTGAAGTTTTACGGAAGCTTCATCACATAGGTGTGACTGATTAGATCACAGGCCCCTGACAATCATTCAACCTCCATTTCCCCACCGCCTGGAGGTAGGGGAGAAGCGCAAAGGACTGCAAGTTTCAACCAACCCTTTAATCACAAGGTTGGTTCTCCTGGCAATAATCATTCAGCTCAGAGTAACCTATCTATATGTCACAGTCAACAGTTCCAAAATACGTTAGGAAACAATGTCTTCTAGGTCAAGCTTTAAACAGGAATACAAGCCCACTTCAAGTACACACATATTAACAAAAGGAATTTACACAAAGAATCAGCTGAAAGATCACAGAGGTGAGTGAACCCTGGGATTAGCCACAGCAGGAGGCCAGGGCCAATCCTGGCTAGAGCGGAAAAAGGAAAAGGTGGTGATACTGGAACTAGGGGCAGAGGCACTTGATGAAGCCAGACCCCCGTGGAGGGCCTGTCCAATGAGAACTGGAGCCTAGAGCCAAGGTGGAGGTGTAGCCTGAGAGGACAGCCCCTCTGTGATGCAAAGAGAGCATGCCAACAACCAGGAAAGGATCCAAGGGCAGACAGCGCCAGTACTGGCCCAGGGCCTTAGCAAAACAGGACTATTTTGTGTTTTTTGGCTTTCAATACTTAAGGAAGGGATTCACTACGTGCTAATCAATTTTCAGTCTACTGTGCTTTTAAGGCAATTTCGTAATTAAGTCAATTTTGCTCTTTTTCCTTAGTTCTAGGTTGCACTGTAATAAATCAGAGTAGACTCAGCAGGAAGCTCAAGTTCAGGGACCATCACCTACACAGGCACCTTCCACAGTCCTAGCTGCGGACTTAGCAAGCTGCATGCATGGCTTCTGTTCTGTAAAAATGCAAACTCGATCAGCTATGAATATGGTCTTTTTCCACTCTGACTTCTCCGCTATCACAATGACCATGGTGTTAGGCCGCACTGGGGTGGCATTTTTAGGATTAGACTGAAAGAAATTTAGTTGGGGATACATTTAGCTTTCATTTAGTGGGATATATTTGTGGGGTCCAAAGCCACTTGCACAAATAAATTATTGCTTGTCATTCGTGCACAGAAATAAGTTTTAGGAATACTCCTGCTGACTCCCCCAGCATCATGAAAGGAAAATGTGAGACCAGAGTATGTATATGTATCATAATACATATGTGTCCTGCAACACTTGATACCAGACATGTGTGAGTAGTGAAGAAAAATATCTGCAAAAGTTCTGCCAACCTTCAAATGTGCAAAATTGTAAGAGGATTCATTTATCTTGAACACTTGGTCTAAACCGATGTCCTTTTCTGTCAGAAACAATTAATAATACACCATATATACAGAGGGTGCCAAAAAAAATGTATACACATTTTAAGAAAGGAAAACAACTATTAAAATTATAATACTCAATATATACCAATAACAACAGATGAACACAAGTCACGTTTGACTTCTGCAATCACAAGAGGTGCTCAAAGTGGTTACCATCAGCGTCCAGACACTTCTGATTATGGCGAACTACTGCTTGAGCAACGTTGACCAAAGTGTCCACTTATATACATTTTTTGGCGTCCTCAGTATTTTTTACTTATTTGATGGGAAAAGTATGAGTTATAATTTGTCAGAATTTCTGTGTTTGTAGGGAACAGGCTTATAGAAGAATGCACAGTAACAGTTAATTGAAAAAAGAGAGTTCAAATAACTGTTTAATGGATGGGGACAAGGAGGTCACAGTAAGTGATGGTAGTAGCAGCCAAGTTACTGTGGGTTGAGGAGCCATCAGGAGATACAGGATGTCATGTTAAAGAAGCTCAGACATCAAGAGAAAATAAGAAATCCTTTATTGATTAGAAATGAAAGGAGGTGCAGGATCAAAGGGTGAGGTTTTGGGGTGTTTTTTTAATAATTAAGATAAAGGTGACTTACACATATATTTATATTTTGGCTAAGGAGTGAGTAGAAAGGGAATAGTTGAGGATACAGGTGAGAAATGGTGATCTCAGTGGTGTCCATTTCCTACACGAACAGAAGAAACTCACATTTCCCTGAGCTTGTCTGTAAAACAGGGGCCATGGTAGCTGTCTTATTTTCCTCCCAGAATTATTGTGAGGATCAAATTGTGTATTTTAAGAGCACACACATTGTAAGTGATAAAGTATCTTGTAATTGGTAGCTGTGGGCCTTAGTTGGGTTGGGTGAGACCTCCTTGGTACATCAGTCTAAGAGTTTAACTATAAAATTAATGCACAATTGATCAAAATGGGTAACTTGCACAATCAGAGTTTGGAAGTCTTCCAGACTGTAGTTCTCATGACCTAACTGAGTTGTTGAGTTGAGTAGAAAATTAGGATAATGGTGACAAATTTTGGCAATCCTCATCCCAATCTTAGCTGCTTGAAATAGTGCTCTGACTCACGTACTCAACGTATCCAAACTTTGGGATATCTCAGGGATGGAAGCATCACAGCAGTCTTATCCTGCTTTTCATTACATTTTCTTTTTTTTTTTAATTTTATTTTTTAAATTTATTGGGGTGACAATTGTTAGTAAAATTACATAGATTTCAGGTGTGCAATTCTGTATCACATCATCCATAAATCACACTGTGTGTTCACCACCCAGAGTCAGCTCCCCTTCCATCACCATACATTTGATCATTACATTTTCAAGTAACTGCCCACACTCAAAGAAACCATTGGCTACAATTTGGTTTCCCCTGAAATTCTACACACAAAGAAAACATATGCTAACCATGCCAATTTGAGGTTTTCTAGTCCTTGTTACAGTGATCACCTGTTATGACCTGCTATGTAGCAGGATAACAGTAACAGGACTCCCATGTTATGCAACTCCAGGGGCACCATTTATAACATAGTCTATATGTATCATTTATAACATGGAACATAATAACAATGGCAGAAACTGCTGAGCAAAGTCAATGTTTTCCTCTTCTTCCCTGCCCTATAGCTAGAATACATTCCCAAGCAACCTTTGCAATTAGGTATAAGTTCCAACTAATGGAATGAGAGTGTAAGTGAGGTACTCACTCTTAGACTTTGCTCATACAAACTTCTCACACATGCTCCTATATATTTTCTCTTTCTTTTTGGCTGAATGAAGACAACTTTCAAGATGACCTTGTAAACCATTTCTGAAACTAGAAGAAACATTGTTGTCCTGGATCTCTGAATGACTTCATGGAGCATTGTCTACCCACTGACTTCTTTGCCTTCCCTTCACTTGTTACTTGAACAAAGAATGAATTTCTATTGAGTTTGAGCCATTATACATTGTTTGGTTTGTTCCTTACAGAATTATCCTAATGGAAATAGCATCTTGAGCAATTAACCTGAGACCTAAATGATGAGAAAGATCCAACTATTCAAAGACTGCCATGCAGGAGCAGGAGTGGGGAAGTGTATCTGGCAGAAGTAATTGCAAATAATTAAGCAGCAAAGTGAGAATGGTCTTGTATTGTCTTTCATTGAAATCCATGCATGTCATTCTACTTTTATCTATTGATCTCAAAAAATTTTATTAATGTGAATTAGTCCCTAAAAAGATTATTAAGTAAATGGACAAATTATGATTCTGAGGCTGACTATCAGGTTGTTACTCACTTAGATAAATTCAACTTTATGAGGCCACTTGCTAGACTGCCAACATCTCATTGTGTCCTATATTTTATCCTCTATTGTAATACTATTGCAATAAAGCCATTAGGATCAGGAACACAGACTTGCTCTGTGCTGCATTGATGCCTACAAACTTCTCTGGATCTCTTGAGCACTTCCCGGATAGGAATTGCTGAGTCAAATCCTTTTCTGTTTTCCTCATCCAGATTTTGCTGAGTCACTATTCTCTTATCTGGGCCATTGCGAGCCCATAATTGTTCTTCTTTTTTATGTGGTCCAAGGAGTTCAGAGCCATTGTTGTTAATTCAAAATATAAGGCAATGTGAGAGGAGCAATATATTGATACAATTTTTTTCATGTAAACGTGATCAACCTTTCCTAATGCACCAGAAAGCCCATGGCACACATGGGGGCCCACAGGCAAAGCCAACATTTTTACATTTACTCTCCCTAGAGATCTCATCAGACTTTCACTTGGAGGAACTCAAAGAGAATTTTCCCAGTTTTCTCTTCTATCTCCCTAGTCCCTGCCTCTTTGTGAAAAGAAGATGGAAAGCACTCCCAGATCACAAGCTGAACTCCCAGAAATGACAGCACAGAGCCTTAGGGCCTCAGATAAGATGTTCAGCCCAGTGCTCCTTGGAGAGAAGGGGCTCCCAGAGGAGGAAGCAGACTGCCTGGGTGACCTCAGCCAAAGTTAAGAGCTTCCTATCATCCATTCTCCTCTTTAAGTATTTACTGTGAAGTTTAAGCAGGTGTGTACAGACCACCAGCTTTATGGTCTCTTAGGGTCCTATTGTCCTACAATGCTGAATTCAAATATCACTTCCTCCATAAAGCCTTCTTGGATTCTATCTATTGGAATAAATCTCTTCCTCCCCTATGATTTCATACCTATTGTTTAGAATTATGGGATTTAACGTTTTTACATACGTTATCAGTGGTTGGTTTTTTTCACCAGATTGGAAGTTTCTTGAGGATAGGGATTGTATTTTTGTGGCTCATTGGCCCTGGTAGAGTCCATATTTTATAATGGGCCTTCAAAAAAATGTTTGTTCAATTAAATTAAAATAACATTTAAAATTTTGGTCCTAGAGAACTATTTAGTCCATTAAAAGATAACATTTCTTAATAAATTTAAATACCAATACAAAGTCACTTCATAATTAGTAAGCAAAATCTCCTGTAATTCAAATGTTTTTATTGTTTTAAAAGTTTTGCTTTTGTATGCAGTGCTGCAAAGACCAACCATATATTTATCTTTGTGAACAACCTTGATTATTTCTATAAATGAACTACCTGGATCAAAGGGTATGCAACCCAGGCTTTAAATTTATATTACCAAATTGCCTCTAAGAAAATTGTAGTAATATACAGTACCATTAAAAATTATTAAGAGTATGTTTTCTAGCAATGATACTGAGAATTATTATTTTTGATCAGAACTTTGTCAATTTTGCATGCAAGCAAACAATAACTTTTGGTTTAATTTGCACTTCTCTATTAACAATGAGATTAATTTTTTTTCTTGTGTACTAGCTATCAGTACCTCTTCTTTTGAGAATTGCCTGATCATGTCTTTTTCCTATATCTCTAACAACTTATGAGGGGGAGAGGTATCTTGCTTTTGTTGTATCCTAAAGTATGCATCTATAAAGAAAGGAGATCTATTAGTTATGATCAGAAATGCAATTCAAAGTAGTCAAAGCAAGAAGACCAAAAATGGAATGTATTGGTTTTGTAATAGAAATACGCAGAAATTCTTCTAGCTTCAGGAATGGGTTGATCAAGAGTCTCAAATGATGCCATAAGACTCAATATTTCTCTCCCCTTTGGCTCTGCTTTCTGAAGATTCCACATGATGAGACTTGACGGCATTCACTTGAAAAAGCTTGGGCCTCTCTCCCAACAGTCCCTGTATAGTTCTGATTGTCTCTGATTTGGTTCCCACCCCTGGACCAACACCTGTGGCTGGGGGACTGTGATATTCTGTGTGGTTATGTTTTAGTGCGATGTCCATTCCAGAGTTAAGATGGAGTCAACTCCACTGCAGCAGCAAATTGGCCTGAGAGTTGTTCATATGAAAGTACAGTGAATGGATGCTAGGCTATCAAAAAACAACAATGTCCATCATAGAGAGTATTGCATGTGAGCTGTAGAGGCTCAAGTTTAGGGATTAGTAAAGACGAAATTAAAAATAATAATAAAGAACGAGACTTAATGTACCAGTAGGAAAAGCATTGTACACTGGTTTACCATAGAAAGAAAGCATGTAAATCCAGAAAGGGTGTGTTGGACTAAGACAAACAGGCAAGAATGGGGGAGGAGGTTGACTATTACCATAAGAACAAAAAGCAGGTTCAGTGGCCTTCAAGAAGGGGGAAGAGGCTTTTGTGATCAGAGACACGCATATTCTATGCCTAGATTTTTATTGGGGAAGCATTTTGAGTAATGGTGAGATTGATAGTGTGGTTGCCAGATGGATGAAAATAGTGAGTGGAAAATGAACAAGTTGAGCTATTAGTCCAGAGAACTAGAACAATAACCAATGTGTTATCAGAAGTTACCAAGAAAGATGGCACAAAAGAATGCTAAATCAGAGGATTAACTCATTGAGGAATGTTATTCTGACTTTAAAGAACCACCACCAAGGATGATGGTGAGAGAGACATTTGAAGGAGTGAAGGATTTCCAAAGAGGCCATGATTTTGAGAAGCTATGGCAGAACATTGTTTTGAAGATGTGAAGAGCAAAATTTAAGAAGATAGTCTTCTTCTGCACCAGAAAGGGGGAAAAAAAATAAATGGAATGGAATGAGATGAAATAGAATGGAATGAGTAACTCAAATTCACAAGAAAAAAAAAAATGAAGAGAACCAGTAATTTTAAATAAGGTTAATATAGTAAACTATATATACTTTTTTGCTCTCCTTTTTTCTCTCTACCTTTTTAAAAGACATAACATTTTATGAAGTAATTGCTATAATGATGGATTATTAGGTTTGTAAACATAAACATAATACATATGACTATAACACTGAACAGTAGGGGTAAAATATAGAATTAAGTTTCTATATCTCAGTGAAATTAAGTTAATGCAAATCTGAAGTATATTATGATAACATGTATGATAAGAAAATAACTCAAAATATATAGTTAAAACAGTATTAAATGAATAAAATGTTACACTAGAAAATAGCAACAATAAGAGAGACAGATGGCTATCAGACAAATAGAGTTTCAAACAAAAAATGTTATCAGAGAAATGCTGTGCTTGCCTCCTCTCATGACCATATCAAAGTTACAACTAAAATACTGAACAACCATCATTGAGAATCACCTGAAGTCTAGCTGAACAGAAGCTCTACAACTAAAGATATACAGAAGAAGTGACTTCAAGGCTGGTAGGAAGGATAGAGATGCAGAACAGCCTGATCGCACACCTGTGTGTGGCAGCTAAAAATCAGGAGGAATATCACAGTTGCAGAGATCCCCCTTGAGGAACAAAGAGTCCCAGCCTCACACCAGGCTCGCCAACCCAGGGTTCCAATGCTGGCAAGAGAAGTTCCTGCAACTTCTGCCTGGGAAAACCAGCAGAGATTATAGCCAAGTGAGATAGAGGGTAACTAGACTCCCAGGAGTTCCTCTTAAAGGTCCCATGCATGGACTTACTCCCTGACAGAATCATTCACTCTGAACTCCAGTGCTGGGGCAGCAGCTCAAAAGGTGCCAGGGACATATAGGGAGGAACTGAATTGTCTATCTTCAGGGCAAGGGCTGGAGGGGCAGTTTTCTTCCAGACATAAGGGCTGGCAGAATCCATTATTTCTTTGTTGAGCCCTCCTCCTTCCTGGCATGCAGAAACAGGCGGCTACCATATCTAAGTCTCCACCAACCTGGCTAACACTGTTTGCTTCACCCTGGTGATTCCCTGACACCCTGCCCCACCAAATTTAAGGGTCCACCCAAGCCACTTCCAGTGGCTTTTTCATGCAAAAGGTCTGTCTTGGCTCATGCTTCGGACTTTCCTAAAATCTCTCAAAGTTTCACAAACCCCAAACAAGCAGTGTCTGGCCTCAGTGTGCCCTGCACCTCTTGCTGAGAAGCCACAAGACTGGCATTGGTGGAAGCTGGCCTTGGTTGGAGGCTTGGCTTCTCTCAGGCACCTCTAAGCCCAGTGAGGGTGGTAACCATCTGCGGATTGCTTTTGGCTCATGCCAGGTGGCACTGGGCAGGGCACAGGCTGTGGCTGAAGTTGGCCTGTGGCAGGGCCCCTCCCAAGAGGCCCTGAGGATGATACACCCAGTGGCCAGCATCAACCTGAACTGAAGTTCCACACAACTGTCTCTGCAGATGACACACCCAAAGGGCAGAGTGGGCAGGCACCAGAGCCCTGCTTAAGTGAATCCTGCTCATGGCCAGTCCTCACAACCAATCAGCTATTGATGTGCAAACAATAACCAAAGCTCAGCTCCAATAGGAGGACATACACAACCCACAAGAGACATTCCTGGAGCACTCAGCTCAAGGGACCAGAGTGATTGTGCCACTAAGCTCCACAGAAAACTTACCACATAAGACCACTCTACTGTGATTGGGAGACATAGCAGCCCTACCTAATACATAAAAACAAACACAGAGAGGCAGCCAAAATGGGAAGATATATAAACATGTCCCAAATGGACGAACAGAATAAAGCTCCAGAAAAAAAAAAAACTAAACAAAATAGAGACAAGCAATCTACCAGAGGCAAACTTCAAAACACTGGTTATAAGGATTCTCAATGATTTCAGTGAGAACTTCAACAAAGAGATAGGAAACATAAAACTAGAGATTGAAAACCTGAAAAAGAGTCAGAAATAAAAAATGTAATAACAGAAATAAAGAATACATTAGAGGAAATCAACAACAGATTAGACGAAGCAGAGGATCGAATCAATGATTTAGAAGATAAGGTAGCAGAAAACACCCAATCAGAACAGCAAAAAGAAAAAAAATCCAAAGAAATGAAGTGAGTTTAAGGGACCTCTGGGAAAACATCAAACGTACAAATATTTGCATCATAGGCATACCAAAAGGCAAAGAAAGAGAGCAAGAAATTGAAAACCTTTTTGAAGAAATAATGGTGGAAAACTCCCTAACCTGGTAAAGGAAATAAAAATAAAAGCCCTGGGGGCACCGAGAATCCCAAACAAACCCAAACAGGCCCGCACCAAGATAGATCATAATTAAAATGCCAAAGGTTAAATACAAAAAGAGAATCTTAAAGTTGGCAACAGGAAAGCTGTTAGTTACCTACAAAGGAGCTCCCATGAGACTGTCAGCTGATTTCTCAACAGAAACTTTATGGGCTAGAAGGGATTATCATGAAAAATTCAAAGTGATGAAAAGCAAAGACCTATAACCAACATTACTCTATCCAGCAAAGCCATTATTTAGAATCAAAGGACAAATAAAGAGTTTCTCAGACAAGAAAAAGCCAAAGGAGTTCATCAGCACCAAACCAGTACTGCAGGAAGTGTTAAAGGGACTCCTTTAAGAAAAAGGAGAAAAAAAGACCAAAAATATGAATAATAAAATGGCAACAACTGCATATCTATCAACAATTACTTTCAATGTAAATGGATTAAATGTTCTCATCAAAAGACATAGGATGGCTGAATGGATAAGAAAACAAGACTCACATATGCTGTGTACAAGAGACTTCAGATCAAAAGATACACACAGATTGAAAGTAAAGGGATAGCGGCAGCCAGATAGCTCAGTTGGCTAGAGCGCGGTGCTCTTAACAACAAGGTTGCTGGTTCGATCCCCTCATGGGCCACTGTGAGCTGCGCCCTCCACAACTAGATTGAAACAACTACTTGACTTGGAGCTGATGGGTCCTGGAAAAACACACTTAAATACCTGTTTCCCTAAAAATAAGATCTAGCCAGACAATCAGCTCTAATGCATCTTTTGGAGCAAAAATTAATATAAAATCCAGTCTTATCATATTATATTACATTATATTATATTATATTATATTATATTATATTATATTATATTATATTATATTACCCGGTCTTATATTGCAGTAAAATATGACCGGGTCTTATATTAATTTTTGCTCCAGAAGGCACATTAGAGCTGATCGCTGGCTAGGTCTTATTTTCAGGGAAATACGGTAAATAAAAGCTTAAAAAAAAAGAAAGGAAAAAAAACAAAGGGATGGTAAAAGATATTTCATGAATATGGAAACAAACAAACAAAAATCTGGAGTAGCAATACTTATACCAGATAAAATAGGCTTTAAAACAAAGACTATAACAAGACAAAGAAGGACCTAGTAATCTCACTTCTGGGTATTTATCCGAAGAAACCCAAAACATTACTTCAGAGGGACCTGTGCATCCATATGTTAATTGCAGCATTATTTAGACTAGCCAAGATATGGCAGTAACGTGGGTGTCCATCAATGGATGAATGGATAAAGAAGAGGTGGTACAATTATATATACAATGGAATATTACTCGGCCATTAAAAAGAATATAATCTTGCCATCTGCAACAACATGGATTGACCTAGAGGGTTTTGAGCTATGTGGAATAAGTCAGACAGAGAAAGACATATGCCATATGATTTCACTTATAAGTGGAATCTAAAGAAAAAAAAAATGAACAAACAAAACAGAAACAGACTCAAAGACACAGAGAACATTTTGAGGGTTTCCAGATGGGAAAGGGGTTGGGTGATGGGTGAAAAAGAGGAAGAGATTAAGAAGTACAAATTTGTTGTTACACAGTAGTCATGCGGATGTAGGGTATGGCATAAGGAATATAGTCAATGATATTCTAATAACTATGTATGGTGTCAGGTGGGTACTAGATTTATGAGGAAGATCACATCATAAGTTATATAAATGTCTAATCACTATGTTGTATACCTGAAACTAATATAATATTGTATTATACTGTAATTGAAAATTTTTTTAAATTATTTTAAAAACTGTTATCAGAGGTTAGGAGAGCTATTTTACAATGATAAAAGGATTCATGCATCAGGAAAATACAATGACTATAAACATGTATGCACCCTACAGCAGAACCCCAAAAATACATGAAGCAAAAACTGACAGAATTACAGGGAGACATGTGTAATTCAACAATAATAGTTGGAGACGTCAATACCCCTCTTACAATAACGGATAGAAGAACTAAGCAAAAGACCAACAGGGCTATAAACAAATCGAACACTATAAACTAACCAAACCTAATAGACATACAAAGAACACTCCACCCATCAGTAACAGAATATATAATATTCTCAAGAGCACATGGAACGTTGTCCAGGATAGACTATATGCTAAGCCATAAACAAATCTTGATAAATTTAAAAGGATTGAAATAATACAAATATGTTTTCCAACTGTAATGGAATTAAATTAGGAATAAAATGGAATTCAAGTCAGGGTTTCTATAAGAGGGGCTTGTATGGGAGTGATGTGTGCCACAAAGAAAAAGCAATTCAGTGATGGCTAGGAGATAGAAGGAGCTGGTGTAAGAGCTACAGCATACATAGCAGAGTCTCTTAAACTGTGATCCAAGTGTGGGCTTCGGGAAGATTAACCTGCTAAAGTCATGTATGGTTAGTGTAGGTCCGTCCATAGAAGGTCCACAATTTCATGAGGATTTTTCAAAGAGGCCTATTGCCAAAAAAAGTTTAAAATTGCTGATCTGTTCCCACAGGATACAACAGAAGCAGAACATAGAAGTGCCCCTAGAGAGGGAGGGAGATGGGAGACTGAGTTGGATAAGGAATCAGAGTCAGGATAGAGAGCAGAGGGAGTGTGTGCTGAATTTGGGTGTCAATGACAGGATTGGAGGCAGTAGGGAAGGGAGCACAGGAAGATTTGGGAGTGAAAAAAATCCTCACACCACTGCATTCTGTGACCACCGAACATTCATATGAATCTTTGCTGTGTGCTTTGGAAAAAAATGCTGTCTAAAGTGTCCACTGGGTCATCGGCCGCCCATCAAGAAAGCGGCACTGCCCACAACCCAAGCTATTATCTAAAATGTCCTTTTTTATCTTGACATATAGAAGGTGAAGAAAGGTTTAAAATATTTATACAATGTCAGTAGTAATATCTGAAGCACACAAATGAGGACATGGAAATTATTTCCAGCCGTTTCATCTTTGAGCCAAATTTATTTTTTAAACATTCAAATATATAAAACTTGGAAGTCAGTTAATGTCTTGGAGTCATGAAATCTGTAGGACCGCGCAGTCCCTCCATGTAAACATGTGTCCAACAAATCACAGAGCCCAATTTTCCAACCCTTCGATCCAAGAAAAGGCTTACAGCAGCTTGAGGCCTATGTTTCTCTGAAGGGTGCTGGGCTTTGGGGAGAGAGGCTTTGCCAAGGCATCTCCCAAACAATGCCTAAGGGTTTTTGCTCTTTATTATCAGGAGGGTTTATCAATCGAGATCTAACCAGGAAACAAAAGCACTTGAATATTTAAAACAGCCAAGTTTTCAGGCAGGAAATTGGTTTCCCAGGTGATAGATGATCTGAGAAGCCAAAAGAAGGTAGTGATACAACTCAAGATTAGTAAAAGCAAGAAGTTCCCGCTGGTCCAAGTTAGAGGGTCAGGAGAGGAGGCAGAGTGATGGAAGCCCAGGGGTTGGGGTCACCAGCAGAAGTTAGAAGCATGGTGGGCCCGTCTGATGACAACAAGAGTCATGGAGGAGATTCAGGGGCTGCTAGAGAAGCCTTCAGAAACAGGGAGAGAGAGAAAGACATACCCTGGCCTCTCCCTTCTCCCCCCACCCTTTAGTATCCCAATGCAGGCACTCACTGAGTGACCCTTGGCCAGAAGCTAGCCAACCCAGAAGCCTGGAGGGCGCTGAGGACAGGAATGGATCTTGGGACAATGAATGGACCTGAGGGTAGACAGGGGGCCTTGGCAACATACACACCTATGGGGTCTGTATGTGAATTCAACTGATTTTCCCTTTTGTCAGTCCATATACTACCGTGCCTTCTCGTTTGGGTGGAGAGTTCAGATAATGTGTTTACTCTAGTCATTTTCCTCTTGGAACCATATCCTCATCAACAGGCGTGGAGATGTCTGGTTGGCCTCAGGAGGTTCCCATGAGAATATGTAGCTAGTTTGGAAGATAAATTCTTTCCCTCCCTGGCATTTCAAATGTGTTCTCTAGAGAAAATATCTGCACCTTGCTCCATTTTTTAACTAAGGCTTGGATGACCTCTGGTTGGTGGGGACCTACAGGTCAGTGTCAGCCTGGTTGGCCTGAGGTCAGGGTATTGTGATAGGCTAGGAGATACACATCATGAGTCCTGCCTCCGATGTCTCTAAAAGGTCCAGTATGCAGTATACACTCAAAAAAAAAAAAAAAAAAAGTTTGTTAAGTGAATTTTCCTTTAGTCATTGGCCACCTAAAAGGGTGCATATCAGGAAATATAGAGAAAGACTTGCTCAACATCTATGAAACACAGGTTCCAAAGCACCCTCAAGTCTCACGGGTGCAGCTCTCCTAAAAGGGCTGAGATAGGGACCAGATAGCAGGTCCTGCCACCTCTACCAGCAAAGCTTTTCTGTCGCTAAGCCTTCGTTATCCCACAGACGAAATCTGTCCTCCACCAGCCTGTTATTTTTATCATTTGAGATGTGGCTTCTCTTCCCCCTCCTTTAGTTCCTTCATAAAGATCTTCTAGTAAAAGATCTGCCTTATCTAATTATGCAATATGATTATGAAAATGAAAGAAGTGCATAAACTGTGAGACACCATACAAATATAAGGTGTCGTTTTTATAGTCACTGCTATTTGCTATGGGGTGACCTTAAGGGAAAGGGATGCTGGTTCTTTCCATGGCCTGAAGAGGAAGGAAATTTCTAGGCAACTAGAAAGCACAGCTATGCCAGCAGAAGAGCAACGTGATAAAAGTGGGAGTTTTAGAAAAGCTGAAACTTCAGGAGGGAAAATGGGAGGGGGAAAGATAACAGCTGAGAATGATCTCCCCTCATCCAGGCTTCTCTCCCATCCTCTTTTTAGCAAGAATATTTGACTCACAGGAAGGGGATGTCCCCCCACCCCACCCCTCACTCTGCCCCTTGGTGTGTCCTCCTTGACCACAGGCCAACCAGGCTGACATGAAACTGTAGGTCTCCTTCTCCTTCAACCAGAGCTCATCCAAGCCTTAAGGTGGTCTTTTGTCACTCACATTTCCTACATGTATCCATTTCAAACTTTATTTCACATTCCCAGCATTGGGGAACAAACAGCCCAAGAAAACCACTGCACGACATGTGATGTGCAGATGGGAGGAACACAGAGCAGCAGGAGGTTTCAGAGCTGGGAGAGGATGCTGGAACCCCTGACTCCCAACAGCCCAACACCCCCACTTCAGGCACCAGGCTCCTCCTGCTTTCTTTCACACCCCCAACTCCCCTTCACGTGTTGAATGATTTGATGGCATCCATTTGCAGGTTCAGAGATTCCAAGGTGACCTCGCTGGAATGACTGGAGACAACGTAGGAACTCCTCCTCGGAAGGAGGAAGCTGCTAAGTCCGTGCCAAGGAAGTGAGGAACACAGTCCCTGACCTTAAGGAGATGATAAACGAGAGGGAGGGGATACAGGCAGTTTCCAAAACGACGAGAGAGTCCCTCAATATACAATGTAACACCATTTGCTTGTCACTCTGGACATGTGAAAGGAATTTAAGGGAAGGTAAAGATTACTGTGGGATCAAATTGATCGTAAGTCAGGGAGTATCCACACTAGGCCTTGTTATGTATTGACCTGTGTCCCTTTCCCACCCCGCAAAAAGAAATTTAAAAATAAAAGATACTTTGGACTCCTAACCAGCAGCACTTACAATGTGCCTTTATTTGGAGATCAGGTCTTTACAGGGTAAGCAGGTTACAATGAGGTCATCAAGGTGGGCCCTAACCCAGGATGACTGGTTTCCTTATAAAAAGGAGAAATTTGCCCTTAGAGACGTGCATGCACAGAGGGAAGTTGTTGTAAAGACAGGAAGAGTGCCAGGTAAAAAAGGAGGACATCCTAGATCACATGCCTATGCATCTGGCCCTGCGTAGGAGATACGAAGGTAATTCTACCCCTAAATCAGATTCTCTTGTATTTTGACATATCTTTTGTGATTTCATTTTACATTTAAAAAATGATGTATTATAAAATTAAACACTTAAGACTTATATAATGTTATTAACCAATGTCACCCCAATAAATTTAATTTTAAAAAAGATTTGTTTCAGAAAGCTTAATTTGGTAGTGCTGTATAAAGGATGAATGTGGAGTGAAAGTATAAGAGTTGATACCAATATCACTAAGACAATTTTGGAAGTGATGGTGATGGTAGCTATAATAGGATGACTGCAATGGCAACAATAAGCAACAGAAGAAAAAGGAAAAGAGAAATTCAATATCTTAGAGTGTTTTATTTTTCAAAGTTCATCTTTACAACTTTTGGAGTAGGTAGTCCTCTACCTGCATTTTGGATGAAAGAAAAGAGCAACTATATTATAAAGAGGGTCAAAGTCTTACAAAAATCACACAACTACTCGGTAGTAGTGTAGAAAAAGAAATTGGAAACTAGGTTCCACTAACTATAACTTACCCCTGATGTCTAAATTGTCACATCCCTTTCCAAAATCAAGCTAAAACATCATCAAACAAGCCATAGTTTTGTGTTGTTTATCCCGGAGAAAATATATTTGCATTCCCAGTGTTGCCATATACATTATCAAAACCATAAGGCCACACCTCTCTGAACCAATTTTTATCATCCAAATCTCTTTCTCCTTCACTCACATGATGATGAAATTTGCATGACAGCGATTGACTCAAGTCCACTAGTCACCACCCTGTAACCTCCTGAAGGGAGCCTGGCTTTGATTATTTGGGGACAAAAATAATCTCAGCTTGAAGAGAGTTCCCAATCACAATTTTCTAACTAACAGACACCAAAATATCCAATACTCTAAATAGATGGACTCAACCCCTTCTCTTTCAGCAAGAGGCAATGGATGAACGTCACAGTGCACCATGGTGCCAAGAATGCATTATGCTTCCCAGATGCACGGATTGACACACTAAGCAAATTATTTATGAAATGTCTCTGAAAGAGTCAAGGAAAATAACAGCCTGCCCACACCCTTACCATTACCACCAAAGTTAATTGGATTTGCTTTTCTCAGAGTGGCAAGGATAGCAGATTCCAGTGCCATGGTGTGATTTGGAGCGATGGGATTTGCTGTCTGTTATTATCTGTGATTTCTCTTCCCTACGCTCCAAGTTTTCCCTTTATTCCAATGTACCTTAAATAGGTGACTATGTAATTGTTGCCAAATTGGAAGCAAGATTCCCTCTTATTCCCTCCTCCCCCTCCCCACCCCCACCAATAGCTTCAAGGAGCTATTATTCTGTGCAGGACATACAGGTACTAAATATGGGGTCATACCTTCCCCAGCCTCCCAACATACACGCACACCACCACCACCACCACCACCACCACAACCACCGCCGCCCATGATAAATATTTAATAACTCAGATGTTGTAGTTTCATGAGAAAGAGAACGCTTAATCAAATAGTATTTTAAAAGAGATGTATTAATTACATAAGTAACTAACCACTATCTCTGTCACCGACAAGCTAACGCTTTGTAACCTCTTTTTTCCCTTATGGGAGCTCTTGATTAAGGGAATAGGAATGAGTGTAGAATTTGGTATTTTGCCCTTGGAAGCCATCCTTAAAGAAGCGATTTATCTGTACTCAGGGTATCTCAGGATTATCCTGTCACCATCCACCAATCACCCTGGGAAACCAGGCTACCAGATGAATTCAATATAGGAGAGGTATATCATATCAAGCAAAGAGATTCCCTGAGGAAACCTACCACCAATGCTGCCTTCTCTCCATCACCTGCACTTGACTCCCAAGGGAAGAGAGGAGCTTTGAGCATTCTGTTTGGTGGGTGGCTTAGTTTCTATAAAAACTTTTTGCCAAGGACTTAAAGTCAGTCCCAAAACAAATAAAACAAAAACAAAAAAGCCCACACAAACAAGAAACATTTTTTAACATGACCACAGTGAAAATGAACATAAGAAATGGAAAGAAGAGAAATTTATCATCTCGTCTAGGGCTGTCTCTTTCAACACTTCCTCATTCTCACTCTCCCAACATCATCACCAAACTTATGGTTTATTAAGTGTGAACTTTTTCTGAACTAGTAAGAAAGATAAGGGTAGATAGAGTTCAGACTGATTTGAGAAATGCTGCATTCTTCCAGTCACCTTTCCTTACCTTGGAGAATCAGAATACATATTATAAACACACAGACTTCTCTGAGAAGTAACCCTGTAAATAACTTCGGCTGTTTAACTTTGTTGTTTAATCCAGGAATCTTTCCCTTCCCTAGCATCCCACAGTTTACAGCCTAGCCATTTCACATGAATCATGTCAGGAAGTAGTGACTACAGAATATTTTGGGAAACGATGTTCTAATAATCTTGAACTAATTATCTAATGTTAATTACTATTTAAGGAACTGTAATGATGATCCTCATTCTGCATAAAAACAGCAGGCCCCCTTTAATCACCAGAATGGTAAGGAATGCCTGGATTTAGCTCTGAACTGCCTCTAGAAATGTTGCTGTCTTTAACTTCTAAACTGGTCAATTAATGATTGTACATGAAGAGAATCCATTTTTATGGATAGAGACATGTAAAGAATGTGGAATCCTATATGTTCTCACAAAGAAACCCAAACTCAAAATCAAACCCAAAACTGAGTTTCGGAAATAGAACTTTTTCTTCACAGTTCAGCATAAATCTGTGTGACAACCACTTTCCATCAACCTGTTAGCTCCCACCTCACAGACTGCTGAGAAAGCCATCACTTGTCTCCATTAATAGAAACCACAACTCCACATCTATAGTATAAATGTAAAAACTACACAGAAATTTAGTAAACATAAATAATTCTTGTATTGCATGGAAGATTCAAATCACGTTCCTTAAAGGGTCAAAATTAGGAGAATTTTCCGGGAGGAATATTTTTAAAACTATTTCTGTGACCCCCTCAAAGATGACAATGCACTGTATAACAGTATCCTCTTATCTATCATATATAATCTCCAAGGTCTTCTAGCAAAAGGAAATGGGGCAAATTGCACTAGCCCCATGGTTCCAGGAGACTATGATATACACAGAAAAGCATTTGATAGCTTAAGAATGAAAACTTTTAGAAAGATATCTGTTTCTGGCTATGACAAGTTAGCTTGTGTCTTCCATTGATAACAACAAAAATAGCTAGGTTTGGGAGGAAATAAGTAATCTGTTTAAAGCAGGGGTGCCCAACTGAGGCCCGCGGGCCAACTGCAGCCCAATCCATTGTTAATTGGACCGCAGCAAATTCCAAAAATATATTTAGTTTACCTAAATAAACCAGGTGAGGCAATACATACTTCACCTCGAGTGAGTGGCCTGGCTCTTTGTGTATTTTACGGCATATGGCCCTTGGTAAAAAACGTTGAAAAATGTTTGGACACCCCTGGTTTAAAGGAATCCAAGATCTGAAAAGGTTGCCAGGAGATGAACCAAGATCACAAAGAGAAAAGAGACTCAAGTCATTTGTTACTGTATAAGCATCACTGGGCCGAAAAGCTGAGAAGCTAATTGGCAAAAGAAAAGGGATCCTATATAATTTTTCATACACAATGTCTAGTAATTTGTCATAAAGTATCAGGCATACAAGGACATATGATGAAAAGACCAAAAACCATAAGGGAAAAAGTTGACAGGAACAGTCTCACATTTGATATTAGAATTATCAGCTATGGCTTCTAAAATAACTAACAATATTGTGTTCAGCAAAATATACGAAAGGTGGAGAATTTCAGTAGAAAACTGCAATCAGCGAGGAAGAATCAAATATAAAATCTAGAATTTAAAAAGTCAATATTTGAAATTAATAACTCAATAAGTTTGTTAATAGCAGGTAAGCACAGTTTACAAAAGGACACAGTCTTGTTCCCACACTGAAACACAACAAGAAAAAAAAAACGGAACAGACAAGAATATGAGAGACATTTTGGGTCATGGTAAAAAGTGTACGTGTATAATTGAAATCCAAGAAGAAAGAGGAAAGAAAATGGGGTCAAAATTTTATTTTGAAAGTTCATAAAAGAAAATTTCCTCAAACTGGAGAAAAACATTGAGCCACAGATTCAATAAATACTATCATATCCCAGAAGAATTATAACAAATAAAGTTATACCTTGGCAGCTCATGACACTGCTAAAAACCAACAACAGAGAAAAAAGATAGCCTTTCCATCAAAGGATCAAAGGCAAGACTTACAGATGACTTTTCAACAGAAAAAATAGAAGTCAGAAGACAATGAATATTGTGAAACAGCTTACCGTGCATCAGTTACCAACCCCACAGGACTCGAAACACTGCTGCCAACTGAATCTGGGAATTGGAAAACAGTACAGTGAAGCAGTGGCTAGAACAGCGCTTTACTTACACAGAGAAGAAATGGAGCAATATAAGCTTCAGTGGTAGGCATCAGTCCCTTGTGGCCAGCGGGTCTCTCCTGTCAGTCATGCAGGGCAATTTGCCTACACGTACCCCTCTCATGCCACAGTCAAAAGGAACTCTGTTCCCTCCCTGGGGGAGGACAGATATGGCAGTGGAGTTTGCCAAGTGTCATATGATGCACACACTCTAATCAAAGACAAAAGAACACTCATTGAGCATGAAACAGGACAAGATCTTCCCACGTAAGGTAAGGTGATGAGCTTGGCATAGACTGTGTGGGCTTCTTATCTTTCAGTAAGGAAGTGTTCCAATTCCCAGGCCCATTCTTATGCAGCTGAGTTGGAGCTGAAAGACTGCATGCACAACACTGCCTTTCTCAACAAACATCATTCTTTAAAATTCTGAAAGAAAATAATTATGAACCCAACAGAATACCCTGTGAAAACACACTTTAAAGGAAAAACCAAAAGAGAGATAAAGAACATTGAAATAATCCATCACCAACAGAACTTTTAAAAGTAATACTTTTGTTGTTTTCAGAGGCAAGTGGTAGATGAGGGTAAAGGGGATCAAATATATGGTGATGGAAGGAGAACTAACTGGGTGGTGAACACACAATGTGATATACAGATCATGCGTTACAGAACTGTACACCTGAAACCAATGTAACTTTACTAACAATAGTCACCCCAATAAACTTTAATTTAAAAAAAAAGTAAAACTGAAGGAAGTTCTTCAGGAAAAAAGGAAAATAGTCTCAGAACGAAGTCCATAATGCAGGAGGGAATAAAGACTAACAGAAAGAATCTGTATGTGGGTTAATCTAAATATTTGCTGTACAATACAATAATAAAAATGCCATGTGGAGTTTAAAATATGCATAAATTAAAATACATAAAAATAACACAAAAGAGGGGAGAAACCTTGTGAAGAAAGCAATAAAGTACCAATTTCTTTATACACTTATAAGTCAAGAAATTATGCTTTTGTCACTAAGAGTAAACACTAAAGAAAGAGTAAAATAATACATAGTTAACAGTTGAAGGAGAAAAAATGGAATAATAAAAAATGCTGACATACCACAAAAAGCAAGAAAATAAAGAAAAAAAATTCCACAATCAAAATGGGAGATTTAAATATACTTCTTTCAGAACTGATAAAACAGACAAAAAGTTAGTTAAAATATAGAAAATATGAACAAACTTGGCCTGATTTGCTTATGTAAACACTGAATTCAACAATTGTAGAATACACATTTTTTTCAAGTTCACATGGAACATTATAAAGTTAACCCATTTATTATTGGTAGCCCATAATTTTCAATAAATTCTGAAAATCTGAAGTCATACAGAATATGTCCTCTGAGTTCAGTAGAATTACACTAGAAATCAATACACAAGGTAACAGAATATCCTCAAATGCCTGGAAATTAAGCAATACTCTTATAAATAACTAATGACTAAAAGAGGAAATAAGACAGGAAATTAGAACATAGGCTTAATAGGGTGATTGTGAAAATATAGCATATTAAAACTTTAGGCTACTACTAAAATAGTATTTGCAGGGAAATTGTAGCCTTTAATATATACACTAGGAGAGAATAAGGCTGAAAAACAGTGATTTAAGTATCCATTTCAAGAGCATACGGATAAAAGGCATGTTAAATCCAAGAAAGTAGAGAAGAAAAAAACACATGACTAGCAGAGAAAATTGATGAAATAGAAAACACATGTAAAATAAAATCAACAGTCAAGAGTTGTTTTTTGAAGTGACTGAAACAACTGATAAAAAAGTAATACAACAAATACAACTGATCAAGGAAAAGAAGTACAAATTCCATCTCAAACGAGTTTACTATAGATTCTACAGATAATCAAGAAAGAATAAGAAAATATTTTTTCACAACTTTGTGTAAATACATTTGAAATTTCAGATTTACATATTCCTAGAAAAATACAACTTACAAAACTGGCATAAGAAGAAATAGAAAATCTAAATAATCCTACATCGAGCAAAGAGATTGAATATACCATTTATAACCTCTCCACACAAAAAACTAGAATCTCAGGGATCTTCACTCTCAAGATCCACTGAACATTTAAGGAAGAAATAACAACAATTATAATAAAAACTTCTAGGGACTAGAAAAAAAATGGAGGGGAGGGAGACACTTCCCAACTGATTTTATGAGGCCAATATGATCTTATTACCAAAACGGAAAAAAAAATTACAAGTAAGGAAATTATAGGCCAGGATCTTTCATGAACAAAGTTGCAAATTCTCTAAACAAAAGAGTAGCAAGTCAAATTCAGCAATGTAAAAATAATACATCGTGGCAAAATTGGGCTTATTCCAGTAATACAGATTTGGTATAACATTTAAAAATCAATCAGTGGAACTTTCAAAAATAATTTGATCACATGAAGAGATCCAAAAGAACACGTGATAAGCCTCAATATCTAATCATGATAAAATGTAGTAAACTGAGAATGGAAGGTAATTTTCTTAGTCTGCCAAATGGCATCTACAAAGAGATCTACCTCAAATATAATACTTAATAATAAAATACCAAAAGCTATTTCCCTCATATCTGCACCAAAAAAAAATGATGTCCACTCTCACCATTTCTATTCAACATTTCTATTCAAAATAAAGATCCTAACAAGTAGAGCAAAACAGATAACAGAAATAAAAATGTGTAAAGATAGAAAGGGAAGAAATATTGTCATATTCACAGGTGGCAGGATTGTGTGTATAGGAAATCCAAAAGAATCTACAGATATGTTATTAGAATCAGTAAGTGAACTTAGCAAGGTCACTAGATATAAATTCAATATGCAAAAATACATTGTATTTATATTCATTAGCAATGAAAATGAGAAAAATTAAATATCAAAAATAGTAACACGACAGCACCTAAAATATATCAAACATCTGGGAATAAACCAAATAGAAGATGTAAGAAGCTACACAAAAAATTACAAAACATTATTGAGAGAAATTAAAGACACTCTAAATAGTAAAATAGAAAGGTATACCATATTCATGGAATTAAACGTCTAATATTATATATTGGACATGTATATTCTCTCCAGATTGAGCTAAAGATTCAATACAATCCTATTCAATACCTCAGAAGCATGTGTGTGTAAATGAACAAGGTGTTTCTAATTAAAAGCCAAGCCAATCTTGAAGAATAGAGCAGGAAGATTTATACTACCAGATGTCAATGTGTGTTATAAAGCTACAATAATTAAAACAGTATGATATTGGCAAAGGATAGACAATAGACAAGGGAATGAAAGAAATAACAGAGACAGAGAGAAAGAGAGAGAGTCTTGATTTATGACAAATGTATTAGTTCACAGTAGTGGAGAAAGGTTGATATTTTCATTAAACAATGCTAAGTCAATTGGATATCAATATGGAAAAGAAATGAATCATTAACCTTACTTCATATCATGCATAAAAATATATTTAAGATGAATAATAGGTCTAAATATGAACAGTAAAACACAAAAGCTTTTAGATTTCTTAAACCAGATGCAAAAAACACTAAGTCCAAAGGAAAACAATGATAAATCGGATTACATTAAAATTAAGAATTTCTGTTCATTATTAGATACTGTAAGAGAGTCAAAAGACACTCATAAAGTGAGAAAATATATTTATATACATATACCAATAAAATATTTGCATTTAGAATGTATATTCTTACAAACCCTTCAAATTGATAAGAAAAATATAACCTCCAAAAGGGGCAAAAGATCTAAACAGTTCCTTTACAAAGCAGGATATTTAAATAGCCAATAAATATATCAAAAGACCCTCAATTCACTAATCACCAAAAAAATCAAATGATGTGACATAAGCAATCATATACACCATCAGAATAGTGAAATTTTAAAAGTCTGACATTGTAAGTGCAACTCTCTTATACTGATGGTAGGAAGGAAATTTATGCTAAGGAAAGCTGTTTTGCATTATCTTCTAAAGTTAAATATGTCCCAATCCTCTTACCCAGCAATTCTACTCCTAGGATACATGTGCTTATGTAAAAAAAAAATAAATGAATAAAAAAGTTGAGAGCAGCACCATTAGTAATAGAAACTGAGAAGAAGGGTTCATCCATGGTAAAAGAAATAAACAAATTATATATTGTGGTATATTCATACAATAGACAAATAGCATTAAAAATGAATGAACTACAGCCATGTATAGCAAAATGGATGACTCCTATAAACCTACAATGGAGGTAAAAGAAGTACACATTAAATATATACTCTATGATTTCATTCATATAAAATTCAAGAACAGGCAAACTAATCGATTGTGATAGAAGTTAGAATAATGGTTAGTTATCTTGGGAGGAAATGGTCATAGTGACAGGAAGTGAAACCAACAGAGAGGAGAGCAGGCTCCTGATGATATCGTTGAGGCTCTTCCATCAAGCACATCTGAATCTACTTCCCTCTACTCGAACTTTTCAGTTCCAAGAGACTCGTTTCAAAGGAGTTCTTGCCATTTGCACCAGAATCTTGACCTGTGGCTCGAAGCCACCTCCTTATTAGAAATGGAAACCTGAAAAGATGATTTCTCTCCACTTATAAAGGTGAGAAAAAGTGAACTACAGATCACTAATACAGAGCATTTTTTTAAACCCAGCTATGGGAAGGCTCTATGCTTCTCCAGGCCTGACTTTATTTTAAGATTGGATGCGGATGGGTCTAGTTTGTTAAGTGGACTGGTGTCAGTGTAGTTGAAGTGAGTTAATTTTCCCTTCGTCAATACCTCCAAACATGCTTTATATCTCCCTTCCTTTTCCTTGAATGACAAACTCAGGCAGACCAGTAGTTTTTTCCAATCTCTTTCAGGTTTTAGAGAACAGTCTCATTTTTAGATATTAAAAAGTCCAATTCAAATGAATACCAAAATGTGTATCATGCAGTTACATCAAAGCATCTCCCCTTGTGCAATGGGCGGAATTGTGTTCCCCAAGAAGTTCCTTGAAGTATGTGGTTGTAATTTCCTTCTATTAGGCTGTGGTGGGCTCAGGTGATAGATACTCCTGAGGCCAGTAGGACTGATGTGTTGAGCAGGGGGACTTCTAGGGGATTGAGAGAAGATATACGCTGACGTCTTAACCCTCAATCTAAGCATGTGACATTATTTGGAAATAAGGTTGTTGTAGATGTAATCAGTAATGATATCATGCTGGAGTAGGGTGAATCCTTAATACAATATGGCCGGTGTCCTTGTAAAAAGACTATGTGAAGACACAGTGACAGAACATCATGTGATGAGGAGATAGAGAATGAAGGGATGGATCAATAAGCCAAGGATTGCTGGCAACAACAGAAGCTAGGAGAAAGGCATGGAATAGATTCTCCCCTAGAGCCTTTGAGAGAGCATGGCCCTGCTGACATCTTGATTTCAGACTTCTGACCTCCAGAATAGTGAGAGAATAAATTTCTGTTGTATTTAAGCCACCCAGTTTGTGGCATTGTTATGGCAGCCTTAGGAAACTCATGCACCTCCCCACTGCTCAGGCCTATTCTACAGTTTTTCAGACCAACAGCCAGGAAGGGGAATGAAAATTTAGTCATGGAAGTGGTAACCTTAGATTTTGGTAATGAAGCTTTTGCTATGAATCTTTTCACAACACACTGTGTTTGTCTCTACTTTATTCCTGTCCTCCTGCTCAATCAGTTAGGCCCTTGATCTTCCTACCAGAAATAGCAGATCAAAGAGACCAGGCATTGCCAGTGACCTGGACCAGAATCCCAGGGTAATTGATAGACCTTGGTGGGTATCAGGGAGAGTCATGAATTTCTTCATTCCTGCAGTGGTTCTTTGGCGACTGAAAAAAATGAGATTCAAAGCATGGATGGGGACAAGAGGGTCATAAAAGAGACAAAAGAAGGTGACTGTACCTCCTACATTGCATGACATGAATAACTCAAAAGCTCTTCATCCACACCACCACTCTTTCTTCTAGGGCCTGACGTGTCACCATTAGCCATTCCTCTAGGTTAATAAGTTACAGGCCCTGGGTATCAAAAGGGGGAATGCATCTTATCAGATGACCCAAATGAGAGATTGGTCAGTTTTTTGTTTTTTCTTTTCTTTTCTTTTTTTAATGGGATGGGACGCCTCTGGCAGCTTTGGCCAAGGGGACCCCAGGAAGACTGGTGGAGAAGGGAGAGAGCATGTGAGCAACGGGCCCCTTTGGTGGTGAAAAGAATGACTTCTCAAAAGGAATTTAAAGAATCAGAATCCTGGCAAGGATCTTGCAACAGATTAAGTAGGAGAACTTCACTTTTAGGTGAAAGAAAGGAACAGTAAGGCTCGTTTTCCTGGAATTTGCCAAACGTGCTCAGGATGGAGGTAAGGGGACTTCACTTTAACTCAAAACACATTTCTTGAGCTCCTATGAAGCCCAAGATGTTATGAGGTTAGAAACCAAAGGATGAGCAGATACAGCCCCTGCCCTGGAGGTGACCCTTTCCATTTAATAGGGGTGGATGAGTCATATTTCTAACTCAGTATATGAGGCAAAATGAGAGAAGCACCACTACAGAGGTACAAACAATAGCTAAAGCTTGAGTACTCACCATGTAACAGGCAAAAGCTTAAACAGTTTATGTCTAAGGCTGCCTAGCAGAAATTTGAACATCTATAGTCTGTTTCCTCCTGAGCCCACATGCTAAATAAACACTGAGCTAACTCTAGCAGAATATTGTTTCGGACTGACAGAGGAGGGGGAATCAGGATATCGTTCCAATGGCTGAGAATGTCCTTTGAGAAGCACTTTGAGGCTAGGAAGGCGATCTGGGTCCCCCAAATCATGGATGAGGGCGGGCTTCCCTCTCTATGACTGGGATCCTTAATAATGATGTGCCATTTGAACAGAGTCTGCCTTAGAGGAAACCCATAGATAAATAATCAATTGCCAAAGACCCTTTTATTGCCACGAATCTATAAAGCCTAGAATGCAAAATCCATCGGGCCGTAAGGGAGTCTGTGGTCCCTTTTCTGAGACAAAGAAAGCGAGAGAGGTTCATAGGAACACTGGATTCTGGGCTGGTGAATGCTTCTGTATGGATGAGTTTGAAGAACAAATCACTGAAGCCCCCAATCTAACTTTGACTTCAAGTAATCCAGCCAATAGCAGAAAATCGTCGGTTTCTGTTACGTCTCACCATTTTTCCAATCCGAAGCTTTCCAGGTAAGTGTGATGTTGATAAACTTTTGACCTTAGAGGACTTTGTTGAGGTTGTAACATAAACAAATGCAACGTCACCTGATTTTAAAAGCATGGGTCAATTTTGCAACAAAATGCCTCAATTCAGGCATTCTGAAGATAAATGGCCACAAAGGAAAAAACAGAACAGCAGAGGAAGTGATTCTCCTTTGGCGCCATTTAGTGTAAGACCAGCTCTGGTTGGAGGTTGGGGGACTGTTAGCTCCTTACTTTTCCTACTGGGTCGAGGGCCTAAAACCACCACAGGACTGACATTCGCCCCAGTTCTTTATTTAGTAAAACGAAAACTCCATGAACATTCTGGCACTAGGAGGCATGAGTTGGCTCCTCCGAATGGAGACCTCTGCTATTTAGAGACTCTACAAAACAGAAAAATGTGTATTACCAAATAACTATTTAGAGAAAATATTGAAAAAAAGATCTAGAGAGAACTGTTTGTTTTAATATGGTCTGTTTACAATGCATTATTACTGGACTGCAGAGTGTGTGCTAAGGGAACAAAAATGCATTTGCATTTTTTCAGGGTCAAAATAGCCATGTTCAGACAGCCACAGCAATCTCTCTTACAGTTATTTTTCTTCTCCCTCCTTTTCTGGCATTTGATAGATTCTAGAAGTTCATCTAACTTGACCTTTGGCTAAACTGCCATTATTGCTATGAAAATATATCCTCCCTCAAATGAGGCCTCTTTCTCATAAGGAGTCAGTTTCTCTAAGCCAATGGTTCTCAAACTTAATCTGCACCAGAAACTCCCCAAGGGTTTGTGAAAGCACATATCGGGTCCCATTCCTAGGTTTTCTGATTTCGTAGGTCTGGGGCAGGGCCCAAGAATTTCCTTTCTTACGGTTCCCAGGTGCTGCTTATGGTGACGGTCTTGGGAGCACACTCTGAGACCCGCTCATCTCTGTGCAGTTCAGGTGTGTAGTCATGGATAAGCTGAGATGATTCAGAAAGAAGAGAGTGAGAAGGCTATCAGAGCATCCTGGGCTTGGGTGAACGCTCACTGCTCTAAACTCACCAGTATGTCCCACCTCCTGACCACTGTGAAATGTCACATAATCAACGAGCCAGGCTCTAAGCTTTTGCTCACTGTTGGGAGAGAAATCTCTTTACCTCCTGACATGAAGCTCAACGAATGTGGTAACAGGACCTGAGACAAGACTCTTGTGCTCATAAAAGGACAAACTAGGTGGAAATGAACCAATAGAGCATGGAAAACAGAACCAAGGTTAGAAATGAAGAGAATCTGATTCTGTTGGCAACATTGGCACCTCTGCATCAAGCTGAACCCTGGCCTTACAATTATGTGAGCCAATGAGTTACCTTTTCTGCTAAAGTAGTTTTGGTTGGGTTATCTGTCATTTGTGAGAAACAAATCCTGGAGCAGTCATCTATTTTCTGGATGTTTACCGTACAAGGTTCTTGTGCTTTACTTCTATCATTGTTGCCAAAGAAGGACCCCCACGGGTAATTGCCTGGCATCCATCTTTAATAATTTATGCTCCCAAATCTACCACTTATTTACCTTCTTTCTTTTCTCAGTAATTAACCCAACTCATGAATTTCTATCACATAATTCTCATGCTACTCAATCTTGAACTTCATTTTTCTGGCTATAGGAGGATACATGTTTGTACACTTATCTGTTTCACTTCCTGGGTGACTCACACTCTGAAACACAACACCATGCAAATATGTGTCAAAACAGGAACACTGAATATCAGCTTATTATGATAAAGCTGAAGGGTTCTGACTACTATACTTCACATTCTGGATTCAATCTGTTTGGTCAAAAGCACCAAAAAAGTTAGCTTTCTGAGGTTTCTATCATTGCAAGCTTTTGTGATTGATCCAGAGACTCTTTTGGGCAAACACTCTTGCTAAGAATCCCGGAACATCCTAGAGTTGGGGATGTTCCTAGCAATCATGCCACATGAGTAGGTGTCCATGAATATGCAAGATACCAAGCATAGTATGCTGCATTCTGGAGAAACTTAATCCTTGTGGAACTATATTGATTTAAATGGGCATGTCTTTAGTGCCCATAATACATGGAATTCTAAATACACAGTGGTATACAAAATATGGTCCTTACCTTAAGGAAAAATCTAGTAAGACAAGATAAAAATGCTAAACAATTAGAAAGTGTGAATAAAGGCACTACTGTTATTTGTTAATGAAGTTTCAGAGCACATGACCAAATCGATACATTCTTGAAATATTTTACAGAGGCTGCCACTGTTTACTTTGTGACTCTTTTTAGGAACTACCTTAAGAACCAGCTTATCACCATTCCTATTTGTGCCTACCACATTTTTGCATTTCATCCCAGAACCCCTATTTTGGGGGGAAAAGCAGTGTGCTTCTATCCAGGCCAAGAATCCTGATTGGTCTAAGCCAATCATGACAAGACTATCCCCCACTTTCCCAAAGTTCTTGCTGATCGAATGGCAGTGTGACACAGTTCTGACCAACAACACTGGAGAATCATTGGTTCTCTTGATAAATAAGGAAGACACTGGCATATCTCCTTGCTCTTGCCCTTTCTTCCAACCTTGCACATAGAAGTGATGCCTGAGGACACACAGCCATCTTGTGACCCTGGGGCAGCAGTCGCGAGTGAAAGACCAAAAGAATCACAGCAATGCCAGCCCTGACATCATGGAGCAACTGAAACACAGTCCAGCAGCCTCAAACTACTTAATATGTCAGAAAAAATTAATTCATTTGTTTCATCCACCATACGTGGATTTTTATATTACTTGAAACTAAACACAATATTGTAAGTGATCCTCCATTATAGTGTGATTTTTTAATTAATCAGGAGAATCCAACAAACATTTTCCCCCAAATTTTAACCCAAATTCATTTAGACTGTTGCCAAAATTTGTATCTTCCTTCAAAGTATACTCAGAACAGCAAAAGGAACATATTGTCAGCCCTGAAGGCAATTTTACAAGACAGCTTTGAGAGATGTTTTCAACTATGGCAATTTTATGATAATGAGTGGCAGTATTAAATGGAACAACACTCGTTTGGTTATAATATTTAGTTCAAAAAACAGTCATTTGAGTCTCATCTCATATATTTTATAACTAAAACCAAATGCTCATTAAAACCATAGTAAGAAGATCTATGAATCTAATCATAAATTAGCTTCTTAGTTTTAGTTCAGTTGTCAAGAAAAAATATTTAATTAGCTTAAAACCATATGTGAGAGTTGCGGGCTGAATTTGGACTCTGGCTTATATTCATTCTATCTCACAACAAATGTTGAAAATCAATTTGGGCTTAATTTCCAAAACATAACTTGTGTTTTAAATTTTCAGAAAGAGATATTAAAATTTCACGAGATGAAGCTAGTTTGATGTTCTATTTAATTTCTCTTACAGTTTGTCCTAATCCAATGGTTCTTTATTTTTATTTATTATTTGTTAATTTTTATTAAAATATAGCTAATATACAATATTATATTAGTTTCAGGTGTATACCATAGTTATTCAACATTTATATACCTAAAGAAGTGATCACCATGATAAGTCCAGCAACAATCTAACACCATACCACGCTATCACAATATTATTGACTATGTTCCCTATGTTGTATGTACATTACCTACCCATGACTTATTTGTTTTATTCCTGGAAATTGGGACTTCTTATCTCCCTTCACCTTTTCCCCACCTTTCAATTTTTTTTTTTATTTAGAGTTGACATTCAAGATTATTTATGCTAATTTCAGGTGTACAGCATAGTGGTTAGACATTTATATAATTTAAGAAGTGATCTCCCTCACTGTCTAGAATTCACCTGGCACTATAGATAGTCATTACCATATGATTGACTATATTCCCTATGCTTTACTTTACATCCTCATGACTATATTTTAACCACCAATTTGTACTGCTTAATCCCTTCACTTTTTTGACAATGCCCCCCAATTCCCCTTCCATCTATCACCCCAATAAATCTAGTGCCCCTCTGACACCATACATAGTTATTACAATATTATTGACTATACGCCCTATGCTACACCCTACACCCCCATGACTACTTTGTAGCAACTTATTTGTTCTTCTTAATCCATTCCCTTTTTTCACCAATCCCCCCAACCTTCTTCCAACTGGCATCCATCAAAATGTTCTCTGAATCTATGAGTTCATTTCTGTTTTATTTGTTTGTTTATTTTGTTCTTTGGATTCCACATGTAAGCGCAATCACATTGTATCTGTCTTTCTCTATCTGACATATACCACTCAGCACAATACCCTCCAGGTCCATCCATGCTGCCACAGATGGCAAGAACCCATCCCCTTCCATGGCCGAGCAATATTCTATTGTATATACGTACCACCTCCTCTTTATCCATTCATCATCAACAGACACCGAGGCTGCCTCCACATCTTGGCTATTGTAAACAATGTTGCAATGAACATATGGATGCACACGTCCCTTCGAAGTAGCGCGAAGTAGCGTTTTGGGTTTCTTCAGGTGGATATCCAGAAGTGGGATTACAGAGTCCTTCTTGTCTCTTGCTATAGCCTTTGTTTTAAAGGCTATTTTGTCTGGTATAAGAATTGCTACTCTAGCTTTTTTGTTTTTTCGTTTCCATTTTCATGAAATATATTTTCCATCTCTTTACTTTCTGTCTGTGTGTGTCTTTTGATCTGAAGTGATTCTCTTGCAGGCAGCGTATGTAAGGATCTTATTTTCTTATCCATTTAGCCACCCTATCTTTTGATTGGAGCATTTAATCCACTTACATTAAAAGTAATTGTTGATAGATATGTAGCTACTGCCATTTTTTTATTCATATATTTTTTTATTTTTTTGTCATAAAGAAGTCCCTCTAATATTTCTTGTAATATTGGTTTGGTGGTGATGAACTCCTTTAGTTTTTTCTTGTCTGGGAAGCTCTTCATCTGTCCCTGATTCTAAATGATAGCTTTGCTGGGTAGCGCATGCTTGGGTAGCGCAATCTTGGTTATTGGTCGTTTATTTTCATCATTTTGAATATCTCATGTCATTCCCTTCTGGCTTCCAAAGTTCCTGTTGAGAAATCAGCTGACAGTCTTATGGAAGCTTCCCTGTAGGTATCAAGTGCTTTTCTCTTGCTACTTTTAAGATTCTCTCTTTGTCTTTAACCTTTGGCATTTTAATTATGATGTGTCTTGGTGTGAGCCTCTTTGGAATCCTCTTGTTTGGGACTTTCTGTGCTTTCTAGGCTTGTATGTCTATTTCCTTCATCAGGTATGTCTATTTCCATCATTTCTCCAAATAGGTTTTCATTTCCTTGCTCTCTCTCTTATCCTTCTGGTACCCCTATGATGTGAATGTTGGTATGTTTGATGTTGCCCCAAAGGTTCCCTAAACTATCCTCATTTTTTCAGATTCTATTTTCTTTTTGCTGTTCTGATTGGGTGTTTTCTGCTACTGTAACTTCTAGGTCACTGATTCAGTCCTTTGTTTCATCTGATCTACTGTTGATTCCCTCTAATGTATTCTTCATTTCAGTTATTGTGTTTTTCATGTCTGACTTGTTCTTTTTTATGTTTTCTATTTCCATTTTTATATTTCTTATCTCTTTGTTGAAGTTCTCCCTGAGACCACTGAGAATCCTTATAACCAGTGTTTTGAACTCTGCATCTGGTAAATTGCTTGTCTCCATTTTGTTTAGTTCTTTTTCTGGAGCTTTATTCTGTTCTTTCATTTGGGACATTTTCATTTGTCTCCTCATTTTGGCTGACTCCCTGTGTTTGTTTTTATGCATTAGGTTGGGCTGCTACATCTCCTGGTCTTAGCAGAGTGGCCTTATGTAGTATGTGTCCTGTGGAGCCCAGTGGCACAGTCTCCCTGGTCACCTGAGCCAGGTGCTTCAGGTGTGTCCCTTGTATGGGTTGTGTGTGTTCTCCTTTTGGAGTTGAGCCTTGGTTTCTCTTTGCACTTCAATGGGAGGACTGACCCTTGGACTGACCCTTGGGCTGTTTGTGAGGACTGGCTATGACTACAGTGGAGGAGCATTTCTGCAGGGGCTGACCTTATGGAGCAGGATTCACTAAAGTGCCCGCTCAGTTTGCCCTTTGGTTGTGTCATCTGCAGAGGTAGCCGGGTGGTTCTCTGGCATGGTCTGAAGCCAGCCACTGGGTGGGCTGGCCCAGGGGCCTTCTGGGAGGGGCCCCACCACAGACTAAGTTTAGCTGAAGATTGTGCCCTGCTCTGGGCCACCTATGGTAGCATGAGCCACAAAGCAATCCTCAGATGGCAGTCACCTGTGTTGGGTTTGGGGGTGCCTCAAGAGCCCAAGCCATGAACCGAGGCCAGCTGCTGCTAGTGCCAGGTTTGGGACTGCTCAGCAAGAAGTATGGGACTTGTCGAAACCAGATGCTGTTTGTTTGAGTTTTGTGAACCTTTGAGAGATTTTAGGAATGTCCACAACATGAGCCAAGACAGGTTCTTTGTATGGAAAAGCCACTGGAAGTGGCTTGGGTGTGCCTGAAAGTTGGATTGGATAGGGTCTCAGGGAATTACTAGGGTGGGGCAAACAGTATTAGCCAGATTGATAGAGACTCAGATATGGTGGCCACCTGTGTCTGCATGCCAGGAGGAGGGCGGCTTCAGCAAAGAAATAATGGATTTTGCCAGCATTTCTGTCTTGGAAAAAGCTGCTAGTCCAGCCCATGTCCTGAAGTAAGACAACTCAGTTCCTTCCTGCATGTCCCTGGTGCCTTTCAATCTGCTGCCCCAGAGCTGGAGCTCAGAGTGAGTGTTTCCATCGTCAAGTAAGTTTGTGCATGGGTCCTTTAAGAGGAAAGCTTGGGACTCCTGGAAAGCCAGTTGCCCTGCATCTCACTCAGTCACAATCTCTGCTGGTTTCCACAGTGAGAAGATACAGGGACTTCTTTACCTGACATTGGAACACTGGGCTGGGGAGCCTGGTGTGGGGCTAGGCCTTCTCACTCCTCTGGAGGAGGGGTCCTCTGCAGCCAAAATACTCCCCCCAATTTTTTATGGTCATCAGCAGGTGTGGTACCAGCCCATTCCACATCTCTTCCCCTCCTACTAGTCTTGAGGTAGCTTCTTCTGTATATCTGTAGTTGTAGGAATTCTGTTCATTTAGACTTCAGGCAATTCTCAATGATGGTTGTTCTGCAGTTTAGTTGTAATTTTTATGTGGTCATGAGTGGAGACAAGCACAGCATTTACCTAATCCATCATCTTGACTGGAAGGACTTTTTCAGTGGTTCTTTATTTTTATTGGGGCAGAAATTGAATTGTTTAGTGATAGATATTTGGAAAATATAAAATGAAGAAAATTGAGGATATATTACTCCACACTTCCATCAGAGTTATCACCAAGGAATAATTTAAAAAAAAAAAAAAGAACAGCATGTTAAAAAATTATGATTTCTAATGACAAGGAATGCTCTTAAATAAATTTAAGAAGAAGAAGAGACATATGCAAACCTTAAAACAACCAGAAAAAGATATCAGAGTTTTCATCTAATTTGAAGGTGAGGAAAGACTGAACACAAAATTAAAAGAAGGCACTTTGAAAGAAATTAATAAATATGACGACATTACAAAAATGTTTTAACTTCCTTATATCACAAATTACCAAAAAATTATATAATAATAACAAACTAGGAAGATAATTTGTAACAAATATAATACATGGAGAAAAACATGATATTGTATTGTAAACAATAGAAAGAACCGGGCAAGGCCATGAATATGAATTTTAGCTTTTAGAGAAGAAATATAGTACCACCAAGCATTTATTTAATAAATGCCAAATATTGGGATAGAGCAGTGAACGTGACACTCTACCACTTAAAGGTGATTTAAAAAAATAACTAAGGTATAAGTATACTTAAATTATATAGGAAACTATTGGAAGAACTAGGAAAAATCATGTAACCACCTACAACAGTGTTAGAGAAAATGAAAGAAGACAGGTGAAGTGAAAATATATCATCACTGTTTTAAACAGGATTCAAAAGCTACTATCTAAAGGAATAATGAATTAAATATATAATGTAAAATTATAGTTCTAAAAACAACAACAAAGAAATGAATTTGAATTATCAGAAGGAACACATACATTTACTCATACATATAAACAGACACATGCAAAAAATTTTAAAAAGCAAGAATAGATTTTAAAAGAGAAGCAAGCTTCCTCAAATGGAGTTTTCTCTCTCTCTCTCTCCTCTCTCTCTCTCTCTCTCTCTCTCTCTCTCTCTCTCTCTCTCTCTCTCTGTGTGTGTGTGTCTCAGCACCATTTTTCTCTCATTTTATACCTTTCTTTGGCTATCTATCAACTACAGCAATATAACTACAGGCTCCTATTCTTTCACTTCATAAACATAATATCCACTCAGATCAGCAATCAATCTGAGAACTTAGTGCATGGCTGCATCAAATCTTTCAGTTGATGCAAGAAATTGTTTGGGCTACCTAACCCTTAAGTTAGGTCTACGAAGAAACCTGTGAAAGATCCCTTTTATATCACAAAATACTGTTCACTTGCAAAAAGTGTTATTTTGTGAATTGTGGTTCTCTTTCTAAAACTGAAGAGGAAAGTTCAAAATTAAATTAAGCAAAATGAATTGAGTCAACAAAATCTTCTCTAAAATCTGCTCCAGCAACATTAGCCAATGTGTGCATATGAATGTGCATATGTATGTTTGCTCCTTCATAACTTATGTACAATATAGCCTTAAATGATAGATATTCTATAGTTAAAATACAATAGAGATTTGAGAGAGTTATCCAGATTTGTATTTAAAAATTGTGTTTGAAGGAAACAATATTTTGACTCCCATTATCCAATTAAACAAGAGAAAGACAGGACATAAAAATAAAGATATGAGAAACTAAAACCAAATATGTCTATCAAGTAGACAAATGTAAATAAAGATTCCATATCAAGAAAAAGATTCTCATATTGGAGCAAAAAGGAAAACTCATTTGTATACTCCACTCTATACAAGGGTCAGACTTAAAATCAAGTGATTTAAAATGGTTGGGAAAAAAAAAAGAAGGGCAAATACTATCAAGCAAGCAATATACATTAAATAACTTTTCAATCAAGCAAGTTTGAATGTAGGACAAAAAGTATTAAGTAAGACAAAGAAAGTCACTTTATATTTATAAAGAATAACTCCACAATAAGTTCTTCCAGTAATTAATAACTGACTCAAATAAGAGAGTATCAAAATCATAAAGTGAAAACTACTGGAAATAAGAGGGAGAATACATTAGTAAGAGATTTTAATTTACTTCCCTCAATTCAGGACATATTAAATAGGGAAAAAATTACTAAGACAATGAATGACATAACAATACAAAGCTAAGATAAACCTAATTTCTATGTATTCAACTCCAAAATCTGCAAACAAAATAGATATTTGAGAACACCTGCACTGAAATCCTCATCAAATTCCAAAATGAATTGAAATAGTACTTCCATCCTCAGATCTCAGTGCTTACCACAATAAAATACTACCAAACCATGTGTTTTGATTGATGTCCATTATCATTTCCATTATTTAATTTTGATCTGGAAATACTAGGTAAAGCAATTAGAGAACAGAAAGAAAAGTACAGCCTGAAACTTGGAAAGAAGGAATAACTTTATCATTATTTGCAAATGATATGACTGCATGCTCAAAGAACACAAAATAATAAACTTTAAAACTATTAATAACAAGTTTTAAAGAGTAAATTAGGTAGAAAAAAGAATGTAAATAACTTTTGATATATAAACTACGAGAAACTAGAAAACATAATTGAAAGCTTATTTCACTCATAGCACCAACAAAAATGATAAAATACCTAGAAATAAATGAACTTTAAAATATGCAAGATCTATAGCAAGAAAAATTTAAAGTGAAACTGATGAAGTTTTAAAAAAAAAACCTGAATAAATGGAAAGTTCTTAAATAAGAATACCCAATATTATAAAGATTTCAAGTGTCCCTAAATTAATCAATAACAAATGCAATATATGTTACAAACAGAGTTTTAATAACATTGGAAATTTTTATTCTAAAATTCATATAAAAATTAAACATGGCAGTGATAGTTGGGGCATTTGTGAAATAAAGAATGGGAGCCAGGATTATCATACCAAAAAAACATATAAAACTGCAGTAATTGCAACTTTGTGGCATTTATGATTGAATAGACTGACAGATTAGGGATTAGATTAGAGAGTCTAAAAATAAACCCCAAAACATAAGTGAATTTCATAAGTGAGAAAGATAACACTGCAAATCAGTGAAGAAAATGAGCTATTCATCAAATGATATTCGTAGACAACTGCAGAAAGAAAAGGGGATTCCCTACTTCACTCCTCACACCAAAATGAATGTTAGATGATCACATTCGATTTAAACGTTAAAATAACTCGAAACCGAAGAAAACATGAGAAAGTTGTTTAAATAAACCCAAAGTAAGAAAGACCTTTCCACCAATGACCACCCCCTCCCAAAATCCAAGAAGCCCTAAAAGAAAAGACTCATAAATTTAACTACATAAAAATGAAATGTTTTTTTAAAAAATACGGAACTGAATGGAAATATACCACAAACTCAAAAGACATGTGACATACTGGAGGGAAAACTTGTTCATGCAAATCACAGAAAAAGCACTCTTTCTCTGTAAACAGCACACACAAAACAGAGGTAAAACATGTGTGACCTCACTCATAATAATAAAAATATAAAACCAATATACATTTCCCCAGTATCAGACAGGCCAAAATAAACTTTGGCTGTACTCTGTGTTGGCATGTACGAAGGTCCACCATGTATGAAGCTCGCGAACTTGTTGCAACCATGTTGCTAAATTTTTTTGATATCAGAGGGATTATTCATTATGAATTTGTACTAACTGGACAGTTAACCAAATTTACTATTTGAAAGTGCTGAAAAGGCTGCGTGAAAAAGTTAGATGACCTGAACTTTTTGCCAGCAATTCATGGCTCTTGCGTCACGACAATGCACCAGCTCACATGGCACTATCTGTGAGGGAGTTTTTAGACAGTAAACAAATAACCATATTGGAATACCCACCCCTACTCACCTGATCTGGCCCCCAATGACTGCTTCCTTTACCCAAAGATAAAGGAAATATTGAAAGGAAGACATTTTGATGACATTTAGGACATCAAGGGTAATACAATGACAGCTCTGATGGCCATTACAGAAAAAGAGTTCCAAAATTGCTTTGAAGGGTGGACTAGACACTGGCGTCAGTACATAACTTCCCAAGGGGAGTCCTTCGAAGGTGACCATAGTGATATGGCATGGTATGGCACTTGAGGTATGTATATATGTAGCACAATGAGGTATGTAGCACTTTTTCTAGGATGAGTTTGCAAACTTAATTGTCAGATGTCATATGTTAGCATAAGTATTGACACAGGTGAGGAAACAGGTCCCCTCCAACCTCAGTAACAGAAGGATAAATTATTATGACTTCCATGGAGGGCAACGTGCCAATAGCCAACAAAATTACAACTACCCGTGGCCCTTGTCCCAGAAATTCAACTTGCTCATGTATGAAATGATGCAATCAACATTCCATAGAATGAATATTTATTGAGAACCTGCTATGTATCAGGCACAGTTCTAATTGCTGAAGATACAGCAGGAAACACAACAATATCCTTCCTCAAGGAAGGAAATAATTTTTGGTAAAGGCAGATAATAAGCAAATAAAAGGGACTGATAAAATAAATTCTGGTCCACACATTCAATGAAATACTATAAAGCTGTTTTAGAAAATGAAGCAGCTCTATATGTATTGATATGAAAGGAGTTCCAAAATATAGTGAATGAAACTGCAACATACAAAAAATATGCATAGTGTATTGGTGTTTGAGTAAAACATACACACACACAGGGAATGACATGCAAGAAGCTAGAAATAGTAGTGTTTCTGGGTGTTTAGGGAATTAGGGAGAAAATGAGACAGATTTTGCTGTGTATCCTTGTGTACCTTTGGAATTACGTGATACATGCATGCATTGAATGCAAAATAATGCATGAAAATTACTACCAAAAATATAAATAAATAGAAATGATTGGGTGGATATATGTTCAAACAATAGTTAAATCTGAGTATACCATTATACTAAATAATAGCAAATGTTAAAAGTATAAAGAAAAAAAGAATACAAATCTACAAGTATACAAAGTGCTCTGTGTTTCTTCTTAAATTCATGCTTGCAAAATGCTAGTTCAGCTCCTAGCCACACGTTTTTGGTTGATTCTGTTCTTCCTTCCTTGGGTCAGTTTATCTTCAGTATCTATGCAATGAAGTGAATGATAACCTGTGCATAGCCGCTTCATTGTCACCACCGAGCTCTAACAGAACTCTCAGGGCCCTGGGCTCTTTATTTTTCCCATATCTCTCAAAGTAACCAGGGTGGACAGAGGAGCTGCCTGGGCTCCTCAACTATTTCCAAAACTCGCTCAGTGGTTTATCTTCTTCCCCCCAGATTAGCCCTTTCCTAGTCCTCTAATAATTTGTTGGCCATTTCATTAGGACTCTGTTGGTCCCAGCTATTGCTAATGAGTCCTTTATAATCATTATGTGAATAAATCACTGTTATGAGCTGAATGTTTGTGTCCCCCATCCACCAAATTCATATGTTGAAGCCCTAACCCAATGTGATCGTACCGTGTTTCTCCGAAAATAAGACCTAGCCGGACCATCAACTCTAATGCATCTTTTGGAGCAAAAATTAATATAAGACCCGGTCTTATTTCACTATAAGACCCGGTCTAATATAATATAATGTAATCTAATATAATGTAATGTAATATATATAATATAATATAATACCGGGTCTTATATTAATTTTTGCTCCAAAACACGCATTAGAGCTAATGGTCCAGCGAGGTCCTATTTCAGAGAAACACAGTATTTGGAGATGGGGCCTTCGGGAGGTAACAAGGGTGGGGTCTTCATGATGGGATGAACACCCTTATAAGAACAGACCCCAAAGAGCTTGCACTCTCTCCATCCCACCCACAAAGAGGTCATGTGAGCACACAGGGAGATGGCAACTGCCCAACAAGCCAAGAGAAGAGGCCTCAGAACGAAACCTACCTTGGGGGCACCTTGATCTTACACTTCCTGGCCTCCAGAAGTATGAGAAATAGATTTCTGTTGTTTCAGCCACCCAGTGGCATTGTATTACGACAGCCTGAGCTAACAAATACAATCGTGTTTCCTAATTCAGCCACTGAACTGTTTCAAGGGGCCAGGCCATTCTAAAACAGTTAGTTCTGGAGATGGACGGTGGTGATGGTTACACACTGATGTCAATGAATTCAGGCCACAAAACTATACCCTTAAAAATGGTTAAAATGGTAAGTTTTGTTTTATGTATTTTTTACCACGTTAAAAAAAAAAGCCAATTCATTTTCTCATTTTAAACTCAATTACCCCATCCAAGCCCCCTCCCCACTGGCCCAAAAGACAGACATGTCTACAGCCTCTCCATGGAATAGGATACTATAGGCAAGATGCTCATCGCATAGTTATTTCATGTTTGAAAATAGAACTTTGAAAAAGAAAATGTAGGCATGGGGCTTGGGGGGTAAATTAACTGTCACACTGTAAGTTAATAACCCCCAGGAATCCTGGAGGCTATTTTTAAAACATTGTATTAAGAGCCCTGGAAGAATTTGTAATGAAGATCAAAAATACGAGACACTGGAAAACAAAGTGCCCAGCTCAATAGCTATCAAAGGCAACGAAGCTACAACAGCAGGCTTGGGGGAAAAACGTAAGGAGAAAGAACAGGGAATGCTTCAAAATGGAGAGGCCCTGGTAGAGATTAGAAGAGTGGGCAGGGCATTAAATAAAAAGTCGCGGAAAACTCGTTGTCTCCTGGAGTCTTACAGCACCACCAAGCAATTTGCTCGCTGGTGTCTGCCTTGCAATAAACTTCTGGTGTTTGCCTAGATGCCTAGATCTTCCAGGTGATCTTTCTCTTACTGCATCGGTTGTTCATATTTTTCATATGTATGGTTTGCCATACTTTGTGGCATTTCTACATCTCTCCTGGGATAGAATATCAGTAAATCCTAACTCCTGGAGAAAATTTCCATTCGGCAGTGTGCCTGTGTGCCCATCTGTTTCATTCCTTCACTGGGGTAAAATGGAGAAATGCAAGAATCAGAGACTGAAGATGGAGGTTCACGCTCTGCCTGAGGTCCCTGATGGACTGTGTAGCTAATGTGCAAACTGTATTAGAGATCATCAGAATCCAGGTCATTTTGGGCACTGTTATATCTAGGAGGACATCCGCTTCTCTAAACCTTAGCATCCTCAGCTTTGAAATGTGAAGCATACTGGATAATACCCCACACCTATTGGGTGGTTATGAGGATTACATGAGCCCATGTGCTTACTGAGAGAATATCTTGAAATATTCATCTTTGAACATAACCAAGGGAAGCAGCATTGTTGTAATAATGAGAAGAACGAGAAATTGCCAGTGTTTCCAATTTTGACTTCCAGAACAGGTTGCTTTAGGAAGCCTTCCCGTGGGTTGGAGACATGAGTGGGGAAGGAAGAGGGACGTGTCAACAGTTGAATAGCTTTGTAAACGCACTTTGTGAAGTGAAAGGTAAAATTATGAAATGCAAATTCTTTGACTTAGCTAGCACCAGTTAAAATTGAAGTCAATGCCAAAGGCCATCAAGTTTGTAACAACAGAAGATACAGAAGGTTGAGGTATTGGCATGAGACTGAAAATATAATGCACCAAGCCATTTTGTCTTGTTATATAGTAACAGGAAAGGCTAGAAAATATTTGTCAGGCCTTTGCCTTGAACATACGAATAATTTAAATGTTAAGCCAGTTCCTTTGAAGGTTCTTCTCTTGCCATATTTATACTATATTCTGTGCCTTGTCATCATAAAATTCAGGAGTTTGTTTACAAGAAGCTGTTCTGTGAAATTCTACTTTAACTGTAATGGTTACTTGTTAAGTTCTTATTATCCCTAGTCCAAAATATTCATTTACTTGTTTGAGATACAAAATGACGTTGAATTATGAAATGAGTTACAATTATTCCAATAGAATAAAAAACTGGTCAGATCCTCTTGAGGTTGGAAAAAAATCATTTTTCTTCCTATTTCAATTACAATAAACATATTTTTAAACACAAATGCAGAATCTTGGTATTTTCCCCAATAAACACATGGTGTAAATATTACTAATATTTATTTGAAAGTCAGTAAGTCATCTGTAGTATCTTTCATAAAGCTTTCATAAATCATTAAGTTCATATAGGATCCTTCCATCAGTATGAGACTTTACTCTTTATAAAACACATAAAGAAAATTTCTTATATGTACCAAATTTTAACCCAAGACTTAAGGAAGGTGAGGGACAAAAGAACTGGCTAAGAAAGGAATTAGCAAACCATGGGCAAGGAGGTACAAAGGAGATTGGTGAAGAAAACCAACCTGCGCCAATCTGGCGTCCAGGCCAAGTGGGATCCTTGTTATAAAGTCTGGCAAAATCTTTTTCCCTTTCCTGTAGTCTCGCTGCCAGACCTAATCAAGTCTTAGACCAAATTCCAGAAGTTCACTAACAAGCAGGTGGAAACGGTAAAGCAAACTGCAGCTTGGAAGAGGCAGCCTCAGTTCCCCCAGCATCCGCCATGCAGAACACGCTCCCTTACAAGAGGATGGAAGCATGGCCGTGGGTCCTACAGGCAGACGAGGCTGTGAGACCCACTTGGGAGTGGAAAGGTGGGGCTGGGGAGCTCTAGACCTTAAATGCTGCACCATCTGCACAGATTTCAGGGTTGGTTGGTTCCTTCTACTTTATTCATGCAAGGTTGGTAGAGCGTTACACTATTTCTCACTAATCATATAGCTTAAACACCGCTCATTTCATCAATGCAAAATCACTCCTAACTATTCTTGATACTAATCAGACAAACCTAGTATTGGTTCTGATTAGAGTACATTACAGGCTAATTAACCACCCCTAGGGGGTTGAATAGAAATAACTTGTTCTTATGCATCAAAATACTCATGCTAAACTATTTTAGTATGATAATACTAATAATAAAGTCATCGTTTTAGATCGAAGGGAGGGGGTCACAATAATAATTTGAGAGCTAACATTTATTAAACACTCCCCATGTGTTAAGTATTATGCTACAGATCTGCTTTATCTTGTTTAACATTTGCGACAACGCTGTGACCTGTTTGGGTTATCCTCACTTTATACATGAGGAAACTAAGGCTTAGAGAGAATGAGTACCTCTCCTAAATTAGCATTAGAGCCTGAATACAAATCTAAGCTTACGTAACGCCAGAACATACTATTCGGGAAAGGAAAGGCATTCTGAACGCTGAACTGAGTGGTGTGAATTTAGACCCTTGACAAAATATTTTACAGAAAGTAACAATATTTCCACCATAAGTAGAGAAATGTGCAGAAATCTGCTCCAGTATTTCAGGTAGGAGAGCTTGAGGACATTAAAAGTGATTCAAAAGTTCAGATTTTAGGAGTAAAAGGTCCCTAATTAGGAAACTGAAGAAATGCAAAGGCAACGTTAACAATGCAGAAGAAATTGGCGAAGGTTCATGACCAACCACGTAAATGAGTTTTTATTTTCAACACTTTGAGCTTCCAGCTGTGTCTGGCAATAGAATGCCTAGTACAGTAGACGGATTTGGGGAGAAACTGTTCTCCCCTATCCATTGAGCATGGAGATGAAGACTGGCTCCTTGTTATATGCTCCATAAGGCAAATACCAGGAACCAAACAAACCAATAAATGCCAAAGGAATGACGGCACTATTCAAGTAAATGCTAAGCAACATGTACCACAATGAGAGATGGTGGAGGAATTCCCATCTGCACTGCAGTGTATTAAGTGCACTGACAGAGCACCTGCCATCTGAAAGGACATAGGAAAGGCACTTTACTGAGCCTGAGGATGAGGCAAGTGTCCTGGGAAAAGTGACCCTTGAGTCATCGTTGAAGAATATGCAGGAGCTTCGCAGATGAGAGGGGAGGGCGGTCCAGGTGGAGGAAAATCCACCTGTGAATGGAACTACAGGGTTTGGGGAGGAGTTGGTGGCCAAAATATAGACTGGCTCTGTCGTGAGCGGGACATGCCTGTCAAAGTAGCAGTCTCACACACGTTTGTGTCTTTCCACAATGTCAGGCTTTATTAGAACAGAGCCATGGATCTAGTCCTACTGAATTGGTTTACCACAGTCATTAACCAAGGCTCCAGCCAGAGGATAGTCTCCAATAGTCAAGGTAGAGAGGTTTCACATGAGAAGGTCATACAGGTTTGCAAGCAATAGAGTTAGGCAAGGCAAACGGTCTTCCCAAAGAAGGATGAGCGTCTGGTGTGTGGCGAGAGTCCCTTCGGCGCTGGGGTGCCTAGTATTGGGCATGAGGCCAGGCTGGTGAGATGGTCAGGAGGCGAGGCTTCCAGCGCTCCACCTGGGACAAGTGCAGGTGCGGCTGTGAGCTCATGAATTGAGGCCTGAGTGAGGAGCCATCAGAGAGCGCTGATCTTATACTCGAGACTGGGTGCGGTGCCCCCATCTGCAGTCCGATAAAGCCGTCTAAATGGTCACACTCCACCCTGCGTCTGGAGTTATCTGGTTAGGGCGTTCACTGGGAATGCCATGCCGTTCAGGGGATGCTTTGGCATGGCTGTCACTTGGTGACTGACATAGCTCTCGAAATTATTAGAGTCTGTTTTGTGCTCACAACACTCTATACAGGCCCGGACGCTGTCATGCTTTGAGTTCAAATCTAGGAAGTTTGAACTTTCGTGTAAACTATGGGAATGGGGCAGGGTGGGTTGGGGGACTGGTCCCTGAAAGATCTCATGCTAACAAATTTGCCATTTCTGCACGCCTAGATCTCTTGGAAACAAAAACACCACCCCTATGGTTTGAGGGAAATTAGGTGTTAAGGATTAACCCCCAAATGAGAACTTCTCTGATGGACTCAGAAGAATTCAAAGAGGATCATATCAGGAAAGGGGGAGGCTTAGAAATGTCTACTGCATCGATACCCTGAGCAAACTTGGAGTCCACAGGGCTACATAGACCCTCGTATTTAAAGCAGAGGGATCTTTCAGGGTTTCAGCCTCCGGCCATGGCACATTTTAATGGACGAGACTGTTTCTGTGCTTGGTGTATAAATCATGGAGGTCAGGGTCGTTTCTCTCCAACTCACCCACTACTGCGCCTAACCCCAGGCAGCCCACAATTAGGCACAGACATGCTATTATTAATGAGAGTTACACTGCTGTCTGATAGAAGTTCCAAGTCGCCAGTCAGTAAATCTATTTGCATTAAAATCTAAGGTTTCTTTCTTGTTTTTAATCCTCTGCTAACTGCCCTGCAGGAACAGATGTTGTTATTCTGAGCCTGGCATATTATTGGAATGACTTAACTGCATCTTCTCTTGCCAGCTCATTGTGTTTAGGGTTTGAAGACTTTGCAGCATTTCCTTTTCTTCTTTTGATTAAAATGATGTGCCAAAAACCATATAGATATCAGAGACCATAAGTCTTCCAAGACACCATCTTTGCAGGAGCAGAGAAGTTTCTCTGAATAGCAAGGCCTGCTCTCCCTGTCTTTTTTTCTTTTTTTTTTTTTTTCTTTTCTTTCTCTGCAGAGCTGGCTCCTAAATTGCTCTCCTCTGGTACAACTTGACATGCTGTGTCTAACCGGTAGTGACACAGGCTCACATGAGGGAGGGAGGGGCAGCCAACAGCCTGGAGATCCAGACCTCAGCATTTGGACTTCATGTATCTTTTCAACAGAGAACTTCTGTTTGCATATGAAACACCTAGGAGTGTCCCTCACTTTGTCTCTCTGTATAATCTCTGCCATTTTTCTTGAATCATGCAGCCCTCTCAGTCCATCTTTTGTTTTCCTACATTTGACGTAGGTGCAAGCGGTGTATTTTTCTACTGAAAGAAAAATTGACCATGCTAGCACAATGATAATTGGCCGTTGACAGCTCAACGAGGAGAGTGACTGACTTTCAGGAATGATGTGGTGAACTGGAAAGTGAGTTTCCTGTCGGAAGTGGGCAACCACTACCCAGCTTTAGCCAGTTTTTGTTTCGTGGGACTGGCTTACAGACAGTTTTAACAAATCTTTTGATTGTTTTTTGAGATAAACGTAAAATACATATTTTTTGGGAGAAATAGACTGGTTTTTAAATGTTGACTTTTTTTTTTTTTCCTAACTATGAGGAACCAAAAAAGATGGCTATTGGATGGATTTGGCCTGCTGGTTCCCTGATGTTTCAGTTATGATCCAAGTCCACCGTCCATTTTGCAGATGAGAAAACTGAGGTCTGGAGAAGAAAACTGACCTCCTCACATCACATCTTAGAATGAGCAAGAAGCAAGCAAAAGCAGGACAAGGACCCTGGTTAGGATCCCATCTATTAACATAGATGAATAAATGAATAGGTGGACTGGAAGGAGAATAAATGAAAAAAATCAATGAACATAGTTTCTTAATGATAAGCATCAATCAGATTGTGAGAATGGATTGATACAGGCATGGAGAACTCCAACTTCTGGCTTATTGTAGATTCAGATTAATTTAGTTAAATTAAGTGATTATCAGTATTAGAGTCTCATCAAAGTCCACATCTGTCCCCAGCCATTTCCCTCCCACCCCAAGAAAGAAACAACCTTTTGATTCATTAGTTTGTAAAGAGATATACACATGAATGTTTACTTTAGCAATATTTGGGTAAAAATGACTGGAAACAAAGTGAATACAACTCAATAGAAAAACCACTATATATACTGTAGTCCGTCTACACCATGGGATATTACACAACCACTGAAAATAATACATTAGAGTGATTCAGTGGACTTGGACGGCATTCCATCAGGCATAACTGAGTGAAAATATCAAGATGCAGAAAAGTATAGTATCCCTATTTTTAAAAATTCAAGCCCCTCAATATTTGTGTGTAATGTTTATTTGTACATGTATCATCTGTTTTGAAGTATATGTGTACAGAAAAATTACATATATATATATACATACATATATATGTGTGTATACATATATATGTGTATTTATTAATATAGAGTACCTTGCTTGGGGAGACTAATGAGAGAGGGAGAGGCATTGAGAAGAGAGGACTAACCATGCAAAAGAGTAAAAGTAAAAATGGCTTCTTTTTCAGGCACCGAGGAAGAAAAGTAACAGGGGATCTCAAGAGCAAAATGAGATCTGTTATGAAGCATAAAGTTAGATTGCTCTTGCTGCACGTCTGAATAGAATTGTGCACACTTTGACCCAGCTATACTTTGCATTTCCATGTAATAAACTACATCATTCTGTTTTATGTTAAAGACACAGTAAGAAGGTCACACAGATAATGGGCCATGCCAGTAAGATTTTATTTTATGCGCATGTCACTTTTTCCAAACAAGTGTCCTGGAGATGTAGAATATCCTAGTTGCTTGAAAAAGAAAATACTTCATTTAATACTTGTTTAGTTCATTCTGTAGAATTATATAGTGAGGTCCATCCATGATGTTGTCATGTCAGCCCACATGAGAACAGAACCCTCTGCCGGAGCTCAGACTCTGACTTACGAGGTCTGACAATTAAGTTCACAAACTTGTGTAACGATGTCGCTAAACTTTTTTGATATCAGAGGGATTATTCATTACGAATTTGTATCAACTGGACAAATAGTTAACCGAGTTTACTATTTGGAAGTGCTGAAAATGTTGTGTGAAAAAGTTAGACGACCTGAATTTCACCAATAATTCGTGGCTCCTGCATCACGACAATGCACCAGCTCACACAGCACTGTCTGTGAGGGAGTTTTTAAACCAGTAAACAAATAACTGTATTGTAACACCCTTCCTACTCACCTCATTTGACCCCCAATGACTTCTTTCTTTAACCAAAGATAAAGGAAATATTGAAAGGAAGACATTTTGATGACATTCAGGACATCAAGGGTAATACAACAACAGCCCTGATGGCCATTCCAGAAAGAGTTCCAAAATTGCTGTGAAGGGTGGACTAGGCACTGGCGTCAGTGCATAGCTTCCCAAGGGGAGTACTTCGAAGGTGACCATAGTGACATTCAGCAATGAGTTGTGTAGCACGTTTTCTAAGATGAGTTCGTGAACTTAATTGTCTGACCTCACATACATGTGCCATCCCCTCCCGCACTGTTAGTCCCGTCCTCCATCTACGGGGTACAGTTTGCAGCCTGACCTGAATCTCAGCTCATCGTCCTCCACCCTTCCCAAGGCTGCAGTGCAGCTACCTTTACTCTGTCCCATCATTTGCTTCCCTGTCTATTTTTCTTTCTACTTCCTAGTCTCCACTCTTTCTATTAAATTTCCTTAGTAACATCTCAGAATCCTCATATCACTGAAACATCCCCGACTTCTCCAACATTTGGGAAGGGCTGAGGTCTCGTTTTCTTTACTCACCTAAATCTCAGTGCTGCATCTACAGTATTTGACTAGCAGGAAACTCAGTCTTTGCTGTGAGTTAGCCTCCCTAAGTATCACCAAGGCCACCCAGCATTTGCCTTCCTCCTTCTGAATGGCAGTCCTGGCTCTCCCTGATCGCACACCATGAAACTGTTTATCGTAAAAATAAATATAACTCAGGAATATCCAGATGGAAGAGATACATAGGACAAGTTATGGAGAAAGGACACAGAGCTGCCATGCCCTCTCCGAGCTGGCCACTTTCCCTGACTCTCCACGTGTTCCATCAACTTGGAAGTTCTTCAAACCTCCATTCTTTTGGATTGTTATGGAGGCTTCATTACATAGGCATGATTGATTAAATGATTGGTCATTGGAAATTGATTGATGCCATTTCCTGGCCCTCCCCAGAGGTCTGGGGTGGGGAGGACGGGAATGAAATGTCCAACCCTCTAATCACGTGGTTGGTCCCCCTAGCAGCCAGCAGCCATCCTTAAGGTACTTTGGGGCTTTCCAAAAGTCACCATATTAGCATAACAAAAGACACCGTTAGGCTTTCATCGCTTAGGAATTTCCAAGGGTTTTATGAACACCAAATATATGCTTCTTAGCGTAAATCACAATATCACACCTTCATTTTATGTCTTTAACATAACACAGAATGATACAGTATATTATTAGGTTGGTGCAAAAGCAATTGTGGTTTAAATGGTTGTAATTGCAAAAACCACAATTACTTTTGCACCAGCCTAATACAGGGTTTCCTCGAAAATAAGATCTACACCAAAAATAAGCTCCAGTTAAGATTGTCAGCCAGATGGATGCATTTAGTACGCTGTGATGATGTTCCAGAAGAAGATGACATGACTGTATTTGAATAAATGTAGATTGTTGTACATGAAAAAATAAGACATCCCCTGAAAATACGCCCTAATGAATCTTTTGGAGCAAAAATTAATATAAAAAACCCAGTCTTATTTTCAGGGAAATACGGTATAAAACCCAGTCTTATTTTCTGGGAAACATGGTATATGACAAAAAAGTGTACGATTGGGTTGAAGTATGCATAGTAGTAATCGGAAGGACAGAAAGGATAACCGAACTTTATGCTTTGAAATTGATCTTATTTTGCTAGTATCAAGATGGCAGGGGAAGGTTATTTCTGGCATCAGTTATGGATTTTTTCAGAGCCAGCAGTATCCTTTTCCTAAGTCTTCCACTGGAACCCCTCTGCCTTAGTTCCCTTTCAGAGGCTCAGGTGTTTTTTCCTATAATTTGGTCCCATTCTGGGCCCACTTCAGTCTGCCAAACCTCTCAAGTTCAGTGGGCTCAGTGTCCAGTTCCTATATTCTCAAGTAAAATCCTCCAATTTTGATGCAAATGAGGCAAGGCAGCTCCACTCTCAGCTCAGTTGGGGTCAGAAGGCTGGGGAGCCTGGAAGATAAATAAAAGGAGTTGGACATCCCTCCCTAGTGATGTCTACACCTCAGTTCCTACCCAGCTGAAGAACCCCTTTATCCTTCTCCAATCAAATAAAAACCTTCAATTGTGAGGAAAAGTCCTATGGAAGTAAAATTTTAAATCTGAGAAATTTGAGCAAGAAGGCTTATTATTTAGGGAAGATTATTATATAATCCACAGAGCCCTATAAAGTGTATTAGGACAAAATGAGGGGAAAATGAGATTCAGGATATGAAAATTCTCTGTATTATCAGTAGAAACAGCCAGCTTTTACGGGGCAGTGGCTAATACACCTTCGTGAGATTACAAACGTTGTCTCGTGAAATTCCATGCTCAAACACTTAGCCTATTGAGTAATCACAAAGTTGTACATTTTACCCCAAATATTACGAGCCTATTGTTCACCAAAGCCCCTAAAATTATTTTAAGTTATGTAAGAACAGAAAAACTGAAAGAGATTAAAACTGAGTGATATAGGAGTCTCAAAAGTTATTAATATGTTTTTAAAAGAACATTATATAATGAAAATAAAGTAAAAGAAACATAAATAAGGAATATTTCTAGAGTATCAGACATGGCTGAGCAGGCAGAGTCATACAAAACATCACACACCAGACCTGTAAGATCAATTTCTGTGGCTCTAACCTACTTTTTCCCCGAAACTCTACTCTTTGTGTTCCTGGACCAAAGACCGAACCGGGTCCAATTACTCAATAGTTGCCAGCCAAAAGACAACTCTGGGAGGATTTTATGAGAATGAACGTTCTTTATTGCACGCCGGTAGCAAGGACAGACAGTGGTGGCGGGGGGTGTTTAGTTCCCCAAATCAGCGTGTCTGGGAACAAAGGATCGGATTCATCTTTATTCAGGAAAATCATATATAAACATCAAGGTGAACTTTCTCGTCACATGTACAGGTAGGGACACTCCTGCACCTGCGCAGTTAGAAAACACGCCTATACAAATCATCCTGGGCATCTCCCTGAAAAAACAAGTCTGGCAATTGTCAAAGTAGGGGATGGCACAGGTATGGAGGAAAGTTTAACTAATTAAGTCTCCACCCTTCTGTTAAATGCAGCAAATCACAGGATGTGGTTAGCAAACCTTATAACATTTCGGGTGCTCTAACTAGGTTTACAAGTTAATCTAAGCAAAGTTATGAATTCCAAATAAATTAGTTTATGCTAGACTACCTTTAAGGAATATGAGGTTAGAAAATTAAGTTGGCAAACTCATCCTAGAAAAAGTGCTACATACCTCATTGCTGAATATCACTATGGTCACCTTTGAAGTATACCCCTTGGGAAGCTATGCACCCATGCCAGCACCTAGTCCACCCTTTAAAGAAATTTTGGAACTCTTTTTCTGGAATGGCCATCAGAGCTGTCGTCGTATTACCCTTGATGTCCTGAATGTCATCAAAATATCTTCCTTTCAATATTTCCTTTATCTTCGGGTAAAGAAAGAAGTCCTTGGGGGCCAGATCAGGTGAATAGGGAGGATGTTCCAATACAGTTATTTGTTTACTGGCTAAAAACTCCCTCCCAGACAGTGCTGTGTGAGTTGGTGCATTGTCGTGATGCAAGAGGCATGAATTGTTGGCGAAAAGTTCAGGTTGTCTATAAGTTTTACACACAGCCCTTTCAGCACTTCCAAATAGTAAACTTGGTTAACTGTTTGTCCACTTGGGACAAATTCATAATGAATAATCTCTCTGATATCAAAAAAGGTTAGCAACATCATTGCAACAAGTTCATGAACTTAATTGTCATATGTGTGTGTGCGCACATGCGCGCACCACAAAATTCCCTGAGAAACTGCCTGTGTGATAATTTATTGATAAAATTGGAAAAAGCCAAAATGCACACTCACCACGACGATTCAAATTTGAAACACCATTTACCTCAACTACCAAGAGAAGAGAGAGGAAAGCAGAGAAGCAAATGTAATTCCTTGTTGTGCAACTTTGGCCAAAGTATCCATTTCATAAACTGTTACCCTTTAGGAGATAAGAGAGTTATGAGCAGTAAAGAAGCCTGGGGAATCCCTGAGGAAATTATTTGCTAGATATCTCAGAAAACTATAAAATTAGCCAATGCACAGGTTGTGAGGGATTTATTTAAACATGAGCAAAGCTCATGATGTTTCCTGAGAATCGAATGCCTCCCTGAATGTGACTATGAAAATTTTCGGCCAAGACAGGGTGCCCAGGGAAGGTTCTGGACGGGGGGAGGCAGCTAGACTTTGGGGCACTGGTAGATGCGTTGTGCTTTACGTTCCCAGCCTTCCCAAGCACTAGAAACCCAGCACCACCTTCATGGAAGCATTGTATTTTCCCAGGCCATTCAGCACAGCTTGGCAAACTTTATTTTTACAGGAGACAGATAGTGACTATTTTTGACTTTGTGGGCCAAAGGACTGCATACTATTTCTGTCACAGCCACTTAACACTGCAACTGGAGTGTGAAAGCAGTCACAGACAGGTGGCTTTGGTCTGTGGGCTGTACTTTGTGGATCCCTAGACTATAGATAGACAGGATAAATTTCAAGGTCCTTAGCTTGGCATTGAAGACTCCTGACTCCCAGTTCCTAACCTGCTTTCATAACCTCATGGACCATCATTCCTTCCAACAAAGAGTAATTAAGTTCCTGTCATGTTATGGGCACTGTGCTAAGCAATGGGGGTACATGGGCAACATGACAAAGTCCCTACACTCGGGGGCTTCCCATTTCTTGCCGGATCAAAAATTAAACAGACCTTGTATGAAACCATAATGGTGGATACATGTCATTATCCATTTTTCCAAATTCATAGAATGTGCAACACCAAGAGGGAACCCTAATGTAAACCATGGATTCTGGATGATGATGTGTCCTTCAGTGCAGGCTCATCAGTTGTAACAAATGTCCCCACTCTGGTGGGGGTTGCTGGTAACAGGGAAGATGGTGCATGTGTGGAGTTAGGGGGAAAGCTCTGTACTTTCCACTCAGTTTTGCTGTGAACCTAAAAATGCCATTAAAAAGTCTATTGAACATTAAGTATTCCAATTATTAATTCATTTCAATGATAATGAATTCTGTGAAGAAGACACACATGGGGCTATTTCTTCTTATAACACATCAGTCTAACCACCCACGTGCAATCTCCACTCCTATTTGTTTATTCATTTCTTACCCCTTCTTCAAATCTCAGCAGAAGTCCCGTTTCCTACCCCAAATCTTCCTCAGTTAATTCAGTCCTCATCCTTTGGTCAACAGACATTCAATCACCTGTGCTAACTGCTGGGGATTAGCAGTAAACAAGACGACACATTCCCTGTCCTCGTGGAGCTCCTATCTAGTCTTCAAGAACTCTCCCCCCTTGACCTGCACCAGTACTTACTGTTCATGGTGCATACACGATAAACTAACATGTATTGGATGCCAAAGCCCACTCTTAAAGGAAATTATAACGGATAGTTTATTCCACATACCTATTCCTCAGTGCCCGATAGAAGGAGAAAGAAAAAGATCAGGAAATAGCAAGCAGGAGCTCTGACTGTTCCAAAGCGACAATCCTAAATCCATGCTAAATAAATCAATAGATGACAAAAATTGGTGTCAGGAATACACATAGAGGGTAAGTGAGTTTTAAAAGTTGATAAAAAGAGATACAGTACTCTAGATCAGGAGCTGGCAAACATTTTCTTTAAATAGTTGAGTAAATAGTTGAGATGGAGTGGTCCACACATAGGTCTCTCACATATTCTTCTTCTTTTTTAAAAACCCTTTAAAAATGTAAAACCTGGAGCAGCCGATGGGCTCAGTGGTTAGAGCGCAGTGCTCATAACACCAAGGTCTCTGGTTCGATTCCCACATGAGCCAGTGAGCTGCACCCTCCACAACTAAATTGAAAACAACGACTTGACATGGAGCTAATGGGTCCTGGAAAAACACACTGTTCCCCAATAACTCCCCCAAAAAATGTAAAAACCATTCTTAAACTAGCAAAAGCAAGCCAGCAGGTTGCTGGCCCCTGATCTACACAGATGGAACGGTACAATGGAAAGCTGTCAGTTATTCCCATCTTTTTAATCTGGGGAGGTTCTGGGGAGGAGGCGGTGGTATTTTGAGACCTGGAGTGAGAGCCTGGCCTTGGCTTGACCACAAGGTAGCAGGGGGGCGGGATGACCTAATGGAAAGGAGCCGGGCGGGGAGTCAACAAACCTGAATCTGAGTCCTGGCTCTACCGCTATCGGGGTGGCTTCGGCCAAGTCGCCCCCGTGCCTCCAGTAACTTCTGTGAGTTATCGCCATGAAAAATGAGCAGAAAAGCAACTTATTGTGAGAATAAGATGAGATCATATCAGAGCACTTTGGAAACTGACAAGCATCCCAGTAAGACCTTGATAAAATTAGTAAAAGCCAAAAATGTAAGCTAAACTTGAAGATTCCAAATTCGAAATGTCACATTATTTAGCTAGCAAGAGAGGAGAAACGTGAGAGTCAAATATGATTCTTTATTATACGGTCTTGGCCAAGATAGTTATTTTATAAGCTGCAAGCCTTCAGAAGATAACAGAGTTGTGAGCAGCGGACAGCTGGGGATCCCTGAAGAGGATACACAGAGCCCATCGGAATGACGCCACAAGTGTGCGGAGACGCTCTCAGCCCTCAGGGGCCTCCCACAAGTCTTTGCCTTCGCAGTCTGTGTGAAGGGTGGTCTAGAGTCCTTCTCCCCTCATTCAGCACCCAATGCCGAGGTGCTATCAGAGGTATGTGTGGTCTGAGGTGGAAACCTGCTGACTGTAAATAAATAAAAAGATCCTGGAGACAGAACAACTTTTGGTTTACAACGTTTGGCTTTTAACTAACAGGGTCTGTAGAGCCCCTCGTCTATTTCCCGGAAAATATTGTTAAAGACAAAAATTAAATTTTTCAAAAAAAACCAAAGCCCCAAATTCCCCCGAAAATTTAGGATTAGAAAGATTATAACAGTCAGTCCACAGAATTCGAGAAAACTATCTACTAAGACCTTCTGATAGAATGGATTAAGAAAGACATTTGGTGGGTACACTCATGTTTGTTTCATGACACAGAGTGCCATCCGTCCAAATGACAATAAGGCAGCCCTCTGACTTCCCTTCTGTTGGCAGCCTTACTCAGTGTTATGGGTTGAATCGTGCCCCCCTAAAAGGATATGTTGAATTCCTAAATGCCGGTCCCTCAGAATGTGACCTGATTTGGAAATAGGGCCTTTATATAAGTGATCAAGTGAAAATGAGGTCATTAGGATGGGCCCTAATCCAATATGACTGGTGTCCTCATACAAAGGGGAAATTTGTACGCAGAGGCAAACATGAACAGAAAGAATACAAAATGAAGAGATACAGGGACAACGTCATGTGAAGACGAGGTGATAAACTCAAGCATCTAACGACCAGGCAAAGATAGGCAGAAACCAACCAGCGGCTCGCAGAGTGGCATGGAGCAGATTCTCCCTGTCAGCCCTCAGAAGGACCCAACCCTGCTGACACCTTGATTTCAGACTTCTAGCTTCCAGAGCTGTGAAACAATACATTTCTGCGGTTCAAGCCACCAGTTTGTGATACTCTGTATGTTAGCCTCAGGAAACTAATAGAAGGTACTTAAACCTTGTAACCATGGCCGCTCTCTCTCTACTGTGCTAGGAACACTTTTTTTGAGGCAGCAGCGCACTCCTCTCCTAACTCCATTCACATACAGTAAGAACATAGTTGAGAATACATCAACCTAAGCTAATATGGCTGCTCACAATTTCCAGGTTCTTTTTGGTGAAAACCAGCAAGTTCCAATGATTAGAGGTCTGAGTGGGCTCCAAGGTCTTCCCCCCACCCACATTATTGCCTGATGTATGTTACTGTGAAAGCACTGATTAAATGCTAGCACATATGAAAATATATACTAATGACCAGAAACAAAAACAGATACACCACTGGGTGAAATCGCAGCTTTCTGACCTTTAAACCCTTGATCAGTACTTAGCAATAAAATTTTTACTCAAGGTAAATACTGTAATTTTAAAGGCAGAATTCAGCAAAACATCTAGTCTGATCAGATATTGGAACCCTCTGTCAAGTGATGGACTCAGATTTGAATAATGTCATAATCTGAAGGAGCCATGGCAGAGTTGACTCAAGAAGTCCAACACCTGTCCTAAAAAAATAAGCCCACTGAAGAAACTAAGGAAGTTACTAAAGCATTACCTCCTAAAAAGAAGTTCACCCAGACAGTTTTATTTTCAAGTCAGTTCAAACTTTCAAGGAACAGATAATCCCCATGCAATATAAACTGTCCCTGACTAGTAAAAAATAAAATAAAATAACATTTCAAATGTCCACTACAACTAAGAATCATCTTGATACCAAAACTTCACAAAGATAGCACCTACAAAATGTAACTATAAACCAAACCAACTATGAACACAAATTCCAAAATGCTAAATAAAATAGCAGCCAACTGAATGAAATCATATATTAGAAGATCATCCATCATAATCAAGTAGGGTTATCAAGGAATGCTGAAACATTTTAACACTAGGAAACCAATTTACAAAGTACCTCATAGAGAGATGTGCAATAATCTCAGTAGACACTAAAAAAAGACACTACAATACAACACATATTCAAAATAATAACTCAGAGAAAAGTAGAAACAAAATGATTTCAACATGGCAAAGATCATTTGTCTTAAATAAGTCATGTTTTAAAAGTCAAACACTGGACACTTTCCTATTAGAATCAGGAAAAGGCAAAAATTTTTGCTATCACCAATATTGTTTAACATTTTAATGGAAATCTGGCTGATTCATGAGATATAAAATGGAAATAGTTACAATCATTGCAGAAAAGCAAAATTATTATTAGAAATATGACTATATACCTACAAAATCCGTGAATAACTACATAATTATTTGAATGTGAAAGCTTAATAAAGTACCCAGATAATATATATGGATACAAAAATCTGTAAATTTCCCATGGACCAGCCACGTGGAGTTAGATAGCATAATGAAAATGGTTATATTCACGGTAACAAAAAATGCAAAATATTTTGGAAAAGGCTAACAAGAAATGTACAAATTCTTTATGCAGAAAACTATCAAATATTTCTGAGACTTATGTAAATAGTGGCTAGCAGCACTACCTACAGACATGTTCGACTTCCCATAAGTATCACAAGAGAGGGGTCATGTGTGTTTTGGATCTTAATTAGACCCACAATGGGTAAAATAATTCCCAATCCACAGTACATGTATGCATTAGTCAGCTATCACTACGTTATGCTGCATTAACAAACAATACCACCATCTCAGAAGCTACAACAACAAAGGTTTATTTCCTACTCACATTACATGTTCTTATAGATTGGGTGTGGTCCTCCATGTTGCCTTTATTTGGGGACTTGGGATAAAACAGCGGCCCCTCTCTAGACATGCATTTGTTAGAGCAGAGAAAAGAACACGGGCAGATTAAGCAATGGCATTTAAAGCATGGTGCTTACATATGGCACATATCCCTTCTGATCATGCTCCATTGGCCAAGCAAGTCTCATGACAGTACCTGATTTCTTTGAGGTGGGAAAGAATAATCCTCTCACAGAAGAGACACACATAATTTTAAACAGTTTCTAATATATATATATATATATATATATATATATATATATATATTCAGTGTTCAATGGAATTATATAGATGAAGTCTTCAGTGGCTATAAATGAAAGATTAAATAAAGGATTAAGTAAAGGAAGAAGCAAAAATATAGGAAAATATGAAAACTCATGTAACAATGATAACCAAGATTGAACTAATTTTAGAATATGGTCAAAGTTTTCCCTAATATAACATCAATCAAACCAAACTACGAAAAATTAAACCATGCTGACATTTGCAGCATCTTAGAGAATATAACTAACGACATGTTGAAAGACACTTTATTGATTCCGCAGAGAGCAAAAAACTATTAGAAAAGGAGATACTGACAAAACCACAGTTACAGGAGGAGTTGTTAATATAACACCTGCAGGCCTGTCAGTTCAAGTAGACCAAACACACATATGTGGAAAAAGAAAATCCTGCTAGTTTTCAAAGAGTAGAAACAATGCAGACCACATTCTCACATTCTCTAACCACAAAGTGATAAACCCAGAAATTCATAACAGAAGTATTTTTACAAACACTAGAAATGTTAGACTCTATTAAATAACTCTTGAGAAAAAGTAGAAATCAAAAGTACAAGTGTACACTATTTTAAAAATTATGACCATAAGAACAGAATATATAAAATGTAGGGGTTGTGACCAAAGATAAACTAATAAAATTAATAACATTGAGATTTGATTATTTAACAAGAAAGAGGAAGAGTATGTAAACTAAGTATCCAATTCATTAAGCTGAAAGAGATCAAGAAAATAAATCTAAAAAGATGCAGTTAGAAGAAATAGATAAATATGAAATTATTGTTTTTAATTTATTTAGAAAACTAAAAAGTATTTAAGTTGATAAATAAAGAACGTTGTTTTTAAAAATAAAAAAATAATAGAACAAGGTCAATTGAACAAAAAGAAAATCATTAAAACCCTCTTAATAAAAAGGGATACGTAACATCTATATCAGAAATAAGGAAACGAATTTTAACTTTTAATAAAGAAAGAGCAAAAACACAAATATGAGCAACAGGAATATAAAAAGCAATGTAACTACAATAATAAAAAAGATTATTTAGAATTTATAAGAAATATTAATAACTATATGCTACTACATTTGAAAAGTAACGACTTTATGAAAAAAAATTCACTATTAAAAATTTCCAAATAAGAGGCCAAAAACTTAGACCAATAATGATGGAAGAGGACGTGTGGTGTGTGTGTGTGTGTGTGTGTGTGTGTGTGTGTGTGTGTGTGTGTAACAGTTAGTCCCCAAATGGTACCATTTGGGGATGCAAATAGTTCTCATGGATGACATTTTTCAAACTTTCAAGAAACAACTATTCAATACAGGTTAAACTTTGCCAAAATATTAAAACACAAAACATGGAATAACCCAAATTTTACTTAATAGAGCTGACGTAACTGTGATACAAAAACCTGAAGAGTTGAAGAAGTTAAATGTGTGAGCACACCCACGGAGTGCTGTGCAACAGTCAGAAACACAGCAACGCAGATGAATCCTAAACTCACTGGGCTTAGTTTAAAAAGTAAAAACAGAATGAGATCTATAACATGATAAATTAACAATGCACACCACATGACAATAATACACATTTTCAAAGGACTCAGTCAAATAAACAAATGCACTTTTAAAATGTTAAAATAGTTGTTTGAGGGGAGGCAGAAGGAAAAGAGAATAAATAAATGTGCTATAAACTAAAGAGTCTGAATAACTCAATCCTCTACACTAAATATTATCTGGGAAAAAAAACTGAGAAAACTCAGTTTATAGACTACCTCTCCTTTATGAATATTGACGCAGAATGTTAAACATTGACAAATATAATACACAAAAGCCAAGTGGAGTTTATATATTAAAGTATAGAAATTAAAGTACAGCTAAATGTTAAAATTTTAATTGATCAAGTTAAAAAGAGAAAAAAAAACATAGTATGACCTTGATCAAGATGCAAACGAAATTAAACAATTTTTCAACAATTAATCCCAATTAAAACTCTTGGAAAAACTAGTATATTTCCTTAAAACGATAATAATAGCCTACCTGAGACCAATATGCAAGATTATATGGAATGGTTAAACACCAGAAGCATTTCCATTAAAGTCAAACATGACATGAATAGTATATTCAATATCAATATAGTGCATATGAGGGAAGCTAAAGAGAACCAGATGAAAATCTATTAGAATTAATAATAAGTAATATCACAAATCAAATTATCAAAGTATTTGATATTGTAAACATGAAAGTTTTTCAAATTTATTGCAATTTTTAACTGCAAATTTAATGCAGTTCTTTGGAGAATATGATGGTATGGGGATTTTGAAGATTGGACAAGATTGGGGGGAAAAATTATAATGAAGAAAGTACCAGACACTAAAACAAAGTTTAACTCATAACTATTAAAATAATATGCTCAAAAAAAAGTTCAGTGCAAGAGGATAGAAAGTCCAGAAACAGCTAGGTAGGTATGGCAGTTTGGTACCATATTCTTGATCGTGATATTTCTGATACCAGGATATGACTCAAGAATTTTAAATTGCTAGGTTTCTAAATCAGATGTGAATCTCACAGTCAGTTGCATTTTAGAATCAAGGAAATAAATCACATGACATTCCAAATCAGTTAAAAAGAATTGGATATTGAACAAATGGTTCTAGGACAATAGGTTAAACTTCTAGGAAATGTCCTAGAACAAATGGTTCTAGGACAATAGGTTAAACTTTTAGGAAATGGCATAATGGTTTTCCTTATGCCATATATCAAAATTAATTCTGTAGGGTTTAAAAACCTAAATTAAAAGGAAGGAAGGAAGGAAGGAAGGAAGGGAGGGAGGGAGGGAGGGAGAGAGGGAGGGAGGGAGGGAGGGAGGGAGGGAGGGAGGGAGGGAGGAAGGAAGGAAGGAAGGAAGGAAGGAAAGAAGGAAGGAACAGAGAAAGAAAGAAAGACAAAATGCAAGTGTGTTTATTCTCATAAAACTAAATTATTTACCTGAAGAGCCTGTAGTAGATATTAGGCTCTATTTTTTTTCTTTTGTTTGATTGCCTAGTAAGTGAATACACCCTCCACTGCCATGAAATTTTGTCATTATGTAACTAACACTTGAAGAGTAGAGTCCCTTTTCCCACTGAAAACACAAAAAAGGGCCCAGTAATACTGGAATTGTGAAATAAAGTATTGATATACCCATGAAGTTCTGTATACCACTACAAATCATGTTTGAAAAAATAGATAAATTTGTTAAGAAATGTTCAAAATATAATGTTTGCTAAAAAATGGGATGTGATCAAAATTTTAGAATATATATTTATACATGCATACATATGTGTATAGGCACATATCATATAAAATTACTGAAAGAAAAACCATGAAAACAATAACAATGCTTATTACTATGTAGCAGGATTTAGGGTAATTTTTACTGTCTTCGATACTATTTTCTATTTTCTGAATGTCATCTGAATTTCCTCATCATCTGCCCACACCTGAATAGATCAGAGAAGTAACTACCCAGCTGGCTGGCAATTTATGGTAGAGCCAAAATCATGCTCAAGTAGAGATATGAGTTCTTAGTTGAATAAATCAGATTCTCTCTCTGAACAGTTTCAATTGGAAAATGTCACACAAATGGTATGTGGAAAGAGAGGCCATGAAATAGAAAGGGGCTGTGTGTGAGCCACATTAAGCCAAAATATAAGAAATAAGAAACTACATGGGAGAAGAAGCTAGTAGGCAGAGAAAAATTGAGGTTAGTAATTAGTTGTGAAAAGAAAACTAGACACACAGAAAGGGAAACAATACATGGAGAATAAAGATCCATGACTTCAGCTGCTTCAGATCCTACAAATGCTTTGCATCTCCTATCAGTCCTGGAGACCCAATAACACCATGACTATTAGTCATAGATGCTTATGAAACATCTTTTTCTCCTATTGACCTTTACAATTAAAAACCAAAAGAGTGAACAATATATAAAAATTCATGTTTTGTACAAAAAAATAGAATACAAGAGTCTATAAGCCCTAAAAAGACAGGAAACTCTCAATTGTTAGTGTTAACATTGGTTATCTCCAAGCACTGGAATTATAAGTGATTTTTTTTTCATTTTTATACTTGTGGCATTTTTCAAGTTTTCCACCATGAACATATAATACTTTTATAATCGCTTATAAAACAAATAAATGCTATTTTCGATGGCATGTGTGTGAATATGTTCTATTGACCTCACGCTGATAAAAAACCTTCATAAATTTCACCACTAGTTTCCTTGCTGAACAAGACCAAGACCTTTGCTGATATGCATCTATTTCCCACATTTTTTACAACTAAACCAAATAACCAAGTGTAGTTGTTCTGGGCCAAAGTTTGGATCCAAGGTCAATAGATTTTCCCTGCAGTGACTGAGTGGATCCAACATACTTAGAATGGTCACCCACTGACTCATGTAACAAGCATTAGTGTTCTGGAACCGGAAATGTGTATCCATCCTTTTGAACACAGAACGCATCTGTTTACAGAGTAGTCAGCTTGCTCTAAGAATCTTTATTAAATCAAGTTGTAGAAACAGGGCCTCACATGAGAGTATTCCACTTTTCCCCTGTGACACCACTCTGGCGTCAGAGTCCGTTTTCACCCCCGTCTTCCAAAAAGGAGAAGCAACCCCAAACAGAGAATTTAAAAGGGAGAGAAACTCAAGCAGGGCAGCCTGTGTGGAAGTAAGTGTCCAGCCTCCTTCTCCACTCTCTAAAACCTGCCACCACCACCCTGCCCAGATCCAATCTCACGTCCCTGTGCTGTGACCTTGACTCCTGTCAAATACTCATCTCTTCGGGATGATATAGATATGTGGAAGCTTGAAACGGTCCTAAAACTAAGGTGTATGAAATCTTGAATTAGACATTTAACCTTTTCAAACTTCAACTATAAAATGGGGGTGGAGGTGAACTTGTTATGAGGTGATCTGGATTGTTCCAGCAGCTCAAGGATCTATGCATAAGAAGCTATAAAAATAAGCAGGGCCTACCAGGGAGGACACAAATGCCATGATGCTCCCCAGGCCTGCTGCTGTCTCTGGGAATGTTTGAAACAACCCGGATGACACTCCTATAAACACACATACCCTTTCTTTACCACTCAGTAAAGCTGCTTTCTATGTACTTTTACTGTCTTTTGCCTACAGATTTGCTGTTGAAAATACACTGCCGAGAGTTGGAAGTTTGCTATATTCGGACGACCCTCCAAACTCTGAGTTTTGATCTTATTAAAATTTTGATATGTGTTTTCAAGACACAGCTAGCAAAATAACTATCTGGTTCTAAAAGTCCTGAACTTTAAAAGACTTCTCAAGTACCAACTCATGCTCCAAAGATAAATTTGAAAGGAGTGGAGTCGAAATGAATCATAAACATGTGGATTAAATTTCCCACAAGTACCCAACCTTTTGAAAACTGAGAGAAATATGCTCGGGGGGAAAAAAAGTCTTAATTCTACAAAACTCAAAATCATCTCTAAAAGAATGAGACATTTGCCAAATGCTTGAGTAAAAGGGGCAACACATCGATGTAACCTCCTTTGATCTGATCTGTAGAGTCGGGATAATCCAAATGACTATGTGCTATATTTTGCACATCCTTGTGTATGCCTGCCATCATGAGATACAACCTCGGGTCCCAAGATGATGTGAGAGCACAGAGCCCTGAGCCCACCCTGGTGCATGGTTTGCCCTTCTGCTCATCAACCCAAGAGCCCCACCCACCATGGGGCAACTCTCAGCACCATAATGGTCAGATTGGGTGTAAATTTCTAAATCCAAGTTTGTTAGTGATGACATAAGAAAATGAAATAGCACATTCAGCTGTTTAGATTTTAGGAAATGCTTGCTATAGCAATGCCATGGACAAAAAGGACCACATTCAGAAGCTTAGCACCCACCCTCCTCAGGGTTCCAGCCATCTTGGTTTTTTCTCTACTACTAGCAAACTACTCATAAGAATTTTTCGTAGTCTGTCTACGTTCTCATCAACTACCTACTGCCAACCCCCCTGCAACCAGGCTCCTGACCCAATATCCCCGTCATTATCTTTACCTTTTGGAAGCATTGGCCACATTAAACCACTGTCTACTTTTCTTCCTTGTTTCTGGGACAGAACACGTTCCTGGTCCTCCTCTTGTTTTCGTCATGCTTCTGTTCTTGCTCTTCTTGCTGTTTCCCCATCTCATCCACCTCACTTCCTGGCATGGCCAGCACTGCCTACCAAGGAAGTCACCTTGCTCACTCCAACCTCCAAGGGCACCTGGCACCCGGCCCCAATCCCTCTCTCCAACCTTATTTTTCTTCCCCTACTGTAGTTGACTCTCTGACTCAACTGGACTTCCTGCTCTTTCCTTTAATGCCAGAAGACTTCCCATTACAGTAGGTTCCCTCTTATCTCCCATCTGCACTGGGCAAAAAATCATACCAATTCACCCAGATTGCCCTTAAATGCCAAGTACTTCCTGATAATTGCCAGTGTGCACGGCCCCCAACAAAGTGCTCATTTCCTTCTAAAGACCCGAACTCCAGCACTATGCATTTTGTATTGTCCCTGCATTTACAGCTCTTATCCTGTCGCATATTACAATTCTTTGTTTTATCGCCCCTACCATAAAGCATGCTCCCTGAGAACAAGGACATCGGCCCACGTACTTGTGTATCCCATCAAGGGCCAACTATCATGCATACAGTGGTATTTGCTGAAAGGAGAGAGCCCTTTTTGCAGGGCATCAGCCTCCTTATCTACAAAATTGGCATGTTTCGTGGAATATGCTTTAAAGGCACTACCAGCGAAAGAGTTCTAAGGGTCAGAGCCATTCCAGCCATCCCTGCTTCAACTGGAAGCTGGACTACCAAGTGGGAATACAACCTTGCAATGGTGTAACAATGTAGGAATGAAAGCGTTGAGATTTGAGGTCTCATAATAAATATTTCATAAAGGTTCCCCCTATCCTTTTATTGTGACACAATAAAGTGTGCAGAGCCTAAAATTAATAGTGCTGTTTTTTGAATGAATCACACACTCCCATCGAACAGGGCAAGATAAGGTGAGAAGAGTCCCATTCCGCACACAAGCAACTTCTCTAAATAGCTTCAAATTGGTTTCCTAAGAATTGACCTATAAAAGTTGTTTTTTAAGCCTTCCAGATAGACTCAGTCTATTTTATAAACACTTCCTCAGATTTATGTCTGGCCTATAAAAACCAGGCTGGGACTTTAGTTGAGGGCAGGGAGAATCATATTTGGCTCTGATACCCTGGAGCTCCACTATAATGCTATTTGTGCAGCCCACGCTGGGGGCCTTCCTCCTAGGTGAAACTTCCTTATAAGGAGGTCTTTTTTTATACTTCAATAACTATCCCCACTTTGGAGAGCATCCAAGATGGATTGTCCTTATACCTAGCTCTATAGCCAAGAGAGATATAGTGAGGTCCCAGTTTATTTAGACAAAGCTTTGATAACCAGAGTCAACTATTCTTTCTCAGCCCAAGGCTTATAGTGCAGCCAAAAGTCTGTAAGGAGCAAATGCACTTGTAAAACATTGAGTTTGTGAGCACTTGGGGAAGCTGTCACCTGTAAAACTGCACAGGCATGTCCTGCCTGAGTCACGTGAGTTGTAAGAAGGAACTTTGGATCAAAGTCGGTGGCTGTGGTAGGTGTAAGGACTCCTAATGAGGTCACAGTGAACACTTCCAAGCCTTGAGGGAAATTAAGCCTGTTCCTGCGATCTCTGTAGGTATCAGTCACAGAGGACATTTTAGGATGGGAAGACAGGGGAAGTGTAATTGACGGAATAACAAGTATAATGTCATTGAACTCCCTTCATTTAGAGATTTTTTTTTTCTTACATTCCGGCCTGCTTGTTGTTCATTTTAGAAAGCTTTAATCAGTAACTGTGAACCCTGAAAAATCTTGTTTTCTGAAGTAGCTAAGCAGAGAAGAGAACTTGAACTCCATGGTCAGAAAATAAGATCAAAACAGAAGCTCTGTCTCCAGATCTAGATGGCACACTGAGGTCACAGTGCAATCTTTTCCTCTAGCCCCTAAACCTGGAATTGGCAGAAGAAAAATAAAAGAGCTCGTAATTATAGTAAGAAACAATGGTTTGCTCAGAGGACCAGAAATCAGTGGAAAATAATGAAAGAGAGAAGACAAAGGTAATTAGATGGCAGAAGAGGACAGGTGTAGCCTCCCGCTTCCCCCATCCCCTACTCCATGAACCCCCTCACCATCTTGTGCAAGTTTTAAAACCATAGCTTCAAATTGATTATGCACCAGTTCTCTACAAGACCCCCACGAGGAATAATCTCATCATGCCCCACCTCTCTGGGGATCACAGTTCCTTCTAGGTGTCCAAGCTAAACCCATCCTTGATCATTGGGACTCTTCTCCTCACATTTCGTATTCTCTCCAGACTGATCCAACTCACCACCCACCCCCTTGCTCTCTAATGCGCTCAACATTATCTCTGGAACTCCTGATTTTTGATCCGAAAGCAAAAGCTCTCCTATACCCTCAGTCTCTTCTCGGAAAGCCCTTGCCTTTTCCTTATCCAGCTGAAATCTTGGTGTGTCCTGACGATCCTGCTATTTCTACAACTCTCTTAAGTTAGTGTTTTCCTCCTAAATGCATATGCACTGAGATAAAAAAAAAAAATTTTTTTTTAAAGTCTTTCTTTCTCCCATCACCACTTTCAAACCATTTTTCCTGCTTCAAAAATCCAAACTTCATATATGGAAAGGTAGAGCAATTCTCCTCCACTATCTTTGTCACATCTCTAACACTAGTTCCACCACACTACATAAAACTGGAAGGATTTGCACCAAAATATTAACAGGGAGCATTTGCTCTTAGTGAGTTATATGGGTGATTTTTCTTCTTTGTATTGTTCTGTTTTACTAAATATGCATTACTTTTGTTCACTTTTATTATTTCCTTTTGTTTCAGTTTATTTCTTCTACATATAATTTCTTCTTTCTTTTGGTTTTGGTTTTCTCTTGCTAAATTTATGAGATGAATGACTAATTCATTCATTTTTCAACTTTCATGTTTTTTTTCTATTACGTAAATCTGAATCTCACATGTTTTGGCATATATTACAATAATTATTTATATGATCCTAATTACTTCATAATTTCCAATACAATTGCTTCTTTAGCCACTTCTTGTAAGTGAATTTATTTAGTTCCCAAAGATTAAGAGGTTTTCTTCTTACTTTTTAAAAAATGTGCATTGTGGCTGAGGGATGTGTTCTGTGTGATATTAATTCTGTGGTGTTTGTAGTCATAAGGTTTACGTTTGTAAATATAAAGGTTTTATGTGCTTTAAAAAATGGGGGAGACTGTGTCCAGGAATATGTATTTTGACATTAAGTCATCTTTGCTAATCATGTTGTTCATATTTGGTATAGCCTTATAAATATTTTGCCTTTTTTTTTCATTAGTATCTGATAGTGACATGTTAACATCTCTTAAACTAATTGGAATTTGTTAATTAGTTTTTCTTTGTAGTTCTGTCCATTTTTTTCCTTATATATTTGAGTTTAGGTCGTTAGACTAGAATTGCTATATCTTACTTGTGAATTTTTTTCACTTATCACTGAGTATAATCTTTTTTATCTCCATCAATGCATTTTGCCTTAAAAATAATTTTGTCTGATAAGAATTTCACCAACCAAATTTCCTTTGTTTAGTATTTTCCTAGTACATGATTTTTCTCCTCTTAATTTTCAACCTTTTTTTTCCCCCTTTCCTAGCTTTTATTAGGTGGATTAAATTATCTTCATTCCCATTTTCTTTTTCACAAGCTTGAAAATTGTACATTGTATTTTATTTACTTACATACTTAAAATGCATACTTAACATTTTTTAAAAATGGAAAAAAAACAAGCCAACAAAATACCTGTCCTGCAGGCCTTGGAAGGGTTCAATTCTGATCTCCCTCCTGCCATCTGCCATTTTACTGTTTAGTATTTTAACTTCTTATTTTTGACCCTCTCCTCCAAATTAGTCCCTTGTTTGTAAGTCAATGTTTATTTAGAGTTATCAAAATATTCACCAATTTGTTTCACACCATTGTAACTCCAATCCCTCTCCAATTCTGTGTGTTCAATTGTCTCCTTACTGATGAACACACTTTCATGGTTATTTTAGCAATGGTTAGTCAGAGTTTTCTTGAAAATGTTCTTATTTAGCCCTCACTCTTGAATGACACTTTTAGCTGGGTATAGAATTCTAAGATGGTGGCTTTTTTCCATTAGCAGATTGAAAGCATGATTACATTGTATTCTGACATATATTATTACTTATGAAAAGTCTGCTGTTAGTCCCATAGTTGTTCTTTTGAGAATATTCTATCTTTTATTCCCTGTGTTTAGAATTTTTCCCTTCCCAATGTTTTACAATTTTACCCCGATATGTCTAGGTGTAGACTATTTTTAATGTCCTGCTTAGGACTGTATATATTATTTTAATCTGAAGATTTTTTTTTAATCTGCAAAATTTTCTACCGTTCTCTTTTTAAATACTATCTCTCCTCCATTGTCATTATTTTCCCCTTTTGGAATTCCTATTAAATACATGCCAAACCTTCTCATTCCAAATTTTAACTTATTTTATCTAATTTAAATCTCATCATATCTCTGTAACCCATTCTGAGTGGTTTCCACAGATCTGTCTTCTAAATCTAATTGATCCCTTATGATTTTTTGTTTCTGTGTTTGCTTTTTGTGGCTATATTTTTCATTTCTTGAAGTGATATTCAGTTGTTTTTCAAATCTGACTGATTTTAAGAGTACCTTGATTTTTTTTCATGCTGCTCACTTTTTTCACTTTTAGTAATTTTAAACATATTTTATAGTCTCTTTTAGATTTTCCTATCTTTTCCAAATATTATAATATTATTTCTCCTATTTGTAATATTTGTTTTTTAAAAAACTAGAGTGGCTACTAGGCACTAGGCATTGTTCTTGGGACTTAGATTGCATCAGTGAACACAAGAGACAAAGTTCCCTGTCTTCATGGGGCTTGCACTCTAGTGGCGGGAGAGAGACAATATATAAGATATACAAAATACATAGAATGTCAAAAGATGCTAAAGCTAGGGAGAAAATAAAGCAGAAAAGTTGGAGAGAAGGAGTGAAGGCTACAATTTTAAATAGTGTTGTCATGGAAGAGACGTGTGTATGGTGGGAACAAGAAAACAAACCCTGCAGTTATCAGAAAAAAGAACACTCCTAGCAGAGGGGATTGTGATTTTAAATGCCCTAAAACAGGATCATTCCTTCCCTATTGGAGTAAAAATAATGATAACAGCATGATTGGAGGAACCGGAGCCAGGGGGATGGTAGAAGCTAAAGCTAGAGGAAGGACAAGTAACAAAGGGCATCAGAGCTCCTGTGAGGACTTTGGCTTCTATCTTAAGTGACATTGGAAGTCATTAGAGGGATTGGATCAGAGGAGTGACATGATCTGCTTTAGATTGTTAAAAGATAAATCTGGCTGCTTTGTTAGACTGAAATTGGACAAGGTCAGAATTAGGGAGACTAATAGGAACTATTGCAATAATCCAATCAAGAGATGATAGTGGCTTGGACCGGGATAGTATCTATGGAAGTAGTGAGAAGTCATCAGATTATGCATATATTTTAAAGATAGAGCTAAGAAAGATTTACTGGAAAAATTGGTATGGGGTGTGAGAAACACAGGTAACATCATCATTCAAAGATGACTCCAAAGTTTTTGGCATGAGCTTTGGAAGGATGCAGTTACCATTTACAGAGATAGGAAAGACTACAGGAGGAGAAGGTTTGGGGCAAGATCTGGAGTTTGTTTTGGAAACATTGTGTGCATTATTCATTACTGCATAACAAATAACCCCCAGAATTTAGCAGATTAAACAACAATCCTTTAATATCTCACAGTGTCTGAGGGTGGAGAATCTGACCTCAACTTACCTGAGTGGTTCTGCCTCAGGGTGCTCATGACATTGCAGTTAAACTTTCACCAGGACTGCAGTGAGCTAAAGGTGTGACTGGGGCTGGAGGATATGCTTTCAGAGTGGCTCAGTCACATGTCTGTCAAGTTCATGCTGGCTATTGGCTTCAGGCCTCAGTTTCTCACCACATGAGCCTCACCACTGAGCTGCCTGAGTGTCAAGAAATGGCAGCTGGCTTCCTCTATAGTAAGTGACCCGAGAGAGCAAGAGCAACCAAAAGAGAGGCCACCACACCTAATCTTAAAAGTGAAATAATGTCACTTGTGCCATACTCCATTGATCACACCAACCAGACCATAGTGCAATGTGGGAGGGGATACACAGAATGTGAATGACGGGAGCTTGGATCTTTAGGACCATCTTGGAGGCCTGCTGCTGCACATACTATATTTGAAATTCTTATCAGATACCTCAGTGGAGCTATCTTGAAGATAATCTGGAGTTGAGGACCATCTAAAGTTAAGAGGAGGGGTCCAAGCTGGTGATATAAATGTAGAAATGAACAGTGTAAGGGGAGTATTTAAATAATATCACCTAGGGGGTGAGATTAGATAGATAGATAGATAGATAGATAGATAGATAGATAGATAGATAGATAGATACAAAGAAAGATAGACAGATATGACAAGACACACAGACTGTCCCTCATGGTGTTTCATTCTTCATTCCCCACTCCCCAGGGAGATTTTTTTGTGCTGTGAGCTGTGAAACTATCTCTGTAGAACAGTATTGAGTTTGTTTATGTCGTATCCCTAGAGGTTAAATTTTTTTCTAAAAGAGTTTTTACATTAATTTCTTGGCTTAGTCTTCTCACACCAAATGATCTTCTGTCGTTTAGGTAAATACATTTGTGGTACAAGCCTGGGGTTTGACTTTCTCCAGGGTGACTTTATGTTTCTCCCACCCAAAGGAGCAATGTCCTTGCTGCTTCCCTGGTAGGTGGCATGGGTGGGTTACAAAGGAGTAGCCATTGGAGGCTCCAGGCTTCACTCAGGGAGGTCTGCTCTAGCTCCCCCTTTCAGCAGGCTGTTGCCCATCACTCCTGACCCACATGGGTCAGCCCTCAGCCTGGCGTCGTATATGTGGGTCTCACCACCCCTCATTGCTCCTACGTATTGTTCTACATGTAGCTCTTAATTTCTGTCACCTTGTGACTTCTTCTTTCTTTTAATTTGATTTGGGATTACAAAATATCTTTTATAATAATTTACCCAGAATTTCTATTTGCTTTTGACAGGAAAGGGATGTCTCGTCCAAGTTCGGTTGATCCACCATTTTGTTGGGAAGGCTTCCACATATTGCTTTTCTATTAGGAAAAATAAATACATCTAAAATTTCTTTATAAGAAACTTGATGAAACATTTTCTAGTTTTAGCTCTCTGTTACAATTCTATTGCCCACCATTCTCCCCATATAATTCCCAGACGCTATCTTAAATGCTTCCCACCCTAAAAGGCCTATTTCAAAAATTAAATTCTCATAAACTCTTCCCTTTGTTAGACTAGATTTGAGTAGCAATTCTCTCATCTGAAGTCATTTTTAAAAAGAGGAAAAATAAAAAAACTAGAGAAGATATTTTAGGCCTTCTATGGAACAAACTCTATCTAGTTCTTTCACTTTTTCTATTCAAGTCACATATATGTTGAAATTTCTTTCATAAACTGTGTTTACTTACCCAAAACTCTACTCTTTTTACATAACTATAAATGGTAAGAACCAAAGTTTCTTCTATCAAAGGTTTGGAGACAAAACACAATGAATAGCAGTTTAACTTTTTATTCAACTAAGAAAATATTATTTTCATTTATCATTAGGGAGAAATGCTCCTTTATCTTCAAATCATGAAACAAAATTATTAATCTATTTGGATAATTAGAATCTATTTAGATAATGGAACAGAATCTCAAAGCCCATTTACAACTGGCAGTAATTAAACATTGTGCCTGATTTGTAGAGCCTGCCACTTTACCTCCGATCTAGCCAATCATATTTTCAACAAACCATCTCATTTTAAATCAATTTGCAAAAGGAGGCTCTCCTCCTTTTTGAGGCTGGTTTACGTCATAGCTGCAGAATTTTGGGATGTGTTGGCAACATGCTTTCATGGCCCTCACACAGCCAGTAGCAGAAATTGAGGGTCCCAGAGTTCAAGCTGTAATATCATGCCTCCAGGCTGAAAAATACTCCTCCAGGAAGAAGCAGACTGAAGATGGGAGCCCGGAACCCCTCACATGTTCCTGGCAAAAGCCCACCCAACATGGCCCCATGCGACTGAATGGCCTCACTACCACAGTCTGCCTTGGAATGCATGATGGTCCATCTCCCCATTGAATTTAGTCACTACAGGAAGCCCAAGATTCTCCAGTGGTCCCTCATCACACTTCCACTCTGGATGTCACTTACTCCAACCCCATCTCTCATGCTTTCTCACCTCTGTACACTCATCCAATGCTAACAAACTCCCTATATTCGGAACCCTCCTCCGAATGTTCGCCTCACCTACTTGCTTTAACTAAAACCTAGCTCACCCTTGAGGACACAGTTTTCCCTACAGGCTTCCAAAGTGTTAACCACTTTCTCCTTCACATTCCTTATGCCACTGGATCAGAAGGTGTGGTTATGTCCTTCCTGCTTCTCACAGCTGTTCCCAAACCACTGTCTGTCTCTCCTCCCCAACACCCTCCACTGCAAAGCTCATGCCTTCAGATTTTACCCCTGGGTAACCCTCCATGCTTTAGTCATCCACAGACTTCTAGAAGACTCCCCTTTATTCCTTGAAGATTTAGTTCTTAATTATCTTTAATAATACTCTTGTCATGATTCCTGGTTATTATAATATCCTAATGTCGATCTTTCCAAAACACTGGCTTCTCGTATAGAACAACCTTGCCTCCAATTAAATCGTCCCCTGCCTTTTCTCAGCCTAGTTATGCCCTAGGCCTAGCTGTTAACTATTACTGCACCCATTACTCTACAATCCTAATTGCTGCTATTTAATGACTCTCTCATAACGGTCACTTACTTTCCTAGCTCATTCTTTTGAATTATCCCCAACTCCAACAATCCTGCAACCCCACCTGGACCTCCGTCCATTCATCCAACAAGCTCTCTCCATCCCTCTTCTTCTGTCATCCTCACTTCCCCTCTTACTTAGCTTAGATCCCATAGCCCATCATTATCACTCACTTGCATATTACCTCAACTCCTTTCCTTCACCTCTCTTTATTTACTGCCCTCTTCACTTTCTCTGAGCCTGAACCTGTGCATCTGAACATGGCTGGAGAAAGACATCTGATCACGATGACCAAAGTCACTTTAAATTAATGGCCACTCATTTCAAGTGGGTACTTGGTGCTGCTCAGCCATCACACCATATTTCCCTGATCCAGTCGTTTGCCCATGCACCTAGGCGACTATCACCTCTGTCTTCAAATTTTAAACATCCTCCTCTATTCTTCTTTAGTGCCCTTGGTTCTAATGTTTCTGACAACATAAAAGAAACAACAACTAAAAAAACCTCTTCCGTATGCTCTAACTACCCCATCTACCAACCTACTTATGTTATTAACCATTAAAACCTCCTTCCCTTGCCTGACTTCCTGTTTACATGAATTAATTATCTGGATAAAACAAATCCTTCCAGTAGGTACTGAATCCCACAACTTCTCACCTATTCAAAGCTATCACTTCAACAATTCTGCCTTCTCTCCCCATCATTTTTTTTTTCTTTTCTACTGTATGATCTCCATCAGAATGTAAAATGCTATATTATCTCCCATTTTTTTAAAAGGAATCTCTCCCTTGACCCCATATGCACCTTCAGTGACAGTAATTTATCTGCTTCTCTTAAAAGAAAATTCCTTAATGGTTGGAAATACTGAGTATGGACAATCACCCTCCCAGTCCCTCTTGAATGCAGTAGAATCTGGTTGTCAGCCCATTTACTCTCCAAAAATGTTCATAGGAAAGTCTCTACTGACTTCCATATTGCCAGAAACCGTGGTCAGTCCCCAGTGCTGGTACGCAACACAGATTCCTCCATCCCATCCCCAAACACTCTTTTCACTTAATGTCATAGAATCCACTCTTCCTGCTACTGCTCCCCGGGCCCTGCAGTTTTCATCTCTTCTACCTCTTCTGCTTCACCTTTCCAGCCTTTAACTGCTGAGCCACCAAAGGATCAGTCCTGGAGCCTTTTCTCTTCTCCAGCTCTATACAGTCCCTAGCTTATTTAACCCCAAATTAGGGTTTTATAGACCATATATATTGACAACTTCCTGAACTCTAGATTCATATCTCCAAACACCTATTTGCTATCTCCACGTGGATGCCAAAAATTATCTCACACTTAACACATCTTAAATCAAACCCTTGTTTCTATCTCAGCAAAACCTATTCTCTCTGACAAATGGCAAATCCATTTTTTCAGTTGCAGAAGTGGAAAGCCTAAGCATTATGCTTCCATTTCCTCTTGCTCTCACACTCCATATCCAATCTATCTACAAACCCTTTGCCTCTTCCTTGAAGATGTGTCCCAAATCCAACCACCTCTCACTCCACTTCTATTACTACAGCTCCGGTCCAGGCCACTGTCAGTTCTCCCCTGCACTGGCCTCCCTGCTTCCACCCTTGCCTTCTTCAATCTATTCACAACAGAGTTGCTAGAGAGATCCTTTCAAACTGTACATCCAATTATGACACATAGCTACTCAACCTCACTGATGGTTCTCCATTTTACTTACAGGGAAAACCCCATAATCTTTCAGATCTCTCTCTCTCTCTCTCTTTCTCTCTCCTGGCTTCTGTCATATGGGTGGACTCCTGTTGTTCTTGGAACATGAGGAGCATTCTTCCATTCTGTCCTCCGCTTGGAAATCAGATATCTGCATGGCTCACTCCCTCAGTTCCTTCAAGATCATAGTCAAATGTCATATTATCAGGCCTCACCTGAGCACCCCTATAAAACCGCAGCTTGCTAACTACTTAACCCTTGGTATGGGTTGAATTGTGTCTCCCCAAAAGATGTGAAAGTCCTAACCCCCAGTGAATGTTTTGCAGATGGTCAAGTTAAGATGAGATCATTGGGGTGGGCCCTAATCCAATATGACTGATGTCCTTATAAAGAGGGGAAATTTGGACTCGGAGACAGAGACACAGGGAGAGCACCATGTGGAGATTGGAGTTCGGCTGCCACAAGCCAAGGAACTAACAGAGAAGCTAGGAGAGAAGCCTGGAACAGATCCTGCCCTGGTGCCTTTAGGGGAGCCTGGCACTGCCAATCTCTTGATCATGGACTTCTGGCCTCGAGAACTGTGAGACAATACATTTTTGTTGGTTAAGCCACTCAGTTTTTGGCACTTTGTTATGGCAGTCCCAAAGGAAACTAATATAACAATCCCCCTTTCCAGATTTCTTTCTTTTCTTTAGACCACACAACCATCTGATATTCTATTTGATCTGTATATTAACTGCCTTCACCAAGAATTATTTTCTTATAGAAGACAGGAAGGAGATACACACACACACACACACACACACACGGTGCCAAAAAGTGTATACACATTTTAAGAAAGGAAAAAACTGTATTAAAATTGTAATACTCAATATATACTGATAATAGATGAATACAAGTCACGTTTGACTTCTGCACTTACAAGAGGTGCTCAAAGTGGTTACCATCAGCGTAATTTAATGCAGATTTTCCTTTCTTAAAATGTGTATACATGAGGGCATGGAGGGCAGTCGGTGACCACAGGATGGCCACGGGGTTTGAAAATTAATCTGGGGAACGTAATTTGGTGGTTACCAGAGCGTAAGGGGGTTGGGGGGTGGGGGATGAGGGTGAGGGGGATCAAATGTACGGTGATGGAAGGGGAGCTGTCTCTGGGTGGTGAACACACAGTGTGATTTATGGATGATGTGATTCAGAATTGCACAACTGAAATCTATGTAATTCTACTAACAATTGTCACCCCAATAAATTAAAAAAATAAAAAAATTAAAAAAAAAAAAAAAAAAAAAAAAAAAAAAAAATGTGTATACATTTTTTGGCACCGTGTGTGTGTGTGTGTGTGTGTGTGTGTTGCTATGTTCTCAGAGCCTCAAGAATTGCCTACTACCTAGGATGTGCTCAATAACTATTTGTTGAATAAATAAATAAATGAATGAATGCATTCTTTCAACAAAATTTGACTGCCTAATCATTATATGTAAAGAACTGAGCTAACACTGTGACTTCCTTGTGAACAAGAAAAGAGAAATATGCTGAGACAGACACACGTTCTGTCTTACACTTTATGGTCCACCCAACCTCAGGATTTTTTCTAAACTCTTTAATAATTAACCTGAGGATTCTTCCCCAAGCAGTCATGCTTCAATTGTTCTTGGTTTCCAGACTAAACTAACCATTTCCTTGTTGTATAAAAGAAGATATGGCCCAACAGTGCTCTTATTTTTATTTTCAATTATGCCCCAGGGCATCCTGTTAGCAAATAAATCTCCATTAACTTTCTTTTCATTTCTGTTGAATCTTTAATGGACCATTCCCCAACCAACCTGCCACCCTTCTCTCCCATACCTTCTGTGTTGAAAGTGTTTTGTTGTTGTTTTTTTCCCACTCCTCCTCTCCTTTTTATAAAACTTTAGCTTTGCCTGCAGATTTCCCAGCGACATCTTTTCAGGAGCACCAGCCTTTTAGTTTCTTAAATTCCCTCAAGATTCCTGGATTAAGATGCAAAGATGAAAATCTGGTGAATAGAAAATACTCTGATATAAACTTGACGGAAAAAAAGGAGAAATGTTGCAAACCTTTCTCCATAACTGTTTTTTCTCAACTGTATTGCACGTTTGCAACTTGGTTCTTATCCTCTGAAACTTCTGGGAAAATCAAATCTTAAATCTAAAAGTCAAAATAATGCATGTCAACTGCCATACCCCAGTTGTACCAGCAGCTAGTTTGTTGAGTCAAAAGTTACTTTGTTTTTTCCTAGTTGAGAAATCATCAAAATGTCTTTAACAAGGAAATGTTTCCGTATAGACTCAGACAGGCATTCCTCAGAATCCAACCGAAAAATGTTCCCTCCTCCAAGCAGCTTACCGAGATTGGATCTGAGTTAGATTTCTCCCTCTGTGGTATACCAAGGACACTGAGTTTAAACACTCTGGACTCAATCACATCTGCTTTGGCTGTTTTCCTCTACATGCCATCTTGCACTTTCTAAACAATAAGAGGTTTGAAGGGTGAAGTCACTGCATTTTTAAACATTCTTCACAATGCCTTTTACAGGACAGAGTAGAGTCTCGATAAAGATTTGATAGGTGAACACAAGAATAAGAAAGGTAAAACTGAAGGAAACAGACTGCCTTACCATCTCAAGAAAAACAAATTACATTCTGAATTTGAGATTCCCTAAGGGTGGGATAATCTTACCAGGACTCCATCACCTGCACTTCTCAGAATCCATTGCATTTCTGCACAGCACACTTCATCATGGAGGTCAAATTCCACCACCACAAATTCCAGAGGACCCTCTACATGGATCTCTTTTACTGTAATTTTGTTGCAAATGTCGACATCACTCCAGTGCAGCCTTCCTTCACAAAGTTCACAAAGGGCCGCAGCTGAGTCTAGCTCCCCCGAAGCAAGAGGGACTATAGATGAGGACAGAGAACAGTCTCGGGCTTCTGCACTTACATGTATAGAAGTAAGAGGACCCCACGCAGGAGAAAACCGGCCCCTGGTCTTGGAGAGTAGATTTCCACCCCTGTTCCTGCCTAAAGTCTCCATCCTGCTTTCCTGGTAGAATAATGTTTCTTTTAGGAGAAAACTTACCTACCAAACAAGGCAGCAGAAAGTTGGGTTTGACAACAGTATTATTCACAATAGCCGAAGGGTGGAAGCAACTCAAAAGTCCATCACAGATTAATGGATAGAGCAAAAGGAGGTCTATACATACAATGGACTATTATTCAGCCTCAAAAAGGAAGGAACTTTTGTGGCATTATTCCAGTTTGCAATGCAAGGTCCACTAGCCAGAACTTTAAATGATTCTGAGCTCAAAGCAGGTCTTGTACAGAGTGCCTCATGGTCTTAGTAATATTCCCTCATAAGATCCCATCTTTCCTCACATGAAGGTGTTCTCTTAATTATAAATTAATTATACAGTGTAAATAATTAAAATAGAATTATAAAATATATTATATCACATACATCATATGTACTAAAATTATAAATAAATAACTATTAATTATAAATTATCACCCAGAACATTTCCTGCAATCAAGTACCTCCTAGCAACAAGCATACACATATAGTCATGTTTTCTGCATGTTAAGCAAAGAAACAAGGTCCTTTGTTACCCTGAAAAATTTAAATGGCCACCGCTCCCAGTGTCCCCATTGCTTTCAGACTTCCTGCTAACCCTGGCTCAGAAATTAGGTTTGCAAGTCAAGCTGTCATTAAGCAGCTCTTCCTACCTCTGCAGTAGCAAGTGTCTCCGATGAAAATGGACACCCAGATAGGACCCAGCTCTTCATCCAGGTCTTCTTGATTTGCGAGGTTCCTGGTCTTGCTACTGCTTCTCTCGGGGTACCTCCAACACCCCTTTCAAATGCCAAACACAGTTTCATCTTCTCTGGTTACAATCTTAGTGACATAACTCAGGAAACACGTACAAAGATGAACGCATGTGTTTAGAAACTGTGACTTGTATCCAGACCCAGCTTCCAAAACTATCATTTCTCCTTCCATATTCTACTAAACTCACTGTCCCTGAAGATGACTTTCCAGTTAATGTTTCCTGGACTTGTGGGTTTAGATTTTTTTCAGAGATAGAAGCATCCCTGCTCCTTTCAGAATTATATTTGAAATACTTTCTGGGCAAGTAGAAAATTTTACATAGAACTCTTCCTTCTATACAGACTTTTCAAATCACATCGAGAGGCGAAACCTGTCAAGTGACATGAGCACCCTATCTTAAACATATAAAACATTCTTAATGAAACTTTTAATTTTTACAATGAAAAAGTAGCCTTAAAAAAAATGGAAAGTGTAGTGGTGATGTTGCTGCTCTTAGTGATTAATATTCTGGCTTTTCTTCACAAGATCTTTACATCTCTATCCTTCACCCGTAAGTAAAAGAAAATTAAAACGTGTTTATCAGGGAAATAGGGACAAACCCAAAGAGATTGACGTTAGAAAGTATTTAAATACGTAGTACTGTACTAGAATATCTGTCACTAAAATAGAATCTAGATATGGGTTATTACTGACTGTCACTTCATGACTTCTGGTTTGTAATTTTAGCACTTATCAGGTTCTAGTATTCTCCTCAGCAAGGCCTTGTAACTGGAGTACACTGCCACCAAGTGGTGGTAAATGCAGCGCTCATGTTAAAATAAATAGTCTGCCTGAGATCAATGGGGCATCTATTCAACAATCATATAAACATATTGTCTACTTTTGAATAGCAAAAATATGACTTTATCAGAATAGTTGAAAATTATAAAAATATTTTCAAGATAATATAAATCAATTTCAGGGAAAAAAGAAATCTATGTGGTAACCACTATCATTTAATTCCACACAATTATTAATCACCGACTGGTTTTAAGGAAAGGTCCCAAAGATAAGCAAGACCATAGTCTCTGAACTTCCATTATTAGACATGCACACAAACAAATGATTCACGACTCAACAAATATTAACAAGCACCTACCATGTGCTGGGATGGTGTTAAAATGTAAGGGCTATAAGAAAAGTACTTAGAAAATGCTATGAGGACACAGAGGAAGGTGAGATTGATTCAGACAGGCTGTAAGATTCAAAACAGATTCTCCAGAAAGACAGAAATTTGTGCGTGGCTTTGAGCCATGGATAATCTTTTGAAAACTAAAAATGGCAGAGACATACGTTTTAGACAACGGAATAATACTAGCGAGGCACAGAAGTAGAATGTGTTTTTGGAGAAGACGAATGGTCTGGCTTTTCCGGATGTGGAGGAGGTGAATGCAGAAAGGTGAGCTGGAGCAAGCACGTGAAGGACCTGGAACACATATTGAGAAACATAAATGGTCCACCATATGCAATGGGGAAGACTTTGAAGCAGAGAGATGAATGGTCATGTCTGTGTATCAATAAGAATAATGAGCTGAAGTTTGGCAGACAAGAAAGAAGCAGGTCTGGCTGCTTAGAGAACAGGGAAGAAGGGCTCATTCTAATTTTATATGAGGACCCCAACCTTTTGCAGCACCTTACCTTTCTGGGCGTTTGAGATGTGTAGGAAGGGGAGAAGAGAAGGGCAGGAAGAGAGTAAGGGAGGGCAGGAGAAAGGAGGGAAGCAGTTTGATGAGAGGGAGCCTACATGGGCCCTGTCCCTGCCCCCAGCTGCCAGCTGCCTGGGTTGCATCCAGCAGCCATTGAATCCACGATGCCAGACAATAATTTGAGTTCAAACGTGCCTCAGGTAGAAATCCTCAAAATCGATTTCTGAATGATACTGCACCCGGAACATACAATAGCACATTTTAAACTGCTTCTTTAAATGGATTTTGAGACTGGCCTCCCTGATCATGATTGAAAAATAGCAGTTGACATGTCATCACCGGGCTGATGATTTTTTAAAAATGGGGTGTACTGAGGGCTTCCTTATACACATACACACTGACTGGGTAATGAAGCATAAAAACTTTAAAAGCACCATGGAGAAAAACGTTCTCATTGACTTCATTTACGACTGCATTTCTTTTCCAGCAGACTCCCATCACAGACACATGGGGGGTCCTCTGCAGATGGGGGTTGATGCCCTACAGAGAGAGGAGGGAGTCTCTGGGGCAAAGACAACATACACAGTATCTGGAGGATTTCTACCTCTCACCTCAATTCCCCCCGTCCCCACAGGGCCCACAATCAGAGGCTCGGTCCAAAGTCAGGAAGGTCAATATCTGTTTCCTGGAGTCCACCAGTGGGAGCACTTCAGTGAGATTGTTTAGGGTAACAGAAAATCCCAAAATCGAAGGCCCCTCTTCCAACGTCCTCTAGCCTAACCTCCCCATAGGTGAGACTGCCCAGACTGGGCACATAACCCCAATTAAGCAGTTACCCTGTGAGCACTTCCTGCAAGGGCCCCACAGAATTCTTCGCTGAAGAAAGTGAGAGGGGACCGTAACCAAGTGCTACGAACTCAGGCGAAGGCATCCTGGCCCGGGAGGAAACTAGGGACGCACTCTTCTTAGGACGCTCATGGTCCAGGTCCCTGGAAGGGCTTCTGGGGAGGTGGGGCCTCCAAGAGAGATGATTATTGAGAGTCAGACTGTCCTAAACCCAGATCTGCCTGAGCCATGTTTGCTGAGCAGGTCACTTCACATCTCTCAGCCTCGGTTTCCTCATCTGCAAAACTGAGGGCACTAATGCAACAGTTCAGTGAAGCTGAAGGTTCTGGATGTGAGACTGGTGAGCCCTTAGAAAGGGGGCGTGGTGTGCACTAGGATTCATCCCATTTAAGAGATGTCACTAGAACTGAAATTAGTGGAGTGATCACATTGTAAGGTATAAAAATGTGGAATCACTATTTTGTACACCTGAAACTATTATAACTAATCTAATAGTGTAGACCAACTATACTTAAATTTTTTTAAAAAAAAGAGTGACCGTGGAGGTGGAGTACGGTCTGGTGGGCTACACCTGCCCAGCTTCGCTGCCCTCTAAGTGACAGACTTTGAAGAAACCACCAGGTTGGGGGTGAATTTTTGGTACACATAATCAAGTTTTCCACAAACTTTATCTGCCTGTGTGTGCATGCATGGGAAGGATATATTGATGGAGTATATCATTTAGAGTAATACCCAAGATTCTGCTGCCCTGATCTGCTTTTGTACACCAAGTCCCTGCAGGAGATGTGCAGGACTCTTGTACATCACCCTGCCCCCTAGTACTACTGGGAGTCCCCTATGGTAGCCCCTGCCCAACTCCGGTCTGCTGATGCCTGCATGGGCCATTTTCTCCCTTCCCACTTTGTGGGGGGTTAGGGAGGGACTGCATGCAGGGACCTCATCTCTACCCTCTGTGTCACACACAGGGCAAGCTGCCTCATTAGTCCACTGGTCACACTGGGCAACCAAGTAGCCACAGGTGAGAACTGCCTTGAATTCCCTACAGAAGAAGGGAGACTGCCTCTACGGTACAGTAAAGATGGCCACAAATGCTTTGACCCTCCTCCTAACCATAGATGAGTCTACTTCCTCTCCCCTAGAATCCGGGTTGGTCTGTGATGTCATTCCAGCCTGTAGCAGGACTAGCAGCTTCTGCCTTGGTCTCATGAAGCCCTGGGCTGCCATGTTGAAGTGTGGCTACTCTGCTAGAGAGACCACATAGAGAAGCTCCAGAGAAGGAGAGGGACTCAGCCCATCCAAACCAGCCAGCCATCCCTGCCTAAGTGCCAGGGATGTGAGCAAAGCTCTCGTGGACCAGACAAGCATCAGATCAACATCGTCAAGTGGTCCGACACCTTCAAGGGCTCCAAGCATGCCTCTTGGAGCCCAAGGATCACCCAGCCATGCCCTGCCCAACTCGTGACCCACTAAACCATGATAGCTAATAAAATGGGGTTTGTGTTAAGCCACTGCGTTTTGAAATAGACCGTCAGGTGGCAACAGATAATCAAACCAACCTCTTTCCCTACTTCATTGTTCTGTTTTCCACCAACATCAAAACAATGTTGTTTGTGTCCTGACTTAAGACTTTAGGTAACTGAGGCTTATTTTACAGCCACATTCTTTATTAGAAAGCCACACCTCCCTCACACATCCAGCCATGGGGAGATTGGGCTAGGAAATTAATATAAGTAAATGGTCTGTTCTCAGAATTACCCCGTCCTTCCAACACCTGGGAGTCAATTCAAGGCAACCATGAGTGGATCTGACCCTTGAACTCCCTCATGATAAATTTTCTAACCAGAGGCTCCTTAGACTCTCATGCAAAGGCTCCCACTGGAACAGTCCTGAGTCCCAGTGGAGGACACAGCTCGGGGTTAATCTGGGACCTTGCTGTGCATTCTTTGCTCTCTGTCCATCAAGAAGTCCTAACAATGCCCAAGCCTTTCTCTGGATCCAGGGAGGCACTCCTTCCTCCACCTCCATGTCTCTTGTAAGAGAAATGAGGCACCTCGTGGGCCTCTTTCCTCCAAGATGGGCCTGGGTTTCAAGGACTTTAAAGGGTGCTGCTAGCACAGTCCAGGCCAAGGGTTTTCAATAGGTTTTGGCACATCAGCTGAACACGTTGGAATATTGTCAACACAGATTCTAGAGCCGCTCAGGGCTGTGCACGGGGGAGCTGCAGGTCAGATAAGATCTGTCTGGCACGCAGCCTGTATGCAGAGAAGCATGAAGTCCTCTCGACTCAATTCCTGTCCATTTCAAGATAAATAGGCTATCTGGGTAAATAAGGTCTTTTACAGGAAGTTAGAGCTAGTGATGCAGATATTGACAACTATATGTCAGATTCCCTCCATTTGAGGATTCAAGGCCTAAATATTTATTAGCTTAGAACATGCTGGCATTTCCATGGAACTTTTAGAGATTTTATGCTTTATTGTCAAGTCAGTGTGTAGGTTCACAGGGAAGCCCTCAATCCACAGTGACAAAGACACACACCATCTACAGGATAATGCAGATTCGGGAACAGAAGAAATGACATAGCTTGTACTAATGCTGTATGAATAATACAGTGGTTTGCCGTTTTTACAGCATTTTCACTTGCTTATTTCAACAATATGGCAAGGTAGCTATTGTTTCCTTCCATACTACAGGTGAGAAAACAGGAGTTCGTAGAAACTGTGACCAAAATAACATGTGGCAGAGAGGGAATTCACATATAGCTTTTCTAAAGCCAGATCTGTGCTCTGCGTTCATCAGTCCACCTGTCGTGAAATAAGAAGTTTGGTCCTGCCTACCCAGAATTCTTGTCCTCGTCTTTCTATGCGAGCATTTTATTTTCCTCTGGGGAACACCCCTTGCCTTCATAGTGCAGTCCTGATGAGAATATCAGTCAAAGTTTCACCACCCGGGACCTCCAAGCCAAGGATTGCCCTCATTGGAATCTGATTCCTGGATATAGAAAAAGTTGGAGCAGATCTATGCCAACAGTGGCACTGCCTTTTCAGAAGCCTGGCAGTAGCTTTTCCTTCCACAGGAGCTACTCCTTATCCATTTAACAGATCATATTTTTTTGTTGTTTGTTTAAATTAGGTATTAAGGTACTGTTGCTTGCAACCAAAGAATCCAAACATGGAGCCCCAATCAGAAGTAGACTCCACTTCAGCATATGCTAATTTCTATTCTTTTATTTCTAATGTGAAAGCTAGACAATATGAAATACTATGTGTTTTTTGCTGATGATTATCTAGCAGGACATTAGCCGGGATATTTCCTGTTGTCTCAGAATTGACAGCCAGGACCCAAAATTGGGGTCAAAGAAGTATAAGGTATCACGCATTCTAAAAAGTACAAAAAAGAGCAGAAACCTCCCTCTGACAAACTGGCTGTATGAACCAGGTATTTTATTTTCTGTATTCTGATGCTTTGACATCCTGGGGCTTTGCTGACTACAAAAGGACTTAATTCCTAGAGATAGTAAACAATTTGCCTCTGGGAATACCAACCATTCCAGAGGCCACATTCCCAGCTGCTTCCTCTTTTAGGATCTTACACTCTGGGCCACTATCCATCCACCTGCCCTAATCACCAGGTACCAGACAACGAGGGACAGCCCCTGTGCTCCAGAGCCCACTGGAATGCTTCAAGCTAGCCAAGCTAAGCCTGCTCACCCTGCCTCACATGTTCCTTCCGGGGAAACCACAACGGAGACTTTTGCCCACAGCTCCCCCTTCTCCCTCTGTCTCTTGACTGACCTTGGCTTTTCCCATGTGGCTCTGTGTGCTGTGCCTCTTGCTCCTGGGGACCTGTGAGTATAAGAAACTTCTTATATCATGATAGTCATTTCTATGTCTGCATGCCTTACCATCCCGGATTAAAACAAATCCCAAAGACCCTGAAAACACTGGCCTTGCTTCCCAGGCACTGCCCGCCCTATCCCCCTTTCAAAGGAGAATGAGAAGTGAGAGAGGAGAGCTGCAGGTGGGGGCTGTCATCAGCCTCATGATAAACACTGGCCTCCTCTCCTCTCCAAAGTCAAGGGAGGGGAGAGAATCCAGGATAATCTCTTACAGTGGTGGGGCCCTGCAGGAAGGGGCACAGGCACCCCATTCTCCAGTCGGAGACCCTCATCTTTAATGGACTTGCTAAGCTGCGCATGTGACTATCGGGACAGAAGAACAGAGAACTGGAGGCAACAGCAGGAGGGAGTCGTGGAGCGGCCTGCAGTCCACTCTGGGCACGGCCAGGATACAGAAGTTTCCCATGGGTCGAGCGGACACTGTGGAATGCAGCTGGGCTTGAGCCATCTTTCCGGTACCCCACCAAGAGGGCTGCCTGCCAGGCGAGCGGACTTGAATAACGGAGCTGAAGAAGAAAGGACATCGGTCCAGAGCCAGAACGCCTATATCAGGGAATTGGGCACTGGGGTGGCCCCACAGGGTGTTCCGAAGAATTCAAGCAGCACCCCCAAGAAAGCCAGCGTTTGGACCTCGGCCACACCACACAGAGCTCATAACTGTCCGGTCAGTGTCAGCCAGAGAAGCAGCAGCAGCAGCCGGTACAAAGGACTGTAAACGTGCACAGTGAAAGAAAGTGAGGGGTAATAGGGGTGGGATTTGGAGGCGTTAGAGGGGATTAATGACTGAGGGCAGCAAAAAATGGAGCTTCCCCACAGCTTTCTATCTTTTGACCTGGTTTACACAAGTGCATTAGTAAAAACCCAACAAATACGTTATGCTCGTATGATTTGTGTACATGTCTATACGAGTATATATGTTATACTCCAATTTAAAATCTACTTTCAAAGAAAACACGGGACACTCAAGAATGACTACTCTGCCCAAGCACGAGTCCTCCACAACCCACTTCCTCACCCATGTCGAGTTGATTCTCTGGGCCCTGCGTCCTTCTGTTTCTCTCTTAGTATCTCTAACACCCCCTCAAAAGCAAAATGCATGGATCGGTTCCTCTAATCCTTTTGGGTGGTTCTTTCTCCATCTTTGGGGATGTTTATCCACATACATGAGGTGCTCGGCCCTCACCCAAGACTCAAGGGGGACCCTCTGCAGACTCTGGAGCTTTCTCTCGGTGCAACTCTCTTTTCTCTCATGCATATGCCCTGTGATGTCCAGCTGTCCAGGTGTTCTGGCACTCCTGCCTCTGACTCCTCAACTTGGGGAGACCAGGGGTTCTGCCTGGGTTCCCTTCCCTGTTCTGCAAACTCTCTCCATGCAGTAATCTGGCCAGTCATGGGGTTTGCCTCCTTTGTTTCCCCACTCGTGATCCCTGGCTTCTGCTACCTGATCTCCAGTGTCTGAAAGCCATTGTCGTCTATATTTTGTCTTGGTTTTTAGTTGTTTCTAGTGGACTGGTATACTTGGTACTCATTACTCCATTGTGGTCAAAGCAAAAGTCCCTGGATTTAAGGTTAACCAACCCATAGCTAATTCAACAGCATTTTTAATTGAATTGGCTTTATCAAATTCTTTACAAGGCTTCTAATATGCTTTTCATAGCATCAACAATACTTCTTGTTCAAATTTCATTATTTTGTATGGTAAGTACCAGTGACCTAATCAGGTGTGGGAGTAAACACAATTGACTCTTGGGGAGCACAGACTGATGGGAGCAGAAATGTGTAAGTGGGACCTGAGCTCACAAGTATTTTGCTAGCATTGTCACCAGGGCTTTCAGAGAGAATGGGGCATATTTGTTTATCCCAATGTCTCCTATAATAAGAGCATTTGGGGGCATGTTCTGTTTGAATCCCCTGAGGAATATCCACATGGAGGTATAGATATGACAGCCACATCTTTTTACATTCAAGACAGCTAGCTGTCTGGGCTGGAGACATCGACTTGGGCAGTCTTAAGCATATAAAAGAAAGTTGAAGCTGAGTATGGAGGCAGCAGAGACTATGGAGAGTGTGGAGAACAAGGTAAGAAGATGACTAAGGTAGAGTGCATGGAGCCTTGACATTAAGACATAGACAGAAAGGAGATGTCACAAGCAAAAGAATCACTACTCGTGGCCCCTAAGTCTGAGTTATAGCAACCAAGAGGGAGGGTAAGCCATGAGCCAATGAAAGGTCCATATTAATCAGCTTCTCTGATATTATGTTGGTGCAAAAGCAATTGCAGTTTAAAAGGTTGAAAGTTATTAAAAAACGCAATTACTTTTGCACCAACCTAATAGAATAAGCAAGAGCTGGAGACATGGTGCACACACAACTTACAGTCAACACAAAGGGCACTTTAATAAAGGGGGGGGAGGGGGCACTGTCAAGCTGGCTCCCTACATCAGGACTAAAGTGTTTGAATAAACAACTACTCTGTTTAATAAAGATCATCTTCACTCTTCATTGGGGACAAACATAAAACTCCACTATAAGAATGAACAAAGAAAAATCACTAAATATAATGAAAATATCAACTGATAAGTTAAAAGCATGTGTTATTCCAGGAAATAAAACTTCAGGAAAATCTCTAGTTTGTCTTCTCAGTGAGATTCAAGAGCACATTATATGTATAAAACTAGAGGAAAAACAGAAAAACTATCTGAAATCAGGAAAAATATACTTGGAGATAAAAAATATAAACATCAAATTTTAAAACACAATGTGAGTAAGGAGCAACATATGACACACTGAAAAAAACTCATCAGGGAATTAAAACCAGCTCAAAAAAATCCTCCTGGGATTTAAAAAAAAGGAAAAGAGAAGTTCTAGTTAATGTACTAAGGGAAAAAAAGTATAACTATTGGAAAGGAGGAGTAAAAATTACCATAATTTGAAGATTACATAATTGCCTTCCCAGAAAATCTAAAAGCGACAACTGAAAAATGATTCAATAATATAATTCAATAAGCTGGCTATTTACAAAATGTTTTAAAAAATAAAAAACTGAAATATATGAAAAGGTAACTTAAAAGCAATAAAAGTTAAATTAATAGTAAACAAAAATTTTATCATCATTGCTTACTAAGTAAGTGCCTATGAAAACAATGACATTAGTTAGCAAATTACCAAAAAAAATAATAATTCATCCGTTATTGTCATATATAGAGGGAAATCAGCCTTTTTACAGATTGGTGGTAGGAAGATGAATCCACGCAACTTGTAGGCAATTAAGCAATATGTTTATGTGTGTTCAGAGTTTTTGCATACATTTGATCCAGCAACCCCACTTCCAGGAATTTATCTTAAGGAAATAATCATCACCACCTACAAACATATAGCTACAGTGATTGTCATCATGGTAACATGGCACAAGTAATCATGGTGAATTATTAGAAACAGCCTAAGTTTTATAACAATAGAGCATTCATTAAATAAGTTATATCATTTCTATATGATAGAATAATATTTACCCATTAAGATATGGTAGAAAAAATTAATAAAAGAAAAAGTTTATAATAAAGTAAGTAAAAATGACTTTTAAAAAACTATTTTAAATGATTCCATCACGTATATACTGGGCATGCCAAAAACATGTATATACATTTTAAGAGATGTTGTGTACATATTACTTTTCAAAGTTGAATTGAATTGCGGTAGCAATGTATAATATGACAATCGCTCAAAAGAAGGCGTTAATCGAATTCTAGCATCACCATGCGACAGGCAGAACAGTCAAAGAAAATGGCAGAAGCATGGTTGTGGTTTGAGAAGACCATTTTGAAGTGGTATTTGAAATTTGAGAACATTGTGGAAGTACAACAATGGAGGCATGAGTGTGCAACAGAACCTCCAACACACCTAACAACTGCACACATTTGTGGTAAGTTTGAGACTCATGGTACTGTGTGAAGAAATTGAAACACCATGCACAGTGATACAAGTGGACACTTTGGTCAGCATTGCTCAAGCAGTAGTTCATTGTAATCAGAACTGTCTGGATGCTGATGGTAACCACTTTGAGCACCTCTTATAATTGCAGAAGTCAAACATGACTTGCATTCATCTTTTCTTATCAGTATATATATATTCAGGATTACAAGTTTTTTCCTTTCTTAAAATGTGTATACATTTTTTAGAACCCTGTATAAATATAGAGATATCTCTATATCTCTTTATCTCTATATCTATCTATCTATCTATCTATCTATCTATCTATCTATCTATCTATCTACTGGAATTGTGCACACCAAAATGTTAAAGTCTTGATGGTGGAATCATGGGTGACTTTCAATTTTTTAACGTCTTTCTCCTGTGTTTTCTAAAAATTCTAAAATTAATATTAAGTAACTTTTATGGGTTTTTTAAAACTATTTTTATACTCTTCCCTGAAGTCTCTCTCATAGTTGCACTTTTAAATTAGGATTGCAGATGTGACAGAATTTTGAACACAGGGTAAGGATCTAATTCACCTCCAATTTAAAAGATTTTATACATGTTTGAATTTTATATATGCAGACTCATGAAGAGATAAAGGATGCTCAAAGATGACAGCGTGAAAATATACATCTCTGTACAGATTTGAACTTACAGACTTATGCAAAGCACAAAAAAATTGACTAGAGATAAGAGGTTATTAGAGTCAGAAAAAAACTTTTAAAGCCTTGATTTTGTTTTCTGTTTAAATATTGGTTGAATAAGTAAGCTGCTGGAAAAGGTCCCTGAGTCAGGGAAATTTTCTGTACTTTTATAGCAGATGAAAACATTCAGAGCTCAGGTAAATGTAGGCCTGGGAAAAATACTCATTTCTCTGCATTTGTCCTGTGTTTTCTACCCACCCTGCCCCACCTTCACCCTCATTTCTTCCGGAAGCCACAGAAATTCTCTTATCTTGTGCACATAACTGCTGGGTATTTAGAGCAAACTTGATCAGTACAGCTAGTTGAAATTACACTGAACATCTGTCAGGAGAAGCATTTGCTTAATTGCTCGCCTTTCCCCTTTCCATTAGAGTTTGTGTCTATTTTGCCAAAGGACTTGGATTTTCTTTATGCAGTGCAGCCTCCACCCATCTCTTGCATACCTGGGGCACAGGAGTGTCCGTCCCCATAGATGGATTTGTCTTAGCCAGGGCTGGAAGGAGGACATGGCAGCATCACTTCAGGAAGCCCCCACAGGGTCACTGGGAAGAGATTTTACAAAGCGTAGACCTCATTCCCAGGGACTGTGTCTTTTACCTTTATTTGTGTCCGCTGGATTTGCGTCTGTATTAACTGGACATCTCCACTAGAAGGCGGTTAGTTTTTTTACCTTGTGGAAAGAAGTTTAAGATGACTCCAGATAGGCCATTAGAAATCATTATTAAAGCAGTTAGTGATGGAGGGAAAACCCAGATCTAGTTTGGGCCCAGAATTTGGGGTCTAAACTCTGTTACACCACTGTGGGATTCCACAGACAGACAGATGGGTTGTTGTAAAGGAAATCAACAAGCCCCTGGGTCCTAGAGGTCGAGAAGAGAACGAGTGGTCCTCCCTTCATGAAATTCTTGTCATCCCATAACTGCATAGCATAACCTTAATTTGCTTTTGCATTTCCCATAGTTAAGTCTTATCGTGAGGAGTGCATTCAAATGGGCACTGAACATATCCACCGGACCCGTAGGCAGGTTTGTACGTATTCTTCACAAAGTAGAGAAAAGGAAACTTTCTAAGCCGGGAGTCAGCCTACGCTCCTCCATCAGTGTCCAGATAGAGCCAAACAGACTCTCAAACACTTGGCTTCTTCACAAAAGCCATGTTCAAGTCTGCTCCTCAGGAGCGCAGACAGACACAAACAGCAAGCCTCCTGGATCCAAGAATGGCCCTTTTCCACCCACGTCAAACACATTTCACAGCTGACCTGCCAAGAATGTGGATCCTGCTTCAAGATACACAGCCTGAGACAGCACACAGCAGCCAAAAGAGGGAATCTCCGTTTAGCCTGAATTCTAGTATATCCCCTCCAGATGGACAGTGTGTATATGGACTGGCAAGGATCCCAGCCTTTGGCCTCCAAAGAAAAGTTCAGGATTACTTCAGAAGTAGATTGAAGAGATAAAGCAACTCCTCCAAATATCCTTTGTTTTCCATGGGGATTTGTAAAGTGGAGTGGAGGGAGATTCTCAGATCAATCCCTTTACGAGCAATTTGACCAGGACAGGGCCCATGCAACCATATATCCACCAGAAAGAGTGCAGAGATATCCAGGCTCTAAAAACCGCCTTGGATTTAGTGTGCTTAAACTTCCCTCTGTCTGTATGGCTTCTAGGTCTGCCTGGTCAGAGTAAGGGAGGGTGGCATAGGGAAAGAGCATTACACCAGAAGTAAAGAAATTTGGATTCAAAGTCCCAGTGTCACCATTGATTCTCTGTGCTTGGAAAATTCATTTTGCCTTGCTTAACTAACCTCAGTTTTCATAGCCTTAAAAATGAAGGAGTGGGAGATAGCTTTGAACCAGAGGTCTCACGCAGACTTGACATTCTATGATTTTTTTTCCTGCCCCAAATATCCAAAAATACCTATTCCCATTAGTATAGTGGTGCAAAATGGCACTCATTCTCAAGCTGGAAGTCTTTTGTGGATGGCATAACCAGATCTTGTGTGATGGTTAGCAGAAAATAGTTGGATGGTAGAGGGTAGGGATAGAAAGCATATTCTGCTTTCTCTCCAGGGTGCAATGTTCCCTGTCCACTCTCAAACTAGAATACCTGCCAAAAAGAGCTTCTGAGAGACGTGAGGATAAACTAGTCTCAAGTGTTAATGGCTCACCATTTTCTAGACCTAATCTAAACACCCAAGGATCTGCCCCTGGACTCCAGGGTACTTTGCTCCAATGAAGTCTCTTAACTCACTGTTTCTAGATCTATGCCTTACTAATTTCCATCCACGGGCTTTCATGCATTAGGCTTCACAAATCTGGACTGGCCTACCATTTCCTCCACAAACACAATATAAATCACGTGCCTGATGATAAGAAGAAAAAGCACATATGTACTAGAAATCAGAAAAAAAAATGTGTCAAATATACAAGAATAGAAAACGCTAGGCAAAATTGTATCAATTTCAAAATCACAATGAAATGGATCATTTCACTTCTTTTAATTACCGAAAATTCTGATATTAGAAGATGTAAAAGTGCTCAATAGACAAGTAATCAGGAAATTTTTGAAAATTTTTCTCAAAAATTTATCTCCAAAAATACTTTAGGCCCAGATGGTTTTACTGATGGGTTCTTTAGAACTTTCATGAAAAAAAAATAATAATGATGATAATAGTTGTCTACACCATTCCAGAGAATGGGGGTAAAAATTACAAATCAGGTAGTGACTTAATTCCAAAGAATAGAGAAGAAAAAGGGAAAGTAGCCAGTTTACAGAGGCCGGATCTGGCAAACACACCTTAACCAAGTGATCCAGGTTCAAACTGTCAGTCATGTCCTCATGTATCCTACATATGATGTCATGAGGACGGCACTTCACCTCTAGGGTTTTCTTTTCCAAAAGCCATAAACCCCATCAAATCTTGACAAAACCATTAGACAAACCCCAGTTGGGGGAAATTCTACAGGATACTCAGCTGGTACTCTTCAAAACTGTCAAGGTCATTAACAACAAAACATAACTGAGAAATTATTACAGATCATAGGAGCCTGGGGAGACATGAAAACTGAATGCAGTGTGGTACCCTGAATTGGATCCCAGAATAGTAAGAGAACATGAATGGAAAAATAGCTGGAATCCAGATAAAGTCTGGAGGTTAGTTCATAGCAATGTTTGTTGGTTTTGACAAATTTACCATGGTAATGCAAGAAACTGGGTGAGGGGCATACAGGAACTCTCTGTATTATCTTCATAACTGTTATGCAAATCTAAAGTTATTCCAAAATTAAAAGTGTAAATAAAAAGTTAAAAGGGGAAATATTTAATATTATATTCATAGACACAAGGGAGATTTAGGGGGAAAAAATTTTTTTAAACCTGTGGCTTAACTGCTCCTGAGATCTGTGAGGTGTGACTGTGCTCTAGAAAACTCTGACCCAGGATTTCAAATGTAGCGAACAAAGATGGAGGTATGAATACTGGACACCTAGCGAGCGATTAAAGGATAGAAGCAGCTTTGAGGCTTCCCCTATTAAAGCATGAAAACTTAGGGAAACCAGACCAAAATCAGTTCCAATTTACGAACCCCCCACCTAACTACTTGTAAGGAATGTTTTATTTTATTTTTTTCTTCTTCTTCCTCTACAAATTTTCATCAAGGAAAATTCCAAACTGTTCTATGAAAAGTGTAGGATTTTTGGCACTCTCACATCAACACTGACATCTTCCTTGCCCTCAGATTAATGCCCCCCATAGCATTCCTAACACCTCTGCTGACCCCAGAGGCACCTCTGATATGATTCCCTAGATAGACTCGCTAACCTGTTCACTCCCAGTCGCACGCCTGGTCCTCTTTAAAATAACCCACTTTATTTTCGACGCCAGCCAGCTGATCCCATGAATCTTCAGACTTTAAGAATTACCTAGGTGCTCAATTTCTGCCTGAAGCCCACTTTTTGATTCAGCATACATATTCAACAGTCAGGAAAAATTGTGAAAGACTTTGAAATGAGTTTTAAAAGTTTCGTGAGTATCCTTTCAATCAAACACTAAGCAACTCTTTTGGGTTACCTGATTCTATCAGGATCTGTGTTTTTTATTGTCATGAGCTATTTTACCAGTCTGTAAGTGATGCAAATGATTCTTGACTGTGGAAATACAAATGGGTTTTGTCTGCTAAAGAAGCAGTTGATTATTGTCTATGGATAATGACCAGTTTTGCACCCGTTAGACAATTTACTTTAGTATTTCTCATGGCTAACATACGTGTTTGCTCTTTGAAATCTCCTTTGAGCTAATTTTTAACATCTTACTGGTTTCTTCATTAATTAACGAGATACATAAAGTCTATTGTACATGTTCATTTTCTGTTTCTGTGATTGTTGTGAATGTTTCCCTTTTTAAAAATTGTTTTCTTTTGCCACGGTTTCTGATCCTCAGACCAATGATCAGAAGGAGTGCACAATCTGGGTGTTCTAAGAGAGCTTACCTTGCTGTAAATCAGAATTGTACACATTGAGGAGCTGAACTCTACACACGGAAGTCCCAATTTCAGCAAAGATACTCAAAATCAGGCAAAACCATCCAATATGAAGGAACCACACACGTTAGGATAACAAGGACCACAGCAGTAATAGAATGGGCCAAAATCCATAGAGACCTTGCCCACACTGCTCTGTGCAAGGCTCTGAGGTAATTCGTGGTGGAAGAGGTGAGAGAAGTGAGGGGATCTCTCTTCCATCTGAGATGAATTTCTTGCCAAAGATAGGAAGAAACCCGTTGTTGGTTTTAAATGAATCGATGGAACAGTACTCATACTTGCTAGATTGGCTCTAGGGAAGTAAATGGAGAAGATTCACGCTATTGGTGAATTTACAGATTTTGAGCATGTGCCCCCTTAAAAGGATGGGGTCTTTTCAGCCTGACTCTAAGGTGGAAGCCCCAACACCACCTTGCTCTGTCCTCTGACCGTGCAGATGTACTCTGGATTGTCTTTCCATCCAATTTTTCTTCCTTAAGGGGCAATGATAGACTCTGCACACAGTCTTGTGAGTGTGGATTTCAGATAAAGCTGCTTGTTATATGAACAAAACCCTTCGCAACCGTTTGTTGACTATTTGGCCACTTTAACGATGGACCACAAGCTCCAGGTACGATGAACGATGACGTCAAGTTCCTTTAACTGAAGTGTAAGTTGAAGCACCAGGCTCATCATTCTACATGCAATTTGATATTTAGTCCTAAAGGAATTACAGTGTGCTCACCTGTGTTGAACTTGACTTTTCCCGCTACAGTTTATTCTCACTTAGTTCGCATTTCCCTACCTGAAAGAGATTAGTTCCATATCAAAATGTAATCTCTGTGCATTTTCTCATTATGGCAGGTTCTGATCACTTATAAGACTTGTTTTGGCAACATGCCCTGAACTCCCCTGCAGTGAACAGTACCCATCCCTTCCTTTCCTATCTGCAATTTGTTCCCTCATCTCTCATAAAACAATCCTCTGTTGAGTCTAAACATTTCAAAACTTATTTGAATGTTAAATTAGATATTTTTTGAGATGTAACTCACATTTCATATGCAAACAGCTTAAGTATCAGTCAGATTGTTACATGCCTTATACTGTTTCAGAAAATTCTCATAAATTTTATAATGTCCCTTTTGGGTTTTTGCTGTTCCAAACCCCAACTGTTTGTTAGTTTAAGGGAATTTATACAACTCCTCATTATAGGCTCCATCAGCTCGTAAGGGGTAATCACTCTAAATGGGACATAGTCAGGCCTCAGCACCCCAGGTCACTTCTCGGCAATAAGGCTCAGGCTGTTCTTAAACTCAGAGCTGAAATCCAGCACTGTACCAGTAATTACAGAAGGAAGAGGACAGACATTTTTCCATTCAGTGCTCTATTTAATCTCTGGGCAACATCCAAACTTTGAAGTGGCTATCGTATGCCCTAGGGACTTAGTCATACTCTTAGGTCATCTGACTTAAAAAATGAGAAGCATCGTAGTACACAGCTTAAGATCACAGATTCTGCAACATGGATTCAAATGTTGCCCCCACCACTTAAAAGCCATTTGATACTTAACAAACCTGTGATCCCTTACCTCTCTGAGACTCAGCTTCCTCATCTGTAAAATGGGGCTAACAATAGTACCAACCTCACAGAATTTCTCAGAGGATTCAATGAGTTAATATACATAAAGTTCTAAATCAGTTCCTGGCACATAAACTCTTTCATAAAAGATTAAAAATTCTCATACAAACTGTCATACTATCTAACATCACTAACTATTTTATTTGAATTGATTTTCTCCTGATAGAGACAGGCTAGCTCAGTTAGGAGAAATCTTCTCACAGACTGTGTCCTCGAAGACACAGAAACTCCTTCCCGGTTGAGTGAAAACAATAAATTGTGTAGCTGAGACGTTCCCTGACTGATGTTTACACTTTTCAATCAGTTGTTTTGAGCAGAAACTTACTGATGAATTTTTTCAGCAAGGCTTATGCTGGAGACAGCAAAATGGAGCCCTAACTGACTCACTCAGGTACCCAGTGTCCACATTGACCTTTAAGTGGCCAATTATCCCTCTAAAACTTTTTCAAACATTCTTTTTTTCTATGACTGCAAACCTTTTGACAGTTTTCCTTGATTCTTTAGTCAATATTATGTCCAACTAGCCTACCCACATCTGCCGAAAGAATCTTCTACAATCATCACATACTTGTTTCAGGAACGCCAGTGGCTCCCTGATGCCAGGCACCAATTCTGAACTCCTTGCTGGCACTCAAAGCTGTTGCTCTATCAGCCTCTCCACCCTCTCCAGGTTCACCTCTCATTCCTCCTCTCTTCATCCCTGACACTACAATGATTCTCCTAATGCCATTAGTCTCCAGCCCACCCCTTTCCTCTCTACCGATCCTTTTGTCCTCCGTCTTTAACCCAAACCAAACACAGACAGCTCCCCAACCAGGTGGTGGGCTGGAGGTAGGCAGGAGGAACAGATGATTAAAAATAAACAAAAATTAAAAAATAAAAGACTCATGCTTTTTTCTCTTCTCTACTCATAACACTCTGACGCCAAATGTGTGAAGGATGTCCCCTCACTCACCAGTTCTCCACCTTCCCAGTCACCAACTGGGTGTCCAACGATTCAATGCTGACCCTAACTACCCAGAGTGAGAGCAGACGCCGCAGGTTCAGGGCTCAGTCCCATAAGACTGCCCCCACTTCAGATGCCAGTCGCAATTCCTAGGTTGCCACCTCTGCTTCTGACCAACTGGCTATAAATCAGGGTTTCCAGGACCCCCTTCTCAGGTTCAGTAATTTACTAGCATGGCCCACAGAACTCAGGGAAACACTCGGTTGCATTTACAAAAACGAACAGTCAGATGAAAATGTACACAGTGTGAGGTCTGGAAGGGCCCCGAACACAAAAGTTTCTGTCCCCATAAAGTTGGGGTACAGCGATCTGGAAGCTCTCTAGACCCCTTTGTTTAGGGATTTTTTTTATGGAGGTTTCATCACATAGGCATGATGGATTATTAAGTCATTCTCTAACCTCTCTTCCCTCCCTGGAGGATGGGGGCTGAGGCTGAAACTTCCAAGCTTCTAATCATGGTTTGGTCTTTCTGGGGACCAGTCCCCATCCTGAAGCTATCCAGGAGCCCACTAGAAGTCGTCTCATTAGAAGGAAAGACACTCCCAGGAAATTGCAAGGTCTTTAGGAGCTCTGTATCAGGAACCAGGGTCAAAGACCAAATATTAGAATAAAAATGCTCCTACCGTGTTTCCCCAAAAATAAGACCTAGCCGGACCATCAGCTCTAATGCGTCTTTTGGAGCAAAGATTAATGTAAGACCTAGTCTTATTTTACTATAAGACCCGGTCTTATATTTATATTATATTATATTATATTATATTATATTATATATTATATTATATTATAAGACCGGTCTTATATTAATTTTTGCTCCAAAAGATGCATTAGAGCTGAGGGTCCGGCTCGGTCTTATTTTCGGGGAAACAGGGTATTTCCTCATCACTCAGGAAATTACAAGGGTTTTAGGAGCTCTGTGTCAGGAACTGGAAGCAGAGACCAAAAGTATATTTCTTATGTCACAGATGGTCAGAGCAGATAGGCCAGGCTTCAGTGTAAGCAAGAAAAGGGTGAAGCAGCAAGATCCAGGCCACACAGGAAGGGTCAGCCTCCTGACAGCAGGGGCCAAGAGGGAGACAAAGCTGTTCCAGCACCGACCCAGGAACTGCAAAGGAGCTCTCCTCTTCCTCTCTAAAGAAAGTGTCTGGCTGAGAACCAGGTGATGGGCAATAGGTCACAAGAGTCTACTTTGGAGGGAAGAGCTCTGTCTTTATAATCCAATAAGATAACCCCATCACCCACTAATTGTTTGTTCCTTTTCTGTGTGTGCACAAGCATCTTGCTTTCTTCGTTACTTTGGTTTTTTGAGTTTTATTTTTTTGTTTTTTTGTTTTTTTTTTTTTTATTGGGGGAACAGTGTGTTTCTCCAGGGCCCATCACCTCCAAGTCACTGTCCTTCAATCTTGCTGTGGAGGGCGCAGCTCAGCTCCAAGTCCAGTCGCCGTTTTCAATCTTAGTTGCAGAGGGCGCAGCCCACCATCCCATGTGAGAATTGAACTAGCAGCCCTTTCATCCAGAGCTCACACTCTAACCAACTGAGCCATCCGGCCGCCCTCTTCATTACTTCATTTTATCGTACCAGATACACTGTATTTTTTCCTTCATCTGGTTATGATTTATTTGAAAAAAGAGACAGCATTTTTGTTTATTTGGTTGTATCAATGAAAAATTCATTAGGCTGTAAGTGATAGAAAATGTGATTACAGTGGCTTAAAAAAAGATGTTGATTTTCCTCACTTAACAAGAAGTCTCGAGGTAGGTGATCTGGTGGAGTTACTAGAATATACCCTTAGAAACCTAGGTTCCTTCTTTCTTTATTTATCACCCTTAGCATGTTGGCCTTTGTCCTTGGGCTGTGACCTCAGGGTCACAAAATGGCTGCTGTACCTCCAAGCATCATAACCATGTTCCAGGCCAAAAGGTCGTTCTCTCTCTTTTTTTTAATCAGGAAAACAATAGATTTTCCAGAAGTCTAAGCAAGAAGGTATCTATTTGTATCTCATTAGCCAGAATGCTGGACCATGGCCATTCCTAGACCAATTGCTAGCCAAAGGAAGCAAGATGACAATGATTACTTTTGAGACCCAGGACAAGCCATGACTCGGAACCAGTTTTGCCAGATAATAACTCTGAATTCTAGGAACAGAAGTCTGCCCTTTCCAGGATCAAAACATCCCCACAGCCATGTACCTACCGTAATGGTTAACATTTATTAAGTACTTACTGAATGTCAGACATTGTTCTTAAGCAGTTACATGAATTCCCATTTAATCCTCTCAACAACCCTATGAAATCACTACTGTTGTTAATCCTATTTCACAGAGGAAGAAACAGAGGTGTAGCGAAGTGAAGTAACTTTACAAGACTATACAACTTCTGGGGAACAGAACTAACAAAAGACTCAGGCAGCCTGATCACAGAGGTGATGTTTTTAGCTACTGCGTCTCATAGCTGCTCATCTCTCTCCCGTGCTGTATAGGGGTCAGTAAAGTTGGTTGAATGAATGAATAACTGATCAAATAATGCATCTTTTCCCAGAAGAAGCCGTAATTTGCTTGGGGCTTCCAGTAGTGTTTGAAATCACTGTTCTCTATCCATCTTCTCAGCGGGGTCAGAGTGTTATTCCACGTAGAGAATTTATGTCAGTTCATTGTGCTCTGAAGGAGAACAAAAAAATCTGGTTTTCTTGCTGGGTTTCCTGCATAACAGAAAGTAAGTAAAAGAAATCTGCAGAAGTCTGAGTTTTATCAGCAGACTGAAGTAAAACAACTGTACATACATGTACGTCTTGGGCCAAAAAATGAACAAAATGCAAAGCATGTTCAGACTTCAGCTGAAGCCTTGAAAATTCTAGTAGCATGTCCTGGGCCCCCTTGGAAAAGGAGGGGAGAAGGGACACGGGGTCATCACAGATCAGAGAACTGAGATGTAGATACTGTCCTAGTCAGTACGGGACGAACTCGCAAGCTACGGATGCAAGATGCCAGACTTCCAAAGGACAATTGAGCACTTCTGCCAAACATCTCAATATTTTGTCTACCCAGTGCAAACATCTAGACTGTGAATAAGTGATTGAATTGTTCTGGTCTCATATCGAGATTTGGCACTGCTGCAAATGTAGCTACACTCCTAAGAACTCCCAGAAAGTACTCAGACTCTGCCTCTGAGTGGAGACCCAGACAAGCCTACGCAGCCATAATTCAGTTTGATAAATATTTTCAATGTGAATTTCTTCTTTTGTAGGGTTGCCAGGTTTAACAAATGTAAATTGTAGGATGCTCGGTTCAATTCGAAAATCACATAAACGGTGAATATATGTTTAATATAAGTTATGTCCCAAAACACATATTTGGGATATACTTATACTAAACATTTATTCATTGTTTATCTGTAATTCAAATTGAACTGGGTGTCCTGTATTTTCTCTGGCAGCCCAAATCTTCTGGAACACATAAACTCAATTATGTTTTTGTCACTGTGCTCTACCCCCAGCTATAAAGGTGGGACAGAGATTCTCCTTTTCTTGTGTTCTCAGCCAAAGACAAGTGAGAAGTGCACTTTGAATGGCTGTCAGGGGAGCAGAATTTCTGTCCCAGCCCTGCCACTAAGTCTTGTACGAGCTTGGACAAATGGCTTCCTTTGCCTCATTTATAAAATGGAGGCTGCAATTCTGAAAGCACATGATTCTTCTATCACATTCCTCTGAACCACGTTCCAGGCTAACCACTGAAATGCACGGCCACATTTACTTTTCAGAACAGTCCTAACACTGTTCACGTCTTTCACAGATGAGGAGCCTGAAAGGTCAGCGAGGTCTCAAGGTCCAGCCACTTGTAACAGCAATGTTATGATTTGTCCTTATTTGCTCTGAACACAGAAATCCAGATGCGTACAACCTAAGATGGTCTAAATTCCAGTTCAGTGTAAATAATTTTCTACATGAAGACAAAAGGATGAAGGCATTAGGGGAGGAAGTCATTTCCCTTGTCTGAGAGCCTCTAGAGCCCAAAGGGCCGCCTGGCCCTGAGCAGAAAAGACCTGTGATTTCCCCAGCCGGCTAGAGAGGGGAAGGAGGTGCCAAGCTGTCCATAGGGCCAGACCACACAGCAGGCCGTCTCCCTCATACTGGAAATGTTGGAGGGGTTTTCAGCGTCTCTGTTGCCTCCTCCCCAACCCCTTCACCAGCTCAAGCCTGTGCCTTTTCAAGTTTTCTCTTTCTGGCTCCTTAGTGCTGCTAGAACAAAGTGTTAAGAACATTTTCTCACTGACTCCTCAGTTGCCAGGAACACCTAGTGTTCAGAGAGTGCTTCGAGTTTGCACAACTCAGCTTTTGATTCCCACAGCGGTCTTGATTCAACTGTGAGGTTGGTTGCGTCCTCTCTCCATTTCAAAGATGTGGAAGGAATACGATGAGAAAGTGGCAAAGCCACAGCTCCCAACCAGGTGTTCAAATCCTATGTGCAGGGTTCTACCTATGACATCTTATCCCCGTTCATGCGCCTACGTGACAAGCTCTGCCTTGAGGCGATGACCACATTTAGTGCCTGACATCTATGCAGGTAAATGGCCACACACAACAAGAAGCCACTGAAGCAGAGCACTTAATACAAAACGGCTGTGCCCTGGAGCACACCTCAGCAGCTGGCCTAGGGCGTGGCGCTGCTTGGTGGTGTCTGACAAGGATTCTGATGGGAGCAGAGCGGACTGTGGTTTGGCTTGCTTTCACACTCAGGCAAAGTGAGAACCAACTGCAACAAACTGTGAGCAGAGACGGCTGTTCGAATTACACTCACTCTGGGCAACTGCTTTTCTAAAAATAATTTTAACATCTTGCGGTCTAACCGGAGGCAGGAAAATACTCAGTTATTCAAGTCCCACAAGTTTGGTTGGGAAAGGAGAGTGCGGCGAGAAGAATTATTCACTCCAGGAAGCAGACTGCAAAATCCAGCGCAGAACCCACGTGTGTGTTAAATTAAAATGGACACCGGCGTCATCCTCCTCAGATCTTCCAGTTAAAACCGCATCCCCTCGTTTAGGGAGAGAGCCCCCGAGGTTGGCCAGCAGAGCTGAGCAGAGCTCTGCCCTCTGATAAGGCAGAGCAGGGAGCTCTGATGGAGGGGGCCCACCTCTGGGGCTGGAGATCAACTGTGAGAGTTAAGCTGGCGGGGAGCCAGCAATCGTGGGAGTTAGATAACGGCACTACTTTCAATTTTCTTTCAGTGCGGGCAGACGCCAGTCCTCAGGTTTGAAAGTCATCAGAGTTGCACATTGTTTATTGCTCAGATTTCATCGAGACTTAGAATTCTGTTACTTTCATTCAAAACCCCATGGGGATGGGAAAATGTCTTTTCTCTGTATTTCTCTTATGAGGAGTGGAAACTAACCTCCACTGAGCATGTTCTGTGTGTCAGATGCAGGGAGGCGGCCTCACCTATATTTACGAAACATATACTATTTTATCCTCTCCATGCCCTCCTAACGGTTAAGTAGCAAGTGCAGGAGCAGTACACAACCTGACCCACGGTCCATGCTCCTCTTGAAGGAAAGAGAAGACCTGGGCTTCTCTAGGCGCTGGGAAGAGAGAATGCTGCTACATGTCCCACCTGGATGGTGATCCCAGCAGACCCTGGAAACGGGAGGAAAGTGTGGGGGGACATGAAAGCTTGCAGGCCCAGCTGCTTCAGAACGCACAGATCGGTTAGTGGCTGGTGAACAGAATTCTGGCTTTAAATTTTAGCAAATCACTGCTATGAAAGCAAATAACCTTCTCCCAGCAAGCCTGCACCCTAAAAATATCACTCTATTTCTATCCTTTTTTTTTTTTTTTTCATTTCTCCAGCTTACTTTTCTTGCACTCAGTTTATCCTTCCAGCTTCTGTGGCCTTATTTTCTGTTCCTGAAATATGTTAAACAAATTGTTGTCTGGGAACAACTGGACTCTCAGTTCCCTAGGCCTTGGACACTCTGCCCCAGATATTTCACGGTGGTTACTTCTCATCCTTTGCGTATCAGCTCCATTGTTGCCTCCTCAGTGAGCCTTCTAGAAGTATCTATATTAAGTTAGCAAAACACCCTTAATCTCTTTCCATCACATCCCCCACTTTCATCACTATCTGAAATTGCTCCGGTTGTTTATTGTATTGCTTATTTACTGTCTAGCCTAACCCCTTAACTACAATGTAAACTCTGCCAGAATGGAGCATTGGTTTGTCCTTTTCATTACAATATTCCCAGCCCTTTGAACAGTGCATGCCACCAACACGGTGCTTGATAAATAATTGTTAATTCAGTGTTGATTTATGATTAACTGAACACAAATACCCAGCACCAAAAAAGGAAAGAAAGAAAGAGAGAAAAAGAGAGGGAAGGAGGGACGGAGAGGGAGAGAGAGAGAAAGACAAAGAGGAAGAAAGGGAGAAACTGATTTGTTCGTACTGAGATGGAGTGCAAATTCGTTTTTGTTTTTTGGTTTTAAGTCTCTCATATGAGTCCACTCTGCAGCCAGCACTGAGAACGCCTGCTCTGGGGCACATAGGGCTGACTTAAATATCTATCTCTTTGAGAGAAGTATTATGGTATAGTCTCACCCAGCTTAGTGGGAAGAAATGAAGCCATCTTGCACTGCTCCCCAATCCTATGAAATCAGCCATCCACATGAGCAGCCACGATCGCAGAGATGAGTTTAACTGGTGAGCTAGCTGTCACTTTGGAAAGCAAAGAGCAGGCTTTCGCCATCAAACCCTGATGACGAGACAGGTAAATAGTGATTGGGGTTACAGGAGAGAGACTTTTGGAGTATGGAAGGGCCACCCTGGAAGGCCTAGAATTGAAATAAAGGAAAGAAAGTAAGAACCCTCACAACAATTAGTAATAATCACAGACATCGAGAGGGACAGGAAAGCAACTGTCCTGAGGACCAAAGAGCTGATTCCCTGAGTATAAGTGCAGGGAGAAGGTAAGAGTGAGAAGGACACAGTCGTGAAGGGACGAATGGGCTTCTTTCCCTCATATAGCTGCTTGAAAAGGTAAGCCAAAACCCAATTGCGTGCTATGTCACTTATCTGCCAGGGAATTCTTCCTCCCCTACGCTCTCCAATCCTGGCCAAATATGACCTGTTGCTCTGGGATCGGAAGACACAAGTTAAGTGTGAGTAAGTGCTCTTTTCTATTTTGTATAGAGGAGTAACGCAGAAACTATTAAAAGGAAAGAGGGCCATGATGACCAGGAATGCCATTTTTTCATTGTAAATGCATCCAGCCCGACATCACTCCCTGTAGCTCTAGCTCACCAAAACCTGTGGCGTTCTCCATTTACCCCACCACCTGATTTACACCCCACACAGGCTGTCAAACATGGAAGACTCCATTAAACCATTACCGCTGTTGGAGTTATTTTTCTTTCAGGGATTATGTCTCTAATAATTATGTTACTAATATTGGCATAGGAGAAGCACTTACATTTGTTAAAAAGGAAAGAAAAGAAAATGTGGGAAATTTCAATGAGAAAAAAAACTTTTTCAGAGCCTCAAAAACACCACGTGAGCTGTATTAGGTATTCGTCTGGAAAAGTGAGGCTGTGCTGTGGTAACAAATTAATCCCCCAAATCAGTGGTTTAGCCCCACAAAGGTTCATTGTGCCTTCATGCTACACACCCAAAGCAGGTTGGTGGCAGTCTTCGCCCCACATACTCTCACAGGATACAGGTCACTGGATGCTCCGCCGTCTTGTGAACTGAGGTGTCAATACCTGGCTTTCAGGGTTATTACATCCGAGTGCCTCCCTCTTCTGTCTTTTAAGGACCCTTGTGATTACATTGGGCCCATCTGAGTCATGCAGGTTAGACTTCTCATCTCAGAGGCCTTTAGTTTCTTCACATATGCAGAATCTCTTTAGCCCTGTGAAGTAACCTTCACAGGTTCCTGGGATTAGGACTTGAACATTCTGGGAGGTCATTATACTTCCTTCCTTTAAACTGAGAACATTGTTTTTAATTGAAAAACAAAAACAAGAAACTTAATTCTCCTGAATTTTGCTCTTTGCTCATCTCAGGATCATAAACTCAACTTGTTCAGTTTGGAGGGTATCTCCTTTTTAATGAAGTGGGATTCTCAGCTGAAATGTTAAAAATGCACAGGGAACATGTTAAGACACCTCAGACCTCCCTGTTGGTATGCAGGACCTTTTTTTTAAGAACTTAGGGCATGATATTTACATTTTAACATATTAACCTCCATGCAATTCAAATGCACATTTTTAGGGAGTAGATTCTTAGATTATTCCATCCCAGAAAAGAATAACTATATTATTTTCTTATATAGTTCCAGGAATTGTGGTTTCATAAACTCCATCGTTTTCTCCTATGGTTGAAACAACTCTCGAGGTCAACAAACTTGACCTCAGATCTCATATTCTCTTTTTTTTCTTGCACTAGCGTCAGAAAACAGCCACTACCTTATGCACAAAGCCCAGGAAAAGAAAGGATCTTCAACAGAATCAAGCTACTAAGCCAGTTGTCAGCCTTTACACTGCTTTCCTCAAGGAAACATAGTCCCAATTCTTTTCATATTTCTCCCACAATTCTGGCCTTCATCCCTTCCATCATTTTTTTTTCTAGCTTTCCTTGACCTCCTCGCAAAGGCCAAGCCTTCACACGGACTAACAACTTCAGCTGAGGCCTGGTCATCAGAACATCCCCTGCACACAGCTGTGGAAATTCTTCCACCCCAGACGACAGTCCTTGACAAGTCTGTGAGGAGGGGAAGCTGTGTGGTGAACATGTCTTTCCCTCTTGTCCAGCCCACACGGTCTACGGGTGAGTCAGGAGGCACTTATTCATTTTGTTGATATGGCCCTCTGTGGTAAACTCAAAAGCCAAAACGTTGGTCCACAGAAGTGAGCAAGACACTGCGCGGGGTTTGTGGTATCTGAGGCCACCCAGGCTGTGAGAGGATCAGGTTCATGGGGTCACAACACTAGCAACTGACATGTGTATATTCGATGCAACTGGACATTTGCTGCAAAGATACTTGGGAAATTCCCACATCAGGGTGAAATCCCTGTTGCTTAGTTCCCAGCTTCCACGGTGGGTTTGCAGCACAGGCTTCCCTGCCTATCCAGTCAAAGGTAGGTTCCCATCCCGTCCTTACTGCCCATTGCATGACACTATTTAATTTCTTTGCATACTACCTGCATTAATTTGTGTGTTTATGTTTACTATATGTTCCTCCCTACTTCCACCCTCCCCACAAGCGTCCTCTGCTGTCGCTCATTTTTTTTTCATTTTTACTGACATCAAGTTCATCTTCAGGTGTGATTCCAGCAGCAGAAACTGAAGCTGTATGCATCCTCGTTTACACGCACAGACAGAGAACCACATCTTACAATAAGACTCGTTTCCGCACGACCTGAACACTCTAACCAATCCCTCTGCACAGAAGAAAACTATAGCCGATGAGCTGACACAAAGGCGATGGGGTTTCCTGCACTGGCTTCGTCCAAGTGGGGCTCGGCCATGGAGCTCCAAACAAAAGGCAGGACAGCCACACAATGCAGCTGGGTGGTTTCCCACAGGAACACTGGGCTGCCATTTGGAAGGGAGAGGAAGAGAAATGGATGCTAAATTCATGACCAGTGAACACCCACAGCAACCAGCCAACCCCACCTGCTTCCCAGGTACCACTTCCCCCGTGGGTCCCAAATCAGGCACACAAGTGTCTGGCCAAATCATTAGTGTGCGTATATAAGTAGTGTATCTTACATAAATTCTTTTTAAAGCAAATAATTGATCTTATGGGAGACTTCTGTAATGTACTGAAGATATTGGTACAAAACTCTACTTTGAATGTCTCTATCCACACATACCTACAGTGGTGCAGAATCTTCCAAGAACGTTTCCCAAATTTTAACGCACTACTGCGTTAGGGCAAATCTCATGTCTGAATGGCTTTTTGCAGCATCCAACACTATTCCTTCCAACTGTGAATCATTAACAAAAAGTTGGTTTTGACTTTAAGAGTTGCTTTACAAGGAGGAAGAAACTTTTGGCCACACTCCTTCATGAGGGGGATGGATCGAGATATAGCTGGACAATGTATTCAGATGGAAAAAAAAATTAAGACTGGCTGGTGTGTTTAGGGGGGAAAATTAAAATGTGAATTTTATAAAGTTTGAGGGATTTAAGTTTTCCAGATTTCTACAGTTTTTAAATTTTCTGTAACTAACTTGTAGATTTGTCTCTCTCCTGGGTTTGGGTAAAGAGAGTATTATTACAGAAATAAGTCAGTAGATTTTTCTCTGGCAACAAAAGTATATAAATATTGAATTGGGATACAGATATTTAATAGGTTCAATGTGTTAATGCACTTTAAAAGATTATGATCATTTTCTTTTTCGTTATTAGAATGTTAGAGCGAGAAAGATTTTGTTGGCTGGCTCACCTTTTCGTTTTGCAGATAAGAAAACTGAAATGAAGAAAGGTGAAATGGCTTTCTTTGATTCACTAACACTCAGCCCAAAGCTCTCACCATTCTAATATATGGCTTTTTTCTTCTGGGAGGCATCTTTTCAGGGAAATGCCATCTTAAGTAAGTTCATCAGTGTTCCTGGGTTAACCTGAGATAAAAGCTTGACGTGTTTTGGGGGGCGTTTTTGTTTTTGTTACTCTTGCTGACATACAGGCTTACATTTTGCCACTGACTTTGGATAAACACAGGATTAACCAGGCAGGAAGTCTGAACATTGGTCCTCATTTGAATCTCATACACTCCACTCAGAGATTTTCTAACATTAAATGTTTCTCCAGCAGCTCTATCTTCCCCCTTATAAGCACCGGTCCCTGTGCTTTGGTAAATGTATGCCACTGCCATAGTAGCCCTGAAGGGAAAAAAAAAAAATTGACAATCCCAAGGTCCACAATGAGAACTTTCTCACTCCAGCGTTTTACTCTGGGATTCCAAAGTCTGAGATGCAGAAGCGGTCGGTCCTCAAGCAGATGGCCAGGGCTTAGCATCCAGCAGATGGTTTGATCCGGGAGGTCAGGGAGGAAGGGGACCCCAGGGCAAGACCTCCTGACATGTGAGGCTCGTTATGAGCTGGGAACGAAGCCAAAGAGGCAAGATATGTCTGCCGTTGGGAGCGGAAGGAGGGTCAGGGCTGTGACTTCGTCTGCACACCCGGCGGAGGGAAGTGTGGAGGCTGGGCGGGACGGTCAGGATTGGTCCCAGAGGCCAGGGGCATGACATCGGGGTGAGGGAATGGAAGGCAGTCTTCAGGGATGGGGCACAGAATCAGGTAGAAGGTTTGAGGACCAAGAGTCTTTGAAGAAGGAAGTTTATACAGAAACTTTGTTGAGACAGGAAAGACCTAAACCAATTGAGTAGAGCAGAAGTAGGGGTGACAAGAAGCAGAACCTGAGAAGATGAATATCTCATCCTTTTCGTGACTCCTCCTCCCTTTACTTTCTCTCCCTATGTTATGGGTTGGCTTGTGTCTCCCAAAATGATACATTGAAGTCTTACCCTCGGCATCACAGAAGGTAACTTTATTTGGACATAGGGTTGTTGCAGATGTAATGAATTAAGATCAGCTCATACCACAGTAGGGTGCATCCTTCATCCAGTATGACTGGGGTCCTTATAAGAGGGAAATTTGGATACAGACATATGAAGACACAGATGCAGGTGGAAGATGGTGGTGTGAAGACAGGGGCAGAGAATGGAGTGGCTTGTGGCTTGACGCTGCCACAAGCCAGGGAACATCCGGGCCTACCAGGAAGGAGCTCTGAAGGGAACGCAGTGCCGCCAACACCTTGAATTCAGACTTCTGGCCTCCGGAACTCTGAGATCATCCATTTCTGCTGTTGTAAGGCCCCCAATTTGTACTTTGTTACAGAAGCCTTAGAAAACTAATACACACTGTTTTTATGATTTTCAGTTGCAGCCAATTAAAGGAGAGAGGAACAAAATATTTTTTTCAACCAGTTTTTTAAATGAATTAGTCCAAATCTACCCTGCCATCCACTGTCCTCACAGACAGGTTTTGGTTTTGTCCTCCATCAACCTTGGTGTACCTTTCTGGGGTGGAGAGTGGATGGAGATCTCAATATGAATTTCTGAAAGAGATCGTTCTCCCTCAAATCTTTTCTTATCGGCTCTCTTAATCCTTTTATATTCTCAAAGTAGTTGAAGTCTAAGGGTTGCAGAACAAGTTCTCAGAAATTCCTGATAAATATCTGCATATGGTGATTTGTCACCTCTGTTTGAAAGTTCATATCTGTGGTATCTTGGTTCTTAAGCAAGACTTTATTTTAACAAATGTTGAAAGACTGAAAAACAACAGAGGCTTGCAAGTATGATAAAGGAATGAGAATCTATTTTTTTTTAAGTGATTTGGAAAAGAACCAAACATAATTTCTGGAAGTAAAATGTATAATAATTGGAATTGAAAACATCATGGACGTGCAATGGGGTAAGGCTTGACCACCAAGGGAAGAGATCTGAAAATAATTCAATAGGTTAAAGGAGATTGTGGTTTATTACTCTCTTATGAAATAGACTGAGGTGAGCATTCCAGGTTGTCTGTCAGGCAGCTCTGCTCTGGGCGGTCATGTAGGGACACCAGTTCCTTCCATCTTGTTTCTCGGCCATGCCCTAGGATATAACCTCATCTGGTCACAGAGACAGGTGATAAAACAGGTTTTTTTTCCCCCCAATCTTTCCTGAACCATTGCTTTTGTAAAATACAAAACAATAAATTACCAGTAAAATGATTACATGCTTGAGAATTGTGACAATGTTGAATTGTTATAAAGTGTCCAAATGCTTTTCTTTCTGTTTTTAAACAAATCCCACTGCAAGCCAGTGACAGTTTATGGACCTGCTGTGTTTGAGCAGCATTATTCCAGCTCCCCAGAAGGATAAAAAGTATGGAAGAGACACACCTGTTGTGCTAAAGTGACACACATCATTTCCATTCACATCTACTGAAGACTTAGACACATGGCCATATCCAACTGCAAAGTTGTCTGGAAAATACCATATAGCTGAGCATCTATGTGTCCAACTACAAAACGATTAATACAGAAGAAAGAATAAATTATTGTATACAACAGTTGTCTCCATCACAAAAGGGTTACAAAGCATATTGGACAGAGTACATCGGAACGTCAGTGAACTAAAGGACAGAACCAAAGAAATTATCCAGAAGACGCTCTAGACACAAAGAAATGGAAATATAAAAGACATGTTATGAATCTTGGAAAAGGCCCAACAGAATAGGAAAGAGACAATAGCTAAAGGAGCATAGACCAAGAATTTTCTAGACTTTTGAGAGATACCAATGGTCAGATTCATGAAGCACAATAAATCCCATGCTGGGCACTATTGTAAAGGTTTCATATATTAACACATTTAATCCACACAGCAACCCTATATGGAAAGTATTGTTATCATCACCATTTTACAGAGGAGGAATTCAAGGTTCAGAGAGGTTAGATGACTTGTTCAACGTCACACAGCTAGCAAAGAGCAAAGGTAGGTTTCTAGAGTCTTTTACCACAATACTGTACTAACGCTCAGAAAAAATCTGTACTGTTTTAGTAAAAGCATCAAAGGCAGTGCTTTAAAAAATAAATATACGGAAAAAATTTATTTACTTAGAAACTAGGTCCATAGACCTAAATATGACTCTATCCTAAATATTAAATTTATACTACTGGGAAAGATGGTAAAATTGGTGTACATTTCCATAAATCCCTCTTAGGTACCCACTCAAAAACAAAAAATAAAGAAGAAAATTTCCTTTACAATGAAATTAGAAAATGGCTGCAGCTTCAACACCACAAATACTGAGGCCTCTATAGCAGGCACTGTTTTCATCCATTTATAAGAGAGACCACAGGGGACAAGTTCTCAGAGACGACACAGAGGTCCCATCTTCTGTGGCCCAAGAGGTGTTTTAAGAGACCCAACTTGCTTTGCATCCTTCCTCCTTCCCACTTTATCTCTGCTTCTCAGAATGGTTCCTCTCTCCACCCAGAGCCATGCTACAAGGAGAGGGCAGGGCTCCTAGTTCCAAGTCCCTTACCAAGAAGCTGTGTGATCTCAGGCATATCACTCTACCTCTCTGGACTTCAGTGTCCTCATTTGTAAATGAGATGACTAATTTGCATCAGCAGTTTTCAGACCGACCCAAGACTCAAATCTTTTTCTCCTCACAAAACCTGAGACCAAAAAATCGCATAGCTGGAACAGAAATCAAGCCACTGTAGCTGAATCGGAGAAGGAGGGGCGAAATCCCTGCTCACCAGGTTTTCCCATCCCATCCCACAGGTTGGGCATGATACAGACTCACACTCCTCAGAGGAGTTTCAAAATCACCCATTTTTATGATTTCTGATATCTTTTCCAGCTGTAATGACTGATCATTCTTTTGGGAGCCAGACAATTAAGTATTGGTCGCTGCTCATTCTTTGGATGAGAAATGTGAAGAGTCGGGAAGCATGGGAAGGGGAAAGAGAAAGAGGAGGAGAAGGAAAAGGAGAAGAAAGGAGGAGAGGAGGGATGGCGGGGGGGCGGGGAAGAAGAAAGAAGAAGCAAACTAAGCATTTAAACAAGAGCCACAAGTTATTTTCAGGCTTAATCCCAAACAAAATCTGACCACTGTCTTTGCCTAGTGAATAATTAACATGAGGTAACTAAACGAGACATTTATTAACAAGAATTATGTTGCAATATCCCTTTTATGCTCCATCCTATTAAAATGTCTTGGAAAAAAAGAGCCATTTGTGGGCCACAGGTCTCACCTGGGGAACAGGCAGAGGGGAAGCCAAGCACCATATCCCTATGAGGCCACGCAGGTTGGTGGTGACAGTTCTGGCTTCAACCAAACAAACACATCAGCATCTTGTTTCTTCCACCTGAAAATTTATGTCAACCCTCTGTGTACGCAAATCTGAAGAATCCCAGCAAATTGGAAACATGGAGCAAGAACAAAAAGCCTCTTTTGTCTCGAAGGCAACAAAATAAAAGAAGGCTTCTTTTTTCAGGCCATAAGAAAAGAATTACTCACTTTAAGCACTCATGCTGACATTTTCATGAGAAAACAAATTTGGACGATTTCATTTACTGCTTGCAAATACTGAATGACCTGGAGAGCTACACAGTATTTCCACATATGTCTCCCGTCCTCTCCCCTGCCCACAGATGTTAACTAACCCTTGCCCTTTTCTCTTCAAGGGGTCCCTATAACATTCTTCTATTTATTTATTTGGGGTAATTTGGAGACTGAGTATTGTGTCTATCTGCCATGTGTTTTTGGTCAGTGTCAGTAGCAAAGTAATTCTTACACTTACATTGTACTGAGGGCTATTAAGATGACAATGCATTGATGTTGCAGAAAATGGCTCATTAGTTCAATCTCAGAGAAGCTATCCCTTCCCAGAGTGCCTCATGCGCCCCCTATGCCCCCCCCATCCCCACTGAACTTGAGTGCCCTTCACCACTTGTCCCTGTCACCTAGTACTGTTCTCTCAGATCTTCAAACTCACTTTACTATATTGCATCAAATCCAAGATCTCGCTGATTCTAAAATGTACCATTATCTAATATAACTTTGAAAAATAAAAATCCCTGCCAATAAAGTGTTGACACAATGCTTTCTTAGCACTGAGAACTGTTATTCTATACTTATTAAAAGAGTTCTTTTAGGCTTATTTAGACATAGGACTGACTTGTTTATTGCTCTGTGCCTACACAAAAATGAAAATACATGCTAAATGAATTGGTATTTCTAAAATCTCTTCACATTGGGAGCCTGGCACTTCTGAAATTTTTTTCTTTTCTACTCTGAGTCATCAGTGCCCATGTTCTTTCATGTATTTTCATCCTCTACACTCTCGAGAGTGTTGGTGACGCTGAGTTTCCTATGATGGCTCCTCTACTGTCTTCGAGATTTACTCCCAAGTCACGGACATGCATCCTGCAATTTTTAATGTTGGCACTTTCTTGGCCTAACCAGAAAGTGTCAATTAAGGTTGTCAAACGACAATCAAGACTCATATGCTTTTCTCAAAATGGCTCTTAAATTGTCCGTCACATCATTATAAACAGCAATAGAATTCTTACGTGTGCCAGTAATAACAATATGTCATGACTGCCACCTGGCCATAAGTGATTGTGAGATGCTGTCAGTTCTAAGACTCATCCCAAATTCAGAAATGTGAACATGTGTCCTAACATTGAGAAACGACGGGGAATGCTGTTTTCTCTGAATGTTGTCTCCCTACCCTTCAACCAGTCAACTCCTCTTGCTCTGGAGTCCCCAGCTCAAGGGTGTCTTTCTCTAGACCACCTTCTTCTCTAGGTCTAGACTACCCTCCTTCAGAGTTTGTGTCTCAGTCCATAATATACATTTACAAGTGTGGTTACAATACAATGGGAGAGATAAATAATGTACTGAAAGAATAAGTGTGTGAATTCCTGATGGAATTTACATGCAAATGTACAGTCAATTTGCAGTAAATTTGTATCTAGGTATAAGGAATGAACATAACTGTAACCCGTTATTCATTCAACAAATATTTTTGAGCCTCTTTATGTAGTATGCATTTGAGTAGAGGAAGTAGATCATAAACAAAGATGATATAATACGATATGACGTGATATGATATGGTATGACATATAATGGGTAGTAATGAATCATATCAAGGAAGATAAAGCAGGGAGAGGGGATAGAGTTTTTAAAAGCTACTTTACATATGGCAGTAAGGTTTCTCTGAATAGGTGACATTTGAACTGACCCCTGGATGAAGAGAGAGAGGAAGGCCATGAGTGTATCTGATGGAAGAGCTTCCTGGACAGGGTAGGAAGGCAAAGGTCTAGAGATGGAAGGATCTGCATAGTTGAAGGACAGCAAAGGGGCTGGTGTGATAGGAGCATTGTGTGCAAAGAGGAAAGTCGTCATATACAATGTGAGAGGGGCAGCCAGAAGATCAATTTGCAGGGCCTTGAAAGCCACTGGAAAAGCACTGGTTAAACTGGTCAGTTATCCCAGCATGTACTCAAGAGCTCTTTAATACTCTCTGATTTCCTCAGGGATTTTAGGGGCAATGTCCAAATAGTAACACGAGTGAGACTCCCCACTCTCCTTTCCAAACCTGGTCATCATTCACTTGAATCCCAGCCGACCCAAAAGCTGCCCTGGGCAAGTATATTTGTGCAATGAGGTAGCTTCTTGCAATAAATATTGAACAAGAAGGAAGTGTAGATCCCAATGACTGTAAAGAAACATTTTTCTTTATCCCCTTTTCCCATGTTATCTTGCCCTGTAGGACCCATTATTCCCCTGGCCCTGGAAGGGAGAAGCCATAGACTCTTATTCTCACATCTGCATGAGAAATGGTGCAAAGACATGATGTCAAAGAGCATGAGGGCAAAAAACAAAACAAAGAAACAAAAAAAAACACCATGAGGGCTACCAGGATTACTGCAGTCATCTTTGAAATCAATCTGCCATAGAGGCCTTATAGTAAGCCTGGGAATGTATTTTATCTAGAAGACGAATATATTTCCCACCCAGACTACTTCAAAAATCTACTACGACCTTCAAGCATGGAGACCTGTCTAATATGTCCACTGAAAAGCTGAAAGCAGGGCTGGGGGTACAGAACAGACCTAAGTGCAAGGTGATGGAAGGGAGACTACAAGAGCTATGCCTCTGGAATATTCTACCATGCTTGCATACTGGCTGATGTGTTCTTTCAGTTTTCAAATGATTCTAAACAAACCCAAATTTATATTTCTATATTTAGCAGCCCCCAGTTTGATTCTGATCCTGTCTGGAGACTGCATGGCCTTCTGCCAGTGATTAAATTAGTCTGTGAGATATCTATTGCTCTGAGCTAACCAATAGTCATGTGATATTTTTAGCAACTGTAATATAATATTAGTAGAATTATGCATTTTTATGCCTTTGTAAAGTAATCTCTAATATAGTTTAAAAGTTGTGTCCCTTATTAACCCCGTAAAAGCCACAGACTGCTGTAACAAGACTGAAAGAAACAGACTGGGTTCTGGATTCCTGAGACAGGCAAGACCAGAGTACATCCATGTAAGAAGTCCCTCCAACAAAACACTATACTCAGGCAGTGTTAAGCAGTGTCCCTTCTCTCCCTGGTCAACCATTTCCTTTGCCATGCCAGAAGAAAAGATGAGCAAGAAGTGGGGAAAGTGGGTGAAAGCCCCTTCTAAAAGAGCCATGCCTCTGTGCCCTGAACAATCCACGTACTGCTCTAAGAGCCTTTCTCATCATCCCCCACATGCCACCCCTACTGGAGTAATCATTTCCAGAGCACACCCAGCACATTGTCACCTTCATGGCTTTCCTTAAACAGTCTCTTCTGCCTGGATGCTTTCGACCCATCGCTGCCTGCCAAGTCATTCTTTGAGCTCAATACTACATACTCCAAGAAGGCTTCTCACATTGTCCCAGGCAGAAGTCATCTATCTCTGATCTTCACATTATTTCTGTGAAAACAGGAAAATATTCTCTCTCAAAATGCTTACAAAGGTCATCCAAGGCAAAGAAAGTCAGAAACTGTCACAGCCAAGAGTAACCGAAGGAGACAACTAAATGTAATATAGTACCCTGGAAGTAGTTCTGGGAAGAAAGGGAGGCACTAGATAAAAACCAAGGAAATCTCAACAAAGTATGGGCTTTAGGTACGAGTAATGAGTCAATATTGGTTCATTAATTGTACTAAATGTACCACACCAGCGTAAAATGTTATTAAGAGGGAAGCGAGGTGCAAGGTATATAGGAACTCTGTATTATCTTCACAATTTTTCTGTAAATTTAAAACTGCTCGAAAATAAAATATTTATTAAAAACACAAGAGCAGGAAGGAGCTCCACAGTTAAACCTGATGAAAATGAGATCAACAGAGGGTCACTGCCAACCATGTCGGCCTCAGGAGAGTACAGAAAGGCCCAGAGCCTGGTGAACAGGTTACTCCTAATGGGCAAACCCTCCTTGGACCAGATCTGCTCAAATACGCGAAAATGAAGATTCCACACAGAGACGAAGACCTGAAAGATGTGTGAAACTGTACAAGTGGCCTGCAATATTTTGAACAGGGAACAAAATGCCACATGATGCAAAAAAAAAAAAAAAAAAATTGTACAAACCGTTTTGGAAAGTCATATGCTGACAGCTATTACACTGACGAATACATATCCCCTTTGACAAAGCAGTTTCCCTTTAGGACTCAACTTTTAATATCTAACAGAAACAGATTCTTTTAAGGAGATCCAAGATGGCAGAGTCGATAAACACTGTGCCTGCTTCTTTCCATGAACACATTAAAATTACAACTAAATTATAGAACAATCAACCTGAAGAACCATCTGAAGTCTAGCTGAACAGAGGTTTTATAACTGATATAAAGAGGAAGCCCCATGGAGACTGGTAGGAGGGGTGGAGACACAAAACGGGCTGGCCCCAAACCTCCACGTGGCGGGTAAGAAGCAGGAGGGATATCTCAGCCATTGAAGCTCCCTGCCTCCCCAGAGAAGTGAGAGGCCCCAGCCCTACACCAGCCTCCCAAGCCCAGAGTACTGGTGCTGGGAAGAGGAGCCTCCACAACATCTGGCTGTGAAAAGCAGTGGGGATTCTGACCATCCAGGTGGGACAGAAGATGGCGGGAAACCCAGACGTCCTTTTAAACAGCCGACGCATAGACTCTCTCAGGCCCCTGCCTGCTGTAAGGAGAAGGACCCCACACAGGGAAAATAGTGCCTGTCCTCCAGCCCTCACTCTGACACCCCCCAAATTACTGTCCCTCAGTCAGAGCCCAAGGTGAATGTCAGACAGAGAAAGATAGATGCAATGTGATTTTGCTTGTATGTGGAATCTAAAGAACAAAACAAACAAAACAGAAACAAACTCACAGATACAGAGAACATTTTGATGGTTGCCAGATGGGAGGGGGGTCAGGTGAAAAGGGGAAGGGATTAAGAAGTACAAAAGGGTTGCTACAAAGTAGTCATCGGGATGTAGGGTATAGCATAAGTATAGTCAATAATATGGTAATAACTATGTGTGGTGTCAGATGGGCACTAGATTTATGGGGGTGATAGATGGGAGGGGGTTGGGGAGCTGGTGAAAAAGTTTAAGGGGTTAAGCAGTACAAATTGGTACTTGCAAAATAGTCATGGGGATGTAAAGTAAAGCCTAGGGAATGTAGTCAATAATATGGTAATGATTATGTATAGTGCCAGGTGGGTACTAGACTAGTCAGGGGTTCACTTAAATGATATAAATGTCTAACCGTTTATGAATCTTTCATTGAGATATGCTGTACACCTGAAGTTAATATAAAATAATACTGATGTCAACTATACTGAAAAATTAAAAAGAGGGCGAAAGGTGAAGGGAAATAAGAGGTTCAAATCTCCAGGTATAAAACAAATAATTCATGGGGGTATAACATACAGCGTGGTGAATATAGTCAATAATATTGTGATAGCATGGTACAGTGTCAGATGGTTGCTGGACTTATGGTGATTACTTCTTTAGGTATATAAATGTTGAATAACTATGGTGTATGCCTGAAACTAATATAATATTGTAGGTTAGCTATATTTTAATTAAAAATCTTGAAAAAATAAGTAAATAAATATTATACTGCTCCTTGTCTCTAAAAGAAAAAAAGAAAACCTTACAGCAGCATGACCTGAGACATGCAAACAAGGATCGTCGCTGTGGCACTGTTTAAAAGGGCACAGACTGGGAAAACTACCAAATGTCTGTCAACAGGGAACTGGTTGACTGATTGTGGCACAGACATACTATGCAATCATATTGCAGTCTGTCAAAGGATGAGTCCTTTGAATTGGAAGGCTGTTCCTGGTGTCTTGTTTAAGTAAGTGAGAAAAGCAAGTCATAGAGGCGAAAATGGGGAAGGGGAAATGGCGAGTGGCTGGTTAATGGGTTTCCTTTCTAGGATGAAAGTCTGCTGGACGTAGACAGTGATGATGGTTGCACAACGTTGTGAGTGAACTAAATGCCACTGCATTAAATGGTTAAATTGGTGACTTTTATGCCATACGCTTTTCACCTCAATAAAAAAAGTGATAACTAATAAATCCCATTTGTGTGTATATTTTCAAAGTGCTCCTCTAAGAATCCCTTCTTGTTAAAGAAGACACTTGCTATTTGTGAGTGTGCTGTGGGGGCAGAATGAGCCCCCCAAGCCTGCTTCCACCAGGCTTTAGGTGGAAGGAAAGAAATCTCTCTGGGGGGGAAAGGGAGAGTTAGGAAGGAGTACTCTGGGGTTAAGAGTGAAGGGGACAGGCCTCCTGGGTGGGATTGGGAGGAGATATCAGGGAGGAACCTGTCAAACGGGAAGGTTTTAGGGAAATCCTCAGGGCTGAAAGACGTAATCCCTCCACCCTGACTTCACAAACCCTCAGTGAGCCATCATACATGCTTACGGATGCTTAGCTGGTTTAGCTTTTTTGTGGAAGCCAAGGAAAAGGATAAGGTTTAAGTCAAAATCAAGAGGAAGCTAAAACATTAGGGAGCCCATGGAGGCCTGGAGGACAAGCTACAATGAGTTCCGCTTCTTTAGAAGTCATGTTCTTCTGTGCCTCAGTTAATGAGGGTGAGGATGAGGGGGCACACCCAATTCCATGAGGACATGCTTGGGATCTGGTCTGTCTTTATGGTCCCTGAAGGACTTAATACAATGCCAAGCACATAGTAAGTGTTCAATAAACAGTTATGGAGTTGAATTGTATTAAGATGGGTTTTTCATTGAGATACAATTGACATGCAATAAGCTTAAGGTATACAATATGCTGACTTGATATATTTATATATTGCAATATGATTACCACCATAGCCTTAGCTAACACTTCTATCACATTACATAATTACTGTTTCTTTTCTGTGGACAACATTTAAGATCTAGTCTCCTAGCAACTTTGAAGTATATTATACAGTATCGTTGACCCTCATCACTATGCCATACATTAGGTCTCCAGAACTTATTCGTCTTCTACCTGCAAGTTTGCACCCTTTGGCCAACATCTCCCCAACTTTCCCACTCCCCAGCGTCTAGTAACCATCATTCTACTCTCTGTTGCTATACGTTTGGCTTTTATAGATTCCACATGTTAGTGATACCATACAGTATTTGTCTTAATACTTAATTTGTCCTCAAGATTCATCCATGTTGTTGCAAATGGCAGGATTTCTTTCCTTTTCAGAGCTAAATAATATTCCATCAGATAGATAGATAGATAGATAGATAGATAGATAGATAGATAGATAGATAGATAGATAGACATAAATAGATAGATATATAGATACCATATCTTCTTTATCAATTTATCCATTGATGGACACAGGTTGTTTCCTTACCTTGGCTATTGTGAAGAATGCTCCAATAAACATGGGGTGCAGATATCCCTTTGAGTCAGTGATTTTATTTCCTTCCAATCATTTACCCAGAAGTGGGAGTGCTAGATCATATAGTATTTGTATTTTTAATTCTTTATCAACTTCCATACTGTTTTTGACAGTGGCTACACACATTTACATTCCCACCAACAGTGAAGGGTGTGCCCTTTTCTCCACATCCTATATAATAAACAACATTCATTATCTCAGATTTTCTTGATGATAGCCATTCTAACAAGTGTCATTTTGTGGTTTTGATTTGCACTTTCCTGATGATTATAGATGTGGAGCATCTTTTCATGTACCTGTTGGCCATTTGGATGTCTTCTTGGGAAAACATGTAGTCAGATGCTCTGCCCAATTTTTAACTAAATTGCTTGCTTTTTATTATTGAGTTGTATGCATTCTTTATATATTTTGGGTATTAACCCCTTATGAAATATATAGTTTTCAAATATTTTCTCCTATTTGATAGGTTGCCTTTTTATTTTATTGATTGTTTCTTTTGTTATGCAGAAATATTTTAGTTTGATATAGTTCCACTTGCGGATTTTTGCTTTTGTTGCTTATGTTTTTTATATCATGAAAAAAAAATCATTGCAAATATCAGTGTCAAAGAGCTTCATCCCTGTTTTTTTCTAGTAGTTTTATGGTATCAGGTCTTATGTTTAAGTCTTTAACTTGTTTTGAGTTGATTTTTGTGAGTGGTGTAAGACAGAGGTGCTTCATTTTTCTGCATGTGGTTATCCAGTTTCCACAACACCATTTGTTGAAGAGACTATATTTTGCCCACTGAGTGTTCTTATCTTTAAATAAACTTTTTTTTACATTATTTCTAATCAAGAGATAATTCAGTACACCAATAACAAACTATCAGAAAGAGAAATTAAGAAAACAATCCCATTTACAATTGCATCAAAAACATAAAATACTTAGGAGTAAATTTACCCAAGGGAGATAAGGACCTGTACTCAGAAAATTATAAGTCATTGAAGAGAGAAATTAAAGAAGATACAAATAAGTGGAAACATATACTATGCTCACATAGGAAGAATTAATATAGTTACAATGTCCATACTACCCAAAGCAAAATACGCAATCGAACAATTAAGTTTGCGAACTCATCCTAGAAAAAGTGCCACATACTTTATTGCTGACTATCACTACAGTCACCTTTGAAGTACTGCCCTTGGGAAGCTATGCACTGATGCTAGTGCCTAGTCCACCCTTCAAAGCAATTTTGGAACTCTTTTTCTGGAATGGCCCTCAGAGCTGTTGTCGTACTACCCTTGATTTTCTGAATGTCATCAAAATGACTTCCTTTCAATATTTCCTTTATCTTCGGGTAAAGAAAGAAGTCATTGGGGGTCAGATCAGGTGAGTAGGGAGGGTATTCCAATACAGTTATTTGTTTACTGGCTAAAAACTCCCTCATAGACAGTGCCATGTGAGCTGGTGCATTGTCGTGATGCAAGAGCCGTGAATTGTTGGCAAAAAGTTCAGGTCGTCTAAGTTTACCATGCAGCCTTTTCAGCACTTCCAAATAGTAAACTTGGTTAATTGTTTGACCAGTTGGTATAAATTCATAATGAATAATCCCTCTGATGTCAAAAAAGGTTAGCAACATCATCTCAACAAGTTCGTCAATTTAATTATCAGACCTCATAAAGATTCGATGCAATCCCTATCAAAACACTAATGACATTTTTCACAGATCTAGAATAAATAATCCTAAAATTTATGTGGACCCCGAATAGCCCTAAAAGACCCTGAATAGCCATGGAAATCCTGAGAAATAAGAACAAAGCAAGAGGTACTATGCTACCTGATATCAAACTATACTACAAGGCCATAGTAATCAAAACAGCATGGTATTGGCATAAAAACAGTCACATAGATCAATGGAACAGAATAGAGAGCCCGTAAATAAACCCAAGCCTCTATGGTCATTTAATCTATGACAAAGGAAGCAAGAATTTACAATGGGGTAAAGACAGTCTATTTAAATAAATGGTGCTGGGAAAACTGGACAGATACATGCAAAAAAATGAAACTGGACCACTTTAATGCCATATACAAAAACAAACTCAAAAATGACTTACATGCAAAACCCAAACCATAAAACTTCTAGAAGAAAATATAGGAAGTAAACCCAGAGACATTACCCTTAGTAATATTTTTACTGATATATTCCCTTGGGCAAGGGAAGCAAAACAAAAAATTAAAAAATCGGTCAACATCAAACTAAAAAGTTTTTTCACAGAAAAGGAAACCATCAACAAAACAAAAAGACATGCTACTGAATGGGAGAAGATATATGCCAATGATACATCTGATAAAGAGTTAATATCCAAAATTTATTTTAAAAAAACCACTCATATAACACCGAAGGAAAAAAAACAACCCAATTAAAAAATAGGCATAGGACATAAACAAGCATTTCTCTAAAGAGGACATACAGATATACAACAGACATATGAAAAGATGCTCAATGTCACTCATCATCAGAGAAATGCAAATAAAAATCACGAGCTACAACCTCTCTCCTATCAGTATGGCCATCATCAATAAATCAACAAACAAGTGTTGGCAAGGATGTGAAGAAAAGGGAACCCTCGTGCACTGTTAGTGGGATTGCAGATTGGTGCAGCCACTATGGAAATCAGTATGAAGGTTCCTCAAACAATTAAAAATAGAACTACTTTATGAACCAGCAATTCCACTCCTGGGTATCTATCCAAAAAATCCAAGACACTAATTCAAAAAAATGTATGCACCCCTATGTTTATTGCAGCGCTATTCACAATAGCCAAGATATGGCGGGGCGGGGAGGGACTGAAATGCATATCAGTAGATGATTGGATAAAGCAATTGTGGTAATTTATACAATGGAGTGTACTCTGCCATTAAAAAGAATGAAATCTTACCATTTGCAACAACATGAACGGACCTAGAGGATATCATGCTATGTGAAATAAGTCAGACTGAGAAAGACAAACACCATATAATCTCACTTATGTGTGGAACCTAACGAACAGAATAAATGAACAAGCAAATCAGAAAAAGACTCAGAGATACAGAGAAAAAAAACTTATGGTTCCTAGATGGGAGGGGAATTGCAGGATGGGGAAGAAGAGGAAGAGATTAGAAAGTACAAATTGGTAGTCACAAAATAGTCACGGGGATGTGAAATAACAGTATCAGGAATACAGTCAATGATGTTGTAAAGATCATGTATAGTGTTAGATGAGTACTGGATTTATCAGGGGGATCACATCATAGATTGTGTAGATGTCTGACCCTGCACTGTACATCTGAAGCTGACGTAGAATAATATTGAATGTCAACTATAAGGAAATATATATAATGTAAGCAAAGGTCAATACCAAAGTATTATCAAAACAGGAAATTCAAATAACTTAAAAACATGAAAAAAAGTTTAGCATCACTTGTAAATATATATATGCACACATATACAAGTATATATACAAGTATACACATATACAAGTATACATATATATATATATATAGAGAGAGAGAGAGAGAGAGAATTATACTAAGTGAAATAAGTCAGACTGAGAAAGACAAATACCATATGATCTCACTTATATGTGGAATATAAAGAACAAAATAAACAAATAAAACAGAAACAGACAGATACAGAGAACAAACTGATGGTTACTAGATGGGAGGGGAGTTGGGAGACTGGGTGAGGAAGGTGAAGGGATTAACATGTGCAAATTGGCAGTCACAAAATAGTCCTGGGGTGTAAAGTACAGTATGGAGAATAGAATCAATAACATTGTAAAAACTATGTAAAGTGTCAGGTAGGTACTAGACTAATTGGAAGGATCACTTCATAAATTATATAAATGTCTAACCACTATGCTCTACACCTGAAACTAATATAATAATATTTAATGTCAACTATAATTTAAAAAATAGTCACAAGGATGTAAAGTACAGTATAGGGAATATAGTCAGTAATATTGTAATAACTATGTACAGTGTCAGATGGGTAATAGACTTACTGGGGTTATCTATCACTTTGCGAGCTATATAAATGTCTACTCACTATGTTTTGTACACCTGAAACTAATAAAAAAATAATTTAAAAAGAGGTACACAGGGCAGGTTTTATTAGCTCGATGCTATGGATGACCAAAACAAAAATCAGAAAGTTGAAGATGCAGCAATGAGATTCCTACTCAGAATCTAAATTATAGGGATAATTTTTCTGAGTTAAGTCAGCCATTCTGGGGATGAACTTTACCAGTTGAAGCCAATGTACTTGTTCACTCATTTAATCATTTGTCCCATTAATTTAATCATTTGTCTGCTAAACTTTGTATTCCTCCCATCTGGCACAGTGTTTAAAATAATAGAAAGCTTCACTAAATGTTTTAGAATTAATAAATGGCACATTTTCTTCCCTAAAAAAAGGAGCATGTGATCATCCTATAATGATAAACCAGTAAACAATCAAAATACAGTGCCATACTTATAACTATATTCATTAATTCAATTAATATTTGTTGAGTACTTACTATATGCCACGAGCTGGGAAGAGACGGGCAGTTGTAGTATGGAATTTAAGCAGTGTGTGAGAACTCGACTGCCTGGAGTCAAATCCCAGCTCTGCTAATTTTAGCTTTAGAACTTGGGCAAAGTATTTATATGTCACAGAGCTTCAGTTTCCTCCTCTGTAACATGGAGATAATAAAACATACTTGACAGGGTAGTTATAAGGATAATATTAGTTACCATATGTAAAAGTTTCAGATAGTGCCAGGTCAACAGTAATGCTCAATAAATTATAGTTATCACCATTACTAGTTATTACTATTACGAAGTTGTGATGTAAAAAGCAGAGTCTACGGGCAGGCCCAGTGACTCAGGTGGTTGGAGCTCCGTGCTCCTATCTCCGGAGGCTGCCGGTTCGATTCCCACATGGGCCAGTGGGCTCTCAACCACAAGGTTGCCGGTTTGACTCCCGCAAGGGATGGTGGGCTGCGCCCCCTGCAACTAGCGACGGCAACTGGACCTGGAGCTGAGCTGCGCCCTCCACAACTAAGACTGAAAGGACAACAACCTGAAGCTGAATAGCACCCTCCACAACTCAGATTGAAGGGACAATAACTTAACTTGGGAAAAAGTCCTGGAAGTACACACTGTTCCCCAATAACGCCCTGTTCCCCTTCCCCAACAAAATCTTTTTAAAAAAACAAAGCAGAGTCTACAACTACAGGAAAACACAGATTTTTTAAATAAAATCTATGATTTCAAAAATAATTACCATATATATGGTACCAAAAAAATGTATACAACTGGACACTTTGGTCAACGTTGCGCAAGCAGTAGTTCGTCGTAATCAGAAGTGTCTGGATGCTGATGGTAACCACTTTGAGCACCTCTTGTAATTGCAGAAGTCAAACATGACTTGTATTCATCTTTTGTTATCAATATATATTGAGTATTACAATTTTAATACAGTTTTTCCTTTCTTAAAATGTGTATAATTTTTTGGCGCTCTGTGTGTGTTTGTGTAATAGTGTGTGTGTAGAGGTGCAAACGGAATTTGATTGGGAAATGAGAGTCTTTTCAACAAATGGTGCTAGAACAACTGAATACCCATACGCAAAAAAAAAAAAAAAAGATCTGAAGCCTTACCTCACACCATACACAAAACTAATGGACAACAGACCTAAACATAAAAGCTAAAATTACAAAACTTAATTCCAAAATGCTACTTCATACCCCTATGCAGTGACCCATCTCCCCCACCCCGCTCTACCCTTGACAACCAATCATCTGCTTGCTTTCTGTCACTATAGTTTTGCTTTTTTTTTTTTTTTTAAAGAATGCCATATAAAGTGGAATCACACAATATTTATTCTTTTGTATCTGGTGTCTTTGTTTAGCCTAATGGTTTTGACATTCATTTATGTTCTTGCACATTTGGGAAATTGGTTCATTTTTATTGCTGAGTGGTATTCCATGGTTTGATATACCACGATTTGATAATCCAGTCACGTGTGAACACTTGGATTATTTGCAGTTTTGAGCTATTATGAATAAAGCTGCTGTGATCATTTGAGAACCGGTCCTTGAGTGGACTTATGTCTTCCTTCCACTTGGATAAATACCTGTTCACGGGGTAGGTAAATGTTTATAAGAAACTGCCAAACTGTTGCCCAAAGCAGTCATACCATTTTGCACTCCCACAGCCTCTAAGCCAAATTAGGAGGAAGATGAGGACAGAAAGGACCACTGAGTTGGCCTCAGGCCTAATGAGGAGATGCGCGTAGTGTTTCAGACCTAACCGAAAAGCAATCTTTACTCCCAAGATAGACCTTTAGGAAGACAGCTGCAGAACTGAAGCACAGAGCAAACCAGTACCCTCCGTCGGAGCCCAAACCCAAGGCAGGGCCTCATGTTGGCACAGTTCCAAAATATCTTAAAGACAAGAATGACAATTTTCTTACCCTCCAAGCTCACATTCTTTATTCATGTGCTCACCCTTGGCACACAGAATTGCAAATATTTAGGAAACAAGAGGATGTGGACTATTCTATATACAGACCAAGGGCCCTCCTCCTGAACCGTTTCCATTTCATGTGAGTATTTGATTCATATTTGCCTCATTTGTTTAAATTCATTAGACAGGGACTGAAGTCCTAATGAAATCCAATAGTTGTATAAAATGTGAGAGGAAACACAACGACCAGTGGTGCGTTCTGCAAAAGTGTCTCCCTGAAAGTCCTTCACTGACCACGTCAGCCATGAGGCCACACAGACCCAGGCACACAGGGCTGTTTATCAGACTGGCAGAGCAAAGAGAACATTGTGTGCTCCACAGGGCTAGGGCTGGGAGAAGGGGACACGGGCAGGTCAAAAGGTCTAGTTGGCTGGTGCTCATCGTTACAGACTGTCAGGCCAGAATCAGCAGGTGGCCACAGTTAGCGTTTAGACAGACTTCCGGGGTCTGGAGTAGAGCTTCTCACACTACATCCTGCAGAGCCCCAAGGCTCCCCACAGTGGTCATGAGGGGGTATGGGGCTCCAGGCTACTCTCTCTGTCTTCAACCAAAGCAGCTCTGCTTTTAAGTGTTTACATATTCAGGCATGCACAAGATTTTATTGCTTTTTTTTTTTAAGGAAAAAGTACTTTCTTGCTAAAAAAATGTTAAAATTTTTAGTTCAGAGCTAGACCTCAAAATCAAGCCTCTACAGAGGCAGAGAGGTAACATCAAGGAACGAAGCAGGCTGAAGAGCATATAAAAGAGAAGGTTGGATCGGTACTGTGGCAAACTAGAGGGTATGTACGTTGACTAAAAGGCCTCTGCTACTTGAATCCAGCAGGCTGTAGCTCTGGGGGGTTGAGAACCCAGTGTTACTAGATCTGCTGATTTTCAAAAGAAACAGAAATATAGATTTGCATGTAAAATATCTTAATTATTAAATGTCATGAACTGATTCAGTATATTTTAGCATACTGTACGGATCCAAAAAGCACATTAATGACCACAATTTGCCTCTAGATCACTAACTGACTGGTCTGGAATATACTAGACATGAGAGCAGATTTTCATTATTGAGGCAGAGAGGGGAAGGTTTCATACCTTTCATGAAGGTAGGAGCTACTTCTGTCTTTTCATTTTCTTTTAACTATTGCATCCTCAGTACTTAGTCCGAGCCTGGCACATTCAGTGCCCAAACATCTGTCAAATGACCGACTATGTGATTTTCATCTGACTCTCTGCTGCACCAAGATACACCTCAAATCTGAAATAAATCTCCACTTCTGCTAGGACATTCCACGTGGCAGCCCTGTTCCTTCACAGAGAGGCTGGGAGGAGCACACATGTGGCAAGTAGAAGACCATTCCTGAGTGGGCACACCTGGTACATCCATAGCTCCCTGGGCACTGGTGAATAATCTGTTAGGTTCGTGCAAAAGCAATTGCAGTTTTTGCAATTATTTTTAACTTTTAAACCGCAATTACTTTTGCACAATTACTTCTGCGCAATTACTTTTACTAATAAAAAGGCAAACTGTACACCAGCGGATCAGAAACAGTGATCTGCAGTTCCCAGGTCCTTTTCAGGTACAAGCAACTTCTGGTGTATGTCAGGAAACCCCCCAATATCATTCAGTTCCACTTAGGAATAACGGAAACCTCACTGCTGTAAGGAAGGTACACTGGAGCAAAAACTTCAATGATAAAGTTTTTTGACGTCCATAGACGGACGTCAAACAGCTGTGTCAATGTCAACAGATGCCCCAAGATAACTGAAAGCAAATACTCCCACACTCCAAAGTGAGGGGTTCAACCAACTCTGCAGGACTGGCACAGAGCATAACTGAATGATTCTGTGACCTATAGCTCACCTTGACCTATCTAAAAGCTAAAGAGAGTTGAAGTTGGGGAAATTAGGGAGATCCAAAATGGCGAAGTAGATAAACTATGCCTGTGTCCTTCCATGAATACATTAAAATTACAACTAAATTATAGAATAATCAACCTGGAGGACCATCTGAAGTCTTGCTGAACAGAAGTTTTATAAGTAAGGATATAAAGAAGAAGCCACGCCGAGTCTGGTAGGAGGGGCAGAGACACAGAATGGGCTCCACACCTGCGTGTGGAGGATGAGAGTTAGAAGACATATCTCAGCCACAGGAGGTTCCGCACAGAGGAGCAAGGGATTCCAGCTCCGCACCAGGCTACCCAGCCCTGAGTACTATTGCCAGGAAGAGGAACCCCCACATCTGGCTGTGAAAAACAGTGGGGATTCTCTCCATTTGAATGAGATGGAAGGCTTCGGGAATCCCAGATGCCCTCTTAAACAACCCGCTCACAGGCACTCACCTTGGGATCCAGCAGATGGACAGTGATTCAGGGGACATCAGAGGCATACAGGGGGCAGACTGAGATGTGAAGCTTCGGTGTGAGGGCTGGAGAACAGTCACCATTTTCTTTGGTAGGCAGGCGCCATCTTTCCTATGTTGAGCCCTCCCCCTATGCTTACGTCCAAATCTGAATCTGATTGGTCTGGTGAGCTCCACAGCTTTGCTCTGCTGACTCACTGGGACCCCGCCCCACCCAACTCCCTCAATGCTGGAAGCACTTTCTCGCCAGCAGCCAGCTCTGCCTGCACTGCACTCTTTCTTGGAAAATTATCAGAGTCCATAGGCCCCAGATGGACAGCAGCTGGCCTCAGAGTCTGCATGCTCCAGATGGGCAGCAACTGGCCTCAGTGTGCTCTCAGATTTTTGCTGAGTAGCTCCAGGTTCAGCACTGGCACCAAACCAGAGTTTACACTAACCTAGTAAACACAACTCTTCCCATTCTAGTGACTCCCTGAGGCGCTGCTTCACCCAATTCACATATCACACAAGCTTTATCAGTAGCTGAAATTTAAGGGAGCTGGCAGGTGGCAGCAGGCCTTGGTGTCTCCTGGCTTTTTGCAGAGCTACCCCAGGCACAGTACTGGTAGCAGACATCCTTGATTCACAGTGTGGCCTCTCCCACATGCCTCCAATTTTAGCACAGGCCGAGAACAACCGCAGATCACTGTGTAGCTCCTACCAGGTAGTCCTCAGCCAGTCACAGGCAGAGGGTGACCTGGGCCTGCCCTGGAGACCCTCCCAAGAAGCCCCAGAACCAACCTACTTGGAAGTTGTCTTCAGACCACAGCAGAGCACCACCCAATTAGCCCCACAAGTGGCACACACAAAGGGCAGTATCAACAGGCAACAGAGCCCTCTGGGGCAAAAATCCCACTCAGTGCTTGCGCAGTAGCACATAAGCTATGACATGACCAGAGAACTGACTCTGGGTGGTGAACACACAATGGGATTTATAGATGACGTAATACAGAATTGTACACCTGAAATCTATGTAATTTTAGCCATAGCCAGTCAGTCTGAGGGTTAATACCACCCACTGACATGCCAACACTAATCAAGGCTCAACTATAACAGGAGGGCACACACAGTCCTCACCAGGGACACTCCTGGAGCACCTAGTGCAGGTGATCAAGGAGACTTCCATGGCCCCACAGGAAACCTACTACATAAGGCCACTGGCCAGAACTGGGATACATAGCAGCCCTACCTAATATCTAGGTAGGCAGTCAAAATTAAGAAACAGAGAAATCATCCCAAGTGAAAGAACAGGAGAAACTCTTAAAAAAGAATTAACAAAGGCAAGCAACCTGCCAGATATAGAGTTCAAAACAATGGTTATAAAGATGCTCAAGGAACTTAGTGAGAACTTCAACAGAGAGATGGCAAGCATAAAAGGGACACAGAACCCATAAAAAACAACCATCAGAAGTGAAGAATACAATAACTAAAACGAAGAATGTACTAGAAGGAATCACCAGCAGATTAGATGAAGCAGAGGATCAAATCAGTGATTTGGAAGACAAGGTAGCAGAAAACACCCAATCAGAACAGCAAAAAGAAAAATGAATCCAAAAAAATGAAGAGAGTTTAAGAGACCTCTGGGACAATGTCAAGCATAACAACATTAGTGTCATACAGGTACCAGAAGGAGAAAAAAGAAATCAAGGGATTGAGAATCTATTTGATGAAACAGTGACTGAAAACTTTCCTAACCTGGCAAAGGAAATAGACTTAGAAGTCCAGGAAGCACAGAGTACCAAGCAAGATGAACCCAAAGAGGCTCACACCAAGACACATCATAATTAAATGCCAAAAGTTAAAAACAAAGAGAGAACCCTAGAAGCAGGAAGAAGAAAGTAACTAGTAACTTATAAGGGAGCTCCAATAAGATTGTCAGCTGATTTCTCATTAGAAACTTTGCAGGCCCGAAGGGATTGGCAGAAAATATTCAATGTGATGAAAAGCAAGGAACTACGACCAAGATTACTCTATCTAGCAAGGCTATCTTTTAAAATTGAAGGACAGATAAAGAGCTTCCCAGATAAGGAAAAGTTAAAGGAGTTCATCACCACCAAATCAGTATTACAAGGAATCTTAGAGGGACTACTTTAAGATGAAAAAAAAAATCAAAATTATGAATAGTAAAATAGCAATAGCTACATATCTATCAACAATAACTTTCAGTGTAACTGTATTAAATGCTCCACTCAAAAGACATCGGAGGGCTGAATAAATAAGAAAACAAAATCCTTAAATATTCTGCCTATAAAAGACTCACTTCAGTTTGAAAGACACACTCAGATGGAATGTAAAGAGATAGAAAAAGTTATTTCATGAAAATGAAAATGAAAACCCAGATTCCTAAGAGCAGAGGGAGGAAACATAAGTGGCTGCTGGAAGAAAATAGATCACAAATGCTACAGGAAGTACACTTGTACATGGAAGTCCTCGTACATGGCCAAAAGAACTCACAAATATACCCCAAGAAACGAAGTCAGTTTTGTTCATCTACTAACTTGCTATGGTCAGAAATAGTTAACATTTAATTACGTGAATCCCCAGACCTTTCCTGTCTCCCGCCTCAACTTCTTCCCCCCGTTCAGACCTGGAAAGTCAGTAATCTCATCTAGCAAGCTAAAGGCAGGGCAGGAGGAAGAGAAATACAAAGTATCACACAGAAGAGAAGCTTCCCACTCATTTCCTACCAATGCATACCTGAGTACACACACACACACACACACACACACACACACACACACACACACACGCCTCAAAACTTCCATAATAGGCCTAGCTAGGATGGGAGAGGGGACACACAATTTCACCTTGAATAAGTTGGGAGGCCTTTTTTTCATTCTTAAACATTGCCTGGTCCTGGGTATATTAATTACTAAAATGAGAACATTCTTTAAGCTGAAAATGACCAGAGGCCTTTTTAATTCTTAAGAATGAGCTAGCCGACTCTGTTGGCTGCCCAGGATTTTTATCAAAGTGTGAAGGAGAACTGTCTCCAGAGAGCTATGGGGGGAAAAGTAAAACTGTTAAATTAATCAGCTTTTTTTTGTTTTTAACATATAGGAAGAAGGAAGGGTATTCGGACTTGGGCAATAGGGCGGCCCAGCGGTTTTAAAGGCATGAGAGTATGAGGAAGACCAGATAGGCTGATGTGGCCGGAGCAAAGGAAGTGGAAAAGGTACCTGGCAGCAGCTCACCAGGATGGCTTTCAATGCTCTGAAGTGTGTCTTTCGCTCTGCTGGAGAGAGAGGAGTTCTGGGAGGAGGCAGACATTATGGTCTGTTGGGTACTTTCAGGAGTTAAACCTGGGGACAGTGCAGACGGAGACTAAAGGTCCTTTGGAGGTTATTACAATAACCCACCTGAAAGATGCAGGCCTGACCTGAGAACCTATCTGGAGGCCGAGGTGACAGGAGCCAGCCCCTCTTTGGATGGAGGAGTGGGGGAATAAGAGGAGTCAAGGATGGCAACTTCTTAGAGCCTGAGCAACAGGTAACTGTGTGGTGCCAGTAACGTCCATCTGAGTATGAAATTAGAAGGAGGAGGAATCTGGAATAAAAACAATGAGATCAGTTTCAGACATGATGAATTTGAGGTGCTATTGGGAGGACATTCTTAGGAAGACATCCGAGAAGCATCTGGAAACCTGGCCTCAGAACAGCAGAGAGGTCAGGGCTGGTGAGATGGAAGTCTTTTGCCCCGTCTCAGCATCCTCCTCAAGGGGGTAACTCCAGCAAAGGGCATTCATCCACACTTGGAAAATTCTCCTGATTATTTTTTAGCACATCTTAGAAACAGAGGAGAAAAATGGATCTCCCTTTAACATTTTCATTACGTTCATTCTAAAATTATACACTCCTGATTTCCAAGGACTTCCAGTGCCTGGTGTTGATATATAATCACATAACTTCGCCCTCTGTATATAATGCTGAATTACTTATGCCTCTTCCAGGGCTCACTCCTGACATGGGATGTCAAACAGAAATAGAACATGCATCTCATGCATCTGGGCTGAAACCTTACAGAGAATTCTATGGGCTGCAATAAATAATCCCGGGTGTTCCTGGAAAGGAGCTGTGTGTGCAGACAAGGTAGGGTCATTGCTGATTTATGAGTACATCTTCCAGTCAGCAGGCTCTGCACAGCCCAGGGCAGGGGCCTGCCGATAGTGGGAGGTCCAGGGAGCAATGCTACAAAAGGACAGCTGGTCCAAGGGCTGTGACACCTGGGGACTAGAAGAGCCACATAGCAAACGTTTCCATTTCCTAGCTTTTTTACTGCTGCTCTTACTGCCAGAAAAAGAACTTTAGGTTCATTGAAATCTGGGTGTGTTTTCTGACAACCATTCAAGTCTGATACTGAGAACACTAGACAAACTACTAGTAATGTAAGTATAATATAACGTCTGCCAGCTACTCAAAATGCCCAGAGGTTAACCTTAGATGAACTGTGCATGCATAAAGATTGTCTCCCAATCCCTGCTCCTTGCTTTTTATTTTTTTTCATTTCCCACACCCTTCTCCTCCTCTCTCTCTCTCTCTCTCTCTCTCTCTCTCTCTCTCTCTCTCTCTCTCTCCCTCTCTCTTCCTTAATTTGCCTATGAAAACCCCCTTCTTGTGCATAGTCTGTGGTAAATGACTTTACCTCTCAGGCCCTTCATTTTCTCACCTGCAAAATAAAGGTGTAAGACCAAGTGCTTCTCACATTTGAAAGTGCAAACGATTCCTCTGAGGATATTGTTAAAATACAGATTCTGGTTTAGTATCAGAATACCTGGGTGGGGCCCAAGATTCTGCATTTCTAACAAACTCACAGGTGATTTCAGTTGTTGATCTATGAACTTCCCTTTAAGTAGGACAGACTCATGGATGGCACTGAATCCTTACCTGTAGGGCTATCTCCAATCATACTCATGCTCCATTGGTGAAGGCTGCTCATAGAGCTGTTGGGAGTCCTGGGGATGCATCCAGCCCCGATAGGGGAAAGGAGAATGTGGTAAAATACGTTCAAAATAAGCACATCAAATATTTGCCTTCAATGGAATAGGTGATCTCTTACATCTATACAATTCAGTATTTTAAAACATTTGTGTTTCTCTTCAACACAGAGAATAGCTCAAAAGCTGTCCATGTATAAAAGAGTCTAATTTACTCATCAGTGTTAATGATGGATTATGGAGGACAGTTTTAAAAGAAGTAAGGAGAACAGAAATCATAAAGGGCCAAGAAAACGTAGAATCAAAAAATTATAGATGGTTAACAAAACAAAAGTTGGTTCATAAAAAAGATTATTAAGATAACACTTTGGAAAGAGTTGAAGAAAAAAGAGAAGGTGCAAATAAACACAATAGTTAATAGAAAAGGAAAAATAAGTATAAACATAGAAGATGTTTTAATATCTTTAAAGCAATATTATGAACAAACAAACACCAACAAATTCCAAAACCCAAATGCAAGGGATGAATTGTTTTAAACGGTAAAATGCAAAAATTTTAATATGAAAAGCTGGAAAACTAATTTAGGCAAATAATATTTAAGAAATTGAGAAAGTAATAAAAAGCCTTTTCTCGAAATTCACACACGGACACAAAAGCCACACACAGTAGGGTTTATAGGTGAGTGCTACCAAAATTTCAAGTAACAAATAATCCTTATGTTATATAAGATGCCCTCTCAAAAAACAATTTTTTAACTTTAAAAGAAGGAAAAAAGTATAAGCTAGATATCAAAATCAAACAGGGACAATACAAAGAAAGAAAATTATAGGTCAGTTTCATCTCGGAATATAAATGAGAGTCCTAAAGAAAATATTGACTAAATATTGATTAATAGAATCCAACATACATTTAAAAATAATTCATCATAATCAGATTTTATCCCAGATATTGGAGAATGATTTAATATTATAACATCTATCAATGCAATTGAAAATTTTAACACAAAAACATGATTATCTTAAAATAATGGAAAAACATTTTATGTACGAGGTTGGACATTTAAGTTCGAAAAATTGTTGCAATGATATTGCTAACCTTTTTTGATATCAGAAGGATTATTCATTATGAATTTCTACCAACTGAACAAACAGTTAATCAAGTTTACTATTTGGAAGTGCTGAAAAGGCTGAGTGAAAAAGTTAGACAGAAACGACCTGTACTTTTCTCCAGCTATGCATGGCTCTTGCATCATGACAATGCACCAGTTCACACGGCACTGTCTGTGAGGGAGTTTTTAGCCAGTGTACAAATCACTGTATTGGAAGACCCACCCTACTCATCTGATCTGGCCCCCAGTGACTTCTTTCTTTACTTGAAGATAAAGGATAAAGGAAGACATTTTGATGACATTCAGAACATCAAGGATAATATGATGACAGCTCTGATGGTCATTCCAAAAAAAGAGTTCCAAAATTGCTTTGAAGGGTGAACTACATGCTGGCATCTGTGCATAGCTTCCCAAGTAGAGTACTTCAAAGGTGACCATAGTGATATTCAGCAATGAGGTATGTAGCACTTTTTCTAGGATGAGTTCATGAACTTAATTGTCTCACCTCATAGCTAAAGCAGAGCTTAGAGGGAAGTTATAACTGTAAATGCCTACTTAATTAAAAAGTAAACCTCAAATCAATAACCAAATCCTCCACTTTAAAAAACAGAAAAAGATCAAACTAAACCCAAAGCAAGCAGAAAGGACATCATAAGGATTGAGCAGAAACAAATAGAGTGAAAAAAAAAAAAAAATAGAGAAATCAATGAAACTAAAAGTGAGTCCTTTGAAAGTTAAACAAAATTGACAAATCTTTAGCTAAACTGACTAAGCATAAAGGAGAAAAAAAACTTGAATTACTCAAGTCAAACATAAAAGAAGCAATATCACTAATGACATTACCAAAATAAAATGAATTAAAAGTGGATACTATGAACAACCGTATGCCAACAAATGAGTTAACTTAGATGAAATAGGCAAATTTCTAGAAAGATACAAGCTATGAAAACTGACACAAGAAGAAATGATAGCTATAAATAGGCCTATACAAATAAAGATATTGAATTAGTAATCAAAATGTTCCCATGAAGTAAAGCTCAGGGATAATAGTGGAATAAACATAAAATTAAATCAGGCTGAATTTACTGATATCGGCCCACTAAGCAGAGACTCTGGACTTGATGTTGTAGCTTGAGGGGTTAGAACGTGTTCTCAGTTTGATTGGTTGGCTATAACCTGGACCAAAATATGATGTGCCTTAAATGAAGGTGAAACTTCAGAACAGTCTCCGTATGCCATAGAGGAAGGTGTCCAGAGGCTTAGGGAAATTGGAATACTAGAGTAGGTTTGTCATGTAAGACCTGCTCACCTGCCCCAGGAGGGTCCAGAGGACAGACGCACCTTTCACCACAACTGTGAGAAATAAATAAATTTGTGAGGGGAACCCCAGTATCTTTAAATAGTTCTGTGGCTGCTCTTCTCTGTAGGTGAAAAATTACACAGTAGGAACTGACGCCACTGAACTGGGATCCTTAAATACGAGCGGACTGATTGGCTCTTGGAGTGGCCGGGGGCCAGATGATGTCCTTAGCAGCAAGATAAGATGGGTGTGATGACCACAATGGACAGTGGAGTGGAATATGTCGTCAGAATAATCTAATTCACAGTCACGCATGGCACTGGCTCATGGACCATGGTGGCCCTAGAAGAGAAATAGATGGGCAGTCTACTAAATTCTTACTTGATCTATCTAAGCAGAAGAGTTCTAGGTCAAGTAAAAAGAAATCTAAATTGAACCACCAAAACAAAGAGTCATGGCTCCTTAATTATTTCCCTGACTTGAGCCAGTTAACAGAATTAGAACCCCTTGAATGAAGGGAAGGCCATGACCCCTTGAGAAAGAACTGTGGTACACTACCAAAAATTTAGTCTTTCTCTTAGCCTTCCCCCAAAGAAACCTACATCCTTTCACGCAGGTGACTATGCATTGGGGGAAGAGAAATATTCAGATTTTGGGAGAATTACTGGACACTGGTTCTGAATGACACTGATTCCAGGAGATCCAAAATGTCACTGTAGTCCACCAGTCAGAGTAAGAGCTTATGGAAGCCAGGTGATCTGATGGAGTTTTCATTCAGGTACATCTCACAGTGGGTCCAGTGCATCCCTAACTCATCCTATGGTTATTCCACCCAGTTCTGGAAAGCAAAATTGGAATATACTCAGCACTTAGCAGAATCCCTACATTGGTTCCCTGACCTGTGGAGTCAGGATTGTTGTTGTAGGAAAGGCAAGTGGAAGCCACTAGAACTACCTCTACCTAAGAAAACAATAACCCAAAATCAATACTGCATTCCTGGAGGGAGTTCAGTGCTACCATTGAGAACTTGAAAGATGTAGAGTGGTAATTTCCACCACATCCCCATTCAATTTGCCTGTTTGGTCTGTACAGAAAATAGAGAGACCTTAGAAAATGACAGTGGATTGCTGTAAACTTCACCCCATGGTGACTAATTGCAACTGCTTTTCCAGATGTGGTTTCATTGCTTGAAATCCCCAGGTACCTGGTAGGCAACTACTGATCTCTCAAATGCTTCTTTTTCTCCATGTCTGTTAGTAAGGACCACCGGAGGCAGTTTGCTTCCAGCTGGCAAGGCCAGCAATATAGCTTCACTGCTTTTCCCTGAGATACTCAGGGGTATATCAACTCACTGGCCTTACATCATAATTTAGTTGACAGTCACCGTTCCCTTCCACAAGATACCACGCTAATAGCAATGTGCTAATTTGACCTGGTAAGCTGAGGTAGCAACTACTTTCAACTTATCTGTAAGACATTTCTGCATCAGAGAGTGGGAAATAAATCCAACCAAAATTCAGGAGCTTTCTACCTCCTCAATGAAATGTCTAGGGGTCCAGGGGCGTGGGGCCTGCTGAGTTATCCCTTATAAGATACAGGATAAATTGTTGCACCTGGCCCCTCCTACAACCAAACAAGAGGCACAGTGCTTGAAATGCCTCTTTGGATTTTGGAGGCAACATATTCCTCACGTGAGTTGCCTATTTACCCAGTGCTCCAACCTATTTACCCAGTGACTCTAAAAGCTGATACTTTCAAGAGGGGCCCAGAATGAAAGAAGGTTCAGCAACAGGTCCAGGCTACTGTGCAAGCTTCTCTTCCAGTTGGGTCAGATGATCCAGCAGATCCAATGATGATTGAAGTGTCTGTGGCAGATGTTGTTTGGAGCCTTTTTCAGGCCCTTATAGGTGAATCAAAGCATGGGTCCTTAGGATTTTGGAGCAAAGTCCTGCCATCCTCTGTGGATAAATAGTATCCTTTCAAGAAACAACTCTTGGCCTGATTCTGGGCCTTAGGAAAGTCTGAACACTCCCATGGGCCACCAAGTTTCCATGCAACCTGAACTGCCCATCATGAATTGGGTGTTACCTGACCCACCAAGTCATGAAGTTGGGTGTGCACAGCAGCTCTCCATCATCAAAAGGAAGTGGTATAAGTGAGTTTCATGAAGAAGTAGCCCACATGCCTGTGGTCCCCACTCCTGCTACATTACCTCCTCTAGGTAGCACCTATTGCTTTATTGGGGGGAGGGAGTTCTTATAGTCAGTTGACTAAGGAAAAGGAAACTCAAGCATGGTTTACAGATGGTTTTGCATGATATACAAGCATCATTCAAAACTGGACAACTGGAGCACAACCACCTCTTTCTGCGACATCTCTGAAGGACAGTGGTGAAGAGAAATCCTCCCAGTAGGCAGAACTTTGGACAATGCATTTGATTGTTCATTTTTCTTAGGAGAAATGGCCAGAGGTATGAGTCTATACCTATTCATGAGTATATACCTAGGGTCTCTTAGTATTACCCTGCCCAATGGAAAATTACAACAACCCAATTCAGGAACTTGTAAGGAGCATGATTGGAAATTTTGTGATGAGGGTATCTGGGGAAGAGGTATGCAGATAGAACTTTCTGAATGGACCGAAAAAAACAAAAACATGAAAATATTTGTGTGTTATGTGGCTTCTCACCAAAAGGTGACCTCAGCAAAGGATTTTAATAATCAAGTGGATGAGATGACCTGTTCTATGGATACCAGTCAGTCTCTTTCCTGAGCTACTCTTCTCATTGCTCAGTGGAGTCATGAACAAAGTGGCCACGATGACAAGGATGGAGATTATGCATCGGTTCATCAACATGGACTTCCACTCATCAAGGCCTACGTGGCTACAGCCATTGCAGAGTGCCTAATCTGCCAGCAGCTGAGACCAAACCAGGACGATTCATTCCGCTCTCATGTAGAAAGTTGATTACACTAAACCATTTCCGTCATCAAAGGGGCAGCATTTTGTTCTCACTGGAATAGACCCTTAATATGGATATGGATTTGCCTTCCCTACATGCAAGTCTTCTGTCAAAACCACCATCCATGGACTTGCAGACTGCCTATTCACCACCATGGTGTTCCACACAATATTGCTTCCGATCAAGGAACTCGCTGCATAGTAAATGAAGCGTAGCAATGGGCCATGCTCATGAAATATTCCGACCATTCCATATTCTTTTTCATCCGGAAGCTGCTGGCTTGATACAATGGAGGAATGACTTTTTGAAAACTCAGTTATAGCACCAGTTAGGTGTCAATTCCTTGCAGGGCTGAGGCAAGTTCACAGGAGTCTGTATTTGTTCTGAATCAGCATCTAATATACGGTGCTGTTACTCCCATGGCCAAGACTCAGAGGTTCAGGAATCAAGGGGTGCAAATGGGAATGGCCCCACTTACTCTTACCCTACTGACTCACTAGCAAAAGTTTTGCTGCCTGTCCCCAGGACCTTATGCTCTGCTGGTCTAGAGGTTTTAGTTCCAAAAAAAGTAATGCTCCACCGGTATATATAATGGTGATTTAATTGACTTGGAAGTAAAGACTCCCCCTCAGCTACTTTGAGATCCTCCTGCCTCTGAATGAACAGGCAACGTAGGGCGTTACCATTACCGTATTGGCTGGGGTGATTGACTCTGACTACCAAGGGGAAATTGACTGTTGCTCCACAATGGGGAGAAGGAAGAGCGTGTGTGGAATAATACAGACAATCCCTTAGGGTCTCTTAGTATTACCCTGCCCAATGGAAAATTACAACAACCCAATTCAGGCCAGACTGCTAATGGCCTAGTCCTTTCTGGAGTGAAGTTGTGAGTCACCTCAGCAGGCAAAGAACCATGACCAGTTCAGGTGCTTGCTGAGAGAATATGAACTGGATCGTAAAAGCAGGTAGTTATAAATACCAGCTAACATCACATGATCCATTGCAGATATAAGGACTATCTATAATGGTTCTGAGTATTTCTTCCTTATTTTATTATGACTATGTCTCTACGTGCATATCAAATGTCTTTATTTTCTTCTCTCTTTTTTCCTTTTGCAATCTAACAGAGATATATTACTAATAGTTAAGTTTAACCACATTATTTAAATTACACAATATCAAGAAAATTGAACATCACCCAAGACTACCTCTTCTTCTGTAGAAAGAGTAAGCACATTTTTGGTTGTATGCAGGATGGTTGTATCATGTTAGGCAAAAGTATGACTGTGTTATTGTCTTTACTTGAAAATAGCAGTTCTCTCCCAAATGCTTCTATTTTATCAGTAAAATAGGAAACAGGGCCATCAGCTAAAGTGGGGATGAGCAAAGACAAGCTGGAGACAAGCAGAGAGGAGGAAAAATGAAATAGTCATCTGGGAGAATTATGAAGGTGAATGGTCTAGTTATATTTTGATTGGCAGCCTTAAATACCCACTTTGACTTAATGGTGACAAATTTAAAGGGGACAAGTAAACAGAGGTTTTTGTGGGTTTTTTTCTCCTCTAACCATTTTCAGCTTGTATGTGTGCAGAATGGAGAAGAGTTGTATTGTGTGAAGAATTGAATGATACCAGAATCACGATTTTGCAACAACAACAGAATACAATGAAGAGGGGTGAGGAAATGATTTAAATGATTGACCCTGGATTTTAAGCAGGATATGAAAGAAGCAAGAACATGAGAGGGTTGAGGGTCAGTGAAAACATCATAAGATCAATGGATTGAAGGTCCCAAGTGTTGTTGGTGCCCAGGCTTTGCTCCTCCCAATAACTGTTAGATTCACACATTAGATTCCCCTTATTTACATTCTAAATAGGATGCCATAAAGAAGTATTCAAATAGATAAGATGATTTCACATCGTACTAAATGTAAGCAACTAAATAAAGCAGAGTAAGGGCAGAGGGAGTCATGGCAGAGATGATGGACTATTTTAAACCTATTGCTCATGGAAGACGTCCAAGCCATAGGCACATGCTCTGTAATCACTGTTCTGTACCAAATTCCTCCTGCTCTCGAACAAGCCCCAATCCCACTTCTGTCTCCTATCCCACTCTTGCCAGATAACTGTGCCACCTTCCTTACTGGGAAGTATCACCTACCAAAAATTCTTTCATGTTTCCTTATCTCTTCCTCCAAATGTTTTCTCTTTCTCCCATCGACCCACATTCTCTCCAGCCTCATCAATGGGAGACCTCTTTCCTCATAAATGACAGCCTCTCCATCTTGCTCCTTACACATCATGTTTGATCTTCTCCTGACTGATCTGGTTCCTTTTCTCTTACCTTCAATCAATCACAGGGATTCTCATATGGAAAAGATTATTCCCTTGAACTTTGGTGCTTTGCTTGGGAACATCCAGAAAGAAACCTCGGCCATGAGACTCCTCACCTATAAAATACTGAGAGTCCATGCCATGGACTGAACGTTTGTGTCCACTCAAAATTCAGGTGTTGAGACCCTAACCCCCAAAGTGATGGTATTTGGAGGTGGGCCTTTGGAGGTAATTAGGGTTAGGTTAGGTCATGAGGTGGGAGCCCCCATGATGGGATTAGTGAAAGAGTAAGACACACAATACCTCTCTGAGGGTATAGTGAGGGTATAGTGAGAAGGTGCCAGAAACCAGATCTGTTGGCACCTTGATCTTGGACTTTTCAGTCTCCAGAACTGTGAGAAATAATCTGTTGTTTAAACTACCCAGTCTAACGTATTTATGTTACAGCAGCCAGAGCTGACTGACAGTCCATGAACCTCTCATCTTCCTCCACAATTAAGCTTCTTCTCTTGCATCCCTCTTTCTTCTTTCTGTTATTGGTCTATACAAACCCTGGCAATTAAGTTCGTGAACTCACCCTACAAAAAATGCTACATACCTCATTGCTGAATATCACTACGGTCACCTTCAAAGTACTCCCCTTGGGAAACTATGCACCCATGCCAGCACCTAGTCCACCCTTCAAAGCAATTTTGGAACTCTTTTTCTGGAATGGCCATCACAGCTGTCGTCGTATTACCCTTAATGTCCTGAATGTCATCAAAATGTCTTCCTTTCAATATCTCCTTTATCTTCGGGTAAAGAAAGAAGTCATTGCTGGCAAGATCAGGTGAGTAGGGTCAAATAACTGTTCCAATATAATTATTTGTTTACTGGCTAAAAACTCCATCACAGACAGTGCCATGTGAGCTGGTGCATTGTCGTGATGCAAGAGCCATGAACTGTTGGTGAAAAGTTCAGGTCATCTACCGTTTTCACGCAGCTTTTCAGCACTTCCAAATATAGTGGACTTAGTTAACTGTCCAGTTGGTAAAAATTCCTAATGAATAATCCCTCTGATACCAAAAATGTTTAGCAACATCATCGCAACAAGTTCGCGAACTTAATTGTCCGAACTTGTATATCTAAGTGACTTTTTCTCTTCCATTTTCTTTACCTCCAACTCTCTACTTAACTCTCTGTTAAGCCTTGTTCCAATTTTCCCTCACAACATATCTCAAATTTGTCATTCTAATTCTAGCCCTACCTCCACCCATTTTAGTCGGGGCCCTTATTATCTGAGGTTTAAAAATCTTTAACAACCTTCTAACTGGTGCCTGCCCCCAGACTCACCTCCCTCTAATCCATCCTGCATAGATTAATCTTTCTAAGCTACTATTTGGATCTTTTCCTGCTCAAAATCATTTGTGTCTCACCCATGAAATTCCAGACTAAGGAGTTTGGACTTCGGCCTGGAGACAAAATCCCTGCAGACATGTTCTCAACCTATCTTTTGAGATGTTTCCCCTCACACCCCTCAAGAACCCTTCTGTTATTATGTGACCTGTTTTGCACCCATCTCCAGACATTTCCTGCCTGTTGAATTTCAGTCTTCCTCCTAACATTTTACCCTGTCTTATGAAATGTGAACTTCCCAGACAATAAGCACCACCTCCTGCTTCAATAACTATAGGATGTGTAGTATCCAAGTGCAGTACGTCAACGTTTGCAGGGTCTGACTTCATTACATCAACATTTTAGAGCAAAAAGAGACCTTGTATCCTCATACGTAAAGTCATGGACTGGGCTACATGATGCCCCACACCAAAAGCCATTCAGTCACTTGCCCCAAATCAAACAAGGACAAGGAGGCCAAAGTCATTCCACTCCTTTCCAAGCACCTTTTGCCCCTCATCAACTACCTTTTGAAGTTTGTATTTTTCATTCTTACAACATGCTAAGCACTGTTCTAAGCACTGGGGATGTAGCCATGAACAAAACAGATGGATAGCCCTGCCCAGGGAGCTAACATTCGAGAGGAAGGAGACAGATATTAAACAAACTAAGCAAGTTGAACGTATAGAATGATAAGTGATAAGTGCAATGGCGGGGGAAAGGAAGTGTAGGTAGGAAGGAGGGTGCTGCAATTTTTAGGAGTGGTGAGAGGAAAGGTGAGCACAGACCCGAAGGAGATGAGGGAGGGAGCTCTGCAGCAATTTGGGGTCAGAATGTGGCCGGCGGGTGGGGTAGGTGTTACGGTGGGAGCCTTCCTGGAATGTTCACAGAACAGCTAGGAGGTTAGTGTGGCTGAAGCTGAGAGGCCAGGCAGGAAAGGACTAGCAGATGAGGTCACAGACAGTTGGAGACACCACTGGGAAGGGTGGTTATAACGACTTGAGTGGGATGGGATGCCATGGGAGGTATTCGAGATGAGGACTGATGGACACTACTGAGAGTTTTAACAGCATCAGTCAGCCACTCTGCGGGGAGTAGGCTACAGAAGAGCAGAAGCACGCAGAGCAGTGAGGAGGCCACAGCAATAACCAGAGATGAGACGATGGCGCTTGGAGCATGATGGGAACTGCGGAGGTGGCAAGAAGTGGCTGGGTTCTGGATTTATCCTGGAGATGGGGCCAACATGTTCACTGATGAATTCAATGTGGAAAATGGGAGAAAGAGAGGGTTTAAGGGCAACGCAAAGGTTTTGGCTGAGCAACTGGAAGGATGGAGTTGCCATTACTGAAATAAGAAAGTCTGTTGGAGGAACAAGTATGGGAGAAGATAAGGAGCTGTTTTAAATAACGAGAACATGAGATGTCTCACAGGCTTCCAAGTGGAAATTTTGTGTAAGAAGTTAGATTAATGAGCCTGAAGTCCAAGGGAAAGATCTAGGTTGGAAATATAAATATGAGAATTATCTGCTTATGGGGGGGGGGCTCAACTTGAAGCTTTGAAATTTAATGAGATCACCAAGGGAATGTGTGTGTGTGTGTGTGTGTGTCTTTTCTCCTGTGTATAAGTAAGATCTTGAAAGCACGGCCTATTGCCTGTGTTTTATAAAAACAGTGTATATACCAGGGCATGGTGTGTATTAAACAATATCTGTTAAACAACTCCTTTTTAAATGTAGACCTCAATAAAATTAAAAAGTATAACACAAATTTATCAGCCGAGAACTTGAGAGGGTAGGATTATTGTAAACTCTACACAGACACACCAGGAGGAGCAGTAAATTTAGCCATGCTGGAAACTAAAGTTGATTTTTATCAAGTAATTCATTAATGAATTTGGGAAATAAAAGACTCTGGTCTTCAGATTACCAGTTACTTGAATGACTATGAGTAAATCATTTCTCCTACCTGAGCCTCTGTTTCCCCAAATGCAAAAATGAGAGAATGAAACTAGCTAACCCATAACTCCTTCTTTAACAGTCAGAAACTAAAATCTTTACTTAACAGGTCCTGGAACTTCTTTTTCAGCTATATGGCTCCCCCGAGTGCCCAATGCAAGGAATGCAACTTGCTTCTTAGGCAGTGACTTAATAATTGAGCTCATGACAGGTTATCCACGGTGAAATCAGACACTGTGGTAAGCATTTTGGATGCATTTTCTTGTTAAATCCAACCCAGCTTGTATATGAGAAAATTGAGACACAGGATTCAAGGTTGCCACCGTAAGTGCTGACCCAGAATTCAAACCCAGGCAGTCTGAGTGTAGAATCTGAACTCCTGACAATTATGCAGGTCAGGATAAACCACTGCCCAGGTGTAAGAATGGATGAATAGACAAGGCCAGAAACGCTTTCACGGTGTCAGCATTTGAGGAGAGGTCATGAATGGCTACCCATTCATGGAAAAAGGGACTCGTGGCTCAGCTGGGAGTGGAAGAACCTCCCTGCTCACTACCTCAGGTCAGAAAGGATTGCAGAAGCCAACCTAGGCCCCGCAGGAAAACCAGTGCCTTTCCCCACACTGTCCAGCTCCTGCAGGCCTCTTCCGGCATGACTGGAAGAAGCACCAGCTACCTCTAGCGGTTTCCTTGAAACACCATCTTCAACGGCACAATTAGAAAGTGCACAGAAATGAGCTCGCTTTGCTTGTTTACTTCCAGGTAAGATGGAGGGAATGCTTTTGTTTTTTGAGGTCCAATTAAGCAACCGAGATCAAGCAACCAAACAGTGGCTGAGCCTGGGGGAAACCAGGTCTTCTGATCTATGTCCCATTCTTTGTCCCCTCTCGTATGCTATTGTTTAAAAGTTAATTTTTATTTGGGTAAAATTCACACGTTTTGGTGTGCGTTTCTATGGGTTTTGACTAAGCATAATCCGTGTCTCCAAGTCTCTACTCCTTTCCCCAATCCGGATGCCTGCCCTTGCGTGCTGTTCAGTGGCTGCCTCTGCCACCTGTATTCTTACCTGTGGTCAGAGGGAGAGAGAGGCTGGAGTGGGTGTCCTGCATCTTCCCCAGCCCAGAAGTCCTCTAGGTAATTTTGATATTTTGAAAAGAACAACTGATTTGTATGTAGTCGGGCTTAGGGTGTGAGGAAGACAGACAGCCCTGCTGGCTGGGGAGCGGGTGGTGTATGTGTCTTTGCAGAGCTCCCCGGGAGAAGGAAGCTGAGGGGCGGGAGCCACAGTGGGATGGGGCTCGGACCCTGGACCTGCGCGGTTGCTCCGAGTCCACGCCGCTCCAGGGCCTTCAGGACGGAGGCGTTGCAGGAATTTCTCCTACTGCACCAATTGGCTTTTTCTATGCATATTCTCCATCTCGTAGCTTCTGCTCCCTCGGAAGTTGACTTAACACACGTACTCCCACAGCCTGCTTCCCCCAACTCAGGGGCTCTCCACCCTTGAGTGTCTTTTCAGCATCGGTTCCCACTGCTACCTGCGTCTCAGTATTTCCAAAGTGATAGTCCTGAGAAAGAGTAAATGATAGGTCCACTCATCTTTTTACACCGGGCCCTGCCTATGGCCTGGTTGACTTTCTGTGGTTCAGTAAGTGGTACCCAGTGAGAGAGGTTAGAAAGTAGTGCCACATGTTTCTTCTGTGGCTGCCTGAAGGCTCGTCACCATAATTGTATTTTCTAGCACAAGTAGAATCTTCCCTTACCACTGTTTAAAATTATTGTTCTCTAGTATCCCTTTAAAAACTTATTGTTGGGGTGGCGAATGGCTTAGTTGGTTAGAGCGCGAGCTCTGGGCAGCGGGGATGCGGGCTGGATTCCCACATGGGCCAGCAAGCTGCACCCTCCACAGCTAGAATGAAGTCAATAAGCTGCCGCTCAGCTCCCAGCTGGCTCAGTTGGTTGGAGCGCGTCCCCTCAACCACAAGGTTGCCGGTTGGACTCCCGCAAGGGATGGCGGGCTGCACCCCCTGCAACTAACAACAGCAACTGCACCTGGACCTGAGCTGCGCCCTCCACAACTAAGACTGAAAGGACAACTTGATTTGGAAAACTCCTGGAAGTACACACTGTTCCCCAATAAAGTCCTGTTCCCCTTCCCCAACAACAAAAAAATATTGTGATGGTGCCAGATGGGTACTATATTTATCGGGGTGATCACATCTTAAGGTATATAACTGTCTAATCACTATATTGTATACCTGAAATTAACACAGTATTGTATATCAACTATAACTGGAAAATAAATTTTAAAAAATTATTGTGAAGTATTTCAGATAAACAAGAGTATATGAAAGATATGTGTACAGTTTAAAAAATAAAGCAAACACCATATCCAGTTTAAGAAATCCACGATTAACACTATGTTAGAAGCAAGCTCCTGCACACCCTTCTCTGACTGTATCTCCCTTCGTCCCTGCCCAGACGAAACCAATATCCTGCATTTTGAATTAATCATTCTCTTGGTTTTTATAAGAATTTTACCACCTTGTAATGTATTCTTAAAATATATGTTTTTTTTGTTTTGCCTGGTTTTGAACTTTATATAAATGGATTCATAGCTTTTATAGCTATCTGTGGTCTGCTTCATATATTGACTGTTACACTTTTCAGGTTCATCCAATTTGATATGCATAGGGGAGTTTCTTTCATTTTCAATTGTTTATAATATTCTATTAATACATATAGATATGTGATAAAAGATATTATATAGCTATAGCTATACGAAGTCTGACAATTAAGTTCACGAACTTGTTGCGATGATGTTGCTAAGTTTGTTTGATATCAGAGGGATTATTCATTATGAACTTGTACCAACTGGACAAACAGTTAACCATGTTCACTATTTGGAAGTGCTGAAAAGGCTGCATGAAAAAAGTTAGACAAAAATGACCTGAACTTTTCACCAACAATTCATGGCTCTTGCATCACGACAATGCACCAGCTCACACGACACTGTCTGTGGGGGAGTTTTTAGCCAGTAAACAAATAACTGTATTGGAACATCCTCCCTACTCACCTGATCTGGCCCCCAATGACTTCCTTCTTTACCCAAAGATGAGGAAATATTGAAAGGAAGACATTTTGATGACATTCAGGATGTCGAGGGTAATATGACAACAGCTCTGATGGCCATTCCAGAAAAAGAGTTCCAAAATTGCTTTGAAGGGTGGACTAGGCACTGGCATCAGTGCATAGCTTCCCAAGGGGAGTACTTCAAAGGTGACCTTAGTGATATTCAGCAATGAGATATGTAGCACTTTTTCCAGGATGAGTTCACGAACTTGTCAGACCTCATAAAATCAATATATCAACATTCAATTATTTTTATATACGAGTAAGATATAATTAAAGAAATCACATTGTAATAATAATATAAATATCAAATACCTAGTAATAATCTTACTAAAATGTGCTAGACCTCTTTAGAAAAAAATGCAATTATCTTAGTGAGATACTAAAGAAGACCTAAATAAATGGAAAGATAAATCATGTTCATGATAGGAGGATATAATATTGTAAACATATAAATTCTTCTCAAATTGACCTATAGCTGTGGTTCTCAAAGTATGTTTTTTGGAACAGCAGCATCAGCATCACCTGGGAAATTCTTGAAAATGCAAATTGTTGGGCCCCATCCAGGACCTGCTAAATCAGAAACAAGAGGGTAAAGCCCAGCAATCCCTTCTTATCATCCCTCCAGGTGATTCGGATAGATGGTAAAGTGTGAGAATTACTAATCTCTAGATTCATTGCAATTCCAATAAATATTAAGACAGAACTTTCAAAGAACTTGATTATTCTGAAATGTGCATGGAGAGGAGACCAATATCTGGCATGACATTGTGATGAGTTCCACTTACTTACTCCCCAGTGAAACTGGAGAGAATTTTTTTTTCTTTTTTAAGCCTTTGAAAATGGTACTAAAGGCAAAGAGCAAATGAAGAAACATCTATTCAAGAAAACTTACAAAAATCCAGTAAGAAAAGTGACAGTATGTGGTATTTGAATCCAGTCCAGCTTCCTCACTTTCCTTCCCAGTTCAGAAAGGGAGAGACTCCAGTCCACACTGTTGCAGCCAAAAACACAGGGTCACCTCTTCCCCCAACTCCCAGTTAGAGGGCTTTCTACCCAAAAGGAGTAGAACTTCAGTATTTCTCATACTTCCCCTACCTAGCTATCTTTTGCTGAGGCCAAGTCCCAGACGAGTGTGGTCAAGAAGTGTGGGCTCCCTTCCCCCACACCCTACTCATGGACTGGAGACTCTACACTGGGCATGGAGACCTGAGAATATCCAGGCCCTGATGGTTCTCACTATACTGGAGAGTCTAGCCAGGGAAATTAGAGAAGAAAAAGAAACAAAAGGCATCCAGATTGGAAAGGAAGAAGTGAAACCATGTCTACTTGCAGATGATATGTTCGTGTATAGAGAAAATCCAAAGGAGTCTACCGAAAAAAACTACTAGAACTAATAAATGAGTTCAGCAAGGTTGCAAGATACAAGATCTATACCAAAAAATAAATTATATTTCTATAAACTTGCAATAATAATCTGAATACGAAATTAAGAAAGCAATTCTCTTCATAATAGTACCAAAAATACACTTAGGAATAAATTTTACAAAAGAAGTGCAAATCTCATATTCTGAAAACTACAAAACATTGATGAAAGAAATTAAATAAGATCTAAATAAATGGAAAAACACCGTGCATTCATGGATTGGAAGAGAGAACACTTAAAATGGTAAACTGATCTACAGATTTAACACAATCCCTATAAGAATCCTAGCTGACTTCTTTGCAGAAATTGAACAGCTGATTCCATAATTGATATGGAATCTATAGCAAGTGACCTAGAATAGTCCAACAATCTTGAAAAACAGCAAAGTAGAACCACTTATGCTTCCCAATTTCAAAACTTACTACAAAACAATGGTAATCAAGATAAAGTGGCACTGGCATAAGGATAGACATATAGATAAATGGAGTACAATTGAGAGTCCAGAAATAAACCTATATATCTATGGCCAACTGATTTTTGAACGAGGGTGCCAAGACTATTCAGTGGGATAAAGAAGTCTTTTCAATAAATGATGCCAGGACACCTGGGTAGCCACACACAAAAGAATGAAGTTGGATTCTTACTTTTCACCATAAGTGAAAATGATCTCAAATGGGTCAGAGACATGAATATAAGAGCTTAAACCATAAAGCTCTTGGGGGAAAAAAGGATGTGGAGAAATCAGAACTCTCATACACTGCCAGTGGGAATGTAAAATGGTGCAACCAATTTGGAAAACAATTTGGTAGTTTCTCAAATGATTACATATGGAACTTTCCATATGACCCAGCAATCCACTCCTAGGTATATACACAAGAGACATCAAAACATACATCCACACAAAAACTTGTATATAAACTTGCTATAAACTTGTTTATAGCAGCACTATTCATAATAGCCGAAAAATGGAAACAACGCAAATGTTCATCAACAAATGAGTGAATAAACAAAATGTGGTAGATTCATACAATGGAATATTTATTAGCCATAAAGAAGCAAGAAGTACTAATACCTGTTACTTGGATGAACTTGGATAAAACTTGAAGACATGTTAAGTAAAAGAAGCCTATCATAAAAGTCCATATACTGTGTGATACCATTCATATGAAAGCCCAGAATAGGAAATCTATAGAGATATAAAGTAGATTAGTACTTGCTTAGGGTGATGAGGGGAAAGGATTTGGTAAGGGGGTCATAGCTCAAGGGTATGGGTGTTTCTGAAGTGATGAAAAAGTTCCACAATTTAGTGTGGTGATGATTGCACATATCTATGAATATAACAAATACCATTGAGTTGTACACTTTAAATGGCTGGATTGTACGGTAAATAAATTATAGCTCAATAGAGCTGTTTCTAAAAATGTACATAGAAGACAAAAGGGTCAAGAATAACCAAGAGAACCCAGATACAAGATGGTGGAGTGATAAACACTGTGCGTGCTTCCTTCCGTGAATACATTAAAATTACAATTAAATTATAGAACAGTTAACCTGGAGAACCATCTGAAGTCTAGCCAAACAGAAGTCCTATAATTGAAAATATAAAGAAAAAGCTACATTGAGACTGGTAGGAGAGGAGGGGATGCAGGATGGGCCCCAAACTTCCGTGTGGCCGTTGAGAATCAGGAGCCATATCTTGGCCACAGAGTTTCCTCCCAGAGAAGAAAGAGACCCCAACCCCAAAATCAGGCTTCCCAGTCCAGAATACTGGTGCTGGGAAGAGGAGCCCCCACAATATCTGGCTGTGGAAAACAGTGGGGATTCCGACCAGCTGGGTGGGAGAGAAGGCTGCCGGACACCCAGACGTCCACTTAAACTGCCAGTGCACAGACTCGCTTGCTCGCAGGTACTCACCCTGGGCTCTAGTGGAGGGACGGTGACTTCAGGGGAGTTGGGGGCATATGAGGGCAGACGGGGCTCTGTGGCTTTGGAGCAAGGATTGGAGGACACCAGTCATTTTTCCTGTGTGGGGTCTTTCTCCCATGCAGCTAGCGCCATCTTTCCTGTGTTGAACCCTCATCCACGGGCCAAATCTGAATCTGATTGGTCTGGGGAGCTCCAGTGGGACCCCACTCTACCCAACTCCCCAAATGCCAGAGGGTCTTTCTCTGCGAGCAGCCATTCTTTCTTGAAAAACTGTCAGAGTTTGGCAGGTCCAGACAGGCAGTGACTGGCCTCAGTGTTCTCTGACACTTTTGCTGAGTCACTCCAGGCTCAGCACGGGCACCAAACCAGATTTAAATTAACCACAACTCTTCCCACTCTAGTGACCACCTCAGAACCTGCCTCACCCAACTTAAGTACTGCATGAGGCTTTATCAGGGGTTGAACCTTAAGGGAGCCAGCAGGTGGCAACAGACCTTGGAGTGTACTGGCTTTTTAGGTAGGTACCCCAAGCCCAGTACTGGTGGTAGACATCTTTGGTCCACAGTGTGGCCTCTCCCATGCTCCTCCAGGAGTAGCACAGGCAGCAAACAACTGTGGATCACTTTGTAGCTCCTACCAGGTAGTGCCTGGCTGGTCAGAGGAAGTGGGTGACATGGGCCTGCACCAGAGCCTCTCATGAGAGTCCCCAGAACAAACATACTTGAAGGTTGGCTTCAGACTTCAGACCACAGCAAAGCCCCACCTAATTAGCCCCACAAGTGGCACACACAAAGGGCAGTCTCAACAGATACCAGAGCCTGCTGGAGTGAATCCCACTTAGTGGGGTAAGCCCCCTGTACAGCATCCTGTAAGCTGTGGACATGGCCAAACCCCATAGCCAATCAGCCTGAGAGTCAATCCCACCTACTGACATGCCAATAGCAATCAAGACTCAACTATAATAGGAGAGCACACACGACCCACACAAGAGACACCCTGGAGCACCCAGAGCAGGTGACGAGGGAGACTGTGCCAGAACCCCACAGGGAACCTACTACATAAAGCCACCCAGCCAAGACTGGGAGACAGAGCAGATCTACATAATACATAGAAACAAACACAGAGAGGGAGCCAAACTGAGAAAACAAAGAAGTGCATTCCAAATGAAAGAACAGGAGCAAAATCCAGAAAACTAACTAAATGAAAGGGAGACAAGCAACCTACTACATACAGAGTTCAAAACAGTGGTTATAGGGATGCTCAAGGAATTTAGTGAGAACTTCAACAAAGAGACAGCAAGCATAAAAAAGTACATGGAAACCATAAAAGGAAACCAGTCATAAGTGAAGAATACAATAACTGAAATGAAGAATGCTCTAGAAGGAATCACCAGCAGACTAGATGAAGCGGAGGATCGAATCAGTTATTTGGAAGACAAGGTAGTTGAAAACACGTAGTTGGACCAGTCAAAAGAAAAAAGAATCAAAAAAAAAAAATGAGGAGAGTTTAACAGACCTCTGGGACATCAAGTGTGATAACATTCACATCATTGAGGTATCAGAAGAAGACAGAAAGCAAGGGATTGAGAACCTATTTGAAGAAATAATGACTGAAAACGTTTCTAACCTCGTGAAGGAAATAGACACAAGTCCATGAAGCACAGAGAGTCTTGAACAGGATGAACCCAAACAGGCCCACACCACAACACATTATAATTAAAATGACAAAGGTTAAAGACAAAGAAAGAATCCTAAAAGCAGCAAGAGAAAGGCAACTAGTTACTTATAAGGGAAATCCCATTAGATTGTCTGCTAATTTCTCAACAGAAATTTGCAGGCCAGACGTGATTGGCATTAAATATTCAACATGATGAAAAGCACAGCCCTACAACCAAGACTACTCAACCCAGCAGGGCTATCATTTAAAATTGAAAGACAGATAAAGAGCTTCCCAGACAAGAAAAAGCTAAAGGAGTTCATCAACACCAAACCAGTATTACAAGGAATGTTAGAGGGACGTCTTTAAGATAGAAAAAAATTCAAAATTATGAATAATAAAATGGTAACAGCTACATATCTACCAACAGTTACTTTCAATGTAAATGGACTAAATGCTCCAATCAAAAGACAGTAGGGCTGAATGGATAAGAAAACAAAACTCTTACATATGCTGCCTACAAGAGACTTAACTTCAGATTGAAAGACACACAAAGACAGAAAGTAAAGGAATGGAACAAGATATTTCATGAAAGTGGAAATGAAAAAAAAAGAAAACTGGGGTAGCAATACTTATGCCAGACAAAATAGGCATTAAAACAAATGCTATAACAAGAGACAAAGAAGGACCCAGTAATCCTCCTTCAGGGTTTTTATCTGAAGAAACCCAAACGCTACTTTAAGGGGATGTGTGCACCCATATGTTCATTGCAGCATTACAATGGGCAAGATATGGAGGCAGCCTGAGCATCTGTTGATGGATGAATGGATAAGGAGTAGATGGTACATATACTGGAATATATGGAATATTGGGAATATTGCTTGGCCATGGCAGGGAATGGGTTCTCACTATCTGTGGTGGCATGGATGGTCCTGGAGGGTGTTGTGCTGAGTAGAGTGTCAGACAGAGAAAGACAGATGCAATGTGATTTCATTTATATGTGGAATCTAAAAAACAAAATTAACAAACTCACAGATACAGAGAACATTTTGATGGTTGTCAGATGGGAGGGGGATTGAGGGTGGATGAAAAGGGGGAAGGGATTAAGAACAAAAATTGGTTGTTACAAAGTAGTCATGGGATGTAGGGTATAGCATAAGGAATATAGTCAGTAATATTATAATAACTATGTATGGTGTCAGACGGGTACTAGATTTGTTGGGATGATATGTGGGAGGGGTTTAGGGGTCAGGGTGAAAGGTGAAGGGATTAAGAAGTACAAATTGGCAGTTACAAAATAGTCATGGGGATGTAAAGTAAAGCATAGGAAATGTACTCAATGATAAGGTAACAACTACATATAGTGCCAGGTGGGTACTAGACTGGACAGGGGTATCACTTATTATAAAAATGTCTAACCACTATGCTGTGCACCTGAAAATAATAAAAAAATAATGTTAAATGTCAACTGTAATTGAAAAATTTAAAAAGTGTGGGGGAAAATGTGAAGGGGAAAAAGAGGTTCTAATTTCCAGGTATAAAACAAGTAAGTCATGGGATGTAATGCACAGCCTAGGGAATATAGTCAATAGTACTGTGACAGCATAGTACAGTGTCAGATGGTTGCTGGACTTATCACGGTGATCACTTCTTTAAGTACATAAATGTTGAATAACTATGGTGTACACCTGAAACTAATACAATATTGTATGTTAGCTGTATTTTTAATAAAAATCTAAAAAACAAAAAAAGAAAATGAAAATGGTGAAAAGGTAAGTTACTGAGAGACAATTTGGATCAATAATATATAAATGACTATAACAAATTAATGAATAGAGCATTAATAGCCTAATGAGAAAATCAGCAGAAACAGGAATTAGGAAACACATCTGGCCAATAAACATATAAGCTGCTCATCATTAGTGATCACGGAAAGTTCTATCAAGATCACAATGTGATAGCATTTTAAATGTCTTCAAGTGAAAAAAATTCAAGTCTGAAATATCTAATGTTGGATTAGATACAGAGAGTAAATTGGTGAGACAACTTGGAAAGCAGTTTGGTATTATTTCTGAAAGCTGAACATACACATGCTTTACAATCCCCCAATTTGACTGTTAAGTATAGATCCAAAGGAGATTCTGGAGCTTGTAAAACAGGACACATGTACAAGAATAGTCATAGTGGTCCAACTATAGAAAAATCTGGAAATAACCAAAATGTCCATCAATGGAAGAATGGAGTTTTTAATGAAATGAAATATTGCACAGCAATCGAAAAGCTATGTGGACGAAGCTTAGCAACATAATAGTAAGAGGAAAAAATCCCATTATAGACAACATGATCTTTTGATAAAATATAAAAATAAAACCTAGATTCAAAAATATTATCTATCTATCTATCTATCTATCTATCTATCTATCTATCTATCTATCTATCTATCTATCTATCTATTTCTATCGCCTATCTATCGAGGGAGGAAAGAAAGGACGGAAGAAAAAGACATAATAGTTAGAAAGGAAAGCAAGTGAATGATGACCACGGGGATTCAGGATGATTAGCTTGTGCCAGGAAAGGCAAGGAGATGTGACAATGAGTAAAGCTGTGGTTAGATACATATATTATTGTTCAAGTTACAAGTTTTATTTTCATCAGTGTTCCTTACATTCTTATTAGCTAATAAGTAACCAAATATCTAAGTAAAAGTGACAGGGGAAATAGTTACTAGCTAGGCAACCACATGCCAAGATAAAACTCATGCTTTTATTCCATGTTTTTATTGCTAAAAAGAAGAGAAAGAGAATAGACACTGGGCGTGTGTGGTGAGGGAGGGTTATCAGTGGTCTCCACCACGCCATTCCACTTTACTATTTCAATCTTGATATTGTTCAATTCTAGAAGTTTTATTTGATCCATTCCACTATTTCTCAATAGACTGAAGTCTCTTATTCCTGGCTCATATTTTCAAGTTTCCCAGTTGATTTTAACAATAAACATGTATTTGATAGTCTGTATCTGATAATTCAAGTAACTGCTTGTTTTCTCTGCTGGCTCTCACTCTTAGAGTCTTGTTTCAGTGTTTGTAACTTTTGACTGAGCTATTCATTTTCCTTTGAGCCTTTCCTGAGGTAATTCTTCGAGCCTGAGTTGGAGGAAAGTTCCTCCAAAGACTATTTTGATTTGCTTCTGCCAGTACCCTGGGGATACTACTAATCTAAGTCCATGTATACTCTCTGCTTGGGGTTTTTGGACCACAGAGGAAGTGTGAATTCAGATCATAAAGCCACATGGAAAGGGACTTGTGGTTATGGATTCTTGGAGCTCGTAAAAAATTTCTTCTAGCCAGTGCCAAAATGAAGGCAGATATGCTGCAATTCCATCTCCAACCAATGGGCAGATTTCTTTCTTGTCCTACTCACACTTTGTGTGTAGCCCTTGGAGTTCCTGGCCTTCCTGGAGGATTTCCTGGTAGACTTCCCAGGTTGGGCAGGCTCCACATCGTATTTCCTGAGCCCTGAACCCCGCTAATTTTAAATATGAACGCTCAAGGTTTCCGGGGTTCAGCCGACACCCTTAGCACAGAAGATGTTATTTGTGGGTACTTCATGAGGCAGCTTTCAAAGCAAGGTCCTGACACCTTCAGGAACAAAAGTTGCTCAGAGCAAAGTTCTTAACACTGTTTTTCTGTCTTCCACTGAAGCAACTTTTCATGCTTTGAAAATGGATTTACCTTCTAGAAACAGGCAAAAGCCAGTGGGGATCAAGAGTTCCTGCTTCTATGTATGTGGGGGCTTCCCAGATTCCTTACTTTTGTGCCAATTCAAGAAAGCAGTTTACAATGAATATTTTTATTCTGTAAGGCCCAGTGCAGTTACTCCAGTGAGGAGTGTCAGCATGCTTTCTAGTCAGACATCCTGTCGGAAATGGGTCAGTAGCACCTTCTTAATGGTAGCAGACCAGTGTATACTCAATGCCTCAAATTTGATTGCTAACTATTGACCGTGTGGTAGGACAGTCCCAACGACCACCTGTATTTACTTCTTTGCTTTTAGCAGAAATACAGGATGGATATGTAAATCTAATTGATTTTGCATTGTTCTAGGGAAAAACCATCTAGACTCAATAGAATGAAATGTTACCTTCAACAAGTGCGATTAGGCTTTCATGGCCTTTTTAACGGAAAAGAACTATCACTGTATGCCAGCCAGGCTGACACACCATTGGGCCATAGGATGACTAAGACTGATTTCAAAGAACTCACAATCAAGTAGGGAAAGAGGCAAATGATTGCAACTAAACACGATTAAATACTGCATATACATACATGTATGTGTGATTTGAGCTCAGGACAGAATTAGGAAAGGCTTCCCAGAGGGTGTGACATTCAACTCAGGTCTTAAATAAGAGGGCACTTTCAAAAGACACGTGAAGAACAGAATTCCAGACAGAAGAAAACAGCTTAGATAACAAGGAAAACGCGTAAGAGAACACAGCTAGTTTGGTAAACCATGAAAGGCTGTGAATGGAACTGATTCCGTAAAGCAACCCAAGTCACCCAAGCCAAAAAATCATTTCTCCAGCTCCCCCACCCACCCTACCCCACACATTTGATTAGAAACCAATCTAGCTAATTCCACCCCCTAAGTGTTCTCTTAAATCCTGTCCTATCCACTCCTGGTTCCACTACTTTACCTGCCCCAATTTTTGCCTAGAATATTGCAGGTTTCTTAATCGTCCTTCAAATCTCCATGCTTCCATTCCAGCCTACATAGTCACCGAAATGATTTCCTAAAAGGACAAATCTGATCAAACCATTTCATTGCTTGAAATCCCATCTAATTCTCCAGCACTTGAGATAAAGTTCATCCTTGGCATGATGTACAATTCCCTATATAATTACGACCCCGTCTACCTTTTCAGACTCGTGCCTGACGTCTGACCCGTCCAGATTCCTCACTGGCTCCATGCTGTCGGGCAGGTTACTAATACAGTGAGCCCACGTCCCCATCTTTAAAATGGAGATAACAGTTCCTCCCTATGTGTTGAGGGTTAAATTAAACTGTACATCTAAAAAGCTGAGTTTGTCCTTTATGTTGCATATCCCAGGGACTCATTAAGGAATTTTAAACAGAATGACAGGATTGGATTAGACCTTTAGAAAGATGAAGGGCAGTAGGGGGGATGGATTGAAAGGGAACCCCATCAGAAGAAGACCAGGCAGGCAAAAATACGTGAGAAATGAGTGTGTCATGGCGATGGGAATGGAGAGGAACAAAAGGAACTAGAGAAAATTAAAGGATATAATCAAACCGTCTTGGTTCCTAACTCCAAGTAGGTGAAGAGAACGGTGTATTGAGAAGGCAAGTTTCCAAAAGAGGCCCTGACGTGTTCAGGAACAAAGGCTTATTCTAACAAGTTTTCATACTTTTCCTGCCCTCAGCTGAAGCCATTCTGCATGTTTGAACGTGGTCCAGCCTTGCAAACACACGAATTAAGCTGTAAATACCATTTGGGATAAAAAGTGAGCAGGGGTAATTATGTAATGATGCTTCTAATCATTTGCTAACGGCATTTGCCCAAAGGAACAGAAAAAAAAAATGTTCTCATCAATTGTTCCACAGACTGGAATAAATGTACTCTATAAGCAGGCCGGAATCATGTGCATGTAACAAGGCTTTGCTTTAAAAAACAGAAACAAAAAAATCTAGCCATTTTATAATCAAACCTTGCCTTTCATCACATTGTCAAATTGGAAACACGTGGTGTCATGAGAAAAATCTCAAGAAAACATCAAAAGACTTGATGCTCAACTCTATGAGCATACGACCTTAAGCAAATTACCTAATTATTTCAGACCAGTACACTGTGTGTTGGACTAAGGCAATATCCTTCCTACCTCAGAGTTGTGTTCACACGGAATTTGGGTATAAGTGCTAGGAAAAACCAAGTCTTACTGTGCAGTTCTTCAGCAAAACGTGGATGTAGACAGACATTTCAAACGCAGATAGAAATGTGACGCATTATACATTTCGGTTCCTCAACTGTGACTTTACGCTATGCTACAGGGATTGACCATTTTAAACAGCAGACTCACATTTTACATTTAAGAAGTGTAAATACACTTTGGCATAACATCAAAAAACCAAAAAATGTTATCGCAGATACTGAACGACTAATCCTTATGATTTCAAGGATTGAGATGAGAATTCCTGGATATTCACTTTTGTCAAAGATCGGGAAGACCACAAAATACATCATCACTTCAGTGTGCAGCACATTCCCAGAGGGTAAATGGAAGCTGATGTCTCCCGTACTACAGGAATTCCGTACACCACAGTCTCACAGCAACTGTCCACTACCTGTGGTTCTTACAGTGTACTCTGAAGAGACTCACTATTGCTTTTCAGCTTTTCCCTCGAACCACCTGAGGTATTTAAGGGAACCAACAAACTCATGATTAACAGTTTTAGGTCCCTAGCTCTTACATCCCAAGTAGGAAGCAGATACGTGGATGTGACTGAGACGGACAGCCCTGGCCGAGGGCAGGGACACAGAACCACCTGTGACCTCCAGGGTTCCAGGGCACAGTTAAGACCTTCTGTGTCCCGTATCTTCCTGCAGCTAAGACAGACGGACTCAGTAAGGGAAAGAGCACGAAAAGAGCCACCTCCAGTTCCTTTGCTGCCTAATCGCCCTTCTCAGTGACTGCCACATAATGTCATTATGCTAATGGGGACAGAGGAGAGGCCTCCATACTGAATTCCGGTGTCACACTCATTGGGACCTAGATAGCTCCTGAGCCCCACTGTGGCCCCCAGAACCTCTGACTTCCTCATTTCTAAGACGAAAGAGCAGGCCTTGGGAAGGTTTAGGAACAGAGTATCCCCAATCTCCTACTTCTCAACTCCACACTTCTTCGATGGCAGTTTTTTAATTAATGTAATTTCTTATTTCTAATTAATTAGGTTAGAGTCTGGATTTGAATCGCAGCTCTCCTCCCTAATGCTACCGGGCTCAGAACTTCACTTCCCTAAGCCTTGATTTTCCTCCTCTCTAAAAGGGGACACTACAACCTGACTTTGAAGGCTACACTCAGGCTCCAGTGAGGCTCACAGATACAGGTCAGGTCCCTGAAGCATGGAGTGCCGTCTACTCTCTCGCATGACACTCTGAGTCGGTGCTTGGCTGGGATCTGAAAACTCCATGGGGTAACCTTTCCCCTAGCCGCTAAGGCTCAGGTGGAGAGGCCAGGATTCCTACAGCCGCACCCTTTCCTGGAGAATGTGTGATCCTTACCACGTCTGGTTCCGTAATGGTGTTTCCTACATCTCAGATTGGGTTACAAGCAGGCACAGAAAGAGTAAGGCACTGAATTAGTATACAGTCAACTAGTCAGGATTTGATCAATGACTGAGGGATGGTGGTAAAACAGATAAATTCCGCGCTGGAGATTCAAAGTTCTTGTCTCCAATAGTTCCCAGCCTTCCATGTCTTTTGCTTACCTCCATTGTCATCCCATCTGTAAACCTCCCAGGGCTAACCTCCACAGGTCTTTGACCTACAAAATCTCCTCTCCTCCCCGCTCTCTCAGGTCGCAGTGAGTGACTGCAGTCTGAGCTGCCATCTAATGCTCACCTGGCAGCCGCAGCACCGGGAGCAGAAGGCAAGGCTGGCAACCAAACCTCGGGCTCTTACAAGCTGTGTCTCTCCACCATGTCACAGGTTGAAGAACAGAACCCTCTTCCTTTAGTATTAAGAAAGCTGGGGCTGGTCAGGGCAACCAACAAAGTAACAAACTTGAAGAGACGCTGCATCACTCCTACTCAAACAGAAAGCAAAACCATATAGCAACCACAAGAAGAGAGGAGAAAAAGAAAGAATCCATAAACACTTCTGGAAGAAGAGAATTTTTCCCAATGTGAAATGCACAGATAATTTAATGGAATTTACTTGATTTTCCCCTCTCAGGGTCAGACTTCAGAAAATCAAATTACAAAGTCATCATCACATCCTACATTTATTACAACTGACCTGCAGGCAAAAGGATAGAACTATTACATAAACACTTCGATTCCGTGTATATATCTTAAATAGAGGAGGAATTCAAACAAGAATACAGGATAAAATATTCCAAAGCTCCAAGAAGCAGTTATGTTACTGAGCTCCATTTTTACAGACAAATAAGGCAATATCCCTGCACATTAGCTTTTTGATAATTTTTATACATTTTTCTATGGTACAAGAGAAAAATAACCAGAGCTCACAATGTACAGTTCTTACACTATTTTCACAGTTTGTGAACACTATACACCCTTTTGTTTTAATAAAGATACATTGTAATAAACTCCTTGCCCTTAAATTTATAGTTTATAATAATCTATGATTAATATACTAAAATTGCCTTTTTATGTGGTCATCCACACAATAGAACGGTCAGATTAGCTCCTGGACAGTCAGAATTGCTTTGATCTCCATTTGTAAAATGGCAAAGTGACCCTATGCTGAGCCAGCCGGGACAGCGAGAGCAGAGAAACAAATTCCCCTGGAGTCCCCGGGAGCCACGGAGGACGATGGCTTGGTGTTCAAGGAAGACGTTCAGCGGCGCTTCCTTTCAGAACACTGGGAAGTCTAAGGTTCAGGAGGCAGGGGGGAACACAGGAAATCAGGCCAGTGGACTAAAGCCATCCATCTTTTCTGAATTCTGAAATTTACAGGGATGTAACTTGAAACAGCACCATTCTCCCTTTATTGTCTTATAGTGTTTAGGACTGTCACTCTGGGAGGAGACACAGCATACCTGCCACCGTGCGCTTCTGGACGGCATCCCCTGCATCTCAGACCATGGCTGTTTTGTATTCCAGTGTGAACCACTCACAGTGCTGCCTAACTGCTATATGAAGCCTGGTGCTCAGTGCCAGAGAGGCCAGAGCGCCACCTACGGGGAGGGGAGCCTGGCTGGCTGGGGGGGGGAGCACTGCAAAAGACAGCAGAGTTAAACGGCCTCTCATAATTATTGTGGGGTTATTTTGTTGTGTAGAATTCCAATTCCAAGAAATGACGGTGACGTGCTAGAGGTTCTGGCAGGTGATGAGCTTATCTAAAAGACTGCCGTTGCATTCCTCATCGGGTCGCACGTGTCTCTAGAAAGATGCTTCCTCATCACCCACCACACCAGCTGAGCCCCACATTTCTCAGCCTTTTCAACATTAGAGCACATGAGAGATCTAGGGCTAGAAATCCTTGCTAAGGAACATCCCTGGTAATTATAAAGGTTTTTGATATAGGAAAAGGCGAAATATTAGATTAAGCGAAAGTCACATAGCGGCAATAGACTACACGGGTGGGGAAAGAGATTCGGAAACTGAAGGCCTGGACTAGTGATGGCAAACAACTGAGATTTGGTCTTTTGCTGCCTACAAGAAATCTTTTATCTAATCAATCAAGGCACATTGCTACCAGCTACTTCTCCCTGTTAGTGAGTTATGATGGCTGAAGTATCAGGCTTGGGACAAAGGGGAAATACATAGCTGCTACAAGTTGTTCCAGATAAGATACTAGTATTAAAAACATCTGTAAACTTTGTCCTCCGTGCTTCTTTCTTCTTTCTGTCCTGGTGGTTGATGGCAGGGAACATCGAGTTGGCAGCATACCAAATTCTGAGAATGAAAATTCTTAGGATCAGCACCTTCTGTGACAGGTGGCAGACTCCTGAGTCCTCCCCATGAAGAGCAGAGGGGCTGGGAAAGGAGAAAAGAACACATTCTGTCCCGTCTCGCTATTTGAATGTTCACCTCTTTGAACGCAACACAGTTTTTGGTAAAGAGAAACTCATTCTGATTTAACGTGTATTTCAAACAGGGAATTTGGCTGAGCACATCGATCCCCAAACATCGACTGTGACTGTAAAGCAACAGAATATCAAATCAGTAAATCTATTGCACTTGGTGAAGAAAGTAAAATTCCTCCTTCGTCTCCCAGCTCCAGAAGGCAATGCGTCTCGGTGCTGTGCAAGCTCTTCTCACTCAAGCCCAAGTCTCTATGTTCAGACAAAGTACATCCGTCACTGCGTTCTTCCAGAATTTGGAACTCTGACAAAACACCATTCCAGTAGCTGCGTCTCCAGGTTCCGAGTCTAGAAATGAATTTAAGATGTGATCTAATCACAGTCAACAAGTTGATCGTACTGACTTCCACATTTCATGAACACGTTCATCGGTAAAGAGCAGGATGAGGGCTCTGACCAGCGCGAGCACTGTGGTCAGTGGGTATTACGGGGATGCACGTTCTAGGTGACAGGAGTATACAGACAGGATGGAAACGAACACCAATCTTATTGCACATGGTGTCTGGGCGAGCAATAAAAACACTGTGATATGGGATGACAATTCTTTACGTCTTGCTTCCTCTCAGCCCTTTATTCTAGAGTCTGACGTAGCAGCGATATCAATCGACATACATGGGAGAGCTGGGAGTCGCTGGCATTTGATCCAGGATTTTACAAACATAGCTTGCGACCTCTACGGTACGTTCTTCATACATCAAAATAAAGGTATGTTTCTGCAAGAAAAAAAAAACAAACAAGAAAAATATCAAAATTTGTATCAGAGCCCACAGTAAACTTTTCCCAATTTCAATAGCACATAGAACCAAAGGCTCCAGGCCCATGTCTGTAAAACACGGTGGCACCAGCTCAAAGAGGCAAGTACAGCTGCATCGCAGGGAGATGTGTGAGTGGGTGTGGGCGTGCCTCAATATGACGCACGGTGCTACGATCTGGAGTGAGGTCTGGAAACGCATCTGCACACCAGGGAGTATTTGGGAGGCAGAGAGCAGCGCTGTTCCTCAGCACAAAACATGGCTGGAGCCTCTGCCACCATCGGAGCGCAGAGAAGAACTGCATGAACACCGGCTGTTAGTCTCAGGATACAGACAACAGATGTAAGCTCCACCTGCCCACTTCTCCAGGCGCAGCACAAGGACCTTACAGAAAGCGTTCAGTTTCAGTCCTCCTGACTCCCACTCCAAAAGCAGCTCAGTAGAACCTTATGCTACAAACTTCTGTGCTGCACTCTCCAAAGCCGGCAGCCCCGTATCTGCCTCACAAACCCACCTTTTTATACATCATCTCTATCAAGAGTTTTCTTTCTGAGGGACATCTTTAGGGTCTTGCTGAGGTTGGCCATGCTAGTTTGATCTAACATCCCAGAGAGCTAGAAGCTAAGTGTGACCGACGAGTGGTTTCTGAAAATAGTCCCACATTATTAGATCACAGTACTTTCTTCACACCTGAGACCGATGCCACATCCAGGAGACTGCTTAAAACGCCTGGATCCCATGGGGTGGGTGAGAACTTTCAAAGAAATGGGAACTGGCTGTATGATCTAAATTTACATGAGAACATTTAATAAAGGTAAGCTAAGCACAATAAATTCTTATGGATGTTACTCACACATAGACCATGAAGTGGAAAATGGCTCCTTAAAGTAAATGTTAAAGTTCTTTCGGTTAATTTTTATAACATGCCAAGGCCAAAACTTCCCATGAGAATCTAGCTAGTAAATTAGTAGGAAAATTATAATTATAAAGTTTCTCTTTCCAAATATCTTTCTTTCAAAACAGTTTAAAAAAAAATCTCAATAAGGTCAAGCTGTTTGTCTGTGACAGTTAAGCCCATGGCTTGTTTAGCGAACCAGTGTGCTAAGAGGATTCGGGCGTGAGGAAATAGCTATAATAATATTCCCAAGATCTCATACTCACCAGAAGTTCTTTATACTTTGGCCTTTTGGATTCATCCTTTGTAAGGCTAAAATAACATAAAAACAACATTATTAAAAGGGAGACACATTTACCCCCAAATATTTTTCTTTGCACCATCAAAATATTATGAAGAATCAAGTAGTTTTTTCCTTCAAGTAACAAACAAAGCAGGCAACCTGCCAAACACAAAACACAAAAATTAGACAATCTATAATCTAAGGATTTATCCTTAGGATATTCAGTGCAGGAGCAATAGAGAAAAATCAGAAACAAGGTAGCTATTGAAAATTGGATAAATTATGGCACAGCTGCATGGAAGAATACTAAATGTATATTCTCAGTTAAATATATGAATTTATGTATAAGTATAAAAGTGTGTGTGTGTGTGCACATATATGTGTTTCTAAATACGTACAGATGTATTTATACAGGCACCAAAGAGAAACCAGTGATCTGGGAGGCAAACTACATACAAACTTCATCAATTTATCCTTAGATTTGAAAACTTTTTACACTCTGCATCTCAATCTGTGTTCTTTGGTTTAAAAGTTTACAACAGTACAACTTCACTAAGTGCCACATTGATGTATGAAAAACCTCTCGCTTGCTGGTATTTTCCCTTTGAATTCTACTTCTCTAATGATTATTGACAAAAGGATTTTCATTTTCTCTGTAGTGGACCATATCTTTACCTGATCTCGGACCACAGCTTAATCACCACTCTCCTCCAATCTCAAATTCATTTTTTACTATCCGAAGTTAGTTAATCTGGGCAACATAGTTCACCTATTTCTAAACTTAATGCTGTTTTTCATATTGCACACATTTTATGGTGGGCACTGCCCTGTGATACATGGAATACAGCTACAGAATTCCGCTGTAGGAAGGAAGGATTTATTCCTCCACCGCTGAGAGTGCTGCCAGCAGACGGCCCTCAGTTGTAGGCCTCCTAGGGATTATATCCGCGAAGCGAGCTACTGTAGCCTTCCCGGGGCAGCCGATATCTAATGACTGATTAGATACAACCTGCAACACCCTTCTGTTGGGTTTACTTTTCTTCTTGGCCAAGTACATCTTTTCAAAACAATCTATAAATCTATGAATGAACTCTTAAGTCTTTCCATTAAAAAAAAAATCCATTATATTTCCTAATATATTATCATGTATTTTGAATGATAATTGAGTGCCCAGGTATAAAAGTTTAGGACAAGGTTGACAATTATTTTTCTACAGCCCTCAGGAGCTATGACGCCACTGTTTTCTGGCAATTATTTTTGCTGATAACAAATTTGCTGACAGTCTAATTAATCAATCCTACCTGCTAACATTTTAAAAAATCTTTTATTGAGAAAGACTGAAATGGCTGTATGCTAATTTGAACAGCTCGGCTGTACAATGACTTGAAAATTCCCTTTTTGATGTCTTCAAGAGTTGGATTCCATTATACATGCTTTGTATGTTCTTTAGACCTCGAAAAATATACAACAATTTTTCAACAAGTGATTTATTCCTTCTTCCCTGTCCCATGTTTGGAAATCCTTATGGTCCCTCAGACGGTTCCTTTGGTAACAAACTTTCTTCTCCCCCAGCCAGTGCCAGTGGGTCCACCTTAACCGGCTCTGAGATTAGGGCAGGAGGTAAGACTTGTGAATGTTGCTTCCCTGGGAATCTTCCTGCTAACTTTTATTTCGTTATTGTTCTGCACTTTTGCTTCAATGCCTTTTGGTATAAATTTAGTTTTGTTTACCCTACATGATACAGAGTCTCTAATTTCAATCTGAGAATATCCTGGATCAATTCTCAAATGCCTTTACTATCATCTCCTTAAACATTGCTTCTCAACTTTCAGAATTGTCTTTTGTTATTTCTATTACATTCATCTTAGAACTTCTCATTCTGTGCTCCTTGATTTCTTTTTTTTTTGTTTCCAAGCGTATCTGAGACTGCCATAAACTCATCTTGATTTAAGGTAAATGTGTGTTCTATTTTGCCAGTTGCTTTTCTTAGCATTAGACTTCATCTATTTTAGAATTCTGGTTTGCAAACTCATTTTGAAATCTGAATGGTTCTGGATAGAGATGATAGAAAAATGCCCAAAGATAGTGGAAGGGAGAATGGACAAACGTGGAGAGCTGATAGGGGCATACTACAAAAATAGACGTACTTCACCTGTAGACCCTAATGATTTGGAATGAGATGGAACATGAATGTACTCAGGGAAAACAATGGGACACTGATGTCTACAACTATTATCTACAGGAGAGGACTGCACGAAGGGACACGACTAAAAAATATACAAGAACTATACATATATAAAACAAAACCAATAAAGGTATCAAGAAATTAAGAAGAAAGAAACCCTGGTCGAGGGTCCACAGGTGATCATCTCAGATATTATGCTCTGTGACTCACACAGACTCTTTTAATCAACTATTTCACTAAAATGGAATATAGAAAAAGATCACATTTATGCAGTTATATGAACTGCATATATGTGTGCAAGTTGATAAAAAAATAGATTGTTTTAAAAAGGAAGAAACAGCCAATTTGAGTCATCGTCATGATCTTCTATCTGGAAAATGTTGAGGAAATCCTCTCCCCTCTGAAAACCAGCACAAATGTAGAATTTGGTTAGAGAAGATGAAAGGGACTTGCAAACTCGAGTCAAAGATATGTTTCCTAATTAATTGAAAAGAGAGCAATGCTAGACAATAAAATGTAAGTTTTTATAGGACCTAAAAAGAGTAGAAAGAAACAGCATGCCTGGTGATAAAAAAATGTGAGAAAAGGAAAAGCATTTTTCAAGAATGAAAAGAAGATATACTAAACATTCTGGCTTTTTGCTCATAAACATCTCTTATTTTTAAATCATGTTGGATAAACAATAATTATCAAAAATAGTCAAATGATAACAAAACAGATTGTATTTAAAATACAGATTAAAACAGCACAACACACAATTGTATTATTGTTATATCTGCATATTTTTATTCTTATGTGCTACACACACACACACACACACACACACACCTGATAAAAAGTGAACAAACAACATTAACAGGTGTGAGGTTCATACCTTCCTTAGAATAAGTCTTCAGAGAGCCAGCATACAGTACTACCAACTGAGTTTTGGGCCTGACTGTACTATGTACACCCAGCCATGTTATGTGTTATGTCAGGGCAGAGATCCATCCCTGAAAGTCTGAGCTGGTACGGTCTTGACTTAGGAAAAGCTTCCCAGTGATTTTGGTACAATCCCACAGTTAGAACCACAGCAGAATAGGATGCTCAGTCTCACCTAAGCTGTATATCTTGTACAAGGTACTAGGAATCTAAAGGCAGCAGCTTCTCCACCACTGCCATCTGATTTTCACTGGTACCTGAGTAGTAGCGTTAAGAGAGTGGAGCCTCTGCAGGTTAGCTGGAACCTCCCGTGTAGCCATGGTGACCCAGAGTCCCAGCTCAGAAGGCAGAGTGATATGAAGGCTCCCCTCCCCCAGTGTAAAGCACCAGTGCAGCTAAGGTTAAGTAAACCTCATCGTGCTCAGCACATGTTTGAGTGTTTGTGAATCAGGTACTCACCACAAGTTGACAAAGTTGATGAAACTTGGGGAGAATTCCCTTTCCTCAGAATTACTCAGCTGTGGAGGATCTCCTTTCACGACTTGTGTTAGTTGATCAAATACACTATTCCACTTTGGATAAGGAAATCGGCCTGTGGCCAACTCGTACTAAAGAGAACACAGAGGAAAAAGCAAAATACACTATGGCGTTATTTACTACTGCTCGCTGGAACAGCCACATTGAACTCTAAACTCCAAGCAAAACTCATTAAAGTCTTTCAATCAAACCCTTATCAGGTTAAGGTAGACTCTTCAGAATTATTAAGGCTAAATGGAAGTGATATTTAGAATCAAGATCATATAGAGAATTCTGTATCAACCAAATTCAAGGACTTGGACTAAAAAGAAACACTAAACTTAAGCCCAGACAATGTCCTCTCAGTGCCTCTCCAGGGCAGCTTCTTTGGTTCTGAGCCCTTTGTATGAACAATTCTGGAAGGCTGGTTTTAGAACTTTCTTAGTACAGTATCTGCAGAATTTATAGCCATCTGAATGGAAGGCCATGTCCAGAAGAGTGGTCAAATTCGTTTCTCAGGTAAAAGAATATTCAACATACAAAAAGTCCAATCTAAGCTCAAAGGAAACAACGTATAAATCCTGTTTATAGCCATTCTGTAGTTGCTACAATTTCAACCGCAACCAGATATTACTATTACTGAAGGAACCAAGTCAGGGTAAAATCCTTCACCTTGAACGCCAATGGTGATGCTCAGGACAATATCCCTAAACCAAACCAAACCAGACCCGAAAAATGTTATGGACTCTATGTCTCAATATGCCAAGATCAAAAATACTTGTGAGTTGTAGTGTCATCTTTCTCCCACTCTGTTCAGAGGATAATGAAAACCTAGAAATTGTGTTTTTCAAAAAACATCTAAATCTACAGCATGACCTAAATGAATCCATTTTATGTTCATTGACAGGTGATTGACATCTTAATATGATGAGACTCAAAACTTATTAGAGCGGAAGATGGCATATGAGAGATAGCACAACCTGAGAAAATTGTTTGAGTTTTTCCAGCTTAGATTTGATTTTGTCAATTAGTCAAATACTAAATAGCTATTTATACAATGAAAGGAAAGTTATCAAGCAAACATAAAGCCATTCTCAAACAGAAAGCCGTTATGGGAAGGTTTTTTTCCCCCAAAAGAGGCCATCTTCAGCTCATCACTGTCTCCAATTACACACGTATGCCCGTGGGAAAGCAGGCAGGAATGCATGCACACACACACAGAAATTCATTCCTTTGGCTGAGTTTTCTTTTCGATAAAAATGCAAAGGAAATAAACCTTATTGGTTATTCACAGCATCAGGAATAACTTCATTAAATTCATTCTTGAGAACATAACAGAAGGAAAAAGCAGAATGCATATCATAAGGTAAAGAACTTCACACCTTATAAATTAATTTCACACATTTCATAACTTTTGTAAGATTATCCATATGAAAAATAAATTATGAAGCAGTTATAAGTACTGAATACTTCGCTTTGAAACAAAGTTTAACCAGGTGTACTAAAGAAACTTGGTAAAATTGTTTCTATGTGAAACCTTTCACAGAACAAAAGTTTTTTTCTATAATGAAGTAAATATTTGCTTTTTAAATATAACTGGTTGGACAGATAGGTATTTGTGACATTACTATGGCTTATATATATGCCAAGTTGCCTCAGCTGGAAGCTACAGATCTTGCTGCAGTCTTTAGGATCAGTAGCAGACCCAAGTTCCATGTGCTCTCCTCACTAAAAAGGAAGGGATCCTTCTCCTTCAGACAGTTGGCATCACAATGGAAAGAGACTCCAGGAGCTACCTTCCATATCTGGTCACGAGGGAAACTAGATGGGCGTCTTCTGCAGGGGTGAGCTATTAGCCCTCACCTCTCTACACACAGAATTCATTAGGCCTGGCGACGTGACTCACCAAGATTAACTAGCAAGGGACTGTGATTCTGATTCATGGGAAAATGATCCCAGTACTATATAAAGATAATGAACAAATGGAGATCATTTTCTAAGCTATAGAAAAGTTCACTGCTCTGAATCTGGGCTATCTCCGGACTGGGTGATCTTATTGAAGATGGGAGGAAAACGGAAGGAAAAGGTTTGGGCTGTCTACCAAACAGGACAAAGCCCCATCTAGAAATGGAAAATTCACACCCAGTGTGAAAGAAGCTGTAGAAAAAACTACCATCAATCAAGCCCTGGTAAAACAGCAAGAACAAGAAAATAAATCTAAAACTTCAAAACAAAATTTGGTAATAAGGAAGTAAGCAAATGGTGTAGATAGAACCAAAATTTCAAATCAGTCCACAGGTGAGGACAAAAAAAGTTTATTTAATTGTGCTTATTAGTTGCAGATTAAGCAGCTTTCTTACTATTCTTTCTTAGTGTTGTTCTAAGGTAGAACTTTCATATAGAATTGTCACTAGGCAGTTCTTGGTCCTCAACAATAGAATTACTTTCAGTTCATTCATTTGTGGCTTTCCTGTTGTGACTAGGAGATTCCCAGCTGAAACTATTTTCACACACATAAATACGTACACCTAATATGCACACTCTACGCAGTTGTACTGGACATACTACGCTTGCCTGAGATGGGAGGAGCCTGCAGGTGAGCTGCCCTGCCCTGTTCCCATTCTTAGTGTGGGTGCTGATTCGTACAAGTGGGGCCCAGGCGTGCGGAGCGACATTAAGGAGCCCCAGGCACTTCATAAAACCTTGAGGGAAATAATCAACTGTGATTTGATTTTTAAGGTATAAAACGTACTTTTTTCAACAACTAGAAGACATAGTCCCTGTGAAATAACCATGAGCGAAAAAAAAATAGGTGAATAAAATCAAAGACTAGAAGAGACAAGAAGCTGTTCTTAAGGGGGTGGGGGGGAAAGACGGATGAAATTTTCTTTCATTTCTACAGTTCTTGTTACCCTACCACGATAAGATTGAGTCAACAGAAACATACCAATGTGATCCCCAAACTCCAGACATCAGAGCGGACATCATATCCTTGTCGTGATGCACTTGGGTCTATTCTTTCAGGCTGGAACACAAAGAGAAGTTATTGTCATTAATTACACATACCCTCAAGGGACAGGCAAATGGAAGCAAAAAGCCAGCAAACTCCCAGAGGGATCCATGGCTAGGGTCAGACTGGGAGCAATAGGATTCATCATAAAAACAATCAAAAGGGAAAAAAACCAAAACCAAAAAACTCAATGGCTCCCCCCATAAAGGGACCACAAAGCAACTCTTAATTATTTCCCCCTAAGGACTGACAATCATTTGCAAACCTGAAGCTGAGGACAGACAAATGGAGACACAGGAACAAAACTGGAAAAAATAAAGAACTGCAGAGTCAGATTAGTAGCAAGTAGTGGTTAACCAGGGAGGGGGGTGGGGTGGGGGTGTGTGGACACAGACTAAGTCTTCTTTGTTTCAGGGAATAAGGCCATACTGCAATATATTTGAGATACAAAAGCAAATAGGAGCTAAATTTATCATTATGCGTATGTCTATTATTCATTTTTAACCACATTAAACACTGCCAATATAGTAATATATTGTCCTCTCATATAAATAGCAAAATCATTTTTAGTAAGTTCAGTGAAGGGAGCATCTTTACATTTCCTTGAAATAAGAGACCATTGTTTACACAGTGTTAGAAATGGAGAAGAAAAGAGAGAGGGTATCAGGGGCACGGAGCAGACAATGGATCCTTAGCTGAGACTGAACAACTGCTGTTGAAAGACATGTCCAGAAAAGCATAATAGCCGACTGTATTATATTCTCAGCCTGTCAGCAGCAACTTGTTTGGAGACCTACGTATTTTGTTTGGAACATGAGTATAGTGGCTATATAAATTTTCACTGGAAGCTATGCTGTTTTTAGTTACAAATATATTTACCTGATAAGACATTACATAAAAATCCCCAATAGTTGACTAAGAGAGAAAACACTCCATCCAACAGCTGCAGAACACACATTCTCTCATGTTCACATAGAACATTCACTAGTATAGAGCATGTTCTGGGCCATAAAAAACACCTTATTTTAAAAAACTGAAATCACACATAGCATGTTCTCAGACCACAAAGGAATTAAATTAGAAATCAATAACCAAAAGATACCTGGAAAATCCCCAAATATTTGAAGATTAAACAACATACTTCTAAATTACACACGCATCACAGAAGAAGTCTAAGAAAATGTAAAAAATATTTTGAACTAAATCAAAATGAAATTACAACGTATCAAAACTTGCGGGATGCAATGAAAATAGTGCTCAAAGGGAAATGTATAGCACTAAATACATGAATCATTAAGAGAAGACAGACTGAAATAACGTAACTTGACAGCTTTAAGGAATTTGATACAGAAGAACACACTAAACACAAAGCAAGTAGAAGCAAGAAATAACAAAAAATAGAGTGGAAATAAGTGAAACAGAGAACAAAAAAAGCACAGAGAAAAATCAACAAAAGCAAAAGTTCATTATTTGGGAAGGTCAACAAAATTGACAAAACTTGAGCTACACTGACCAACAGTAAAGAAGACTCAAATTACAAAATCTGAATGAAAGAGGGGGCATTACTACTGACCTTACAGGAATAGATGAAATGGACATTCTTTGAACATGAAAACCCACCAAGAGTAATATAGAAATCTGAATAGCCTTAAAACGATTTTTCAGTGAATTTGTTAATAAAATCTTTCCATGAAAAAAAGTCCAGACCTGGATGGGTTCACTGGTGAACTCTTTCAAACAACACCAATCTTACACAATTTTTTTTTTTTTAAATAGAGGAGGGTATGCCTCCCAACTTGTTTTTATGAGGCCAATATAATCATTATGAAAACCTAACATAGACATTACAACACAATTAATAATCCCTCATAAACACAGACACAAAAATGCTTAACAAAATATGAGCAAATTTAACCCAGCAACACATGACCGAGTGGAATTTGTCTCAGGAATACAAAACTGGCTTAATATTTGAAAATCAATGTAACGTATCACATTTACAAAGCACTACTATTTCTATGCAGTATTACTGGAGCTCTGGGCAAGTACAAAAAGGCAAGAGAAAAAGCACTGTCTTTATTCATAGACATTTGAAATTCTACAACTGTTTACATAGAAAAATTCTACTAAAATTAATGGCGAAACCAGCGAGGTCACAGGACACAATGTCAAAATATTAATAATGTATTTTTAAATTCCATTTACAACAGTAGCATCAAAACACACGAATCCCTTAGGAATAAAATTAAAAGGTGCTTCAGAGTTCCACACTAAAAACTACAAAGCATTGCTGAGAGCAAAAAGACCTAAATAAAAGGAGAAACACAGCAGGTACTAAAAAATACAGTCATGTCAAGCTATCCGCAGGTGATCGGATAAATAAATTCTGGTGTATCAATACAGCGCAAAACTTCTCAGCAATAAAAAGAATGAACAAATACACACAAGATTATATACATTTATATGAAACTCTAGGAAAAGCAAATCAAATATATAGTGACAGAAAATAGGACTGATGACCTTTTTTAGATGATAGACATGTTTTATATCTTGATTGAGGAGATGATTATGTAAGTAACATTTGTCAAAATTCAAATTGTATCCTTAAAATGAGTGGCTATCATTTGTAGAAGGTCATTCTGACTGTTGTATGTTTAGGTCACTAAGAGCTGGAATTTCTAGCATGTGTATGTTAGGAAAACTTATCCAATTCCTGGAAATAAGTCAAAGAAAGGATTTCATTTCCTTTCAGTGTCATACTGGAGCACTGTCTAACAAGCCGACCCGAGGATTATTTAAGTGCATGTTTGTTTCACTTGATATTTATTATTTATTAGGACACAGACATTTAAGTTACATGATTTAACTTGGAGATTTCTGTCCAGTCAGGATGCAAATGATTTCTGTCCAATAACCCCAAGAGTTATTGTTTTGTTGACCTAGAGATAATAAGCAGTGTTGTATTTAAATTAGCCATCTCATTCCAACATTCTTTCTTCAGTGACTGTAAATACTGAAATACCCAAATGTGCTTTAAGCCAGTTTCACCATTCTGTCTGTCCAGTTTTCATTAATGAGCTAAATATATTTTTGATACATGTTCATTCTTTATCTGTACGCGTAATACTTTTTTAAATTTTGAAAATTATTCTTTGAGAGAAGTAAAGATTTAAGATCCATGAAATTAATTAAAGACCCTGTATTCTAAATCTAAATCAGAAGTACGGGTATGAAAAACAAAAAGCTTTTTTTTTAAAGTATAAAAGGAAAATACCAACTTAGAGAATAGGATATGTAACATTAACAAAAATGCAAAAAGTGATAGCTAAAACAATTTTCTATCCAAAACAAACATATAATTTACAATAAACACACAACTGAAGATACTTTGTGTTGAAATATATAAAATGAAAACCAAGGTATGAGGGAAAATTGACAACCACAATTTTAACAAATTTTGAACAAATCCTTCTCATTTTGGGGGGCAAAAAATAAGCATTGAATAAATGTAATTAATAATACAGAACAGACCTTTTCCAATATTTCATTTTTAATTGATCATTTATCATGCTAAAAAGAATTTTAATGTGTCCCAAAAGGCAAAAATGTACACATTAAAATGCTTTGAAAGCAAATAATATGCCAAAAATTAACAAGGGTCAATTAAACACTTTATAGTGGTTAGCTATGTTGTGTAACAAATTACCTGAAAACTAAATAGCTTAAAACTACAAACATTAATTATCTTATAGTTTCTGTGTGTCAGGATTTAGGCAGCATTTTCATGGGTGATTCTGACTCAGGATCTCTCATGAGGCTGCAAGTAAGATGTCAACAGGGGCTGAAGGCTTAACCGGGCTGAAGAATTTGTCACCAAGCTCATTCTCATGGTTACTGTGGGAAGCCTCAGTGCCTCACCACATGGGTCTCTTCATAAAGCTGCTTAAGTATCTTCACATGTCAGCTGGATTCCCCCAAAGTGAGCAATCCAAGAACAAAGAGCAAGAGAGAAGCCACAGTGCTTTTTCATGGCCTATTTTCAGAAAGGTCACACTGTCATTTCTGCCATATGCTCTTCATTAGAACCAAGTCACTAAGTTCAACCCACACTCTAGGCTGTACTTAGTCTCCATCTTTAAAGGGAGGTGTATTAAAGAAACTGAATAAAATTTAATACTACCACAGCCTTGGAAATAAAACACACACTCTAGTACACAACACTTACATCCAACATTTAAAACAACTAAGAAAACGTATATGTACGAGTACATGAGGTGTGACAATTAAGTTTATGAACATTTTTGATATCAGAGGAATTATTCATTATGAATTTGTACCAACCGGACAAATAATTAACCAAGTTTACTATTTGGAAGTGCTGAAAAGGCTGCGTGAAAAAGTTGGACGACCTGAACTTTTCACCAACAATTCATGGCTCTTGCATCACGACAATGCACCAGCTCACAGGGCACTGTCTGTGGGAGTTTTTAGCCAGTAAACAAATAGCTATATTGGAACACCCTCCCTACTCACCTGATCTGGCCCCCAGTGACTTCTTTCTTTACCCGAAGATAAAGGAAATATTAAAAGGAAGACATTTTGATGACATTCAGGACATCCAGGGTAATATGACGACAGCTCTGAGGGCCATTCCAGAAAAAGTTCCAAAATTGCTTTGAAGGGTGGACTAGGCACTAGCATCAGTGCATAGCTTCCCAAGGGCAGTACTTCAAAGGTGACTGTAGTGATATTCAGCAATGAAGTGTATAGCACTTTTTCTAGGATGAGTTCACAAACGTAATTGTCTGAACTCGTACATATTGAACGCGTGTGCACGCGTGCACACACACACACAAACACACAAGCTGATGCTAAGGAAACAGTAAAACTTCATAGTTTTCAAAGAATTATCTGTCATTCCCCAAAGACTCCTGGCCAAGATGGATTTCAACCTCAAAGAACAGAAAACCATGCTACCACAAATGTTCTAATACCTGGGGAAGATTTTTGAGCTCAAGGAGGCCACAGATATGCTTTTGCTTACTAGATGATCAATAATTCTCACTATATGAATAAAATAAATAAAGATGAAAACCTTCCCAATTCAATTTTTAAAACCTTTACAATGGAAACTATAAATCAATCTCACTTAAACATTTTTATGCAGAAATCATAAAAATTAACATAGCAAATGTAAAAATACATTAAACATATAAACAATGAGCCATGTAGGGATTGTTTCTGGCCAGAATGGTTCAACCACAGGAAATATGTTATTATGATTCATTATAACAGTAGTTACACAGAAAAACATTTCATCATGTACTAAACGATGCCAAAAAGGCATTTAGTAAAATGTAATAGCCATTCCTAATTCAATCTGATCCCCTCTCTCATACACACATATTCTCACACACAGATGTACACACAAACGTAGTAAATCAGAAAAAGGCATTTGCTTTTAAGTTAAAACAAAACAAGAAACCTACTAATAATGTCATTCAACATTGATCTAGAACTTCTAGCCAAAGCAACAAAGTAAATACGAGAAAAAGAAACACACACACACACACACACACACACACACACGAGAAAGATCAATAAATATGAGGAAGGCCAAGGCAAAAATTATTTGCAGAATGATACCTTGAGTACCATGTGAAACTTATTTAAAAACATCTAGAAACCTCAAAATGAACAATTGATAAGTTCACCCAACAACAGCAGAATGCACGTTTTTCTCAAGTGCACATGGAACATTCTCTAAGATAGACCATATGTTAGTCCACAAAACAAGTCTCAATGAAGTTTAAAAGACTGAATCATACAATGTATCTTCTCCGAACACAACGGAATGAAGCTAGAAATAAATAACAAAAGGAAAACTGGAAAACTCATCAATATATGGAAATTATACAACACAGCTAAATAACCAAGGGTCAATAAAGAAAACACTGAAAAATTAGAAAATTCTTGAAGATGAATGAAAATGAAAACACTGAATACCAAAACTTACAGGATTCAAAGCAGTGATCAGAGGGAAATTTATAACCTTAAACACTAGTATTAAAATGAAGAAAGATCTCAAATAACATAACTTTATACCTTCAATAACAAGAAAAAGGAGAGCTAAACTCCAAGATAGCAGAAGGAAGGAAATAATAAAGATTAAAGCAGAGATCAATGAAACAGAAATTATAAAATTAAAGAAAAAAAGAAGAAGAAGAAAAGAAACACAACAGAGAATCAAAGAAACCAAAAGTTTGTTCTTGGAAAAGATCAACAATATTGACAAACCTTTATCTAGACTAAGAAAGAAAAAGAAAAGGTGAAAATAATTAAAATCAGAAATCCACGTGAGGACATGACTACCTACTTTACATAAGTAAAAAGAATTATAAGAGAATACTATGCTATGAACAATTGTATAGCAACATTAGATAACCTAGATGGAATGGAAAAATTCCTAGAAGCATACAAATTACCCAAACTGACTGAGAAGAATTATAAAATCTGAACAGATCTATCTCAAGCAGAGATTGAATCAGTAATAAAAAGCCTCTCAATGAAAATAAGTCTTAGAGGAACTGCTAAATAATTTCTTTGAGACATTATGAAAATCTGAATGTTCATCAGACAAAGGGGAAAAAGCCTTGTATATGAGTGGAAAATGAAAATTACATCCTGAAAAGTAATTTTGAAGCCAAAGGGACAGAGAGAGAAACAGAATATAAGTGAATGAGTCAGTTATTTACAGATTTGTTGAACATATCAACAATTCCCTAATGTTGATGAGCTGTAACTTGATACCTGCCTAATAGGCTGTATGTATTTTAAGAGAAGATTATGTTGGGTTTTAGAAATGCCCAAGATAAATAAACTGAAAGTAAAGCATACTTCAGAAAGTACTGCTATGAAATGAGTTATTTCTATAACCAATTAAGACTATCTTACAAACTAATACAGATGGGCTTCTATAATACAAGAAGAAAAGGTGTTGCCATGCAGCAGCCTACCCGTCTGTCTCCTCGTACCTGTCCCCAAAGAAAGGAGTCTGTGAGACGGATCCTTTCAGGGACTTTTTGCTTGCACCTTATGTCTCCCTGTTTGGCCCCAAAAGATGGCTGGCTAGTCAATGACGGGTAAGATTCCCCACGGGGGGTGGAGGGGGGTTGGGGGGGGTGGGGGCAACCCAAGCCAGATACAGCCATGTGGGGACCATCTGGGGAACTAGCAGGGTCGATAGGGGTGGGCACAGCCCCCTACCTTCCCCCGGCTAAGGAGAGCCTCTGCCTCTGTGGCTGCATTCCTTCCCACAAACCTGCAGGGGAAGTGACTCAATGATGTGCTCTCCATCTGTGCATATGCATAAAGGTTTTATCGCTTGGCGAAGTACTTATCCTGAGGTTTAGGGTTCCACTGCCTGCAGGCAAGGGTGATTGGCTTAAATCAGTTTCCTATTATAATGTATGGGATTCACAGATCCTGAGATTGACAAGCTTTACTTCTTTTACTTCCACACCTAACTAATAAAAGCCATGCATTGGACCGTTCGGGGCTCAGTCCTTGAGATTTGAGTCCCTTGGCCCTGCTTCACTCTACTCTCGTCTATCTTTCTTGTGCCGCCCTTCTCGCTTCCCACTGCTCTTGTTGTGTTGGACGCGACAAAGAGTTACAAGAGGAAAAGCTTCTAAAAGATTGGGAAACTGAAGTGACTTTTTAAAAGTCTCTTCAAGTTGGAGGGTAGCAGAGGGACGGGTGAAAGGACACAGGGTGAAGGAATCCTTCAAAAATGAAGATTATCAGTTACTCATTTGGGGGAGGGAAACAGAAAACAAAATGAGGAAATGAGTTCCTATTTTGTAAATGTTTCAACTGCTTAAAAGGAAAAAAGGCATGTCAATAAGCATTACAATTGGGGAAATGACCTAATATTCTGTGCTTCGCAATGTGATGCTCGTAAATTACCCATCATCTATGACGAGCCCATGCCAGAAAAATATATGGTCTGAAATTAGTCACGAGGGAACAATCAGGCAAATCCAGCACGTGGGACAGTTGAACAATATTCCCAAAAAAGTCAGTCATGAGAGGAAGAAAACGGTCTAGACCAGTTTAGATTAAAATACAAAATGTAATAACTGAAAGCAATGTATGATCCTGTTGTGACCTTCGACTGACAGCCATAAAATACATTTCTTTCGGACAGCTGGGAAATTTGAGTATTAGGTGATACTATGAAATTCTTGTTAATCTCTTCTAGGTTTATGTTTTAGGTATGGTAATGATACTGTGGTTATGTAGAAGGATGCCCTTTTACTTGGGAGATAAGCACTAAAGTGTTTAGATTACAAGTCATCGTATCTGTGACTTCCTTTCAATAGTCCAGAGCACACATGTATGTATGTAGATATGTATATATATACCTGTGTGTGTGTGTGTGTGTGTGTGTGTGTGTGTGTGTGTAGGGAGGCGGGGGGGTGGCAAAATGTTAACAACTGGTTTATGGAAAAACTTACATTTAAACTTTACACTTTATACACTTTTTATGTTAAATAATTTAAAGAAATCACAATTCCTATAGACTAAAGACAAATGATAAGTCTTAAATAAAAAGACAAGTTACACTGCTGGTATCTTCTGTCAAGATGTGTCAAAGAAAAGTCAAGTCACTTAGAGGCTTGTAAAATAAATGCTGATTAGTACATTGTTGTCCATCTATACAGAAAACTAGAATGGGCAGAAGCATTTCATATAGTCCAGTAAAGATTAGAAGCAGAGAGTTTATTATCAGCCTGCTCACTCCAAGCTGAAGGAGGTGAGCAGGAAAAGAAAAACCTCCTGGGCCTGTGACCCTTACTTACTTCTACGCAAAAACTGACAGTGCATGTCTTTCTTCAGTTACTTCAACTCTATCAGGGTTACAACTGCATTTTTTTAAATCCAACATAAATCAAATATAAGTCTTAGCCACTGTTACACAGAAAAAACACTTTGTCAACTTTAATACTGAGACAAGCCCTAAAAGTTTAGATAACACTTTACACTTAATTCTCAGGGCATCATTACTAAATACGTAAATTACACAAATTCCCAAATACTTCATATTTAATTTTTTTCTTGCTTTTGAACACACACACACACACACACAACTCTGATATTTTCATTTGTAGAAAAGGTGACATGAAAAGATACAACAAAACAAAAATGGAATATTAAAAATTTTAACAATTCTAAAATACTGTTAATAACAGAAAATGTTTAAATACAATGACCTGAGTATAGGTAACAGAATGTGTACAAAAAATACATGTAATGCTGTGCCTTACACTATTTATAGACTGAGAGATAAATGAAAAGAGAAAGAATTGTTGATGTAAAATTTACTTTCAAATAATGCTGAAGATAACACATAATCAAGTTTTTCAAATAAGTGTGAATTTGGGGGTAGCACTAAGCCTGCCCATCCATAAACAAGATAAAAAAGCTATAATATGTAGCCTATGATTCTTCTTCCTCTTCTATTGCTTATAGTACTGGGTTTGCAAATATATAAATCAAGAAAGAAACTAACAAATAAAAGGAGAAAAAATGTTATTCAATTCTAAGCTAATCTTTAATTTAAAAGAGTTTTTAAAGACTGAAACAGAAACTAGAGGAGTCTGCTGGTCCCCAAAGAACCACGGCCACATTAAGGAAGCTATCAACACCTAGGGAAAATGATTAAAATACAGACACTAAATTTCCAGTCAAATTTAGGTCAAAATCCAGGCTGTAGGAACAGTATATGCAAACGCACTGGGCTAAGATGAGCATGATATGTACACAAGGAGAGTGCAGGTCTGTCTCCCAGAAGGGAAAAGAGGCTCCAGGTTGGGAAATACTAAGGCATCAACTCTGGCATTTGCCAGTGTGCTTCATCCACCTCTAAAGAAGGGAACAGCGATATTCAAAACATAGCTTCAGGTTCTATAAGATATACTGAGTTTTACTAGGAGCTCAAGTCTTCCCATTCTTCTCTAACTGGAAAGAGCATCACTTAGGAACGACCTAAGACACATTAACAATGTATCTACTACAATGTTATCTGTTAGTCAATACAGCATAGAGGGTGTTAGAAACACAGAGGCCTTCTGAGAACTAACCATCTGGTTGATTAGTAGAGTTGAATGTAATGAAAAAATAGTAATCAGAGAAGACCACAAATGCTAAGTACCAGATAAAAGGAACAGAGTGAGACCATGAAACAGGAGTTCACTGGGATCATTTTGCCTTTTCATGGAGAAGCTAGAACCTGAGTTTGGTCTTTAGGAAGAGGAAAATAGTGCAGTATGGTGAAAGTATGACCAATGGCAGAGTCCTCAGAAGTTCAGCACCACAGGGCATAGGCTCTCTGTGCTACGACTATCAAGCGAGAAGGTTGGCCTTTGTACTTACTGCCATGTATGGCCTACACCCAGCATCTCTTGTCTTGGCGATGGAGTCCACAAGCTGTCCACTGATGCCAAAATCACAGAGTTTAATATTTCCACTTCTGTCCAGAAGGATATTGGAAGGTTTGATATCTGCAAGAGATAGATATCATTCAGTGTACAGGTAATCAATCAAATGACCTATATCATAAGGTACTTTAAGCAAAAATATTGAAAAACGTTAGACAACATAAGTGATCAAGTCCTTAAAATTCACATATATAAGATGAGAAATACGAAAAAACAGTTTTCTGAATGCCAACACTTAAAAATTCAAGATCAAAGAATGCCATACAATATATTTAGGCATTCTATAATGTTGTCCTTGTTTTTATCAAAAGGTTTATATATTCATTTACTTGTTTCAAATTTGACACTTAACAGTCAAAATATGAAGAATGGATTTGATCCGTAAGAGCATACTAAGCTACTCTACAGTATGTGTCAAAGGCTATACAACTAAATACAAAGTATACAAATTATAAACCCACAATTTAGTTAAAGGAGAACTTTATCTAATTTAGGAAAGTATCCAATCCTGTACATCTAAAAGACCACAGGCTTTGGGATCAGAGAAGCAAAGGTTCAAAATCTGGGTCTGAAATTCACAATGTGAAATTCACAATGTGACCTGTGAACCTTTTGGTAGCAACCACAATTTCCTTATCCACAAAACGAAAACAGCAGTTCATAATTCATGGGGTTGTGGAAATAAAAACACCTAGTACAGTGCCTGAACATTATTTATACACAGTAAGTGCATCCACTTAATAATTATTTCTACTTGAGAGATTGTTCTTATCTTTTTTTTAGTTAAAATTTATTGGGGTAACAATGGCCAACAAAACTACATGGTAGTTTTCAAGTGTACAATTCTTTTCTTAGAGGGCTTCATCAAGTTTCTCCCCCCCCAAACCTTTTCTTAAGAGTCGTGCTTGAGAAACCAGATTCATGTTTAGCACTCCCAGAGTGCTTGTGCTTTCCTGCAAATTTGAGAAAGGCAAATCCATTCCATTTGGATCTGCAGGTTTTACACAGTCTTACCAAACTGGCCTCTGGGTTCTCTCCTCTTCCTCACTGACAAGCAACTCCCGGCCCGTGTATGCTAATCAGTCTGGCCACTTCTCCCCCTTTGCTCACTAATTCTCTATCCTACCTTAATCCTTCTATCCACTCTGTTGTTACTATCATGGCTCAATGAATAAAAAGTAAAGATTAAAAATAAACACAGGGTACAAAAAACATCTGTCTATAACTCAAAAAGTGACCTACAGAAAAACCCAGGAAAGACCTCTTAGCATCACTGACATGGCTGACTCCCTATCATACATCCATTCCTAACCGTACCGTCCTTTCTGACGGAACCGGCGTTTTATTGAGGTACCCACCCTCCTCTGTGTAGCTCTACCCACACCTCCAAACTCCGGGTCCTGACTGGTCTAAGCTTATCAAGGTAGTCTCGGGCTCCGGGCCAGGGACTAGTGCAGGTGAATATGAGGCAATTCTGGTGAATGCCAAGAGAAAACAGACATATAAGGAAGATTTCCCTGCTCCTAAGACAGCCACATGGGAAGAGGGAGCTTCTTCGACTGGTTGTCATGTCTAGATGTGAAACTGAGCACCTGCTTTAGTTGTTACTACGCTGAGGATGGCGCTGTATAAGCGATGGCACAGCCTAAAGAAGGGAGCTTGAACACTAATCATACTGTGCTTGCAGCCACCATATCTTTGGACTGACTACAACAGATAATGAATTTCCTTGTGGTTTAAGTCAGTTATTAGGATTTCCTGTTACTTGTCATCAAAAGCACTATAATCAGCAAAAAGCTAACTGATCCTAATTGATAAAAGACTGTTATAAACTCATCAATTTATTTAGTAGTCGGAAAACCTAAGTTATTTTTGAAGCTTTTCCCTCTTACTCTACTCCTCCCTCAGGCACTGTCTTAGTGCTTGACAGTGATCGGTATTTCTAAGGTAACCAAGTAGCCCTAAGATAAAGGCGATACTCTAATATTATTTTAAACAAGCATTATGCCAGGAAAAAGTAAATGAAATATTCTGACGGTCACGGTTAACTAATTTCAATGGTCCAGGCAGGGTTAACCCCAAACTACAATTACTTTAATAAATACGCCAATTACTAATTTCTTTAATCACTAGAAACTATGTTTCTTAGAATTCAAAGTTTTTCACGTCTCTGAATATGACCCTGACTTTCTGTCCTTTTCAAATTTACTGAGATTTGTGAACTTGTGTGCCTCTTCAAAAGCACCACCTCAATACTGAGTCTGTCATAGTAATAAATAGAGCAACTATTTAATCTATTTGCTGAACTAAATTCAGGATTCCCACTGTCTTCCAATAGATCTACATCAAATATTTAAAAAATCTAGACCTGTGTCTAATTAAGGCCGAGATCGCTGTTCTCACAAATACAAATGTTTTAGAGAAATTTCAATGTACAATACTAGTTCAAGAATCTCTCCCAATTTGCAAAAATGTTCTCTAAAGTGAAGAAGAAACATTTGCTAGGAACAGTAGCGTGCCTTTAAAATGATCAAGGGTACTACTCTTCTGATTCGTCTTTGACTCTCCACAGAACCACCTTCATGCTTTATTCAGAGCATTTATACAGAGAAACACTAATTGTCAGACAAATGAATAACTGTTTTTCAACTAAGAGGAATAAGAACTTACAGCAAAATCTCTTTTAATTTCTAAGTACAACATACTAATAAGTTAGAATGAAATTTTAGAACCCCAAAAGGGGGGGAATACCCTAAATTAATAATAAAGTTTTAGGGTACATATAGTATGTTTTGCTAAAAAGTGACACTGTAATTTTCAATATTTTTTTCCTATTAAGGAAAAATTGTTCTATAGAACACAATCCTATACCCACCTCTGTGAATGATTTTCAAGTTTTCTTTTAAGTGGTTTAGTGCTTTCACAGTCTAGGGAGAAAAGGCAGAGATGGGATAAATAAACAATTGGCTTTTACCAAACAGCACAATAGTTTATCATAAAGTAACAGCCCACATAAACTAAACATTTGCATTCTTTTAAGCTTAATGTTTCAATATTCTGTCCATTTTTTTCATGTTAACTGAAGATGCTGAATTATGATCTTAAATCTGAAAACTTAGTTGCCTTTATATGCTGTTTTCTGAGACCTGAAAAATCCCTGGTAACTTAAAATTTTTGCTAATAAGTCATTAACGAGTTGTATAATGTTTCTTACACCGTCAAACTTTTTAAGAATAGAAAAATGTGTTACAAGAAAGTCCAACAGGCTAGTTCTATTATCAACTCTAATTTAGTAAGTTTCTCCAAATTCTCAGTTTCTCAAAATCATTCACCCTCATGGGGTGCTGAGGCTTCAATGTAATTTTTACAGAGCCAGAGTATTTCTGCTCAGCCACTATGGCAGTTTATCCAGAATTTATCCTATTGTTTGATCTCTGCTCATGATCAGAAAATCAGAGACTTCGCCAGGACTTGAATTAAAATGTCCACAACCTCAAACTAAAAGATAACTAAAGAAGAGGCCAACCTCCTGCTACAGGCCAAGCATTTGCTACTGTCAAATCTCTGCTGTCCTCAAGCTTGTGGGTATCAGGAATGCAGAAGTGCAAACTTGTAATGTTCCAAATAGTTTAGGCTTGAGCATTCATTGGGTTATTAATTAGCAAGAAGAGATTTAACACAGAAAATTTTAAATGTTGTGTTTAATATAAAGTGTGATGGGTGATCTATGTGTCTAGACACAGGCAAATACATAATACATGATTTATTACTGTATCTATATTACACATATTGCAATATACGATAAAATAATTTTATCTATGTTTTCCAACTTCATGATCACCCTGTCATATAATGGTTGAGAACAGGATTCTGGGGTCAGGCTGACTGTGCTTAAAGCATTTACCACTTACAATTAATTGTACAAACTTCAAAGCAAATTAATTACTTAACTTCTCCATGTTTTGGATTTGTCATCTGTAAAAAGACGCTTACACTATTTACCATAGAGAGTTGCTATGAGGTTGAATGCCTTAAGATCTTAGCCTGACACAAAGAAACATTCAATAACCACTAGCTATTATCATTATGTTACTATTGTTCCATTATAATTATTATGAATACTAATAAGTTCCAAGATAATACTGCATTTGGTTTACTGGAGAGAGATGACTAAATTGATCAATATAAAATTTCATATACCTGTCTGATTAATGAACAAGTTTCAAGTATAACACAGCTATTTTTTATAAAATTATATGAAAGGGTATATAACTTAACAGTTAGCATATAAAACATTAAAATTTAAGCATTAATTCAGCTAAATAATTTAAAACATTAACATGAGACCTATGAATCTTAAGATTATAATGACGAGTTTAATCCGATTTTATAAATTTCATTTATTCACATACACACATATCTCTTAAATTAAAATACAGTTCAGAAACTGTCTATATATTTTAACATTTATTGTCATTAACCCTTAGTAATTAAATAGGATAAAATGGTAATTAACAAGTAAACTATATTGGAGGTAGAGGATGCAGGGCAGGAAGAGATAGGAAATTATATGCAACCAGAATATCTATCTAACAACTTCCTGTAAAAGTTGGTTTACACCTCTACTAACCCAGGTCATGTAATTAGCTCAGATTCCCAGGTTTCTAAGAAGCTTACCAATTTCACTCTATCAAAAAGAATTTTTTTGGGGAAAAAAATTGTGAACAATCTTTGTCAACTATTATAAAAGATGAACAAGAAAGAAAATGATCATGAATTCACTTTCTAAACTGTAAATGTATATGCAAAAAAGTACCTCTTTTCTTTTCGGTACTCCGGTAAAAGTGAATTGACCAAACTGGTAGTAATGCTGATTACCAAAATTGCTAGTCAAAAGTTTATATAGTTTAGACTAGGTAGCCCAAATCTTAAATCACAGGAAATAATACTTGTCTAAGAGTTTTAACTAAAGGACTTCAAGGAGACTGCTGTGATTCTGATTAATTTAGGGATAAATGTGATAACATATTTAAAAATAGTTAAAGCAACAGGGGAAGAGAGAACAGAAAATTGCCTTTCCTAGTCTTATTTACAACACAATCTATTATGGTTCACTGTGATTTTACTGAAAAGAATATTGTAGTATTGATGTAGACCATATTTTGAAAATTGTTCTTATGACTTGTGTTAATTACCCTACAGAAGTGATTTTTGTCTCTTCTCCTATTACAAATGGCTTTCCAGGAAAGTTAGTAGCATTCTGTGAAGGACATTCAGATATGTGCATTCAAAACTCCAGCATCATCTTTATGTAAGCTAAGCATATACAGAATGAACAGTTTGAAAACCAGGTACTTACTGCTAAAGTGATTTTGCCTAAAATTTCTTCTGGAATAACATCATCTAATACACTATATACATATTTGTAAAACTTATCAAACGAGGTAGACATGAGTTCCATACAGATCCAACAGTCGCCCTATAAAACAACAAATACCTGTTATTTTTACACATCTTATTAAGTACCATCTTTACCTAAAATAGAAATACAATTAGAGAAAAAACAATCTTCTTCTTCTTGTTTTGATCTTGTGCTAGTAACAATTTTTGGTTCTTTATTAAGGCTCTGGGCAGAATATTCTCCTCATTTTAAACACAAACTTATTTGCCCAATTTCCCCAACTATTATTTATAAGGACGGGACAGTCTTACATGGGAAACTTTTGTGCTTTTATTAAAATTTCAATTTTTGCCATAATTAAATAGAAAAAATAGAACATACGTGGGAACCTATTCATTCTCACTAACAAAGACAATCAATTACAGTAATCTTGAGATCCTATAAAAACTTAAATTAGTAAAATAAAAGAAAAGGAAAAATTACATAAAGCAAATCCAACGCCTCAACTCTTTGTTCAAATGCCACCTTCTCAGTTGCTAACATTTAAAATGCCTGATTTAAAATGCAAGTTGTCCCCCTTTTAGCATCTTCTTACCCTGCTGTATTCTGTACAACCCTTATTATCTTATATAAAATATAATTTATTTATTATGTTTTTCATCTATATCGCCCTTAGAACACGACAGAGGCTCAATCAACATCCCTTAAATGAATGAATGCTGTCTATAATGAATGCTGAATCATTAAAAAAATTGTTGGCAGTATTATGAAGTGATTTAAACCAGTCCGAAGGCAATCTGATGATGAAACAAGTGTTTACACCCTTTGATAGAGTCATGACTGGGAATTTAACTTAAACATAAATTACAAAAAGAAAAGCAAAAACGAAACAAAACTAGTAACCCCTGAACTATCTAATAAGCAGAAATGGTACGTTATTAAGGGATTATGTAAAATTAAATTATTTTGAAAACTATACAGTTCATGGGAGGTATGCATGAGGAAACACAGACCATAAGCGATACAAGGATTCTAACACTGTAAAAGTACTTGCACGTATTAACAAGGACTACAAAGTACCTTGTGAAAGTGTAAACAGCTATCAGGAGGAGGATAAGAACTATCGTCAACAATTTTGTGTGCTGTTACTAAACTTATGGGTCCAGCTGTATCCTCAGAGATTTTCCACCCCTAATCTCCAAACCCTCACGTCTGACCTGGATTGATTATATGAGACATCAATGCCCCTAACAGTACAATGGCTTGCCCAGAACAACACTGCTAATTAGTGATAGAGCCATGAACAGAATTCAGTTTACTTAACTCCTTTCTCCTATCAACACTCACAATGCAAGGATGTTAACTTCTAAGTAGAGAAAGCACATGTTGTGAAGAGTACAGAGATGAACAACAGACTCTTACAAAAGGACCACCTGCTAGAGGATTCATGGACTTTGTGGCTTCAGGGAACAATTGTTTGTCAAGTACATGTGACACAGTGAACTTTTACTTATGTATATTTCTTCAAATCTTTCTTCTCTATGTCTCTTTTCCTTTTGAGTGCTCTTGCCGAATGACTCTCAGAAAAGACTGAGTAACACCCTTCACCCAAAACACACACTTGAATTTATTTTAATCTAAAGAGACCATCTCGATAGATTTAGTACAATTTTTTATTGTAGAAAAAGACAGCACACTTAGCCACTCAGAAGAATATTAAGGAAGGAACTGAACTTCAGTAGTACAGCAGAGTGGAAACAGTGATATAAGAGTTTGAAAGGCCAGACTTACTATCCAGGCTCTCCCACTTTCTACTTATATAAGCTTGGGCCCCTCAACTCCTCACTTGTGAAATGGATTGCCCCCTCATCCTCAATGGACTATGATAAAGATCAAATGAGTTAACATATGTAAAGCACAAAGTGTCTGTCAGGGGCTAAAAACTATAGTTAAGAAAATGAAGGGAGGATGGAAAAATAGGAAAGCAACCAAAAAGAAAAAGAAAAAAAGAAGGACATTGGAACAGGGGAAACAAAAAGGCAAGAAGTAAACTGAGAACTGAGGACGAGAAGAGGAGGTATAAAAGAGCAATTAGCACCAGAGAGGGAAACCTTTGTAGTTTCCAAGGCACATAACCTAATGTAAACTTATTTCTTCTGGCAGTCACTTTTGGCCATAACTGAGAATAGACAACAACACTGAGCTGCATGGCGGAAAAAAAAAAAAAGGAATGGTCCGAGCTGCCTCAAAAAACAATGACAGCAACATTATTCTCATTTTCAAGCAAAAGATGGAAGGACCACATGACTGAAATACGAAAGGAGAAATTACTGAATATGGATTTACTGAAAGGAAAGCCAGAGGATAATGAAAACTGAACTAGTAAGATCAAGATAAGGGTTCCTAGAGACAAGATCCAGATAAAACTAATAAGTTATTTATATAGCAACACTAACCAATTAGAAAATAAAGTGTTTAAAAAGACACCACTCACAACAGAAAGAAAAACTGCAAAGCACTTAGGAAGAGGCAAAATATATACGAAAACAAGTGTAAAATGTTACTAAAGGGCATAACAACCTGACCAAAAAGAGAGGCAAAGCATGTTTATGAATGTGAAGACCTAAGATCACAAAGATGCCAAATTACTCCAAATTAATCTAAGAATTAATTAGATTCTAATCAAAATTATCATGCCCTTATACCGTTTTTTTCCCAAAAATAAGACCCCGCCGGACAATCAGCTCTAATGCATCTTTTGGAGCAAAAATTAATAGTAAAGACCGGGTCTTATATGATATGATAATGATATGATATGATATGATATATGATATGACATGACATGACATAATATAAGACCAGGTCTTATATTAATTTTTGCTCCAAAAGACGCATTAGAGCTGATTGTCCGGCTAGGTCTTATTTTCGGTGAAACACGGTACAAGCTGATCCTAAAACTTATATAGAAAAGTAGAGCCAAGAATAACACACAATTTTAAAGAAGGAAGATTCATCTACTAGACAAAGACTTTATAAAGCTATCACAGTAAAAGATGGCGGTATTGATGGTGTGGGATAAATATACCAACGGAACCGATTCAGAGGCCCAGACACATACGGAAATTTGGTGTATGATAGATGCAGCAAAGCAAATGGTGAAAAAAGGATGGCATACTCAATGAATGCCACCAAGACCAGAGGCCTTCCATACAACAAAAAGTTAAATTAGATTACTCCAGCAAATCATTCACAAATAAAAATACAAAAACTCCCAAATTCATTTTTTGAAAAGCAAAAGTTTAGAACTTTTTATAAAAGCTCTTCCTGACTTCAGGGTAGGAAAAAATTTCTTCCCAAAAACATACATGAAAAAAATAAATCACAAACGATAAGATCTGTTAACTCCATTATAATGAATATTTCTGTATGATAAAGGACACCATACCAAAAGTTCAAAAATAACATAAAAACATATATTTGGGTGTAAAGAAACAAAGGATTAGTATCCTGCATAATAAAGGATATACTAAATTAATTAGGAAAAGACAAAACATAATAGAATAATGGCAAAGGTATATGAATAGGCAATTCACAGAAAAGAAAACCTGACACACAAGTAAAAAATTCTGTACCTCACCAGTAATTAGGGAAATGTAACTTTAAAAGTGAGATATCACTTCAACCCCTCCTGAGAGCCAAAAATGAAACATTTAATAATCCTAAATGATAGCAATGAGATCAGTGACAATAAATGCATATGGCACTCAAAATACACATACACACACCCAACACACACACACACCCCTTTGTTATATACAATGTACCCAACTAAAACTACATTTCCCAGTCTGCCATGTAGAGAAGGGAAGCCAATGAGATGTCAACAGTCAGTTGGTTGATGATTCCAAGACAGCCCTTTTAATTCTCTCCTCTTCTCTTACTTTGTGGGGACATGGTAGCTGAACTCTATGAGCCAACTTGGACCATGAGGCAACCTTAACAATGGAAACCACAAACTAAGTAAGCCACTAACAGTCTCCATTACTGACGCCTGAAATACAATTTCTGATATAGAAATTCTCATTCTTACTGGTAGGAATACAAGGTGTGATCAAACAATATGGTAAATGTTTAAATTTAAAAAAATGTATTACAGTAAAAGACACATTGCCACTAATCCCCCTCAAAATACTCCTCCTCGCTTTGAACACAGTTGTCCCACTGTTTTTGTACTTTCTGAAGCAGTTCTGGAAGTCCTCTTTCATGAGTGTCTTTAGTTGCGCTGTCGTGGCTGCCTCAATGTCCTGAATTGATTCAAAATGTTTACCTTTCATGGTCATTTTGACTTTGGGGAGTAGCCAGAAGTCGCCTGGTGCCAGATCTGGTGAATAAGGTGGATGAGGATACACTGTAATGTTTTATTTGACAGAAATCCCCATATACCAGAAGCTATGTGTGATACAGAGCGTTGTCATGATGGAGGATGATTTATGGCACTTAAAACACACCTTCTCTCAACCATAGCTCACACCCGACTGACTGCACCGAACAAGCTGAAACTTGTCACACTGTTACTAAGGTTCAACGTGCCGCTGCCTGTATTGAAGATCCCTGTCTTTCCGTTGGATGGCACTCGGCAGCAGCATTCACCGTATTTTGTGATCACAACAAAAGGCTCCATGTCACAAATCACTTCTGGTACAGCAATTTCTGTCAAATAAAAACATTACGGTGTGTCCTCATCCACCTCATTCACTGGATCTGGCACCGTGAGACTTCTGGCTCTTCCCCAAAGTCAAAATGATTCAGAACCTCGAGGCAGCCATGACAGCGCAACTAATGACACTGAGGAAAGAGGACTTCCAGAACTGCTTCAGAAAGTGGCAAGAACCATGGGATAAGTGTGTTCGGAGCCAAGGGGAGTATCTTGAGGGGGATTAATGGCAATGTGTCTTTTACTGCAATAAAAAAAAATTTTTTAATTTAAACATTCACCGTAGCTTTTGATCACACCTCGTATAAATTAGTATAACCACTGTGGAGAAAAATATGACATTGTCCTATGCCATTTTATATAAGGAACTTATGCAGCTGAGGATGTGGGTATCGGCAGGGGTCCTGGAAGCAATCCCCTCCAGATACTGAGGGACAGCTGTAATTAAGTTTTGGGGGAGTCAAAAGTTGTATGTGGATTTTTGCCTGCACAGGGGTCAGCGCCACTGACCCCTGTGTTGTTCAAGAGTCAACTGCACTGTGAGAACGAGTTTGGCCATTTTTTGAAAAGTTAAACATACACCTACCATATGATCCAGCCACTCCACTCCCAGGTGTGTACCCAAGGGAAATGAAAGCATGTGTCCACTCAGAGTCGTACAGCAATGCTCATAGCGGCTTTATATGTAATAGGTAGAAACTGGAAACAACCCAAATGCCCATCAGCAGGTGAACGGGTAAACAAACTGTGCTATGTCCACACGATGAAATACTACTAACACTGCTCAGCTATCACAAGGAACACAGTAGTGATACATGCCACAACATGAATTGCAAAACAAGTATGCTGAGTAACAGAGTATTTTAAAAAAGGGTTATACACTGTATGATTCCATTTACATAACTTTCTGGAAAATGCAAACAGTGGCAGACAGCCAGTCGGTGGCTGCCTGAGGATGGCAATAGCAGGGAGGACGTGCGTGTTACCCACGGGGCACGAGGGAGCTTCTGAGTGACAGAGACGTTCCTTCTCCTGATTACGGTGATCATTCTACAGGCTCTACATTTGTTCAAACATATCACACTGTATACTTTAAATATGTGCAGTTTGTTATGTGCCAACGTTGCCTCCATAAAGCTGTATTTAAAACTTGCAAGGGTGAAGAAGAAAAGGGAAAGAAGAACGTGAGTTGAAGGAGGGATAGAAAGGGAGGAGATGATTATTGCAGCTCTTGCCACTGCCTTTTATATAACCTGTAATCGCAAGTTACTCAGAACAGTATTGCCTACACTAGAATTTCTCCAGCCTCAAGATATTTGAAATAAGGGCTTCCTTGCTATTAAATTATGAAAATTTACATGTTAAAAGACATTTGTAAGTGATTCTAGGTTTCAGTATTGATAAGATAAATGGTAGGTAAAGGACTTTAAATAAGCTATAGGCTAAAAGTTACTTTTATTTTTCAATACTACCTAACTCTTTTTTTTCCCTGTCTAGAAAGTCTGAAAATGAAGTTAGAAACCTGTGCACTTAGGTGTCTAAATAACTTATCTAGGTCAAATCCAAGTTGTACTTTGGGAGTTTTGAATTTAGGTCCATCCTAGAAAGAAGTATATGTAGTTGGAGACAATGGTAACAAATTAGTTCCCAACTTCAACATTAAATAATATTTATTCACTACTCTGAATAAAGTTATAGAACTCAAAATTACTCATCGGCAAGATTAATCTCGACACAGTTTCTGCAAGAAGGAAAATAACATCTCACGAGCCCCTTGATTGATGACTGACTGACCAGACCAAAACCTGATGTCTTGTGGTCATATAAATTATGTGAAATGAAATACTCTGGAGGGTTTCTCTCGGTGACAGGAATTAAAAGCATTTGTCTCTCTCATAGTGGTGGTTAAGGTAAAAAGTCCTGACTGTGCACATTCACTTCCATTCTTTCCTATCATAAACCCAGAATTCTGTGTCTATTATTGGAACCAAAGGTCATGTCATGAAAAAAAAATCATTTTTTTTAACTAATCAATCTTGAAAGAAAAATGGTTCTTTAAACTCTTTACTGTTTAATATTTTTAACCTATGAACTTTAGGAAACACTTTGACTATGCACTCTTTAAAGGTGAACTTTCTGCTTCTAAAACTTCATTTTTTATTATTCAGAAAGTTCCTATTATTTCTTCCATTCTAAGATTTGGTGGGGAGGTTCAAGTTCATTCTGTCTAAGCATTTTGTGATTTATACAACTTAACTGTACCATTCTTAAGCTTGCATCTTATACTCAAAAAAATCATAATGTTTAAAAAATAGATTATATTTTATATAAAAGAATACTATTCAGATACTATTCCAAGCTTCTGTTTTGTTTCTAGTAACTTTTCAATCATAAGTATCACTTACTTTGCCTTCTTTTCATAAAATCAGACTTCCATGCTATCTAGCTCGGGGCTGTTTTTTTAAAGGTTGCGTAAATGAATGATTAAATCAATGAACATGAGAAATAAATTGGCGCATTCAAGCACTATGGAGATTAAACAGAGTTAAGACGAAGCCAGTGGGAATCTATAATGATAGTGAATACAGCACTGGAAAAGCTGACTGTGGAATCGAATTAGGAGAGAAAATCTAGTCCAATCCCTAAATTGCAGAACTATTGTTCTGTATAGGATTGGAAGAGTAAAGTAGCCAGAAGATTGAAGGGTTATGAAGAATAAATTCATGGTTTGGGGGAATAGAGGGAAGAAGAGATGGCAAGGTTCTTGTGCAACATGAAGAAAGTTGCAGCTTCATGATCTTACTAAAGGAATAACATTATGCATTACTTAGGTCCAGGATACAGTTATGTACCTGAATACATGACTGTATATGGATACAACGTAATACTGATGTGAAATGGTGACGCAAGTGAACAAAATTCAATGTATCTGGCCATAAAAATGAATATTCAAGTCATAAAAAGGACAAAAGTAAACAGAAACTACGTGAGTCTAAAATTAACAGTGGTTAAACGGGCTCTATCATGAAATAGAAAGCTTCTAGTTACTAGTTACCTATTAAGAACACAGATAAATACATAAATAAAAATTCCAGGATTCAGTGGAGAATTAAATGACTAACCTCTAAGGTCTTCTCCAATAATAAGGTTTCATACATTTCTTCTGTTCAGTGTTACATTCAGTCCTATCTTACAACATAGCATATTTCAAGTTTCAACAACTACAACCAAAACCCCAGCGCTACATACACTATGTGACCCAGTCCCAAATGGAGAGAGGTGTGGGAGGGGCTTTTTCTTACCAGCTCCTAACAACCCCACCAGCTCATCCTAATATTTTCCAAATGAGAACGGGGTTTTTTGAGAGTACTTAAAATGCTTAGGAGTTCAGTTCAAGTCCTAATCACCTAACTACCACAAGTGTATGACGAATGTCCAGGACACCATAAAGTATTTGGCTCATTTATGGCCCCAGCGTTACTCCTTGGCCCTAGCTTACTTCTCGGCAGTAGGTAGTGGGATGACTGGAAATGAGGAAGTGGGTTACAGTTGGAGACAGAAGTGATACCCACATCAGGATAGAGAACAACCAAAGGCCAAAAGAAGAAACAAGACTATGAGACCAAGGAATTAGAATTGTAGTTTCTGTATAAACATTTGGGTAACAGAACTAGATAAAATTCTACTATACTTGTTCATTTCCATGTCTGGTGGCTTTATGGAAGACTGTTAGTGGGTATGAATAAATGCTTACATTAAATGTAGACACATTTGATAACAGAAATGAATAAAAGTTTTAACAAAGTGGGTGGGGTGCACTGAAGGAGCTCAAGGCTAAAAGAGACAGATCTAAACCTACAGCAAAAAGGCTAACATTCAGAAGTCAGCTGATTTGTCAGGTACTTAACGAACAGAAAACATTTATAAATGAAGGAAATAAGGGATTCACAAATGACAACCATAAAAAAAAAAGTATTAGAGTCACCCTTAACCAAAGGAACAATGAGTGGTAGAAATTAATGTAAAGATTATCATGGCTATATACTAAAATTGAGAAATTAATTTACTCCTGATGTATGGCAATTAACTGAAGATCAAAATCTAATCCTGCCATCCTCTTATTTATTCCAAGTAGATATTCATCCCTCAGCTAAAACCCGAATAATTTATTCCTACCTCTCTGAAGAGTGCACCATAAAACTGAACAATGTACGGGCAATCACTACTCCGCATTACTACATCCAAATCCATAAGAAGTTGTTTTTGTTCTTTTTCATCCACAGTTGACCGAATTCTCTGGAAAAGAATGACAAAAGATGTCATAAAAACATAAAACAACTTTAGAAACCTGAGAAAAACCGCTACCACACAAGACTGAAAATTTTGAAGCAAACTTCTCAAGTACCAACCAGACATAAAAATTATCATCTTCCTTATACTTTACAAGAACAATTTTTATCACAGAAAAACATAATAGCACTTAGGAATTTTTATTTTTAACAAAACAGCACTTCGTAATTCTTTAAAGGCCACCGAGCTTTTTAACCATAAGCATTCACTGTTGACATTGGAAGTTACGCAACGAAGTTCTTGAGTGGTGAAAGCCCACATGCAAATACAAAGAAAATCATAATGAGCTATACTTGAAACAGTTTTCATGTAAATAATCAAAGGTAGCTTCACATATACGTCTCATCACCATTTCAGAATTCAACGGCCCTCTTCACCCCCTGGCATACTGATCAGAGATAGAACGCATTCGGAACAGGTAAAAGTGAGAACTAGCGTAGGAGAAGCACACAGACTATATCCCATGTCTCCCAAACCCTAGGCTGGAATTCTCCCCCTTCAGCACACTCTGTATGGTAAAAAACAAAAAGTTCTAGTTGACTCCAACCCATGCATGCGTCAGAATGCAGGGCAGCATGTTGATGAAAACCTAAAAATGAGGAAATCAGAGGGCTGTTTGTCTATTCCTAAACTGAAGAGGCCTCCTCTGCACACTGCAGACCTGGAATAGACCCCTAACCCACCTGTATAACTTCTCTGCACAATTCTAAAAGACTGCCACAAAAGATTAGTACTCCCACCTCCTGCCCAGGAACTGTACAGACATGGAGACGGTCAGAGGGACAGTTCCCACTGCACTAGACAGACAGGACAGAGTCAAGTTCAGAAATTGTAAAACATTAATCATGAAGTTATGCACATGAAGTTGTAGTGTAACATCAAGGCATGCAGGCAACTTCTGTTTTCATAAAAAAGTTTTGCAAAGTCACACCGTGCCACTGTATACAATACATAGCACATACTTACAAGGCAAGTTAGTACCAAAAAATACAAAAGGTGGCATTTTGTCTTCCAAAGACTTCAAGGTATCTGTCCTCAATGTTCTTGAAAGGGATGAAAGCAGTCAATTATAGTCTTGAGCCCATTTTACAGAAGAGAAGCCAGAGGCACAGAGTTACAAAAGACGTATTACACGTCACACGACAATAAGCAGTTGGATAAGGAATAGAAGCAGATTCGCTCATTTTTATTTTCCACACTAAATGAGGAATTCCGTATATTCCAAATACAAATTTAATTTTGCTACTTAAAATGTTTATATAGCCTACAGCTACAGTACTTCAAACAAAATATATGAACTGGCATTTAACTTATGTCCACTAATTATTTATAACATTTACATTGAATATTACTTCCCAGATAAACAAGAAGAAAAATAACAATGAAAAATAAAAACAAGATTGAGACCAGAACTTTTAAATTTAAGAAAATTTTCCTTCTCTATCTCCTTTCTATATTTTCATAGTTTAGGGATTAATAATCTTGCTTTTAAATGAACATCAGCATGTTTGATCAAAAATGGTATTTTTAAAAAGTCAAAATAGCCCAGAGATATAATTTGTATTTCTTCAAAATATAACATTGATAACTTTTGTAAAAATTTTATTACATTTATTCCTGTTTTTAAAATATAACTTTAAAAGTGTAGCTGTGAAAATACTAATTTGGGAGACAATTATTTTTTAAGACTGAATAATTCCATATATCTAAATTCAAAAAACAAAGACCTGGTAATTAGAGACAAACAGGGATGAAAAAGCAAATGACCCTCTGATTGGGGAAGATTTCCACCTACTAAAGAATTCTCACTATTAAAAGATTTAAAAACATTTTTTGTTCTATTTTTACTCGTATGGATATATTGGCAAGTGTAAATATACAAGCACGCACACTTACAAAACACTATTTTAAAAGATGCCCTCTTTGCTAGTTTATTTTTCCTTTCCCTAAACTGGTTATATGGCTTTCTAAATTTAACATTTGTACAAATGTTTATATTTTCAACTATTGGAAAGCATATTATAGTCAAAATCTCAATAGTTATCAATTCCTGACTCTTAATTTCTAAAAACACTGCTGTAGCTACAGAAAGGATACATGTTATGACAGGGACTGGAGGCCTATCTGAAGTCCCAACACCTGATTAATATCTAACACTCAATCCCTAACACGATTATTATTAATTAGAATATAGAGAGAATTCCTGGCACAGCTCTAACCTTTGAGATCATCAGCATGGCAGGGAAATCTATTCATCTATAAATCACTGTTTAATGCCTCCACTAGTACAAAATAGAACATGGGGCTCCTGAAGGGCCTAACGTGAAATTGATTCTGCCCCTGGATGCTTGTCAACAGATGACAACACCTCCTCACGCTCTCTGAACATCTTATCTGAGTGACAGGCAGTAGGTAGAGGTTTAGAGTTGTATTGCAACATTTGATGTGAGCACTTACTAAAATAAACCAATTCAAAAGGCCTGAAAGACTCAAAAATGAGATTAACTACAAACACACCTACAACAGCAGTAGCTTCAAATTGATATTAATTCAATAATTCAATTCATGATTAAGTTGGAGAATACTTGATGATAATCACTGATTCAAATCAGAGAATACTTAGTAACAAATGTCACTACCAGGAAAGTTTTTCTAATGGAACATCAAAACAATATATGTAGAAAAGATTTCTACCATTTGAAACAAAGACAGCCAGGATTCTCTAATGTTAAGGGAGCATAATCATTTAAAATGGAACACATCGATGAGAATAAACTTCCCTGCCCTTTATAAAGCTGTCCTTAGTTGAAGGAACTGGAAAATGGAAGTGCAAAGGTAAAGCTGATTGTGCTACTTAAAATTCTCTTATTGGAATATGAAATGTATTGATAAATGCCTTCAATCACAGGAAATTTTCATTTATTTATGTCATAAATTTAAAAGATAAGGCTGATGTTTATTTGACCTCAGCAAACTTTTTTCTTTTCCTCATAAACAGTGGGGATGAAAAGCCCACGCAAGACCACAAAACATTTAAGAAAATCATCTCAAGGACTTTAACTTTTTAAAGAAGTTTCCTTTTCACCCAAATGTCAGAACTCATTAAAATCACTCTTGTTTCCTCTTATGGGGATATTGAGCTCTTTTACTTGTCAGTATTTTATTAACCTAAGTAATTACATACAAGCTCTTGGGACAAACTAAACTATACTCTTTGAAAATCAATCCACGTCACTTTGCCAATAATGAAGTATTTTCAAATTATTGTAAATTTTACTTCTCTTGGAATATACTGTAGAGAAAACACTTAAAATCAAAACAAGGATTACTACCCTACAAATATAAGTAGTTTCCATAGGGAAGAAATTTATACACTTGAAGCATAAAAAGGTTTTCTTAATTATTGTCCAAATCTGTATTCAAGGTTGTTTTATACTCCTAATTAAGTTTGAAAAGCAGATAAACGACAATAAAAACAGCATGTAGCTCCAGGTCAGCCAAAATGACTTCAAATAAGAGTCACTTAGAGACACAGGGAAAAGGATAAATTAAATTCCCAGTTCTCATTGGTTTTATGACTATTAGTGTTATACATGGTTCTTGTCCAATTAAAAACAATTCCAAAGAGCTTCCCTTTTCTAAAACAGCCAATCCAACTCATGCCATTGGCTAGAGCAGCCACAAAATCAGTTACTTAGGAATTGCACATGCCTTAAGCTGCAGTGAGAAAGTTAACAAGCACCATAGGACACGCTTAAAAATTTACGTTAGAAATTGTCCTCTCCTACCTCGTGCACAAAACACAGCACTTTGAAAATAGTCCCCATCATATAGGAACACCAAGAAGTTTTTGAAAGCTTGTTTCCCTTCTTTCCGTGCAACGCGACACCTAGAAGTCAGTGGTAAATTTAAATGCTGGTAGCTTGTATTTGGCCTTATTTGGAGTACCCCAATTTTTAACAACTTAAATATAAAGTATAAGTACTCCTTTACTAATGTTGACTAACGTGCTTGCTTCAGCAGCACATACACTGAAAGAACTGACACTGACCAACTATTTAACTGGGGCGTAGGTCTGGCTGTCCTCTGACTTTACTCTTGGGTCTTCACACTGACAAGATTCTCCTGCCTTATCCCCAAACCCTGCCAACCTGACTTCCCAACACACAATTTGTTGGTACTCATGAGGAATGAATGGCTAAGGACAAAACTAACGTCACGAAGTATAAAGAACCTTCGAGTAGATTAAGACACGTGGTTATAATGGAAAAGGATTGGGGGGGAACTATGAAAACTAAATTCAGTGAAGGATTGGGGGTGGGAAGGGCAGAGAGAGAAGCAAAGAGCATAGGTGGAAATAGGCAGTAGCCAGTTTGACAGAAACTGATCTGACCTCTTCTTTCTGAGATATTCGCACTGCATTCGTGTCATTTTTGTTTGTTTGTTTCTCTTCCTCCCCTAAATTTATTTTTAGGGGTCAGGAGACATAATGAGAGGGAGAAAAGGAAAGAGTATAATGATCACCTAGTTGCTATGAGGGGGGAAGGCTAGGATGGCTCAACCGTAGCAAAGAGAAAAGGAAGAAAGGCTGACAACACAATGGCTATGGGAGGAGTTGGAGAGGAAGCAAAGTAAGAAAGGCCCACAGGTAGGGCCACAGAAGCAGGTCACCAAGGAGCATTTCGCCTAGGTGCTAACCAGACAACTACTGGATTGGGTAGTGGTCCCTGCCACTCTGATTCAGTTAACCCTAACATCTCCGTGTCAGAGTTCTCAGATACTTAGTTGTTAGAGGCCAGGCACACACCAAAGCACCCAGACCTCCCTTGAAATGACACCAGTCTGTGTCTGCCTGTGTCCTGATGTGACAACTCCTGACTCACCAACAACCCAGAGTTTTTCTTCCTACCAGCTCAAGCGCTAAGGAAAGGTAAGGCACATGCCAAGCGCCACCTCTTGAACAATATGTGGGCAGAGAAGGCCCTCGGGTCACTTGATCGCATTCCTGCTTCGAGAAGGGGAATAGGTCATCATATACTTGAAAGACTCGGAATAAAGACAGATGGATGACAAGTCATATATGGTGTTAATTAGAAACAGTAGTTCCACAGTGTGTACGGCACATGTTAGTTCCAAGGATTTGAGCATTCCAGGCAAAAAAGATACAAGTCATCTGAAAACATACCAATCAATAATCAAAAACTGCGGAATCCAGGAACCAACTTTAGAAAAGACAAAGAGTTGAAAATAGCAACACAGTCAAACGTACTTACAAAATGTCTATCAATTCTCATACTTCTTTTTTTTGTTTGTTCTTGTTTTGAAATGAAGAAAATACGGGGGGGGGGGGGGGGGGGGGGAATGGAATATGGGGAACAGAAGAAATGGGAAAACTAATGTGGAGCGGCATGACCTCCATCCCTGGCAGATAATGTCTCTAAATTCTCACATGACAAATTCTTGTCAAGTTTCTACAGGGCTCAGCTGAGGGTTCAGAGGGCAGTGTGACAGGTAATAACAGTAAGGTAGGTGACTCATATCCCTGCTGCACGTGTTTATCTTGAGCTGCTTAGAGTAAGTTAGGAGTAAGGTGTGAATATGCAAAAGTGAGGTCCCTGATCAGGATCATGGACACAACGAAACTCAGCAAGGTGATGGATTCAATCAATAACTGTGGAGGAAAACAGTGTATGACTTTAAAGATTATTCTAGGCATTGATTAAAACAATTTGACAAGGAATAAAATACTGCAAGCGATTAGTATTTTGGCCATTAGCAATGCAGTGTTATTTTCAATTTACCACCAACCCAAATCAGAACACCAGGAGGTATTTACTCTTTAGCAAAGCTGTGTGGGATCTGCTATCACTTGCAAGTCACTAAAACTCCTACCTCAATGATTGTGGCTCAATCTTCTACGTAAGCACCTATCATCATCGAAGGTTACCAAAAGTATTTACATCCCCATATTTCAAGTAAGTAATTGCCAAATGTCTTGTTAAAATGATATGATGCCAGAACAACCACTCACAAGACAAGAATGAAATCAAAAGCTCCCTGTGTTGACCTTGTGTATCAAGTGGAAACTGATAAATAGCACCCATGTGGAAATCCTAGAACTGGCATATGAGCAAACGGATCACATGGGATCTTAGGTGGAACTCCTCTCTATGGAAAATAAAAAGTGATACAGTGAACGTTTCATTTAAAATCAAAAGATGAAAAGGATAAGGATTATTTTCATTTATATAGCTATAATACTTTGAAAATGTGTCCAGCTCCCGGGATATAAAAACACCAATACGGCTCTGCCATAAACACACCCTCGTTCATTAAGCATTCCTTGCTCAAGACCCCTCCTAAGGTTAGCGTCTATGAATAAACCCGCAGGGGAGTCCATCGCCCGCCTTCAGCGGGTGACTTCAGATCAATGTAAATCAGTCATGTAGGGGATAGAAGAGCAAGGGTTACACTCACATCCCCCATGGCTCCGGGCCAACATTCTGATCCTTACAGACTGCTTTCCCAGAAGAAATGTCCAGAATTTAGTTCTCATATAGAGTTGGAAAGCCCCATCATTGTGCTGTCACCTTCCTCTGGGGGACAGGGAACCTTAGGCATTTTTACTTCCCTAATTTCAAAGCAAAGATTCTATATCCCACAGATGCAGCAAGACTCTTCTCCCTGCTGCACAGGTTCATCCTAGAGTCTTCTAAATAGATCACGAACCAAAGTGCCCACGATGTCTCACAGGGCCGTCACTAATGAGGCCCAACCGACGGCAACATCGGCCAAAACAAACAGAAAAACAAGCAGAGTATTTGGAATGCTGATCCAAGATGCAAAGTCGGTCTTCATATCAAAGAGTAACCATCTCTGTAAAATCAATTGTTTTAAATTGTAACAACACAAGCTTTTACTAAGGCGGGAAGAAAGGATACTAATTCTTAATTGCCAAATCATCTAAGTTTTCAGAATCGATTTAGTGAACCCTCAATTGTACTTCAGTGAAATTAATTAATGGTAGTACCTCCCATTCTTCAGAGGATACTGAGGCCCAATTCATTCCTTTTACATATCTTCTACTCATCATCAGATGGAGATCAGTTCCAAAAATATATGCACTATTACATCATGGGAAGAGCTGCCCCGAGGACAAAGTTAATGGGACAAACTTGATAAATCTGATAAGGGTGGTATCATCTTCTCCCGCTTTATTACATCATCCCCCTGAAAAGGGCACGATGTTAATCTTCACATTAAAATTTTTAAGGGCCTACAGATCATAAATGACAGATCATGACTTCAGTACCCACGACAATAAAGTGAGGTAAGAGGAGAAATCTGATGTATAACCAATTTCAGAGGCAAGCCCATAATACAACAAAGAATGACAGAAAATGTGCAGAAGGTATATCAAATATTAATTCACATGACCCTCATTGAGAGTGAGGTGTGGTAAGATAGGTTTTCCTCCGAATAACTAAATAAGCTGGGATATGGTCCTATATCACAATTCAGTCAGATTAACCAAGTGACAGGTATCCAGAATGTTCAGAAACACGTAAGAGTTGACTAAAGTTCACCTACAGCAATCATTTCCAACCTGTCCCACTTGCACCCCAAAGGTCTCCTCAGAGCTCACACCCCAAGGACTTCTAACATGGGTAGGTAGTGTTCCCGCCTCCTATTCCTTACATAGACCAGAATCGTACTGATTTTGTCTATTTTGTTTATTGGGGTATATACACAATTCTGTTAACTAAATGAACCCACACTCTGAAAACCACTACCCTCTTTCCCCGAAAATAAGACCTAGCCGGACCATCAGCTCTAACGCGTCTTTTGGAGCAAAAATTAATGTAAGACCCGGTCTTATATTACATTATATTATAAAAGACCCGGTCTTATATTATAGTAAAATAAGACCGGGTCTTATATTCATTTTTGCTCCAAAAGACGCATTAGAGCTGATGGCCCGGCTAGGTCTTATTTCAGGGAAACACGGTAGGAGCAACAGCGAAAGAAACATGTATATTAGGCATTCTGACCCAACCACACAGGGACCTGAGTTCAAAACCAAGGCCGTCTGCCGGGCAGCCCCTGTCACACCACTCCTGGAAGTGACCCGCCTAACACTTTTCACTTGCAACACTACACTATTTAAGAAACATTATAAAGCATAAAATAATATACGGTCCAATCAATTGTGTATTTCTTCATTAAGCCACATGACCTAGCCAATCAAATGAGAACAAAGACACTGGAATTCAGTCTGAATTTAAAACAACATCGCCACGACTTCTGCATCCCACCAGCGATCTGGATAATCAAAGCTTTTGAAACTCCGCAGAACTGCCTAACAAAGCACTCTGTACCATCAGAAAGAAACTTTCCCAATATCATTCTAGTGCTTTCAGAACAGTGTGCAAGACCAATGTTTAAAAACTAAACTGAACCTCCTCCAGTAATGCTCACAGTCTCACCGAAATTACTCTCTGATGAAGCTTCTGTCAGAAATGGCAAGGTCCCCGCGGTGGCAGGGCACACGAGCAGCCCACACATGCAGAGCCCTGCCTTCCCAGAGGGGTAGTACCATCTGCAGAAGGAGGCCTCCCTAACCAGCAGGTGAAACCCCACCCTGCTCAGGAACGGCAGAGCTGTGGGAAGCTGACACGGTCAGATAGAGGGCTCTGGTCCTTCTCAGCGGGCCTCAGGGTTGACCTAGGTCTCCATCCCAGGTCAAGGATACTGAGGTCAAGACCCAAATACCAAGGAGAAGCAGGAATGAATAAATGGAGGTCAGGTTACCAGCCCAGGATCAGGACCACTTAAATCAATACAACAGAGGGGTTGAAGAGTAGAGACAAAACATGGAGTGTTGAAGAAATAATACAAGTTAGACAGAACACCAAGACAGAGAAAATACCTGAAACCCTTAAATACAAGGTCACATCACTAATTCATTGTGACCTAAGCACCTAACCTCCAACAGCCCGTCTGTTTTTCCCAGATAACTTCACAAATAGAAGTCTAAAAATTCATTATGATAAACGGTGACAACCTTAACACCTACCCCACCTACCTGTCCAGTATCAGATCCATTCTCCAAGGAGATGACAGCATTATCCCGGCATCAACCCTCCAGATAACAATTCCACTGCCTTCCACCTTTAGCGACAGCAATTTCATTCCCTCACATTCCCTCTCCTTTTTGTTCTTTTCTACTCTCCCCCGTTTTTTCTCCCATAGCCTACAAACAGGAACAGGACATGCATACCTTCAAGAAATCAATCTGGACACGAGTCAGTTAGAAAACAACAAGGAAGCTGGTGGTGTAGCAGCAGGGTCCCTCCGCTGCAGGCAGGGCCAGGTGAGGACACACTGTCGGGTCCTGAAGGCTCAGTCACTCCTCCCTGAGCTGTGGCACTTCGCCTCCTCTCCCTAACTCTTCACTCCTGTGTCCCTGGACTTGCACTGACACCCTGATTCTGATCATCTGTGGGCCTAACTCTGCTGGGTCTTTCTCTCAGATCTGAATTTCTCTAACCCTAGCTCAAAAACCTAATCCTGATTGCTTCTTCAAACGTTTGCTCTGAATCCTGGCTCTTCCCCATCACGACGAACCCTGCCAGAGAGCTAACCAGAGATCCACTTTACTCTTCGAGGACAGGGATTGTGCATGTCTAGTTTTTTTCATTTAGGGGTTATCCCAACATCATGCAAAATGGGGTATTAAATCAATGTTATCTGCAGAGGATGCCGATCAAAGCCTGGAGCACCTAGACAGAGTTGAAGGTTGTCCTTCCTGAGCTTTAAAAGACCCTGTGGTAACAATGGCTTTGCCCTCTGCAGCCTCATGACCCAGTCATTCAGCAGAGTTAGACAAACTAATAGTATTGCCCCCACTCACAGAAGAGTAAGGCCCACTTCCTCGGGGAGATACAATTAAAACAGACGAGTTCAAATTTCCCGTTTCTTTGGTCCTAACAAAGACCAACCTCACGGGCAGCTTGGGGACTGTCCACAGGTCAAAAAATTATTATAAGTACAACTCTTACAATGTTATTATGCCAAATCGGATTTATCATATTGTAACTTATTTTTAGATGAAGTCTTAGAGATCATTTTTTCTGGTAACTAAGAAGTCATCTTTTCAAACATTTCTTATACATGGCAAAATAAATTTGGGAAAGGGCTCCTTCAAAACTGAAAATGAGGAACACTACTAATTTTTTAAAAATCAGGCTAATTCCACAGTTCATTTTTATACCAATACTGCACGTAAATCTTAAGGATAATTTCCAGGATAAAATTACTATCTAATAAGTAATCCCTCTACAGTCCCAAGTGCATATTAAAACGGTAGGACAGTGCTACTTCAAGAGTATTTTGCATTTCACCAACAGCAATGGGAAACTCACAGGAGTGAATCATTGCCTCATAGTTCATTTAAATCTCTAGCCCTAATCTCAGAGCTAAATACAGTGGGTGCTCAGTAATTCACTTTCTTCGTATAAAATATCAAATCTAACTTCTTAATCATATATTGCCTCTATGTATTTCTACTTGCCAATCTGGACTGTGCGCCTAAGTAATGAGGGAACAAACTCACTCAGGTGTGATGAAAAACTAAGCTTTTCCAGAGACCAACAATAAATATATTTTAAAATTTGTAGCAGATGGCATATATCAGTCACCAAATTGGCATCATATTTTAATGTATATTAATGCAAAAACACTCTTCCAGTGTTATATGAAGTCATGGAGTCTAATGGTACCCCATCAATACACTGATTAATACGCCTGCCATACTATAACCCTCCCCACGCTGAACTACCATGCTTGCTCAAGAATTCAAGGTGATAAACAAAGCTGGGTACAGATGTGACTATTAGCAGTCTGTTGGTCTCATGACTGCCTTAGTATACCTAAGAGTTGGGATTTTTTAACAGCATTCCAACAGGGGCTCTCAAAATAAGGTCAGATTACAAATGGCGGACAACAATTTCCTACTTTTCACTCTTAAATTCCTTCGAAACTTGACTAAGCATTATACAGTTTCAAATGTTATCAAATTAAGAAAAAAAAATGTTAACATCAAAATGAACTACCTTCTTTATTTACCTTTAATAAAGTCTATTAAGTATAGCTCAAGTCAATCCAGATTACTAAACAGATCATGATGCTCGTAAACACAGTGAAGCACACATAGCATAGACTGAAAAAAGCAGGACACGACCACTGAAAAGTACTTTCCCTAGTATCAGGGAGGAAAGTTTAGAACTTTAGTTAAATAGGATAGATTTCCTTTAAGACCCAGCCAAGTAAAAGGGGACGTCATGCACAGGTAATAGGGCAATGCAAAATTCATCCAGAAGAGTCTAAATAAGATGGCTTTCCTTTCACTTACACTGCAGTGGCACAAAATAAAAATAGAGAAATCATTTCACATTCCAAGAAAAATATTTTATTTCAACATAAATCCAGAGCAGAGGTCTTAGCCTTTTCATTGTTAGAGGTATACGGTTATATGCAAAATTCAGTATATGTATGCATCTTCCTGAGAAGAAAGTGGATATAGTTCTAATCACATTGTCAAAGAATATCACCAAAAACAAAATTAAGAACCCATGGAGAAAATCACAAATTTTTTTTACCCACCATTAATTTCTCATTTACTTTTACGTGACCCAGCAAAGAAAAACGATCAACAATGAAGGACGCTAAAATAGCAACATTTTGCTCACAATAAACTTCAACACAGGTAGCCTTTTATATTAATATGATACAAATCTACTCCCAAAAATCAAGTAAGAAACTGAGGCTCCTCCTCTCATCAAGCCACTTTGAGAAACTCTCAAAATAGGGGATTAACAGGCTGATGATTAGCTTAGACGGTCTGCAAACCCATTCTCAGTTCTCGCAAACTGGGGCATTATTTACTGCCATAAGAATTTTAAGTTCCATGAGAGTACGGCCAAATCTTGTATTTTTTCTTTTTCTCTTTAAATTGCCTCCCACTCCAATTGTCAATTTTCTTAAAATACCTTACACAGAGCAAATATTCATTAAACATCTGAACAAATTACAATTACATGGGCCCAGTAAGAGTCAGATGGAAACCATCCATTCATTACAGGTACCAACATAAGCCTGCCAGGTACAGTCTATGGGCCAATCTCCATTTCTGGCCATTCTTATTGTTTTATTTTTTTTAATGAACATTTTAAGTGACATGACACGGTAAGGACAGAATGTGACAGCATTATCAGAAGGTATGCATTTTAACACAAGTTTCAAACCAGGGAACAGGGCAGTACTGAGTGCAGATGAAATAAACAAACAGAAGCCGAGCCGGTCAGGACCGAGTAAGGTTGAGGTTAGTGGCAACAGCATGTGCGTGGTTTCCGGGAAACCGTCAGTAAGACTGCTGTTAGCCCTAGCCCCGCACCTTGCCCAACCCAGTGCGCTGCCTCCTCTTCCAGCTCCCGCCTGGCTCAGTGCAGCACTGCCCTGCTCCCAGGGGTGCAGCCGCCCGGCCTGAGCTCACCTTGGCAGTGGAAGGGCCTGAAGTTTAAAACACGTTAATGCATCATGCTGGAAGTGCAGCGAACATGCACACTTCATACACTCGTGTTTCCAGAGCGGTGGAAAACGTGCCACCGACAAGGCAGCCTCTTACAGAACACTCTCAAAGCATTCGGAGACACAATTTTAAAAACACCCACAATTACCACAAAAGTAAGAACAGAACAACAGTGGTATTACTGCACCAAGAAATTGCACCTAATGAATTAAAGAGCCAAAAATAATTACGGGCATCACCTACTTTAACTGCCATTATTTGCCCACTTGGTTTGTGGACCATTTTGTTGACAGAACCATAAGCTCCTCGTCCAATTTCTCCAAGGTCTTTCAAGTCCTCTGCAGTGAAATCCCAGTGTTGTTCAGGGGAGATCTTCAGTTTTCCTGACGATTCAATGCTGTGTGTTCTCAGTCTCTCTCTGTTAAAATATTGGGAAGCAATTTTTCCACATTTTAAATAGGTTTTGACTTTTTTCTTTTAGCTAGCACTGATTAATGTGTTGGAAATTTGTTTTTTCATCATTTACTAAAACAGTCTGACTTCCAGGTTTGGGGAGTTCTTTTGCTTGCATTATCTTGTTGTGTGTTTTTTTTTTTTTTACAAACTTAATTAATAAAGGCTTAAATTTAGGTAATCAATAAACATAGCTTTAATGGGATTTATAAAACAAATTCCCACTTCTTGAAGAAACAAATTCTGCAGCCCAGTTCTCATTTCCAAATATAAGATCTTTATCAAACTCTGCAAACTGCGTTCATTATCAAAAGCAGAATCCCAGGAGCTACAGACCTCACTTCCGAAAAGCTCTTATCCTCCCTTACCCAACATTAACTATCCCAGGTGCTCAGTCAGTACAGCTGGCTGTTCACAAACTTTGCTGCACATTAGAATCACCTGGGGAGATTTTTAAAATCCTGATGCCCAGCTATCACCCCATAGCAATTAAATCAGAATATCTACGGATAGGAGGCAGAAAACAGTATTTTTATAGTCCCTAGGTGACTCTGGCAAAGTTTGGGAACTGGCACCTTTGTGCACTGCCCTCTTCATGTTAATGCCAGGCCCAGGTGGGAAAACAGTTTAGTAAATAGTCAACTGGCTCCAAGAGGAAAACTCATACGCTATTCAAAATCGAAACTTTCAGCCATTGTTCAATAGATAGAGTAATTGGGTGGACAAAATGATTCGTGGACAAAAGTGCTCACTCATTACAGATTTTCATTAAATGAAAACATCATTCCCAAAATTCCAACCTGGAGATCAATATATTAATTTCTAACCATGCTTTGTAAAAACAAAAGCAATCCAATGGAAAAAAATGTAAAATCAATCTTCTCTCTCTCTCTCTCTCACACACACACACACACACACATACACACACACGCACGCGTGCGCGTGCACATGTGACCCCAATGTGTAGGAATGAAGTATATTAAACTAGAGAGCACAACATACATACAGAAAAACATTCCACTGAATAGCATCTACATTTTTCAATTTCATATTAAATGATGGGAATCTCTTTTAAAATCTGATCTGGTGACACAAGCAAGAACAATTTACGTGCTTGGTTATTTATTTTTCTTCTTCCAAAATTTATGAATGTTTCTCAGATTTTTTGTAGTTACTTCAAAAATAGCTACAAATTTTAAATATTTCAAAATATTTAGAATTTTAAAACTGTTCCACCAGAATAACCACATATACTAGTATTAATAATAACCAAGATTTGGTCAAAAAGTACAAACTTCCCAGTTATAAAATAAGTCCTGGGGATGTAATGTACAGCATGGTGACGATAGTTAATAACACTGTATTGTGTATTAGAAAGTTGCCAAGAGAGTAGAACTTAAAATTTCTCATCACACACACACAAATTTGTAACTATATGTGGTGATGGATGTTATAACTAGACTTACTGTGATCATGTCACAATATACACAAATATTCGATCATATGTCATACACATGAAACAAATATAATGCTGCATGTCAATTATACCACAATAAAAATAAATAAAACCTCTTCCCAGTAAAAATAATGATAATAATACTAAATAAACAACCAAGATTCACGGTTATATCTCAAAGATTAATATGCCTTGTCTAAATAACTTAGTGAACTAGCATTCCAAATGCCAGATTCTCAAATCATAACATTAAGTCATAATATAAGCTTTCATTCATACAAGTTCGTTCAGTTTACAAAATACTTTCACCAATATTATTTATACTGTAGCATCTAGAATCACAAGAAACCCAGAAATCAGAGACATAGGTGGCCAGTCAGGTGAAGCCTGAACAGACTTTTTAAGACGGAAATCAGGTCTAGGCAAGTACATAGAGCCTAGTAACTAATTTTCTCAGTAATCTTTTTCATGAAGTAAACAAATTAAGCCAGAAAATACTCTAACATAAAGAAGTTATACTATAATGACTATTGTTCTATGATCATTGGCAAGTAAACACCATCTCTACAGCGTGGTGAAATATACAGTTCCAGACTACTGCTGAGGATAGCTGAAAAAAGGCAATTAAATTTACATGTAAATTAGAGGCAAAAGATGAACAGGAGCTCCATTTTCTCAATTTAGACAGGAAAAGAGTTATGAAAACCACAGAAAAGCATGCTATGGATTGTCACCAAGGCATGCTCATAGAGTCTTCATATTGGGCTGTCAGTCTTTTCAGGGAAACTGAATCAATTTTGCAGCTATTGTTTTCAGAGTTAGTCCAACCATGCTGGCTTCCAAAGGACTGTACAGACACAGCACTCGAGTGTCTAGATGTGGAAGCTGGACCTGAACCTTTACCACTAAACTCGAGGAGTCAATTACTGAGGCAACTGTACCAAGTGGTCAAATAAATACTTGTAGTTTTTCATCTTAAAGCAGATTTTTAAACAACATTTAAGTGTTATTTCTACTAGACAGTACCAGAAATTCTTAATCATTTCATTATTAATTTCTTACCTGAAAAGTTCAACTCGACTCCACAAACCTGTAAGTTATCCCCCAATGCTTTTGCCCTATCAGTAAATAAGTTCTGCCTATGAACATATATTTACTCTTACATTCCTCCTAAAATGTATGTTAAGTACTCTAATATGGGCAATTCTTAACAAAGACATCCCACCATTCACTTTGTTGGGTCCACTCAAGAAACAAATGAGGGGCGGAGGTTCCAAGTTTCAAATTAACCCAAGTCCGAGACAGGCATGCAATCCTGACCCCCTATCAAACCCTCTGCATAAAAAAAAGTCCAGTAGAAAAAAAGTCCACAGAAAAATGAGTAACAGCCTCCTCTGGATTTAGAGATCTTTAATATGAAAACAAGTTGCAGTAGTTTTTGTTGTAATGGGACTTGTAATTAGACTATCAAATAATACACACTCCAGTTTTAAAATCAGCTATACACTTACATCTTTTAAGGCCTACAGATCACAAATCCAGATTAAATAGTATATCTCTTGAATATAGTATTTCAAACAGTATGCATTTTTGGATAGATATTAATATCAGGGAAGCTGTTTAAATATAGACTGATGTAACCATTCAAGTATTTTCTTCTATAAAAAGGTAAGTAGAATTTTAGTGACAATAATGAACTTTGGTGAATTAGACATCAACACAAAGGATTAAAATCTGAAAAAATATCAACCAACCTTATTAACTGATTTGAATCAAATTTGAAAAATCCATTCATGGACATATTGTATCTTACCACCAGATTCACAGATTAATACTATAAATAGACTGCGTGGATGTCCTATGTGGCAATATTTTCATGTTCCTTTTCAAAAGACTGTACTTCCTAGATTTATAAAGGGATGCCATATGAATGACTGGAAAATATCAGAGATTTTAGGGGTTACATCTCCCAATTGTTTAAGGGAACACTCATTTCCCCGAAGCCTCATCTTTCCATGCAGAGGAATATGTTCTCTCACCTGAGCCCTGCCTGATTGATCAGTGAACATGGGAGAAGAAAGTGAACACATAAGTTCAATTCTCTCTTTGAAAGCTAGCCTGCCTACAGAGAGGGATGCTCTGGCTGTCCCTCAGAGAGGCTACCACTCCTGGGTGGGTAAGTAATTATTTGAGGGCAGGGCGAGCTAGCAAACTATCCTGGCCTCAAATGTAGAGCTACACTTCCAAAGTGATCAAGAATAGAATGAACCTTATAATCTCTATCTGTTTGGCTCCTGCATCTCTCTCAGTTGGTTCCAAACACTAATGGAAAAGAGGCTTCTTCATTTTGTACTAGACTTTCATATAACGAAGAGCCATAAATTGTTAAAAGTTTTAACAAGTATTGAATAGTAATAAGCCTAAATGCAATTATGCAATTCCTAGGGTTCAAAGAGAATAAAACAATTTCAATGTGACCTAAGATCTTTCAGGCTCCAAGAGTTTCAGAATTATGTAACAGACCCTGTTACCTAACACCAATTCCCATTATTCCCCTTGTGGAAGTGCACAGAAGTACATAAGGAAATATTTTTGGTGAAACTGAGTTATACCTGTAGCTTGCAAGTGCTACTTTATTCCACTTTTGGAAGAAGTTCACCAAGAGTCTCAAGGGCAACAAGGGATCATGTACAGTCTGTAAATTGGAACATCTGTCCTCAGACAACTTCTAAACTACGTAGGAGGCTTACAGGAGGAAAGATGTGAATAGCAGAAAACACACTCGTTGAGAAGATTGGGGTAAAGGAAAACCAGCAGCAACGTCAAGTTGTATTTACTTGCTGATAAATATTTACGTAGCTTGTTCTCTTTTTTCTTTAGAAAAAACGGTTCCCCGACTTCTCTTTGGGATGTCACTTTCTTGAGAATAGGGGCTGTAGTTTATCAGAAATAGTAATTCCTAAATATCCCTCATCTTTCTTTCCTAATTTCCTATGCACAATTTTATAGAGATTATCCTTAGCTGCCATCAGTGAACACTTCATAGAGTTCCAGCTCCCAGCCCCTGGTTATCAGCCAGGGAAACTTAGCCAAGAGCCCCTGCGGCCATTACTACCAGCTGCCACCCGATACCATTCTCTTCTTCTTAATGGAATCTTTTTTATTTGAGGCAGCAATACACCCAGCTAAAAGGCTACCCTTCCCAACTGCTATGGACTGAACTGTGTCCCCCCCAAAATTCACGTCAAAGCCCTACTCCCCAATGTGACTATTCTGTAGACAGGGCCTAAAGGAGGTAATTAAGGTTAAATGAGGTCATAAGGGTGGAGTCCTGATCTTACAGGAGTGTTACTGAGAGTTGCTCAGACAGGAGAGTCCCCTACCCTCACCTGCACAAAGAAGAGGTCACGTGAGCACACCGCAAGATGGCATCACCTACAAACCACGAAAAGAAACCTCAGAATGAAACCTACCCTGTCAGCACCGTGATCTTTTCAGTCTCCAAAACTGTGAGAAATATATTTCTGTTGTTTAAACCACCCAGTCTGTGGTATTTTGTTACGGCAGCCCCAGCAGACTACGACGCCAACCGTCCTTGCAGTTCGAGGCAGCAATATGAAGGTAGTACTTAAAAGGAGCTGACTCAGCTGGAAGGAAAGTGTCTTACTTTCTCCCCTTTCTCCTTTTTCTTGCCTGATGACCCTCAAGGCCCTTGAGAATGGAAACCATTTACTGAGAATGAAGGAGCAGAAAATTAATGCACTCTGGACTCTGACGCCATCCAGCCACTGCACCAACCCTCAGCTCGCCCATCTCCAGACTGCGTCTCCAGAGAAGAGAGGTAAACTATCTTGTTTAAGCCATGATCTCTTTTTGGCATTGTTGTTTATATGCAAACAAACAAACTTATTTTTAGTTAATACAGCCCCTAACAGTATTTTATTCCCCAGGGATTCTCATAGAAGGAGGTACTAGCCCACACCAAGCACTGACAGTGACGGGAGGGCCGGGGAGGGCAGGAACAGGCAGCAGTTTGGTCATCACGGTGACTGCGGAGGGCTAGGAGCATTTAGTGGCTGAGGGAGAATGCTGCTAAGTGTCTTGAAATCCACAGACCAGTTCCAGACAACAGGCCAAATCCACTTCCTTGAATAAAATCCTTTCGATTTCTTAGAGCCTATCTAAACCCCATACCTAATAATTATTGGTTCCCAGAGACCAGCAGTTCCATACTCTAGCGAAAAGAGAGAGAGGAAGAAGAGGAAGAAGGGAAAAGGGGGAGGGGAGAGGGAGGGGAAGAAAAACTGACACAGATGCTATGGGCATCCCCAAATGTTAAATGTGTTCATAAATGCAACTTTTGTAAAACATGCAAGATTATACGTAGAATACTTAATATACAGCATGAATTCATACAATACAGGTCTCATTAAAACATACTTCAATGTACAGAAATAATTTTCTGAAATCAGGACATTATCTTGTCAAATTAAACCTGAAAACTGTAGTTTTGATCTAACATTGTGCACTGAAGTCCTTTCTGAGCACTTTCTCTGATAACTGATCTTCTGGATAGAAATCACCAATTTGTCCATTTACTATTTAATGTTGAGTCATTGCTAGATTACTTTGTCATCCTTTCAGTAACCCAGACTAATCTATAAATTTCTGAAATCCTACAGATTCCAAAATAACCAAAGAATTGTGACATAATGTTCCAGAATGTTAATCAGAGACTGAGCAGAGAAAAGCTTTCTTTCTAATGTGTCTAATAACGCTGTCTGGGCTTTGGGTGGGTGGACTTGTTTTTCTGAAGAAATATAGTGGTACAACCAAGGTTACCTGTGACAGCTGGAGTCCCATCCTCCATGCCCACCCCTACCCACCACTAAATTCAGTGTTTTGCAAATTCAGCAGCAGTGCAAGTACTTGAACCTCTTTATCCAATCAGATTACCAAATTCTAAATCCCTCTTAAAGCTGCACAGGTAAACAACAAATTAAAAAAAAAAAATCAATCATAATCCAGGGAAAATACTACTGACAATTGAGTATATCCTTTGTATCCTTCTGTACTGGGTATAGGTTACAAAGTGACCTACCCCGCCTATTACGTACAGACCTCACTTAATACATTTTTACCTTAGTGGTTACTGTAATAGGGAATCTGCACTGACTCAGCGACACCAGCAGCAAAGTGCCCACTGTGTCCCGTCAATAGCACCCTTTTCCTTCCTGCCAACCCGAAAGGTGACTGGCGTTAGGCCACTGTTAGACAAGTTGCATTTTGACTTATGACTCTCAGATATTTGGTAAAAAATGTTTTGTTTTGTTTTGTTTTGTTTTGCTTACTGCCTGAGATAAGACCCTGGCATCCTTCTTGCCCAGGTTTTGGTTGGTTGTTACCGCTACTGCTAAAAAGTTCTTCATCTGCATATATTTCTCCAAGGTGCTGTTTACCTTCCCATTATATATGAAGGCAGCAGAGTATCAGGTAAGAGACAGCTGTACAAGGAGGAGAACTCCATAGATATGCAGGGGTCCCTCCTGAATCAGCACACACTTATCAGGAACGTACACAAGCCTGAGGGATGAACCACCCAAAAGGTTTAGAGGGAACAACTCCGAGGTTCAAACAAGTCCTGATCCTGGCCACTAGCGTGGAAAACTCCACAGTTCGTGGGGAATAACTCAGAAGGACCTGGTATCACCTACCAAAGCTAAAAAGCAAGACCTAAAAGGATCAAACTCTTTTCAAGTAACTTAACCAAAGAACAAAGCTCAAACATATTTGTTAGAGTTGAAAAAGATCCAGCACCCAATATCTGGCATGCAATGTAAAATCACCAAGTATGCAAAGAAGCAAGATAATATGACCCAGAATGAAGAGAAAAATCCATCAATTCAAACTGACCCAGAAATGACTGAGATGCTAGGATTAGTAGACAAGGAAAATGAAATGGTGTTTATTACTGTTTTCCGTATGTTCAAGAAACTAAAGGATGAAGAGAATATGTTACATAAACATAGAATTTATTAAAAAAAAAAAAAAAAGAACCAAATCAAATGTCTAGATATAAAAACCACAATGGGGCAGGAGGAAACTTTCCTGGAGGATGATGGATATATTCATTACCTTGCCTGTAGTGATGGTTTCATGGGTGCAGACGTGTCAAAACTTACCAAATTGTACACTTTAAATATGTGCAGTTTATTATAGTCAATTATACCTCAATAAAGTTGTTGAGAGAGACCACTGTCCCTGGCCCCGCTCTTCTTGTGTGAAAGGGATCTGCATGTCTATAGTTCAAAACATGTCTATAGTTGGAGACATTCAGGGCTCCAGGTATAACCACTTACAGCACTCACTGCTCCAGCGGCAAATGTCCCATCTTCTCCCTGTTCTCTAATACTGTACTCTCAACTGACAGTAGCAAATACAAAACATAATTCTCAGTTTATATTGCTATTACAATCCTTCTTCATGCTCACCTACACCACTACTCAGCATGACCATACTTCCCAGGTAGAATGTCTGCATCCATTTCTCCTCCCTCTTCCCATCCCTCCCACAGCTATTTTCTGGGAGGCCATGCAAGAGGATGAAGATGCTATCTGAGACTAGCGGCTCAGAAGGGACCATCTTTCCTCAGGCATCTCTGCAGGAATGCTGTGAGAGAAACCCTGAGTAATGTTCTTTCTTTTTTCTAGCTGTTATTATATTTGAGGTCCGATAAGAGTTTAACATTAAGTTGTCTTAAGTTTCCGTGTTTCATATTATCATCTTTGTTTCTTAATAAAATTTTAGCAGGGCGCTGATACTCACAGATTTTGTTCTCCAAATCTGAAATTGCTTTCACAAAGTCAGAATTTTACTTCTTGACGCAAATAAGAACCAAGAGTCTTAACCACATTTCATTCATAATCTGTAGCTGATTTTATACTATTACTATATGAATTGTCTTTTAAACACACCACTGAAACAACTACAGACTCAAGCTTACTTTTATTATTTCTGGGGTACATTTGTCCAAATAAGTCAACGAGAAAAAAAGATTATGTTGAAATGTTTTATTAACGGACATATTTAGGAACACATGTTCTTAATATATAATATACACACTTGTAATCTAGGGTATTTTTTAACCCTTACGGTGCTTAAATTTTAGTTTGTATGAACTATAATAAACCAGCTTAATTTAATTCCAATCTGTGCTTTAAACCTCATTCTATTGCCTTATGTTTACTCTAAATGCCTGCCAATAGAAAAATAGAGAGTTAAAGTCTAACTGTAGCTGAATTTGAATCTGTGAAGCTATTTAAAGCTTAAGTATACAATTCAACATGGTTGGCACTTAATGCATAAAATACTTTGTTAAAGGAAGAAAACTTGCAATCCCAGGGTTCCTAACATCTCAGTTTGGTATTCAGGGTACACATGCCACACACTAACAAAATTTGATTATAAAGGAAACACAGACTTCGTCCAGTCTTGTCCTTCCAGAAAACTGCCTAAAATTCCTAGGTTGGGTTGTACCCATGAATGTTGAAATCAAGAAACACCTGTCCTTAGCAAATTCTGATCGGCCATCCCAGTAACATTTTGTAAAATTACAGTAGGTTTGGTATTGCTTATACCCTCATCTGAACCCACATCTAACTATTTCTGCTTAATTCTTCTGATGATTGTCTCCATAAAGTCCAGAGGTTTCATTTTAAGGGGCACAGGTGGGGATCTAGGCATTAGGCCAGGGTCCCTCAAACTACCGGATAGAGGAGGGATTTCGCTGCAGCTCCAGCATCCACACTGGAATCCTATCTACTATGTGACTCTTCACTCTGGACACGTATCACTTTTCAACATTCCCAGATATACCCAAATAATGCCAAATGAAACTTCCAAGGAAGGACAGGTATGTCCTACCGTGACTACGGCTTACAAATGCGCTCGGATGGTAAGAGCAACACAGCACAGACCTTTCCTGCCTAGTCCGGTAACTAACTGTCTGTACTCCCATAAGGACAAAAAGGTTCTCCAACCAGAGTCAAGCCTCAAACTCACAGCTCTATGCACTGCTGTATACATTCTACATTACACACACACACACACATTTCCCATTGTCATAATCTAGTCTAATCCCTCAGAACTCCAATTCTTATTTTGGTGCCAAATATCTTTCATTAAAATTCCAAATTTACTTTGTTGTTTTGGGGGAGTGGGGTTGAGATACTGGTGGAGATAATTTCCTGTGAATGTTCTAGTACTTTTTCTCCTTTGAATATTCTATTCGGTTGGTGCAAAAGTAATTGCGGATTTTGCAATTGTTTTTAACCTTTTAAATCGCATTTACTTTTGCACCAACTTACTAGTACTACCCCTACCCTCGCTGCTTAGGTTTGCGTCCCAGAGGTGGTCTTTTATGATGCTTAACTATGCCCGTGTCATCCTGTCCTCGAAAAGTGAATTTAATGTGCTCCCTAGCTGGTCAATAGCTTACTGCAGAGTATATTCTTCATAGGTTTCCAAAGGAAACTTGCCAGAAGCTAGCGATTCTTAACACAGAATGTGGTCTAAGAAGCCAAAACCCAGTCTTCCATAACACGCAGTAGGCTATATCGTGCCTCCCCCACCCCCAAAGAAAGATAGGTCATCTGAAGCCCAGAAGGTGACCAGATCTCTACAGATTAAGTAACATAAGGGTCTCAGAAAAGATGATCGTGGATTAGGGTGGATACAATGACAAGTGCCCTTATAAGTGACAGAAAAGGAGAGTACATACACACACAGAGACACAGGGAAGGAAGTCAAAAGAGGTTAGAGACAGGACTTGGAGTGACGTTACCCCAACTCAAGGAACGCCAGGAGCTACCAGAGCTGAAAGTGAGGAAGTGTCCTCCCCTAGAACCTTCAGAAGAAACGTGGCCTGCCAACACCTTGCTTTTGGATTTCTGGCCTCCAGAACTGCTAGAGAATAAATTTCTGTTGTTTAAGCCACCAAGTCTCTGGTAATTTGTTACAGCAGCCCTAGGAATCCAATATACCATCTAAACCACAAGTCACCAAACTTTTTCTGTAAACGGACAGACAGTAAATATTTTAGGCTGTGCCAGCCAGTCATTGTCCTAACTATGTAATCAAATGGTTGTGACTATGTTCCAATAAAACTTTATTTACAAAAACTAGCAGCAGGCAACATCTGGCTCACGAGCTATAGTTTGCTGACCATATGATCTAAATAATATCTAGTCATCTAAATCATATCTATTCATTTTTCATATCCTTTCTCTTTCAAATTTACAATTAATCTCTGAAAGATAAATTCCATTTACCCAAATCTTATAGTTTTATTTCCAGAATTTAATCTTGAGATACATTTTTATATTTTCTTAAAATCCCCCACAAATCAACAGAGAATGGGATTAAGGGTCTGATAACCCTTCCCTGATTCTCTTAGGGAAACAGGTACAGATAGGGCAGCAACAAAACTCCTTAACATCTGTCATACGTACGTATCTTTCAGCAGGTAAGAGCTAATTACCTTTAACAGATTTTTTCCTGGACATGAGAACTTGATTCCTCAAACTTGCCAAACAAAGCCTACTGATTTCCTTTTGATAAATAAATATCTTCTTGTATATAGAACTACCATCAGTAAAAACCTTTTCTTACCTAATTAATTTGAAGTGTGTTTTCTCGTCTAATTATCACATTCTCCTACTTCATGTAACTTGATCTTGCTTTCCTCCATTATCACACATATCTTTCTTCCCTAATTATTTCTTCCTTCTTTTCCCTCTAAGCATCCTTGATTTTATCAAGCCAGCATAGACTAAAATGCCGAAAGCTGTTTTACTCTCTCCTCAGCATATACATAGAGCAATCCTCCTTCGACAGGAAAATAAACATAACACATACCCTGCACACACTGCAACTGTTCTTCTGTGTCCATACTGTTAGGATCTCTAGATGAATACTGCTTTATGCATCCTTCTGCAATGCAGCTCTGTTAATTCCGGAAATTTCCACAGTAAATTCAGTCTGCCAGTTGCCATGGAAACTGCCTGCTTCCTGGCACTATTTAAAAAATAAGTATCTTTGCTAAGATCTAAGATGAGGCAAAAGGGAAAAAAAACTGAAAAAAGGAAGATGTCTAGAAGAATTGCTCAAACACTCCAAATATAAATTTTCAAATTCTGATGTCCCTATTCAGTTAACAGAAGGTATTAATTATACACATCTGCGTATTTTGAAGCAATATTGATTTAGGAAGTAGAAAGCAATTTTTTTATCACTAAGAAAAATAGTAGTATCAGAGAGAGTAAGATAAACGTTCATGTTTGCATCTTGCTGGTAAAGATGGCATATTCCCTAAGAGCTGATTGTGCCAGCTATACTCCGCGCTTACCATTAGAATAGTTTTCCAGACTGCGTTTCTTACAGAAAAAAGTTAGGAAAGCCACCCTAAACCAACAGGTTACCCATTTCCTTAAGACCCTTTCCATGTTTGGGCCCCGATCTCCACTGGTATATAAGAAATCAGAATAGTATACGTATAAGAAATCAGAATACTTTCTGATTTCTTCCAAGTATACAAGAAATCAGAACAGTTACAAGTGTATCTCAGAGTTGTCACCACTAAGCAGCCTTACTAGGACTCAGAACATTAGACATAGCTGACCATGATCCTTTCCCACCCTCCCTTTGAAACAATGCTTGCTTTCTATGACATCACACCCTACTGATTTGCTTCCTACCTCTCGTGTGTTTCCTGTCTTTGCCTGTTGCTCCTATTCCACCCAAGCTCTAAATGTTAGATTTCCTCGGAGCTCAGCCCTGGACCCGATTCTCTCATCACGATCCACTCTCTTCCTAGACAGCATTCTCGTCTACACGCTGAGAACACTCAACCTTGCATCTTCAATCTACATCTTCTGCTCTCGGTAGCTGAACTCTCTTCTATGCTCCCTCATCCAGGTGCTCCATACCCAGTGGTCCCCACCCAAGTAATGACCACTGAACCCATCATCCAACCTACAATTCTTCAAGTCACTATGAATATCTTCCCCTCTTTACCGTCCACATTGAAATCAGTACCAACTTTTGTTAATGCTACCTTCAAATTTTCTTGGGAATCTGTCCATTTCCCTCTACCTTCACTGTCATCCACCTAATTATCATTCATTGTCACCCATCATGTTTCAGCTATACTACCACGGCCTTAATAGAGCTCCCTAATTCCATTCTTGCCTCCCTCCAATACATATCCCACCCAGCACCTAGAACAACCACTTCAGAATATACATCAAATCATGTCACTCGCCTGCGTATAACCCTTCCAGACCTTTCCACAGCACTTTAGATGACATCCCAAACCTTTACCTACAGGCCTTACATTATCTGGCTCATGACTACTTCTCCACCCTTATTTTAAATCCACTTTTCCTTCTCATGCAATCATTCTCTAACCAAAATGGCATTCGTTCAATTCCATGAAAAGCTGAATCTCTCCCACCTTGGTGCCTTGCAACTTCAAATACATACAATTCCCTCCACTTTCAATGCTTTTATCAGTCTCTTCCCCAAATCTACTAAAACCTACACAGGCGTACACGCCTTCAATGACTACTTCTCCACCACCTCCACTCTAAATCAGGCTCCTCTTTTATGCTCTCATAGCATCTGGTTCTTTTCCTTCAACAGTATGTGTATTATTTATAATTACATACATACGTAATTTTAGAAATGTATATATTGCTGAATGTCTGTGTCTACCTCTAAACCTTCATCTTCATGAAGCGGCAATCACATCTCTTTTTTTTCATCATGAGATACCCCGTGCCCACCACAGTACCTAATAGGTGGTAGGTATTGAACAAACACTTGATGAATGCTTAACAGAATTTGTACTGAGCTGCTTTGGTTTCTGACACCTATCAGCTGCTCAGAAAGCTTTAACGCACTCTCTGGACTCTACGAGACATCCTTATATCCATTCTCCAAACTCCCCCGCACCTTTTTGGGCATCCATTCAAATTCCAAGATAAAGAGGAACACAACTCTTATACTATCTGACTTTGGCAGCTCCTCGGGAGAGAGGCAATAGTTACCACCTGTGTGGAACCTGCAATGCTCACTGTACCAGTGGTCCTCACCATGGACAATTTTGTACCTCAAGGGTCATTTGACAATGTCTGAAGACAATTTTGGTTATTACAACTGGGGGAGGAGGGGCTACTAGCATCTATTGGATAGAGTACAGAGATGCTGCTAAACGTCCTCAAATGCACAGGACAGCCCCAATAACAAAGAATTATCCAGCCTAAAATGTCAATATTGCCAAGGGTGAGAAGACAAAGCTACTTCCAGTCTCCTAAGACAGGAGTAGGGTCAAAAACTGTCACGCTATGAAGGATTAAACATTTTTTAATTAAAAAAATACATTTCACCAGAACAAAGTTGTTCTTTAAAACACTGTTTTTAATTTAAGATTGAAAATGATCTAATTGCTATCAGTAAACAACTAGGTAAACATATAATACACCTATACAAAGATATATAATTGATTGAAAAAGAATAGGTATATGCTAATTTAGAAATATCTTCAAGATGTACTAAGTGGGGGGAAAAAATCAAGCTACAAAGCAGTGTACAATAAAACTGCTTTTTAAAATAAATATTTTCAAAGATTTACATAAATTATTATATATTTAATATTTGAACAAGTTTTTTCTGCAAGGACATATTACACTTACAGGGCTTTATCTTCAGAAAGAAATATTAAGTGCATGAAGCTTACTTTTTATTTTATAACTTTCTGTATCAGTTGAATTCTCTTACCAGAAGCATGTATGACTCATTTTTTTAAAGGGTAATATAAACTATCTGGATGGCAAGATTATGGGCCATTTTGAGAGCGGGAAAGGAGGGAGGATGGAGGCAGGGAGGGACAGAGGGAGGGGGACACGGAGACTACTGAATGTCCTTTTTAAATAAAAGATAGTAAAAACAACATGTACCCACACTTTTTCTAGGGGACTCCAACTACTTAGTGGTAGGTACACCATACCTGATGTGACTTGACATATGTTCTAGATTAATCCTCAAAAGATACTTGATGAATTTCTTTAAGAATTTTTGTTTGAAACATCATGACAAGGGAAACCAAGTGGGCAAAAATAAAATGTCCCAACATTGTTCTACAAGCATTAACGTTAAATTCAATAAAAACACAGTATTCACACACTTGTCAAGTGATTGTGGAAACACATAGGTGCTTTGAGAACAAGGACAAAAAAAACCACAAGGACTGTTCAGTGAGCGTAAATAATTTATCCATAATTTTTATTGCTATTGTTTTGGCTTTTTTAGTTTAAGTATTTTCATATCGTGAAATGCATAAATCATAACTATAAAGTTGGATAACAAATGCATGCACCCTTATATCTCATAACTCTAACAAGATACAGAACATGCCGTCACCCTGGAAAGTCCTCTTTTGCCATTCTTTGTCCCCTCCAGAGACAAAAAGTTTTGATTTTGATCACAATAGACTGGTTTTGCATACTTTAGAATTTCACTGATAGAATCAAGCAATGTGTCTCCTGTGCCCGGCTTCTGCTCAGCATGTTTGGGGCGTCATCAATGTGATTGCAGGCATTGGTACTTTGTTCTTTGTTAGTGTTGAGGACCATTTCATTGAATAATATGGAATCAGCCATCTGTATCTGCGGGTTCCTCATCCACAGATTCAACCAACCAAATATCGAAAATATTTGGGGGGAAAAAATCTATGCTGTTGCTGACGTGTACTATGTAGTTAGGCCTACGATAGTGGCGTCTGTACTGAACATGTACAGACTTTTTATTCTTGTTATCATTCCCTAAACAATATAGCACTATTTACATAGCATTTCCATTGTATTAGGTTTTATAAGTAATCTAGAGATGGTTTAAAGTATACGGGAGGAAGTGTGTAGGTTGTATGCAAATACTACACCTTTTTATATAAAGGACTTAAGCATCACCAGATTTTGGTGTCTGCAGGGTTCCTAGAACCAATCTCCCGAGGATACTGAGGGACGACTGCACCACAGTTTGCTTATCCACTCTTCCATCACTGGACATTTGGGTTGTTTCTAGTTTGGGGGTTATTACAAATAAAGTGTTTAGGAACATTCATATGCAAGTCTTTGTTGTATAAAGAAAGGACATTTTCGTCTTGTGTAAATTACAAGTACGTAGTAGAATTGCTGGGTTATGGGGTAGATGTATGTTTAATTTTATAAAAAACTATCAGCGTTTTCTAAAATGATTGTACCATTTTCTACTTCCCCAACAATATATGAGAATTCCAGTTATGCCATATATTTGCCAATATACTGTGTAGTCTTCTAAATTTGATCAATTCTGGTGGGTATGTAATGGTGTGAGCTAACAGAAAACACACACGCACACACACACACACACACCAGGGGTGCAAAACAGGGGTGCCAAAAAAAATGTATATTAGTGGACACTGTGGTCAAGCTTGCTCAAGCAGTAGTTCGCCGTAATCAGAAGTCTATCTGGACGCTGATGGTAACCACTTTGAGCACCTCTTGTAATTGCAGAAGTCAAACGTGACTTGTATTCATCTTTTGTTATCGGTATATACTGAGTATTACAAATTTAATAGTTTTTTCCTTTCTTAAAATGTGTATACATTTTTTTGGCACCCTCTGTATATTGGTCTCTGCCCCCGGCTCCTGGCACAAGGCTCCTAAACCCTTGTGATTTCCTAAGTGATAAGGGCACTAGTCGCATCTCTTGTTCTAAGGAGACTCTGGATGGCTCCTGGATGTGGGCTGGTCACTGCTAGGACTAAGCCACAATTAGAAGCTTGGAATTTTCAGCCCCTCCCCACATTCTCCAGAGAGGGGAGAGGGGCTGACAGTGGAGTTAATCATTGATCACGCCTACGTGAGGAAGCCTCCATAAAATCCCAAAGGCTGTTCAGAGACCTTCCAGGCTGGTAAACACATCCACACCAGGAGGATGACGCACCGCAATCCCACAGGGACAGAAGCTCCTCTGCTCGGGACCCTCCCAGACCTTTCCTATGTGTCTCCTCATCTGTATCCTTTATCACATCATTTAATAAACAGGTAAACATTAAAGAAGTGTTTCCCTTAACATACACTTTTCCTTAGATACAGACACACTTTTATTAAGTAATTTTGCAAGTTACTTGTAAGGCCAGTTTTGAAAATGCAGTCTTTGTGTCATTCCCCCACGCGTCCTGCCACCTGCTTTGATAAATAAACAAGCTCGTTAGAAAAATAATGCTGAAATCAACCTATTTTATGTCTCTGATATATGACCAACTCTACGTCACACCATATCCTAAGTTAAAAAAAAAAAAAAGGTGGCTGTTTAAAAGTAGAACTCCTACCCAGCTGGGACCAAATTCTTTCCCGAATGTTTATGTCTGTGAGCCACTCTAGCAAATTAATGGAACCTGAGGAAGGGGTAGTTGGAACCTCTGATCTATGGCCTGTCAGTCTGAGGAAAGAAACACACAGTAGGTTTCTACATGGGTAGAAAATCTGAGTTTTTTCCTTTACAAAAAAATCTTTGTGGGTTTCATTTGCATTTCCCTAATTACTAATGTTGTTAAGCACGTTTTTCATGTACTTAATCCATTCCTATACTTCTTTTGTGAAATGTTTATTCAAGTCTTTAATCCATATTTTTATTTGGGTTTTGTTTTGTGTTCTAGTTCATTCTATATACTAAAGTCCTTTGTCAGATATAAACTATGAATATTTTCTCCCAGTGTGTAGCTTGCCTGTTTACTGTCTTAAGAAACTTTTGATGAGCAGAAATTTCGAATTTTGATGAAATTCGATTTTTCACTTTTAATGGTTATTTCTATGTCCTGTCAAAAAAGAAATCTTTGCCTATGCCAGATCACAAATTGATTTGGATATTTTAGAAGATTTATAGAATGTTTGCTTTTAGGTCTATAATCCACCTCAATTTTTGCATTTGGTATGAAGTAGGAATCGTACTGTCCCATACTTTTATACAGTTGCTTCATCACCATAAAAAAGTCTATCCTTTTCCTCACAGAACATATAGGCACCCGGGTCAAAAATCAATGATTATATGTGTGTTTGTCTATTGGACTTTCTATTTTATTCCATTGATCTATTAGTCTATCCTCAATGTCCTTCCACAAAGTCTTAATTAGTATGGCTTTAACTTTACAGTAAACGTTGAAATCACGTAGTGCAAGTCTTCCTTCTTTTACAAAATTGCTTGTGGCTATTCTAGGTCCTTTGAACTTCTGTTATCAATTTTAGAACCAATATGTCAATTTATATTTTTAATAGTTTGGTGGGATTTCATTGGGAGTACACTGAATCAGTAGATAAATGTGGGAAGAACAGCCATCCTAATAATATTGTAGCTTCTAATCCTTAAGCAGGGCATCTTGATACATGAATTTAGGTCATTTGTTTCTCTCAGCAATGTTTTGTGGTTTTCAATACAGAACTTTTATGCATTTTTTATTAAATTTATCTGTAAGTATCTTATAGTTTTTCATGCTACTATAATCATTTTGTTTTCAATTTCATTTTCTAAGTGGGTTTGTTTTTTGGGATTTTTTTGGGTACAATTTTTTAAATTGATTTTGGAATAATAATCACGTATCTTGTGACCTTGCCAAAGTCACTTAATAATTCTAGTTGTTTTGTAAAGTAATTAAGATTTTCTACATATACAATCATATCATTTGGGGGGGAAATACATGTTTTGCTACTGTTTTGCTTCTTTTCATTCTTTTTCTTACTTTATTGCACTGGCTAGGATCTCCGGTATAATACTGAACAGAATTGATGAGTGCAGACATTCTTGTCTTGTTACCAATTATACGGATAAATCATTAAGTTTTTCATCATTAACTATGACATTAGCTGTAGGTTTTTCATATATATCCTTTTAAAAGCTAAGGAAGTTCCTCTTTTCCTACTTTAAAGAGAATTTCTATAATGAATGGATAGTCCATGTTGTCAAATGCTTTTTCTGCATCTATTGAAATGATTACATCATTTTTCTCCCTTATTTTATTAATACAGTAAATTATATTGAAAAATATTCAAATGCCCAATTAAGATGTATGCCATTTGGTTATAATATATTATCTTTTCTATTTATTGCTGGATTCAATTTGCTACTATTTTGTTGAGGATTTTCAAGTGTGTGTTCATAAGGGATACTGGTGTGTAGTACTCTCTTTTTATAATGCCCTTGTCTAGTTTTGATATCAGGGTTATGCTTACCTCATAAAATGAGTTAGGAAATGTTCCCTATTCCTCTATTTTCTGAAAAAGTTTGTGGAAGCTTAGTCTTATTTCTTTTAATGTTTGTAAAATTTACCAGGAAAATCATCTGAGGCCCTAAGTTTCCTTTGCATGAAAGTTTTCAATTACAAATTCAATTATTTAACACATATAGGGATATTCAGATTTTCCATTTCTTTTTCAGTTTTGATTATGTTTTTCGAGGAATCTGTCTATATCACTCAGGTTACTGAATTTCTTGGCATAAAGTTATTTATTTCCTTATTATGCTTTTATTATCTGTGGGATCTGTACTGATATCCCCTCTTTCATTCCTGACGATAACTTTGGCATCCTCTTTTATTTCTCATCTATCCTGTTAGGGGTTCATCACTTTTTTTAAAAGATGTTTATAAAAATATAGCTAACATACAATATTACACTAGTTTCAGGTGTACATCAGCTATGCAACAGTACCCACCTGGCACTACACAGAGTTATTATCACATTATTGAGAATATTCCCCTACGCTAAAGAAAGATCATCATGATAAGTCCAGCAAAAATCTGACACTGTACCACGCTATTAAAATATTATTGACTATATTCCCTGTGCTGTATATTACATCCCCAACACTTATTCGTTTTATATCTGGAACTTTGAACCTCTTACTCTTCTTTATCTCCCCCCCCTTTTAATTTTTCAACTAGAGTCAAATTCAGTATTATTTTATATTAGTTTCAGGTGTACAGCATAATAGGTAGACATTTACATAATGTAGGAAGTGATCACCCTGACTAGTACCTACTTGGCACTATACATAGTTTTCACCATACTATTGATTATATTCCCTATACTTTACATCCCCATGACTACTTTGCAACAACCAATTTGTACTTCTTGATTCCTTCCACCTTTCACCTACCCCCAACACCCTCCCATCTGGCAACCATCAAAATGTTCCCTGTATGTATGAGTTTGTTTCTGTTTCGTTTATTTTGTTAGATTCCACTTATAAGTGAAATCATATGATATTTGTCTTTCACTGTGTGACTTACTACACTCAACGAAATACCCTATAGGTCCATCCATGTTGTCACAGATGGCGAGATTTTGCTCTTTTTTATGGCTGAGTTATATTTCATTGTATATATGTACCACTTCTTCTTTATCCATTCATGCATTCAGGAACACCAAGGTTGTCTTCATATCTTGGCTACTGTAAATAATGTTGCAAAGAACACATGGATGAGCATATCCCCTCGAAGCAGCCTTTTGGGTTTGTTTGGATAAATACCCAGAGGTGGGATTACTGGATCCTTCTTGATCTCTTGTTATAGCTTTTGTTTTGAAGTCTATTTTGTCGGGTATAAGTGTTGCTAACCTAGCTTTTGTTTGTTTGTTTCCAATTTCATGAAATATATTTTTCCATCCCTTTACTTTCAGTCTATGTGTGTCTTTCCATCTAAAGTGAGTCTCCAGGAAGCAGCGTACGTAAGGATCTTGTTTTCTTATCCATTCTGCTCACCTCTTTTGATTGGAGCATTTAATACATTTACATTGAAAGTTATTGTTGATAGGTATGTAGTTATTGCCATTTTATTATTCATTTGTATATTTTTTTCCTCTTAAAGAAGTCCCTCTAAGATTCCTTGTAATACTGGTTTGGTGGTGATGAACTCCTTTAGCTTTTTCTTGTCTGGGAAGCTCTTTATATGTCCTTCGATTCTAAATGACAGCTTTGCTGGGTACAGTAATCTTGGCTGCAGGTCCTTGCTTTTCATCACATTGAATATTTTGTGCCAATCCCTTCTGGCCTGCAAAGTTTCTATTGAGAAATCAGTTGATAGTCTTATGGGAGCTCCATTGTACATAACTAACTGCTTTTCTCTTGTAGCTTTTAAGATTCTCTCTTTGTCTTTAACCTCTGGCATTTCAATTATAATGTGTCTTAGTGTCGGCCTCTTTGGGTTCACCTTGTTTGGGACTCTCTGTGCTTCCTGGGCTTGTATATCTATTTCCTTTTCCAGGTTAGGGATGTTTTCAGCCATTATTTCTTCAAATAGATTCTCAATCCCTTGCTTTCTCTTTTCTCCTTCTGGTACCACTATAATGTAAATGTTGGTATGCTTGAGGTTGTACGAGAGGCCCTTTAAACTCCCCTCAATTTTTTTGGATTCTGTTTTATTTTTGCTCTTCTGACTGGGTGTTTTCTGCTACCTTATCTTCTAAATCACTGATTTGATCCTCTGCTTCATCTAATCTGTTGATTCCCTGTAATGTATTCTTCATTTCCATTACTATATTCTTTATTTCTGATTGGTTCTTTTTTCTGTTTCCTATCTCTATTTTTATGTTTCCTATCTCTTTGTTGAAGTTCTCCCTGAGATCACTGAGCATCCTTATAACCAACGTTTGAAACTCTGCACCTCATAGATTACTTGTCTCCCTTTTGTTTAGTTCTTTTTCTGGAGCTTTATTTTGTTCTTTTACTTAGGACATCTTTCTTGTCTTTCCATTTTGGCTGCCTCCTATGTATGTTTCTATGTAGAGCTGCTATGTCTCCAGGTCTTGGTAGAGTGGCCTATGTAGTCGGTGTGCTGTGGGGCTCAGTGGCGCAGTATTCCTGGTCACTTGACCTGTGCACTCCAGGTGTGTCCCTGTGTGGGCTGTGTGCCCTCCTCTTGTAGTTGAGCCTTGGTTGCTCTTTGTATGTCAATGGGAGGAACTGACCCTTGGGCTCACTGGTTGTGAGGACTGGGCAGGGCAGGGTCTTGAATCAGGGCATGGAAAATGAAGGGCGTTATCCAGCTGGATGGAGACTCAAGATATGGCGGTCGCCTGTGTCTGCACACGGGGAAGGGGGCGGGCTCAAAAGAGAAACAATGGCCTCTGCCAGCTTTCTCTGTTCAGGAGAAAGCTGCCCCTCCAGCCACCGTCCTGACGCCAGACAACTCAGTTCTGTACTGTATGTCTCTGTCGCCTCTCCAGCTGCTGCCCCAGTGCTGGAGCTCAGAGCCAATGATTCCATTCGTGGGTAAGTCCATGCAGCCCCTTTAAGAGAAGCACCTGGGACTCTAGCTGCCCTTCATCTCACTCAGTTACAATCTTTGCTGGTTTTCACAGCCAGAAATAATGGGTCTTCTCTCCCGGGCACTGGAACCCTGGGGTGGGAAGGGGCTGAGACTCCTCACTCCTCTGGGCGGACCTCTGCAGCCAAGATATCTCTCCCAATTTTTTAATGACCACACATGGGTGTGGGACCAGCCCATTCCACAGTCTCTGCCCCTCCTACCAGTCTCAAGGTGGCTTCTTCTGTGAGTCCTTAGTTGTAGGGCTTTGGTTCCACAAGATTTCAGGTGATTCTCTATGACGGTTGTTTTGTAGTTTAGTTGTAATTTTGATGTGGTTGTGAGAGAAGGTAAGCAAACCATTTACCTACTGTGCCATCTTGACTAGAAATCCAGGAACTCATCACTTTTATTGATCTTTCCAAGAACACCTTTTGAACTTGTTGATTTTTCTCTACTATTTGTCCATGTTCTATTTCATTGATTTCTGCTCTTATCTTTATTATTTCCTTTTTCCTACTTACTTTGGATTTCATTTGCTGTTCTTTTCCTAGCTCCTTAATGTTATGCATTACTCTTTTTTCCCCCATTACTCTTTGTAGTGATTGTGTGTTTATGACTTGCCTAGGATTTAAATATTTGGAACAATACCATGACGTTTCCTATGTCTTTCTGTTTCATTCAGCATCCATCACCATTCCCTCATATGAATTTAATTCATGTCCATTTCTCTTTTTAAATCTCTAAATTAAGAAACAAATATTTAGATGATCCGTTACAACAGAAGCATATAATGCTTGACATAATTCTTATGTCAAGAAGCTTTATTTTAAAATCCCATTTAATGAAGAGATGTTCATATAAACATGCATTAGTGTCCCCTCACTTCTGAAACACCAATGAAAAACACAGAAAAGGATTTTTAAAATATACAAACTCACGATGTAAAAGAGACAAGGAAAAACCACATTGGATGAGAATAGCAACATATTTTTGGAAAGTCAAAAGTAAATGGACAAACAGTAAGAGATTTAGCAAGGCAGAGAAAGGTGAAACTAAAAACTCCATGCAAAAGGGAATACCAAAAGAGTAAATTGATTTGTACTGTAGAAATCCAGAAAAGTTCAAGAATGGGAAGCATCAGTTAAGGATGAAGGGTGGGGCTTAAAACCAGGGGCAATACTAAGTCTACAGAAGGAGCAACTAAATTCCTAGATTCCCCAACCAACTCACCATCCCTCTTCTGCCTCAGCTGGTGACCCAGGGCTGTATTATCTGGAGAAACTACTACCAGGCAGAGAGAAGAAAGGTGGAATGGTGGATTAAGTAAAAGCCCACACAATAGAAATACACCTGGCCTGCTCTGGTCTACTGCAGAACTGCAGCAGTCTGACACGTATACCTTCTCAGCGACCCAGTATAACTCACTTCCCACCATTAAGGGAGACACGGTTTTATCCCCCTTAGGAGGAACAAAACAATGATTTGCCCAAGAGAAAAAGAGGAAAAAACTCCAGACACTGACATTTGGGGATCCTCCAAAGGCCTCCCCTTCACCTGCGAATCCCACAAAGCATTATCAGTCAAATCCCAAAAATTCCAATCAACTTTTTGGGGTGTGTGTGTGTGTGTGAGAGAGAGAGAGAGAGAGAGAGAGAGAGAGAGAGAGAGAGAGATAAAACAACAAAGGTCAACCAAAGACGAGAACAAAAAAGTAAAAATACATATAAAGATGATGGGAGAAAACAGTTAAGAAAAATAGGGATTCAAACTAAGATGCCCAAAAGCTAAAGCTGAGTTCCAGTAGGAGAGCTACTAGAGAAGAGAAAAATCAAAAGAATAAAAGAAAAATAAATCATTTATCCTAGAATGAAAGGTAGTGGTTTCTAAATAAAAAAAGTCCAGCAAGAGCTCAGTGGAAGAAAAGAAGAAAGGAAGGAAAGAAAAGAAAAGGAAAATAAAACCAAAGTAGATACACCGAGATTTCAGATACTCAGGAAAAAGACAAAACCCTACAATAATCCACAAATGAAAAAACAGGTCACATTCCAAAGTTCAGGATTCACAATGGCATATGACTTTTTAACAGTAACCCTGGAACACTGAAAACATTGGAGCAATGCCTTCAAAATGCTGAAGAAAACTTTCTATGCAAAAATTTTATAGCGAATAAAACTATTAATCTATTAGGAGGGTAGATAAAGGCATTTTCAGACATGCAAAGATACAAAAACCTTACTAAGAAAAAACACTTATCTCAGAACGCTGTTAGAAAATATACTCCCCCAAAATGTAGGGGGAAACTGGAGGGGAAAAAAAGGAAAAAAAGAAAACATGATATCCCAGAAGCAGGGAATCAAAACCAGGAAAGCAATATAGGCCTTCAACAGCCATGAAGCAGGCATAAAAGTGCAACCTCTCCAAATTACAGAGTATAGATGAAGAGACAACTCGAAAGGAAGGAAAGAAGGAAGGAAGGAAGGAAGGAAGGGAGGGAGGGAAGGAGGGAGGGAGGGAGGGAGGGAGGAAGGGAGGGAGGAAGGAAGGAAGGAAAGAAAGAAGGAAAGAAGGAAAGAAGGAAAGAAGGACGGAGTGATCAACATATGTATGTAATCAGGCTGAGAAAAGATCCAGAGTGAACCATGAAATAAGGGAATTACTGACTCTGGGGAAAACAAGTTTGCTCAAGAACAGTAATGTAATCATACTTTGACTCATTTGTAAGTGATAAAAAAGAACACTCTGGAAAAGATATGTTTCCTTTAAGTAGTATAGTTCCTTATTCGTAGATAAAAGTTTCCAGAAACATGCCTACACTACATAGGCAAAGGACCTCTATAATATTTTGAACTAAATCAGAACTCAAAAACTTGCTGCCTGATTAGAAATCGTTGGAAAACTCATCGAAAGCAAAGAAAACAGACATATCTTTAAAGAGCAGAACTTTGCAGGACTAAAGATTCAAGATCCAGGGGTATCTTTTAATGTCTGCTTAAGTCTCTGACTCAAAACAAAGATGATTTAAAACACCAAAAACAATTTGTTTTAGTAGACAAGCAACTCAACAGCATTTATCATTAATCTCTTTAAATAAGCACTCCAGAATTAATACCCAATACCTCAGCTATAAACATCCAGCTTAAGAAGAATTATACCAGTGAATCTCCAGGAGTGGGGGTACAGAGAAAATCAGTTCATTCACACCTATTCCCAACATGCTCTGCTGAGAATCATTTCTTCAGTGAATCTCGGACTTAAGAGAATGAACAACTGTCAGGTGCACTGAGGCAGAATGTGGGACTGAGGAAAAGATTAAATACCTCTGAACTTTAAGAAGTACAATAATGCAAGTTTTAAAAGATTCTCTCACACAGCAGCATTACTCACTATAGTCAAAAGGTAGAAATACCCAAATGTCCATCAACAGATGAATGTACAAAAAAAATGTTACATATACATATGATAAAATATTACTCAGTCTTAAAAAGGAAATTCTGACACATCCTACAACACAGATGGAGTATGAAAACATTACGTTGAACAAAATCAGTCAGACCCAAAAAAACAAATATTATGTAATTCCACTTACATGAGTATCTAGAGCAATCAGATTCAGAGAGGCAGAAAGTAGAATGCTGGCTGCCAGGGGCTGGTGGAAAGCGGAATGGGGAGTTAGTGTTTATGGGGTACAGAGTTTCAGTCTGAGAAATGAAAGACTTCTGGAGATAGATGGTAGTGACGGATGCCCAACAATGTGAATGTATTTAATGTCACTGAGCTGTACACTCAGAAATGGTTAAGATGGTAAATTTTACGTTACATATGTTTTGCCCAATAAAAAAAGTTTGCAGCAGTAAATCAACTGTAAAGAAAAATAAAAAGATTATCCCACAGAATTTAACACGGTTGGTGGTTTACTTGGGGGGGTAGTAATTTATACCTATAAATATTTCTACCATTACTGCCATTTTGTGAAAGTACTCCACTATAGAAATTATTGCAATTCCAAAATTCCAAATTACTGCAATTGCATCAAAAATTTTCGGGGATGACTGACATCAAAGCACACTTCAAGACTATAGTAAGCAAAACAGCATGGTATTGGCATAAAAACAGACACACAGATCAATGGAACAGAACAGAGAGCCCAGAAATGACCATGGCTATCTGGTCATTTAATCTACAATAAAGGAAGCAAGAATTTACGGTGGAGTAAAGACAGTCTATTCAATAAATGGTGCTGGGAAACCTGGACAGACACATGCAAAAAAATGAAGCGGGACCACCTTCTTACACCATATATTAAAATAAATTCAAAATGGATTAAAGACTTAAATACAAGACCCGAAAAACTATAAAACTCCTAGAGGAAAATATATGAAGTAAATTTGCAGACATTACCCTTAGTAATATTTTTATTGATATATCCCCCGGGCAAAAGAAGCAAAAGAAAAAATAAACATGTGGGATTACATCAAACTAAAAAGTTTTTTCAAAGCAAAGAAAACCATTAATAAAACAAAAAGCAACCTACTGAATGGGAGAAGATATTTGCTAATGATATATCTGATAAGGGGTTAATATCCAAAATTTATAAAAAACATACAACTCAACACCAAAAAAAAAACACAATACAATTAAAAAATGGGAAGAAGACATAAGAGACATTTTTCTAGAGAACATACAGACATATGTCAACAGACATATGAAAAAATATGTCAACAGACATATGAAAAATGCTCAATGTCACTAATCATTAGAGAAATGCAAATAAAAACCACAATGAGCTATCACCTCATACCTGTCAGAATGGCTATGTGCTGGCCAGGATGTGGAGAAAAGGGAACCCTCCTGCACTGTTGGTGGGATTGCAGACTGGTGCAGCTACTATGGAAAATAGTATGGAGGTACCTCAAAAAATTGAAAATCGAACTATCTTATGACCCAGCAATTCCAGTCCTGGGCATCTATCCAAAGAAATCCAAAATACTAATTCGAAAAAATATATGCACCCCTATGTTTACCACAGCACTATTCACAATAGCCAAGACATGGAAACAACCGAAACGCCCATCAATAGATGACTGGATAAAGAAACTGTGGTACATTTATACAGTGGAGTATTACTCAGCCATAAAGAAGAATGAAATCTTACTATTTGCAATGATATGGATGGACCTAGAGAATAGTATGCTAAGTGAAATAAGTCAGACGGAAAAAGACAAATGCCGTATGATATCACTTATATATGGAATCTAAAGAACAGAATAAATGAACAAACAAAACAGAAATAGACTCAGAGATATAGGGGAGAAAAACCTGATGGTTGCTGGACGGGAGAGGGGATGGGGGAGAAGCAAAAGGGATTAGACAGCACAAATTCGTAGTCCCAAAATAGCCACGGGGATATGAAACACAGTTTGAGGAATATAACCAATAATGTTGTAAAGATTATGTAGGTTACCAAATGGACACTTGTCTTATTAGGACACTAGAACACTTCATGGCCTGTGTTGATGCATGACCACTGTGCTACACACCTGAAGCTGAAGTTGAATAATATTGAATGTCAAGTATAATTCAATACATATATATATGTAGTAGACTCATGGGATGTGTAGTACAGCATAGGGAACATAGTCAATGGAATTGTAACAGACATATACAATGTCAGACAGGTAGTAGATTGGGGGGGGGTTATCACTTTGTGAGGGGTGTAAATGTCTAACTAGTACATTGTTTTGTACACCTGAAACTAAAAACAAACAAACAAAATTTTTTTCAGAGATGAAAAAACTTTTCAGCTCATGTATACTAGTGGTTTTCACTCTTAGGAATTAACCAGAGATGTCCCCGGGATTATTCTGGGGAATGAAGGCAGGTAATACTATAGAGCCTTTTCCCACCCCACAACACTTAGCTCCTCAGGCTTGTGCATGAGATTTTATTTTAAAAAAGTAGAGCAAAACTGGATCCTCATTCTCTGTCTCTCTCTCTCTGTCTCTCTCTGTCTCTCCCTCTCTCTCTCTCCTCCCCCCCAACTCTCTCTCTTCTAATTATTCACCATATAAAACAATTAAAGTCACTATTCTAATTCAAGGCCTGAATTGAGATCAGAGTTAAGTGACACACTCAAGGTCACAGAGACAGTGATGATGCTAGGACAGAAATCAGGATTCCAAAATCGACTAAAACTGTTAATCCGAGATAGCAAAGTTTAAAAGGTAAAGTTTTCACAATTTAACCAGCAGTAAATGCCTTGATAATTTATAATTACTGTTCCAGTTTTAAGATAAAGCTCTACTGAGTAGACTCATCATGGACTTAAGGGTACTAATAATTAACTGGGGGAATTTAAACCTCTTTAACACTACTTCCTAGATGTTCTATAACACGAGTGAGCCTTTTTCTGCTCAAATGTAATGAAGACAAATGAGATACTAAAGACCTCTTGGTCTCAACAAAGACATTCCCTTAGACTTAGAACATAGGGCTCCAAAATGTTTAGCTTAAGCTCCAAAATGGATCTGTACGCACCATTATTTATTTCCAATGTTAGCTTTTAAGTTAGCGTTTCTTCTTGTACGATTCTGATATGTTGTGAAGATAAAAGGGCTGTTCTTTCACAATAACAATTGCATTTGGAGCATCCTAAATGATTCAGTACAGAGAGCATTCACACGTTATTCTGCATGAGAGCCCGGACTATAATGGAATACCTACTTCTGTCCATGTCAAATTTATATACAGAACATGGTTTTAGCACAAGCTTGTCATAGTTATAATACCCCTGGGGTATTAAAAAGACTTATAGTGCCTAGAATAGGCCAATCAAGATGGAAATTTAAAAGGCAGCCACATATTTTCCTTGTACTTTTTAGTTTTACAGCTTAATCTTTCATTTAAAGAGCCAAAGGGCAAAATGTTAACATCTGCTACATCTAGATAGTAGGTATAGGAGTCTCTATTATTATAACACTCATTTTTTTATATGTTGGAAATGTTTATAATTTTAACCAATGGTAATCAAAAATCAGGGTTTCCTGTTCAGGTTCTCTCCTCACTTTCCAAGGATTTACAGGAAAAGAATGATCTTTTTTTTCTTTTTTTAAGGAAGGAAACTGAGAGATTTAAACAAATTTCTGAATGCCTGAAAGCAGATAAAAATGTGTACACAAAGCAAAACTGATCAACTCCACAAGAAGAGACTCTTTGGTTTCAAAGACTAATCAACCGGCTGCAATGCAGCACCTTGTTTAGATCCTGCTTCAAACTATTAAAAAAAAAAAAAAGCTGAGGTTATATACTTATTTGGTGATATTAAAGAATCATTTATTCTATTAGATGTAATAATGGTATTGTGATTATGTTTTTTAAAAAGTAAGTCCCTGTCTTTTAGAAATACATCCTGAAATATTAATAAACAGAATAATATGTCTGAGGTTGGGTTAAAACTAAGGGGCGGGGGGGATGGAGAATAGATAAAAACAACATTAGCCACATTAACTGCTGAAGCTGCTAAAGCTGACTGATATATACAGACTCATTTACCACTCTCTAGTTTGGGATATATTTACAACTTTTTACTGTTTTAAAAAAAAAAGTAATAGAAAAAACTACCACCCATAACACAAGGTGGGAGGGAAGCATGCAGCAGAGATGAGAGATAAATAATGGTCCCAAAGAATCTTAGAGAAGATCCATAGTTGGAAGGTATGAAGGCCTAGAAACAGATGAGTTAATTAAAATTCTTCCTAGAAAAAAGGTCTAGTCAGTTCTTCCTTTCCTCTCCACCCTCGTCCCCCGCCCCCCAAAAAAGAGCAAGTCTGTAAAGAAAATAAGCATAGTCTATGGAGAGAAATAGGCCTCCTAGGGTGTGTGTTGACCCTATTCTTTCTGGCATCTAGAATACTCATGGCCTGACAGCCAGATCTCAAAACATTTACAGAAAAGTAAAGTCAAGCTCACCAGTTGACCACCAATAACCAGAGCTTCCAATTTCCTCATCCTCAACAATCAATGGATAACCAAGAATTATAAGACATGTGGAAAAAAAACTAACACAAAGGAGAAACACAAGGATAAAAAAAAAAACTGACCTTTGAGGAAACAGTTTACCTAGAGGATAGAAAAGAACTTCAAAATTCCAGATTTTATATCCATAAATAAAGAATAAGGATACTAAGAAAAAGCCACAATCTATTTGTGGAAATTAAAATCAATTGTCAAAATAGAATATTCCATAGAAGGTTCAAAAAATAAAGGAAATACGAAGCTCTTAAGATACAGAGCAAGAAAACAAAGAGATGAAAAATATGAAAAGAAAATTCAAAGACCCAGGGACTTGAATTCAACATCCAAAAAAAACACATTTCAGGAAGAGAAATAGGAAAAACATGAAGGAGTCTATCAAAAGAAAACCAGCAGAAATTTTCTCAGAAACAGATACTGTGTTTCCCCAAAAATAAGACCTAGCCGGACAATCAGCTCTAATGCATCTTTTGGAACAAAAATTAATATAAGACCCGGTCTTATTTTACTATAATATAAGACCGGGTCTTATGTAATAAAATATAAGACCGGGTATGATACAATATAATACCCGGTATAATATAACATAATGCCGGGTCTTATATTAATTTTTGCTCCAAAAAACACATTAGAGCTGATTGTCCGGCTAGGTCTTATTTTTGGGGAAACACGGTACATGAGTCTTCAAACTAAAACAATTTATCCAGTACACAGAAAAGATGATCCAAATCTCAGCATATCCTTATATAATTATAGACCACCAAGAATTAAAAAAAAAATGCTAAAAATTTCCAGTGAGAGGTAGAAATAGGTAATACACACAAGTAACATCTCTGCTACAATTACATAGATTTGCACACTGTACCCAAAACTTACCTTGTACTTACACTCACCACAATGCCATTCTCCACCTATCTGTTCTCTCCACCTATCTGTTCTCTTCCTGTCTTCCCAAACCCAATTCAAAACTTGTTCCTTTGTGAAACTTTTCACCAAGTTGTTTATATAAAGTGATCTTACCCCTCCTTGCACCATTCATTGGACATTCAATCTGTATTACCTTATGCCTTACTTCTCGAATTGCTGTAGCCAGCTGTCACTTCTTGGAATTTATTTAAACTGTTGGTTCTCAGAAAATAAGGGCTTTCGTCTTGTCTTTTAGAAGACGTAAACACATAATAGCACAGAGATATCTTTTTCAAAGCCCCCACAAGCTGCAGGTTTTATTTTCTAACTGCAAACTACGTATCCTCAACAGTGAACAACAGTGATTTTAGTGCCTGACAGTATACAATTCAAGGTTAACAGAAGTGGGTGGGAAGGCAGAGGAGACAGGCCACCCTAAGTTATGAAACAACTGCCTTTGACCAATATCTATGCAGGTAGTTGCTATTCCTGATCCAGATAATAAACCAATGCAACAATAAAATTCAAACAAAGTCTGGGTCTAAACTTTTACAGACCAGAATCAAATTTTAAAGATTCTATCAAACAGTAAAAATGCCTATGACCTGTCCTCTCAAACTTTTAGCACCTGCTGAGAAGAGATGACGGATAAGAAACCTAGCTGGTTACAGGATTATTATGAAGTAGGTTTAAAAAAAAAAAAATCTGATTGACTCAAATTTTAGAAAAGGCTTTTTTTCACCCCGTTTACTGTTCATTTAAAAAAAAATTGTTCACGAACCGCCTATACATGAGAAAACTCTTGAGGGATGAGGGTATAAATATATGTGAATGATTTTCCAGTTCTAAATATGAGTCAGGTTGTCTTTCTTAGGGGGGGGAGGGACGCGGGGGGCGGGGAGGGCTTAAAAAGAAGAAGAAAAATCTGTTAAGTGTAGCAATTATTGCACATCCTTTGTTTCTTAGACTTCAAATATACGATTCAGCTAGCAACCAAGATAATAGAAATGGACTATGTTCAAGAATTAGTTTTGTACTAGCTTTCACTGAAAGTTCTAGGAAAGGAGGAAGGAGGTCCTTTTAAGAGTGTTTCCTTACTGCCGTAGCTCTGACTAAGAAGTACTAAGAGTTTCCTTCCTCAAAACCATTACCCCATTTGACGTTTCAGAGAAGCTAAAAAGGCTTGGACTCCAGGCTGAGCTCTGACAAGAAATCTCACAGTCAGTCCCAGTGCAATAAAATTGACAGACACCATGCATGCCCAGTCAAACAAACTGTTACTTCAGTTTTCATTTAAATTATCTTTCACTCTCTTCACGGTTATAGGTGAAAGTATTAAGAGCAGATACACGCATATAGTCATTACTCCCTTCTAGACACTGCTATTTTCAAAATAAAACATTTTCAGCACTCCTACTACAAGATACTCATCCTTGTACCAATCTGTTACTTTTTCCAAATACAATGCCTATCTAACATCAAATGAAAAGAAAATAGCAATAAATGTGTCTCTTTGGGAAGAATAAACATATCTGTAGTCTAATAATAAAGTGTGAATACAAATTGTTGAGAAATTATTACAAACTATAAAATGATGTATTCTGACAGTTTTTTTTAATCACACTTTCCACCACTTGCTTTATAATTCTCAATACCAGAACTAGGTGGAACTTATTTGTGTGGACACGAATATAAATGTACAAACCACTCCTTTTGACCCTGTTCATGATAGTTTTTTGGGGGGGAGAAAGACATTATTAATTAACACATCACTTCGACTCAAAGGTTTCTGTAAAATATTATTCTGGAGGCATTATTTTAAATTAACTACCATGTGTCTACTACTTTCAGTGAGACATTATAACACCATTTCTGTTTTTAATACAAATATTCAGGGAACAAATTTTGAAAACATTCACTGACGCCTGTACACTGACATATATCCATTTGTTCAATTTACTCTGACATGGAAATCTCTCAGGAATTCAGTTTATTAAGAATGAGAATCTATTCTGTCAGCTAGTCAGCGGGGATGGGGATGGTTTGTGCAGATCTACAGGAGAGAGTTAAGCTTCCTACGTATCACTTACAATTGAACTGGAAATCCAGAAGGAAAGGTATAAACAATATTCTCACTTCAGTGAGAGGGAAATTAAAAACATAGAAATATATCTGGATCTTCAGCGATTTTTTTCCCTTCAAGTGAACTTTAAAAAGGTACATTATGTTTACCTACTTCCGACTACAGCACCAATACTTTTCTATTTAAGTTCAAATAAAAATATTTCAAGTGGCCCATAAAATTAATAGAAATACCAACCCCTCAACTTGAAAAAAATTCACAAAATACCGTAACTTTAAAACCTTTGCTTGAGTTGAGCCTTTTATTTGATTACCAGAAATACTCACATGTGTGGGTTTTGAACTCCTGTAGGATTGGGATTCAGAGTAAACCTTGCTGTAGATTTGAAAGGTGGATTTGCAAAATTCAACTTCAGTGCTTTGCGTTTACCTAAGAAATAACAAATAAAAAGTAAAAGTTTCAAGTACTATAAAACAGGTACTATTCTGAGGGCATAAGAAATTCACACCAAAAGGCAGAAAAATTGGTTTTAACATATAGTTAATATAACATTTTGAAAGGCAACAAAGAATTTCTCAGAATTAAGAAAAAGTAAATAATATGATCTAAAGTTATTACTATTCATAAATTATTCATTATGTTCCAGTAAAACAGAAAACAATGTTCAGTGCTTCAAGTTTGTATGGTTCAGAGATGCTAACACTTTTGCAAATGAAAATACCACTATAAAAATCATTTATCTCAAGAGATATATTGGAAAATACTAAGCTCTGCCTTGCCAATGTTATACTTTAATGCCTTAGTTTAATAAAAATAGTTTTGCCTCAAATGTAATAGAAACAACTGACTGAAGAATCTAAAGCATTTGCAACCATATGGGCTAAAAAATATCATGGTAAAGTGAACTTCAAATTAATAGCATGGGTATTCCAAATAATCATTTATTTGAAGCAATTTCTTTGGAGTGGGGAGGGAGAAGGTATCCATATTTTATATTATACAAACCAAACATGTCCATTATAAAAAAGCCAGAAAATTCAGAAGAGATAAAACAAAAATATATATTACATATACATACTGGGTTTTAAAATATAAAATATACTGGGTTTTAAAAAATATTTATATAAACTTATAAATCCAACTACCCCAAACTAATCATCTATTGCAGACTATTTTCTATACATAGATACAGACATTATTTTTCCTCTACAATTAAAATCACACCACAATACTGTTTTATAACATGCTTCACTGACTGCCCATACTTCTTTCTATATCAATAAATCTTACAAATCATTTCTTTAGGATTCTAGTATACAGAAACTTTGTAACAGACTTGGGTTTTTAAGCATTTCTAAGCACATCTTATACATATTTCATGTACATGTGGTTTCGTGTACATATTAGGGATATTTTTTCCAGCATTCTCTCTTCACCATTTATTATACATATTCTACCTTCTTAAACAACATCTCCACAATCCAAAAACTTTCCCACCTCAGTGGATTCAAAAGACTTTTACAGGGCTCACATTGCTCAGCCTAGCATTTTCGATGAGGTTTGAAAGTGCCATACTCCTTGGACGAGACTGCAGGGCAAGAGCACAGATGTGGCTCCTGGATCCGCTCCCAGGGGTGGGCCTTTCTACAGCATTATGTGAATTCCCAAGGCCAGACCCATCGTTTTCAGAAATAAGCATAATACAGCATGATTTTTCCACTTAATTTGCCTTTCAGGCACCAAGAATTTAAAGTGATATTTGTTTGACAACAAGTAGAGCAAGGACATTCAAGTTAAACATGCAGAAGGTACTCTGAAAAGTGGCATATTTGGCTGTATTAAAAAAGCAAATTCTATATATTACCAAAAAAAACTTTAAGAAATTAAAATGCAAAAATTTTAATTCAAATTGGGAAAATCCTTGTAAAATCAGGAACGCTAAATAAAGCTATCACACAAATCAAGAAAAATAGAAAAACTAGCAAGGGTATGAACAGTAAAGCAAAATTAAAGAATTATGAAAGCCACCATCACCAAAAACACTTAATATTTTTGTTCATGTGAAATTGGCAAAGTTTAGAGATTTTATTTTATACATATATATTTTAATGATAACATGTTAATCAAAATGACTAGATAAAATAATCACTAGTACAGTACTCATACATTGTTGGTAGTAAAGTAAATTGATGTAACTTTTCTGGTGAGAGGTTCAGCAATATACAAGAAAACTTTTTAAATGAATGTACTCTTTTACTTCTTGGAACTTTGTCTTCGGAAATATTTAAAGGCAGAGGATTATTCCCAGGCCTTGAAACCTAATGGAATTTCCCCTGCTGGATTCTGAAATTGCTTGGGACTGCTGACTCCTTTCTTCCTCCACTTGTCTCCTATTCTCCCTTCGATTTTATCCAATGCCTAAGCCACCACTGCATTTAGGAAGAAGACAGATAACTTGTCTTCTTGTTTCTAGGTTGAGAGAGAGAAAGGAATTTTGTGTCAAACGGATCACACTCAGAGTCTCACCCACATACCTGATCGAGATGGCTTTGGTGATGAGACTTGGAACTACTGAGCTGATGATGTCTACGTGAGATCTGGATTTGACCAGATGCTACGAATTAAGAATTTTAGGGATACTGGACTAGGGTGAATATATTTTGCATGTGAGGCAGATGTGAGTATTTGGGGGCCAGAAGGCAGACTGTAGCAGATTAAATAGTGGCCCAAGATACCAGGTCCTAACCCCTGGAACCTATGAATGTTACTTTATATGGCAAAATTAAGTTAAGGACTTTTGCAATCATAAATTTGAATAAGCACAATGCCCACAAACTCCCCAAATCAAATGCTGAACACCTACCCGGTACATCATCCATGATCTGTATATGGTGAAAAACTGATAAAAGAGTAAGATCAAATGCAGGACAGTAAGTGAACAAAGAATCATTGTGAAAACTATCCAAAGAAAAACACCCAAATCAGCCATTTCTACAAAAGCCCAATTTGAAGGGACAGTACCTAACCTCTGCAGGCAAATAAAATCTATTACTACAATAAAAACTTACTCAAACTGTTTTATTGAAAACAAATATTTATATATAAAACACACACAGAGATTCCTTTACAGCATTACATTCACATTTAAACAAAAATAAACTGTCGTCTTTAAAGGACATTTACCGCAAAAACAAATACACACGTGTGTAACAGAATGTGACTTAACTTCCATAAATTAGATTTAAACACACTTTACACTTCAGAAATATCTGCAACTACCTTGAAAACTACCCAAGTACTGTAGTCTGATCTTTCACTAATAAAATATACTAAATAATTCTATAAAACTTAAAAGCCTCTGTAAGCAAAGATGACTCAGAGCCTAAAACTGGTGGCAGGAGGTTTAGGGTAAGATCCAGCTACACGGCCTGTTCTCAGCAGTGTACCCCAACTCTCCCAGTGATGATCAGTTTACCATGAACTCACAAGGCAGTCTTGAGGAGGAAAAGGAACACCCCAGAAAGTCAACCAAAGGTGAGATTCAGGAAAGGGGCAGAAAGAGGCAACTTTTACAACGCTTTCGAGGGGATATTTCTGGCTAGCTGTTGTTGATCTGTAGGCATGAGCCATTTGTTCGTTTTGTTTTTTAAACATCTCTCCTCCAATTAACTTTCTCGAAGAACCTCTTTAGGACTGGTCTTTTTCAACGGCTCCCAAAACTAAACCCTAAAGGCAACCTGTCACCATGTAGTCAGATAGTTTTAACGACAAAACTACAAATAGGACATTAGATCAATATGGACTTTTTTCAAAACTTCCATAGGAAGCAAAGCGTGTAAGGAAAGAAATGATACCATAGCTGGCCTATGCAGATTGTTAGACGCTAACAGGAATTAAAATCTTTGTACAACAGGGTTTAAAGTAATCAATCAAGAAAGATTATAAATTTGTGATTATAATTCCTCCTTTGGTGAGGCTGACACCAAATAACCAATTCCTAACCAATCAACAGAGATAAACAACCCTCCTCTTTATCTACAACAGGGCAGAAACCAGGCCTGATCAATCTTCTTAAATTATTTGTATGGCAGGAGAGATTTTCTCTCCTATGAGAAAATATTGTCTTTGTAAACTTAAAACCCAAGTTCAGTGCCTGACATAGAAAATGCTTTCAAATGTTTATTGATCTGGGAATAAATCTGACACGGACAGCCCCAGGCAACTCACGTGCAGGTTAACTTAGCTAGAATACGTTTCTGTTGTTTGCAACCAAGCATCCCGACTGATGAGAAAACCAGTACCTGTCCTCATCCCGCCACGTTTCCAAAACACTGCTATATCCTTCAGGGCAATATTGCCTACATTTTTCATGTTGTAGCTCAGAGAGTAAATGAGGACATCTGTTCAAGACACTGGGAACACAAGACTCACAGCTGGCCCGGAGGCTGGCCTAGGTGCGCAGCAGCCTACGCCCCACTCAGGCAGGCCAACGACTGAGGGGATCCCTCTCCACACCACGCCTGAAGCTCTCCCCGCACACCCGGTACGATTTCAACAGCTCTGTCCACATCATCTAACACAATTTCTTCCTCAGAGTTCTCATGAGAAGCATCCCCACGCATGGGATCTTTAAGAATACTCAGAACAATGATTCTGAAGAACAAGAATGTGTCCGAGCATATCCACTCACTAAGGCCTAGGAATATCTTTTACTCTAATTCTGAGCATAGAGCAACTCACAGGCTCACAAAATATTGAAGTTGGAAGGAAGACATCTTTCAGCTTTATTTAGCCTTCAGCAAGATGAAAAAGCACCATGAATATTCTCTCTCCACTATCTTCTCAAGCAACACAAACCTTTAACATCACTTTCTACAATCAGCGAAGCTGGCTCAAGAGTTGATCAAGTTCAACCTTGGCCAAAGATCCACCAAGGGCAGCTGAGAGTCTACTGCTCAAATACAGAAGAGGACCTACGCCACCAAAAGCATCTCTTCTTCACCTTCCAGATGAGGAAAAGGTGTCATTTCTTCATTATTCATTAAGAAGAAGTATTATTTATAGTTGTCAAAAACATCAAAACCAGTCTGTCCTCAGAGGGATACTGTTTCCACTGGTCCATCTTGTAACCCTCTCCCACCCTCCGCAAGGCTGTTCCCATCATCAAATTGTGAACAATTTTCTGTTCTAAATGTTTAACTACCGTGATTTATCTTTGAGCTCTGCAAATCAGCTGTAACCGGTAACTAGAACAAAATAACAGTTCAACAAATACTGATGGAATTAGAATTAGTAGATTGTTTTTTAATCAACTTTGCACTACCCTCTCATACAACCAAGTGGGCTTCTGTTACCCTTATGGTTAGAATGCGAGAACCAGAATCCTCCCACCCAGCCTGTAAGAATGGAATCTATATATCTTCAACACCAAACTTCAAACAATAATAGAAAAGCCCTTACTGTTGACAGCAACGGAAAGACCTGTGCTACGTAACAGCTGTCTCTAGAGGATGGCATTTTTAATGCAATACTAATGGATCACTGTGGGTTATATGGTAGATTGTTACAAAAACAGCCACCAAGGAGTCACAGGTCCCTATGTCCTTACCGTTTTGCAATGTAACTTTGCTGCCCTATCTCCCCACCTCTTGGAGCTGGGCTGGCCTTGGGGCTCACTTTGACCAGAGAATACAGCAGAAGGGATGTTTAATGACTTCCAAAGCTAAGCCGCATGAGGCATTGCGGCTTCTACTTTCACCCTCGTGGAAAGCTACGGAGTCTAAACATAAAGCATTTCAGTCCAGCTTCCTTGATGACGAAGGACCACATGGAGCGAGAGGTCCAGAAGTCCCAGCCACCCCAGCTCAGCTTAGTTGGCCCCACTAGACCTGCTAGCTAAATGCAGCCATGTGAGCGAGCTCAAGGGAGAGCAGCAGAACTACCACTAACAAACAGAATCATGAAAATCAGTTGCTCTTTTACGCCACTACTCACAGGCCTAAGGCGCTAGGTAGGAACAATCTAAAAGCAATCAGAGTAGCCGCTATGAAAGGCAGCGTGGAGGTTCCTCAAAAAATTAAGAATAGAATTACCATATGACTCAGCAAACCCTCTCCTGCGTATCTACCCAAAATTCTGAAAACATTTATCTGTAAAGATATATGTGCTCCAATGTTCATTGCAGCTTTATTTACAGTGGCCAAGACATGGAAACAACCAAAGTACTCTTCGACAGATGACTGGATAAAGAAGTTGTGGTACATATACACAACGGAAAACTATTTTGCCATAATTTTCTTATGAAACAGTACCATTTGAGACAGCATGGATGGATCTTGAGATTATTATGCTGAACGAAATAAGTCAGACAGAAAAAGTTGAAAACCATATGATTTCACTGATAAGTGGTATATAAAACTGAAAACAACAAAAGAACAAGACAAACAAATGAAGAAACAAAAACTCATAGACACAGACAATAGTTTAGTGGTTACCAGAGGGTAAGTGGGGAGGAGGGTGGTAGATGAGGGTAAAGGGAATCCAATATATGGTGATGGAAGGAGAACTGACTCTGGGTGGTGAACATACAATGTGATATACAGATGATGTGATACAGAACTGTACACCTGAAATCTATGTAACTGTACTAATCATTGTCACCCCAATAAACTTTAATTTAAAAGAAAAAAAAAGAGGCAATCAGAATCACTCCCTCTTAAGGAACCCCCACTGCCACCACAGGGAATTCCTTAGAACGAAACGGAGGGAAAAGTGAGAACTTGAAGTACAAAGCAAGTCACTCATGTAACTAAGCCCTTCAAAGATACTGGTGAGTGACCCACAGGTACTCAGAGCATAAAGAACTGCCTTAAATTCTCATTTCTCCCTTGGCTCTAATTCTTAGTACCTCGTTTTCAAAACAGAAAGAGAATCCAGAATAACTTTTGTAATTGTTTGTAATCACTAGTTATGAAATGAGGAACACACAATTCCAACTATGCCACTTTATATTCAAACAATTTCAGAAATGAGGAAATGAAGTGGTAGACAAGAACTTAACTTTCATTCTCTTTTCTGCTGAAATTCTTAAGTGATGAGTGCCCTAATTCATTTCATAAATTCAAGATAATAAGAGAGGAAGGATGTTAGACTTGGAATTAGAAGAAACGGGAAGCTTTGTCAGATCTGTCCTAGTCTTGCAATCTCAGGCACTCCAAGCACTAAATGAGCTCCTAACAGCTAATGTTACATTGCCCCGTCCCTCCTCCAGCCTTTGATATGTGAGCAATTTCCGAAAATTCATAAATCTCACTTAGAACTTTGAACTCCCATCAAAAAATAAAACACTTATTCATCATCTATGCAGCTAAACATTCTGGAAACTGGTCTGTGTTCTGAGTTTAAGAAACTAAGTAAATATGCCAACAGCTGCTTTTAACACGTTTTGAACTGCCTGTGTAAGATGGATTTGGGGGAAATCCAACATAATAATTTACATAGCCATAGGCGCACAAATGTCACAATTATACACAAGCTAGTGTGTAGGACAGTGGAGACAAAAAGAAAAGGTAGCTGACCTAGGCACACAGACTGTGTTGTTCAGCATCCTGTCAAAATTAAAAAGGAGTACGGCAGGAGGAAGCTCAAGGATAGGAATAGGACGAAAACTGTTTTTGCTTGATGCTAAATGATCACCACTGAGACACTGGAAGGACAAAAACGGGGATATTTCTGTGGTCTAGTCATTGACACACCTGTAAAACTACGATACAAACAATCCCCTACTTGGCAACACTGCTGTGGTATGAGGATGAACAGACCTTAAAAATACAACAGCTGGTCAACAATAGCTATGAAAAACTGGTAACTACTCTATACCTTTCAAAACCTATCAGCAACAAGAAAGAAATTAATTTTGCTTTGTAGATTCGTTTAAACTACTGTCCCATAAAAATCACTGTTCCTTTCCAAATCCAGCATCCATCCCAATGGTGCTCAATGAGAAACCAGAAAGGACAACAGAGAAAGGCAGAGCCAATTTAGCTAGCTTTCGGTCTCAGCTCTGCTACTTACTAGCTGTACGCGTATTCTCTTGGGGAAGTAGGTTCACCTCTCTGCCTGAGTCCCATTCCTGCCAAATGAGATTAACATCACCTTCCTCAGAGGGGCCTTGGGAAGAGGAAAGGTGGTAGCATGTTTAAGTGTTAGCCATTGTCATTCATTTTTCTCCAGCTTTTATTATCAATTATGTCGAGGTTTATGATGGTGAGGTCCTGTACCAGGGTGGTATTTCACAAACACCACTCTGTGCTTCCTAAATGTTAAACGTTTTCTTCAGTTGACAAGCTCAGGCCTCAGAGGCTCAGCTGCCAAAGAAAGAACCGAAATAATTCACTCTCTGCATTCCTGACCTCTGGCAGATGATTCATAGTCTTCTTCCTGGGTAGAAAGGTTTTTTTTTTTTTAACCTGGAATATCAAGGATTCTGTTATTTCTCCATCAGTTCCGGAAGGGGTACTGCTTTGGCACAAAAGCATAACAGCTCCTAGCAGAATCTTCCAGACTCCAGACAAAGGCAAAAGCATCGTGCTACTTGTTGTAGACTGTATTTGACTAAAAGGCTCTTGTCTGGTTAACAGAAGTCTTCATGGAGAATTTGAAGGCTTACAAGTCCCAAACTAGCTCCCAAATTGATCATCCAGTCAGAAAAAAAAAATTTTTAACTCATTTTCTATCATAGTAAAATGGGGAGTTCATCGAGTTTCACAGAATGAAGCTCACAATATGCCCTAAAATCCTTCCAAACCTAATATTAGAAACTCCTAATTGGTTCTTCATTCTCTGATTCAGCTAACCATCAACTCTGACGTTGATTATATGAGCCTCTCTAACGATCACCAGTGATTTTAACTCAATTACGCACAAGTCATTACTATGGGTTTCTATAGGTAGCTACACCTTCGAGCTAGCAATTCATTAAAGCCAACAGCATCACTCTGAGACCAGCAAGCAAATATAATTCCTCAGGCTCAACTGGCCAAATCCAAACTCCTCAAAAACGCCCAGGGAGCTGGCTAATGCAGGAAGTCCTGCTGGGATTACCAACACAGCACAGATGCCAAGGCTTCACTGACATAAACAGGACTTGAGGCGTCCACACAGTCATGCACATGGAATCAAACAGATTCTGTGGAGCAGAATCTTGGCTTTGAATCTCCACGGCCCCAAGTTCTCCTGTGGAGGGCTCCAGGTTCAATGAGGGCCAAAAAGCAAAAAACCTTTCTTTGTCTGAACTTCATAGCCCCAGCTGAAGTCACTGCCTTCTGAAATGACACACTGAAGGAATACGGAGGGAATAGAAGGGCCTTACGAATGGGTAGGACAGCACATATCCCAATTAGAAAATAAACAAAGAACACAAACAGGTACTTGACAGAAGAAAGAATACAAATAAACCATTTGCATGAAAAAAATCATCAAATTCTTCCAGTTATCCAAAAAATTAAAATTGCATTTTGCCTTTAATACCACACAGAAGTAAAAAGAATCCCAACGTCAATGTTCACAAGGGTAAGAGGAAGTGGGCAGTCTCTTCTGAACTTATCACAGCTGCACTTTGACGTCTATTTGTAGTCATTTGGTATCTGCCTTCTCCAGGGCGCCCTGGGCTCCAGGAGGGCAGAAACTCCATTTCTCATGTGCCTCAGTGCCTAGAATTGTGCCTGACCCATAAATTCCTAACATTTGTTCAGTAAACAAATGAACACAGGCAAATGAATGAACAAGCAAATTACTAATAGGAATATAAATTGTTCCACTTTCTAAGAGAGCAATATCTAGCAAATATCTTAAAATGTCCTTACAATTAACCCAGTAACTCCATTCCTAAGAATTTACACCCTTTCAAAAGTTAAAGAATATGCAAATCAAGTTATTCAAAGTAGTGATAATTATGTTATATTGGTTAAGAAAATTACAGTACATCCATAACTGGAATACCAAATAAATACCATGTTTCCCCGAAAATAAGACCTAACCGGAAAATAAGCCCTAGCATGATTTTTCAGGATGACATCCCCTGAACATAAGCCTTAATGCGTCTTTTGGAGCAAAAATTAATATAAGACCCGGTCTTATTTTCCAGGAAACACGGTAAAATAAATAAATAAATAAAATACTGACATCAGAAAATATTAATAAATAGCAAGGGTTTTTTAATTGGGTGATAAGGAATGTGTATAATAATCATTTTAGTAAAGCATATGTGAGCATAATTTATATCACTGGTGATTAATTCAAGGTGCTAGAATGTGATTTTTTTTCTTTTGCTACTTTTCTGTTTCAGTTTTTCTACGGTACGCATTTATTGTTTCTGTTTTAGTTATAATCTCTTTGCTTCTCACACCAAAGCTTTCTGAAAGGGACCAATCTTACTGAGGCCTAGAAAACAATTTAAAAAAAAAATGGACTTAAAAATACGAAAATAATATAACTTGGATATTTCCATACCCCTATCATTTTGTAATATTTCACAAATGGTATCTTTTGAGGTTTTTGAAGCTATATGGATCGGCTAAATTTAATAATATTTTAATCGCCAAGAAAATGGGAGAAGCTTGTCCAACACAATCCTCCCCAACACCATGCTCCAAGGATTGTGCAAGTACAGGCTCCATGGGAATCTAAAGCGTTGGAATTGCAGTTACACACCCACCCTGAGAAGGTTCCAAATGGAAACCCAAAAGGTGGCAGCCATTCCGTCAACACAGTCTCCACCCCAGGTCAGGGCAGAAGAGGAAAAACGTGCTGATAACTCTGAGTTCTTCATTTGTCTCCAGCTTGTTTAGCGTCTCCTTTACACCATCACCCAACAACCATCACTGAGAAAGGCCTAACCTGCCACACACCGCGTGAATTCCACTCATGCTGCCACATGCTGCTGAGAGTTCTAGCCAGGAAGGGGGAATGGTCGCGGCACAGCGAGTTGGTAAAGGTACTCAGCACCTTGCCCAGGTACTCAGAACACTTTTAAATCCATGCAATGCCTAAAACACAGGGCATTTATGTTCTCTGAGGACACATATGCCTCAAATTTGTGATCAAATCAACAGGGGCCCCATGGAGACAAGTGAGACACAAACGCCATGTTGATCAACTCCAACAAGACTTTCTATGCAGAATGGTCAACGGGATCCCTTCTTCTGTGATGTGTAGGCCATACAGTGACCTCTGCCTCCCAATCAGACCCCTCAACATTCCAATTAAGCTCCTCATCAGCTCCCCCAAAGTTCTAGGTTACTGTCTCACCATGCACGACTAGCAAGATATCAGGATTTCTGGAAAACCATCCATATAACTGACTCTTACTTTTTGGTAGCTATCTTTCTAGTGGGACGAGGCACATAATACACAAACTTATGAAAGCTGTGTGAAGAAACATCACAAGGCTCGTTCCGATTTCCAGCAATACCCCAGAGCCCTGCAGTGGCGTCCAGCCAACCTCACCGCCAAGGCAGAGGCACGTGTCACACTGCAGATATTCTCAGGACAGCTTGCTTGAACTCCATCCACCAAGGAACCAAGTGCCCACTGGTCTTGGGTCCATTCATTTTCCCTGCTTGGTAAACCCCACAACATCCTACCATCACCATTTTCACTTTCCACCACCCATTAGTGAAATAAGTAGGTTAACAATTTTTCTAACTAGACCATCAGATTTTTCGATCAGTGCTTCAAACCTTTTTTATATGTGCCGTGATATGGAGAAAAGAACATCTATCTGTACAACACAAGGAAGGAAACACAGGGCCATTCCTGGCTAAGGGCCACTGACCTAGAGCTCTAGTAAGTGGCTCCGGGCCACAGGACAAGGAGATCTGTATTTCAGTGGACAGGTAACGTATTCGCAGTGGCACCCAAATTCAGGAGCTACCAAAACAACCAGATTCAACTTCTCCTTCTTGAAAAGTTTACTTAGAATAATACTGTTAACCACACAATAAAGCCAGAATTTCATCAAATGTTAATTTTTTCCCTCATCTGACAAAAATACCTATGAGGATTCCTACCTGTCATAAATAATTAACTCAGCTACGTAATCTTATATAAACTTCATTAGCAAGTCAATTAGGAAAAAGAAAGCTGTAAAAAAAAAAAAACGGCAATTTAGCATCACAGTGAAGATGCCCCTTTGGTCCGAGAAGACAGGGCTTGTAGATCCTTTTCACAACAGAAAACCCACCGTCTGCTGGGCGAAATGATACTAGGTTCCCACCGGTCTTCCCGGGCGACGTATACATGAGCCAGCCTAGAAAGCGTACAGATTCAAAGCTATGGATGGATCTACTGCATGCGGGGTAGTTTTGCTACAGTTTTGTGATATGAAAAATACATTTTTTATATGTATATAGTTTTTGACAGTTAGTATTACGCCATTTCACTTTTGCTAAAGACCTACATTAGTACCTGTTTTCACTAACTGAAAGAATTCCAGAGTGGATTTTCACTTTTATGAAAAAAGGTAAGAGAAAATCGCATTCAGTGTTTTGCAGGAAGCCATTATAGAGGCTGCCCACACCGAGCAGAGAGACTGGCCGCCAAGCTCCTCCTGGGAACTACCCTCAGCATCTCAGCATCAAGCGCCACAGCTTTGAACTGTGTCTGTGAGCATCTGCGCTTTTTCTCAATTTTGTGCATCTCTTAGCAAGATGTGTCCTAAGGTATCAGAAAAGCCTCAGAGAGCTCATAAGGGTGTTACGCTTAGCATAAAACTGGACATAATTAAGCACTTCGATTGTGGCGAACGAAATAAAGACGTTGAGTGTTCCCAGGCCCAAAAATCAACATTTGAATAAAAATTTTTCCATATAAAATAATGGTAATTGCTTCTTCCCTTTATAGCACCTCAGCTTATGTGAGGTGTCACGGAAATGCTCTAATTTCAGAGAGCAGTTTTCTCCCAGGTTCCTGGCCACCTTTGGTTTTCCTAAGTGATAGGAGTGTCTTTTGTTATTCATAACAAGCCCTTTTCAACTTAACCAGAGTTTATATTAATGAGGTGGGGGCGGAGGGGGACCTACAGAACTTCTGGATGGGGGTAGGTCTCCAGAAAAATCAATCAGGTGACCAATCAAGTGATTGGGCGGTTATAACTTTTAGTCCCATCCCCTCAACTCCATTGAGGGAAGAAGGGTGGGAGACTGAGTTCAATCACCATGGCCAATGATTTCATCAGTCCTGCCTGGGTCATGAACCCGCTAAAAACCCTAACCAGTGAGCCTGGGGGGCTTCCTGGTGGTGACCACATCAAAATCCTACGAGGCTGACACACCCAGAGAGAGCACGAAAGCTGTGCCCCAACTCTCTCCACACCTGGCCCTGTGCATCTTTTTCCATGTGGCTGTTCCTGAGTTGTATCTTTTAAAGTAAACTGGTAAATGTAAGTGTTTTCTGAGTTTTGTGAGCTGCTCTAGGAAATAACTGAACTTGGGGCGGGGGTGGGGTGGGGAGGGTGGTGAAGAACCCTGTAACTTGTAGTCAGCCAAGCAGAAGTGTGAGTAGCCTGGGAACCACATTTGCAGCTGGATCTGAAGTGGGGGCAGTTTTGTGGCGCTGAACCCTTTAACTTGTGAGATCTGATCTGATGGTAATTTCAGGTAGATAGTGTCAGAATTGAATTGAATTGTTGGACACCCAGTTGGTGTCAGGAAACACCCGAGTGTCGGTATTTGAAATACTGAAAAGTAAAGAATATTAAGATTTCCTAAAGGCAACAGAAATCAGTTTCAAGAAATAAATCTTCTATTTCCATTAATACTTGTAATTGATTATTTACACTATCCAAATCTATAAGCAAGCCTAAAAACAAGTGAAAAATACTCTAATTCAATTAGAAATACAATGAAAAGACATCTCTTACGGATATATTTTTCTCTATCATATATCAATAGTCAATGTATAAACAGATATAACATATTATCAAAGATTATCAAGCCAGAAGTCCTCAAATACCTGGCAGACTCTTGATTTCATGAAGGACTTCTTAGAGCAAAGAATGAACATACATGACCACAGTATGCTAGCTCTGGGAAATCAGAAACAGGGTCTTATTTACTTCTTTTCCTTTCTATTTGGCTCCACAATGGATCACAGTTAGCTTTTTATTCCGAGATGACTTCACTCCCTCACCCTACTGCCTAAGTAGCTTATCCTCTAAGCAAATAATTCACACCACCATATAACACTTTACCTGTAATAACCTGCTTTTCACCATATGCCCTTAGGAATCCAGAAAGGCAAAAGAAGGAATCAATTTTGTTGTTATATATAATTTTGCCCATATTTCAATTCAGTAAAATAATCTAGAAAGCTTTCATATAAACTTTTATCACTAAATGGCACCTTTAAATGACAATAAGGCTCAATTTTATTGACCATTTGTACTGATGGCTGAACAAAACCTGCACTCAAATAAATGTATGAGATATTTACGGCTGTGAAGCAGTGGAAGATAAGCATTGCTACAGTAGCTTGCACTACCTAAAACAGAAGGAAAGCTTTATTTCAAAGATGACTTCCCCAATTCTGAAACACCATCAATAGTTTAGCAATGATTTATTAACTGCAGAAGGACAAAAAAAAAACCACCACTATATAATTTTTAACTAGTCATCAAGAGCATACAATATTTATATAATAACCCTTCTTTTTTCAGGAACACACTCAACATTTGAACATACGCATTCTTCACATTCAGAACCTAAGTATTCATCTGGATGATTTCTGACCACTGTAAATTAGATACAGCACAGTGACTTAGTTCTTTATGTAATTGCACTTGACGTATTACAAGAACTCAAATAATTCTTGAATTAATGAATAATCCAAGATCAAGTTTTAGATTTAACACCTTTAAGACAAATACTTTTCACTCAAACATCTTAATTGTGGGTTTTATCTGTATTCCTTAATAGATCTAATTTGCCAAATCATTTTTTTTCTCAAGCAAAATATGTATAACTAGAACTTACGTAGGTTCTTTGAAAAAGTTAGCCAGAAGCTTACCTAGAGAAATAATCTTTACTCACTGAACCGCATAACACACAAGTTAGTCAGACATCTTCTGGTTTTAAAAAAGATATCTGGCATTTTTAACTGCCTTGAGTTACACAACAAGTAACAATGTTTCCTATACTCAATTTTTTCCATGTCAGTGCTGCATTACACTATAGATCTTTTTAAAGAAACTTTAAGTAATAATTTGCAATCCAAATTTTAATTCAAATATCACTGTGTTACTCCCAAAGCAAATAACAGAGGTGGAAAAAGAACAACATCTACACAAAGCTCGTATTGTGTCTGTGTAAGCAACAACTACTGCCCTGCTACACGGCTCTCACACACGGGAACAGCTTCTTTTCAGTCTCCACTGAATAATACCTCCCAATTTAAAAATCATTAAGATGTGAATAACACTTTCATTTCTTAGTGGACACAATTAAGTTACTATTTGTTGCCCATAAATATATTCTATAAATCGAGGTTTTTAAAGGTTAAAGTCGTATTAATCAAGAGGGTAAAATGCACTCAAAGAGGACCTGTTGTAGCCTATCTACTTCCTGAATATAGCCTACGTAAGAGTATCCTGACACATTTCTCTAATTTGTTATTTACGAATTGCGTAAGATCAAATCAATTTTAGAAGTCAGGAAGGAGAGACTTTAATAATTTAGTTATAAGATGGGTGACTGAATAGGAAAGGTGAAAAAGGAGAGTTGGGTAAGAAACTGCTACTACTGAAGGGTGAATAATGACACCTGTTGGACAAGATATACCAGCAACTCAAAAGGTAATTGGAACACAAGTTGTTCACCAGGTTTTTTAATACCCTGGATGAGAACTCTTATTTACTTCTACTCTCACGAAACTGCCTTTTGATGACTAATTCTGGCTCCCAAGTACTGGAAAGGTTAATGCCCTGAAGGACCTGAATATTCTAAGCATTGAATATAAATTAATAAACAAAGCTGGACTCCAGTTTAGGATTGATCTTAATTTGGCGGCACTGGTCTCACATACCCACTGCTTCTATAACTTCACCAAAAAATGTCAAGAATTATTATTTGACATTTAAAAGTTTAAAAGGCCGGATTAATGAATAGGTCAACTCACGTTCCAGGATACGAAGGATAAATGTCCACTTTTAATTCTCTCATAGTACAGAAAATCACAATAAATGTCTGTGTATATGTGTGTGCATATGTACACATACTTTTATATCCTTCAAACAGTGGTGCAGTTAAGTCAGAGATATGCTTAACTCTGTAATTGGCATTCAGTGATATGCCCCAAACACAAACTTTTTTTTTTTTTGGCTGACTACAGCTACTATTTGCAAAGCTCAACAATGTTTGGAAACACAAATTAACCAGTCCCTAATGAAGTAATTTAGACAAACATCATTGATGGTGGCCAAAACCATCAAGTGAAAGGCTCATGGGGAACTTGAGTCTATACAAATCACAGTAACAGCACCTAAACCCACACTGATCAGTCTTAACGCGCCTACAACCAGAAATCACACGCTTCCTGATGTGATGCAACAAGAAACACACAGCTCCACCTATGAAGTGTTCTTGCCAAAAATCTGAATCTCTACATGAAGCCTGTCTATCTAGCTACGGTACCAAGTAACATGAAATACGGGGCAAAGAGGAACATGTGAAACATTAATTACTAAGAGGATGTAGTCAGCCAAATCCAATGTGCAAAATGCTACAAAAGACATAACCCGATTTTTTTCAACAGATAAAGCGCAAGGAAAAAAATGAAAAGAAGAGGGAACTACTCCAGGTCTAGAGAAACTTAAGGCTTTTCAACCAAATGCAATGTGTGTGGACCTCGCTGAGATCTCAGCTTGAAACAATCAACTGTAAGTATGGCATTTGTAAGGCATTTGAAGAAATCTGAACATTTGAGTGGCTATCTGATAATACTGTGTTGTTTATTTAATGGCGTAATATGGTATTGAGGTTATGTAATTAAGAGTCCTTATCACTTAGAAGATAATGTGACTGACAGACCTGTGGATGAAATAATGACAATCAGAATCAGCTTCAAGATATTTCAGTAGAAATAGACGGAGGGAAGAGGAACAAATGAAAAAATTGGCTGTATGTTGATACCTGTTGATGTAATGGGTACATGGGGTTTATTATACTATTCCATTTGTGTGCATGTTTGAAAACTTCTATAACTAAAAGTTTTAAAAATCAGATAATTTGCTGTCTTCCACCCCTAAGTAAAAGAAAGTGGGCAGGACAACTCATTGTTAGGAGTCTCTATACACAAATCCGTCCTTGGGTGTGCATGGCGATGCCCCCTTGTCCACTGACTCCCAAGTTTCCTGACCTACCCATCTTGGTCAGCTGTTCTCCAGACACAGAAGACTCTCACTTGAGAATCCCACAGCAATTCATTTGCTGCATCCATCTAGGCCAGAATAATTCTGAGTTCTGTACTGAACATTCTTCCCCAGTACAAGGACCCCTAAGTCCCTAGCTTCAGAGCCACAGGAAAGAATCTTTCCACTTACTGTTGTGTCAGGCTTATTAGTAACATTATGAAACTCTGTGGGGCCAGAAAGTCAGAAATGATACAAACGGTAAGTCCAGACCTCCTGACCACTTGCGATTAAAGACCCCTCAAAAGCCGTTTGGTGTGGAAACCATTCCTTTGAGCACCCACTGCTTTCTTTCAAGAATCCATAAAACACTGGTTGATAGCATGTAACCTGTGACCAGACCAAGGTCCCACAGTGGTGTTACCCAGTAACTGTATGACTCTGGAAATTTTACTTTATCTTTCTGTGCTGCAGTTTCCTCATCTCTAATAATTATTATACCTACTTCATAAGGTTGTTGTAAGAATTAAAGGAGTTAATATAAAGGGCTTCGAACAAGGTTTGGCACACAGTATGTAAGAGTTATCTATTATTATATCTACCACACGGTCTGTCTCAACATGTTCAATCACTCAAACATAAGCTTCTACAGCACGGACTCTAGATTTAATTCATCTTTAAAGACCTCGGTGCCTCTTACCACATAGGTATACCTGTATTTGTTAAATATTACATTTGTGTCTCTGTGTAATGTTATAAAAGGTTTTCTAAAGAGGAGTGAATATGCTTATATACACTTTTAATTCCGATTAAGGCTCATTTAATTCTACCTAATGATGTGATGAACACCAACATGGAAGCTGCAAGTTTTTTTTAGAACATCTTTTCATCTGGACACTTGGGCCTGGGTTTTGAAAGCATTCATAAAATCATGCAGTGAGAATTCAATTATTTGCTATACCTTGTTTGAAAACCATCACCCTAAATTTTTAAGCTAACTTGAAAACCACTTTGATTAACTTGAGATTTAGTTGGGAAGTCTCTGAAAACTTTCCATATCATTTCTGCCCTTTATCTGTTCAACTACAAAAGTTTTGTCAACTATCCCTTCGTTGTTCATAGTAAAGTTCAACTGACAGCTGAAGAGAAACTTTCTGCAATGTGGGCAAATCACTAATTTTTTTTTGTTCAAATATATCACACATTAAGTTTCTCCAAATGATTTTTAAGGTGCAATAACTGTTCGAAATGAAAACTTTCTTCTTGTAGCATTAAAACCCATTTTTCAGGAGAAATTAATGTTTCCACCAGTTCTACGTTCAAAGATAAGTAGGGAACGTTCCCCCAGGAATGGTACCGTATAGAAAGGGACAAAATGAACCTTGACTCTTCCTACACCACTAACTACTACAGACCTTGGGTTTTCATGAGTATAGAGGCTGTTTCCAAGCGGATCGACTATCCACTGGCAATTTACCATGGTCCACAAAGACAGTGATGAATATACTGGACACTAGTTGGGCTTATGGCTTATGGTAAATACCACAGAAGTCTCGTTTTCAACTAACTTCAGCATCTACATAAATTTAAATAAACTTTGTTAAACTCCAATAGTAGCAAATGCGGTCTTTCTGTTTCTTAGGGCTGCTGAAAAACTTAGCTGAGTTTTAAAAATTCCAAATGATAAAATGTTAGTCATTGGGTATAGACTTTTGCCACATAAAATGGCAAACTGGAAATTTAATCAGCTGAATTTTCTAAGCTCTTAGTTCTAAATGTAGACCGGCTTGGCCCTCCCTCCACTCCTTACTTCCCCCAGTTTTCTCTTATACTCCCCCTCCAAAAAAGTTAAATACTCTCTTGAGCAAAACATCACCTTTTATAGACATTTCTTATCATGTCAAAAAACATATTAATGACATCCTCAAATTTCTAGAAAGACTCATAAAACATTATCACTCCTCTTTATTGTTTCCAACTTAAAAACAATTAGAAATACTTAATTTAAAAGAATAGCTTCACAATGAAATGAGACTGTCACTAGGATACCTCCACTTTTTCTCCAAATACTCTGATGTACAGTGTGACCAAAAACAATCACTACCTGTAACCCGATTTCCATCGGTGACTCCCAGGATAAGTTACCTCGGGAGCATATAATTTTCTAAATAAACATCCCATTGCTATGCAAACATTCCCAAGGAAAACAGCTTTTAAAAGCCACTAGGTTTTTAAAGCTACCAAAAGTGTAAAAGTAAACGCTTACATAGACTCAGCACTACCAAAACTTGTCTTGAGCACTCAAACCTCTACAGCCATGGGCTAAAAATACCTGAAGTACAGGAGGGAAACAGTCTAAAAGAGCCCTCGTGTGAAAACGAAATATTAACAGAGTATTTTCCAAACTGCTAACTACTCTCACATTGATTAGCACAGGACTCTGTTGGGCATTTTCTGAAGAAAATCCCTATTCACCTGGATCCTTAATGGATCATAATTCCCACGCAGATAAAAAAAAATCAGAATGGTGATACACTAAGGTAAATTGGACACTTATAAAAGGATTTCTCTAAAACTGTGTTTCTAGGCAAATCTACTACCCCCTTCAAAAAGATTGATTTTATAAAGCAAGGCAAATCATATACTAAAAAATAGTGTTTACATGTTAGCTCATTAGAGCCGCTGAGGCATGACTGATAATTCAAACTTGGTCATAAATCACATAAACATCTTTACAAGTACAAATTATTTTGAAATGATAAATGATGAACTTATCAACCTTCTAAATGTAGGAGCTCTACATTGTAAAGAATATTTTTCCCTTAAGTTGTCTGACATTCAGACTTCAGAAAAATTCAATGATCCAACAGTGTTAAAAGAAACATTGCTATTTTAAATAATAACTTTATTTATTACATATTATCTTAAATATATTATCTTAAACATATATATTTAGAAAACAAAGAGCAAATAAATGCACAAACTATAATTGATTAAAAAAAAACATAAAGTGCAAAGTGGATTTTTATTGAATTTCTATAAAAATCTGGTACCAAAATCAAATATGTACACTATTTGCTTGTGTGTGTATATACTTATACACACATCTCCAATAAAACTCCACTAACTTATAACAGGCAATTGTGATAAACTGATTGGAATAGTGATGTAGTAATATAAAAAAACAAAAACTAGGTGAAAGTCAAACAATGGAAAAAAATTAATCCTTCAGAGCTTCCATTAGTCATCAGAATTATCTTACAATCCATCTTTTCGATTTGTGGTGGAGAATTAAGCATTTGAAGCAGCAGTAACTCAAACTTATTACTTTTAACAATCTCTAATTTTACATTCTTTTGCCCCATCCCCTCCTATGACTATTGTATGGTATATAATTATTTTTAGTGAATTAATTGTAAGTTTTTCTGATAATTCTGAAAAACTCTTAGAACTGGAGATTCTGACACTAGAATATGCCCTAACAGGTGAGCAAATACCGCTTTGATGATTTGAAGTCCTCCATTTTTAAAGAAATGAGTGCCCACTTTCAACATAAAGTTAATGTCTATATTCCAGAGCAAACTGGAAGATTGATTGTCTGCAAATATTACAAAATTGCACTTTTCATTTTTAAGTCATGCCAATCACAGGACCAGCTTTGGAAAAAGGTGCTGAAAACTTATCCTAAAATGCAGGTACCAACAGCACAAAAATCAATGCTGTCAACTTACAGCACCTCCAACACCCCAGCTCCAAGCCTCCCTCGTGTGTGCTCCCTTTCCTAGAATCTTCACTGAAGTCCCAGGCAGCACACACAGCTCAGACCCATTACTGGATCTCCGAGCCATGGTCTGCAATCAGGAAAGCAGCTACCCTGAGACCCCTCCTGCTCGGTCTCTCATGACAGAACAGCAGGAGCAAAGGTGCCCAGTACACATCTGCTCTGCACCGCCTCACCCTGGGCTACGCTGCTAGTGGTAGTGGAACATGTACAGTCAACACAAGATCAGCTCAAGGTCACTGCACTAACAGCCCGCTAAGGGGAGGGACCGATTCTATTCATTTCTGTACCAATAATCTCCCTCGCTTTATGATACCGAGGTATCTAATACATGTTAAGTGAATGCATGTATTAAACTGTGTTGAATCTGAAAAGTGGGAAATGAAGAGGGGGACCTCCCAGAGAGGGAGAAATAAAAAGAAAGATGTGAGAAAGCATCACAGTGTGATGAGGCAGTGAAGGCAACCCAAAGAAAGCCTCCAAATGAGAATATACGTGCTTCCTTGTAGATTCTTCCACGTGTATTAAAATAGGCAATGCTGCAAACTTATTTCTATAACAATGGGAAAAGGACAGGACCATTTAGACAATCTAAAGGTATTTTTATTTTACCTACAAAGCTATTTATAGATACTGCATACACATTTTAAACTTAATAAAATCAATGTTTCTCTTGTTTTACGTCCACAATAGGACTAAGTTAGAAAAAATGGCAACAATGTGAATGCAAAACATCAGCATTTTTCTTTAGATGTTATGTCTATAAGAACTAAAAATTATATTAAACGGATACTTTACACTAAAATGTGAATGAAAGCTAAAAACTGTCACAGTAAATGTGTGAAAAGAGCATAGAAGTTGTAACATCGTTACATATATATATATATGTATGTTCACTATAGGAAGAAAATACCGTTCCTGTTTTTAATGTAAAGTAAGAGAAGGATGATAATATGGGTCAATTAAAGTTTTATCCTAGGGTCTAGGTACCCTACTCTATTACTTATTATATGTTTGTATCATGGGTAAACCATTCAAGAAATAAATCTTTGTTAACTACCTGTCAAAGGAAATCACAGTACTCAATCAATGGAAATTAAGCGTTTATTTCCATCATAAAATTTAAAAACAGAAATGTTTTTCTCCAGATTAAACTTTGTTTCCTCTGAACTCTCTTAAGAACGATACATATCAGGGGATCTAAAACATACAACATGGTGACTAAAGTTAACAATACTGTATTATATACTTGAAAGTTGCTTAGAGAGTAAATCGTAAATGTTCTCAAAAAAGAAATATTAACTATGTGAGGTGATAGAAGCGTTAACTAACCCTACTGTGGTAATCATTTTGCAATATATTAGTGTATCAAATCATCACACTGTACACATTAAACTTACACAGTGTTATAGGTCAATTATATTTCAATATAAGTGGGGGGAGAAGAGTGACATATAGAGAAAAGTGGTCATCATTCTTCCTCTCTAAGAATGAATACGCAGAAAATGAAACTAGTTACATTTATTTTACTTTGGGACGTTTTTATATTAACTGGAGAATAGTCTCTCTGAGTTGGGATTTTTTAAAACTGCATTTTTCATACAAATGATATTTAATACAAATGATATTTAAGCTTTAAATGCATTTGTTTTAGTTCTATAAATTTTACTTTTTATAGAAAACATATTCTGTATTCTATGAAGACTCCTGTCCTAATATAAAACATTCGGGGGAGGGGAGATGCAGGAGGAAGAAACAAGCTTTGTTTTAAAGAAAAATAATAAAATGCATTAAATATATGGTTTAAAACAAATCAGTTTTAAAGCACTAGATCTTTGATAGTTATTTATTGTTTGCATTACAATCTTAAAAGTGAACTTTCCTCAACTTGTGACTTAAATTATGGTTAAGTTCAAATACCTACATACATCTTTCGTAACTATATACACAGGTATACCTAGCAATATCTTTCTATACCCTGTATACATCTTTCTAAAACTACTATATTTTTCAACATCTATATACATCTGAATATAATATATGTATATGTATATATATGTATATATCTTTCGATACCTGTATGCATTTGAATACCTATATATAATGTCTTTATCCTAGTTCAATTTCAAATGGAAAACATGAAAAATTTATAATCAACAATATAACGAATTTTTTTTTCTTTTTGTATGTGGAAAAAGAATGAAAAATGGAAGCTCTTTTAATGTAAAATTGCCATGGTTGGTTAGTTGAAACAATAGTAGACACATTCCCAATACCAAGATGGATATGAAAAAAAAAATAAGTAGCATAGTATCATAAAATGTGTAGCTTACTTTGTGCCTTTTCACAGAAGTTTATCTGAAAGCCTAAAGTAAAAGAGATAAGTTCCAGTTCATTTACTGTAAATCAAACAAACTAAAATTAGAACATGACATTGCATTTTTATATTACATTTTGAATCAAACAAATTTAAGAACAGTTCAAATCACATAACCCCCACCATCACAGAGATAACTGTAACACATGGGCTTTCTTTAAAAATTCAGCTTTTTCTAATATAGATGTACTTTAGTATGGAACCGAAATCAAGTTTAAATTATAAGAGTTATACAGTCTTTATCTTTATTTTTCACATCTATTCAATAAAAAGAACAGCTATTAGCCCTTGGAAATTAAGAGTAACTTTAAAGATATATTTGTCTATTCTTTCAATCTACAAATTCAAAACATATTTCCAGTTATTTTATTAACTCAAATTAGTGACTTAGAAATATTCTTAATTACTACCTATGATTCAAAACTTTTAGTAGCTCCTAAATTGTGAAACCTAAACACATACAGCAACATTTTCTAGTCTATTTATTAGCTAACTTCCAATGATAAGACAATGAACTACTGAAGAGGTGCTGAAATTCTTCTAAAGTAGGCCTGAAAAAGAAAAAAGAAGACCACGTCCCTAGGAATGATAAGACAGAGTAGGACTTCAGTTATAGGAAGAAAACCTGTGAATTCTCTTTAGAAACATGAACATTTTCCAAATCCAATTGAATCTGGTTATACCTTATGCATAGAGTGTATACAGGTATAAGTTTTTAGAAAATGTACCCAGTAAAATAAGCTGTGTAAAACAATAGCCTTCTCAAAATATTCTTTCACCCCCTTAGTTCATTGTGTGAATAGCTGGTTTTCTCAGTGGTCTACCTATGCCTGTGTTTATTACTGCTTTGGGAAACAAAATGGGGAAAATAAATTTAGAATGAGTATCACTTAAACTTGTACTTACACAAATTCAATCAAAACTTGTAAGAAAAAGAACCAGGACTAGAAAAAGAATATGTTTAAGCAGTCTTCCCCATACTTCCCCAGTCTTCCCCAACTGGGGAGTAGTCCCCCCCAGTTATCAAAATGCCTAGGATTCTAAGAAGACAAAGAATCACCTATAATGTAGAAAACCGAAAAATGCTAATGTGGCTACTTTGACACGAAGGTGCCTTCGTGCACCGAGCACCGACGTAACCCACTGCTTACCACTTAATGCCACAAGCGGCAGTGGAGGAGGAGTAGGAATGCAGACTTCATGGAGCAGAAGTACTGGGGGCAAACCTGGAGGCAGGGCACGGACACTCGTCCCTCTACCACTGAAGCTCAGTATATGCCCCATCAAGTGTGCAGCAGAAAGACCGCGCAAAGGAAAACCTCGGAGATCCCGGGGTCTTATAAGCAACCATCTCCTCCCAGGCAAAATGAGCCGAGCAAAGTCAGGAGGAAAGGGAACGGCTCTCTGGAAGCACCGATGGGACAGAGAGCACGGCGGAGTCTGAGCCACAGTTCAGAAGCCAGTCTCCCATGCTCTCCCACTGGAAGAGGGGAGGAAAAATCCACCTGTACCACCATGGAGAGGAAGCTGATTAAATACTGAAACAACTTTAAGGCAATAGTTACTCTTCTCTGTTTAGCTTTAAATACAGACAATGGTTGCTACTAGGTAGCAAGAATAAAAGGTGAGAGAAGAGGTGAACAAAATAGCAATATGAACAGAGAAAGGAACAAGAAAAATAAATATGAAAGGTATGAAACAATGAGTTGCATCTCTATATATGGTTGTATAAAAAAACAAGTTACAGGATAAAGCATAATAAATCAAAAAATTGTTCAAAGGTATATGTAATGTACCAATTACTGCTCTAATACTTAGAAGTTAAGCCCACTTTTTTAAGCACTTAAAAATTCTCAAAACTTGAAGTTCTGTCAGTACAGAATTAATGCAAGTAGCTAAAAAGAGAAGGGGTGAAACTCTGAAAGCACAACTACAGACTTGCTCTTTTTACCTAATTATGGATGAAGAGACCAGGTGAATGGATTCTAAGCCTTGTATATCAACATCCATCTCTGCATCATTTCTCACTCAGAAAAGACTTGCTGACTGCTACCTGACTCAGAGTCCACTGGGCAAGTGAGGGCTAAACTAACTGGAACTGAATGGCTCATCTTTTCCTTGGAATTCCATTTAATCTTATCAATTAAATCAGATAAAAAGCTAGTTAGCTAAATTGTTCCAGACCTCTAAAAGACTATATATACTGTATATATGTATATATACGACTAGAGAGATCATATATATATGTAGCTATATAGATACATATATAGATATATATAGATATATATATATATCCAGATATCTATATATCTAAATAGATAGATACATAGATACATAGATAGATAGATAGATAATCTGGAAAAGAACCTGCAATGGTCAGAAAATTGGTGCTTATAGTACCGATTTAGGGAGGTACAGGCAGCTTCCCTAGCTTATACTCAAGGGCAGGGGTGGGGGAGGGAGCCCAGGGGACCACCAGCACTCTTGTACAAGAGAAAGATGGTGGGAAAACAATGGTGAGGAAAATTTCCAGTATCTTCAACTTTATGAAAAGCCAGTGCATGGCGATGCTATAATTAATCCATTAATATCCACTCAAATATGTTCAATTCTTGAGATCTGCCTGGTTTCAAAAGTTCCGTCTAAATGGGGTGTTTTCCTCATGTTATGTAAGGCCTGCATCTCCCAGAATTCTAGGCTCAGTTGACTCCGCTGCTAATAACCAGGTTATCTGTTAAATCTTAGGTGCGGCACTCTTTTATCCTGGTGAGTTATGCGTACCCTGGGCCTTAACTTTACATGACCCTCCCCTTCAAATTTGAGTCTTTCTCATTTTATCTGGCCCCAGGCAAGTGTTTTTCATTAAAGCTTAGACCCCTAAGAATAAATATCAAGATGTATTAGACAGAGTGCCAGTAAGCCTACAAAAGCAAGCAAGCTATGCGGGGCATTTCACCCTCCCTCCTTTTGCTCACTAGGCCTCTCCCACCCTCTTTCCCACATTTCCCCCTCATTCTTACCCTCTTACCTCAAGCTTGAGAGCCCTTAACTGGCCATAACTTAAAACCTACAATTGACTATATTTACCAAATGAAGTGAGCATGTCCACATTAGTTTAAAAGGCTGTTTAGGATGTGTGTGAGTGTATGTAAAAATAAGAGTAAACAGTATTTGACAAAGCAAAAAAACGAAATGAACAATGCCAGGAGACCAGGGTTCCAGTTCAAGTGTGAAACTGAAGTCATTTCACTTGAGCCCGTTTCCTCATTTGTATATAAAATTAAGAACAGTATCTGCTAATCTAATCTTAGAATTTGAAAACAGTGTGTTTACACCTAATTTTGCTTGTGTAATGACCCCCATGCGGTGTGGCAGTTACCTCTCTCCCCTTTCTCCGGGTTGCTGTTATAACCCAGGGAGGGAGCAGGGGCACGAGTGGTTTCCCCCTTCTCAGTGGTTCCTCATGGTTCCCTGGACATCTTGATATTGTACCGCTGCAAACGTGTTGTGAGTTACAGTCTGAACCCACACTAATGTAAAGAAAATCAGAGCTGCCTCACCAGGTCACGCCCATAGACCAAGCCACCAAGACTCCCTTCTGAGAAAAACACCAAGACTCTAGTTGTTTGCAGCCTTAAAGCTTCAACCTCAGAATGCTGGCATGTGTCTAAACTGCAAAATTACTCATAATACATCATTATGTTCTAACACCTAAGAATTTATCTAAGCTTGTCCAAAACGTCTATTTTCGTAGTATTTAGAGTCCCACAAGATGTATTTCCTGCTGTTATTTCATTTAGCTTTCCTTCCTTCACCATTCTCAAACTTAAAAGGGAATCACCTTAATTTAGTAATTTCGGGTTGTCGGCATCATGAACAATTTATTAATACTAATCAAATCCTTTCCACACTTTTTTTAAAATTCAGGATCTTGTCAGTTCCCATACGTTAGTTCTTTTTCTAAGTTATGTAACTTAACGCTGTACCGTCATCTCCAGCCTGTTCACTGAAGCCTAGCACACCCAGGGAGAGCAACTTATTAACTATGTGACTGGGCAAGTCTCTAACCTCTATCAAGCCTCAATTTTCTCATCTGTAAAACAGAATAATAATACACCAGTGCTTTGTGATGATTAAATAAGGCAATACATCTAAAAGGTACAACAGAGCCTGGAATAAAGCAGGTTATCATCATCACAGGTCTCTCCCTCAGGTGAGCAACGATTGTGGTACCTTCCCTGCCAGATCAGCTTAACGTACAGAAAACCAGGCCCTCTCCTTCCATTCCCAATCACCTCAGGAGAGTAACAAGTGAACTCCAGGCAGCATAGGGATCTCCACCCGACTCTCTACATTTCTGCTACAGCCCTTCCTAGACACAGCCTGGTGTCCTGAGAACTCTAACAACTCCAAAAATATGGATACTTCCCTCCCTTCCCCCATCCGACCTCCCCCTACAGGAGCCTAACCCAGATCTCAGGGATACTGGCAAACATATCAGGGGAACCACTTAATGTCTCTTATTTTTAGCAAATGCAGGCAATGCATAGACACAGGCATGTCAAATACATAGCAGAGCTGTATCTGGCAACACTCGTCTCCCTCTTTTTAACATTTTGCTTGCACGATTTTAGGTAAGATGCAACACAGCGTAAACGAGCTGCTGGGGTGTCCATGCCATCTTTCCCTGTGGTGCAGAATGACATGATGTTCTTCAGGAATCAAGCTGTGTAAGATGTGATTGCTATCGTCTTTCAAAAGGTCCATCTTGAGTCGTGTTAACGACTGGCAATGCTCCCTCTCACTGTGTCAGGCCAATCTTCTCCCTCCTCGCGCTTGAATCCTTTCTGTAAGTGCACATTAATTCCTGACCCTGCCAAGAGTGTAAAGAAACACAGGAAGACTTTCTGGAGTCGGGGGAAGGTCTGGAGCCAGAGCTTTCTGGCTAGAAGGTAACCCATGCCCATTAGCAGGGACAGTAATTTGCCCAGATGGCAGATTTAGCCAGGATGACAAATTATGTTACTCTTATGCTAAATGGGTTCCTTTTATATATTATGGATAGTGTTCAAAGAGTTCTAGTACCGTTCATATCTACAGTGGCTTCTTGGGCCAAGCCCTGATTAAAGTTTTCTACTTACTTGTAAATTCCCAATCAAAAGGTCTCCAAATTCAAAATGCCACTGCAAACCCTCCAGCAAGGTGAGCACTCTATTTCATACAACTGCATCAAGAAGCAAAAGGTCTCCAAATTCCACCCAAATGTGGCTGGAGGCTTAAACCTTCCACCCTCTGACTGAAACCTAAAATAATCTCTCCCTTCTATTCCTGAATCTGCATTACTTCTGGCAAAGATTCTTCTCTCAGACCTGCGTGGCTGAAATGACTTACAGACAGCTCAGAGAACCATGTGAGCCTGTGTGCTAGAGAAGTAAGAAGAGCAAAGGCCACCAGTCACACAGGTGGATTAAAACCCACCTCTACTAGCACAAATTACTTAATTTAAACATCAGTTCCCTCATCTATAAAAGGGGACTCTGCCCAGCTACCCTTAAAGGATGCATCTGAGCGTCAAATTAGGTAAGATACAGAACAAGAACCGGTGCCTATTAGCTTCCCTTTTTAAGTCTGAATTAAAGTTTCTCAGGTTGTTTCATTTGCACCATCGCTGTCTCCTAGAGATGGGAGACTGCAAAGGAGATGGAACTGGACTATGTATGATAGAACTGACTATGATCTCCAGACCCCTAAAAGGAAACCTCTATGGGCCCAAATCAATCCAGCTTCTCAAATTAGGTAAAAGAAATAGGATGAAAAAGAGAACTTTATGAAAAAAGAAAACATGACTCAAAATACAGACTTAACTTATATTGCACCTTAAACAAGTTCAGCACACATTCACTGTGACAAGGTACATTAAAGCAAACGTGATAAAATAACTATCCTAAAAGCAATATATTGTTCTACTTTTTAAATTTTAATACTAGAGTTGTTCTCATTTTTAAGCAAACATAAAGAAATGCAATATGTGTTTTCAGGAGGGACTAATTTTCTGAGCTGGATTTTTATCAGGTTATATCAACTAAATGATAAAATAAATAAATAAATAAATAAATAAATAAATAAATAAATAAATAAAAAAAATGCAACACACTGGGAAAGGCAAGCAATTCTAGGACTTGGAACTACGTACACAGAATGTCCACACAATTCAGTTCTTTAAAATTAGGGTACAGGTACCCTGCTATGGTTCTCAAAACCACAGACTAAATGGTAAATAGTCCAATACAATCACAAATATTATATACTCAAATATAAGAAAAAAGTATACTGATTTTAAATCTTTCTTCACATTTTAACAGATATGCTTCATTACACTTGAAGGTTTTGTGTGAGTTTTAAAAAGTAGAATCAAACTATCATCTTTTTACTTAAATTGATACTTATAAAATGTTCAGCTGGGGATAAACAGGTAAAGATCTGGACTAGTCCATAAGTTTCTGTTAAACATCTATACCTGAGACCTAAGAAGAAAAAAAGAATACCTGTTTAAGAAGAAAAAAAAGAATACCTGTCTAGCACAGCACAGTAAGAGAGCCAGAGGTACCAACAACATGTCCTATGTTTCCTGTGACAAGTACTTTACAAATGCCTCCATGTTCTTCAGAATCTGCTATAGATTCTAACCATTCTAACCATTCTTTCTTTTTTAATTTTTAAAAAACTGACATGTCTTAGTTACCTGAATAAAGTTTAAGGGAACATTTTACTTTTCCCTGCTTTATCTTCTATAACAAATTTAACATCTTGTGTTTATGAGATCTTTTAAATCTAGTCCATTTTAAGTGACTAGTAACAAGTAACTCAGGTAACCATGTCTAACAACAATTCTTATATCCTTATAGGTATCTTACAATTTTCAAAGCACTTTCACATGCAATAATCTAATAATGTGATTCTCATGATAGCCCTGTAAGGAAGGTATTATCCCTATTTTAACAGACGAAATACTTAAAACAGTTCAGAAAAGGTGGGTAATTTCCCCAAGGTCACAGAGCTTGTACGTGGCAGAACAGTTACATGAAACCAGGCAGAATAAAGATTCATCAAGCATATTCTGAAAGGAAATGCTCAAATGAAAAATGTATATCAACAGGTTAGAGAGAAGGGTAGGACCCATTTATAATGCAGCTAAAGAAACTGTGAGTGGATCATGAGGGGTTAGAGACTCATCTCCTAATAATGAAAGAGGCCATTAATGAGACCATTACAAATAGCAGTATTGTTGCTATTAACAATGATGGTGGCTAACATGTGTCGTATCCTTTATTACATGCCAGGCCCATGCTTTGCATGCATTCTCAAAGTACCTGTGAGGTAAGGATTATTCCTACTTTGCAATTGAGAAACTGAGGCTTGGAAAGGTTAAATATCTTGCCCAAGGTCACAACAATCTTAAGTCCCGACGAGGGGATTCAAATCCAGGACTCCAGAGCTCTGGCTCTTAAATAAAGCACTATGACATTAAGAAAACAATATTGCCCAACCTGGACCCCTCTTGAACTACAAATGTCAGGAGTGGTCCAGGCCGGGAAATACTGAAAAGGTGTGCAGGGTTACCCAGTGGCCCTCACCCACCCGGTGCCTATCACACAGAAGGACCCCCGATGTCTGTTACGTGAAATGTCTTCCATATGTCCCACAACTGAATCCTGCAGTTTGAAAGAACGTAGTCATTAACTCCCAGAAAGGCCGTGTTTGGGGTGGTTAAGTAGAAGCAGATTGTGGGGAAGGGGTGGAAATACACCAAACATCTTTTAAGGCCATCTCTGTGAAGTCTGACCTAAAGCCAAAGATCTTTGGTAGATGAAGTATTGGAAGTTAAGCTCTAACATTACAAAACAAACTAAAAAGAGAAATTCTAAATTGCTGCTTAAGCTCATGCTTTATAACCTGAACTGTGCTGGACAACATCCTGAGAATTTCAAGCACTTCTCTTCATTCTTAGTAATCGAAAGTTCCTAGAATACTCCAAGCTCTTTCCCACTTCAGAACCTACACACACTGTTCCCTCAGCCTAGAACTCTCTTCATTAGCATAAGACAGTCATCTTTCCTGGCAGGTCTTCAGTGACCATCTATCTCATCAAAGCAAATTGCCCTCTTCCTTATTATCATCTATCACAAAACCCAGCTCGTTACCTTCCTAACACTTTTCTCAATTAGTAATTTTTCTTATTTACCTGCATATTGTCCTCCCTCCCCCATCCTACCAGGAGGGTAAGCTCCACCAGGGATGAGACAGTCCGAGTCACTCTTTTCTACATACCCAGCACTAGAGTACTACCGTGTTTCCCCGAAAATAAGACCTAGCCAGACCATCAGCTCTAATGCGTCTTTTGGAGCAAAATTAATATAAGACTCGGTATTATTCTACTATAATATAAGACCGGGTCTTATATTAATTTTTGTTCCAAAAGACGCATTAGAGCTGATGGTCCGGCTAGGTCTTATTTTCAGGGAAACACGGTACACCTGGCACTAGTCAAATGCTCAATAAATATTTTGTTAACAAAAAAATGAATGTATACAGTTTTTTCACATTATCAACCTCCTTACCCCTCCAAAAGAATACCAACCCCAAAAAAGATTTTTGCATTTTTTTTGAGTCACCCATTTTGGATAACCAATACAATCCTAAATTTTCATTTTGCTGTTTCATTTCCCCACTTACCACCAACTAGATTGTAAAGCTGTAAGATCAGAAAACCCATCTTGTACTTCAACTGTATATTGCGCTGTGCAACACAGTGGCATCCGATAACTAATTCAATTCGAATTAATGACCAAAGGCCTGCACAGAAAGTGTCCTCTGAGCTCTGACATCATCCTGTCTATACATCTATCACCATTTTTTACGTACATTAAAATTTCTCATGGGGTGGCTGACAGGGTTATACAGATGAATATAAATCCTATCTTTGCTTCCTGAATCACACACACTCTCGTAAACATGAAATAGTCAATAAATGTTTAACCTAACTCGACACACAGTAAAGACACCAGAAGCTCTTTAGGAAGATTTTAATCAACGAGTAACCACGGTCACACTGATCACCAACTGATCCTGGTGATAATCTAACAGAAGCAGTTCGCTAAAGTTGTCAAGAGATTTCTGAGATTCCCTTTTAAAAAAGGAATCTGCTACTCGAAATTCCCCAATAAACTTAAGGAAATGGTCCCTAATGGGCGGGGGCCTGGTATTTTCACAACACCCCCTGTCAAGCACCGCACAGAGCTAACAAGCATTTCCAGTGGGAAAAGCCATTAATTAGGAGAGCTGCCTCAGATGTCCAGACACTAGACAGTGCCACCTTGACCCCTGCCTTTCCATTTCCTGTATCTCTCCATTTAAACCACTCTATACATTTATCTATTTATGTTTCTGCATGCATCGCTAACACAGAAACCCTGGCCCGGAACAAACGGCCTCTCAGACCAATGGCTGTGTACCTTACAGGTGGCACAGGCCTGAGCAAGCCCCCGCCCCTCCCAGCGCACAGAAACCCCGCAGAAGTTTGGACACAGACGGTCCAGCAGAACCGCGGAGCCCAGAGGTCAACTCGGTGGTCCGGCTGCAGCTGTGCCCTAAAGGGAACCAAGATGGCCCTGAGCGGGGCCCCACGGCGGCGGCGGCGGGGCGCCGAGCAAGGGCGCAGGGCCGAGGGGCGCCGGGCCGGGACGCCGCCGCCGCCGCCGCCTACCTGAGCGGCGCGGGGACGGGGAGCCAGGCCCTGCGGCGCCTCCCGCCCCGCCGCAGCCTGGGCCGGCGCGTCCCGGCAAACGCGGGCGGGGCGCGCGCCAGGTAAGCGGCGGCGGCGACTGGGGTGGCCGCGGGGGCGGTCCTGGGCCAGGTGGGCCCCGCGGATCGGCGGGGCAGCCAGGCAGGGCCCAGGAGCCCAGCGCAGGCGGAGGCCGCGGCCGGGGCCTGCGCGGGCCGGAGCCCGGATCCAGGCCGAGCCCGAGGCGGCCGGCATGGGGCGAGAAGCCGCGAAGGAGGGAGGCAGGCGCGGGCGGCTCCGGTGGCTTCCTCAGCCGGGTCCGGGGGCGTCCGCGGCCGCAGGGACAGGCCGCGACGACGCCGACGGCCGCGCCAGGGAGCCGGGGTCTCAGCGCTGCTGCGTTCCTTACCCTGCATGCTGCTGACGGCCGGGTGGCCCGGCGCCGGGGACCCTATGGGGCCCGGGGTGCCGCTGCCGCTGCCACCCCCAGAGCCGCCGCCGCCGCTCGGGCTCGGAGCCGCCATTGTTGGGAGTGAGGAGCCGAGCGGCGCCGCGGCGGCTGCAATGCAGCAAGCTCGGCCTCTCGCTCGGCCAAGGGGCGCGGCCTCCGCCCGTCTTGGGCCCGCCCCCGGCACGCCCCGGACACGCCTCCGGCACGCCCCCGCCCCGGCCTGATGGGGAGCCGCTCCAGATGCTGAGCTGCAGAACCGCCCAGGTCCGGTGCCGGGACCCGAAAGGCAGGCAGAGGTCCTGCACCCAAGCTGCGGGTCCGCTCGCGGGGCCTAAAGCAGTTTGCACAATTAGGAGTGTGCGTGCATTTGGGGGAATCAGAAGGTACGTATAGCTTGCAACATTCCCACAGAGGTCTGTGACCCCAAACGTTTAAGAACCCGCTTGTTGCATCTCAGAACCCAAAATCAGAATAGTAATGCTGAAAGTGATCCCAGGGGTTATGCTTCTTGTCTAGTCGCTGACGCGGACCTTTTGGAGCAGAGTTGGCTCTAGCTATGGTTCCATCTGGAGCTCTTTTTAAATCCTGCTTACACTCCAATCCTTTACACGCCCTGGGGGCTTTAAAGGGTGCTGTTCATGGACCCATCCCAAAACCGCTGAATCATAATATACATTTTAATATTATCCCCAGGTAATGTGTATGCACATTAAATGTGAAGAACAGCATCTTAAGTACCCAACAGTCCCTGGCCTCCCAAAATACACTGCCCACATCACCATCTTCCCTTGAACACACACTGGGTTCCCTCCCAACTTCCTTGGCACCTTATAAGACCAGCCATAGCCGTTATTATGAATTATATAAATGACAATCCCAAAAAACAAAATCAGGTTTCTTCCAGTGCTTTGCACAGGGACTTTGATTTTAGGAAGTCAGCAGCTAAAAGCAGAAAAATAATCCTCTGAGCCTAGGGTTTGTGAGCCCTCAGAAATGTAATTAGAATAGTGAGACATAAGTCTCTGAGCAAAGGTATGTCTTGCCTAAATAGAATGACCAACTATACGATATCCCAAGTTATCTGAACTGTGGAATTGGATGTTCCCTGCCCTTTGGAAATATTGCACAATGTATACCAGGACCTCTTTCTCCAACCTCCCTCCACCCACCTCATCTGTGCTGGGATTTCCTCATAGCATGCTGGAAATGTGTCCTCAATCAAAAGAGCTCCGCCTTCTTGCTCCAAACCGAACTTCAGCCATCACCTCAATTGTTAAGATGCTAACAGAAGCTAGAGATAAGGTTTAGGGGAAGTAAAGTGGGGAGTCAATAAAGACAAGGGGAAGGTGAGCTAGATTAGGTGTACTTAAATGCAGAGCCTTTCACATTCCTGTCTGCCAGACTCTCCCTAGAGGGTTTGGCTGACTGAGCAAAATCTCCAGTCCAGGTCATTATAAACATTGCCGAGTCCCCATCCAGGGTGAATCAGTAGCCCACCTTGCTCTTGTTTGTACTGGGGAATCCTAAATGTGGGGTCCTTAGAGGAGAAATCTCATCAGAACCAGAAAGGAAAAGTTCCCATCTAGGCTCTTCAGCCCAGAGTACAGATGAAATCTGTCTATCTACATGTTCTGCATAGTGGTGATGGAAGAGAAATAACAAATGATGAAGAAAAGCAAGAGCTGTGGCTCCCTCCATTGTCCCCTTTTAAGGTGCAGATTGGAAGATGGCTTTCTTTACTTTGGGGTTTGTTTATATTTTAGTGTCTGGAGGAGTTAGTATCAATAAGCAAGTGAAATTCCTCTTTCAAAACATCAACACAACTTGCCAACAATTAGAAAATATTGATGCAGAAAAACAGGGACACACACACGTTGCATTTCTGTTGGGTTGTCCACTTTGGCATACTGAGAAAAGGCATCAACAGCCCGACAGTTTGCTGGCAAATGAACCAAGTACAGTATCCTGTCTTAATTGGGCTCCAGTTGAGGGATGACCAGATAAATACCAGATCGTTCTATTTGAGCAAGTTTCTGACACTTTATTGCATTACCTGCCAGTAGGGATCCCCACCAGTTCCTCTTGTCTAAATGTCACTGTTGTGTGTGTCATCTCATTTCTCCTTTCCAGTTCCAGAATCCCACCCCCATTCTTTGATGTGGACAATTGATATGGTCACAGTCTTATGTAAAGTGCTACAAGCCCCCTTTTCCATAGAAACTTATTATCTCTTTAATAGAAATCCTAGAAGAGATTTAATAGAAATCCTAGAGATTAGGCAACTGCTAGGAAAAAATTTTAAAAAACACATAGTTTTTCAATATTGTTTTAGATTATGTATGTTACATTTAAATTTGTTCCAACGGAATTTAATCAAGTAAGAAAAACATTGACCTGACCTGATAGAGTTAAATTAACATAAATGAGAAAAATATATGTGACATATAAACCTAATGGAAAACATTTAACGTAGGAAATTCAGGAAAGTTGAATTAAAAGAGTAATACATAACTAATTAGGTTTTTTGTTTAATCATACCTAATGCTGAGTTTGTGATAAAACTGACAGTATACTTGCATCGATGTTAGCCTGGTAAATTTCTGGCTAAGAACCAGGAAGAAGAACCATCGATTACGCCAACATATGGGCAAAAACGAAACAGAAAAAGGACCTCAGTTTGTTCAAACTGATGAAGCTGTGAGATTTTTTAACTTTTTCGTAGCTCATATTTTTCTTATGGTTTTATGGGGTTTTTTTCTTATGTGTTTTATGGTTTGTTATTGACTGAATTGTATCCCCACAAATATTTGTATGTTGAAGTCTTAACTCCCAATACCTCAGAAAGAGACTGTATTTGGAGATAAGCCTTTAAAGAGGTAATTAAGGTAAAAATTAGGTCATATGGGTGGGCCCCAATCCAATATGACTCGTTTCCTTATAGGGAGAATAGGCCACAGACACACACAGAGGCAAGACCCTGTGAAGACTCAAGGAAAAGACAGCCATCTACAAGCCAAGAAGAGAACCCTCAGAAGGAACCAACCCTGCTGACACCTTGATCTCCAACTTCCAGCCTCCAGAATGTGAGAAAATAAATTTCTGTTGTTTAAGCCACCCAGTCTGTAGTGTACTTTGTTATGGCAGCACTAGCAAACTCACACATGGTTCATAAAATGAATTCCTTGAAAGAAGTACAGCCTTTTTAGCAATAATAGTAGGAGCGGGCATAATTTGGGAGGCGTAGGGAAAGGCAATTAGACGATATGTATCAATACCGAGCCAATTCACATTTATAAGCGTTCCTTAGGAAAACACCCAAATGGGCCTGGAACTCTTGGCTCTGCCATGTAGTGACTTTTCCTTCCTACTAGAGAGGATGGGAGTAACAGATTCAGACCATTGCTATGAGCAGTGTATAGCAAGATCAGAGTGCCCTGTCCTGAAAGAGGCTCCAGAGAAGAGTCAAGTCTGCACATACCCTGCTTAGAGCACCTTTGCTTAGAAATCTAGCTTGCTGGTTCTTTTTGATACATATGTCTCAATGGTTAGATTAAGAAGACATTTTTCACTTCACATTCCAAATAAATTAAAAGTAAATTTCAACTGGATTTCACCTTAGGACGTCAATTTCAGCCTCCAAGAAGGTAATAAGAAGGGTCAGACACCTCTACGGTATTTGGCTGGACCAATCACCAGATATTGTCTATAAGCACTCAGCAGTGGGCTTTGAGCAAAACCTATCTCCTGTCTATCCCCAAATCACTGAGGGCTCAAGACCAGGCCGTCTGATGACTGATTTAGCCTCTAGGCAGAGGGCTACAAGCTGTACAGGTTTCTGGATATTGGCTAATAACTGCATTTAATTGGAAACAAACAGCATGTGAGAAACTTGGACTAGTTCATGCCATCAAAAGAACCACAGTTCTCTCTCGTTCAAATAAAAGAAGACAGTACTAATTTTGACTATTTATAACCCTGCATGGCTATAAAGATTTATAGGCAAATATTCATCACATTATTTATAAGAGCAAAAACGAAAAATAGAAACACCTCACTCTAGGTCACTGCTGCTACGTGAAAGGTAATATTGATAGTATCCGCTGTGGTCTGACCAGATACAAATATATACTACAAAGGCGTGATTCTCATCTGTTGGACCTATACCCACAGCCTGTCCTCATATTCTGTATTCTGTTTATCTATCCTCACTATGCTTAAAAGAAAAAAACAGATACTAAAAAGGAATAAAGAGAACAGTGGGCATATCTTTGGGGGAAGGAAGGAGCACCACATGATTGCCTGGGAAAGGGCAGGAGGGAACTTTCTAGGTAATGATCATGTTCTATACCTTGATAAGGGATTGGGTTACAGACGTATACACACTTGTCAAAATGCAGCGAGTATATGCTCAGGATTTACATACTTCAAAGTGTGTAGATTATACATCAAAAGAAATTATAAGTAAATATCAAACTCCAGCTGATGATATAAATATTAAAGTATTCATGAGGATACTTACTGATATCAGCAATTTACTTTGAAATATGTCAAAAGCAAGCTGGATGAATGAAAGGATAGCAGGACAGATAGATGGATAGGTATGTGCTAAAACAAGCATGATAAAATGTTAATGGTGATATCTAGGTGGTGAGTAGCCTGATGTTAACTACAATTTTTTCAACTATATCTTTGAATTCTTTTATAATAAAATATTAGGGGGGAATGAAAAACAATAAATTTTTTTTAAAATCACACAAACATTAAACTTATTGCTAAATTATGTTGCCCTCTACAGCAAAAAGTACAAACCAAATAATATAACTTGTAATGAGTAAGTACAAATTTATCTAATTGGGTAGGTTTCTTATAAAAATCAGGACTTCCTGAAACTTCTCATCTAAAAGGAATCACCTAAGGTACAGCCATTCAGTGTCCTCATATGCAAGGAATAGGTCTCCGTGGATTTACAAGGTGTGACAATTAAGTTCGCGAACTTGTTGCAATGATGTTGCCAACCTTTTTTGATATCAGAGGGATTATTCATTATGAATTCATTCCAACTGGACCAACAGTTAACCAAGTTTACTATTTGGAAGTGCTGAAAAGGCTGCATGAAAAAGTTGGACGACCTGAACTTTTCACCAACAGTTCATGGCTCTTGCATCATGACAATGCACCAGCTCACATGGCACTGTCTGTGAGGGAGTTTTTAACCAGTAAACAAATAACTATTGGAACACCCTCCCAACTCACCTGATCTGGCCCCCAATGACTTCTTTCTTTACCCAAAGATAAAAGAAATATTGAAAGGAAGACATTTTGATGACATCCAGGACATCAAGGGTAATACGACGACAGCTCTGATGGCCATTCCAGAAAGAGTTCCAAAATTGCTTTGAAGGGTGGACTAGGCACTGGCATCAGTGTATAGCTTCCCAAGGGGAGTACTTAGAAGGTGACTATAGTGATATTCAGGAATGAGGTATGTAGCACTTCTTCTAGGATGAGTTCGCGAACTTAATTGTCAGACCTCCTACATGTGACCACACAAGCATCCCTGATTAACTAAAGATTGCAGAATTTAATAATTACTTAGGGGAAGACAAAACAGTATCTGGTTTGAATTTAATAACACTTTTTTTGTTTCATTGTGGGTTTTTTTTTGTTTTGGAACAGCTTTACTGAGCTGTAATTCTTATACCATAAAATTCACTCATTTGAAGTGTACAGATCAGTGGGTTTTAGGATATTCAGAGTTGTACATCATCATGAAAATCAAATTTGGAACATTTTCATTACCCCAAAAGAACCTCCATACCCTTTGTAGTCTCTATCAATTGGCCCCAAGACTCCCACACCCCCAGCTTTAGGCTACCATTACTCTGCTTTCTGTCTCCATAGATTTGTCTATTCTAGATATACTATATAAATGAAATCATACAACATGTGGCCTTTTCTGTCCAATTTCTTTCACTTAGCTTAATATTTTTAAGGTTCATCCATGTTGTGGCATGTATCAGTACTTCATTCCTTTTCATGGCTGTATAATGTTTCATTGTATGAATATACTATATATTTTTTTATCCCCAACTGATGGACATTTTGGGTTGTTTCTATCTTTTGGCTATTATGAATAATGCTGCTATGTACATTTGTGTACAAGTTTTTGTACAGACATTTGTTTTCAAATTTTGTGTGTGTATACCTAGGAGTGGGATTGTTCAGTCATATGGTAACATTATGTTTAACCACTTGAGGTTAACTGCCAGACTCCTTTCCAAAGTGGCTGCACCATTCTACATTACCAATTGCAGTATGAGAGTGTTCCAATTACTCCACATCTTAGTCAACACTTATCATTATCTGTCTTTTTGATTATAGCCACATTAGTAGGTAGCATTGATTTTGAGGCATTTCATCTATAGTGTCCACTGAATTGGATGTGGCAGACATGGTGTGTTTTATAAACAAAAAATTAAGCATATGTTCATTTCAACACAAATTCTTGTAACCATAGATCAGTCACTTTTGGCGCAAAGGACTACATCAAATTCTACCAATCAGAGCTGAAGAAAGTGTGCACTTTCCCAAGTGGTACACACAGAGTTTCTGACTTACTTTAACCACCAGAGAGCAGTAACTAAACTCTATTAGTAGTTGATGGAGTACTTTATCAACTACATACGTAGATTAATTGAAGAATTATTGCTGGACACATAGGAAATTATCTATTTTTGGAATGCTGAAAATACTTGAATTACTCAACATCAGAATTAATAATAAAGTTATGCACTACACACATATGAGAATATGTCACAAGGACAAAAAAATCTGAATTAAGTTTTACAAAAAGACAAAGTGGACACTTAGCAAAAATGTAACTTACCTTGTATTAGTCAGATGCTGAGAACTTTATTAACTCTAAATACTTATGTCTCTAAAAACTATCACCCATCATACTCCAGGAACACATTATATTTTTGTTTAATTATTTGTAATATAAGCGACACACAAACTTGTATTTATTTTAATACCTGAAGAGCACATAAGCCAATAAATGAACACCAACCATGCAATAAAACAATGAGTAAGAGATAAATAAATATAAAGGCTTATAAACTAATGATTCTAAGTCTCATTCATAATTACAATAATATGCATTAAAATAAGCAATAATGATATATGATATTTTACTTAAAAATTGACAAATATAAAAATATTTGATGATTTATTTTTCTGTTGACCTTTCTAACATATGAATTATCTCAGCTACAAGCTCCCATTAGTTCAAAGAAAGGTCATCTCTTTAACTCAACTCAACTCATTCATTCAAAGTAATTCTCTCCCTGATCCTGTCACAGTTGTTAGACAGAAAAACTGGCAGACTGCCCCAGTAGCTCACAAAATGTAGGTGTATTCTGATACGAATCTAGAGTTGTAAGGCTTTCACATGATACTGCATCAAATTTTGTTATGAATAAATAGATAAAATTTCAGAAAGAACTAGAATTTTAGCACTTTGTAGTTAAATCACCTTTGTTCACCTTTTCTTTCTCATTGATATCTCCATAGTTCTCTTCCTTTATATTTTTCTTTAAAAAAAAAAATTCTATCTTTCTGCTTCTCTCTCTAAACTGTGGTTTCTCCGCCTCTGTACCATTGGCGTTTTTGTATTAGATGCTTTTTGTGGGTGCCGCGTTGCTCTGTGCGTTACAGGATGTTAAGCAGCATCTCTGGCGTCTCCCCAATCATGACTATCAAAAATGTCTTCACATGTTACCAAATGCCTCTTGGGGGCAAGATTGCCCCTCGATGAGAACCACTAATCCAAAATCTCCTTAATATGTATTTGTAGTATATTTTCTTAATTGATTACATTTATTAAGTGAAATTTTATCAATCCACTTCTTTAATTCCGAGAATGAAATGGAGCATTTTGTCATTATTCTAAAACCTAAGTGAAGTTACTTTTTACTTTTTATATGACTCACAATTCTTTTTTTCTATGGATTGGTCATACTTTATTTTAAAAAAAAAGATTTCATATTTTTCATCTGAATAAAACTGGACAAGCTGATCACAAAGTTCATATGGAAAAATAAACCAAAAGAGTCTCCCAAAAAAGTGAACAAGAAGAAAAATAAGTAGATCTAGCTCTGCCATATATTAAAATATTTTAAATCTACAATAATTAACTTTATGGAACTGGCACATGAAAGGACAGAAACAGAACTAATTAGGAAGACCAGAAATAGACTCAAATACTTCTAAGGGTATAATATAATTAAAAATAGGATCTCAATCCTGGGGAATTGTAAATTTGGGAAAAAAGTAAATTTGAATTCATACGTGAAACTTTAAATCAGAATAATTTCCAAATTAATAAAAAATATTAGTGTAAAAGGAAAAAATCATATTAAAATACAAGATAAGCCAATCCTTTCTATGGATGGCACACAGTAGATAAAGAAAAATCTTTTTTTTTTAATTCCTCTTGGCAAAAAAAGCAATAAGCCAAGTCAAAAGACATACAACTTACTGGGAATATTATGTTTCAACTTATAAAGCAAATAGAGGGTTAATTTCACTAATAAAGATTTTCTACAAATCAACAAGGAAAAGACCAACAACCTAACAGAAAAATGAGCCAAGGAGATCAAATAGACATTGCAGAAAAGGAATATAAGTGTCACTTTAAAATTGCAAAGTTGTTCAATCTTAATCGAAATAAAAGAAATGCAAATTAAACCACACTGGAATATCATTTTTCAATTATCTAACAAGCAAAGTTTAATAACACAATATGTCAATGAGAGTGTGGGAAACTGGCATCCTTATACATTACCAATGGGAATGCACGTTTGTACAACTCAGTGAAAGGCAATTAAGCAATGGCTATCAAAATTAAAAATGTATATGCCTTTCAACCCAGGAAAATTATTAATATATGTATGATATATGTCACACATATATATGTCCTAAATGATATATATGTGATATATATATCATTTATATATATATAATATATAATGTATATTATATATATTATTTAGGATAATATTTTTACAGAAAAATAGTAAATCTACCTAAATGTTCTTTATTAGGAGAACAATTAAATAAATACGGAGGGAACTCTACTATACAACCGTGACAATAAGGGAGCTCTTTATGTAGTAATATGGGACGGTTGCCAATATATATTGTTAGGTGGAAAAAGCCAGATGAAGAACACCATGGTTAATATACTACTATGTGTATGACAGAGATATTTGATACAAACACACTTGTTTAAAATCTGTTTGGAAGGATACCCAAAAAACTAAAACTATTGATTGTCCCAAGGGAATGAAACTGGGTGACTAGGCAACAGGATTGGGAGAAAGTTCTTTCATTATAATCTCTTGGGTAGCTTATGAATCGTGAATATTGTGAAGGTAATACCTAATGAAAAGTAATTAATTAATATGTAATTAAACCAGGAATGATGGCTGTCCATTCTGTTGTTGTTGCAATGAACATTCTTATCAGACGATTAAAAAACACTCATTAACATATATTTATAGTCTTTTACGGTTTTATTTAAAATGACTCAAAATAAAATAAATTATTTTTTTAAAAGATTTTATTGGGGAAGGGGAACAGGACTTTATTGGGGAACAGTGTGTACTTCCAGGACTTTTTTTCAAGTCAAGTTGTTGTCCTTCCAATCTTAGTTGTGGGGGGTGCCGTTCAGCTTCAAGTTGTCCTTTCAGTCTTAGTTGTGGAGGGCGCAGCTCAGATCCAGGTCCAGTTGCCATTGTTAGTTGCAGGGGGCACAGCCCACCATCCCTTGCGGGACTCGAGGAATCGAGCTGGCAACCTTGTGGTTGAGAGCCCACTGGCCCATGTGGGAATTGAACCGGTAGCCTTCGGAGTTAGGAGCATAGAGCTCTAACCGCCCGAGCCACCAGGCCGGCCCAAAATAAATTATTTTTGAAAAGTCTGTTTTATAAGAAGTCTTTTGCTTATAAATAGATTCTGTTTTACTTACACAAAATGGTTTCTCTCCTTTTATTAAACCAGAAAATAAATGTACCAAGTTTGTATTCTCTGCTCAGATATTACTTGAATAGCAAAGATTAAAAGACATTGAATAGCAAAGATAAAAACACATACCGTGTTTCCCCAAAAATAAGACTGGGTCTGATATTAATTTTTGCTCCAAAAGATGCATTAGGGCTTATGTTCAGGGGATGTCATTCTGAAAAAATCATGCTAGGGCTTATTTTTCCGGTTAGGTCTTATTTTTGGGGAAACTATAATAAATTCTATAAGAATTCATTTGTAAACATCTATTACTAGATTAATAGCTTAAAATTCATTGGTAGTACATTTTTACTTAAAAGGCTTCATTGGTTCTTAAGAATAAAGTCCTGTTAAGTTGTCCTCCCCCTTTCTCTCTGTCTATTCTAACCCATTCTCGATAGGTGCTACTGCAGAGTTCCACCCTAGTTTTGGTCTATTATATCTTATTAAATCCAGGCCAAGTGTGCAGTCAAAGAAAAAGTGATATTTTGTAGTCATTTCTAAACGACTTGCTCCTGATGTTACATATGTAAGCTATATTTTAGCTATTTTTTTCTCCTACCATCTCATAAGTCTATGTGTTAGAATTCAGGAATATATTTTTAAATAGTTTGGTGGAGTTGAATGGTTTTCAGGAAGCAGAGTTAAGGAATTTCTTGCTTCTTTTCCCTCTCAGCCAGACAAGGAGCAAGGATCTTTAAAAAGCTCAGGAATATATGACACAGAGATGGGTGGAATATGACCACGGAAGACCCTCGGATCCTGCAGGAACCTACAGGGGATTCATTGTTTTCTGAGATTCCAATGATGCAATTTGGAATAAAAAGAATGTGTTTGCAAAGTTGCCCTCCTGGAAGCGTGGATGGCGTGCGTAGTTCTGGGAGTAGCCCTGTAGGGACACAAAGAAGTTTGTCTACACCAGTCCATATCTCTTTGAACATAAATGTTTTCAGGTGCATGGAGCAAATCTGGGATCATTCAGCGAATTTTTCTCTGAGAAAGAAGTCCAGATTCCCATTCACAAGTGGGTGTGGCCTTGAAAACTTGCTTTCTCTCCCAGGCACCACCTCCACCCTCACAGTGGACAGTGGCTAAGATCTGTACAACTCTAGTGCTCATATGTCATGAATTTTCCAGGGCATTCACCATTTCAAATACTACATTCCCAATTTTGGACCACGAGACCTGAATTTGAGTTCTGAAAATAGAGTTACAGTACACCAAGGCTATTGGCTTCGGCCAATTCCTTAGTATCTCCCTCTTGAGAATTCCCTCAAATAACGAGGATGTTGAAAAATGAAGTGTTTCTAGATATTGAGTGCCTAGTGGAGGCAACAGACTGATAAGCAAGCTGTGAGTGAGACAAAGGCTATGCAGTGTTCTGTCCAGTAGGTCGGCAGCAGTCAACCTTGCCTCTTTGCCTGAATTCCCCAGGCCCTGGCCAGCAAACCCTTGGGCATCCCTTGTGGGCTCGAAAAGCCAGGATCCAAGGTGGGTATCATCAACCACTGCCTCCTAGATTGTTTACTGAGCAATCTTGTTCAAATGTCCTCAGAGGCCAGCTAAATATGTAAATATGTAGAGACCTGATTTGGAGGGAGGATCAGACTGAAGGCGAACAGGAAATTGCATGCACCATAAAAGGTGTTCACATTCAAAGTAAGAATTTTTAAAGTTGTGCTTACCCTATGAAATACAGGCTGCCAATTTCCAACTCCTGGTGTAGAGGGTCCACATCAGCATCAGAGAAAAGAAGGAATCTTGGGTAGAATCCTGTAAGCTTTCCTGAATGCATTTCATGCCTAATTCTTGGTAACCAGCTTCTTCCAAGATGGAGCTGATGTTTCATGTCTGGCCACGTGCTGTTTCTTCGGCACATCTCCATGTGACCCAAATCTCGCTACAGTGGCCCTCTTCAAGAATTTCTAAAACAGACTACTGCTGCTGATTAGCTATATTTTCCATCTGTTCTCCTAACAGTACCTAATAAATAGGCTGCATTCTGGAAAAAAAAAAAATGAAAACCCTGATGTCTGGTCAATCTCAATCCTTTTCCGTCTGTGTGTTCCCCGTTGTGCTAATTAGCAGTGGCAGATGAGTCACCCGTCTTGCTGTCTCCACAGGGGAAGAAAAACTTCGCTTCTCTTATTGATCTGGGAGACCTTCAGGAGTCACCACATGCTCCTGGAAGCTTCTGTCAGAGGAAGGAAAGTTCAATCTGAAAAACCCAGTGCAGACAGAAGACAAACATGGGCAGATGTCCAGCCATCCCCAGCGTCAGACAGCAGGGACAGATGGGACTCCCCACTTCTCAATGCTCATGGGATTTTTGGATGTCCTGAACATCATTGCAAGGTAAATGTCACAGACCCAACAAGGGGTGAAAGTTAGCAGGGTTGTCAGCCTAGAAGGGTATCAAGCCGCTTAGAGTGAAGGAGGCCCGTGAGTGGCAACAAGTGACCATGCAAGAAGTAGAAGTCAGTTAAAAAGGTTAAGATGAGGCACGTGTGGGGATCAAAGAAGGAGAATTCTGGGTAGTAGAAGATTTAGGGGAGTATTAGGCTTTTTACCAAATCTCTCTAAGACTGTCACCTGAATAATAGAACTTCTCAAATTTCAAAGGGGCCCTGGTCAGTTAATGAAATAAAGAATTGAGGCTATAGGGTCAGAAGCTTTTCAGATCTGCAGATGAGGGGTGGAGCTCTTTTTCTGGCGTAAACTGAGGTTCAAAAAGGAGATCGACATACATAGAGGGTTTTGGCCCTGTTATATATCCCAGTATTCAGTGAATTTTAGGCTCTGTGGTTAGAGCCCTAACACCTTTCTTGACAGAATAAAGATGGAATCTTGATTTCGGCAAAGACAGAGATTAAGTTCAGAGGCACAGGTTCACTCTAAAAGGACTGAAATAAAATAAAATGAAGATTGGCCTGTCACAGAAAACTGCGTTAGTGATAGATAGATATCTCTATGAGACAATAGGCACCATTTTCATTTGGTTTACTTTTAATCTTGAAGAAAAATATGATATTCATTACACGGTTGCAGAATGTGTCACATTTTGCATAACTAAATTCATTTAATTGAGACTTTTATCACATTTCTACGTGTTACAAATCAGTTTTTTTCTTCTCAGGTATCTGGACATTATGTTGAAACACTGTGACAAAAACAATGTGGTAAAAACAATGTTTATGCTCAGATATAGTAATTTTTTATTATCATTCTCTCCAGGACTTTCCTATTCTAAAATGGAGGGTAAGTAAAAGTGATGATACGAGCAACAGTGAGATTTTACTCTGTGTCAGGCACCATTCTAGGCATTTTACATATATTATCTCATTTAATTCTCTTGGCAATCCCAAGAAATAGGTCGTTATCATAGCTCTCATTTTACTGATGAGAGAACTGAGCAACAGAGAGGTGGCTGAGCTATTTCTTATACTAAAGGGATTTCTATGCTAAGAGTTCATGGATAAAAGTCAGTGCTGAAAGCTTGTTCTGTTTTAATTTCTTCCAAAGGCATTCGATTATCAGTCAACTGGGTTACTCCCTGAGTTGTGTTATCATTCCTGCCCATATAAATTTGGGCAGCTAACTAGATCTGCTTGTCTTTGAAGTTTGAGTTTGTAGACAATTATTTGTAACTGCGCCTTGTAATGCTTCTCCTCAGATCAGTGCCAAAGTTATCACTTTGGAAATGTGTTAAAAAATCACATTTCTGGGCTCCACTTCTTAGAGAATCTCTGATTAGGGGAGAAGGCAAGAAATCTGGGTGGAACACGTCCCCTGTGTGAGTCTGATGGGCAGCCATGTTTGAGAAGCACTGATTTTAAGCAGTGGGCTACTCCTTACCAGTAAAAATATTTTGAGGCTGGATAGCCACTATTTGTATATATTTATTCATGAATAATATGCATGTACTGTTTTGCTTACATATTACATACTATAGCACATATGCAAAAATAAAAGTCAAGAAAGGCTGAGGTAAGAATGAAAAAATAATATTTAAAGTATCTATTTTACATATTGAATAAAGTTCCCATATTGAATAAAGTTAAAACTATAATTGACAGTGAGACTGCTTTGCCTCACTATTTGAGCAAATCTTGGTTTAACACTCATGATACAGAGATTTTTTTTTCAGACCTGGCTCTAAGTTTAGTTTACTTTTGACACTTAGTTTTAATGATTGTCAGAAGAGAAAAAATAAACTTGTGAAACTTCCAAATGGAAAAAGTATGTCATTGGCAGCATGTATTCATTCTTCAATACCATTTGCTAATTAAGCAATAATTTTTTATGAAATGCAGCTACAAATTTCCATCGTCCCTGATGTAAGTCAGTAGCTCTTGCAAACTAATTGAAAGATATGTTGCATTTTAATATTTTTAACCTGCAGACTTAAAATAAAAAGCACTAAAACCTTTTATATAGAGCGATTTTATGTATTGATTTTCGTTTATTAGGATCAAAAGAGGCTACCAAATGTTTGCTATCAGATATAATGAAATTTCACAAAGTATCTGATAGAACATTGTATGACCTTAAACAATGCTGAAAAATTATCTTTGTGTTCTGGAGATATATACATATATATGATCTGTGTGTATATACCTGTAATCTATATGTATTTATAACTTGTATATATTTAATACTCTATATATACTGTCATATATATACTAATATATATACTTATATGTGTATATATACTAGTATAAATATATACACATACATATATTTACATATAGTATAGATAAGAATATGTACACATATACTTACTTACATACAGTATATATGTGTACATATATATAAAAATATACAAATGTACATATGTATAGTTAAGGTGACATTCATCATAATAGTGGATATAAACGTACATTTCTAATAGACTTCTTAACATTTGAAAATATTTTATGCCAGATATGATTAGGTTGTCACCACTTCCCAATGTATCTGAAAAAGGGTTAAACTAAAAGCGTAGTTCTGCCATTTTCTTGTTGTTTACCTGTGCCTGCATTGTTACTGCAACCTTCAAATTGAGATTACTCTTCGGGAAACTTTTGAAACTATGTGCCCATTTTGTTAGGGCTAGTTTAGTGAAAACTAGGCAATGCAATCCATAAAGCCACTGAATCCAACACATGTCAACTTCAATATATCTCAATATGTTGAAAGCAAATGAAAACGTGGGACCCACTGTCAACTTCTCCCTGGCATAGATCTCCCCTTCTTCCCTCAAAGCACCTCCCATGCTGTGACCCAAGTCTGCTCAACATATGACAAATGAGGGGACCAATCAGCCCGTTATTATGCAGTACTGGTGGTCCGTGGATTTATAAGTTTAAAGGATCTGCCTAAGCATGCAATGGTTTTTTAAACTGACAAAAAAAAAAAATTTAAAAATCACAGATCCATTTGAGGAACTCTCCAGAAAAATTCTCATACCTACAAACCTATGCATTGATGGTGGTTGGTCATTGAAATCCTGAAGCCTCAGATGGAGAACCCCTTGTCTAAAGAAAGACATTTTATGTCCTCAGGAAGGAATTTGGTTCGGTTAGAGAAGCATTGAGATTTGTCCACAGATTTTTTTTAAAGGTATAAACTTTAGTACTTGGATTTCTCAAGCCAAGTTTCTTCTTTCGTGGTCTCTTGTGTCAACTGCAGACACTATAGGATAAGTCATTACCCAGACATGGCTATCTGAACCTTTTGAACATCTTAAAGATCTCCTTCAGGACATCCCCCATAAAACAGGCAATATGTTAGAACTCCTAACCAGAAAAACAGACTTAGCATTCTGTTTAATTCTCTAAATAGCCCATAGAAGACAATGCTTCTGCCGTGAGATAAATCACTGCTTTGATGAAGTCAACAGGATAAAAACCACAAGTTCATGGCAGAGGGAGAGTATTTATTGGGACTGGTTTCTGTTCTGGTCTCCCATTCCCTGACCGGTCCATGTGATCAGAATTTCCATACTAATACTCATGTTTCCTTAACCTTCAGCCAATCTGAATCTCTCCCCCAGTTCAAACGTATCTTTTCAAATTTCTGCTCCTGTGTTTCAGAGAACTTTTGGTAAAATAACTGATCTACCCACCAAAATCTCATGCAATTTAATTTCATCCTTGTATTAGTTTCAGTCTTATCTTTGTAGATCTCCCATAATCCTGGCTACCTTGCTCTCTCCTGGGGCAACATGCAGCAGAGAGGGGAGAGAACATGGAATTTGGAGTCAGAAAGTAGAGCTCAAATTCAGCATCAACAACTGAATGCCCTTATGACTTTGAGTTAGGCACTTAACCCTTCCGGATCTCAGTTTCTTATCTCTACAATGGGAACAAGGATATTTGCTCTTTCTGATCATCGTGAAGATTAGACCTTTCCGTTTCTAATTTAAAAACTGAATAACCTTTTTTCATTTGTAAAAAACATAGTTGGCCCTACAGTTTTATTTACTTCTTCCCACCTTTTCTCTCCAACCCCCATAATGTTCTTTTGTTTTATGATTTCTACTTTTTCGTTTACCTATTTGAACAACTCAGAATATTTATTATATTTTAAAATCTCTTTCAATTTGCTCTATTATCTCCAATTCTTGGGATGCAAGTTCTTCCATTTTTTTTGGTAACTGATGATTGTCCCTTTTGATGAATTGTTGTTGGTGTCTGTAGTGCGGGATGTCAGGCGGGGTCTCTGGTCCCACTCCCCACATAAAAACGCAGGACATGATGAGGCCAAAAAGGAACACCCACGGAGCCATAAGTAGGGGAGTCATACCACTATACTCTCACTGGCGGCTGGGTTGGAGACACAGGAACCAGGAGCAACACAATTCTCAACCCTCACTGTGCCGCTTGCAGACTCAGCCACCACCTTCTTGCTAGCTCCCCCCTTTTTCCTGCTAGCCTCGCCACGGCAGTTATATTCATGGCCAATGGCTCACTGGTTACAGCTGACGACCAACTAGCCACAGCTGATGGCCATTTAATCACAGTCGATGGCCATTTACTACCTGAGCCAGCACCTTTCTATGTGAGGCCGAGAGCCTGGAAACTGCTTTTTGGGGCTCTGTCCCCACAGTGTCGCTCTTAAGTTTTGACTTTAAGTTCCTCTTCATTGGAGAATGTTTCCTATGGCGTCCCACACGGCCTTGATTATAGGAGTACCTAAAAGTCTTCTTTTTTTAAAAAAATCAAGCTCTTCTCTGCTAGAGGATACTGTTCCATAGTTGTCTCTTCCCTCCCCTGCAATACAATTTTTCCTCCCTACCAGATCATTCCAAATAACACACAAACATGCTGTAATAGCCCCTAATTTGAATGACTCGTCTATATTTGCTGCTTCAATTCTTCTCATATTTTTCTACTGAACTTGCTCCATTCAGACTCTTCCTTCTCCCACCTATTCTCATCAAGTCACCAATGATTCCCCTGTTGCTAAAATCAATGGTCACGGGGGCGGGAAGCGGGTGTGGGGAGGTGAGGCTGTGGTGTTGACCTCGGAGGGGTTTGGGGTTGGAGTCGAGGTCGAGAGCGTCAACGGCCTCCTCAGAATGGCTGTGCGGTGGGTGCAGTCTTTGAGGGACCCAGTAGGACGCCTGCTGGGGGGGGGGGCCCTCTCTCCCTAGACCACCCCCTCCTTGAGCCGAAATCAAAGGTCAAAAAGTAGCCCAAAATTGCCAATTCAAGGTGAAAAGCCTTAATTAAGTAGCTGTGGGGCAGGAGTGAAGAGGTGTGTTTGACTGTGTCTGCCTTAAAGGAACTCGGATGAAAACACAGAACAGAGCTGGGACTGTCCCAGCAAAGTACTTTGGGTGAAAAACAAAAAGTTCACAGAATACACCTTGAAGTTGAAAATACCTCCCTTGTACCAGGCGGGTATTTTCTACCTTTCTGTTTTTAGCAATAAATTACTTTGCCAAAAAAAAAAAAAAAAAATCAATGGTCAATTCTCAATCCTCATCATACCTTTGATCACCAGCATTCAATCCAGTTGATTGCTCCCCACTTCCCCTTCTTTGAACATTTTGTGCACTTGGCTTCCAGGACATCATCGGTCTCTCTTTGTTTTCCTCCTACCTCAATGGCTCCTCCATCTCTTCCTCCTTTGATGGACCCTCCTTATCTCTCTGACCCTACATGGTGGTGTCCCAGGGATCACTCCTCACACCTCTTCCCTTATTTTCACACATTGTCTCAGGGCTTGGGCATTTATTATTTCTTCTGCCTGGAAAGCTCCCCCAGATGTCCACAAGCTTTGCTCTTTTACTTCAACTCTTGGTTCAAGTTTGCTTTATCAGTTGGCCTTTCTCTACCATCCTATATAAATTATACTTCGTCTGATACTATATCACCCCTTACATTCACTTAATTTTGTGCACAACCTTTATCCTCACCGAACATACTTATTATCACTTGCATATTTATTTATTGTCCAGGTTTCTCATAAAATATAAGTCCTGTGAGGGCAGGGAGTTTATCTATTTAGTTCATCATTGTACACCCAGCTATTGGAACCGTACTGGCACAGAGGAGGAATTTGATAAATATTTATTGAATGAGTTAGTGAATAAATAAATGGAAATAGATGACACCTTTCCATTTTTCTAAGTTGATGGAGCTGTCTCCCAACTTTTAAAAACTCTTTTTTGATTGTTCAATCTGTTGAGAAAGAAGCTTCATGCTTCATCTCAAATTGCCAGTTTATAAAGAAATTATTAAATTGCCAAGTGAAACATCTACCAGTATTAGAGTTCTCAATCTGAGGTTCATAGGTTCCAAGGGTGGGCCTCAGGGCTCTGTGAGCTACCTGAATTTGAGGGCAAAATTTTGTACGTAGATGTGAATGTGTATTTTCCTTGGGAAAAGATTTATAGCTTCCATCAGACTCACAAAGGGGTCTGTGACCCAATGAAAGCTTTTGAATTCCTCTTATCTTCCTTGGATGTTGATCAGCTAAAAGCCAACATGTTGAAAATAAAAGCCCATCATCTTCCTTCCAAACCATCTCCTCTGTTCACTTTCTTAGAAGCAAAGCACTTTGGTGTTGGAAGTAACACTCACCTAAATGTTCTTGATAAATTGTTACCCATGCTCTGCTCAGGCACTCTTTGGCAACTTCCACCTGGCGTGAGCCGAATAGTAGTTTTCACATAAAGAAGCTTGTTCAGGCCCTAAGATCTAGAGAACATGTTGAATCCCTTTTCTACTCGCCCGTTTTTTAGATATGTGAAGATATGGGATCCGCACCTTCGCCCTACCCCAAAGCTTTATTTCTCCAGAAGAGATATCTCCAGTTCCTCCTAACATGGGACAGGGCACTTCGCCATACTGGCAACTCCCTTTTTGAATCTCTTCAGTTTGCCAAATGCCCAAGATTGAATACATACATAATACACACATAACTTCAGTAGCCTAGATTTGGGCATGATACAACGATCACAAGATGACTGTGAGGCTGAGTGCAGGATGGCTTGGAAATGGGCAAGGTTGGAAGCCTGGAAACTGGAGAGATGGTTGCAGCCATTATCTCGCTTAGAACTGATGTGGAAAGGAAGTAGAGGTAGGGAATGGAGAGAGGGCGAGGTGTCTGAGAGATAAGGAGGTAAATCACAGGGCCTGGCGACTGTTGGTTTGTGAGAAAGGGATGGAGGGGAGGGAGGAGGCAAGGATGACATCCATGTTGGAGTGCAAGGGAGTGGGGGGAGGGAATAGGAAGGGAGACGGGGACAGAGAAGAGACAAAGGTGGGAAGAGAGGTCGGCACGCTACCGAACTCCAACACTGAAAGAGGAGAAGTGGAAATAGAGTGCCTAGGAAATGCAGAGTTGGTGAGAGTCGGAGAAGCAAGACAGAGCAAGGTCGGAGCAAATCAAATGCCCCAGGAAGGCCAGGTTAGGTAAGAATGGAAACAAGGAGCGAGAACCGGGTTAAGAACCGGGGATGATCGCAAAGTTTCAGCTTTGGGTGTGGGACTGGCAGAGGGGTCTGGAATAGACAAGGGAATTCTCTTTGTAGCCCTCGCAGTGCTTGGCCCAGTGCCTGGAACAAACTAATGCCTCAATAAAAGTCGGTTTGGTGAGAACTAAACGAATGCACGAAACGTGAATGAATGACTGAACGGCCAGCTGCAGGAGACCGAAAGCGGCCACAGCTCAGCCGAGTGGCCAATCAGAGCCCGAGGCCCAGTTCCGGCCCCGCCCCGCACCCTGCCTCCGCCCCTTCAGCCCAGTAGCTGCCCGCGTCTCGCCCGCCGCCCGAGGCTTGCGCAGCCGCAGGTCTCCCGGAAGTGCGCCCGGAGCCGGCGCCGCGGGCCGAGGTGAGCGCGCGCGGGCTGGGCGGACCCGGCCGCGGCCTCCCGGGGTCGGGGCCTGGCGCCGCTCGTGTCTGCGCTGGACTCGGCCGGGCCCCTGGGAGCGGCGGCGGGGTCTGTGGACGCACGCTGTGCGCCTGGGAGCGCGCGGTGCCGCGGCGATTGCGGGGGAGGGGCGGTGGGGCTGTGAGCGGACTCTGGGGTCGTGGAGACTCCTGTACCCCGACGTGGCTCTCTGTCCCGGAGCCTGTGGGCCCCGCCGGACTCTCCAGCCACCTGTCTGTACTGGGACCAAAATCGGGCCCCTGCCTCCTGTCTTCCCCCAAACGCTGGAACTGAGCCTGGGGAGGAGGGAAGCCTGATGGACTGATGCTCGGTGTCTCGCTCTCCAGGGTGCTGTGGTAATTGGGGGCGGAGGATGGAGAACACATCGGGGGGCCGCACTGCCCAGCGCCTTGCAGGGCTTGAGCGGCCCTGGAATCCAGGGCGCTCAATGCCAGTAACTCCCCCGAGCTGACTGCACTGAGAGCCCCTACAGCCGCCCCCACAAATTTCCAAACGTTGGCAGCTGTCCAAAGCACAGGCCTTGGAGCTTCCTGGGTTTGAATCAGAGGTTGCTATCTGTAAACTTTAATATTTACCTTGCAAGGTAATTGTGAGGATTAGAAATGACATGAACAGGGCCTAATGTGGACCTGAGACACAGTGTTAAAGAAAACATTACAAAGACACTTGTTAAAGACAGTAAGGCCCACTTCATTCTACTACAATGGGGTTTTGCAGTAACAGAGAGAGATTGAATACAAGGAGAACAAGTGGAGATTGATAGCCGAGGAGTAGGGTGAGGGTCAGTGGATGGAAAATTCCTCAAAGGAAACATCTGGGTGAAGGGGGCCTTCTGGCTAAGACTCCTTGACAGGAGGAGTTTGCTGAAGGCAGACCAGGGTGAAGAAGGAATTTGATCAGATATCAAGGGTGGTCAGCTACCGAGGGTGGGGGATGTAGAATTTGGTCAGCTGTCAAAGGCAGAGAGGATCTTCCCTAAACTGGACCAGCAGGTCCCAAGGGCCAGGCCTAGTCAAAAAGATGTCTCAGGAGCTTGACCAAAGTTTGGTTAAGGAGAGTCTTTGTCAATAGCAGGTGCTCCACAGTTAAGGTTACTTACATATGTATGCATAGTAGGTATACTTACCTAGATGTACATTTTAAAATTCTAATTTGTTATAACTTTAATAAATATAACAACTATACATTTGGGATAACCTTACATTTCTTTTCTGACGAGCAGATTCTTAACGAAGTTTTTGGGATATAAACCCATAAACCCTCTATAAAGTAGTTTAATTTTGGAAAAAAGCCATTTTTCTTATTATGTGAGAGTATAATTACTAAATCAGATTTAAATATTGTATAAGGTCTATAGATTTTCCTAAATGTCATTTTCCCTAAATGTTTTCTAAAGTGCTATCTTATTTTATTGGGGAAGGGGAACAGGACTTTATTGGGGAACAGTGTGTACTTCCAGGACTTTTTTCCCAAGTGAAGTTGTTGTCCTTTCAGTCTTAGTTGTGGAGGGCGCAGCTCAGCTCCAGGTCCAGTTGCTGTTGCTAGTTGCAGGGGGCGCAGCCCACCATCCCTCGCAGGACTCGAGGAATTGAACGGGCAACCTTGTGGTTGAGAGCCCGCTGGCCCATGTGGGAGTGGAATCGGCAGCCTTTGGAGTTTGGAGCACGGAGCTCCAACCGCCTGAGCCACCAGGCCGGCCCCTAAAGTGCTATCTTAATTCAGGAACCAAATAAGTTTGAATAAGTCTACTGATTAGTCTCTTGTAGCTGAATCTTGCTACCTGTTATTTGAAACTCAGGAGCCAAATAAATTTAGTGAAGGGTACATGTAGTATATTTATTCAGTTTTAAAAGCACATTTCAAGCTGTACATTTCTCTCTATACAGTGCTTTAGCTGTTTTCTACAAATTTTGATATGAAAATATATTTTAATTTCCTTTGTGATTTTTTTATTTGACCATAGGTTAAGATTGTTATTTAATAATTTCCATATATTGGGATTTTCTACATATCCTATTGTTACTGATTTCAAATTTAATTGAACTGTAGTCAAAGAATATATACTTTAAGATTCCAGTCTTTTGAAACACAATATGAATGTATCCAATAACTGTTACATATTCATTCGAAATGAATGTGTAGTCTGCAGTTGGGTTTAAATATCAATTAGATCAAGTTGGTTGATTGTACTGTTCAGATTTTCTATACCCTTACTGATTTTTTTTTTTTAAATCTACTTGTTCTATCAATTACTGAGAGAAGGGCGTTAAAATCTCCAACTATGATTGAGGATTTGTTCTTTAGACCTGATACTAGGTACATATACATTTAGGGTTGTTTTGTTCTAGAGGATTTAATCCCTTTATCATAATGAAATGTCCCTCTTTTTCTCTTGAAGTCTCTTGGTCACGTACCAATATAGCCATACCAGCTTTCATTTGCTTGCTGTTTGCATAGAATGTCTTTTTCCCACCATTTTATTTCCAAGCTATCTGTGTCTTTATATTTAAAGTATCTTTTATAGACAGTATATAGTTGGGTCTTGCCTTTTTAAATCTGACAATCTCTGCTGTATATTTTAAGTGCTTAGCCATTTACATTTAATGTAAATCGTGTTAGTCTATCATATTGTCTTTTTTCCATTTGATCTTTCTGGTTTTTATTCTTCTCTTGATCCTTTCCTATCCCATTTTGGGTTATTGAATGTTTTGTAGTATTCCTTTTTGGCTTTTTAGGTATACCTCTTCGTGTAATATTTTTTACAGCTAGCAGTATGCATCCTTAGATCATCAAAGTTTAATTTACCAGAGTCTACTTTCATATTGTACCACTGTATACTTCACAATTCACCTTTATCATTTCCTGCCTCTCACTTAAGACCTTTACACTTCCTAGTTTTCACCTGACACTACCACTCAGTTCCCACTTCCTATTTCTCAATTAGCAGTTCATAAATGTAATAATCTAACAACAGATTGATTCCATTTATCCTTTCCTTTGTGCTATTTTAATATCTTCTACTTATGTTCTACTTATACTGTTGTTATTTTTGCTTTTAATAGTCAGTTGCCTTTTAGGGAAGTTAGAAAAAATAAAAGCATAGTGCTTTATATTTATTCATCATATATTTACCATTTTTGGAGATCTTCATTCTTTTCCCTTCAACTGGAAGAATGTCCTTTAGTGTTTCTTGCAGTACAAGTCACTGGTGAAAAATTCTTTCACCTTATTTATCTGAAAAATGTCTTTACTCTATTTTTTCCTTTTGAAATATGTTTTTGTTGGATGTGGAATTCTGGGTTGATGGTTTTTTTCTAGAATTTGCATTTGGTTCCTTTTATAATTTCTGTTTCTCTGTGGGAAGTCCTTTTCTCTTCTCTCATTAAGACTGTATTTTTCTTTAAGTCCTCAGGCCATCTTGGAGTTGGTTTCTCTTGACTGCTTTTCCCCTTTACTTTGAGTCATATTTTCCTATTTCTTTACTTGTATATGTCTAGTAATTTTGGATTGCACCCTGGATATTGTGATGGTACATTGTTGATTCAAAGGATTCTGTTATCTTCCTCTGAAGAGTGTTGACTTTTGTTCTAGCAGGCAGTTCAACTTTGACTTGTGTTGTCTTGGTTTTATGCCTTGTTACGGCAGTTCTTTGGAAAGCCCAAGGTGTTTCCCAAGTTGTTCTAACTAGATCAGACTAGACCAGTAAACTGGGTCACTTTTGTGGACTTTGTTGAGGGTTGGCTTTAGGCTTTTCAGGGCACATTTAGAGTAGGTCTTACTCGAGGGCATTGTCTTCACTCCTAAGGTGACCTTTCTGGTATTTCAGGATGCCTGGAGTGTTAATGAAAGCAGAACTGTCCCCATTCTCAGTGGTCAAAAACTCGCATGTCTCTCATCACTGATTGGCCTTTTGTATCTCTCTTTTGCTCTTAACCTGGTAGCAAATGCTCTCTGTGAAACCTTGCATAGTTTCACCCTGCTAATGAGTAGTCTAACCCTTGGCCAAGAGCCCACACAGACTTCTGCCTCTATCTCCATAGCTCTCTCCTCTCCACTGTCCTGTTCTTCAGATTCCAGCCACTTCAGTGGCTCCAAATTCTGATCTCTGCCTCCTCAGTTTAGTTTTTATTAACGAGACCACGGATCTCTGCTTGAGCTCCAGCTTCCTGCACCATTGTTGTGAAATTGTCCCCATACAAGACAGCCAGGGTGATCATGGGTTTTCCTTCTCGCAGGGATTTCATCCGTGCCTGCCCATTGTCCGTGCTTGAAAACAGTTGCCTTGTAAGTTTTCACTAGGTTTATAGATGTTTACAGTGGATGGGCTAGTCTCTACTACCAGTTACTCAGTCATGACCAGAAATAGAATTCCTGGAACACATATTTATTGAGCACATAATATATAATCACTGTAGCACACTGGCTGTCACCTGAATATGTGAATGAAATATATTTACTTCACTTTTTTGTACCTTGAGGGTTTTTTTGTTGTTGTTTTTAAATGATTTTGTGATATAGGAGGAAATGTTTGGGTGGAGTGGTAGGGAGAGGAGGACATTGCTTCTTATACTTCAAGGAAAAAGCAGCTTTTAAAAGCTAGAGTGTTGTACTGATCTGTCATTAAGCCAGATGCCCAAGTGATGGGGTGTTTTTTGGTTGTTGTGGTTAGTGTTATGGAGAAGTGGTGACATGTAGCTCCTTTATAACATTTAAAGATTGAACCAATAACCCAATATTAGGATTATGACATGCAAGAAAGGTAACTACATATAGTGCACGATTCTTTGAAAATATCTTATTAACTTTGCCATTTAATATTTCTCCTTTCACCATCTTAATTACTATGTTCTAACTTTTGATACTATTCGCCATAAAATAGTAATTAGCTGGTTCGAGTCTTAGGGATGTTTTTGAGGTAGTCAGTATTTATTCTAAACCTTTAAGCCCAAGGTTGAAAATTTCCGGTGTGACAGGCTTTTCATAAATTCCCAGTTTTCAACACAGCATTCAAAAGAGGTCACTTAGAAATTTCATTGCACCTGATGGGGACGAGTTCATTTGTTCTCTTCAGCCTCATTATGGAAGCATCTGATCATTTCAACATTAGCTTTCATTTCTAGGGCATTGATATCTTGGTTCAGCTTTGTTTTTTAGTTTACAGACATGGATGCAGATACAGAAGTGTGTTTGCAGAAGAGCTGTTTACCTGGAAAACTACAGAGCTAATGCATCCTGTGGTGCATTTCGTTCCTCTACTTGGTCTGGACATTTGAAGGCCAAGAGGGGATGTTGTAACATGGCCAGGGGGACGGTGACAGTTTAGAGATGGTGTTCAGTGGTTTGCTTTGTGGCTTCAAGTTTATAGTCTTTTAAAGTGGTGTGTGCACTGATTTGAAAAGATCCACAGTTGACTGAGGCCTCTCAGGTAGGGCATGGGACTTGGTTCTTCCTGACAGTGTGTCCCTTTCCTCTGTGTAGCACTCGATCTCACTCCCTGTCTGTGTCCCTGTAAGAGGCTCTGTGAAGACCTGGTTCTCCCCAGAGGCAGCTTCCTCCATAAGCACTTCACCGAAAAGGACTTGCCAGGCCGGATGATGCCCGTTGAGCTGGGGCAGGCCCGAGTGCTGCTGCCGCCACTGGCGAAGGCCGAGGACTCCCCGTTTTCTGAACCAGATGCTGCCGCTCCAGGGGAGCCCCTCAGCCCCGAGACTGCACGCCAGCGTTTCCGGCAGTTTCCTTACCAGGTGATGTCTGGGCCCCAGGAGACCCTGCGACAACTTCGGAAGCTCTGCCTCCAGTGGCTGCAGCCAGAGGTTCACACCAAGGAGGAGATCCTAGAGATCCTCATGTTAGAGCAGTTCCTGACTATCCTGCCCGGGGAGATCCAGATGTGGGTGCGGAAACAGTGTCCGGGCAGCGGAGAGGAGGCGGTGACACTCGTGGAGAGCTTGAAGGGAGACCCTCGGAGACTGTGGCAGTGGGTAAGCGGAGGGAGCGTGTTCCGGTCTGTGCGAAGCACAGGGCTCCTGTGGGGTCTTCTCAGGTGTGTGGTCTTTGTTCTGACACCAAATATGTGGAGTTTTCCACACCAACAACCAGTCCACCAATTCCCTGATGCCAACTGGGTGTCCTTCAGTTCCGTTCAGTTCTGACACTGAATACCTGGGGTTGGTTCAGAGCAAACAGGCTAAGAGTCAGATATGCCAGTCCCAAGTCACAAGGGCTGCCCACACTTACAACCGGCTGGCTATAAATTTGGAGGTTCCCACAATCCTCTCCTTCGATAATTTGCTAGAATGGCTCATAGAACTCCAGAAAACACTTTGCTTACGTTTACCAGTTTATTATGAAGGCTGTTCCTCAGGAATAACCAAATGGAGGAGACAGAGCTGCCATGCCCTCTCCACGCCGTCCACTAATATCGTTCAACTCAGAGGCGCTCCGAACCCCATACTTGAGGAGTTTTTTATGGAAGTTTTATTGCTTAGTCGTTGGCCAGTGGAGATTGAAAATTTCCAGCCCCTTTCCCTTTCCCAGAGGCTGAGGGGGATGGGGTGGGGACACGGCTGAAAGTTCTAACCTTCCAATCACCTGATTCTTTCCTCTGGTGATCAGTCTCCATCCTGAAGCTACCTAAGGGCCCACCAAGAGTCACCTCATTAGCATAAACTCAGGTGTGGTTGGAAGGGGCTCGTGAATAACAAAAGTCGCTCCTTGCACTCCCATCCTTCAGGTAATTCCAAGGGTTTTAGGAGCTCTGTGCCAGGAACCAGGGACAAAGACCAAATGTATATTTCTTACTATACCACATCAGTGTATCCCTATACCTCACCTAATTCTCAGATTCCCTGTGACTCTGAACACTTTTTAGCCATTAGGGATCGAAGATAAAGTCTGCCATCCCATTCCGTCTTTAGTCTAGAATGCTCGAGAAGTTGTTTGACAGATGCCTGAGTTTTAACTATCCAGTAGAAACAAAATAGACACTATCCAGCAGAAACACAGTACTAGTGGCATTTCTCGAAGATATCCTAGACCTGGTTCAGGCCTCAGCTTTTGGCCCCTCTAGGATGTTTCCCTCACTGGGTTCTGCTGGACTAAACATAGAAGCTGTTTTTCTCTTTCCCATGTCCATGTCTTATGATCTGTTATAGAAGGTTCCCTTTGGAGCTCAGAAACTCTCACTCTGGATCCTTCAGTAATTTGTACTATATGGTCTCTAGATCAGCATTCAAGTTCTGGGACAGGACATCTTATTCGAGAAGGTGGAATCTGCCAGCTGCCAAGTGGGGGAAGTGGAGTCCCGTCTTGAAGTGATGCCTCAGGAGCTGGGACTTCAGAATTCACCGTCCGGGCCGGGGGAGCCACTGAGCCACATCGTGAAAGAGGAGTCCGACACAGAACAAGAATTAGGTGGGCACAGTTATTCATGGCGGTGTGTGGTGCCCTTTTGGAGAAACTTGGGGATTGTGGTTAGTAGGCCTAAGAGGGAGTTGAAAATGATAATGCTGCACAGATTGGGGTATCTTTAGAAACAGGGTCAACCTACATGAATCACCCTGATTTGGAAATCCAAAGCCTGTAATTTAAACCACATTATGACTGGGCCAGACCTTTTAGATTTTGGTTCTGAGGAAAGAGAAGGGAGAAAAATACGGGTGAGACTGGAAGGTTAGAGGTAGTTGGTGTTTGTCAGGGAGCTGAATATAAGTCTTGAAATCATGGATGGTGAAACAGGTATCAGTTTTAATTTGTGAAGACTTTTCGCCGTACCATCTGGGGACTGGTTGAGGAGGGCATCTAGTTTTTCAAACTTCCTGTTTCTCACTTCAGCAATGGCTGCTTCCCAGCTTCCTGCCCAGCCTGAGGACAGGCTCCTCAGAGACCAGGACTTCGGACCCTCACTTCTCCAAACAGCACCTCAGGTGAGCTGGGTCGCCCTGCTTCTCTTACCCCTGAACCAGGCTTTGAGGGTGTTCAGTAGTGAGGAGGATTGAAAGGGCAAGGATTCTCGAAGTGGAGTAGAAAGGACGGCTTAGCAAGGGTAACGAGAATAATACCTGTGGGATGAAACCTGAGTTTCATTATTTTTTTAAGGCAGAATGTTTCCTAATTATCATGTTGAGTAATGGAATCTGGGCTCTGGAAGAAGCTGCTGGGAAGAAGCAATCTTGTCTCTCTCTTTTTTTATTGTCTTTAGGTTATGCTATGAAAAGACTATTTCATTTTCTAGTCTAGGCCTCTCACATTGGAGTCAGTTTGAAATTTTGAATGTTTGTATCTAATGTGGGACAGATTAATCTCACCTCTGTTCTGCCCACCAACTTGATGGAGGCATAATTGGCAAACAATAAACTGCACATATTTAAAGTCTACAGTTTGGTATATTTTTTGACATATATGCAAACAGGAAACCATGACCACAATCAAGATAAACATATGTCACCCCCAGAGGTTTCTTTTCTCTCCCTCCTGCCGCTCTATACTCCCCTAATCCTGAGGCAACCCCTGATCTGCTTTCTGTCACCATACATGAGTTTTCATTTTCTAGAATTTTATATAAAATGGAATTATGTCATATGTACTGCTGTCTTTCTTCTGTATATAATGTATCTTTCTTGCTTTTAATATTTTCTCACTGGTTTTAAACAATTTGGCTATGATGTGCCTTGGAGTAATTTTCTTCATGCTTCTTGTGCTTGTGTTCATTGAACATGTTGGACCTGTGAGTTTATAGTTTTCATCAAATTTGGAAAAATTTTAGCTATTATTTGTTTTTTTCTGTTTCCCCTCCTCTTTTTTGAGGACTCTGAGAATAATACACATGTGGGATATGTATAATGATAACGTGTATGCATATATTATCTCTTCAAGTTGTCCCACAGCGTACTGATGCTCTTCCTCTTTTTTTTTGTTTCGTTGTGTATAGTTTCTATTTTTATGTCTTCAAGTTAATCTTTTCTTCTGCAGTGTCTAATCTGCTGTTAATCCCATCTAGTATATTTTTCATCTCATATGTGTTTTTTTATCTCTAGAAGTTTGAATTGGAGCTTTATTATATCTTTCATGCCCATACTTAATGTGTTCAATCTTGCCTCCAGCTTCTTGAACATATGGAATATGGTTATAATATCTGTATTAATGTCCTTATCTACTAATTTATCTGTTTTGGTGGATGGATTGGTCTCATTATGAGTTGTATTTTCCTGCCTCTTTGTATGCCTGGTAATTTTTAATTGTATGTCAGACATTGTGAAATTTATTTTGCTAGGGGCTTGATATCTTTGCATTCCTTTAAATGTTTTTGAATCCCACTCTGGGGTGCGGGTAAGTTACTTGGACAGTTATACGGCATCAGAGAAGGTATGTCCCAAGTTTAGGGCTAATTTTTCCCCACTACTGAGGTAATATCCTTCTGAATACTCTACCTAATGTTTCTGGATATACAAGATTTTCCATTCTAGCTGCTAGAAATAATGAAGTATTTCTAACACTGTGCAACCTCAGAGTATTATTCCCTCAGCTTCTTTTGGGTGGTTCTTTCGTGGACTTGAGTTGGACCCTCTGCAGATCTCAGGAGCTCTCTCTTGGGGCAGCTTCTCCACTCTGGGCTTCTGCTCTGCTAACTGTGTAGCCCCATTTGCTTCCCAGGCCCAGAACTCTTTCTGCTCAATTCAGGGGCTACCTGGCTCTGCCAGGGTTCCTCTACCAGTGCTGCTCTGGATGCTCTCTACAGCTAGTAAATTTGGGTAACTGTAGGATTCCCTTAATTTGTTTCCGTTTTCAGAGATCTCTGTTCTGCTCTGCCTAACATGCAATATCTGCAAACCATTGTTGCATATATTTTGTTTCCTTTTTTAGTTGTTTTAGGCAGGAAGGTAAGTCCAGTCCCTGTTATTCCATTTTGTCTGTATACAAAAGTCTCGGACAGGTTCATCTTGGTTATGTAGTTAACAACTCTGAAAGTTGCATTTGGATAAATATAAAGATTTGCAGGAACCTATACACCTATTCAAAATACTGTTTTAAACCTTTGGAGGACTCTTCTTGGGACATACCTCCTGAGGTAATTTCAAGTAGAGCGAAGGTGGGGAAGCCAGTAGGTGGTGCTAAATGACCAGGTCTAAGCTTCAGCTTTCCAGGCGCAGAGATTTAGAAACCACATTTCTACTTTGTCCTTTACTGCAGGCAGGGGGATGGAGAGCCGGCAGGGGAAGATACCTTTCTAGTGACTCCCGTGTGTCCTTCCTGCTTTCAAGGTGCCCAGAAACAAAGCTGTTAGGCAGGAGGTTGTTTGGTGAAAAAGTCTGGGTATTCTTTCAAATATTTCAAGCAGACTTGGAGTATTATTGTTGCTTCTGTCGTAAGTACAGAGTATTCCTATGAAAGGTATATACAGTTTATTAACGTATTTTATGTAGGAGAGTTAAACATTATCTCTACATAGCATACCGACATTTACTGTGACCTGTTCTGGATAGCTTAAAGTTCAAAGATTCAAAATGCTTACCAGCAGCACCGTGTGTGTGTGTGTGTGTGTGTGTGTGTGTGTGTGTGTGTGTGTGTGTGTAACATTACCTCTATGTAGCAGACAACTGATTAACAGCCAACTGATCAACCCAACAAACAAAATTCATCCCTACCCAGTTCCAATGTCCTTCCCCCAAACTAGAACAGCTATTTGCATCAGGACATTGATATTTAATGGAATCCTTTGTAAGTGACTTTTTAAATGTAAATGATTGCTTCCCCTAATCTCTTCCAGAAGTTAGGAATGTGGTGAATAATGCCAGAATAATGAAGTAGCATCCCACACAGTGGCACTTAATTGTTAGAAGCTGTGACTGAATTAGAACCTCACATAGACTCCGGGATGCATGTACTCACATTCCTGTGTTTTCAAACTTCGGGAAAGGAACGCAGCACAAAGAACTCTTTGTGCGAGTCAGCTGTGGCAATGTCTCATCAACCCACAAGATGGTGCTGTTGCCACACAAAACCGAGATCATTTCCCCATCAAATCTCATACTTGGCCCGCCCTTCCAAAATAGGAATTTAGATTTTTCCTCCTCTTATAAAAATGAGAAAAAGCAAAATGGCTGCAGTTGGTGTCTTGCCTCTTAAGTAAGGGTTTTATTCAAGCATCCCCAGCTGCTTGGCGGTTCCTTGAGTAAGTTTGTGGCTTTCAGCTTGAGGTGCACTGTTTAGATCAGGGGTGTCCAAACTTTTTTCAGCGGTTTTCACCAAGGGCCATATGCGGTAAAACACACAAACAGCCGGGCCACTCACTCGAGGTGAAGTACGTATTGCCTCACCTGGTTTATTTAAGTAAACTAAATATATTTTTGTAATTTGCTGCGGGCCAATTAATAATGGATTGTGGGCCGCAGTTGGCCCACGGGCCGCAGTTTTGACACCCAGGGTTTAGAGCCTCCTGAAGCATCTTTCCTGGTTTTGGAAATGGCTGATTGTGGCCCTTGGGGATTTTGGTGGCTGTATTCTTTTTTGCCTTGTACTGTACTTGGCAGCTACTACTTTGGTGCCCACGGAATAGGCCCTGTATCCACAAGCCAGGCAGCCAATCTCATCACGGTGCTTGGCCTTCCCCTCCTTTTTTCTGCCAGTGCGGAGCAGGGATCTGTGTTCTGACAGCGAAGGCCGAGAACTGCCGAACTCAGCAGGGTTTGCTCAAGCGGGTTATTTGCAGGAAGTTGTTAAGGTAGCATCATTCACAGAAGGTTAACAAAATAAACTGCTGACAAGTCTTACTTTAAAAAAATGTAAGTTAAAATTTATATTAAAAATGCGGTTATAGTTAATAGTTAAATTTATTAAGGTCACTTTTCACCCTAAAAAATTCAACTCCTCCATTTCTTTGATTTTTCTCTCTCTTTTTTTCTTAGTATCTGCTAAAACGTTAAAGACTTTTTCGTGTCTCCATTCTCTTTCAACCATTTCCACTTCCCTCTGATGTGCTAGGATTGAGAATGGCTTCTCTGAGTAGTATATTATTTGTAATCAGGAGTTGACTTCATCTTCTCATTCTTCTTCTCCTCTTTTCTGCTCCCTGTAGCCTGGCTATTCATGACAATAGTCTGTGGCTATCAACTTTGGGGTTCCTGAAAGTGTACAGAATCCCTTAATTCTCTCTGCAAACCCGTGGGGTGAGTCTGGGAGAAGGAGTATCCCATAGGCCACCTGTGATTGTAATAATAATTTGCATCACCTCCTGAGGACTTACTGCTGAGAGCTGTGTATTTCACTCAGGCAACATATACAGAGGGACTGCTCTATCCTGGACGGGCCCCTGGGATTGGAAGAGCACAGTGGAGTCCTTTTCTCATGGTGCTCCTGCGCTAGTAGAGCCAACTCTTAATTAAGTACTCTTATATGTGTGTATGTAAAAAACATTGGGTATTCTGTCATATACATAACTAACATAAATATTTCATAAACTGTGATGAATGAAAAGTACAGCGTGCTATGAACACAGATGACACCTGCATTATTTCTGTTAAGCATCCCCACAGGTTTTGAGTTCAGTACTGTCATTAAGTGTGGACTGAGGCCCAGAAAGGTTCAGTGACTTGCTCTAGATCACACAGCTAGAAAGTGCAGAACTGGGATTTGAAACCCAGTATGTCTGACTCTAAAGACTGCAGTTACTCACTCTGCTGTACAAACTGAGTTTCTAACAGTTTTCTGTCTTCTTGGAGGGGAGATTGAGATTTGAATTCACAAAAGTAGACCCTACTTAGATGGCATTCTGTTTTGAGTCTCCACAGTCTCCAGTTCCATGAGAAAGGCATGTTTGGGGATAACAGAGGGACACTTGGCTCTAGAGAACCCACCAATGTCCTTCTCACTGGGAAGCAAACTGATTTAACGTTAGACCTTAAACTCAGAACTATCAGATTCCAAGTATGTACGGCTGCAGTGTCTCTCTCTCTCTCTCTCTCCTTTGAATTTCATGTTTCACAGCGAGACTTACAATTCAGTTGACTTCACTGGTGATTCTTCCCACTTTTTCGCCGATTTGCAGTTGCTTTCCCAACAGATACCTTTTTAATTTCTTTCTTTTCCCTCTTGAATTTCCAGATTTTAATGAAATATTGGGACTATTTACATGCCTGCTATTCAGGGACCTCTACGTAAGCACTGGAAGAGTTAAAGAAAAGGACAGTACAGAAAGGGCTCCTGCTTCTCTGTTCTCCACTCTTAAATCCATGCAACTTAACAAAAATACAGACCCTAAAACCTAAGTGCTTTCTAATCCGGGCAAGAAATCCTGATGTGGGGCCTGTGGTTTCCCTTGGCCTTTTCCTTTGAAGCACCAACCACGATTTCTTACTTTCTCTGCTAGCCAGGATCCTGAGGCACACTCTTTTCTTCTCAACCTCCTCTATGCAGGGAAGGCAGGCTTCAGAAACCTTCACTGGAGTCACAGCCTTGTATTTTTCCTAGGAGCAGTGGAGGCACCTGGATTCCACTCAGAAGGAGCAGTACTGGGATCTCATGCTGGAGACCTATGGGAAAATGGTCTCAGGAGGTGAGGGCGTGGGTTAGCCTGATGGAAGGTGGCGGGAAGACCGTTAAGCATTTTCCGTGTACTCTGAGAGACAGCTTCTCTACTTGAGGCTCTCTGGGTGGAGAAGATCATTAGAGACACCGTTGAGAACTGGGGTGAGTTGGAGATGGCAGAGTTACAGTAAGAATTTCCTTGTATTGAAAGTATTCTGTGCCTCAGAACTGTCGTGGGTGCACTGCACACAGTAACTGCTTTAGTCTGTGACATGGGTGATGGTATTCCCTCTTCTAAGATGATGAAGGTGAGTGTCAGATTAAGTAACTTGTTCACTGTTACATAGCTTGCAGGTGCTGAGTTATGATGGAGCTCAGTTGTGGCTGGCTGTGAGTGCATGCTCCTTAATACTAAACCACACTGTCTCAACTGACCATTGGAGGGTCATAGTCATGACCCTTGCACTAGCCTGCCAGGTAGTAGAATTCCTCCACCTGCCCAGACTCTTCTTTTTGTGAAAAGAAGATAAGCATACGTGCTGGTTATTCTGTGAGTGCTGGTATCTTAGAACCTCCACATATCCTTCTAAGATGAGTTACCTTAAGGGGTAACTTTCATATTTCCTTTCCCACTCAGGGTACTCCTTTGCAAAACACTTTGGTCCCCAGTCCCCGCTACCAAATGCATATAGGCCCACATATTCTCTCTCTCTAGCAGGCATTTCCAATTCCAAGCCTGACCTGACTAATTCAGCAGAGTATGGGGAAGAGCTAGCAGGACTGCACCTTCATGTCTCTGAGAGGATCCCAAGACCCACCTGCATAGGTGAGTGATCTTTCATTGGTCAGAGCTATTTCTGATCTTCTGTCATTAAATTGGAGGTGGTAGGGGAGATATTAGGACTTGGTTTCTATTGCATTGGCTATAACCAGTCGTGACCTGGTCGGTTTAGTTTGAATACTGAGATTGGGTTGCCTCATCCCAGGCTATAGGGCTATTGACACGTATAGTTAATCATGGAAGAAAGACCACACATCGAATCTCCTGCCTTCAGTCTTATCTGTTGTGACAGCTGTCTTTCTCTGAGAGAGTTAAGATTAGTATAGATTGAGACCACTACAGATATGGGAGAATTCTATTACCAAACAAAAAAGATTTATGTAACAGCCATTGGTACCCCTCCTAACAAGAGGGTTCAGAGTAACTAGGTTTTCCTTATTCTGGTTATAGTGAATAGTAACTAACCCACCCTCAACAAAATAAAACAGCCATAAAAACATGTTTTAGCTAATCTTCATGCACCTGTCATTAAACAGCAGAAACAACAAATACTTCATATCAGTCATGTATTTTAGGACGGGGAAGTAGAAATATGAACTTGTTCTGTTGTAAAGCAATAACCCTTTGCCTTCTGCATTCTTCTAAAACACTGCACTTATGTGAAACCTCTCTGTCCTATACACATACACATGCACACTTTTACATATACAGAAGACATACGCTTTTATGTATACAAAAGATCCCAGAACCTTGGAGGAAGAAAAGGACGAAGGATGGGAACTGTATGACAAACCATATTTTCCCCGCAGTGGAATCTAATTAATTATTTTTCCTTTGCTAATATACCAGACAGCAGGTATCAAATGAGACATATATGATTTTAATTTTAAGCAATGTATTTATCGTAATACTATTTCACAAGGATTCCTTTGGAGCAACATTTTTTAAACTGTATTTCATGACCAATTAGTGTTGGTCGTTTCATAGATTGCAACCATCATTTATAATAAATGATAAGATTGAACAGAAAATATCAGAATGCAAATAGAAAATATTAGATGTCAAGACAAGTAGTGTTTCAGGAGATTTTTGTTCCAAATATGTGTGTATGTACTGCAATTCAACATAAACATATTTCTTATTATGGGTAACAGACAAAAAAGTTTGAAAATATTGCTTTAGAGTTTGTTGCAGTAGGATTTTTGTTTTAATAGACTTTACTTTTTTGAGCAGGTTTACAATAAAATTGAGTCAAAGGTACAGAGATTTCCCATATACTCCCTTGCAGTAGGATTTTATTTGTGATATGATACACAGCAACTCACTATATCTCCACTCATTCTTTTTTTCTTTTTTTTCCTTTCATCCCATCTGCTGACATGGGCCCATTAGATCTTACCTTGAACCAGACTGTGGAAAGTCTACAAAGCCAGCCTGCCTTGATAACGCCATTTTAGGATACTGAGAGAGCATATGTAGAAAGCAGGTTGAGGAAGTAGCAATACGCAGGGGAACCTGGGAGGGAACGCCTAGAGGATAGGACCCCTGTGGGAAGTTGATGTAGGAGTTCAGGTTTGCAGGGATGAGACCCATGTGGAAGCAACAGTGACAGGATGGGAATGGACTGGTTCAGTCAAAAGGATAACAGCTGCTCTGCCAGATCTGGACTCAGACTGGGGGCCGAGTCCCAGGAGAGCACGTATGTGCTGTTGTATTTGACCCTATGGAAGAACAGCTCCTAGTTAAAACAAGCCGGCAGACGAGTAAGCCTCAAAAACACCATTTACTCAGACCTCTAATCAAAATCCCAAGGCATTAAAAAATTATTTGGAAAAATGATTCTTAAGTAGTTATTTGGAAGAATATTGCAAGAATAGTAAAAAGTTTTAAGAGTGTTCATCAATATTAGATCTATAACTATTAAGACTCTGTCATTTAATACAGGTAAAATCATTAAAATAATGGGATACTGATGTAAATAGATGCACAGACCAATGGCACAGAAAGGCGAGCCTAGGAAGAGAAGCTGATCTTTATAAGAATTTCACATATGATGAAGGAACCAGCAGCACAGATCCTTCAATGAGCAGTATCTGGAAAAAGGACTGTTTGGGAAAAGGAATCAGTTTAAATTTGATGTATGTCTTATATCAAAATAAGTTGGAAATAGATGAGAAAGACATAAAATATGAAAACAATAAAGAAGAAAATGAGTGACTATTTAACTCATTGTCTGGATGGAGAAGGTTTTTATAAGTATAAAAGCAATGGAAAAAATCACTAAGGAAAAGATTAATAGACTTGAGTATATTTAAAAAGAAAAAAATACAACTTTTACACATAAAAATAATGCCAAACAAATTAAGGTAACTAAATGAGTGAAAAACATTTTTCATGAACATGACAGATAAATGATTACTTTTCTTAATATAGAAAGAGTTAATTTAAGTTAATAAGAAAAAAATGACTTTCCCAATTAAAAATGCACAGCAGTCGCAGAGTATGAAAAATAGCTCATAAATGTGAAAAAAAAAATTCATCCTTTAAGGAATTAAAACTTATAACATGAAAAACCATTTTTCAGTGGTCTAAATGGAAAATCTTTTCAAATCTTTTTAAAATATTCAATCCTTAAGTATTAACACTCTCCTTCGCTCTTCCCAGCGTCTCATACCAGGAGATGGCATAGTCGTTCTGAAAATCAGTTTGTCAGTAAGTGTCAGGAGCCTTAAGGACAACGTTTATAACTGTTGGCACAGTCATTCCACTTAAAGGAGTTTGCTGTAAGATACTGATCAGAAGTGTGGGCAAAATTTTCTGAAGGAACATACTTCTCACAGCGTTATTTATAATAATAAAAACACGTTGATGTCATCAAAATGGCGGCGTGAGGTGAGCCTCTGTAAAGCTCCCCTGGAATTTACAACTAATCAAACAACAATAACTCCACAAAGGACTCCCTGCACAGCAGACAGGCAAGACGAAGAGGCCCATTACTGAATTCACCTAAAGATGGGCGAATTGCGCAAGCAGGGGAGGAGGGAAGGGAGAAGTGCGGAGACGGAGCCACACGGGCGGGCACAGGATGCAGACCTAACTCAGTGCTCCGAGCTCGCTGCATCCTGGAACTACCGCAGCTGTGGGAGAGGGAAGAACTCGGACTGCTAGGGTTCCGCTTATGGCTCACAGGGCTGAGGGGGCAGCATATAACATGGCTGAACCCAACGCTCAAGGCAGAGACCTCGGAGAAAAGACTGAGGGAAGAAGCCTGAAAACGGTGGTTTAAGCCCTCACTGCAGAGCAGAGAATGGAAGCCTTAGGCACTGAGACAAGCCGCCCCCTCCCTACCCTCCCAGAGCTTGGCCCACCCCCACCTGCCCGGTGCTAGAAGCGGAACAGTAGTAGTGTCAGATCAAAAGAACAGATTATTTGCTGTTCTGAGAACTGTGGACTGCACACACAGATTCGCAGCCCAACTAGTTCCAGCAAAGGGGAGAGAGCTGTGGAAGCAGGACCGGCTGTGGTGGTGGTCGCCGCCATTGCTCTGGGCCACCTCTCACAACTCACCCCACCCCTGGCCCCACCTATCTTGGCAGATCCTTGCAGGAGTAAACAGAACTGCTGAAACATATGGGCTCTGAATCTAGTGCAGGAAAAGCTTTGGAACTTCAAAAGCTCTACGCGTACCCAAACGGACACTGCGCCCTGTGACCAAGGCGAACTATTAACAGAGGAGAAGTCTGTCTCCCAGGGAATCCCCCCATTGTGCGAGAAGCTGGAATAGTGCAGAGAAAACATAGTACTACCGTGAGAGAGAGAGAGAAAAAAAAAGGCTGCAGTCGGAGAGAAAATAAAACATTCTACCAACGAGTACTGGAAAACAAAAGAAAAACCTCTTCCTATCAACCTGTTGCAGAAGGCACTCCTGTAGATGTCTAGGAAGAGAAATAATAAATCAGTAATTGCCATGAATAACCAAGGCAACAAGACAGCTCAGAAAGAAAGTGAAAAGTCTCCAGAAAAGAAACCTAAAGATATGGAAATATGTGACTTAAATGACAGAGAATTCAAGATTGCAGTTCTGAAAAAACTCAACGAGATGCAAGAAAACACAGAAAGGCAGTTTAATGAACTCAGAAACACAATCAAAGAACAACATGAGCATTTTACGAAAGAGATTGAAATTTTAAAAAAGAACCAAATAGAATTTCTGGAGATTAAGAACTCAATAGAAGAAATTAAGAGTGAAATAACCAGCTTAGGTAGTAGAGTTGACCAGATGGAGGAAAGAATCAGTGACATCGAAGATAGAAACCTGGAAATTACACAGATGGAAGAAGAAAGAGACTTGAGACTTAAAAGAAATGAAAGAACTCTACAAGAACTTTCTGACTCCATCAGAAAAAGCAATATAAGAATAATGGGCATACCAGAAAGAGAAGAAAGAGAGAAGGGAACAGAGAATATATTCAAACAAATTGTTGATGAGAACTTCCCAAACTTGTGGACAGAACTGGATCCTCGCATCCAAGAAGCAAATAGAACACCTAATTACCTCAATCCCAACAGGCCTTCTCCAAGGAACATTGTATTGAAGCTGTCTAAAATCAACGACAAAGAAAGAATCCTCAAGGCAGCCAGGGAAAAGAAGACAGTAAACTACAAAGGAAAGCCCATTAGATTATCATCAGATTTTTCAGCAGAAACTCTACAAGCCAGGAGGGAGTGGAACCAAATATTCAAACTATTGAAAGAGAGAAATTATGAGCCAAGAATAATATATCCAGCAAAGATATCCTTTAGATATAAAGGAGGAATAAAGACTTTTCCAGACGTACAGAAGCTGAGGGAATTTTCTAATACACGACCTGCACTACAAGAAATACTAAAGAAGGCTATTCGACCACCATCAACAGGGACAATTTGTGGCAACCAAAACATAAAAAGGGGGAGAGTAAAGGCCTGAACCAGAATATGGGAATGGAGAAAGTAAGCGTGCTGAAGAAAATGGAATACTCTAAATATCAAACTTTCTTTTACATAAACTTATGGGTAACCACTCAAAAAAAATCCAGAACTGAAATATATACCGTAATAAAAGAAACAGAGGGATCCATCATAGAATACCACCACACAGAAATAATAGACAACAAGAAAAAGGCAAAGAAACAATGGAGACACAGCCTTACCAGAAAACTAAAGATAGAATGATAGGAAATCCTCACTTATCAATAATCACCCTAAATGTAAATGGACTGAACTCACCAATAAAAAGGCACAGAGTAGCAGATTGGATCAAAAAACTAAACATAACAATATGCTGTCTCCAAGAGACACATCTCAGCTACAAGGACAAGCATAGACTCAAAGTGAAAGGGTAGAAATTGACACTCCAAGCAAATGGTACCCAGAGAAAATCAGGTGTAGCCTTAATGATATCAGATGAAACAGACATCAGGGTGAAAATGGTAACAAGAGACAAAGACGGACATTTCATAATGGAAAAGGGGACTATACAACAAGAAGACATAACAGTCATCAATATTTATGCCCCCAATCAGGGAGCACTGAAATATACCAAGCAACTACTAACAGAACTAAAGGGAAAAATCAACCCAAACACAATTATACCAGGGGACTTAAATACATCATTGACAGCTATGGATAGATCATCCAAACAGAAAATAAATAACGAAATAGCAGCCCTAAATGACATGTTAGATGAAATGGACATAATTGACATATATAGAGCACTTCATCCTAAAACATCAGACTATACATTCTTTTCTAGTGTACATGGAACATTCTCAAGGATAGACCATATATTGGGACATAAAATCAGCCTCAGCAAATTTAAGAAGATTGAAATCATACCATGCATATTCTCTGATCACAAGGCTTTGAAATTGGATATCAACTGCAAAAAGAAAGCAGGAAAAAACACAAATACATGGAGATTAAACAACATACTTTTAAAGAACAACTGGGTCAAAGAAGAAATTAGAGGAGAGATCAAAAGATACATAGAAACAAATGACAATGAAAATACATCCTACCAAAATTTTTGGGATGCAGCGAAAGCAGTTTTAAGAGGGAAATTTATATCATTACAGGCCTATCTCAAGAAACAAGAAAAATCCCAAATAAATAACCTCATGTTACACCTTAAAGAACTAGAAAAAGAAGAACAAGTGAAACCCAAGGTCAGCAGAAGAAAGGAAATAACAAAAATCAGAGAAGAACTAAATGAAATAGAGAACAAAAGACAATAGAAAAAATTAATGTGACAAAGAGCTGGTTCTTTGAAAAGATTAACAAAATTGACAAACCCTTGGCTAGACTCACTAAGATAAAAAGAAAGAAGACACTAATTAACAAAATCAGAAATGAAAAAGAGGAAGTTATCACGGACACCACAGAAATACAAAGGATCATCCAAGAATACTATGAAGGACTATATGCCACCAAATTCAATAATCTAGAAGAAATGGACAAGTTCTTAGAAACATATAGCCTTCCAAGGCTGAACCATGAAGAACTGGAAAATCTAAACAGACCTATCACCAGTAACGAAATTGAATCAGTCATCCAAAACCTTCCCAAAAGCAAAAGTCCGGGACCAGATGGCTTCACTAGTGAATTCTACCAAACCTTCAAAGAGGATCTAATACCAATCCTACTCAAACTCTTCCAAAAAATTGAAGAAGAGACAGTACTCCCTAACTCATGTTATGAGGCCAACATTACCCTGATATCAAAACCTGGTAAGGACAACACAAATAAAGAAAACTACAGACCAGTATCTCTGATGAATACAGATGCAAAAATCCTAAACAAAATTCTAGCAAATCGAATACAACAACGCATTAAAAAGATTATTCATCACGACCAAGTGGGGCTCATCCCCGGGGCACAAGGATGGTTCAACATCCGCAAATCCATCAATGTGATACATCACATAAACAAAATAAAGGACAAAAACCATATGATTATATCAATTGATGCAGAAAAAGCATTTGACAAGATACAACATCCATTTATGATTAAAATACTTAATAAAATAGGTATAGAAGGAAAATACCTTAACATAATAAAGGCCATATATGACAAGCCCTCAGCTAATATCATAATTAATGGTGAAAAACTGAAGCCCTTTGCTCGACGTTCAGAAACACGACAGGGCTGTCCCCATCACCTCTGCTTTTCAACATAGTGTTGGAAGTCCTTGCCAGAGCAATCAGGCAAGAGAAAGAAATACAAGGCATCCAAATTGGGAATGAAGAAGTTAAATTATCACTCTTTGCAGATGACATGATGCTATATATAGAAAACCCTAAAGACTCCACCAAAAAGCTATTAGAAACAATCAACGAATACAGTAAAGTTGCTGGCTACAAAATCAACGTACAAAAGTCCATTGCATTCCTATATACTAACAGTGAAATCTCAGAAAAAGAAATACAAAAAACAATTCCTTTTGCAATTTCAGCAAAAAGAATAAAATACCTAGGAATAAACTTAACGAAGGATGTGAAGGACCTATATGCTGAAAACTATAAGATTTTTGAAAGAAACTGAAGAAGACACAAAGAAATGGAAAGACATTCCGTGCTCATGGATTGGAAGAATCAACATAGTTAAAATGGCCATATTACCCAAAACAATATACAGATGTAATGCAATCCCCATCAAAATGCCAATGGCATTTTTTAAAGAAATAGAACAAAAAAAATCATCAGATTTGTTTGGAACCACAAAAGACCCCGAATAGCCAAAGCAATCTTAAGAAAAAGAACAATACTGGAGGTATCACACTCCCTGACTTTAGCTTGTCCTACAGGGCTACAATAATCAAAACAGCATGGTATTAGCCGAAAAACAGACACATAGACCAATGGAATAGAATTGAGAACCCAGAAATAAAACCACATAAATATGGACAGATAATTTTTGACAAAGAAGCTAAAAACATACAATGAAGGAAAGACAGCCTTTTCAATAAACGGTGCTGGGAGAATTGGAAAGCCACGTGCAAAAGAATGAAACTGGACTGCTATCTGTCACCATGTACCAAAATTAACTCAAAATGGATCAAAGACTTAAGCATAAGACCTGACACAATAAAATGCATAGAAGAAAACATAGGTCCTAAACTTATGGACCTTGGGTTCAAAGAGCATTTTATGAATTTGACTCTAAAGGCATTGGAAGTAAAAATTGAAATAAACGAATGGGACTATATGACACTTAAAAGCTTCTGCACAGCAAAAGAAACCATCGACAAAATAAAGAGGCAACCAACTGAATCGGAGAAGATTTTTGCAAACAGTGCCTCCGATAAGGGGCTAATATCCAAAATATACAAGGAACTCATGAAACTCAACAACAAAAAAACAAACAACCCAATTGAAAAATGGGCAGAGGACCTGAAGAGACATTTCTCCAAAGAGGACATACAAATGGCGAATAGACATATGAAAAAATGCTCAACATCACTAATCATCAGAGAAATGCAAATAAAAACCACAATGAGATATCACCTTACCCCAGTCAGAATGGCTATCATGAACAAGACAAATAGTAACAAGTGTTGGAGAGGCTGTGGAGAAAAAGGAACCCTCATACACTGTTGGTGGGAATGCAGACTGGTATAGCCGCTATGGAAGGCAGTATGGAGGTTCCTCAAAAAATTACGAATAGAATTTCCCTATGACCCAGCAATTCCTCTCCTGGGTATCTACCCAAAAAATCTGAAAACATTTATACATAAAGACATGTGTGCTCCAGTGTTCATTGCAGGGTTTTTTTACGGTGGCCAAGACATGGACACAACCAAAATGTCCTTCGATAGATGAATGGATAAAGAAGTTGTGGTATATATACACAATGGAATACTATTCGGCGGTAAGAAAAGATGATATAGGAACATTTGTAACAACATGGATGGATCTTGAGAGTATAATGCTAAGCGAAATAAGTCAGACAGAAAAAGCAGAGAACCATATGATTTCACTGATATGTGGTATATAAACCAAAAACAACAAGAGAACAAGACAAACAAATGAGAAACAAAAACTCATAGACACAGACAATAGTTTAGTGGTTACCAGAGGATAAGTGGGGTGGGGGGGTGGGAGATGAGGGTAAAGGGGATCAAACATATGGTGATGGAAGGAGAACTGACTCTGGGTGGTGATCACACAATGGGATTTATAGATGATGTAATACAGAATTGTACACCTGAAATCTATGTAATTTTACTAACAATTGTCACCCCAATAAATTAAAAAAATAATAATAAAAACACAATAAACAACTTAGATTTCCACAGTAGGAGAACTCTTGAAAAAATTATATGTTTATTATGTGTTTTTAATACATCTCCATGATGGACCATTACTCAGATCTATAAAATGATATTTATAAAGGATTCTTTAAAGACAAGAGAAGATACCTTTGCCTTTTGAGAGGAGTCTGTTCTAAGGCTTTGTGAATTAAGAAGTTCAGGGCTACTTCTCTAGCACATGCCCGGGTCTCTGGCAGATAACTGAAAGACACTAGTACAGGAAAGAGAAAGATAAATCACTTCTTTAGGTCTACAGGAATCAAGTAATTTATAAAAGCTGAAAAGAAATTTTATCACAAAAACAAAACCTTTACTATATGCATCATTAAGCTTTGATAATCAAAAACCCAAGTTATGAGGAGAAAAACAAAATTTTAACTGTTATGCGAGTTAATGAAGCACAAGTGAATGCTGAATTAAAGCACAGACTGAGGGGTTTGCTTTCACGCCACAGCCTCACTGTGCATTGCAACCAGAGTAAAATGACACACTGATGCATTTCATGAATGTTGTGTTATTGTGAATGGGAGAGTCCATGTGAAATTGATAAATCTACCTAATCTACAACTTAAATGCTACAAAGTAAGATAAAGAACTGTATATACAATATAATACCGATTATGTCAGGAAAAAGGACACACATACATATAAATGTATAGGTTAAATAGAGACTTGGAGGAAATGTACACTCTAGTTGTTACCTCTGGGTAGTATGATTAAGGTTGATTTGATTTTCTTCTGTACACTTTTCAAGTCATTTTTAGTGATCATATCTATCTTTTACATATGTTCATATAAAAACCAATCATTTGAAAAGTGGCACTCTCATATCATATACATGTTTTTCGTGGGCCTTAATAAATATGCATGTAAAAATAGAACTGCCTTATGACTCAGCAATTCCCCTTCTGGGTATTTTATCCGAACAAAAGGAAAACACTAATTCAAAAAGATATGTGTACGCCCATGTTCATTGCAGCATTATTTACAATAGCCAAGGTAGGGAAGCAACCTAGGTGTCCATCGACAGATGAATAGATAAAGATCACGCGCATGCATACACACACACACACACACACACACACACACACACACAATGGAATATTACTGAGCCGTAGAAAAGAATGAAATCTTACTACTTGTGACAGCATGGATGTACCTAGAGCGTATTGTGCTGAGTGAAATAAGTCAGACAGAGAAAGACAAATACCATATGATCTCACTTACATGTGAATCTAAAAAACATGAACAAACAAAATGAAACAAACAAAGTCATAGATACAGAGAACAAACTGATTGTTGCCAGAGGGGAGGAGGGTTGAGAGGTGGGCAGAAAAGGGGAAGGGGCTTAAGAAGTACAAACTTCCAATTATAAAATAAGTCATGGGGATGCAATGTAGAGCATAGGGAATACAGTCATTAATATCATAACAGCTATGTATGGTGACAGATGGGTACTAGACGTAGCGTGGCGATCACTTTGTAAGGCATATAAATGTCTAATCACGATGTTGTACACCTGAAACTAACAGGTTGTATGTCAACTATAAGTTTTAAAAAATGCTTATTTGGGGGTCAGAAAAGCGCTGTGGGAAGCCTCCTCTGCTACCAGACGTTCTGCTCAGCTCCAGAGCTGAATCACTTAGCCTGGACCCCAGCACAAGTGATATGGCTGCCAGGCTCTAGGCTGGATGTATTTTTCTTCCTCACTAACTGATGTCCTCTTGGCAAAATAATTGTTTTATGATGACTCTTTTTGACATACGAGTTAGAAAACAGGGCATACGATTTACTGAGCTATTTCAAATCTTTCTTCTTTCAGGAGATAGACAGGAGAATGACAAAGAGAACCTAAACTTGGAAAATTATAGGGACCAGGAACCTCCAGCTGCCTCCTGTCATGCCTCAGAAGAGGCGTCTTCTCAGGCTGCTTTGAGTGGTCTCTTCAGTGAGGATGAGCCAAGACGCTTTGGAGAAGGAGAGACTCTTCACGAGGCTCAGGAAAACCTGCGGGACGAGGGCATAGGGGGACAGCTCTCTCCTCAAGAAAGGAATTCTGGGAAACAGCTAGGTCATCATTTGCCTAATGCTTATCCAGGAGAACTGTCCATGCTGTGGCTTGAGGAGGCCAGAGAGGCCTCCCCGAAAGGACAGCTGAGAGCCCCCATGGCCCAGAAACTCCCCACTTGCAAGGAGTGTGGGAAAACCTTTTACAGGAATTCTCAGCTTGTTTTTCACCAAAGAACTCACACTGGAGAGGCATACTTTCAGTGCCCCACCTGCAAAAAAGCCTTTCTGCGGAGTTCAGACTTTGTGAAACATCAGAGAATTCACACAGGAGAGAAGCCCTGTAAATGTGATTACTGTGGGAAAGGTTTTAGTGACTTCTCAGGATTGCGCCACCATGAGAAGATCCACACAGGAGAGAAACCCTATAAATGTCCCATCTGTGAAAAGAGTTTTATTCAAAGATCAAACTTTAATAGACATCAGAGGGTTCACACAGGAGAGAAGCCTTATAAATGTTCCCGCTGTGGGAAAAGTTTCAGCTGGAGCTCGAGCCTTGATAAACATCAAAGATCCCATTTAGGAAAGAAGCCCTTCCAGTAGCCATGCTTTCAGCCGGTCTCTGTCTCCTGGTCCATTAAAAAGTACTTCGTTCCATCAGGAGAAATTGCATCTCCTAGAGGGTGTCCCTGGTCTCTCTTTTCTGCATGGATTAGAGAGGAGAGTACCTGAACGTGGTTTTGGACTTGGAGGATATATTGGCCTGTGGGTTGGATTTCACGCTGGTTTCATTTCTTGCTTCTGCATCAGGAGGAAGAATAGTCACCTTTCACCTCATCTCTTCTTTTGGAAAGAGATGGGGGAAAAAACTATCCCTTTTAGAGAGCTCCCGTTTTAGAAGTGCTGCCTGGCAAGAGTTTAACTGGATTAGCCACAGCTGCTGCTCTCGGGAAGAACCTTGGGTCAGCCCTTTGGAATTGGGGTTCTAAAGCAGGCGTTTTTACAAAAGGGGGAGTGATAGAGGGCCAGTGAGCTCACATGTGTTCTTTGTTATACGGGTGCAAAATTAATGTCGACTGTCCCCATTTTAAGTAAACTTAGCAGACTCTCTTATTTGTGTCTGAAGCGTCCACTGTGTGTTGACTGGAACTCAAAATACATTTTCTCATAAAAGACCCTAAATGGTAATTGAGCAACTAGATCATCCCGTCCAAACCTGTCGAGTTTATCACCCAGCTGAACAGGGTAAGAAAGTGCGAGCCTGGTGCCCAGATGTGACAGCCTGGCCAGTGCTGGGCATTCTTGGTCTCAAGTCTGTCTCTGGTGTGGGACAGACAGAGCCCACCTCCCACTTGCTCGCACACCGCAAGCTGCCCCTCTTTCTCCTGGCACCCCCCTCAGGCTATCATTTTTGCCCAAGTATTCTGCACTTTAAAACTATTATCTCTATTGTTTTGTCTGTAGGTGTTAAACGGTAGGAAGAAATCACTAGTACTGATGTAATTTATAGTATTGTGCAGAGTTTTACTAACATATATCTAACCTGCCCACTGGTCCTCGTCTTCAAAAGTCACATGCCCCAAAGTGTCCTGCTCTCAGGTCATGAGACTTCCTCCCACCAGTGTCCTCCCCGGGCCTGCTCTTATGTCACTGTTTGGGGAGGGTGCGAATGAGATGGACAGCACTATCTCCCTGAAAATGTGAACCTAGAGGCGAGAGACGGCTGGTTCTTTGCAAACGAAGGAAGGACACTGCTGGCTGATGAGAGACAAAACTGAAGTTGGAGGCATTTGTTAACTCTCACATAGCATGAAGGTGAATAAGGACTCTCTTTAGGGGATGCAGCAACGCCAGGGCAGGAGGCAGGAAAACCATGGAGGCGTTGGCATTACATTCTGCATTCTGCATACGTAGCAGAGATTTGTAGGATGGAGGGTTTTCCGTTTTAAATCAGTTCTCAAAGTGTGGCTCTGGGACCAGCAGCATGGGCAATTTGTTGGACTTCCCGAGCCATAAATCTGAAGGGCGGGGCCCAGCAGCCTTTCTCTGAACAAGCCCTCCAGGGGATTTTGACGGCTGCTCAAGGTAGTAGTTAATCCAGAAAAGGTCTGCAAGGATATGTGGGAATGGTGGTCCTAGAAGCTATCCTGGGCCTTCCCAGACTCTTTTTACCAAACAAGCCTCCCCATAGAGCTCTTTAAAACTCATTAAACCGGGGGGGTGGGTGGGGGCTCCTTGGTATCCCAGAGCAAATTTATTCCAGAGGAAGTTCTAGAAAACTTTTAGGGTAAACAGCTTTAGGTGAAGGGTTTCTCCTTGGGTCCCTCTTAATGACCTGACAGATGACAGAGGTATAGGAAACAACCTGTCATTCAGTTATGTTCTCAGCAAATAGATGTTAGATAAAAATTGACTGAATGGATATGTGAATTAATGAAGGAGAAATATCATATGTAGTCAGAGGGACCCAAAAAAATGTATACACATTTTAAGAAAGGAAAAAACTGGATTAAAATTGTAATAATATATACTGATAACAAAAGATGAATACATACCATGTGTATACATTTTTTAGCACCCCCGTCTATCACCCTTACCCTCTAGAGTAGTGATCGGCAAAACTTGGCCCACCACCTGTTTTTGTAAATGAACTTTTGTTGGAATGTGGCCTCACCCATTTGTTTATTGTCTATAGCTGCTGTGGGGCTGCAGTGGCAAAGTGGCAAAGCAATATGCCCTGCAAAGCCTAAAATATTTACTGAGATCCTTTACAGAAAAAGTTTGATGACTCCCCCGGTCCAGAGTAATGTTTCTCAAAGCACAATGTGCGCACAGATCACCTGGGGAGCTTGTTAAAATGCACACTGATTTATAGGTCACGCCAATGCCACCAGTCTACGGGGCAGCTAGGGGCTCAGGCACTGAGAAAGGTGCCGTGTAACCATGTCAGGCCCAGGTCAGGCCCAGGTGTTTGTTTCTCTCGGACCATTTATGACGCTGCAGCTTTCAAAGCCTGGACCAGACACAGCTGAAGAATAAATCCCTTTATTAGGCAGGGCTCAGTGTTACGAAACGCCTCGCCTAGCGCCTGGGTCCACACTGCCCCGGCTCAGCCTCACCTTAGGCACTTCTCTCCGAGTTCCCTAAAAGAATTTTACAGAATTGGGAGTGCTGATGCTTTCTTACCTTTCTCTGTCTGTGGTTCCCCCTCACACACACACTTATCCCTCTGGGCAGTCTCCAGCCCAGCCTTATTTTCTCAGAGGCTCTGCAGGAAGCTAAACCTGGAGAAGCAAAGCTACTCCAGCCAGAACCCACTTCGATGGCTTCTCCTTAGTCTTCAGGTTGAAAGTCCACACGTAGGTGGGTCCTCGCTGACAAGTCTTGTACACAGGACAAGGATAGACACTGCGGCAATCCTGCTTATCTGCAGGAATGGCCCTGATGAACACCACAGGCATGGGCGGTGTCAGATCCTTCAGCTTTGCCTCTGCAATGATCCCAGCCTGAGGACGAGAACACGAGAAGAGCCACCTTACATCAGACCCAGAGCCCAGCCAGCCAGCTTTCTCCTGGCAGAAGATCCAGGAGATGCGCCTGGCAGGGCTGGCTGTCTTTATGTCTAACCCCTCACAGGTTCTCTCAGTAAGCCACGATGAAATGCATGTGGAAAACATACTGCTATGGTTTTCTGGCCGAAATCACTCTGAAGGGGAGTTCCGAAAGCTGATATTTATAATACACAAATTAATCCCTTTGAAGCTTGAGTCTCTCCTAATTTTATTTTTCATTCATTTCATAAGGTGACATTTCATATCGAAGGTAACCATTTGCCAGATGTCATGCTAGGTGGTAGGGATTTAAAAATGAGTAAGACACAGCTACCAGCAAATACTTTGGATTTTAAAGCTTTGGTTATGTCCTGTTCCAGTTTCTTATGTGACCTCATCCACCCTCTGGTGCATTTTGACTTTTTGAGTGGAGGGAGCTATGTGCCATCTTTACTCACAGAATAGGGACGTGGCCTTTCGGTTGCTTTCTACTTGGGGTCTCTCTAAGGTTTTCTGAGATGTCTCAATGGAGCCGTCTAGAGCAGTTTTTCCTACTAGTCCTGAGAAACGCTCTGAGAAGCAAATAAGCTTTATCAAATAAGCTTAGGAAATGATACTACCATACCCCGGATTTGAAGCTAGTCCACTGAACACACGGAGAAGTCCTAGCAATAAAGAAAACAGTTTAACTTCATTTAACCTGGTATTTCCAAACTTTACTTGCCAACAAGACCCTTTCCTTTGCAATCTATTCATTTCCCACTGCACAAGTGTCTTAGGGAACGTGCTTTGGGAAACGCTGATCCAGAGTGATTCACAGATTCCTCGCCTGTGTCCAAGTGACTCTGAGCCCCTTCGGCTATGAATAGAGTTTGGTTTATTTCCATGAAATGTATTTAAAGGTACGGATGTGCCTCTTCAGTTTTGTTAGAGGCTGATAAGAGGCACGATGAGTAACAGAACTAAGGGAAACAATGGGGACCTCCTTGTGCCCCATAACTTGAGTGTTTATGGCCGGGAGTGGGAGCAGGGATAGAACCTTTTTTCCCACATACCATAAAACTAACCCTTTTAAAATGTACAATTCCATGTTTTTTAATGTGTAATCATCACTTTTTAATTCCAGAACATTTTCACCATCCCCAAAAGAAGCTGTAACCATTAGCAGTCACCATTAGCAGTGGGGTATTGACATTTGTAATTATTATGGTTGAATTCTCTGTGTGAATGCCATGTTTTTCCATCTGTTTACTTTCAGCCTATTTGTGTCTTTAAATCTAAAGTGCGTTTCTTATAGAGAGCATATAGTTGGATCATTTAGAAAAATCCATTCCGCCATTCTTTGCCTTTAATTTTAGTGTTTAATCCATTTACATTAATGTAATTGCTGATAAGGTAAGACTTACATCTGCCATTTTACTATTTGTTTTCTGTCTTATGTCTTATTTGTTCTGTGTTCCTCCATCACTGCCTTCTTTAGTGTTAAACAGATATACAGTAGTATATTATTTTAATCCCCTTGTTATTTCTTTCACTATGTTTTAAAAAATATTTTCTTCGTGGTTTATAAATTAACATCTTAATTTATAAAAATCTGTTTCAGATTAATACCAACTTGATTTCAGTAGCATACAAAAAACTTTACTCCTATATAGTTCCATTCCTTTCCCATCCTCTGTTTAAGAACTTGTACTTTTTTCATCATACAAATGTCATCCATTACATTTTATGCCTGTCAACTCAGACATAGAATTATAGCTTTAGGCAGTTGTCCTTTGAAACAGGAGAAGAATAGAAGTTATATTGTAAAAAAAATCATTTATGTTGGCTTTTACATTTACATATGTAATTACCTAATTACCTTTACTGGTACTCTATTTCTTCAATGTGGACATGAGTTACTCTCTAGTGTCCTGTCATTTCATCCTGAAGGACTTTTAGTGTTTTTTGTGGGGCTGGTCTGCTAGTAAGGAATTCTCTCTCTCTCTCTCTCTCTCTTTTTTTTTTAAATTTGGAATGTCTTCTTTTCTCCTTTATTTTTGAAAGATAGTTTTGCTGGATATAGAGTTCTTGGCTGGCGGTCTTTATCTTTCAGCACTTTGTATAATTCCACTACCTCTGGCCTTCATGGTTGCTTATGAGAAATCAGCTGTGACTGTCATCAAAGATCCTTCGTAAGTGATGAATTGCTTTTCTCTTGCTGCTTTCAAGATTCTCTTTTTGTTTTTATCTTTTCACAGTTTGATTATAACACGTCTAGGTATGGATTTCTAAATTTATTCTATTTGGATTTTGTGGAGCTTCATGGATGTGTAATGTTTTTCATCAAATTTGGAAAGTGTTGGCCATTATTTCTTCAAATAGTCTTTCTCTTTCTTGTCTCCTTCTGGTACTCCCTCTGGGCATATGTTGGTATGGTTGATGGTGTTTCCTCAGGTTTCTAACCTGTTCACTTACCTTCATTCTTTTTTCTTTCTGTTTCTCAGATTGGGTGAACTCATTGATGTATTTCCAAGTTTAGGGGTTCTTGCCTACTCAAATCTACTGTTGAATTCCTCTATTGAATTTTTATTTTAGGTACTATACTTTTCAACTCCAGATTTAATATTTTAAAAAAATTCCATCTCCTTATTAATATTCTCTATTCAGTGATACATTGCTCCCATACGTCCCTTTAATTTAGACCTGGTTTCCCTTAGGTCTTTGAATATATTTAAACTAGCTGGTTCTTTGAATATATTTAAACTAGCTGATTGAAAACCTTTTTCTAGTATGTCCACCTTCATACTTCCTCAGGGACCATTTCTGTTGACTGCTTTTTTCCCCATGTGTATGGGCCATTCCTTTTTGTTTCTTTGCACGTCTCATAATTTTTGTTGAAAACTGAACATTAAAAACAATAAAATATGGCAACTCTGGGAATCAGATCTTCTCCCTCCATAGGGTTTGTTGTCTTTCAGTCACTTTTCTGAACTGATTGTCTAAGTCTGTATTCTTTGTCATGTGTGGCCACTGAAGTGTCCTGCTCAGTTAGCTTAGTGATCAGCAAATAATTGGCCAGAGATTTTTAAAATGCCTGGAAAAATAAGTCTCACAGTCTTTGCTCCGAGGCTGTGTGTGTGTTGGGGGCATGCCTTCAACGCTCAGCCAGCCAATTTAAACCTCTCCTTTAGCCTTCACTTCCTGCTTTCACAGAGCCTCAAGGTTAACTAGAGGTGAGAGCTTATGGCCTTCTCAGGTCTTTCTTGAGTGTGTGCAATAGCTCTGCACATGGGCATAGCCCTCTAGTTTTCCAAGAACACATTGGAGGTTTACAAAGTCCCCATGAACGTCTTATTTTCCGGTTTCTCCTTTTAAGCTTTTTGGCTATCCTTTGATTTGCTCCACTGTTGCCTACTGCCTCGGGCAAGCTTCAATGTTAAACAGCTGTTATTTGATTATTTTCAGTAAATGCTCTTGGAGAAAGGCAGTTGCCCTGGGTAAGCTCTAACTCAGGTCAAATAAAGACAGACTTGTGAGAGGGGTCTTCTCTGAAACCACCAGACAGGGAAAGTAATGACAGTTTTCTGGGAATGGGGCTTTGGAAGCACTACAACTCCATTTTGCGCCCTCCAGTGGCTGCTAGGCTGCTGTTTTCACTGTGACTGTGGCCTGTTGGTTGTCAAGGCTACCGCAGAGTTAAGGTGGGAATAGGGCAAGTTAAAAGGCCACAAAGTTTGCTCTTCTTACTGAGATTCAGCCAGTTTTCTTCAACAAACACTCCTTGGTTACTGAAAGCCTTTGGTTAATTTCCAGAATTCTGAAAAAGTTGATTCTGATCTTTTTTGGCCAGTGGTCTTATTGTTTCGTGGAGGAGAGGACTTTTGGACATCCTTACTCTTTCATTTTTGATGAAGTCTTTCTGGGATAGACACTGTGAGAACAAGAGCTTTTGGCAGGTATTCCTTTTTGGAAAGTTTTTATTATTATTACTTAGAAACAAGGTAATGAAAAACTGGAGGTCGATGATTGGAATCAATGTCCTCCCCACCCCACCCTAAGTGCCATTGCTCTTCCTTTTGCACTTCTTTCCTACCTTTTTTTTAAAAAAAACCTTCTCTCATTTTGGCGTTTTTGGTATCCTGGCTCTGGCTCTCCCTGCACCAACCTACCTCTAATACAATCCATGTGTGATCTCCACTGACAAAATCTTGTACAAATGTTCAGGTGGAGAGAGAGAAGTCAGCTTCCTTCGCAAGGTTCAGGCTGTTCAAACATTGTTCCACTGTACCGCCCTTTCTGTTGGCTCTCAATTGGTTTCCTAGGGCCGCCGAAACAAATGAGCACAAATTTGGTGGCCTAATACAACAGAAATGTATTCTTTCAAGTTCTGAAAGGCAGAAGTCTTAAATCAAGGTATGGGCAGGGTTGGCTCCTCCTGGAGGCTCCGAGGCAGAAACTGTCTCATGCCTCTTCCTAGCTGCTGGTGGTTGCTGGCAATCCTTGGCATTCCTTGGTTTGTAGCAGATGCAGCACTCTAATCTCCACCTCTGTCTTCACAGGACATTCTCTTCTGTGTCTCCAATATGACCTTCTTATAAGGACGCCAATCACTGGATTTAGGACCTGCTCTACTCTACTATGACCCTATTTCCAAATAAGATCCCATTCTAAGGTTCTGGGTGGACATGAATTTTGGAAGGACACTCTTCAACTCAGTACAGCTCTACGTGTATATTTACATGGCCTTCTAGGATCTTCTAGGTCTTCTAACAGTTTTTCCCCATTAGCTTGATACTGCCTCTAAGAATAGTCTAGCGTCACTTGCCAATAAGATGTTTGACTAAGTGCTCCTTCCGGCTCATGTGTACAACAAATGTAAATTTGTTCTAGAGTTATCCATCCTTGTTCATGTCACTTATCCTAGTCATCTGTGCTCGTTTGCTAATTTCCTAACCATGATAAACAGTTCCAGTCTTATGGTGACTCCAATTTTTATTAGCTTTCAGTGAGGAATCCTTTCAAAAATGTCCTATCTACTGGCTGCCCTTTGCTGACAGGGGACGATGCAAAAGGTAAAGGGGATTTCTGACATCCTAGAGTTCATGAATGAGGGAAGTAGACCAGGGAGGTGGACCAGGGAGGTGAAATGCTATTCCCAGGTCATACAGCAGCAGGGATTGCTGACTCCAACATTTTTTGACCACTCCCTATGTGCCAAGTGCTAGTCTAAGTGTCTTGCTTATAAACTCATTTAATTTTCATAGCAACTCCATTTTCCCATTTAATACTTGAGTAAACTAAGATTTGGAGAGGTAGAACTACATTCCAAAGTCACAGAGTTAATTAATGGTGGTTCTGGAAATCAGATCCTAGCCGTCTGGTTCCAGAGCTCTTGCCTTTAACCACTGTCTTCACTCTGCAAAGCCTGTGCTCTCTGCACCATCCCAGGTTGCATAAAAATGGCTTGCCAACCTCAAGGAAAGGTTATCTAGGTCAAAAGATTCAGGGGCATCCCTTTTAGTAACCATACTTTATGGGAGACATCCTCCAAAGGATGTCCCTCGGCTCATCCCAGGATTTACCTGTGCATCCCAGCGAGCACCTTCCATGAAGAGGCCGTAGACATAGGCCCCTTCCCGAGGAGGGCTTCTGAATTCCTCTCTGTTCTTCTTTGTGACATCACACTGCAGAGCCATCTGGTCCAGTGGCCACTCATTCCTGCGGGCCATGGACTGCATTATGGCGGTGAGGAAGGACTGGGGGTTGAAGAAACCTGTCAGCCACACGGTGGAGGGCATCGTGAAGTCGCCTACCCAGGCTTCCAACTCCTTGATTCGGAGTTGGAGGTCCACAAACCAGACTGCCAGGCCTGCCGTGGAAGGGTAGGCTCGCCTGGCCCAGGGCTCTGGCACTGTGTCTAGGTACAGGGCACTCTGTACATTCTCCATGTCGCTGGTCACGGTCAGCTCCCCCTAAAGACAAAGTGGGAGAGGGGATGGTGAAGGGGAGCAAGTCCCTGCAAAGACCTGTCTTTATGGACCTCTGGCCCATGGTCCTCAGGAAGACAGGAGATGGCTCCAGGGGTGGGTGACGCAATGACTGTCCTGTGTAGTGCTTGATTTGCAAGGGTTGTCTCATAGAGACTGGTGCTTTAAAACTCTCCCTGCTCCAGTGATATCAGAGTCTACACTGCCGGCAGTAGTGGACTGGTCCACTCTGGACCTCAAACCACCTGTGAGTTAGTTCCACACTGATTCAATCCTACCCTGAAGCTTGGGCTCCATGATTCTCCTCCAGCCTTTGTCACAGCCCTGCAGGCTCTTAACACGCAGCTCAGAAACATAAGAAGCTAAAACCCACAGGATCTATAGTCCCCCAACTCAAGGATTTCCTTCAGAAATCAAACTATAAGACACCTAGTCAACTTTAAGGGACCCTCTTCCAATAGCTAGATAAAATCTGTAAAGAAAGGTTTATACTGAAAATTATCTTTAAACTTTGTTAGCTTTGGTTATGCCAAGGATCTAGCAGTACTCTGAAGGCCCATCTCTATAGCAGTGATTCCCACACAGAGTTTGTGTTATGGACTGAATATTTGTGTACCCCCAAATGCATATGTTGAAATCCTAACCCCCAGGGTGAGGGTATTAGGAGGTGGGGCCTCTGGTAGGTGATTAGATCATGAATGGGATTGGCGCCCTCATAGGAAGAGACTCCATGGAGCTCCCCTGCTCTTTCTGCCATGTGAGGACACAGCCGTCTATCAAGCAGAAAGTGGGCTCTCGCCAGACACTGATCTGCCAGCACCTTGACCTTGTTTCCAGCCTCCAGAACTGTGAGAAAATAAATGTCTGTTGTTTAAGGCCCCCAGTCTGTGGTATTTTGTTATGGCAGCCTGAGCAGACTAATATACTCCAGAGAAAAGAGGTCAGTGGGAGAAGTGCAGTGGACTAAACTGATGGCCCTGAAGAGCTGTAAGCCATTTGGTGGGGAGGTGCTTGAAGTCACCTTTGGGCATGAGGAGGGCCTCTTTTCTATGGGAAAATGACCTGATCTTCTCTCTGGCAGACACAGCTGCTAGGCAAGTCCTTACCCATTATTTTGGGACTTATATTGTACTCAGTACAGATGCTTTAAGCCAACTGTGTCTGATCTGACAACCACTGGCCCTATGTAGCTGTTTATATGCAAGTGAATTAAAATTATAAGACGAAATTTCAGGTCCTTAGTCACATTAGCTATATTTTGTGTGCTCAGTAGCCACATGTGACCTTATTAGCACAGATACGGAACATTCCTGTTATCAGAGAAAGTTCTACTGGCCAGCTCTGGTCTAAATAGAAAGCCTTTGTTTTCTGTTTGGTAATGTAAACTGTAGTATGTGTGTGGTTTTGCCAGGCCTAAAACGTCCTATATATTGCAGTGTTAATAAAACGTGTTCATGGGCATACAACTGACTGTACAGACTTGCTGTCGTGGAGTCGTCCGGTAACATGACAGAACAGAACTGGGGCAGCATTACCGGAAAAAGTGTGGTGAAAATACCTCAGTCTTTTGGCCCTTCTTTTGAGGGCGGTGGCTGAGTGAGACAAACAGAGATGAACTCAGATGGGGCAAAGTCCTTTGTTTCACTGTTATCTCCTCTGGCTGAGTCCACCCCTTACTCTGCGTTACCATGTCTCATGTGCCACTGCTGACAACAGTGAGGTGATGTGAACCTCTACGTCTCTGAGTTTCGCTGTGATCAGAGGAATGATGTGCTTAAAATATATGCAATATAGAGGATGTTTAGGGCAGTGAAGCTATTCTCTAAAACACTGTGATGGTGGATACATGTCATTATGCATGTCATTATATTTGCCCAAATCCACAGAATGTACACCACCAAGAGTGAACCCTAATGTACACTACGGGTCACTACGGGTCATTGTGGTGAGTCGATGTAGGCTCATTAGTTGTAACAAATGCACCACTCTGTTGGGGACGCTGATGGTGGGGGCGGCGGTGTGTATATCGGAACTCTCCGCACCTCCTGCTCAATTTTGCTGTGAATCTAAAAATGCTCTAAAAAGTAAAATCTAACACTGTGTTTCCCCGAAAATAAGACCTAGACTGACAATCAGCTCTAATGCATCTTTTGGAGAGAAAATTAATTAAGACCCGGTCTTATTTTACTATAATATAGGACCGCGTCTTATATTAATTTCCAAAAGACGCATTAGAGATGACGATCAGGCTAGGTCTTATTTTCGGGGAAACATGGCAAGAAAAAAATATATGCAATACTCAATTTTCAACTCCCTCCAGAAATCTAAAATCATTTTGATAGCAGAAGAACATAAAATGTGTAACTTGGCTTTCTTAAAAATTTCACACAGCTGCTTGTAATATGATTATAATTTATTCTGACAATGATTTTGCATTGACTAATTGAATGTGCAAGTGATGAGGACTTAAAGAATATACTATCTCTTAGGTTTTGCCAGTTTGAGAGTGAAGCAGGAACGATTTAGGAAAAGAAGAAATCATGAGACTTGTACTTAGGTGTCTGAACTGAGATATTCTTATGACGTGGAGCAGAAGTAGAAGTGACTCGTTTTCAGAGGCGGGGCAGAGAAGAAACAAGCGTAGTTCTCTCTTCCAAAGACTTAAAAACTTTCACTCCTCTGAACTCTGCTGCTATCTCCTTGCACCTTCCTTTTCCCATGAAGATATCTGTCCATCTCTTTATTCTACCAACTTGCCTTAATACTGTGCCTCACAAACTTGAGTCATCACAAGAATTACCTGGCTGCTGGTTAAAAATAGAGGTTTACAGAACGCGGCTCCGGAGGTTGGGAGGGCTGGAGGGTGGAGAGGGGACTGCGTATTGTGATAAAACCCCCAGGATGTCTGATGACCAGGCTAATTTGGGCACCTGTCCTAATGAGACTAGATTTTCATGACAGCATTTGTAAATGGAGATTGCTCTATCTGTCCTCCAGCTTATAGAGGGACCAGGAGAAAAAGGCAATAAATATACAGTTGTTCTTACAGCTTCTGGGTCATTGTTCTGTCAACACCAGTTACCATATCACTATTACTCATCTGAGTGGACTCTGCTCTGGCCAAAGTCAGTTAAATCTTAGAGCAGGCTTGAGGCCCATCTGCAGGGAGGCTCTGGAACACTCTTCTGTGTCACCCCCTGCCGTAATCCTACCTTCCTCCAAAGCCCCCTTGATGCCACTTCTCCTCTGGGGCCTTCCCTGGTCCTCCACACTTGTTTTTCCCTTTCTTCTCCCACCTCTCTCTATGCGACATTTAATTAATTCTGCATTGTATTATAATCAGATGTGTGCCTGTTTTTCCAAGATTGTCGTTCTGCGGAGGGAGGCTCCCCTTTCAGTCTCCTTTGCATCCTCCGGGATGGAGGGCCGAGATTTGCCCAAAGAACTCATCAATCAACACTGCTTGCACAGGCTGAAAGGAAAGAAAAGGTCCTCCCTGCCCCCTTCATCTCTGCCCTGGCACGCTCTGTGATTCCTGACACCCAACCGCAGTGGAGGCTCTCGGAAGAAAAATGAGTGAATGAACCAGAAGTCGAATGGGTAAATAGACTGCGTCAAATTGCATGGATTCAATAAGCTAAGATTGCAACAAACGTACTCAGAGTAATTACGGATATACCTGCGTGCCACAGTGATGGAGCTGCATAATGTGACAGGCAACGGCCTTGTTTACGTTCAAGATTGTTCTGTGAAATTTTTCCCTTCATTTGATTACAGACTGTGCATAATTTGGAAACATTACCAAACACTGTTGATCTTCAACATCCCTTCCCGTCTCACCTTTCTCTTATTTCCCTCCATGCATACTGGGGGGAAAAGATAAATTAACAGATTAAAAAAAAAACTCCACTAACCTCGATGTTACAGCCTATTTCATAGTTTCTATGTGACCACATGAAAAGAAGCTCACAGTTGTTTTTCCGATGTACATGTGACCATGGTTGTGTGACTCCAAGAGCCAGACACGGAGGTGGCAGCACCCCACAGCCCAACCCACAGGGCTTGGCTGTGCTTTCACTGTCGGCTACAAAATGGAGTTCTCACTTTGCCTCTGTCTGGGCTACAATTCTTTTAATAAACGTGGTGATGTAAACCAACAATACTCACCTTCCTCGGCTCCAAAAAGGCAGCTGGCCTTTCCACGATACGGTGAACCATCGAAAGAACTCATATCTACTAGGCTCCGTGCGAGGCACTGGACATAGTCATCTTATAGTGAATACAGTTAACTTGTTTAAATAATTAGTTGTAGAAATAGAGTTTTTCATTGTTCACGAGAAACCTCAGAGCCTGTGCAACTTTGGGTCTTTCAGATCTTTCAAACAACCTTGAGGTTGTAAATGATTACAATTCGTTCCTTTCCCCTGACGGGGTGATAATAATACTGTCAGCTAATGCTTTTGGTTACTTACCATGTGCTGTGCATTGTTCTCAACACTCTATGGAAATCCATTTATTTAATCTTTCCAAAAGCCCCATGAAGTAGGACCATGATCCCTGTTTCACAGGTGAAGAAGCTGAGACACAGTGAGATTGAAGTCACTTTGAGGCCACCCAGCCAGGAAATGCAAGGGCTTGGAGCTGAGCCCAGGGGGTCGAGAACCTGGTCTGTTATCCAGCACACGTTTTTGCCTCCCATGAAAGCAATTTTACCTGTGTCAGTAAAAGACACCAGGGTGTCAAGACTTCTCCCTGGGGACAGTCACTCAGAGTATACGAGGTCTGACAATTAAGTTCGCGAACTTGTTCCAACGATGTTGCTAACCTTTTTGATATCAGAGGCATTATTCATTATGAATTTGTACCAACTGGACCAACAGTTAACCAAGTTTACTCTTTGGAAGTGCTGACAAGGCTGCGTGAAAACGTTAGACGACCTGAACTTTTCACCAACAATTCATGGCTCTTGCATCACGACAATGCACCAGCTCACACGGCACTGTCTGTGAAGGAGTTTTTAACCAGTAAACAAATAACTGTATTGGAACACCCTCCCTACTCACCTGATTTGACCCCCAATGACTTCTTCCTTTACCCGAAGATAAAGGAAATATTGAAAGGAAGACATTTTGATGACATTGGGATATCAAGGGTAATACGACGACAGCTCTGATGGTCATTTCAGAAAAAGAGTTCCAACATTGCTTTGAAGGGTGGACTGGGCGCTGGCGTCAGTGCATAGCTTCCCAAGGGGAGTTCTTCGAAGGTGACCGTAGTGATATTCAGCTATCAGGCACGTAGCACTTTTTCTAGGATGAATTCACGAACTTAACTGTCCATGTCGTAGTCTCCCGGGCAACTAGATATGTCATTCTGATGTCAGCACAGCTTCAGGTTTCTCCACCTCGTGTCTTACCCTCCCTTCAGCGTGAACAGACTCTGGTTTCTGGGAGTGATCCCTTCCTGGGCATTCAGAATGCTGTAGCAGCATGGCTCACTGGCTCCCAGGTTTCCCTGTGTCACTTTCTCCCCAAGGGGGCCCAGTGGGCAATGCCCATCCTACCCAAGACCACACCCACCTTCAAGCCGAGGTCCAGCTCCCTCAGTGAGTGCTGCATCTCCCTGGTGAGGACGTTCACGCGCTCGCACTCCTGGAAGGCCACGACCGTGTAGGGGGTGTGCTCCTCCACTCTGGCCATCAGCTCTGGGAGGTTAAACTCGTCTGTCACCCGCTCCAGTATTTCTTCCAGGACGGCTCTGACCTGCCCCACAAGAGGAAACACAGGGTTTAGAGGGACTCTCATCTCCAGAAGGACTCAATTCTCCTGTGATATTGCGTTAAAGGTGCCAGTCACCCGCCTCCTGGCCATATTCTAGCCTGTTTGCTTAGATCAACTGGGTCTGGGGTTGAAGACCAGCCACAGGATGGCCCCTCCATAGGCTGTGACTTCTGCAACCTGCTTAAAAAGATGAGCACAGATGCCTTTCCAAGAATTGGGAGTTGGAGAAACCCAGAGACTGACCCACCTATCTGTGAATATCAAGCTAGAAAGGCATAGAATAGACTTGGGCCCAGGGTGGTCCTTCTGGGCCCCATGAAGCTGCAGTGATGAATATAAATACATTCCATTCTGAGTTTCCATGAGGCTGCACTGGGGTTTCTGTCCTTGGGCCCTGGAGGAAGCATCCCCATCTATCCTGTAAACCTCCTCTCCCACTCCATGATTCTTTTTGCCACACAAACTGTCAGCTAATTAGACCAGTGGAGCTAGCACAGCCAGGATCTCTGTCCTGGAAAATAGGAATTGAAGCACCAAGATACTGAGTTATTTTGGGGCAAGCACTTGGAGGCTGAGTCTGCCATTTTGAAGTAAATGAGTAAGCCCAGGAAGTCTGTAAGAAGAGAAATAAAAACGAAACAAGTATGGATATAACAGAACACATGGCCAGCAGAAAAGGATGCATGGAGGGAGGGAGCCAGCAAGAGAGAGAGCTAGCCTTCCTGGATCCTGAGAGCTGAGCTCCAGACACCAGGGGTAGATGTCTATTGTTTTTGTCTGTTCCTTGTCTCTCTCCTCTTCCTCTTAACAGGTCCCTCTCTCCTTGATGAAACGACCTCGTCCCCATTGTTTGGGGGTAGAGTCATGGGGCCCAGCCCTCCCGTGACCCAAGTAGGCCAACCTGATTATCTGTTCCAGGAGCATAAAAATTTGAATCTCAAGCCTGGGATTCAGGGACAGAAAGTGGCTGGAGCCACTGACAGGACGGAAATGCCCTGAAAAGACTGTCCTCTTTTCTTTCTCCCTGGGCTCCAGGGCCATTGTGGTTGTATCCTTTCTTAGGTTGATTCCTTTGATATAGTGAGCTATTTCTTGCCTATTTCAGCTACATTGGTCTCTGTTGTTTGCCACCAAAGAACTCTGACTGAGTTAATACAGTTCGGTTATTTATGCATTACCCACGTGAATTTTAGCAAGACATTTAGGCCTCAATTTTCTGCATCTATAAAAATTTCAAAGAGCATCTTCCTCCACCTGCCCCTCCCCCCCAACTCCCAGGGCTGATGCAAAGATCAAATCCAATGAGTTGATGAATGTGGCAGCATCTGAAAGCTATGAAAAAGTACATAAATGTAAAGGATTATTGATATTCACTTTACCTTGTATTGTTAACATACAATACATTCTCTAGGAAAAGAGCTGATGTTAGAAAAAAGAAAGTAAAACACTTCACCCTGTCACAAACGGGTCTCTGCTGCTGTCACAGCAAAAACTGGAATGGAATTTTAATGGTACCTGAAGGCTGCTGCTAGGGTAAAAGACAAATGGCTAAAATTATATCATATTTCTGTCTCTGGAGCGGAATTTGCAGGAACAGCCCTGTAACAGTGAGCTACCATTTGGACATTATTCACAAAGAGATGAAAAGATAGTTTGGAGGCATCATTCCAAAACACATTGAACACAGGAAAACAGTTCTATTCTGTCACTGGTCAGGCTTTGGAGGATTCAGAGACCAGCCTGAGGCCGGAGAGAAGATTGTTTGGGATGAGAGCAGATCCACAGACATAGACAGACAGGTTCCCTCTTTTGCTCAGAGGAGTCCAAAAGCCCCTTCCGATGGAAGGAGTAGGTCCCAAGAGATGTGGTCTCCTTTATTTCCACAGGCAAACACCTCTGCCATTTTTTTCTTTTAGGGAAAGTAATAAATGCTTACCATAAAAACCTAAACATTAAAGGTCCATATGATATTAGAATCAAAATCCTCCCACAAAATTTCCTCTTCCCTCAAAGGGGAAAAAACCCAACTAACTGCTAATTTTTCAGTTTATAATTCCTACAAGTATTCTTCAAGGTATGTAACTCCAGCCCTCCCTCCCTCCCATATTTATCATGTCTGTGACATCTTCCTTCCTGTCTCTTTTCTTCCCTCCCTCCCTTTTCCATCCCTCCACTCCTTTCTTTCTTTCTATCACTAATGGAATCATTCTACACATAACTTTTCCAGGTTGCTTTTTTTCACCTTGTGATAAATCTTGGACACGTTCCCTTGTTAGTACATACGGATTTTCCTTGTTTTTTTAAAACAGTATGCATTATTTCACTGTTTGGCATACCATAATTTATTCCGCTATTGATGGATATTTGGTCTGTTTATCATCTCTACTACTAAAAGCAATCCTGCAATCAATCAATAAAAATATATCATAAAATCTGTGCACTTTTGAGTGTTTCCACTAGTTGAATTGCTATAGAATTATGAGTAAAAAATATGAACATTTTAAATTTTAGTAGCTAGGTCAAATTGTCCTGTAATTTAAACCTACCAGCAGAGATGAAAGTGCCTATTTTCTTATGCCCTCACTACTATATTATCACATTTAAAAATCTTTACCATTAGGTGAAAAATGGTATTTCACTTAACTTCTTTTAGTTATGAGTGACATTGACAATATTTTTATTGACCATTTGTATTATGATGTGAATTTATCTGGTGTCCTTCTTTTCCTTCCTCTCTTCCTCTCTCTCCTTTTTCCATGTGTAAGAACTCTTTGTATATTAGCAAAATCTGCCCATTTGCTGGTATCTGTGGTGGTACTAGGTTCTCCTATTTTGGCAAGTGATCATAGTTTATCCATTTCTGAGACACACATACACACACACACACACACACACACACACACACAATTCCTTGAATTAGTTGGAAGAAAGGGATAAGGAAGTTTCAAGACCTAGAAGCTTCTTTGAATGTCATCTGAAGAATCCTAAATCTATTACTTATACAGTCCCGGCTGTTTTTTCATTTTTAGAGCTAGGAACATTTTTCATTCTATGTGGTTTAGTTTCTAGGTAATGTAAAATTTCTTCTCTTCCTTTTGTTGTCAAATTACATCTACTGTATCAAATGGTGGAACAGTCTGAATAGTGTGATTTAGGCCACCTTTCTCAAAGTACGCTCACATGCCTCAAAATTGCTAGGGTGCAAATTCCTGGACCTAACCCCAGACCTCAGAATCAGAATTTCAAGCTTCCTAGCTCTTTTAGAGGTATATTAAAATTTGAGAACTACTATTTTAATGATACCAGTCCATAACTTAAACAAAACTCCTTTAGTATCCGTTTGTTTTCTCAAATCAGTCCCTGGAGTCTAAAAGTTTGGTCACTCCCTGGGTTTCTTAATCTTTAGTCTTCTAAGTAGGTTCTCTCGTCAGCCCCGTGGAATCTCTAGTTACAGGAATGCGGGCAGTACTGTGGAGTGAAGGAGGGCTGAAGAAGGTGTCTCTCAGAGGATGAATTTGCCTGTCTTAGGAAAAGCTTCACTGAGAAGTTTCCCTTCAACGTCCCACTCCTTTCCTACCCTCTGTGGCGTCCACACCAGGCACAGGGCCCTTGCATTGCCTTTGGTTGTCCCCAAACCCAAACTCACCCCATAATTCCTCGCCATTTCCTGAAACTTCAGGAAGTCTTATGCTTAGTAGCACGTAACTGTGTGTTCGGAGACTGTCTGATTGAATGTCCTCCACACAAAGGGAAGGCATTTTTGTCTTAGAGAGGATGAGTGAATTCAAGGGGGTATCTAGTGAGTGGAATGAGGGTGGAGGTGTTTACTAGCAGCTTCCCACCCATCATTACTCAGTTTGCCATAGAATCACAAAGTCAGTTTCAAGCTTCCCAAACCACCGTTGTTCCACCCTGACCTTTCTTCACTTTGGCAGACAAACGGAATAAAAATGGACTTTGGATGAACTAGCAAAGCAAACTGCCCAACCCAATGGCAGGGACTTCTTATGATGTAACCAGATGGCCAGTGTGGTGACATGATGGGCTCCTGGAGTTGAAGGGCAGGCATGTCCAGGCTGGATGGGCGGGCACGTGAGAGGAAGGTATGCACCGTGTGGTCTGTGCTGGGAACCGGCAATGAGACCCGTGGGAGAGGACTCTCCATCTGCAATCCTCAGCTCCCCAGAGGGGTCGCAAGCAATGCCCTCCATATACCTTTTCCTCTCTTGTGGGCCCTGCTCCATCTCCAGCTTGGCTGTCCCGGGGCTGTAGCTCCAGCACCGTGCGAAAGAGTTTTTCTGAGGTCTGGGTCAGGAAGCCAATCTCGGCGTTGGGGTGGAGGCCATAGAGATATGGTGACTCTGGGGGCAGCTCGGCGTCAATGTACTGAAAGGCAAGGGCAAGCTCACTTAAAAACAAACCAAGACGTATTTCCCCTCTCCCACTCCGATTTGTACTCCACAGTATTCCTTTGGCCCTCTAGCTGTATGCTGCTCACCACCACTGGCTGATACCAGCGTGCTCACCACCTGTTTACATCACCTTCCTTCCACACCAGCCGTTTATGTATTCTGGGCCAGTTTTCCAGAACTTCCACATTCATGAGGTCATTCTCTGTTTCTGGAAGCAGAGAGGACTTTATCCATCTCCAGTCTCGCCCCCTCTCACTGCTCCTCGATACACACACCTGTCCCTCCACGCACAAGAAGGTCTCAGAAATGCTAAACCCTACCGGGTATTTTTGCTCCAGTTCTTCTAGGAGCTCTGATCTCTTCCCCTGAAACTCCTTTCCTCTCCCTCTGTTTAGCTCAATCAGGGATGGCAAACCTAAGTGCAAACATGGGACCACGTATGCACAGTAGCTTTGTGAACTGGGAGTAGGACTTGGTGACCTCTGCTTTGAACTGGAGAGTTCTTGCCTCTGATGAGAAGTATTCAGACTTTACACAGTGTGTCAGCCAAATAGCCCATCTCTGTGATCAGTTGTGGTGGGCCACAGTCTGCCCTCCCTAAAAACTCCTCCTCAGCGTTGAAGGCTCCCTTCCTTCTCCAAATATTCTGATTACTCTTTCACAATTCTTTCTATTACTACAGTGAGAAAATATCCTTCAAGTTTAGCTTCTGATCTGACTTGGACGATTTCTTGGAGTTAGTCCCATCTAGTCTAAGGAAAATATTTATTGCTCATTCCTTAAAGGGCAATTTGTGTGTTTATTTTTGTATTTCTTCCAGCAGCCAGCATCTGGCTGGACTTCTTGGTAGGTTCTCTGTAACCATCTATTAACTGACAGATTAAAGGGAGAAGGAAAGACAAGAAGGAAAACCTACGTCAGTCATTTGGAAGTGTGCAAACCATTCTGTCCTTCATGGCTCCAGCCTCTTGGCAAATTGCTCCATGGACACTAGGGGATGCTCTTGCACAATTTTCTTGGCTAAAGCCCTGAAGCCTTGGGTCAAGCAGTTTTTTAAAAATTCCTCTTATTTTTTTAGGGTGTTATTGTTTTTAATTTATTCTCATAGGTCCCGTTTTTCTGGATCAAATGGCTTTTTTCAAAAAGAAAAAATCAAATTTATCACTAAGGTACATATGGGGGGGGTTCCATAAGAATGTGGGACCCCAGGAGAAACCCAGCAGTTAAGGCTTATATATCATCCTGAGCTAAAGAAAAGGGGTGGGGTGGGTGTTGTGGTGTAGGACTTCAAAGGGGAGGAAGGCAGTTCACGTGAAAGCAAGTGTTTGGTAAATAAATGTTTGCTGGGCCATCTTAACATTGGGACACAGAGAAGGCTTTGATCTTGCTAGGCTCCTCCCTATCTATCAGTCCTAGTTCCTATTACATTGCAGTTATCTATGACGATGGCTCCCATCCTGCAGAAGCTCCTTTATCTAAATTCTTTTCTTAAGATTTATATTAAAAATATAGCTAACATACAATATTAATTTCAGGTGTGCAGCATAATTATTCAACATTTGTATACCTAAAGAAGTGATCACTATGGAGACTCCAGCAACCATCTGACACCGTAGCATGGTATCACAATATTATTGACTATATTCCTCATGCTGTACATTACATCCCATGACTTACTTGTTTTATACCTAGGGATTTGGACCTCTTATTCCCCTTCACCTTTTCCCCCCTTTTTAATTTCTCAATTATAGTTGACATTCAATATTATTTTATATTAATTTCAGGTGTACATTATAGTAGTGAGACATTTACATAATTTAAGAAGCGATCCCCCTGACTAGTCTAGTACCCACCTGGCACTATACATAGTTATAACCATATCATTGACTACATTCCCTATGCTTTACTTTACATCCCCCCGACTATTTTGTAACTACCAATTTGTACTTCTTAATCCCTTCACTTCTTTTACACTGCCTGCCAACCCTCTCCCATGTAGCACCCTGATGAATCTAGTACCCACCTGACACCATACATAGTTATTACAATATTGTTGACTATATTCCTTATGTTATACCCTACATCCCCATGACTGCTTTGTAACAACCGATTTGTACTTCTTAATCCTTTCCCTTTTTTCACCCACTCTCCCCCACCCCCTCCAATCTGGCAACCATCAAAATGTTCTCAGTATCTATAAGTTTGTTTCTGTTTTGTTTATTTTGTTCTTTAGATTTCACATATAAGCGAAATCACATTGCATCTGTCTTTCTCTGTTTGACACTCCACTCAGCACAATACCCACCAGGTCCATTCAGGTCGCAGATGGCAAGAACCCATTCCCTTTCCTGGCTGAGCAATATTCCATTATATATATGTGCCACCTCCTCTTTATCCACTCATCCATCAATGAACACCCAGGCTGTCTCCACATCTTGGCCACTGCAAGCAATGCTGCAATGAACATATGGATGCACACGTCCCCTTAAGTAGAATTTTGTTTTTTTTCGGATAAATACCCAGAAGAGAGATTACTGGGTCCTTCTTTGTCTCATTATAGGCTTTGTTTTAAAGTCTATTTCGTCTGGCATAAGTATTGCTACCACAGCTTTTTTGTTTGTTTGTTTCCATTTTCATGAAATATCTTTTCCATCCCTTTACTTTCAGACTGTGTGTGTCTTTCAATGTGAAGTGAATCTCTTGTAGGCAGCATATGTAAGGGTCTTGTTTTCTTATCCACTTACCTATGTGTCTTTTGATTGGAGCACTTAATCCATGTACATTTAAAGTAATTGTTGATAGATATGTACTTATTGCCTTTTTATTATTCATACTTTATATATATATATATTTTCAGTCTAAAGAAGTCCTAATATTCCTTGTTATATTGGTTTGAGGGTGATAAACTCCTTTAGCTTTTTCTTGTCTGGGAAGCTCTTTATTTGTCCTTCGATTCTAAATCATAGCCTTGCTGGGTAGAGTAATCTTGGTTGGAGGTCCTTATTTTTCATCACTTTGCATATTTCATGCCAATCCTTTCTGGCCTGCAAAGTTTCTGTTGAGAAATCAGCTGACAATTTTATTAGTACTCCCTTATAAGTTACTAGTTGCCTTTTTCTTGCTGCTTCTAGGATTCTCTTTTTGTCTTTAACCTTTGCCATTTTAATTATAATGTGTCTTGGTGTGGGCCTGTTTGGATTCTTCTTGTTTGGGACTCTCTGCATTTCCTGGGCTTGCATATCTATTTCCTTCATCAGGTTAGGGAAGTTTTCAGTCATTATTTCTTCAAATATGTTCTCAATCCCTTGCTTTCTCTCTTCTCCTTCTGGTATCCCTATGAATGTTGTTATGCTTGATGTTGTCCCAGAGGTCTCTTAAACTGTCTTCACTTTTTAAATTCTTTTTTCTTTTTGCTGTTTCATTTGGGTGGTTTTTGCTACCTGTCTTTTAAAGTACTGATTCGATCCTTTGTTTCATCTTTTCTTCTGGCGATTTCTTCTAGTGCATTATTCATTCCAGTTATTGTATTCTTCACTTTTGACTGGTTCTTTTTTATGGTTTCTATGTCCTTTTTTATGCTTGCTATCTCTCTGTTGATGTTCTCACTAAGTTCCTTGAGCATCCTTAAAACCATTGTTTTGAACTTTGTATCTGTTAGGTTGCCTAACATTTTGTTTAGTTCTTTTTCTGCAGTTTTCTCCTGTTTTTTTTATTTGGGATGTATTTCTTTGTTTCCTAATTTTGGCTGCATCTCTGTGCTTGTTTCTCTGTATTAGGTAGATCTAGTACATTTCCCTGTCTTGTCCAGGTGGCCTTATGTAGTATGTGCCCTGTGGGGCCCTGGCACAGTCTCCCTGGTCACCTGAGCCGGGTGCTTCAGGAATGTCCTCTGTGTGGGTTGTGTGTGTCCTCCTGCTATAGTTGAAACTTGATTGCTATTGGTATGCCAGTAGGTGGGATTGACCCTCAGATTGACTGGCTGTGGGTTTGGCTACATGCACAGCTTATGGACTGTTGTGCAGGAGGCTTAACCCACTGAGTGGAATTCTCCCCAGTGAGCTCTGGTGCCTGCTGAGATGCCCCTTGTGGGGCTAATTTGGTGGTGCTCTGCTATGATCTGAAGCCAACCTCCAAGTGTGTTGGTTCTGGGGCCTCTTGGGAAGGGTTCTGGTGCAGGCTCAGGTCACTGGCCAGGGGCTACCTGGTAGAAGCTACAAGGTGATCTGTGGTTGTTTGCTGCCTGGCTAAATCTGGAGGTGCGTGGGGGAAACCCTGAGGCCTGTTGCCACCTGCCAGCTCCTGATAAAGCCCTGTGCAGTACTTGAGTTGGGTGAGGTGGGGGGAGTCTCAGGGAGTCAGGAGGGTGGGATGAGTGGTGTTTACCAGGTTAATGTATTACAGATTCTGGTTTGATGGCAATGCTGAGCCTGGAGCTACTCAGCAAAAGTCTCAGAGTACACTGAGGACAGTCACTGTCCACCTGTGGCCTGCAAAGCCCGATAATTGTCCAAGAAAGAGTGCAATGTGGGTGGGGCTGACTGCTCGCTGAGAAAGTACCTCTGATGTTGGGTGTGTTGGTGTAGGGTGGGGTGCCAGGGAATCAGTAGGGTGGAGGGAGTGAAGCTCACCAGGCCAATCAGATTTAGGTTTGGTCATGGACATGTGGGGAGAGCTCAACACAAGAAAGTTGGCATCTGCCTACCAACTGCTCAGGAGCAGGACTCCACACAGGCAAAATGGCGACTGTCCCTCCAGTCCTCATGCTGACGTCACACAATTCATTGTATCCCTGTATGTCTCTAATGGCCCCTGAGTCACTGTATCTCCACTGGAGCCCAGGATGAATGACTGTGAGTGAGTGAGTCTGTGGGCAGCACTTTAAGAGGGTTTCTGCATTTCCCAAAGTCTTCTGTCCCACCTGGATGGTTGGAATCCCCACTGTTTTCACAGCCAGATGTGGGGACTCCTCTTCCCAGCACTGGTACTCCAGGCTGGGGAACCTGGTGTGGAGCTGGGGTCTCTCACTCCTCAGGGGGGAACCTCCATGGCTGAGATATCCCTCCAAGTTTTCAACCGCCACAGAGAGGTTTGGGGCCAGCCTGTTAAGTGTCTCCACCCCTCCTATCAGTCTCAGATGGTGCTCCAGATTGATTGTTCTATAATTTAGTTGTAATATTAATGTGTTCACCGGAGGAGGCAGGCACAGTGTTTACCTACTGCGCCATCTTGGTTCTCTTTTGGATCAAATGACTATTATGACTTACCTTCTTAAATTTCATGAATTAAAAAAAATTTTAAAGTTTGTAGTTAATATTTTTATGACCAGTATTTCCTTAAATTTGTTATTGAAAGTTCTTTTAGGTATGTTCAAAAGTCAAGCAATGGAAAAGTTTTTTTTTTTTTTTTTAAATATCTTTCAATCTATTTTCCATGGCAGGCCAAATAGGCAAAGATGAGCACCTTAAAAATAGCTGTAGTAATAGTAAAATGAAAACCCAAAGTAGTATGAAAAAGCTCCATTTGAATGTTTTTCTTGGTATGTGTATGTGGGCACATGCGCCTATGTTCATAGAGACCAACAAAGAATAAGAGGGGTGAGTGATCTGCCCAGAAGATCATGTCCTCTTTAAGACATTAGAATCACTAATATAAACTTTAGCAAAAGTTGGCTGAGTTCTTATCTGAAATTTTGATAAAAATGGCTTTATCAATATGCTGAATGAAAACAATCAAATGAATGCCCCAGATGTTATTTATAGAAAAGAGCAACAAATAGAATTATTGAACCAAACATCGAAAACAAAAAGATCTCCCAAGGCTCAATTGTATCATGGATTCGAGGTTGGAAATGCTGTAGCTCTCCAACTGAACAGGGTAAACTTGGGGCTGAGAAGCACGCTTACGATAAGCTCGGCTCTTTAAGCCACACTTCCTTGGCCCTGTGTGAGCATCCCTAAGCTGTGTAGGGCAGCATTGAAGGAAGACCCAGGCCCCACGCGGGCACCATCATGCTGCCTTGAGGAGAGGGCAGACTTACCTGATGGTAACCATTGTAGTCCATGTTGCTTGGGAGTGGGAACCCTGGGGCCAGAGACAACTCTCCTTCTAGCATTTCCGGTTTAATGAATTCCTCCAGATAGGTCTTGCAGAGTCTCCTGTCCCAGTCATCGGTGATATGGCCTCCATACATGATCTCTCCAAAGAGGTAACGCAAATCATCATAGGGGACCTGAGAGACAGGGAAAGAAAGAAAGATCTATACACAGGCTGGTCTGATGTGCGGGCAGAACATAAGCTACAAGACGGGATGCTCTTTGAGATGAAGAGCAATGTTTTACTCACCTATATATGCCCAGTGCCCAGCAGAGTCAGGCATGTGTGGGAGCTCATTACTGCTTGAAGAATTACATCAAAGGGTGAGTACAGGTAAGGTGCCAACCCTTTGCATATATGCCTTCCCTCTCTCAAGGTCATTAACTGTGGCAAAGAAGTCCGGCTCTACCAACAAGCCCTTTAAATAGGCAAACGTCAAACGGAAGAATGCGAGGCCCAGGGTACTTTTCTAATTTCCTGCCATTAATTAGATTGATTGTCTCCTTTGAAAGTCCAAAGTGAATGAAATGCAGCAGGCAAATTTAGTGGTGTTCAAGTCAGGGAGGGAAGCCCCTGGGAAAAGCCCTGCCGAAGTGTAGCCAAAGAAGGGATGGAGTTGGAAGGGGTGGGTGTTTCTTGGATCCCTGGAAGGCAGAGGGATTGAAAAGGGCATCTGGGCCTGATTTCTTTCCTCACTAAGAAGAGGAGGAAGTCTTGTTGATGCTATGTTTGGCCTATGAACCAGAAGAACTTTAGCTTTGATGGTGTGAACAGGCCGTTAAGTGGAAGAGCATGGATTGTTAGTGTCAGTTTTCTTTGAAATAGAGATATCAGACAGAATGAGCAGGAATTTGGCTTCTTCAGCTTTGGCAAGACCATACCTATATGAGGAACTGAGTTTCCCATGAAAAGTTCTGTGTCCTTGGCCAGCTACATTGGGAACATGTATGAGGCGAGCGTGGGGTCTCTTCTGGCCAGTCCACAGTCCCCTCCAAAGCTGTGCATGCAGGGGTGGTCTGTGCCCTGGAACAAACACTGATGGGACTGACTCACACCAGGTGTGAGTCACAGATTTGATTTTCTGAGCTTTTTGTGGTCCTCTGCTCGGCCTCACACCGGCCCTGGGATTGGCCCATCATCCTTCTCAGAGGTGGCCCTCCAGCCCTGGCCCTGAGCTGGCTGGAACCTTTACCTTTGCATTGGCCTCCAGGAAGTTGTAGAGCACGTCCACAGAGATTGTGAGGTCCCCAGTATTGAAGGGGTAAGAGCGATTCCATCCCTGGGGCCCAAACTTTCGTCTTTCCGCCACCACTGCGTGAAAGTAACAAAGAGCAAAGAGGATGCTCTTAAACTCTGTCTCCCGGGAACACATGTCCAGGGTGTCCTGAAAGGAAAAGGGTCACGTCCAACATTAGCACAGAGCTGCTGTTCTGCAGGCCAGGCCAGGGTGTGGGTTAGGGTGGCTGGGGCTGCTCTGGATGAAGTTACCTGGTTAGGGCCTGAGCGACATACGGGAGGGACCATGGATTGCATTGTGGGTAGGCATGGGCTCAGGGTTTGAGGGGACCTTGCAAGAGGGTTGGCTTGTAGTTTAGAATCTGAGTTAAGGCTTAGATTCAGGTTAGAACTCAGTGTGGTTTACGGTTAAAGTTTGCACATAAGGACATGCTAATTAAGTTCGCAAGCACAGCTAAAGGAAAATGGAGCAGTGGCCACAGGAGTGTCGCCTTGGTCATATTCATGTCACTTTGCGCTGGGGTGTAGATGGGGACTCCTACAGCATCATTTCTTATTTTTTCCCTTCCTGCCACGCTTTTCTTGGCCGTCACAGAAGCTTAGTAGGTGTAATTACTGCCTGTATGACTGAGGAATTCCTGGCTCATCAGCTGGGGAAGCTGCTGCAAGGACGTGGAGGATGGAACTCAGAGCCACAAGAAACAGAGGCGTGGCACGCCCTTCACCATCCCAACTGCTCCTCCAAACCTGGGCAGGGGAGATGGGATATACAGCTGCAGAGATGGGATACACGCTGAGGGGTCCTGGCTGCAGAGCATAAGTCCAGGGGAAAAGGTTTGGCTTGTGAAGAGAGGGTGAAAGAAAGGACAGATGGAAGAAAAGAGAAGCAGGACATAGTTGAGAGGGAGGCAATGGAATTGTGCTTGGTGGTAATAGTGGGGAGGGGGAAATCTGCATTTTGAAGGGATGACAGGAGAAGAACCCCTGGATTCTTTGGAATTAAAAAGTTCCTCCAAGTGAGACCCTCTCTGTTTAGCAAAACATTGCAGCTGGAGCCCAAGGAAGGCACTTTCCAAGCTCACACACATCAGACTGGGTTCAGTCCTGGTGTCTCGCCTATGAACTGGTCCTTAGCCTTTCCTCGCACGGGCAGGGGGACACAGGAGACAGGACAGACTAAGCTTCTGGTAGGACTGACACTTCTCATGGAAAACCAACCTGTGAGACCATCTCATTTTCTCTTGGCTATGTGGGGACCACCCTGGTGCCTCTGTTGGGTACCATGTTTGCCACAAAGGTATGGACGGGACAGGTCAGAGGTAATGCAAAGGACCAAGTAACTGCCTCGTGCAAGCAGATATTTATTAACGGCTTTCTGGACAGAGCTGTTCTGTACTGACATGTACCGTGCTTCCTTTGTTACTTCTGACACTTTTGAAAAAAATGGGTCCGGCTGAAAAATGCCTCTAAGCCCAAACAAGGAATTAAATATTAAAATGCTGAAACTGGTTGACAGTGGCACACTCAAACAAAAGTCAGAGTAAAATAACCATCCCCTAACAGCACAGCTATCAGGGAAGAAGAATAAAAAGAGCTCAGGTCTATCATCTGTCCCTTAAGTGGTTAAAACAAGAGCTCTGAAGAAAGAAAGTGGACAATAGGGGTATTAACCAGGTCTCTGATCCAGGGCATTTGTAAAAGCAGAATGGAATAATTAAACCTCTTGTGAACAATGAATATACTCATCAATCTATCCCTCTCCCTCAGAATGAGTGACTGAAGATGGCTACACATGGCCCCAAACCAACTGTTGGTAAGGACAGAATAACCTGGAAAATCCAGCATCTCTTAGGATGTAGTTCTAGCTGCCTGAAGACCAAGGCTAGACATCGGGCTTGCAGAGAGATAACCCAAGAACAAGGGCCCATGGGGAGGCTATGAAGATGAAGCCAGATATGGAGAGAGATGACAATAATCCTACCAAGGAAAATATAATGATATTCATTATTAGGGGATATAACACGTGAGGCCTCTGCTGCCCTCCTCCCTGCCTCTGTCCATGACCCTCAAGGCAGAAGACCTGGGAATGGTCTGCTACTGTAGCCTTTAATAGAGCTCGCTAACTATGTCCCATGCCTTTTTTTTCAACCTTTATTGTAAAAAATTGTTCAACTATCCATTACATAAACTTTACCATCTTAACGATTCTGAAGCGTACAGTTCAGTGGCACTATGTGCATGCCTGCTCAGGGCAGAAATGTCTTTGCTTGGAACCACCAACAGCTGTAGATTTCAAAGTTAAGCATGTGTATCTCCCCTATCTGGAATAGGAAATCTAGAAAATTTAGAAGGTTTGACCTCTGATACAGAGTACCTAAGAATTTAGTCAAGGTTTACTTAGGAAAAATAAAGAATGAAAAAAAGAATGCCCGTGGACATGACAGCAGCCTACTCTTTGTCCCACATTATACTGGGCAAGTTAAGACAGTCCGAATTCTGTGTTCCAGACATGTGTGGGTTTGGAGTTGGGTTGGGAAGGTGAATGAAATAGGAGGAGACCGGACAAGTTTCACTTCTGAAATCTTTGCGGCAACTTCCTGTCCATGCTGGACTGCTTGATTCCGACATCAAGAGGGATGGCATACACAGTAAAATCTGAGACTCTAATCGCCAAACGGTCTTCATTTTAAGTTAAACTAGTCCCCAGAAGGCTCCTGTACCTGATGGCTCCTGTTGGGCTAGCTAGAATAGTTGTCCTCTTGGATGGTCTGTTACCTAGATGACCCAACTGGGATTTGTAATGAGTTTTGCGTAGGTTCTACGAAGCTAGAGACTCGCTGATGCTATCAGAAAGCCCTCCCAACAGATCCTAGAACCGTCTCCTTGGACATTGCCAAGGCTAGTGTACTGGATGGATCTGAAGGTGGCCTCCATGGCCCCCACCCTCCTGGTAGTCACACCTTTGTGCATTCCCTCTGCCAGGAAGAAGCAACAGGAAAGGATGTCTTCCTGAGGAGATGAAAGAGGCCTGTCCAGAAGACTTTGCAAGTGCTACTTTATATATGGAGTCAGCCACTCATGGGCTTGGGCTCGACTTTTAATAAACACTCCACAAGAGGAGTCTTAGAATTCCCAGAAATGGAAATTCCAGTAATGGAGTAGCCTGCATTTGAAGCTATTCTTAGTCTCACCGTAGCACAGGGTTCTCAAAGTTGACAGTACAAGTGAACCCCCTGGAGAGCTTGCTGGAACACAGATGAGTCAGGAGGTCTCGGTGGGGGCCTGAGAATCTACTTTCTAACAAATTGACGCTGATGTTGCTGTCCTGCCAGTGACACTTTAAGAGTCTAACTCACGGTGACAGTCCAAGTCCCGATCCCCACTGTCCAACCACTGGATTATTTGAAGCCCTGATACTCAAGTTGCAGGCAGATATCAGCTATTATCATCTGGACGTGAGGGTCCGCCCCCTGCTTGAGGACAGTATGCGTAGCCGATAAATGGGTGACCAGTATATCAATCACATCAATTAGATGTATAGCAACATGCTCTTTCCCATCCAGGAATATTTAGTTAACATGAGGACTTGCAGAAAATTTCCCCACACTTCTTGCCCAAGAAAGACCCTAAGCTCGGGTCCCCCAGGTGTATCAGGGAATTGGGAGGCAGGTTGCACCAAGTAGGCACGGGGTGAAGGTCACTCTCCAAGAGAACACATTTTGCTCCTATGGGGCATTTCCCCGTAGCCCAGCTGGTCCCCACCCCACCCCACCCCACCCCGTCTTCACGGTCTTCCCCCACCCGGCTGACTCGACGGTGAGGCAGGGTGCTTCCTCTCGCCCTCCCAGGCCGTACCTGAGTGAAGTTGTCCAGGGCCTTGTGAAGGTTGGCATGCATGCCTGCGGGAGGCTCACTGGTGATCTTAATGGCGCTCTCCAGGATGCCCTGGGGGATGATGTGGCCCTCAGGGGAGGGTGCAGGCTCTGCACTCATGAAGACCCGGAACTCTGGGTGGCTGTTTTGGCTGTGCTCCTCCAGCTTCTTCTCCAGGGTGTTGAGCCACTTGGCCACCAGATGGATGTTCTGGTGGGAAGGAAGTCCTCCTCAATACAGGCATCTGCTTAGTTCTACTAGCGTAAACAGTTACCAGGAGGCAGCTGGAGGAGGGACCTGGCCGTAGCTTAAAATAAATCACACTGTAGCCTGAGTCTTGGGACTCCCAGTAATGGGGACCTCCTAGTATCCTGCAATCGAACTCTTTCCCTCACATCTTAAGTCTCTCCTGCACTGTGTTCTCAGACTTGATTATGCATCAGACTCCCCCAGAGGGCTTATTGAAACAAAGAGGCTTGGGTCCCACCCAGAGTCTCTGATTCAGTAGGTCTGGGGTGGAGCCTGAGAATTTGCATTGTGAACAAGTTCCCAGGTGATGGTGATGCTGCTGGACTGGGGGCCACATTGAAGAGTCTGACATGGCTACGTTCCAAATCCAGATCCCTGCCATCCGATGCCTGGATTATTGAACTCCGATGCTCAAAAGTGGGGCCCATGGACGAGCAATGCTGGCATTACCTGGGAGCTAGTTAGAAATGCAGACTCTTAGGCACCACCCAGACTTACTGAATCAGTGCATTTTAATAAGATCCTCCAGTGATTGGGATGCAGGATAAAACTTGAAAAGCACTGATTTAAACTCCTTCTAGCTAGCTTTCCTGATGCCTTCCTCCCTCTCTCCAAACCATTCAGCTAATTGTTTCCAAACTTAATCTTCCTACACAGAGTCACTACTGCTCACAGATGTCCCTACTCAAAGCCCAAGACCCTCTGTTATGTCTTTGAGCTCTTCTCTCCCCATTGGGATTTCTATTTGTCTGTCTGTCTGTCTATCTAAACCTACATATATTTGTCAATACTACTTTGCAGAATGCACCTTTCACTTTAGTAAAGATAGTCCCTTTGCTTCCTTGCAATATGTTTCATTATGATGGATGGAGAAAAGCTCCTCGATAAATATTTGAGGAAGCTTGCTTGCAGAGGCTTAAATACACAGCGTGTCACTGAGCATAGTATTTAGGCCACAGCAATCTGGTCTCTGAGCGCTGCTTTCTCTTCTATAAAAAGAAATAACAATAATATTTGCCATACTCATTTCACAGAGTGGCTACAAATAACCAAAGGTAATGGGTTTGAAAGGGCATTGTATATTATAAAATGCCATATAAGAGTTAATAGTGGTTGTTGAAATGAAAATATGGTAAATTAAAGAATTCATTTATGATCTCGCTCTTGGAGTGGAGACTTTAGTGGGCTGCCCGAGAGCCAGAGCTGCCTAAGAGCCAGGGTTCTGTTAGCGAGTAATTGCTGCTTCTCTGGGAATTCCAACTTCTGGGTTTAATCTTGGTGAGCTTTCAGAAACCACATCAGCACCAGATGTGAGGGTCCTGGGCAGCCGGTAGGTTCTGGGGGAGGAAACACTCCCTGTTCATTGGCTGAGGTTTGGGTTCCTGATGGCACCAGTGCCAGAAGGGGGTGTCTTTGGCAAACGAGCCTGAGACAGCTGTGGAGATCACACACCCCAGCACCATGCTGATCCACGTGGGAGGAAGCAGGAACCCCACCTGTCGCCATCTTCTCTATGAGATTCCCATTGTTTCTGAAAAAAGAACCCCAGGGAGTGGCAGCTCCCTCAGTTGCTAGGCGCCACATAAATAATAGGCTAACTGATGAAGACCCAGCAGCACAATGAGGTGCAGTCAATAGCAAAGAGATGGGGAAGTTCTTGGTAATCAGTCAAGACAAGATGGGAGTGACTGGCTTCGTCATTTACTTTTTCTTCATTGATTTCTTCATTGAGTTGAGCGTCTACTATGTTTGCAGTAATGTGCTGGGTGCTAAAAGGTAAATAAGGAACCTCTCTTTCCCCAGGGAAATGTAGTGAAGGACACACCCATATATTAAATCCTCTTGACAGCCATGGACGTGCTAATAGAGGTGGTGGTAGGACGCTATAGGAGAGAGAAGTAAGGCACGTGCTCGGCCCCTGCCCCAAGCATGCATACAGGTTGTATAAAACAGGAATAGGAGGACAGGCCATAAGAGAAGAGGGGTGGCCTTTATTTTTGTAAGGGTTTACTGAAATTATCAGCAGTGGGTTATCCAGATTTCCAAACACCAATGAGAATTCTCAATGACGAGGCCAAGTTCTAGTTACACAGGCAATGTTCTAATCATGCATGTAACAGAGAACAGAAAACATGTAACACAACAGAAAAATACTGCAAGGGAGTTCTATGAAATCCACGGGAAGAGATCAGCAGCCAAAAAACATCCAGCTGCCATGGCCTTCCGCTGAACGTTAACTTTCTGGGTCTGCATTAGTGTAGGAATCGGCTTTCCTTTGTAAGTAGAGCTCTTTAAACCAGAGAGAGTGGCAGCAACAGGAGAAAGAGGAGAGGAGTTATTGGAGGTGGGGTGAGGAAAGGAACATAATGAGGGAGGAGAATTGGAAAGAGAGACGAGGAGGAAGTGAAGGGGGCAAGGGTGTGGAAGGAAAGGTGGGTCAGAGGGGAAGAGAGGGCAGAGAAGCCCAGAGACTGTGATGTGAGGTCCAGACAGGTATGGGATCCAGAACAACCCCCATCAGGGAAGAGGGACCATACCTGCAAAATGACCCAGTGACCTTTCTTGGCAGCGAGGTCCAGGGCGGCCTCAGCCACGACCTCCTGTCCTTGCCCCAAAGACACGTTGTGAAAGTTCCGATTGTTGCAAGTATATCCGAGTTTTTTACCTACAAGGAATATAGAGTTGTCATTTATCTCTTGGGTCTAATGCTCTGTATTGTCTAACGTTCGTAAGGAAACACACACTTCCATATCACTCCTCAAACAGAGGCATGCCTGAACCCATACCCTGAGCCTCGTAGACTGACCTTTATCCTTCACCGTGGGCTGTGTCCAGCTTTCTCTTCCCTAACAGAAGGAAGCACTCGTCTAGACCAAAAGTGCTTCACCCGCCCTCCTCTCTTAGCCCCCAAGAATGCTGATGCTCTTCTGTGCACCTTTGACCTGAATGCCAGGCCTCGCTCCATCTTCCTGAAGAGTGCTCGTGTGAAAGGCTCAAAGAGTAGCTAGCATGTGGATGTGGCCCTGTCTCACTTGCTTTATCCTCTGAATACACAGAGGGTGCCACAAAAAGGTATTCACATTTTAAGAAAGGAAAAAACTGTATTAAAATTGTAATACTCAATATATACTGCAGTCACGTTTGACTTCTGCAATTACAAGAGGTGCTCAAAGTGGTTACCATCAGCGTAATTTTAACACAGTTTTCTCCTTTCTTAAAATGTATATACGTTTTTGTGGCACCCTCTGTATATTTTCCCTGGAATTTTAATGGGACGTATGGCCAGCAGGTGCAGAATTCAGGTAGTTCTGACTTCATATACTTTACACCATATTAACTGCCTCCCCTATTAATCCCAACACATGGAAAAGTTTTATCTCATCATTTTGCATGTCTAGAGTGAAGAGAGGCGAGAGGGAAGCCATGATGGGACTTGGTTGCATAGGTGTAAATGGTCTCTTGGATGTATTTCAATAACACCTATTGGATGTCGCTGGTGTTGGGAATGGAGTAAGAGAATGGCTCCACCAACACAAACATCACAGCCACATCACTGGAGCAAGGCTCATGAGTTGTCCTCCAGCCCAAGAAAAATTCTACACAAAGAAATGACTTTAACAGAGTGGACCAGTTCTGCTTGGACACCAGCTATTAACCCAATATTACAACGTTTAGAAAAATTACATAATATTCTTTAGGCAAAAAGGATCATAAAAATGTATAAACACCATGAAGGAATCATTGAGCAATTTTTCTAGGAAGGTGAAGTACACTAGATAAACAAAAGAGAAATTAAAAAAAAAAACAAAAAGAATAAAAGTCTTAAAAATTTAAAAGTTTTACTTAAAAATTTTAGTTTTAGAGGAGCTAAAGTTGAATATGGACTTGTTCAAGGAAATTTAAAGAAAACTTTCAATATTGGACATTTCTTTTAAATACTAAAAGAAGTATAGACTTTCCTTCAACTGGATGAGACAAAGCAAGATGATGACTTTTCTAGTGAAAAATAGTTATTATAGATTCAACTGAGATAAACCCAAGAAATACCCTTATTAAACTCTATAAATCCTAGCTGGCAATAGATTTGGTGTCAGCTTTAGAACCAAGGATATAAACAATTTATTCCAGAGAAAAATACCAGGATAAAAGGTACCGGGATTATTAGATAACCTTGGTGACATTTCTACTTACAAAAGGGCCTATTTCTTTTCTTTATTAGAAAAAGAAGGATATGGGGAAAGAGGGGCTTAAAAAAGATTACTTTGAAAACGACAGACTGGAGGGACCATTGGGGGCAAAGTCTAGCACTGCAGAGGCCAGCTCGGCTCCTTTTTCATTAATCTAGGCTTCAGGCATGACGATCAGGCTGAAGAGCAAGAAATGGATCTTCGAGATAACGAGAAGGGGAAAATCTGACAGATGTGCACCAATTGAACACTCAGCTGAAGATGACTGCACATGTGAGCCTTGTCATGTGACAAGGCGACCTTGCCGGGGCCTTGCATTTGCAACTCTGAGGCTCTCAGGGCACCTTTCCGGGTCATCAGCAAGCCCCTTTAGACAGTTATGTTCTCTTGGAGTTTCACCTGCCTATTGTTTTGTACTATGGCTTCCGTGTCCCCATCCCCACTGCCTTTAACTTATCTTTCCCTTTCTGATCTTCCTTCCAATTCTCCATCTGGTGGTGTCACCCGGCACTATGCCCCAGTGGAAACCGCCTTTAAAACCGTCAATAGCATGCTCCTTCAACCTTTAATCCATTTGAGGACATTGCAACTTCTGTGGCCCTCTCCCTAGTTCCACATACCCATGGGCTGGGAAGAAGAGGAACACTTTCTAGCCTACTCTTGCTGCTTGCAGGCTATTTCTTCTGTATTCTCATAAAAACAAAACAAAAACAAACAAACAAACAAACCAAAAAACCCCAAACCAAACCAAAGCAAAACACATGGCTGTATTGTCTACTAACTTTTTAATATTCTCTGCCTTCTCCCAACTCCCCAGTGAGATTCACATTTATCAGGGGCTTTGGAACTTGTTTTAATTTCTTCCACACTTCCTGTTTCATCATTCCTGGTAAACTTTATTGTGACTATGTAACACAGCCAACATCCAACCTCATGTTTCTTCATCTTCAAACAATTTAACTCTGTTCCATTTCTGTTATCCACTCCCAATGCTTTACCTGAGACCTTAGTTATCACTGAGAACTGTCCCATTCCTGAAACACTATTCCTTCATACCTACTCATGACCATTACTTTCTGTTGTCTAATTGTTTACTCTCTTACTCCCACCTCTCTTGCTATTCTAATTCAGTGAAATGTCTAGTCCATTGGCTCCTCCATTTTTTTTCTAATCTTTACCTTTACCTTCCTCTTATTTTAATATGGACCAACAATCCTTAATTTGAACTATGATCTTACAAAATCCTCGACTCCATTGACCACTTCTACTTCTGCATCACCTAACTTTTATAAAATCTCAACCCTGGACAACTCTATTAATCAAAGAAAAATAATACATTTAGTGAATTGGAGCTACCACAAGTTCAAGATTCTCAACCTCAATGATGTTTGGTAATCTTTTCATGTCCCCAGAAGTTGGTTACATTGCTCATTTCCTTTTCCTTTAAAATTCTGAATGGACCCCTCACCCCCTTCTGCTCAGCAGTTTGCTTCACTCTCTACTTTCCTGAGAAAACACAGGCCATCTGGTAGAAATTCCTTCAATTTACTGCCATTTTGCCTGTATCTCTGAACATTCCTTTTAGGCCTCATCCCCATTTCCGTAGAAGACATGTCCTCCCTCTGCCTATCACTGATCTGTTCTCTAAATCCCATCTCTTCCTGTAGCCTCTGCCTTGAGGATACACTCTCTCTATTCACGTTCCTGCATCCTGGCACTTCAACAAATGAGTCTTTCTCCACACGTAGACTAATAATCTGCCAATCTTGAAGCCACTCTGTAAAGACCGTACTTGCTCCAACCTAACCAACTTTCAATGAACTCTTACAGAAAAGAGAATGGGGCCAGGAACAATGAAAAAGAGACTCTAAACAAGTGTTGATAATCTGTGTGCAAAGACACTACCTTGAAAATTGTTTCTTTGGACACACCTTGTAGCAGGCCTACAGAAATCTAAGTGAGCTCCTAGTAGTTCTGGCCAGAACACTGGAAAGAGAAAAAGGAGGCAGTGAAAGGTGAAGGTGGTAGATACAGCTTCTTTCTGATCCTAAAATGGAAATAACAGAATTTATTTTGTCAAAGCCAGGTAATTAGATAAAGGAATATGGAGCCCAAGCAAGATCACGCTAGAGTCAAGTGAAAGAAAGAACATAGAAGATGCCTGCATAAGAGCAAAAAGGGAAAGTCCTCTGTTGGGAAGGCCGAAGATGAAGCTATGCTTTGGAAAGGGATGAAAAAAGATGTAAAGAAAGGAGCAAACTGGGCTGCCTCCAAGAACAGACCAATTGTCATCACCATTATAATGTCATCCATTGCTACTGTACCTTTAACCTTTCAAAAACCTTTTCACATCTGAGATTTCATTTTTATCCTCACAGTAACCCTAGGAGGAAGGTATTACTGGTGATTGGAAACAAAGAATGATTGCTTTTAGGTGAAGCAAAAGCAAACATTATTGTGCACATAAGGAAATGTGGCTCCTTTAGGAAGAAGGTGATGAGAAGAGACAGTGATAAAATTAATCTTGTTAACGGATTAATCTGAGAAGGCAAGAAGGAAAGCAGTAGGAGTGGATGGTGGTAGGTTTCATGTTAAAATAGAGGCCAAGAAAAATGGATGGAATTTCTTTCTCCTTCTCTCCCCCTCCTTCAAAACTGTTGAGGAAGAAAAATCCTGGAGTAGACTAAGAGGCACAAAAGTGGTAGAAAAGCATAGATTCCTAATCATGTGTCAATGAATGAGCTTCAGGGGCTTAGAGAACTCCTAAAATCATATACAAAATTTTAGCTGTGCATTCATGCAGTTTGAGAGGGGATGGGATTTTGAAATGAGGATGAGAAAACAAATCTTTCAGCTGACTCTCAGGGTTTTAAAACCCTACCCAATATTAAGAACTGCTGTGATGAAATAAAGGCATAAAGAAATGAAGTAGTTAAGAATAGAAATAACATACTTAAAAGTGGGAAAGGATGCCAAGCTTTGTTAAGAGTCTAACTGGAATAAAACAGTAAACTGATACACAGACTCTGTCCAAGCATAGAGAGAATACATTTTCTTAATAAGCTGGGGCTAGAGGAAACGGGAAAGTGTTTGGGTCAATCAAGTGGATTCCAAACTTAAGAATAGGAGCCCATAAGGCAAACTGATTAGATCCAAGATGCAGAAAACATGGATGCCACCTAGTATATGTATGTTTTAAATGAGTGCATTAGGAAACAAATCAAACCATCAGGGAGAGGAAGAGAAAGAGAAAGGGACACAGGTGCCTAAGTAATCTGTAACTGATGAACAGCAATATTGCCGCTGGTAATGAAATATGTGTTAAGATTAAACCAAGGGCAGGGCTGAGATACTATATTTAGAGACAAATAACCAATATGAGTTAGGGAGGGGTCAGCTTGCCTGAAATGACAGAAGGCTTCAAACTACACGATGGAATAGCTGGAGGTCAACTGGCAAAGAACAGTAGGAAATTGCTCATCAACAGGGTATATAAAAGCTTTCAAAAGGAAAATATTGAATAAAAATGAGGAAATATGAAAGGAATGAAACCTCCGGGGGATAGAAGGACTACACAACTCTATAAAAGGGTGAAAGTCAGGAATAACTTAGCTGTGATAACAGCCATAAAAAGGAATGAAGTTCTGATTCATGCTACACTGTGGATGACACTTGAAAACATTACGCTAAGTGAAAAAAGCCAGCCACAAAAGACCACACAGGTGTATGATTTCATTTATAGGAATAGTCCAGAATAGGCACATCTTTAGGGTCAGAAAGTAAATTGGTGGGGACTGGGGCTGGGAGGTGTGGGGATGGTCTAGGGATGACTGCTAATAGATACAGGTTGACGTTTGGGATTCGACTGTGATGATGGCTACACAGCCTTGTGAAAATATTAACAAATTTTCAATTATAGACTTCAAATGAGTGAATTGCATGGCATGTGAATAAAATCTCACATAAATAAAATAAAATCTCAGTAAAGCTGTTAAAAATTTGGGAAGAGGAGAGTCTTGGTGGAGCTCAATTTTTATTTTTCACATCAGGGAATAGATACTGAAAATAGATAAGTTCAGAAATAGTGATGAAAGATTATTAGTAGGAAATAGAGAAGTATCTTTCAGGAGGACTAAATTCAGAAATGGGCAAAAGCACAGAGTCTGGAAAGGGGGACTGGTAGGGGAAGGGCTGGAGCTGGGAACTGTTGTGTTCCATTTTAAATTCTATATTATTGGTATTCAAAAAAGTATTTAAAATATGTTACTTGTAATTTTTAGGATATGATATAATAAAAATATATATTAAATTAGTGAATGAGAGAATTCTTTCCCTTATACAGATCTTCCCCATTCTTTGGGGCCAAGTCAGCATCGTCTCAACTACCCCCAAACCCCAGGCATATGCTGGATGTTCCTTTCATCACATGATGAATAACAGACTGCGCGTGGAGTTGTATTACATGGTCCGGGTTCTTACCTATAAAGACTTGGCTCTATAAAAGCCCATCGGGTCTTTATTTCACTTTGCAAAACGTTGTAGTTTTGATTAGCTATTCATTTCCTCATTCCTTCACTTAACATCGGTGTTCACATGAAAAGCACAGTGCTAGGAACTGAGGGTACTCTGGTGAAAAGAAAACCTAGTCTCAAGGAGCTGTCGTTCTCATAGGAAGTCACAACTGTCACTAGACAATTACAATGTGATGCACAGGAAGCAGGAAGCTCTAGGAGCCCATGGGAGGGGATCCTAGCACCTTGGAAGTCAAGTTGGGCTTCCTGGATGTGGTGACATTGAAACTGGTTATGTGAAAAATGAGTAGAGGCGAGCCTAGTGAAGGGGATGTTGGAGGGGAAACAATGTCTGGGAGAATGGGATGGCTGCTGTGTAGAGTGAAAAAGAGTGAGGCGGGGAAATGTAGGCAGAAAAGTGAGTCCCCAAAGATGTCCACGTCCTAATCCCCAGAACATGTGACTATGCTACTTTACATGGCAAAAGGGACTCTGCAGGTGTGATTAAAGACCTTGAGATGGGGAGATAATCCGGCATTATCTGAATAGGTCCAATATAATCATGGGGGTCCTTATGAGGGAAAAGAGGGGGCCCCATTTATTAGTTTGACCTCCAGAAGTGTAAAATAATAGTGGTATTTTCAGCCTAAGTTTATGGTAATTTGTTATAGCAGCAATAGGAAACTAATGATGGAAAACAGGCTGGAGAAATAGGGAGGCACTGGAGGATGAAGTCCCCTGTGAGCCCCAGTAAGGAGTCTGAATTTCATTCTGAGGGCAAGGAAGCCTGTGGAAGGATCGTACTTGAATTTCAGAACAGTCGCGCTGCAGCTACGGGAAGAGTGACGAGTGGGTGGCGGGACAGGGTCTCCTCATGAACCTTCTACTGTGGAGTCTACCTTATAGATCTAGAGCCTAGAGCAGTCCTTTCTCTGGAGATGCTCTCTGCTGCTGGTTCAGCAATGACCCTGCTTTCTGTATGGTTAGCGAATAGCAAGTACTACATAATGAGCTTTCGATCTGGAACAGGGAAACTGACAGATGCAAAGAGTGAAAGCTCATGGGGCTGGGGCAGCCGTGGCACCATGCTGAAGTTTTTTCACCTTGATTTTCCACGTCCTTCAGTGGGTCCACCCCTGGAGACAGGATGAAAAACATGGGAGTGGCTGGCCCTGATTCTTCAAAAGAGGTTGCAAAGTCTAATGGTCTTCCCACCACATATTTGCTTCCTAAAGTCTCCTCAACGAAATGTCTGCCAGAAAAAAAAAGTACATCATTGTTTATAAGTCGCAAAACAATAACATTAAAGAAATGGGTCTATAGAAATGAAAGGATGTGCTCAAGGTCCCGGGCTTGGTAGTTACAGAGCTAGGACTGACTCCATTACAACCTGTGCTGCTAGTTGCCAGCCTGCTCACCTAGATCGGGACTCCTTCTAAATCCCCGTCCATCCAGGCCACCGCTGACTCCTCTGGAAGCCTGAGTGACCAGTCATGTCACCACTATCCATAAGAAGACTGCCAGGACCTATGCTTCTGGCAGCTTGCGGGCAGCTGAATCCTCCATACTTCATCTCTCTGTGACCCTCCATTCCTACCCACGATTCACGGACTTCCAGTGTGCTCTCACGTCACATCATTCTCTGTTTCCTTTCACTTACTCCACTTCCCAATGCTCCTTTCCAAAGTGTCCCATTGTATACTGAACCAAGCACAGACGCTGCAGCATCTGGCCCAGCTCCTGGCCTTAACTCTCCCAAGGACACTGTTTTCCCTGTAGCCATCTCAGGGGGGCTCATTCTCCTACCTCTGATGCACCTCAGGACTGGGAAGGTATCACGGTCCTGCTCACTGATGATGGTAATTTCTAAACCATTTCTTCTCCACTCGTGGGGCTCCACTGAGACTCACTGCCCTGGCTGTATCACCACTACCCCTGCACACTCATGTATGTCGTCTGTTGTTCCTTTGGTCACTCTACTAATTCACTGAACACTTGGACGTTTGGCTCATGGATTTTCTCTCTACCAGCCTGAGTGACATCAACATCCATGTGGATAGTCCTCCAGATTCTGAAGAATCTTCATTTCTTCTCCACTTGAACCATCGGATTCCATGGCCACACCCTCATCCTGGTCATTACCTGGGATCATTGCCTATGTCTGAAATCATAAATAGAAACATCCCATTCTCTGACCCAAACTTTCTATCCTTACAATTTTTTCAGCAATCTACCCTTACTCCACTGATTCTCTGCCTGTATTGGTGCCACTACAAATGTAGGATTTCTAGTACCTTGGCCTCTCTGGTGTTTTTTTTTTTTTTTGGTTGTTTGTTTTTTAAACCATCCCCTTATTCTCTTCACTTCTTTCCTATCCAGTGTAATGTCCGTGGCCTATAGATTATTATTGTTTTTTAAAGAACAACTTTTCTGAGGTATAATTGAAATACCATAAAATTCACCCACCTTAAGTGTACTATTCAATAACTTCTAATAAATTCACTGAACTGTGCAATCCTCACCATAAACCAGTTTTGGAACATTTTCACCCTGCCAATAAGGTTCCTCATGACTGTTTAGATAATTGCTAATCCCACCCTCCAGCCCCAGGCGACTACTAACCTGCTTTCTGTCTCTATAGATTGCACAGCCTACGACTTCTAATCGTTCTCTTGTCAATACCTCACGTCCCTTGCCTAACTGTTATTCTAACATCCCAACTTGGAATGACCCATGCTCTACATCAACTTAAGTCTGAATCTGCACCTGGGCTGCTGTGTGCAAAGTCATCTAACGGTGAAGACTGGTGTCACTACAAATGCAGGATCTTAACAAGGTGCGCCCTCAATGCTACTCGAAATTCTTTCAGTTTCCCTGGTCAGGCTTCTTCCATTTTTCAAGATCCTATTTCGAACCTTCAGCACTCTCCTCAAATCTCCAATCCTCACACCTCCCATTTAAACACAAACTCAACCGATCATCTTGCTTTCTACTTCTCAGAGAAAATAGAAGTCATGAGGCAAAATCCTTCTTAACTTTCTGCCATGCTTCTACCACCCTAACTACAGCCATGCCCATCTCTCTCTGTGATGAAAGAGATGTCCCTCCTGCCAAGGATGACCCTTTCATCTGTTCTCTGGATCCCTTATCTCCTGCCACATTAGATGTGATGAGCATCCTTCTCGATACTGATATTGATGAGTATCTCTTTCCAAACTGTCCAGCTAGATATAAGAAAATGCATGGCAAACAGAGCAATCGGCCTCATGGGATTTTGGATGCTGGTACAAAGACTCCCATTACTAGAAACACGAGGCCTTCGTGCTCAGCCCTGCTAGCTTGGCCATGCTGAGATTGCCCCATGCCTTCCCCAGGCCTCCCCACAACCCCCTCCCTGTTCCCTACCGCATGGCATAGGTCATCCGGTCAGGCCGCATGGTTCTCATCATGCAGAGGCGCTGCACGGCTGTCTTGTTCTTCCATTCCTGGGGGAACTTCTCCTTCTCAGGACACTCTGATTCCACAAACTTTTTCCAGCTTTTGGCAGATCCCTCAATGTCCCGATCCAGATGACAGAATGCTTCCATTGATGAAAGTGCCTAGGAAATGTCAGAGAATCTTGCTCTGGAATGCACTTTCTCAGAGCTGTAATCTGCATTGTGTTGGGGTCGAGGGGTAAGATGGTACTCAGACGTAATTTTGTCTTATTTATACTTTTTTTTGGAGCCTTGACTCTTCCTGTAGATAAACTCAAGGAAGAAGAAGGATTTTGATCAGCTCATCTTTAGCAAACTGCCCCAGTAATATGCAAGGTTTAGTAAATAAGTGTTTGGGATATTAGCAACAGCAGAGACTGAGCAGCACTTGCTTGCTGGGTATCACGTGGAAAAGGGGACGAGAAGGGATGCCATGATTTTTCTAGTCATGAAACCTGGACATCTGAAGTCTCTGACTCCTCCCTTTCATTCCCATATTCACTCTGCTAGCAGTTCCTTTTCTCCTTTCTGTCAATTCCTTTCTCAAAATGTCTCCAGAATATTTGATTTTGTATTAATGCCAACTCTAAAATTTCTAGGAACTGCCTGCTTCCATAAAGTTTAAGCCCAAATGCATAACTTGCTAATGAAATCTCTTCATTTACTGCTCCCCTCCAATCATTCCAGTTGACCAGGGAGCCTACTGTCCGAGCATGTCTGCTCCCAACCGTGGAAATGTGCCAGACTCGTTCCCAACTCCATTCCTTGTTCCTTGCTCCCTCTACTTTCACCACATCAGAGGTCCTGTTCTTTTCTCCACCAAATTCTACTCCTTTCTTATGCTGGTCACGACTGATTATTATTTGTTAAGGTTCTACAAATTGTTAAAGTCCAGTGCAAAATCAGCAACCTCCCTCACATACATCCTCTCTAATCTAGAACACACAGAGATTGACTCCCTCCCACTAGAGATTGACTCAATTTTTAGATGTTTGACTGCTGATAGCTTTTAAGCCTTATCCCTCCCTCTTCCTCTTCAGATCCATATCTGAGCAAGTGGATAAGTACGCCTAGGTACTCCCTCTTTGGTGCTGGAGGGAAATTGTACCACACAAGCCCTTGCCCACTCACCCTGGCCCCATTCTCTAACTTCCATTACAAACCCCAACGTAGTCTCCTTTCCTGGCTCTCTCAAGCCATTTTCAGACTGATTGGGAGATTCCCTGCTCTCTCCAGAAAGTCTCATTATATGAGTAATAAGCTTAGGTACTTGTGCGGCATCATTTGTTTTGACATGGGAACCGATTTTAGCTAAGGGGGGTTCCATCCTGTTTCCTCAGAGTGCCCATATAACCATCACTGTCAGATACTGAATTACCTGCAGCCTTTCCATTATTACTCACCTCTGCTTGTATGTTTGGCCTCTCCAATGACATTAAAAGCTAGACTGTGTCCAAAGCACCTACCATAATGCCATGGATTTTAAGGAACTCATTCTTGGAATTCATTCACTCATTCATTTGATATTTACTGAATGCCTATACATGCCAGGTACTTGAGAATACAAAGGTGAACGAAAAAAGACATGCCTTCAAAAAGCTTACAGCCCTAAGTTCAAGAGAAAGAGGAGATGAAGGAGGCCTTAGTAGGTTCGTAGAATTCTATTGGGCAGAGATAGCAATAGAGAGAAGCGAAGGGATCAACAAGAGCCGAAGTCTGGATGGGGAAGAGTGTGGAGCATGATAGAAAGGAGTGTGATGACAGTAGAAGAATCTTATAGGCGACAAGGGGAAAGTAAAGTTGGAGAAGGTCATATACACTTGACCTGGGCTTGCCTAGGCTCTTTTCCTGTGTATGAACACCTGTCCTGGCTTTACATGCCCTTTAATATGGGGTCTGTGGCTTCCCAATGCACCCTGACCACATAGAGCAGTGAACACACCTTCATTCGTGCTGAAAAATGTCGTTGAGTCATGTGTCGGATGGTGGGGTAAGTACCAGGAAACGAGTATTCTGGTCCCAATGCCACCTCTTATGAGCCTCTTATGACTTGGACCTATTTTTAAACCTTTGTGGGGTTTGATTTTCTCATTTGGAAAATGAGGTCAAATAATTGTTGTCTGCATAGCTTATACTCTAATGTAGATACAAATGCTTTGAAGACTCTAAAGTCCTTCCTTGGGCTTTCTTGGGGTTCCTATAGTTACTGAACTGCGACTGCTGGTTTATTCATCTGTTACTCCCACAAGATTGTGAGTTCCCTGTGGGCAAGAACTTTCTTAGTCATCTTTGTGTGTCTCAGGCCTAGCAGGCAGCCTGGCACTTAGGAAATGCTCAATTAATAACGTTTGACATCTGGGCAGCCAGCGGGAAGGCTCTTGACAGGATGAGGAAAGCTACAGCTGCTGTAATTATTTCTCTCTGTGCTGAGGAACTCACTTTCATCTTCTTTCAGGCAGCCACTTCAGCCCCTCTTCCCAGCATGCATCATCATTAACCCTTCTGCAGTCCCATTACCCCCTCTGGTGTTACTACAAAACTGAGCAAATTACACTGAGCTCAGTGTTCCCAGCTGCCACGACTGGGTCTGCAACACACTGTCTTGCAGCTCTGGGTGGAACACAATTGCAACATTTAATCTCCCAAATGAGGGAAAGGCACTTCTAGCCTTCTAATAAGCTAAATGGAAATGACTAATTAGCCTAATTACATTGGACTGTGTAGCAAAATACAACTGTGCTAATGTGCCACCCAGAGTGGTAGTGAGGGGCCTTCAAAGGCTAACAGAGGCGTGCATCACAGATGAGATCTTCTAATGAAGAGCAGAACATGCCCACTACCTTAAAGTTCAGTATTTGATGAGACTTAAAAAATTCTTACAAAGGATGCTAATAAAAGCAGTATTTTATCCCAAAGATTTCATTCGTTACCTGCCTATTAGTTCTGCTGGGGAAACAAGGCAATCCATCTTCCTCATCAGATAGAATGTTTAAGAAATTTTGTTTTATCATGTCCTATTCAGTTATACTTATTTTGTTTCTTTAGGCAAAACTCCAACTGAACACTTTAAAAGACCATTCATCAAAGACTTCAATGTGCACTACACATTGCATTGTATTTCACCTGCTCGCATGCTGTACTGTGCTTGAGTTCAATGGGGCTGGACTTCGCTGTTCCACATCGCAAAACTCAGAGAAAGAGAGAGATAAAGCTTCACTCATTTGCAAAAGCCTTTGAACAACCAGATGAGCTTAGCCCACAAAACAAAACAAAAAAGCAAAGTGAAGCAACGCAAACCAAAAAACAGTCCATTTTGTGAAGAGGAATGGAACTAAATTGCACAGTAGCTTTTGAGTTGTAAAGAGTGCTTTTGAATGATTGATTCTTTATGATTCTTGCTGCGGAGGGCTTTTTGGGACAATAGAGAGAAAGGCAACTGGATTTGGCCCAATTGGGTAACTCATAATTCCTTAAAAGATTTTCCTTTTACAGAAAAATTCTATCAGGCACAACTCATATCAACCACAGCATGTATACACTTTAGAGATGGTCAATTAATCATCATAACTGTGATGGGGTGAACTGTGTCCCTCAAAAAGATATGTTGAAAAACTAACCTCCAAGATTTGTGAATGTGACATTATTTTAAAATTTCTGGTCAAGATGGCAGAGTAGGTAAATGTGCTTGCACCCTCTCACAACCACATCAAAATTACAACTAACATATAGAACAACCATCACTGAGAATCGCCTGAAGTCCAGCTGAACTGAAGCCCTACAACTAAAGATACACAGAGAAGTCACCTCGAGACTGATAGGAGGAGCAGAGACACAAAACGGGCTGGTCCCACACCTGTGTGTGACCATTAAAAATTGGGAGGGATATCTTGGCTGTGGAGGTCCCCCTGGAGGAATGAGGAGTCCTAACCCCTCACCAAGCTCTCTGGCCCAGGGTTCCAGTGCCAGGAAAAGAAATCCCTATAACATCTCGCGGTGAAAACCAGTGGAGATTGTGTCTGAGTGAGATGGAGGGTGGCTGGAGTCCCAGGTAATCCTCTTAAAAGGCCCACACATGAACTTATGTGCTAATGGACTCATTCACTCTCAGCTCCAGCGTAGCGACAGCAGCTCGAAAGTGCCAGAGACATACAAGGAGGAACTGAATTGTCTGGCTTAGGGTGAGCTGGAGGGGCAGCTTTCTCCCACAGAAAAGTGCTGGCAGAAACCATTATTTCTTTGTTGAGCCCTCCCCACTCCCAGTGAGTCTCCAAGAACCTGACTAACACTGTTTTTTCCACCCTGGTGATTCCCTGAGACCTCACGCCACCCAAATTTTGGGCACACCCAAGCCACTTCCAGTGGCTTTTCCATGCAAACAACCTGTCTTGGCTTATGCTGTGGACTTTCCCAAAATCTCTCAAACTTTCACAAAACCCAAACAAGCAGCATCTGGCCTCGGCATGCCCTGTACCTCTTCCTGAGCAGCACCAAGACTGGAACTAGTAGAAGTCTGCCTTAGTTCACTGCTTGGCCTATAGAGGAACTTCTAAGCCCAGCACAGATGGCTGCTATCTGTGGGTTGTGCTGTGGCTCATGTCAGGTGGCCCCAGAGAGGGCACAGGCTGTGACAGAATTTGGCCTGCTGCAGGGCCCCTCTCAGAAGGCGCCAGGGCTGGCACACTGGATGGTTGGCTTCAGACCAGCTGGAGCACCATCCAGCTGCCCCCACAGACAACACACCCAAGGAGCAGACTAGATGGGCGCCAGAGCCCTGCTAAAGCAAATCCTGCACAACAGCTCCTCTACTGTAGTCATGTCCAGTCCTTACATCTAATTAGCCCTAGGGTCAATTCCTCCCATTGACATGCAAACAGCTCAACCACAAAGGAGGGCACACATAACCCACAAAAGGGACACACCTGGAGCACCTGGCTCAGGTGACCAGGGAGACTATGCCACTGGACCCCACAGGACACTTACCGTATAAGTCCACTCTACCAAGACCAGGAGACATAGCAGCCCTACCTAATACATGAAACAAACACATAGAGGCAGCCAAAATGGGGAGACAAAGAAATATGTCCCAAATAAAAGATCAAAACAAAGCTCCAGGTTAAGAAATAAACAAAATGGAGGCAAGCAATCTACCAGACACAGAGTTCAAAACACTGGTTATAAGGATGCTCAATGATCTAATTGAAAACATCAACAAAGAAATAGGAAACATAAAAATAGAGATAGAAAGTACAAAAAAGAACTAGTCAGAAATGAGGAATACAATAACTGAAATAAAGGAAACATGAGTGGGAATCAACAGGAAATTAGATGAGGCAAAGAATCATATCAGTTATTTAGAAGTAGAAAACACTCAATCAGAACAGCAAAAAAGAAAAAAAGGATAAAAAAATAGGATAGTTTAAGGGGCCTCTGGGACAACATTAAGCGTATGAATATTCCCATCATTGGGGTTACTGGAAGGAGAAGAGAGAGAGCAAGGAATTGAAAACCTGTTGAAGAATAATGAAAGAAAACTTCCTTAACCTGGTGAAGAAAATAGACATACAAGCCCAGGAAGCAGAGAGTGTCCCAAACAAGATGAACCTAAAGAAGCCTACACTAATACACACCATAATTAAAGTGCCAAAGTTTAAAGACAAAGAGAGAATCTTAAAAGCTGCAAGAGAAAAGCAGTTAGCTATCTGCAGGAGAGCTCCCATAAGATTGTCAGCTGATTTATGAACAGAAACTTTGCAGGCCAGAAGGGATTGGCACAAAATATTCAAAGTGATGAAAAGCAAGGACCTACAACCAACATTACTCTACCCAGCAAGGCTATCATTTAGAATCAAAGGACAGATAAAGAGCTTCCTAGACAAGGAAAAGCCAAAGGAGTTCATAAACATCAAACCAGTATTACAAGAAATGTTAGAGGGCCTTCTTTAAGAAGAAGAACAAGAATAAAGAAAAACCTAAAACATGAATAATAAAATGGCAATAGCTACGTATCTATCAAAAATTACTTTCAGGGGTGGCCCGTTAGCTCAGTTGGTTAGAGCATGGTGCTGATAACACCAAGGTTGCTGGTTCAATGACTGCATGGGCCACTGTGAGCGGCACCGTCCTTAAAACAAACAAACAAACAGTATATTAAAAATAAACTTTCAATGTAAATGTATTAAATCCTCCAATCAAAAGATAGGAGAGCTGAATGGATAAGAAAACAAGATCCTTACATTTGCTTCCTACATCTCCTATCAGATAGAAATACACATACAGATGGAAAGTAAAGGGATGAAAAAGATGTTTCATGAAAATGGAAACAAACAAAGAAAAAAAAGCTGGGGTAGCAATACTTATACCAGACAAAATATACTTTGAAACAAAAGCTATGACAAGAGACAAAGAAGGCCCCAGTAATCCCACTTCTGGATAGTTATCTGAAGAAACCCAAAACAGTGCTTTGAACGGACATATGCATCCATATATTCATTGCAGCATTATTTACAATGGCCAAGATATGGAGGCAACCTGGGCGTTCATCAGTGGATGAATGGAGAAAGAAGAGGTGGCAGATATATACAACGCAATATTACTCAGTCATAAAAAAGAATGAAATCGTGCCATCTGCAACAACACTGACAGACCTAGAGGGTGTTGTGCTGAGTGGAGTAAGTGAGAAAGGCAAATAGCATACAATTCTACTAATATGTAGAATCTAAAGAACAAAATAAACAAAACAGAAACAAGGTCATAGATACAGAGAGCATTTTGATGGTTGCCAGCTAGGAGGGTGGTTGTGGGGGTAGATAAAAACGGGGAAGGGATTAAGAAGCAAAAATTGATAGTTACAAAACAGTCATGGGGATGTAGGGTATGGCATAAGGAATACAGTCAATAATATTGTAATAACTATGTATGGTGTCAGAGGGGTACTAAACTTATTGGGATGATCACTTCATCAGTTATATAAATGTCTAATCACTATGTTTTACACCTGAAACTAATATAATATTGTATGCCAACTGTAATTTAAACATTTAAAAGCTATTAAAATAATAAAATAAAGTAGGGTCTTTGCAGGCATAATCAAGTTAGGATGAGGTCAGTAGGATGGTCCATAATCTCATATGACTGATGCTCTTATAAGAAGAGAAGAGAGACAAAGACACACAGAGGGAAGATGGCCATACAACGACCATGGACGTGGAGGTTGGAGTGATGCTGCAGGAAACCAAGGAACTCCTGGGGCTACCAGAACTGGAAGAGACAAGGAAGGATCCTCCCCTTGGGGTCTTTTGGAGGGATCCTCGCCTGCGAAAACCTTGATTTCAGATTTCTAGCCTCCAGAACTGTGAGGTAATAAGTTTCTGTTATTTTACGCCACTCAGCTTGTGGAACTTTGGTATGGCAGCTTTAGGAAACAAATATAATAGCCATAACCATAATCATCACCATATTCAGCTTCTCTTTACTGTATGTTTGTATGTCTGACATAACCCTGTGACGTAGGTATTATGAAGACCATTTTGCAGATAAGGAAAGAAAGTCTCAGAGGAATAAAAAACACGTCAGAGGCCACACACTCCAACTTGAAGGGCGTGGTCTGTATTGAAAGGAACCTACTTACAGTTTGTAATCTGTTCAATGTTCACAGAATCCCAACCAAACTAAACTGGGCTTTGCAATTGGACAGGCTGGAGTTTGAGTCCTGAATTGGCTACTTATAACTTGCGGGACTTCACTTTCTGCATATGCTAAATAGGAACAAATAATACCTATTGCCCGGGTGAAGATGAAACTAAAATAAGGCAATGCATTTCTAAAGTGCTCAATAAACGTCAGCTGTTATTAACCACTGATAATCCCGGGCTGGAATGCATCCCCTGTGTTGAGGCTGAGTTAAAATTCATGTCAAGATGCCTGATCAGAGCCTGGCATCTATCTGTCTGTTTCGGGGAAGTGCTATCACAGCATCTCTATACCAGCCTGAGGGCCTCACAGAGGAGCCTACATTCCAGCCCTAAGCACTGACAGGTGAAGAGCAGCTCAGCTGAGTCAGAGAAGCTCACAGGATCTTACTGTTACACATGTGACATACGTGGCATCCCAGTAGGCTGGGAAGGGTGAGCTCTCCTGTGGGAGTACAGGTAAAGGGATGCACTATGTTAAAATAGCTCCAGGATGAAACCCCAAAAAGAGCCCTATTGACTTCCTGGGGACCAGTGTCAGAGACAAATGCCAGGAGATGAGAACTTGACTTTTTTCTAGGGGCTGGTACTGACCTTGATGCCACCCCAGGCCTGATGGGAGAGGAATTCCACTGGACTGGTGACGCCTGTCTGCACTGGGGATCGAAGCAGGAAATCCAACTCTGCTGCACTGACTTCCTGGTTCATGAGGAGAATCTGCAATGTGAAAGAATGACACTGAATTTCGTTACCTGGTTGTAGTCCCAGGGTCCTGGAGGTCTTCAAGGTCATCACTCAGGGCACGTCTAACACTAGCACTTGCTCGTCACTTTTGATTGTTGAAAGGAGGCGTGGGAGGAAGTGTATTTCTGTGCAAAGCACTTGTGTGTGCATGTGTTTTCACCCCAAATATCAGCGTGATTTAAATGCACACAATGAATGACTATATCATCTTGATAAGCGAGCGTTTTATGTATCAGTCATAAATGCCACAGAATACATTCCTGCAATCTAATTGAGAAGATGACACATACAAATGACGTGATTTGAGGAGAGTGTCAAAGTAACATATGAACATATGCAAAACAGAAGTGCATATATGAATCAATGATGCTAAAGGGCTTCAGGGATAGGGGAATGGCCAGTAAGTAGGGGTGGGGGGATTCATCTGACTAAACCTTCTGTACGTAGTTTTGAACTGGGTCTTGGAGAAGCTAAAAGACGAGAATATTTAGACAGGAAGGGAAGGCTTCCCAGGGAGAGGGCAGTAGAAAGTGCAGAGGCTTGGAGGGAATTAGTGAGGTGTGGGATGGTGAGGCATTTGGCTTGTTTGAGCTAACGATTGATGCTGGGAGGTGCTTGGAAAACTGTTCTCCTCCCTTCAAATGGTGTTCTCTGCTGAGAAGTTACAGATGGAAATGTTCACTAAGAAATTAAAAAATGTGGTCAATTTGAGAAAAGGTATCTAAGGTGATAACAGGGTAGAAATAGCAGACGAGTTGGAAAAGCCCTTGTTAAATGAAGTTAAAATATGAGAGAAGAGTGAAAGCTAGGGGTGGAAGCTCCTTGGGGTCTGGGGGAAATGTGAGGTAAGGTGGAAATTAGTCTACGCTGGGCTGGGGCTCGAGTTTTTTGAGATGACCAAGCTGTCATCTCTGGTGGGACGGGGACTACAAAGGGTGAGAGGGCTAAGCCACACTAATACTTGCTCTCCCATGGGTTCAGTCTTTGGAATCTGCAGAGTCAGCACAGAAGTGATCATAGAATATCTGACTTTTAGAACTGAAAGAGACCTTCAAGATAATCTGGTCTGTGCTCCTAATTTATGTACAGAAAAAAATTCCAAATGTTACATGATTAGAGATAAGTGCAAGGAAATAAGTTTTCACGGTTTCTTTTTTTTTTCCAATTTGTTTTTGTTTTTTGATGTGGAGAAGAAATAGAAGACAAGGTTTCTTATTAACACTGGAAGTTCCTGATGCTTCCAAATCCTTGAGAATTAGAATTCTAAAGGACTGTTTTAAAAGGCCAAGACTGCTATGGCTATGGAAAGACATTTGCAAAATCTTATCCCAGGGGACAGTTAGGACATTAAACCTATAACCCTAGAGGTAAATAAATAATGTGTGATACCCTCACAAAGTTCTTACTGCATCTTAAAAAGTATCTAGTTATCATTAGGGCCAACCAGTTTCGTCTTCAGTGCCATTTTGGATTGGTGGGTAGTGGCTGCTGGAGAGCTTGTTGAGGAGGATCTTTGATCATCTAAGATCATCGATAAAAAGTACAATGATTAATGAAGAACGTCTGCCATAAGTGGGTCAACGGTGGGGCAGCATGCGTGTACCCAAATGATCTTGTTTGATACCTCTGCTTAGAGCTCAACGATCTTCACAAGCTGTGGGAAATGATCTTAAAAGAAGAAAGGTTTTTATTTTTTTACATTTGCTGATTGCGCACTAGAAAATGACTTGTTTTCTGGAAACTACTTCAATACCCTTTTACCTGAAAGGTGAGCTGGGCGAGGTAGGTCAGCTTATCACACTCGAAGAGCCCGCGGGTGGTGTACTGGTACACAGAGAGGGTGATGCTGTCTGTTAAGTGGGTCACTCGCTCCTTGAGGCTCTCAGCGGGAGGCGCCTTCTCCACAGCTTTCTGGAAGATGACACTGAAGGCCTGGGGGCACGAGGTAGGACATTTACATAACTGGATATAACTAGTAGACTTACATGTGAAGGATGTTATAATTTGTCAGCCACAGAAATGTTTGCCCAACATATCCTGTGAAGAACGGACAGTGGCAACAAGAAAACTCTTGTCTTGGTTGGCTAAGCTCTTTTCTTAGTTTGCTCATATGAATTGTCACGTTGTCACAAAGTGGGTAAAGCTATGAGGCATGCAGAGAAGAGCCTATGGTTTTGACCAGCGAAAAATAAATGTCCGGTGTCCAAAATAATTCAATGAAATCCAATAGTCCTGTTGTATAACTATCCAAATAAAAAGTAAACACAGCCAACAATAACCAGCTGGGATTAATGAATGGACCCACTAGATTATAAAATTCTGGATGGTAGAACCAGTGTCTTGTACACCTCTGTTGTCTTAAAGAGACCTTTGTACATAATAGGCACTCAGAATATTTTTAATTAGTGATTTTTCCTTTGGTAGTGATCAAAATCTCATGTGTTCTTTGTTTTTCTTTCTGTTAACTCTGCAGTCATTCGATGAGTCCTCTTACGTGTCCTTTTTTCAGGTGAGGACCCTTCCTGCAATGGTGGGAGCATAGCCTGATTTAGTTACATCTTCTGAACTATACATTATAGGCATAATTTGAAATAAAAATCATATGAATCAATTTTCCATTTCTTTAAACTTAGCTATAGACTGTTAATAAAAGTACATTTAGGAATGGTGCATTTTGAATGTGATATGAATGGAATAAATCATTATAAAAATCAAGATATATTTGGCTATGTAGATTTCCAGTCTTTTCTCTATTTTCGTCTTGTGGCTTCAAGGAAAGGAAGAAAAAAAAAATCTTAGGGCTTTCTAATACCAGGCATTTGAAACTCAGTGGAAACCATGTAAAATTTGTGCCTCAGTATTTCCTTGTTTGCAAAACAAGGAAAAAATAAGAAAAAAAAAAGTGAATTCCTCTCTCTGTTTCACAGTTTCATGGTATTTTTTGTTAATGCAGCTTGTAGATTTTCATTCAGTTTTGATGATCCTAGCAAAATCCTCTAACTATCTTCACCCCCAACCATTATGATGTTCACCTTCCCTTGGTAGGATTTAGATCAGATTATAGCTTGTTGGAAGCCCGCAGTTTCCCAGCACCACACAGAGCAATTTGGGAAACTTCTACTTGCAGAACAGGTCCATAGAGACGGAGTGGGTAGTTTTCCCGAGTTGGTGGTTATTATGATAGTTTTACCATTCTCTAAAACTATCTTTATCAAAACGACAGTAAAGAATCTCCAGTTACTAAGTTTAAACAATGTGATTCACAATTCAGGAAAAGATCTAAAGGAATTTTAAAAACCTAGGTACATTTAGCATTTTCTTTACAATAGACGAATTTTGGCTCTCTTTTCCTTTCTATCCTAAAAACAAGTCTCCTCTTCCTCTTACTTCTGGTGTCTGAACAGCTCAGGTGCTGGGCCTGATCTCGACGGCTATGGCTCCTCCAGAAGTTCTCTCCCTCCCACAAGATCTTACTTTGGTTACTTTGGTTCTAACTACCCTTGTTGCTCTTTGAGGGCCCTTATCCATTACCTTTGTATCTTAGATATACATATATTTTTATCTTTTCATTTATATCAGATTGAGCACACTGAGGTGGGGGCCAGGCCTTACTAAGTTCTTATTTTTCCCAAACTCCAACCCAGCTCTTCACATACAATAAGCACTGAAGAGATTTGTTAAATGAATGAGTCCTGCTGATGCCCTCAAAAGCTTAGGCAAAGAATGAGGGCTGCTGTAGACCAAGGGTCTCAAACTCAAATGCCTTCAGGGACCAGATGTGTGAGACCAAATACAGTAGAGACAGGGGCTGTGGGAACCTGGAGGGGGAGGTATATGCTCATTAGGAAGTAGCCGTCCCTTAGCTCCAGCGAATTTACGCTACATGAATGGGAGCTCAGTGCTGCCAAATCTTCCTACTTTCATGAGAAGCCAGAACGTGGGATTTGTGTGAAATCTCCTTATTTTAAAATCTTCATAACCAATGAAAGTATTTGAAAAGCCCTCTGAGGATCAAGGAAAGCAAGTCAACAGGCCCTAGGGCCTCCAACGCTCGGTGTTCTATTTGCTGCTGCCTGATTCTTCCTTTTCCAATCTCTTTGAGAAATATTCCTTTAGCGGTGTTGTCCCTCCGAAATGCACAAAACAGTCTGCAGGAACCCCCACGGAGGTGTCTTCTCACTCGGGACACCATGGCATCCTGCAAAGGTGTCACATTCATCCTCTCCTAGCCTTTGGATGAGTTCTGAAGAAAAATTATGTTATGACCACTTAAGTTTCATTTTAACCATGTTATGAACTTCTAAGTTCATACGAAATCTGGCTTTTGAAGAGTTTTCTGCATGTATATAAGCAAATCCACATATTTTAATGTACTCCTTCTCAAAATGCTTTGGAAAGCTGGGATGTGAGGCTGTTGCCACCGAGGCCGATTGCTAGTTTCCGTACTCTGAGAATGCCTCTCCTTTCTCTGCCAGGAACAAGAATTGTAAAATCCAACCGCAGATGAAATCCAAGACCATGAACACTCCAGTGGCTAGTTCTTCTTCAAATCACAGAAAGCTTCTAAGTTACTGCTGTTCTGCTATGTTTGAAGACACGTATTTCTGCTCTGTATCTTTAAGCATTTAAACCTACTTTCAGTGATCAAGCTGGTCAATTCTTTTTTTTAATTATTTTTCATTTTCAGTTACAGTTGACATTCAGTATTATTTTATATTCGTTTCAGGTGTACAGCAGAGTGATTAGACATTTATATAATTTATGCAGTGATTCCTCCAATTACTCTAGGACCCACCTGGCACGATACGTAATTGTTGCAACATTATTGACTATATTCTCTATGCTGTACTTTACATCCCATGACTGTTTTGTTAACTACCAATTTGTACTTCCTAATCCCTTCATCCCCCGCCACCCCCCGCAGTTCCTCAACCCCCTCCTCTCTGGCAACCATCAGTTTGTTCTCTGTATCTCTGAGTCTGTTTCTGTTTTGTTTGTTCATTTATTTTGTTCTTTAGATTCCACATATAAATGATATCATACGGTATTTGTCTTTCTCAGTCTGACTTATTTCACACAGCATAATACTCTCTAGGTCCATCCATGTTGTCACAAAAGGTACGATTTCATTCTTTTTGATGGCAGAGTCGTACTCCATGGTATATATGTGTCACCTCTTCTTTATCCACTCATCTATTGAAGGTCACTTGGGTTGTTTCCATATCTTGGCTATTGTAAATAGTGCTTCAGTGAACAGAGGTGTGCATATATCTTTTCGAATTAGTGTTTTGAATTTCTTTGGATAAACACCCAGAAGTGGAATTGCTGGGTCATAAGGTAGTTCTATTTTTAATTTTTTGAGGAACCTCCATACTGTTTTCCATAGTGGCTGCACCAATTTGCAATCCCACCACCAGTGCATGAGGGTTCCCTTTTCTCCACATCCTTACCAACACTTGTTGTTTGTTGATTTATTGATGATAGCTATTCTGACAGGTGTCAGATGAATCTCATTGCATTTTTTTGATGATTAGTGACATCGAGCATCTTTTCATGTCTACCGGCCATGTGTGTGTCCCTTTTGGAGAAATGTGTATTCAAGTCCTCTGCTCATTTATTAATTGGATTGTTTGGGGTTTTTTTGGTGTTGAGTTGCCTGAGTCTTTTATAAATTGTGGATATTAACCCCTTATCAGATGTATCATTGGCGAACATCTTCTCCCATTCAGTAGGCTCTCTTTTCATTTTGTTGGTGGTTTCCTTTGCTGTGCAAAACTTTTTAGTTTGATGCAGCCCCATTTGTTTATTTTTTCTTTTGTTTCCCTTAGTTTTTGGCAATTCTTAATAACACTACAGGGACCTAAAATGCCCACCTATTATAAATAGAGCTTCCAATGACAAAACAGGCTCACACCAGGGTCCTGCTGCTGAAAACCAACTTAAAACATATCTTTGAACACATATTTTCATTGGCCTCACCTGATTTTTTTCCCCAGGAAGAGTCACTGAGGTAGATTTCAAATACTCTTAAAACTAGGGAGGTGACCCTGTAGTTAGTAGGCTTATTTGGATAGCTTTTACAGGATTTTAAAATATTTTATAATTCTTTTACATGCTGCTTTGACTTGACTATAAGGCCAAGTATTGGATTTCTTTTAAAAACATAAAATATTACAAACACAGTTCAGTTTATCTGCAAAGACTCTGAGGTGAAGGAAATGGATTGGGAAATGGTGAAATGCCACTTCTAGTTAAATGAGCCCAGATAGTAGGTGCCCTCTGATTTTTAGCTGCTCAAGTTCATCCCAACACCTTGGCCTCCATATGGCATTTGAGCTTCACAGAATGAGTTGTGTGCTCTGAGTGTGACTGTGAGTGTGAGTGTGTGTGTGTGTGTGTGTGTGTGTGTGTGTGTGTGTCTTCTGTTTGTTGGGTCAAACCAAATAAATTATTCAGAAATGCTTCACCAGCCCCTAATACCTCTTCAATTATGATCTTTTGGTGAATGCCCTAGGGGAGAAAGGTACATTTTCAGAGATACATTTAAAATTTATAGATCTTTCTTTTTCATGAGTAAGATAAGTTTAGTCAGCACTTATAATTTGCTAACATCTTTGGTTTTAGAAATATTTCAACAACCGTAAAACAGTACCTTTGGGACATGAAGGTAATGAGCAAAGGAATTTAAAGTTGGTCCATTATTATCGCCTGCTTTGGTTTTAACCGATACGAGTGGCACACGCATTTGATTGTCCCTATTTACTTTAAGCTCTTTGGGGGCAGGGATTACTTCTGCTATTTCTTGGTATCCACTTTCACACATTCAGTAAGCATAGTACCTGCCACATCATATATGCTTACTGAAGGAGTGAGGCTGAGACTTGGTGTGGCATCTCCTGTTCCAGCTCAATAACCAACGAGTCATGAAAGACCCAATTAAAGACATGAGGGAGGTAATATAGGCCTGAAGGCACTGCAGCTATTCTCCTGGATTTGATTTTAAAGCTCTGCCTTAGCTAATGAAAGCACATGGATAAGCTCTCATGGAGAGTCGCTTAGAGCAGTAGATTATACTGTTTTATCATGATTATGTAGAAAACTCCAGGTGAAGATCACCTTGAGAGAAAACTGGTACATCGGATGGATCTTGCTGAGGTCATTCATGATGAAGTAGAGCAGAGAGGCTCGGGCAGCTGCGGGTCGGTAGTGCTCTCGGGCCTCGTTGATCTTCACTTCAGTCACCTTGGCTTCCTGGACCTGTTAGAAAAATAAACAAACAGTGGTCCATTGTTCAAACCAACCAGGGCTTCCTGAGAATAGCCTGGCTTCTCTGTATAAGGACATACATGTCTATGTGTGGAGTGGGGTATATTGGGATGGGGACAGTGGCTGGAAGGTTAAAAGCTCTTGTGGTATCCCTTCATAGAGCTTGAGTGACAAAGGATTTGATACACTCCTAGACTTTCACAAGGGTTAGAGTGTCAGCTCTTCCGGTTGGCAAATGTGGGCCATCCAAGCCTCTGAGCTCCATTTCTAACAAGAAACACTTCACAGAAATACAAACATACATATTACTTGAAAATAAACCAGAATTCCAGAAAGTGTGAATCCAGTAAGAGGAGTATAATCTGTTTTATTTGTTTGTTGATTTTGTTCTTTAGATTAAATATAAGGAAATATAGTCAATAATATGGTAATAACTATGTATGGTGCCAGGTGGGTACTAAACTTATCGGGGGGATCACTTCGTAAATTATATAAATGTCTAATCACTATGATGTACGCGTGAAACTAATACAAAATAACAGTGAATGTCAACTCTAATTGAAAAAAAAAGAAGCATAATCTACTTTTCTATTTTCTTAATTTTTATGAAAAAGTTAACATGCTAACTCACAAAGAAAATCTCTTTCAATGTAATATTCTATTTTTAGCAAATTGCTGATCAGATGTAAAAATAGGAAAAGAGACCTATGCATCAGAAAGGGGGCTTCTTTAAGAACATACCGCTAAATACAAACCTTAATATGATCTGCTTTTTGCTCCAGAATAGAGTGAAACTACTAATAATTCATAAGGGTCTCACAGGAAAAAAACAACGATCCCTATTGAAGATGAGCTTGTAATAAACAAAACTTCAGGAGGAAGTGTTACCAAAGGGGTCAATTAGATGACTCTTCCCCACACAAAAAATTCCTAGGATTAGCATCCTAAGAGCTGAAGATGAGTGAACAATCTAAAACTCACAAGTAACTACTTATGTTTAAAAGTAGTAGAGGTAAAATGAAGTAAAAGGTTAAAAATAGGTAAAAAGGTTTAAAAAAAGGTAAGGTAAGAGGTAAAAATAAAATCAGGACATTGTAAAAAAGAACAGGCATTATCTGAAAAGAGACTAACTAGAACTTATAAAAATACATTTATATAAATGAAAAACTCAGTACAAGTGGACTCAGTTAAAAAATGGACTAGAGTTGAAAAGAAAATAAGCACACTAGAAGACAGATCTGAAGAAATTGTTACAATAGCAGCTCAGAGAGAAATAAAGATGGAAAATATATAAAAGAGATGATGAGACTTGGCAGTCTTGGCAGATAGAATGAGAAGATTCAAAATATGTCTAACAGAAATAAGCAGAGAATACAGAGAATGAGGGAGGGGTAGTGTTTGAAGCCACAATAATTCAGACTTTTCCAAAAGTGATGAAAGACCAGAGCTCTTTCTTTGAAGAAGCAGTTGAGGTCAAAGAAAGTTTACGCCCCACAGGCCCTTGAAGAAATAATTATTTACTTCAATTAGAAGAAAATTGAACTAACATGAAGAAACAAAATACAAGAATTTCTTAAATATATAGCTAATCTAAATAACAAAGACTCTAAAAAATCACAACCAGTTTGGAAATAGTTGGTAAAAGCAAGGTTGAACTAAAATATTAAAGAACAGTAACAGAAGATGGGAGCAAATGATCAAAGTGTTCTAAAATCCTTACATTGTTTTGGAAGAGGCCAGATATATTGTTTAATATCTATTGTTAAGTCACATATAACATGAAATGTATTTTTTATATATAAAGGAAACAATTAAGGTTAATCAATAAAATAAGAGTGAATAACTTTAAAATCAGCCAAGGATAAAAGAGTAGGATAAAGAAAAATCAAGAAAGGAGAAACAGTTTTATATGAGTACACATAAACAAAAGGCATGGTTAATAGAAAACACAAATTAAGACAGTCAAAAGAAATTTAATAAAAATTAAGGTAGTAGAAAGACATTTAACTATATCGGTAATATTAATAAATGTAAGTTGGTTACATTCAGTAGTTAAAAGACAAAGATTCTCAGAATGGAGCAGAAATGAACAAAAATCACATAATTGCTCAGACAGGTGTTATCTCAGATCCATACTCTTCAAACTCACCTGGGTCCTTAATGCTGGCCATTAATTTGTGTGTCTCTAGTCAACTTTCATTTCCATTTCCTGCAACAACTATTATAAATCTTCACTCTTCTCCCCAAACCCTCTACCTCACCATCATTCCCTCTCTCTCAGCAGATGAACTTGACTCATGCTTTCACAGATTACATAGGGACCATAAGAAAAGGATTTCCTTAATTTCCATTCCTTTAAATTTCTGTCCCCCAACTCCAGTTGTCCACAGGGACCCATGAACCATTTCTACATTCCTTTTGGACCTTTATCCCCTATCACATTGAAACTAACTCTCCATCTTTCTAAAGATAAGCTCTTGCATGGTAACGAATAATTAATAGAATTAGTGGGAGTGAGCAGAATGTAAGGTATAAAAATGTCGAATCACTATACTGTACATCTGAAACTAATGTAACCAACATAATATTGTATACCAAGTATACTTAAATAAAAAAAAATAAAGATAAGCTCTTCATTGGTGACTGGAATTATATTTTTCCTGACTTTCTGATGGACCCCACTGTATTAACCATTCCTTCTCATTCCTGTAAATTCAACTCTTCACAACTGCTCCTTTTTCTTTATAACCCATGCATCCTCCCAGCCCCAGCTAAGATCTTAACATGCTCATTCCCTCCCATCTTAGGGGATAAAGCCTCCAAGGATCCCACGTGCTCCTTAAGGTACAATTCTTTTTCTCTTTACCATTTCATAGTTTGGCTGCTGTAAAGAGTTGTCTATACTCACTTCCCCTTTCTCAACTCCCATTCAGTCTCAATCTAATATGGTGTTCTAATACAAGCTTCCGCTTCTAATACTTCCCTGAAACCGTTCTACTCAAGTTCACTAATAACTCCTTTTCGCAAAATTCCATGGACACATCTGAGCCATATCTTACCTGAGTTCTCAGCTTCATTCAACACCATTGACATCCCTTCTCTTGAAATGCTTTTTTCATAATACCTTATTTACCTGCTTTTCCTCTCACCTCTCTGCTCTATTCCATTCTTCATATCTTCTTTACTTCTCTTAATGTGTCTTAGAGAAGAGAGTGACATGATTAGATCTGTGCTTTAGAAAGATAACTCCAGCTATAATCTGCTCTACTCAATGCTCTACTCCCCGTCTTATCATTGCACACATCCACTCCTAAAGTTTCAATGAGCAACTACTTGTTGATGACTCTGAGCACTCTTATCACCAGCCCAAAATCTTATATCCAAAAACCCATGGGATGTTCCCTATTGGCACCAGTACCTTTCTAGATGCTTGTTCCCGGAGCCTGAGACATTTCCTTTAGCCACATATAACCATATGCAATCAATTCACAAGTTTTTCAATTCCACATCCTGGAATTTGCACGTAGCTCTTGAATTGTCCCACTTCTTTGTACCAACTACTGCCAGCCTTAATTCAGGACACCATCACTCTGATCTGAATCACTGCATATCCTACTACTTTCTCTGCTTCCTGCGTTCCCACGCTCCCCACCAGATTATAGCTGGAGTGATCTTTCTAAAGCACAGATCTAATCATGTCACTCTCTTCTCTAAAAAAAAAAAGTAAACCTCAACAATTCTTGTATGATCCCCAACTCTCTTCTAAAGCCCAAACTTCTTAGCATGGTCTACAAAGCCCTTTGCAATGGAAACACAGCCTACCTGCCATGCCTCATCTCCAGTGACTACTTCCATCCCCTCTACAATCTCTCGATGTTCCAGTTACACTGAAGGGAAACTCTCTCTCCCTCTCGACCAACATGATTGAGTGCCTTTCCTCTGTCTGTTCACGGCTTCCTGTGCTTCCTCTACCACCGCCCTCGTCACAGCTTTGCAGTTGTCTGGTTACTTGTCTGCCTCCTCCAGGGGACCAGGTCTTGGAAGCCTGGGATTCTGGCAAGGTCATTGCCATACCCCCAACTTTTGTCATGGAATTTGGAATATAGCAGCCTCCAAGTGAGTATTCATTGGATGAATGAATGAGAAAGAAGACCAAAGGAAAAGAAGCAACAAGAGAAAAAAAGGCATTTTGAAACACTTGGCACACAGCAGGCACTCAATAAATGTTCACTGACTTTAAAGAGAGGGCTAAAGAAAGACGGGGTGAGGAGGGAGAAAGAAAAATCAACACGGTCAATTTGATCTCTGACCTACCCCTCCTATGTGAGTTGGGTTCTGTTCCGCCATCTCTTCTGCCCCAGGCAGTGGAACTTCTATAATTATTTTACAAACTTTGCATACTCCTCTCTAGAGATATGGAGACCGCAGAGAAACAGCAGTAAACCTGCGGGTCACACAACAGCCACAGAGACAATGCGAGGCTGGACCTTCCTCCTTTCAGTCTCTCACCCCGACCTCAGTGGTCTGTCGTCTCAGAGTGGGTATGAGCTGGTTTATTTGCCCTGCCCATCATTACTTTTCATTTTTCCTACCTCATCCCTACCTGGAACAGAGTCTTTTACATATTTGGAGAAATCCCAATAATCTGACAATAAGTGTATTCCCTCAATGGTGTAGTGTTCCTGCACGCTGTTACGGGCACACTTATCCTGCTCTGAGCCAGTATCTTAATTACCTCTTCTATCCAAGAACAGGGCTGACAATGAGAAAGGGCCTGTGTAGGTTCAGCAGCCTGTTGGGAAACGGGGATGGGTTTGTCCCCAGCAAGTCATGAGGTATAGTCCCCACAAGGGAAAAGACTTCCAAATGTTGTGAAATAAAGAAAGCAAGCTATCTACTAAATTGTTTCGCAGGATGATACCGTTTTTGAGAGCTGAATTTCCTGGGAAATCACTGGAGCTCTCTCATTAAAATCAGACTTGTGAGATTTTCGCAGGCTGGGGTTTTCTCAGGGTGCAGTCATGCCTGAACCAGCGAACTCTTAGAGCAGTGTGATCCTTTAGCTGCAGGGCAACTCCACAAACTCACTGAGGAATTAAGTTTGAGCTGCCATTCCCTGCATAGACCGGGAGGCCCTGCACAGACTTAAGTGCTCATCAAACGAGTTGTCAAAAGCATTTGCCAGAAGGTGGGAACTCCATGATGCAGGAGGTGAGGTAGTCATTTCAGGAGTCCTGCTCAGCTTTGTTTTTCTATTAGAAACTTGGGGAGATGGAAAAGCCATCTGTTACTTTGACTTATTGTTTTCCTAAAAGTCAGACTCGGGCAGGGAGGAGGGCCTCTGCCCCCCAGCCTAGGCTGCCAGAGCAGTTTTACCTTTTCCTCCACTTCTGCAGCAGTCTGCTTGGTGATCTCAAGGTTCTCCACCAAGGCCGTCTCTCCCAGGAAGTTCCCGGATGCTGAGGAGAGGCGAGACAACAGGTTGTCTTCCAGAGTTTTCAGGGTGATTTTGAACCCATTCTGCTGCTTTGTGAGATCTGACTGCAAATATCAAGAAAGGGGAGTCACGCATAGAAGTCCAGAGCGTCTTACTCTTGGAATAGGTTGGAATAAATAAATGCTTATGGGGCCAGAGTCCCTTCCCTCCCAGATAGGAAACTGGAGGCCAAACAGAGTGCTTGAGACCCTAAGCAAACAAGAGAAGCAGATGAGTTGAATCCCAACCACACCCTTTCCTAGCCATGTGACCTCAGGCAAGGTTACCCTCTGCTGGGTTAACCCCAGTCCCTACTTCGAGAAGTGCTGGGCACTGCGTCCCACAATGATGATGACCAGTCTGTGTACAAAATGGAACCTACTTTTGTGAACAGTTAGAGGGTAGGGTCAAGTTTTAGTTCTCCAGAGTGTCCTCTCTCTCACCGTTTTACTGTCCTCAGATGAACAGCTCTCCTATGAATTCATTTTTATTTTTTTTGGTGGGGGGGGGCAGAAATCATCAGAAAATTCCACTGTTTAGACAAGTTCATTGCCGGGGCTCTCCTTAAGGCTGGCGTGGGGGGCTGGTGTCCACGCAGACCTTTCTGATGGTTGGATTCCATATCCTAAAGCACTGAGCACTCTCTTTATGGGACAGGGGGCTTAACTTCAGGCAGCTGTAGTTTCTTTGCCCTTGTATGGCCTGGGATTATTGCTTTTGGGTCCCTGAAAAGGACAGTCTTCCTTGGAGGCTGACGTCAGGGCCACCCTGGCTTACAAACACCTTCCTCAATCCGGCCGTATGACCAGGATTCGCTGTTCTCTGCTGGGAACACTCTGGGCCAGAGGCTTTCACGTAATTTAGGAATTAGCTCAAATGCCACCTCCTCACTGAATCTTTTGCCAAGGTCCCCAGGTTAAATTAGCCCCTGGCTTTCTAACATCAGCCTGCTTTCTTTTCTTCAAAATTCTTATCACCACCTGAAATGACATTTTTTGTTTGTTTGTTTACATTCTTATTTTCTCTGTTCCTCCACTAGACTGTAAGCCGACGAGGGCAAGGCCATGGTTTCCCTTATTACCTGCTGAATCTCCAGCCCCTGTGACCTTGCCTGTTCCAGAGCTGGTGCTCCACAGGTGCCTAATAAAGGAATGCTTGCAGGAAGCAAAGGCCCAGGGAGTCCTGAAGTTAGTCTCATGTGAACTGTAATTTTGGACGTGTCTGCTAGAATCTAATCAGGTCTAAAGAGAGTAAAAAGGGGATACTACTTGCTATGGACTGAACTGTGACCCTCCCCTCGCCCTTCAATTCATATGCTGAAGCCCTAACCCATGTGGGCCTTCAGGGAGGTGATTAAGGGTAAATGAGGTCCCTGGGGTGGGGCCCTGGTCCCATGGGATCAGTGTGCTTACACACAGGGATGCCAGAGAGCTTGCACTCTGCACACACAAAGAAGAGGTCTGAGTACATGGGGATACAGTGGCCATCTACTGGCAGGGAGGAAGGTCTCAGCAGAAACCAAACACGCTGCCCACCTAGCTTGGATTCCCAGCTTCCAGAAGTGTGAGAAAATAAGTTTGTGCTGTTGAAGCCACCCAGTCTATGGTGTTTTTTGTTCCAGCATCCTGAGCTGACTAGGACACCATCCTAAGGTGGTTGAAGCTGGTTTGAACACCCTTGCAAAACTGAAGCCCACTTAGTTCTGACACAGGCATGTGAATATGTGTGACCAGAAGCCCTCATGGGCTGGCCCAAGCAAGCTCACAGCCCTGTGCCAGGCCCTGCTCTTGGCCATCAGTGTGGCTGTTCTTTCATCTCTTTTCTGCCTCTCTATCCTGTTTCTCAACTTGGTGTTCCAGGCGGCTGGATGGTGTTGGTGCCCCCACAAGGTCTCACAGAGCGCCCGCTGCTCAGCTCCAGGAGAAGGGCCTGTCCCCTCCTGAGTGGGGAGCACTGCCCGGTCTAGTGACAGAGCATCGTCTTCCTCCCTTTCCAGGTGGACACGGACGCACCTTCAGCTGCTCTAGGTCTGGCCTCTCCATGCTGACCACGGCAGCCAGCAGCTGGTCCTCCAGGCCGTCCCTGGTCACGCTGAAGTTGATCAGGGTGGCCTGGGCCTGCAGCTCGGGCTGGTAGTGAGGATTGGCCAGCTTGGTGTGAAGGATGAGCCGGAACGTGGGATTGTATTCACACTCTTTGTCTCCGATTTTAATGAACCTGGAACATAAAGGCTCATGTGAAGGTGGGTGCCTTCCCATGAATGTCAGTCAGGGCCAGAAACTAGATGTTTTTTTGCAAGAGCATAGTAAACATTATTGCCATATTCAGATGGATTCCTTCTAAGCATGTCCAGAGTGCGCCCTAGGACCCTTGCTTGCCCTAATGTGGGGAACAGGGGCGAAGGGTGACTGACTTTTTCCCATGGCCACCATGTCTGAGCTTGCATGCACAAGCGTCCGGAGAGCCATTCACACATTATGAAACATTTCCAGCAGGTGGCAGTAAAGTGTCTACAGGAAGGGGCACCTTTTAGTTTGTAGGAAGTTGCCTCATAGGCTGGCAAAAGCACTTACTTGTTTTTCATGTTTGATGGAGAATGACTTCTATGGGTGAAAATGGTAAATTAAGTAAATGAGCACATCCTAAGGACATGGAAAGGCAACTTATGGCCTGGGCAGCGGGGGAGGCTCCTGAGTCAAGCATCCCTTCATGATAACTATCATTCCCTCTCCTATGTGCCTGTTGCCCTTCTCCTCCCTCCCTTTTCCTCATCCTTCTGCCACATACCAATCACCTGTTTGTACCCAAAGCAATAGGGGCTCACCACACTGACAAACAGCCGAGTTCTCAGAACTCAAGAGGTCTGGCTTGGATAAAATGCTCAAGTGTAAAAGTCACTTTCCTCCAAAAGTTCCTCCAAAATAGCGTACTATGGACACATAGAAAGAAGTGAAGGAGAACCCTGATTAATGGAAGCAGTTATTCCAGGAAACTTCCTCTAGGACATGAGGGCAGCTAAATCATTGCTTTTCCGGAAGAAAAAAAGGTGTGCATGCTGTGGGGAGCTACTCGACACGAAGTGTGGAGAGGATGTTCTAAGAAGAGCAGATCTGTCCACAGCTCTACCTGGGGCTGTGAACCAGCTCTTCACAAAGCATGGCCAGCACAGCTGGATCTTACCGTCCTTTTTTAATGACTTCTCTCCCCAGCAGGGGTCCCAGGACAGGATCAATGGACTCTTCCAGGTTTTCAATCAGCACCACATTTCCAGCTTCCAGGGCATGCTCTATGATTTGAAGGTACCTGGGGAGAAAGGCAGGCAGTATGAGCCTGGGGCAAGGAATGGATTCAGAGGAAACAACAAGAGAACTGTGGCCTCTGAAGCACAGCGATAAACTTGGACGGGGATGGTTTCAGTGGCCACATTTTTCTCTATTTAAAATGACATTTATATAATTTTATACAGTGATCTTAATGCAGTTTTAGAAATAGGAAAAATTACAAAATACAATAAAATATGAAAATTAACTGTAACCTTTCCATCTATCATTTATATTTTGGTGTTTACTATCTATGTTTGGATATATTATATTTTCAAATTTATTATCACTATTTCTATTTATTTTATATTATATTATTTGTATATTTATTTATATTTGCATTTATATTGATTTATTATTGGACTTATAGAGCATATTTATTTTATAAGCTGGTTTTTGTACATAAAATTTATCATAAACATTTCCCCATGTCATTAAATATTCTTCTATAACAATTTTTATATAACTGGGTATTAGATCATGTTGATACATCTTAATTTATTTACAATCAATTACCAAAATCTAGGTTATTTAAAAATTTTCAATGTTATGTAGAATTTAATAAACATGTTAAAATCTTGATTTTCCCTAAATAGATTTATAAGTTTGATATAATTCCAATTAAAATTTTAATAATAACTTCATAGACCTTGACCAAAATCTTAAAGTTAAACTAAAAAAAAAAGTGAGGGTGAATAAAAAATGATAATAAAAAAGAGGAGGAACTAATATAAGCTAATACTAAAATATTTTATATAACTTCAACAATACAGATATGTAGAAAGAAGTCTTAAAGGATATCATATGCTAAAAAGTTAGCGATGCTTTTCTATGAATAATGGATTATAGGAGTTTTAAAACATTTTTCTATGTGTTTTTTGGTAAACACTATTATTATTACTATAATGATATATTACTTTTGTGATGAGAAATACCATAATACATGTAACTAAATATAAAAATAAGTAATTAAAGGCTGGTATAGTAATATATAAATAGAAAGGAATAAAGATTCCGTTTAATAAGATAATTTAATGTGGAGTAAAATGTCATCTGTAATTAATTGGGAAAAGGATGGAGAATTTAATAAATAGTACTGGAAAATGACTAACCACTTGAAAGATGAAAATTAGGTCTGTACCTTATATGAATATAGTACCCTAAAATATTTTTGAGGTGATTGGATTTCAATGTAAAAAGAAAACCCATAAAAAACTGAAAAACCTAGGTAAATATTTACATAATGTCTGGAAAGAAAAACACTTTTCTGAGCATGATCTATAGAAGAAATGGGTGACAAATCTGACCAAATTTAAAAAAATAAAATAAACTGTAGTATGTCAAACCTCATAAATAAAATTAAAAGGCAAATGACATTCAAATAAATGTCTATTCATATGATGAAGACTATACTAAAGAGTCTTAACACATTCTATAGATAATATTTTGATTCAAATAATAGATACCAAATATCAAAAACCACCTAAGAGAAAAGTAGTCAATGGATATGAACACAGAATTCATTGCACAGATATTTATTGAGGGCCTACTACATGTCAGGCACTGTTTTTGGTATTAGGAACATAGGAAAGAGCAAAAAGAACAAACACTTCTTTCTAAAATGTAGTTATTGGTCAGTTAGAAAGAATACTTCAATCAAAGTTTTCGGGAAAAGGCTAGGATTAGATTACTTGTGACTGATGATACAGATAAAAATGTATCATGTCACTTCTCATCAAAGTTTGCTCTAAGAAAGTATCCATTCTGGTATTCAGTATTTGTTTTGTTTAACTGTTTTTGTAACATTGCATGTTTGATTTAAGCAACCATGGTTGAGGTGGACCTCTGGACAAGTATGTTTACGACATATGACCAGAGCAGCAAACCTCTCTGGGCTATGTGTTAGAGTGGATAAACCTTGTAAACCTTGGGTTTCTAAGTGACCATCACCTTGGTTCAAAGACTACCACCATCCATTTAAAAAAAAAAAAAAAGATTTTTCATTGGGTAAAATATACATAACAGAAAGTCTACCTTCTTAACCATTTTTCAGTGTAAAGTTCAGTGGCATTAAGCCCCATGCTTCCCCAAAATTAAAACCGAGCTGGACCATCAGCTCTAATGCGTCTTTTAGAGCAAAAATTAATATAAGACCCTATCTTATATTATGTTATATTACATTAGACCTAGATATTATATTATATTATATTATATTATATTATATTATATTATACCCGGTCTTATATTAAAATAAGACCGGGTCTTATATTAATTGTTGCTCCAAAAGAATGCATTAGAACTGATGGTCCAGATAAGTTTTATTTTCGGGGAAACACAGTACATTCACAGTATTGTGCTACCATTACCACCACTCCTCTCCAGAGCTCTTTTCATCTTGCAAAACTGAAACCAGTGTCCTTTAAATAATAACTCCTCATTTCCCCTACCCCATCCTCTGGAACCACCATCCTACTTTCTGTCTCTATGAATGTGACGACTCTAAGTACCTCATAGAGGTGGAATTTTGCAGTATTTGTCCTTTGGTGACTGGCTCATTTCACTTAGCACGATGTCCTCACGAGTCATCCATGTTATAGCATGTGTCATAATTTTATTCTTTTTTAAGGTTGAATAAATTCCACTGTATGTATATACCACGTTTTGTTTATCCATTCATTTGTTGAGGGACACTTGGATTGCTTCCACCTTTTGGCTCTTGTAAATGATGAACATGGGTGTACAAATATCCATCACTTTTAAAACTGTGTACTTTTTAAACACTTTTTAAACACTTTTAAAACATAGGGAAATTACTTCTGTAAACCTCAATTTCCTCAAATGTGAAATGGTACCAGTCACACTAACCTTCCATGTTGTGTGGAATAAAAAACCATTTGAACTAAAACTCCTCACACCAAGACTGGCACAACTCAAACCCCTAATTCATGATCCCTGACACGCGGCCCCTCCCTCATTGCCCCATCCTAGCCTTTTCATGTATCCTAATGCACAGAATATGAATTGAGTACTGAAACTACAGAGCTAAGTCGTAACAGAGTTCATGAAGCAATGCGGTGAGAGATGCTGAGGCCTGGGCCTGTGAAGTGTGGTGGGTGCTGACAGATATTCTCTGCACGTCCCTTTGTGCAGTAACTCCCTCATCTTGTATGTACAAAGCCGCATGGCAGGTACAAAGGGCTCTGAATTTTTCATAACTAACTTGACAGCTATGCATCCCACTGCAAATGTCCAATTGTGCCTCAGGAGAAAGAGAGCTTAAGTTTGTTCAATGTGGCTCAGGGGCAGGGGTCGGAACCGTGGGTAGGAAAGAGCTAAGGGAGGCAGTTTTGGGCTCAATGTGAAGAAGATGTTGTTAAAACACAGAGTTGTCTGACAGTGGACTATGATGTACGGGGAGGCAGGAAGTGTTGAAGGAGAGACGAAAGGATGCCTGCCAGGCACAGTAGAGCAAGGACTCCTGAACGGGCCAAGAGGCTGATTGATACACATGGTTTCTAACGAGAAAGACAAGCAGAGACTCAGTACTCAAGCATCTTGCAATGAGGTGTTTTCCTAATATGGGAGGAGGAACATGAGATGCCTCACGGAGGGAGCAGGAGGGCAGAAACAATCCACTGGGGCTCAAGATCTGCTCGTAACAGTTTTGTTTTCTCTGCACAAATGGTAAAAGTGAGGCCTTTCGTGCTGAGCCACTTACCCCTTGTGACCAATCTGGGTGACCCGGAGGGCTTCGCCATATGTGTTCTTGAGCCATTTGATTCCTTGCAGCTGAGGGTCAACCATGAGCGGCCAGCGCTCGCAGTTGGTGAGGATGGTGGCATTCTCCACGGACACGCGGTCTGCAGGGAGGCCCTCGTTCTGCCAGGCGGCCACGTCGGCATCGTCCGTCAGCATCCTCAGGGGATCCAGGGTGGGGGTGAATGGGATGGGAACCTGACGATGGAGAAATGTCACCCACTCTCAGAATGCAAGCATGCCTTCTCAGCTGGGGTGGGATACACCCCAGCAGCTCACTACAGTGACACGCCTCCCTGAAAGCATGATCAGAATCCCACTGAAGATTGTGTTCCAGGCTGTGTAATTATTTCTGGAAGCAGGTTTTTGCAAGTCCTAAGAGTCTTTGTTTCTCTTGTGTGATGAACAGCAGCAGACATTCAGCCTGTGGAACCCTTTTCTCGTCAGTATATTCACCTGAACCAGATTTCTACAGCAGATTATTTATTTTTTAACCAATAGGCTCTTCTGTGCCCTCACCCATGTGAACAGGGCCACTTCTCCACTACGTTTCTGTGTTTCTCGTGCATGCTTCAGGAGCCAGGCCCCACGTGTACGTGGCTTTCTCCTGTCTGTACCAGCGTACACCAACCACTCTCTCATCTACTTCACCACTTGCTGATGCAAAGAACTGGAGCTGTTTACCTGTCTGCCTGCCCGGAACACCCCACTCCCAGGCTGCTCGCGTGACTTCTCCCGGCAAACTCCCCCGCTGGGAAGCTGGTGAGCAAACCACCAGCCCCGAGTGCGTCGCTCACGGCCTGTTTCCCTTCCCGGCCCTGTGTGTGCACCAGACCCTTCCTTGTCTGTCTCTGCCGACCGCTCTCAGCTGGTGTCATTCTTGCACAAGTCATACTTTTTACTGTAGACACACACTTTAAAAAAACATTGAAGTAATAGTCACGGTGTTGTGCAACCATCAGCTCTATCTAGTTCTGAAACATTTTGATCACCCCAAAAGGAAACACCCATACCCACTAGTAGTCACTTCCCGTTCTCTCCTACCCCCAGCTCTTAGCAACCACCGGTCTGCTTTCCTTCCCTGTGGATTTACCTATTCTGGATAGTTCACATAAACGGAATCATACAATATATGACCTTTCGTGTCTGGATACTTCCACTTAGCAGAATGTTTGCAAGGTTCACCCATGTGCCCTTTAACCCCTGTCTCTCCGTTTCTCTGCACTCTGTCTTCCCAGTTACCTCAGGAAAATCTCTCCAAACCATCTCCTGTCCCTTTAATCACACCTAGTAAGTTTACAAATGGCCAGTGCTATACCACAGGCATCGAAAGGGAAACCTGCCCCTGAAGGTTCTTATCCTGGGATCAGAAACGTATTTATATAGAGTTGTTTTCCTTTGTAATCTTAGGCATTACATTTTATGCACTAAAACTATGATTGTGAGAAGGGATCCATAGATTTTACCAGACTGCCAAAAGGGTCCATGGCACAAAAAATGCATCAAAACCCCAAACAAAGCCAGAACAATCCTCACTAAGTACCACTGAGCTCCTTATCTTTGTCCATTCAGTTAGCGTACATCTTTTCAACAGTTTCCTTTTCCACAAGTATTCAAGATAAATACACACCAGCTTTATTTTTTGTTCATTTCCTGATACTGTCACAGTTTTTAAACCACTATTCAACAAATTATCCGGTGAGATTTTATGAGCCGATGTGTGAAAGCAACCATTACTCGACAACGTGGGTTTTGTGTTCAAAGGAGACATGTGCCAATGAATTTTGGAATAAAACCCTCACTTTGTGGGCTCTTACTACGGCTGCTGGTTATGAACCTAGTCTCCTCCATTGGACTGTGAATTTCCTGCAGGCATTCTGGTCTGAATGTCTTTTGCAGCTCCTGCCTCGTGGGGTCGTAGAATCAATCCTCAGTGAATATTTGTGGATTGAGGAATCTGAGTGATGTTGAAGTGTGTGTCAAGGTAACACGAGGTATTATTCTGACTATGGGCTCCAGACACAAACCTGAACCCCCTTCAGTTAGGAACCAACATTTTCCCACTTCGTCATATCAGTATAGAGAAAGGAGCTTGAAGGAAACTGGACCGACTTACGCTAAGAGAACAAGCTGAGTACGCAGGACAGGAGGAGATGAAGTTTTCAGAAGGGGGTCTGTTTGTGAACCACAGACACACACCATGCAGCTTTGGGGCCCAGGGACAAGGTAAAACGCAGAATCTGGAAAAGGGGCCATGTGACTCTGCTGCTACTCTCAAGTCTGGTTCAAGAGCAGTGAGTTTGGAGGGAAACACAGGGTGGTTTTGGTGCTGCTCAGGCTTCATCATTTGGAGGCACGCCAGGATGCAGCCTGCTTGGCAGTGGACAAGACTTCCCATAGAGAGCCCCATAAGAAGAGAGATGCTGACCTCAGGTGGCCTAGAGGGCGGGGGATAGTAAGGGAGGGCAGAGTGGAAGGACATGGGTGCACATGTGTCACTCCTGGACCCCAGAGATCATTAGGGGACGCTCGGGTGGTGGTGGGAGAAAGTATGTGCGAAGGGACAAGAAGATTTCGGTTATTGCTGTCGTGTGAACTCACTGGTACCCACGGGCTGATGTGGGCAGGAGAAATTCTGGCTGTACGTACTTTCAGCTGGCTCAGGTAGGGTCTCCAGGTTCCGTCCATGAGGTTCTGCCGGTATTTCTTTGTAAAGAAGCCAAGGTACGAAATGAAGGCCGTAGTAAGTAAAATGTCTCCACATAATTTCCTTTCCTGTTGTTTGAAGTTCTGCACAGCTTCTGCCCACCTCACGTTTTCAGAAGCAAGTCCTCCCACCTAGCATTTCAAAGACCAGAGAGAAATCTTATTATACAGCAGGCTGCAGAGAGCCATGGATTCCGTCTTGGAGAGCACAGAGTATACATTTCATAGCAGAAGACTCGGGACATCACTTATGTGCCCTTTTGGTCATTGGGGATCTGTACTGGCTGCAGCACACATTTCTGTAAATAAGCACCTGTTCTGGGCTATCCAGGTGGGCTGTGGAGAGATGACAGGTTTTGAACGCACGCTTCTAGGCTGGGCCCTTTATAGGTATGGAAATGAATACCACCCACCGTGAAAGGATTAAATGTGACTGTGGATGTTAATCACTTAGCACAGTACCCGGTACGCAAAACGTATTAGAAAATTATGCACTCCCATCGCCTCTCCAAATGCTGGGATATGAAAATAAATAAAAGTAATTTCACGTGCTATAAATAACTCACAGTGGGTGGGGAGACAGACATGGTAATTAAGACACAGAGTTGGAAGTACTGAAACATGGGTGAGTACCAAAGAGCAAGACTGCAGAACACATCCTGACTCTGCCTGACCCGCTTTGGTACGGCACACCATTCTGGGGGCACCCTTCTCTGGGGAGCACAGACATCCTTTCTACAGAGAACTGTTAGGTATATGGCGGAAGTTAGCTTCTGTGTTATGATTTATCCTGTTTTCTTCCTTGAAAGACAGCATAGAATGCCAGAGCTGGCGGAGATCTTAGGGACTGGCCAACCCAGCTATCCCCACGCCCATGTTTAGATTACACAGATAAAGACCAAAAAGTTGAAGTATCTTGCCAGAACCTCTAGGTCGGTACAGGCAGGGTGGCTTCGGAGCCCGTGCATCTGGACTCCTGGAGCAGAGTACCCCACTGCCTCCCACGAGCACTAACTCAGAAAATGCTCCAGCCAGGCTGAGAAGCCTTTGCTAAGTTCTGGAAACCAAACGGCACTGAACAGAAGACAGGCCAGCTAAGTGGCTGGGACCACTTCTTGCACGTTTGCAGAGGAGCTGTCTCTAAACCAAACTGTTCCGCTAAACCGATCACCTCAAAGCTATGCAGCAGCGGGCTGGACAGATAACTGCGCAGACACACGCCTGTGGCATAGCCTCTCTTCACTAAAGCACAGCTCAGCTCAGGGATTGGTGTGACTCTAGAAAATCTGGCTTTGTGATATGAATAACTGTGGCTGGAATAAACGTTAAGAAGGTATGGGTTCCACCTCCCTTCATCGCTGATGAAGGTGCTGTAAGGGCTCTTTGACTGAAGAGAAATCACATGCAGCAGATACCGCTTTGCAAGATCTCAGCTGACTTATGATGAGGCGTAACCATGGGGGGTTGAATAAGCCCATGAATTCTTTGACGCTCCTCTCACCAAGAGTTGATGTCTGCTCTCTCTCTCTCTTGTTGAATCTGCGACTACTTTGACCAACAGAACACACTGGAAGCGGCCTCATATTGGCTTTCGGTCCCAGGCCTTAAGAAACTGTAACCTTCCACTTCCTGTCTCTTGGATCACTTGCTCTGGGAACCCTGAGTCACCTTGTAAGACGTTTGACGACCCTGCTGGAGAGACCTGAGACTACACTGAGAGGGAGAGGGTCCCAGCAGAGGCCTCTCTTAAAGCCATCCCTGACAAGGTGCGCGTGAAGGATGTTGTTTTGGACCCTTCAAACCAGCACAGCCACCTGCTGAATAAAGCCACGTGGCCCTGTGGGCACACCGCGCAGAATGACCCGTGAGATGAACCTTGCCCAAATTCCTGACCCAAACACTTGTGCGATTTAATGAGTCTTGTTAAATCTCTACATTTTGGAGTAATTTGATATGCAGCAATAGAACATTATATAAGCACCCTGTTCCGACCCTCAGATTTATTTTTTGAGGGTGGCCAGAGGCTGTGTGTGTGTGTGTGTGTGTGTGTGTACTTGCATATAGGTAAGGTCATATTCAGAAATGCTCAGGGTCAATAAGTCGCATTCTTTTCTACTTCCATCTCAGTTCCTAAGCCTGGCCACACCCTTATTATCAAACATTACATGAGTAACAGTTTCAGAGTTTATCAAATGCTGGCTTGTCCTTTAACGCTCCCTCTGGTCGCTATACATTTATGTCAGCTTGTCCCATCTGGCATGGGCTGCCTGATGAGCCAGTGTTCCCATCCTCCCAACCATCTCTGCAGGAAAACTGTGACCAGACCAGGGGACACATTGACACTTTTCTCAGGAATCAGTCCCCGCATCCCAGCCCATTTTAATATCCCGCCCCCATCCCAGTCAAAGCAGTGCTAAGCTGGGCTCATCCATTTGGCACCTCTGCAGCACCTGACAAGTTCTGCTAATATCATTAAAGCTCGATGGCTTTGGAGGCTCACACTCACCAGGCGATTTGCAAGGGCGATGGTGCCTGCTGTCACTTCAGCTTCTTGCTGACATTTGAGTTTGTCTGCCGTGGCTTTCTCAAACTTGGCCGTGAGTTTGGCCAGGTTTTCATTAAGGTGCTGTTCAGAAAGGAACACGAGGTCCGTCAGTAATTCCAGCCCCAGTTACCTCAGTGCTGCTGAGAAAGGACTCGTGTGTAAGCAGTTTTTAAGGAAGCCCCCGTGTGTGTAGGAAGGGGCCGGGGAGGGCAGAACAGGGCAGAGAAGGAAGGCAAATTAGGGGCAATCTCAGGCAGAGCCCCAGTGAGGACTTCAGCCAGATCCCGCGGGGAGAGGGTGCAGAAGTCCAGGGCAGTCCTGACCCAAGGAGAGAGCTGAGGTTCCCTATTCCAGCACCTCAGCCATTGGTTCAGGGCCAGGAGGGGTGACGGACATGGAGGGAGGGTGCACACATTCTGTTCTTCCTTGTGTTCAGAAAAAATGGGTTCCAGTAGCCTGCCAAAAAGGTGCAGGTGCTGCTAGTAGAAGCAACAGCACATCAAAGGCTGGAGGGCCTAAAAATGGTCAGAAAGACACCAAGGAGGCTTCAGAGGGACACCTGCAGTGGCTGCGGAGGCAGGTCTGCAGTTTGGGGCTGGTCTGTCTGCAACCCAAGTCCTCCCAGTGCTTTAAGGTCCAAGGAGCACAAGATCACTTTTACGTAACCTCATCTATTCTCTTCCATTATCCCAAAGTATAGGAACATTTTTTTAAAAGACATGGTTTCAATGTTTTCTAAATTGATTAAGAATTTAGAATGGAAGCACGCAGCTTTTCTTGCCCCCAGGTGACGTCTCTGCAGATGCCTCCGAGTGCGTCTTATGTCTATTCAGTAACCCGGGTTCAGGCTGCTCTGCTGGCCGTGACCAAGTCACAAGAGAAATGAATTAAGGGCCAAACAGTTTGAAAAGCAGGTGGCAAGGCATCTGATTCATGATGGCAGACTGGCCACACTCATATATTTCCTCTTCTTCCCAAGATTTGTCTAAAATGATTGTGAAGCAATTTAAAAAGCATAAGCTCACCACACCAAGCAAATGTTGAGGGCCATTGGAGGGTGAGACATTCTAATAGATTGATGGACGACCTCACCGACAGAGGAGTGGAAACGGCCGGAGCAGTGCAGAGGCAGCTGCAACCTCGAGATGGCCTCGGTTCACCAAAGAGGAAGCTGATCAGACCTGCAGAGCCCCATGTGCCCGGGGGGACTGGGAACTGTCAGGTGCGCGCAGGGAATGCTGAAAATAGGAGGGTTAATTGGAAGCCTATTAATCCCCACCCCATAGCTCCGTTTCCGTGCCCAGCACGCAGTGCCACCAGGCATCTGTGTCCCTAGGCAGGAGAGTCAGTAGTGGCAGAGAAACGACAACACATTCTGGTACTTAGGATGTATCTAGAATAACTCATCTGATCTTGAAAGCAAAATCTGCCAGTGAACCAGCCCTGCCCTTGCCTGCACAGCTACAATCAGTGTTTGATCACGTCTCTTTTCAACATGAAAGGATAAGAAGAGATTTGATAAAAAGCCTAGGTTAAGGTAAACAAGAAGGAAAAAACGACCTGGGGCAAAGAGATAACTTCAGTCATTAAAAACAACAACAAAGCATAAAACCCTTTATAATTAGTTTCTTAGAGAGATTCAGGATGTTTCATCCATAAAACATGAAGAGGATGATAGTAAAATGAATAGAGAACAAAAAACTATGTGGAAATTATCATTATTGTTCATGTAAAAAATAATACATTCAAGGGATGGGTTAAAAGATGAATTTGAGGAAATCTAGAAAATATAAGAAAACAAAGTGTCAAAAAGATTAGAGAAAATAGAGGACCCATCAGAAGGTGTAACATCTAACCCATACGTGTGCTAGAAAATGAAATTAAAAAGGAGACAGAAGGGAGATTACCGAAAACATAACACAAAGTAATTTTTTAGAGCTGAAGAAAAGTCTCTATGTGCCAAGTGCAATGAATGAAAACAGGATGGCGGCTAAGCACATCAATGTAAAGTTTCAGATACCAAGGGAAAAAAAATTGAAAGGCTTCCAAAAAGATAAATATAGTGCCTACACAAAGGAATGGACCCTGACTGTTCATCAGACCTCAATAGATGAGAGGATAAATAAAACATTCAGTGTTCTAAGGGGAAAAAATTAGCAACTAGAATTCAATACTCAGCAAAATTGTCAGTTTAGTTTACAAATACAGACATTTTCAGACTGGAACTATTCAGAAAATTTACTTCTTACTTAAAATTTCTTAAGAATGCGCAAAACAGGAGAAGACATCAAGAAAGGAGAAGACCTAGGGTCCCAAAGTCATTGGAACCAACCCAAGAAAGCAGTGATGTATGTTAACACTGATTAGAGCTCTGAATCAAGGATAAGGGAGAAACGTCTTGGGGGTACAGGGTGACTTGATAGAATGAACACTGGATTAGACGCAGTCAACTGTAATTAAAATATACATATAGTTACGGAATGTACAGTACAGCATAGGGAATACAGTCAATGGTGTTTTAATAGCTATGTATGGTATCAGATGGGTAGTAGATTTGTTGGGGGGTACCACTTTGTGCGGGGTGTAAATGTCCAATCACTATGTTGTTTTGTACACATGACAGTAATAAAAAAAATTTAAAAATTAAAAAAAGTAATTGAGGCTGTGCAAAAGGAACTAATGAAAGAGAAAAAAAACAGGAAAGCAGAAACTCAGGGGTGGAAAAAACGTTGTATAAGAAGGGCAATGTAATTACGGTGCGCCACTTAGATCTATTATGAACAACACAGACATGGTCACAGGACATAAATGGAATTTACTGATTTTTCAACTTTTTGAATCTGTCAGGGGGACACTTAATTTTGGTTACAGAGCAGAATGTCGGTATTTTCAGTCTTGGTGATTAAAAAGCAACAGTAAGGATAAGGAATGATAAGAAAAGTTGGGAGGCGGAAGGTAGGGAGGAGAGCTGAAGGAAAGAGTAAAGACTTCATCTTGAAAACTGAGGGCTCCAAGGATGCTGCCTCTATGTGATGGAACAAGAAATAAAGGTTACATCAACTGAAAATAGTTGCCATAACGGTATGGGGAAGGCATGGAATGAACATCTTTGAGCCTTATCTAGCAGAAAGCTAGCTGCCTGAATAAGAAACATCAAGAATAGGGATGCCAGTGCAGTTCATAGACGGAAGTCTGAAACTCTAACGAGCAGAGGCCAGGAAGACAACGTCAACTGGTCAGGTGAGTCTGGTGTTGACAAGAAGAGGAACATGGGGACTCTGGCGGAACTGTCTCCTGGAATGCGAAGCTACTACTTAACTCCAGGGTCAGTTACTGATATTTCGGACTCTTCTGATTATTATTGTAAGACTGGCCAGAACTCAGATTTTTACAAGAGGCTTCTATTGTTTTAAATATTGGCATTAATGAAGTTGTTTTCAAACACTACGTGCGAGCCACATAAAACACATTTGAGCCACTAGATAGCAAGCTCTGAGTGGCATCGACAAACAGACAAAATAATTGAAAGGGCAGGAGATTGCTGTTTCTCATTAGAAACCCTCTCTACTATTTGATATTTTACTTGTGGTGAGTATATGCTCAATGAAAATGTGTTACTTGTTTTTATTACTATTCTTTTTATGAATTATAACATTAACATACAGTATGTTCAGTATAAAAACAAAGAAAGTACAGATAAACAAATACCATTTAAAGTCTATCACCCAGAGATAACCACCTCTATTCATACTTTAATGCATTATAATTATAGGTATAATCAAATTGAAATTATATCGTATCATTTGTTTTGAAATATGGTTTTTCACTTTGTGCATCTTGACTATAAAATTTACTTGGAGTTATCCTAAAATCTTAAAAAAAAAAAACTGGGGTGGGGCGCAACTGGAGAAGGCTGGCAATGGCCCCGGGGGTGCATAGGGAAGAACTGCCGTGCCCTGGGGGAGCCTCCGTGTTGGAGAGGGGTGTCAGTTAGCAAGTCTCCTCTATTATTGGTGGGGGAGTGTTCAAACTCTTGGGAGGCTGATGGACATGCAAATAAGCAAAGGATGGGGAGCAGGTTGTTAAAAGCAAGAACATTCTTTTTTCCCAAAAACTATTTTGGCAGAAAAGAAGTGCCTTCGTAAGGTAGCCAAGTATTTTAAAATATTCTTATTGCTTTCACAGGTTGAGTGGGCCCATCATGTGAATGTTGGCTACTGACAAGGTATAAACATTTGAAAACATTCCCTTTGCACCAAATGTTCCTTCAGTTAAAATAACTTGAGTGAAGAGATCTTTGAAAACGCAGTTCTTGTAACACTATCCTGAGAGAATAAGAAAATTATCAGGAGGTATTCCCCCCAAAAAGCAGTCTTGGGGATGGTATGGCGTTTTGCATTTGGTGTTCTTTGAAGAGGGCCACTGTTATGACGGTCATCTCTTGTTTTAAGTAAATTGGCCCATGAACAACTGGATTTATAAAGCAAACATACTGAGAGGGGATTAGTTGCTTTGCCAGAAAGTACCTTTTCTTTATAGAGAGATTGGTTGCAGTGACCTTTGAACTAGCGCCTTTAGCCATAGAAGTTAATGTATCAATTGTATCAATCAATAAACCCATGACATGAAGTGTGCGGCCTGTCTACACTCTTACGTTTCACATTTAGTCAAACCCTTTTTATCCTCATGAGAAAGCTGCAGCAAGAATCTTACTGGCCTGTGGAGAAAAAGGAAGCCTCATACACTGTGGCCGGGAATGCAGACTGCTGCAGCCGCTATGGAAGGCAGCATGGAGGTTCCTCAAAAAATTAATAGAATTACCATATGACACAGCAATCCCTCTCCTGGGTATCTACCCCAAAACTCTGAAAACATTTATCCGTAAAGATATATGTGCTCCTGATGTTCACTGAAGCTTTATGTACAGTGGCCAAGACATGGAAACAACCAAAGTGTCCTTCGATAGATGATTAGATAAAGAAAATATGGTATGTATACACAATAGGATACGACTCTGCCATAAGAAAAGATGAAATAGTACAATTTGTGACAACCATGGATGGATCTTGAGATTATAATGCTAAGCGAAATAAGTCAGACAGAAAAAGTTGAGAACTATATGATTTCACTGATATATGGGATATAAAACTGAAAACAACAAAGGAACAAGACAAACAAATAAAGAAACAAAAACTCATAGACACAGACAATAGTTTAGTGGTTACCAGAGGGTAAGGGGTGAGGGGGGTGGGAGATGAGGGTACAGGGGATCCAATATATGGTGATGGAAGGAGAACTGACTCTGGGTGGTGAACACACAATGTGATATATAGATGATATAATACAGAATTACACACCTGAAATCTATGTAACTTTACTAACAATTGACACCCCAATAAACTTAAAAAAAAAGAATCTTATTGGCCTGGAACGTATGTGTGGATAGGAAAGACCCGGGAAAGGTTTTGGATGGAACTTGATCACAGTAGTGACTGATAACCAGGGCTTGTAAGTGCCTGTGAAAGCACACGTAGCCCAAGGAGGAGGACAGGGAGCAGGAGGAGAGTAGAGGTAAAGCAGTAATGGTCATGAGAACCACTGTTGTCACCTCCATCCTGGCAGCAGCTCATGGTGTTACTATGTGCCAGGCTCTGGGAGTGTGCTTTATACTATATGCATTCTGTCCTTGAATGAGCGGGGATATCACTGCATCCATTTTACTCCAGGAAACTGAAGTGCAGGCATTGTAAAGACCTTTCTAAAGGTTACGTATTAGCAAACATTCTAGCTTGGACTGGAAGTGAGACCTGACGATGGATTTTTAGCTGCTATGCCATCCTACAGGGCTCTGATTTCTGCTTCTCACGTTGGTAGTATCCATTTCAACAGCAAAGGTGAGGTTTAAGGGAAATCCCTCTCAAATAGGTGTGAACACAAGACTATCCCCACCCCCAATCCTGGGTGAGACTGATATATATATATATAATCAAATATCAAGAGGTTAATAAAAACCAATAACCCTCACAGATTTATATTCATGGTCAAGAGACCATCTTGCAAACCACAATATACTATTTACTTTTAAAAGCCTTCATAAAACAATCAGATAACATAAAACGTGTCCAGCAGCCCCACACGTCTACACTGCTGAGAGGGATACAGGAGGACGATTGGCCAGAACTGAAGACAATAGGTGCACAACATGAGGTCCGGTGGCTAAAACCTACATTTCAATAGGAAAAAGGAATCTCAAAGTTTTGAGCTTTTATTCTTAACTACCAGATGTGCCAAAAATGCTAAATTCATTTGTGGCCAATGAGGTAACAGTTGGCTCCGTGGATAACATTGTTCATCTATCTGTCATCTTTTCCTTCCTCAGAAGAAAGGGAGAAAAAATATTTAGGGGCACAACGTTAACCAGTGGTCCAGTGGATTTATCCAATTTGGACTATACAGTGTTTGAAAGAGAAATGTAAAAAGTTGCCTCTATTGAAAAATCTGGAGATTTTGCATGACAATCTGGTTTTCCTGCTTCTCTTTAAAAATCGGGACACTAGGCCCTGGGAAATGGTGGAGAGTGTTTGTATTAGAAGCTACCCTGCAGGGTCAGGGGGCTCTGGCTTCGCTTACTTACCGTGACCTTGGCTTTAACAGCTGCCAGCTTCTCTTGGGCAGCTGCGAGGTCCGAGGTGGCTTTGCTCAATGCTTGGCGCTTGGGTTCCACGTCACAGAACACCTCGTAGAACCTCACAATGTTTATGACCCAAGAGCACAGGCCTGCAGCCGCGTAGGACTTGGTGGCCACAAACTCTGGATTGAACTCGGGGTCCTGCAGATATGGCCTGATGGCTTTGAGGCAGTTCTCGTGAATGCTCTCTTTGTCAAAGTTGATCAAGGAGTCCAGGAAACCATCCACTTTGGCCATGGCGACCTTAGCGGCCTTCCAGCTCCGGTCCTTGGGCACCTTTCCCCCAGGCGCCATGAGCGCCATCACGGCAGCACTAACTTTGCTGACAGCCAGGGGTGGAGAACCAAAGGACTTCAGCTCTGTCAGGTTGGTCTGAGGAAAGACGAGGAGGCTGTTAGAGGAAAATGAATGGGCTTCCTTTGTCCTTGGCCACTGATGGAGCGAGGCTCTGGAGTGATTAATCTGAAAGGGCTGCTTTGAAGCCTGCAGCAGCCCTCTGAATTTTAAATATCCTGACTCATCAGAAGGAAACCACAGCTACTCCCCAGGGGCTTCAGACTTCCCTGAATGGTGAGCCGAGACTCAGCTATGTTTTTCCAGCACTTTAACGGACTCTCTGCCCATTAGAAACACACAATTATTTCACATTCGACTGAGAAATATAAGGATGCCAACATACTCTGAGATATGCAGCTTGCCATGAATAAAAGATAAGGTTATTATAAATTAATTTCCATCCTGGATTGAAGAGACTAGCACAGTAATTCAACTAATTTTTTTTTCTTTAATTAAACTGCTTTGTTCCATGAGCTTGTTCTAACTACACTTGACTGTCCTGATAGCCAAGTGGCATTTTCTGCCAAGAAAATTCAGACCGAAAGCTATGCACAGCCTATGCAGTTGCTGCCTCTGCCTGGACGTGGGCTTGTCCTTATACTCTTAAGTTTCACTTGCTCTGGAAAGATATGACTGAAAGTATTGATCTTGGCAAGTCACTGAAACTTTCCAGTCCTCAGTGTTTTCATCTGTAAATTGGGAGCAGGGGGACCCATTAATCAGTAAGTGAAATTGTGTCATAAATGCATATGGAGTGGATTTAAGGTTTCCTGTGACCATCACTGAGAAGCCTATGACCTCGAAAGCACTTGCTTCTGAGGCTGATTTTGTAAAAGCGGGAAAATCTTAATTTCAAAGATTAGGTCCATGTGCCACATTAATTTGGGGTGCTCCTGGGCCTGGAGATCTACATGCGAGGGGGATTTTTTTTCTAGCGTCTAACAGCAATACCCAGGAAAATATTCTGTTTGCTTTTGCAACTATTTTCACATTGGGTCATGAATGACAAGCTTGTCAAGGGCAGGAACGAGAGACAGCACAGATGTAGGAAGTAGGCCAGTGTGCCTGTCACAGTGGGCTCCCCTGGGTGGCCGAAGGCAAAGTGAGAAAATCCAATCAGAAACAAAAACCCCACAACTGTAAAACGTTTAAAGTTAATTATGTTCGATGTACTGCATTAAGAAAACATAAAAATATGTAAAAAGAAAATTGAATTCTACAACCCAGATACATCATCGTTAATATTTCAATGTAATTCCTTCTAGTCTTTTTTATGTTCATAAATATCTATACGTTGTTGATCACAACTCTTTTGGGTTTAGTGACGAAAACCCAGCTGTACAGAAGTACAAAGGGGGATTTTCTCACTCATGCATCTGGGGAGGATGGGCTTGGACCTGGCTGTAAGTGTGAGAGGAACTGCATTCTGAATGTTTGCAGGACTCTCCAGATCATTTCTTGTTTCTGCTTTTCTGCATACCAGTTTCCTTGTGTAGCAAAGCACATGACATACTTCTCTGACCTCAACTAGGGTCACTTTCTCCATCTCGCACTAAGCTCCATCCCCAGTCACTTTCCAGCACAGCGACTGCCAAGCTCATTCCCACCTGAGCACCTCTGCCTGGCTCACTTCCTCCGAAACCATTTGCATGGCTGATTCCTTCTCATTCATCAAGGTCTCATCTTAATTCAAAAAGTCCTCACACAGAAAGACTCTCCCTGCCAACTTTCTCTGCTTAGTCATTTCCTATCTGAGCACAGAACTCAGGGCAATCGGAAACAATTACCACTTTTTCCTTGTTGAATTACCATATTCCTCTTCTTCATGAGAAGAGGAACCCCACGTCAACCACTGTAGCCTCACTTTCATGCCTAGAACAGAAACTGGCATGCAGTAAGTACTCATCAATATGTGTGCTGAACGATCGAACGGAATGAATGGGTGCCGGCAGCTCCAGGCTACACTCTTCACTTTGCCACCAGCCGGAAAGGAGACTTTTTCTTCCATGTAAGTCAAAATAAAATGGCCCTGGGAAATCTTGTTTAGTTAGGCGAGGTTCCTGAAACCAACCACCTCAGGGTAGGTAATACGGTACTGCTAACAGGAACGCAAGGATGGAAGGAACATTTCTAAGGGCCCTTGTGATTACACTTAGGGCCCAGCTGGGTCATCCAGGATAACCTCTCCAGCTCAAGATTCTTAACTTAATTACACCTACAAGGTAACTCTTGCCATATGAAGTAAAAGTCACAGGTTCCAGATATTAGGGTGTGAATATTTTTTGGGGTGGAGGAGGCATTATTCAGCCTGCCATGTTGTTCTACCAAACAAGTGTACTTTTTATTTGGTCCAGAGAAATATTTGCACATATGCAACAAAGGTGTATGCACAAGGATATTCATATTGGAGAGACAAACTAATTAAATACTCAACAATAATTATTAAACAATTAATAAAGTACAATTATAACATGGAATACTAAGAAACATTAAATAAGTAAGGTTTTAATGTATGTAGAGGCATGAAATAATCTTGTTTCAGGAAGGAAAGTCAGTTGGCATTATCCATTTATATTTAAAATATGATGTATTTTATATGTGCATTTGTACAAATATAAATACACAGATAAGGAGTCCTCTCTTGGGAAAGCACTAGGGCTGGCGTAGAAAAGAGGGTCGCCATATATTATTCTATATATTTTATACTATTTGAATTATGTTTAACAATGAAGATGCCATTATATGCTATTTGTATAATAAAAAAAATTCCCTGTAAAAAGTGCAAAGCAACCAAATAGAAAATTTCAAGTAACTTCGTAGGGGAAAAAAAAAAAGCCATGAAATTGCAAGCAAAACTATTCCTCAAGTACGGCAGGAAAAGTTTTATTGGATTTATTTCAGTTTAGCTATAAAAGTGAAATGAAACTGCCGAAGCAGGTACTTAAAATGTGCAAAGACTCACGACCAAGCTCTGATGTATGTGTTCTTTATGCATTAATTAAAGATTCATTGTTAACTTTGAACATGAGAAAGTGGGGAAAGTGTCCTTAAATATCTGAGTCCTGTGTATGCAGAGGGTCTGAGGATACTCTGGGGGGTCCTTGGGCTCATGAAGCAATACTTCCCTGATTACATGTCATACGGTCTGAGCTATTCCACTTCATCAGATGGGGGTGGGGGTGGGGGCGAAATAAGTCCTGGGGATGTAACGTATAGCATGGTCACTATAGGTAACAATACTGTATTGCATGTTTGAACGTTGCTAAGGGAGCAGATCTTAAAGATTCTCATCACAAGAAAAAAAATTGTCACCGTGTGGTGAGATGTATGTTAGATGTATTGTGATGATCACTGCACAATATGTATACAAATATCGAATCAGGATGGGGCACGACTGAGACTAATATAATGTTACATGTCAATTCTATCTAAATTTTTAAAATGCTCTTTGACATCCATTAATGGGTGGCAACCTGTGGATGGTAAACACTGGTCCCCAGTTAAACTTGGCAGTGACGCCATGGTGCTGTGATGATCTTGCCCAGCCCACCTCTAGAGACTCATTTCCAAATCACGTCCCGGGGGCCACCATGCAGCCACGGCTCAGACACACCACACCCTTTCATGCATCCATGTCTTTGTAAACATCAGTCCTCCCTGAGATGGTTTTTTCTAGCTCCTCCTCCATCTTGTAAAATGGTCATCCTGCAGTCCTTGCTTCTGTGGGCTTTCTCTGCCCCAGTTCTCCCTGGCCAGGCAGTTAGATGCCTTTTGTGCTCTCAAGCCATGGAAGATGAACATGTTTTTCTTTTTGTTAATGTGATACATGCACAGAATTTATAAACTCTAATAGAACTACAAGGCTTAGGACAAAACGCATGCCCACTACACTCCAACTCCAGCTCTCCAGAAGCCACTACTTATAATGTCTTCCATCATTACTTCTACGTTTCACTCCTTATCAATAAAGAACATGCTTATGCTGCTACGTTTTTTTTTTCATTTCAGATCCTATCAAGTGACTTCCTATTGTAGAGTGTGAATATTTAGTTATTTTTACTGCCCGCCTTTCCCTCCTAATGGTTCATATGGTTACATAAATTTTTTAAGTTAACGTTCAGTATATACATGATTGTGATTATTGATATTGTTGACCTTATATTTTCATTCATGTGTACCTTACTTTTTTTTCTGAAGTTAATAACTACTTTTATTATTTGTTTGCTGATAAGGTAACTTTTAGGCGAACACCTGAAAGAAGAGGAGGGAACCCTCGGGATACTTGGGAGAAGAGCGTTACATGCAGAGTGAATTTCTCATTCAAAAGCCTTGGGGTGTGTCTGTGCTGGGAGTGTTTGAGACACAGCAAGAAGGTCAGCGTGGGTGGAGTGGAGTGACAAGAAAAGAGTAGTAACTGATGCAATAGAAGAGGCAGCTCAGGCAAAGTCGTGTAAGGCCTTATGGGCCACGGTGATGACTGTGCAATTTTATTTATTTATTTCAATTTTATTCTGAGAATAATGGGAAGCCAATGGAAGATTCTGAACAGAGGGGTGCTAGGGTCAAACTGTCATGTTTAAAAGGTCACTCAGATTGCTGTAATGGGCAAAGGCATTGTTGTAGCAAGGGTGTAAGCAGGGAGGCCAATTGAGAGGCTGTTGAAATGATCCGGGGAAGAGATGGTGGTGGCTTGGGCCAGAGTGGTAGCAGCAGAGGTGATAAAAAGCATTTTAATTCTAGATATATTCTGAAGGTAGAATTGATAGAATTTGCTAATAGATTGGATGGGAGTGTGAGATAAAGAGCCCGTTAATTCTTATTTGCCCCTTTCTACGTAACAGAGAAAAGAAATCGAGGGATCAAGAACTACAGTGACTTGTGCCAGGCTACACAGCTAATTAGAAGAAAGCACCTATCATATTACTTGGCACATAGTAGGTACTCATTAAAAATGAGTTTCACTTCCTTTGTGGCAGAGATACATTCAAATTCAGTGCTATTTCCAAAATCCTATCCTATCACTTCCATGAATCACATATCTATATGTGTATTTCTACCAGTAACCAATTGACTAACCAGCCAACAAATTCAGCAAAAGTATTTATGGGTGTTCACTTTGTTTCCAGTTTCATGGAAACAGAAGAGATAACTCTGGTTATAATGACATCAACAACAAACACTTACTGAGTGGCTGCCAGCTATAAGCTACTTTTCATACACTATCTCATTTAATCCTCAAAACAGCCTAATGGGGACTATATTACTATTACCTCCACTTTACAGATGAGGAACTGAAGGCTCAGAGAAGACAAGTCATTCCCAGAGCACACACCGTAAACAGTTCAGCCGTATCTGGCTTCAGCTCATCTTAGAACATAAAATCCCTGTGTCAAAAGATCTTACGAAATGATCAGTGAACACTACATGACGGCGCATAAATTTAAGTGGCCCATCCTTTGTGTTCTAAAAATCAGGAAAGGGAGAGATTAATCTAGAATATAAATTTGATTTTGAAATACGAGTAGCATGAGAGAAGGAGAGGGAATCCTAAATGATGGGGAAGGGAGGAGAGGAGTCCTATAGTCTAATCAAAAGCCTAGAGATTGAAATGGAAGATGGAGGGAATAGGGGGGTCAGAAAAAAGCCTGGCTTGGCTGTATTTCAAGGCTCCAGCTGAGAAGTGGTGGCCGTAACTGGGCTACACCTCCAGTTCCTGGTCTACCCACTGATACCCAAAAGTTACCAATGGAGAAATCCTGTTTTCTATTGATGTAGGGTAGCGAGCAACTGAAGGCCTTCTTAGGTCCGAGGGGCTGTTACTTTTAGGGAGCCCCTCCCCTACATCACACAAAAAGAATACTCCAACGAACTCGTATTTCACATTTCATACAATGCACACATCACTATACGTCACAGGATTTTACAGTGTACCCAGTTGGGTCTCAGATTTGCTGAGGCCCTAAGGCAACAGGTACTACCTTCCCAAAGGAGGCGTGACGTGGCTATGCAGAGCTAATGAGAGGAGGTTTCGAAAGACCAGTGATTTCACTCTTGAACCCTTCCTCTGCATTGAGGGTAGAAAAGAGTCAGGAATTTGGAGATTAAGGGAAAGTTTTTAGTGAGAACGGGTGGTTAGTCCCACTCATTCCGCCCTTAAGGGAAGATATGAGGCATCTGCCCCTTTCACGTCAAGTCTAGAGGGAGAGGCTTTAGGGAGACCACTAGGAGAGCACCACGGTGGCCTGGGGCCTAACTTACATACCCCAGAAATCTAGGGTGTGAGAAGAGGTGGCTAGCCTCCTGACGTTGTAACTAGGGACAATATGCTGCTCGGGGGGCGAACACCCTGCGAGCGTGTTTAGAGAAAGGAGGCACAGCTGTCCCTCTGGAACAGAGGCATTCTGCTTGCGTGGCACACCTGGCATAGGTTGTGTGAGACCGTGACCGCACAGCCCAGGTAAAGGGTCAAGTGAATTCCTGGACTCTCAGAAAACGGAAGAGAAAGCAACCTACAGGGGAAAGATTGCAGTGACGGGGGGAGGGTCTCCAATGAGCCTGTGCGAGCATCCCAGTGGAGAAAGGGTCCGCTTTTCAGTCCCTCTCTGATACCAGCTCCTGATAACACGGGTCTGCCTGCCTCTCTTTCTCTTTCTCCCTTTGCCCCCAGCCATGGTTATCCAAATGGGAAAGAGGCTTAACTGTGAGAAATGATGCAAGGAACTAGCTAACCACACCCTCTCCCCAACACATGGAACAAATTTGAAGAGAACCAAACTAAAATTGCCTTATGACTGTTCCTCAAAAGTCCTGCTTGTTTTACCAAATGGTTACGCGTATTAGTTGAATTTAGTTGACACACAGTTCCATTCAATGGCTGACAACCGAATACTTGCTAATTTTAGTTTGGTAGATTTTTTTCATATTTTGGAGACAACACCTTATTTTACTCTCATATCTGAAACCTTTTCCTAGGGCCTTAAAAGGTGCATAATGGGTAAAGGGGCCATGGGATACACAGGCAGTAGATCTCGGGGTTTGGATTCTGAAGATGAGTTCAGGTCTGGCCCTAATATTGAGGTCTGTGACTACAGGCAAGCGAGTCCTCCTCTCTGGGCCCCGGCTTTCCCATCTGTGAAGCGAGGAGGCTGGACCCGTTGGCCCTTCCTATCCCAACTGATTCTAAAGCTCTCATCTCATGGGTAGCTTGTGGAGCCTGACGTACAAGTCCGTTTAAACAACTGTTTGCTTAATGAATAAACTAGTGACAGCTGTATTCCACCCGAAGCCCTCCCAAGTTTGCCCTTCTATCTTTTTGGGACATCGGGGTACCGCGTTGTCTTTGGGTCAGAGGAGGCATCTGCTCCTCCCCGGAGGGACAGGGAAGCTCAGCAGACAGTCCTACCTTGTTGAGGGTGTTGAGAGCGGCCTGGGCTGCTGTGAGTGCTGGCTCTGCTTTCGCCAGGTCTTCCTCGCAGTCCCTCTGCTTCTGCGTCACCTCCAGCATGATGACAGCCACCTTCTCCTCCTCCTCGTCTGCCGTGGCTTTCTCTCGGCTCACCTTTTCAGTCTCTACTCCCACCACCTGAATCAGCTTATCGGCATCCTCGTTCTTCTGCTTCAGCTCCATTTCCTGGGTGGCCAGCTTGGCTTTCAGATCGTCCACCTGCAGCACAGAAGCAGCAGGCTTATCGGGAGCAGAGGGACTTCGGACATGGCCCCTGGGGACCCAACGCTGCAGAGCAGAGAAGGATGCGGCTCCTGATGCCAAGGTACGAAGCTAAGCTCTCAGCCGGGACCAAGCTCCCCGAGCTGGGAAAGGAAACGGACACCGGACTCCCTCTTCTCGCCCCTCTACAGTCAGTGTGTGAAGATTCTAAGCAACACATGCCCTTGCCTTTCTTTCTCCTTGGTGCCCACTGACTCGGGCTGCTTCTCACTGACATTGGTGCCTACGTCTTATAAAACTTCATGTGTCTAACGTAATACTTTGCACATAGTAGGCCCTTAATAAAAAGTAGTCGTTATGTAATTGAAATTGGCCATTGTGGGGTATACCAGGGAGTTAGCAAGTTGTAAAAAGTGAGTGCCTACTGTGCATCCTCAGAGACTGGGTATGTGAACGGACAGTGGCCAGGCCATATACAAACGTAGAACTCTGACGCACACCCTGCAGCAGCCTGCTCAGGAAACCAACCCATTACCTACAACAACCAGCTCAGGATGGCAGCCTGCTGTAGGGCAGACTTGTAGGAAATCAGCCTACCATCTAGGTAACAAGCCAGGAAGACAAACAATAAACTGTAACAACTGACCCAAGGTGGCCAGAACTTGATTAATAAATGACAACTTAATTTTTGTCTCTGCTTCCAACTCAGGACCAGCCAGAGAAAGACACACATGCACCCTTGATCACACAGGATGCCCCACTTCTAGTGAGCCCATCCACAGCTGCCCCAGGCCAGCAGCCTCCATCAGGGCACACCCAACGCCTTTCCTTTCTTCCCACTATAAAGCTCTCCTACTCCTTCTCCTGCCTTTTTGTCTCAGCCAAAACGCAAATGATGGTGGCTGACTCCCTGGAGAGTAAGCTCTAAATAAAGTGCCTTTGCTTGTTCGCCTTTGGTTGGTCTTTGTTTATGTCCACAATCCTTACAAGAAATAGATGACTGGGTTGAAGTGGGACAGCAAGCATCCCAATGGTCCAGACCTGCTGGGTTCCCCATCCAGCTTCCATATTCATGTGCCTGTGGAGGCAGTGATGAAGTAACGGGAATATCAGCACTTACCATGTTTCCCCGAAAATAAGACCTAGCTGGACCATCAGCTCTTATGCGTCTTTTGGAGAAAAAATTAATATAAGATCCGGTCTTATTTTACTATAATCTAAGACCTGGCTTTATATAATTAATATAATATAATATAATATAATATAATATAATATAATATAATATACTGGGCCTTACATTCATTTTTGCTCCAAAAGACCATTAGAGCTAATGGTCCAGCGAGGTCTTATTTTCAGGGAAACACGGTAGGAACTGTCTATTTCTCTGATCACCTAGAGAGAGAGGAATGGTTTTCTATGCATATTCGATTCAGTAGAGTGTGTGGTGGTTCTAATCCAGCAGCATCTGTATCACCTGGGTACTTGTTAGAAATGCAGATTCTCAGATTCTCTCCAGAGACTGAATCAGAAATCCTGGAGATGGGACCTGGCACTCTGTGTTTTAACAGGCATTCCGGGTGATTCTGGGGCTTGCTTAGGTTTGAGAATCACTGGCCCAGTGTTATGGCCCTTTCATATGCAAAGCGAAGACTCATCTATTTATTTCTGGAAAGGAATAAAGCCATTTGTATTTGCAATATAGCCCATACAGTTTATATTCCAGAATGACCTCTTGTCTCTCATTTTTCTGCAGTCTATTTCACACGACAAGCAAAGATTACTTCAGAGCTCCTGGAATACGTCAAACAGATTCAAATGCTTTATGATGCAAAATACATAAGGGGAAATATAAAATGGAGGCTTAGACGCTGCTGATAATTCCCTTTTCATGGCAGATCAAAAGAAAAGAAAAAGAACGCAGGAAAAAAAAAGAATGCTCTTTAATTTTGTGTATTCATAGAAACTGGAGACTTTGCATTAACCTCAAACGGAGGCCTGTTCCCTAGAATACATCTTATATCCCCAAGTTGGAAGGTTAATCCATTTTCATCTCCTGTTGTTCAGCTGCAGAGAGTTATTTCTACAAGGACAAAGATGCAATTGTAAATCAAAATGATTGAACCACATAATCACTCCAGTCAGCAAACACACCAGTAACTTTCTGTTCCTTTTTAAATCTTGGCAGATTTGAGAAAATTGAAGTGGTTTTTTTTTTTTCCCTTTGTTGTTGTAATTGTTTGTTTTGTTGATTGCAGATATGGTTTATGACCTCAGGCCCAAGGTAAATAATCACCTGCACTGTGAATGGGAACTTTATAGCTCTTAAGCTGTGACATGGAGTGACAGGAGGGTCCCGCCAGTCAGAATTAGGCTATTCCTCACATGCTACAGAGAAGGCGTAACTCAGGTTCATATCATGGCTCTTCTGCAACAGAACAGGACACTGAAATAGGTTACATAAATTTTTCTCTTCTCTTTTTCCCTTCAAGCCGTACTCTGGACCTCTTCTTACTTAGACACGCCCACACCGAGGTAGGGAGAGTGCCGCAAACACTTTCCCTCAGTCTTTGCCCCATGAATATCGGCCATGCATGGTAAGGGGGGGGATGGTGACTGACTGAGGTAATGACAAGATGGTGGAGGGAGACCCTCCCTTCTTCAAGGATCTGGTACATGATGCTACAAAGAGAGGCCAAGCTTCCCAGGACCTTCTCCCTATAGTTCCAGAAAGAGAGAACCCATGGTAATCAACAGCAAAAAAATACTCCACTGAGGGCTGGAGGCCTAGAGATATCCTCCTTCTTAACTCTGAGTTCATGTAGTTACCCAATATTTCCTGATATGAATTTGGACTTCAAGCAGGCTTTCTTCTTACACATAGATGTTGCCATCTATAGAAGATATTTGTTACGTTTACCTGCCTACTAAAAAGTTTTACCCTGTTCTGGTAATGTAGGTTGGTTTTCCTTTGGAGAACTCCACCTTCCCAGGTCCTTGTAGTTTGGGTGGGGTGGACTCCAGTGGTTGTCATTTGATGCTGGCTTGGCCCATGAGAGTATCTAAGTCACAGAGATTGGTTCAACTAGGGGCAAACCAATGACCTAAAGAGACCAGTTAGAGCCACTGACCGTTAATCCAGGAACTTGGCTGAAAATACTAGGAAAGAGGCACTCCTTTTTATACTGGGCACTCCTTTTTATACTGGGAACTCCTTTTTACACTGGGGTTGTAAGCAGACAGAATACAGGTCTGAGTTGTCAGAGCCACAGGGGTTGCCTGCCTGAGCAGGGACAGCTAGCGAGTATCTAGCAACAGCCCTGTCCAAATTAAGCTCCATCCCATGCTTTTCAGTTACTTGAATCAATTCATTTCTTTTTATTTTGTTTTGTTATTTTGCCTATTAGCTGGATTTTGGTTAGTTGCTATCAAAAGCATCCTGATAAATATATCATGTAATCTAAAAATTTTCTCTCTCCTTCTCTCCTTTCAATTCCCTCCCCCCTCCTGTCCCCTTCTGTCCATTCCTTCTTTTCATTTCCTTTTCTTGTTGCTAAATGAATTTGAGTTAGTTTTTTCTTTTTTTCCAACTGCAACTAAAAAAGTCCTGACAAATACATCTTATCAACTTCAGGTAAATTTGGTGGCCTGAGAATATTTGAAACCCTAAAATGAACTGAATTTAAAGCTTTCCAGATTGACAGACGTATGGATTAAATCCTATATGCAGTGGCCTGTAGGCCTTTTGTGAACATTTCTTCAATCTACCAGCCTACTTCTTCATGAATACACCTGAGTTAGATACAGAAGCAAGAACGACAGTGGGTTCTGAGGATACCAGTGAGAGATGAAGTGAGACCCAAGTCAGGGTTGGGTGCTCTGACTGTATCAAGAGAGAGAAAACAATTTACACCAACTGTGAAGACTTCAGCTGAAGATGAAGTAAAGATAGACGATGCCACCTACAGTCCCAGCAGGACCAGTCATCCATCATTAGAGCCAGTGGGAACCGGGGGACCCCACCATGATGTTTCATCTACTGCTTCCTGAAACCTGACACCACCACAGAGGTGAGGAGAAAAATACCCCTTCGAGGAAAACAGCCCAGAGTTAGAGTTAGTTCTCCAAAGACTGAGTAAATTTTTATCCTGAAGTGACCAACTCAGCCTGAAATGCAATATTAAGTGCTTTCTACTTTTAAATGAAAAAAAAAATGGCTCCAGAGCTAAATTATAATAAATTCAGTTATAGAAAAATAAAGTTACATTTATAACCACTGAGTCTAAGCATGAAATTATATATAGGGTTTATAAACTTTATTGTACAATTGTTCATTATTGTCATTATTACCATTATCATTACTACTTCCAATACTACAATTATTGGCTAAATAAATTTGGAGTCTGAGCCAGAGCTGTGAGATTCATTTAGTCTACTCTCACTAGATTATGAACGCCAAACATTGTCATAATTGAGTAGTATGATACTGATACAATATAATTCAAGTCATTATCCTTATACCAGATTATTATAAGGTACTTCAGTTCTTTCTACCAAAGGAACAATTACAGATGAAGGGGTTCTATCAGAGCTAGGAACCCTATATACCATTTTTACAAGAAGAATCATCATTGTAATTATCAGTAAGTGTGGACTGTACAGCATGTACACAGTATTGCCAAGACCCACCCTCCATCTCCACTCTGAGCTGGTAGGTGATTTAGAACTTGTTCATTGGTCTATTTGTCTATCCATCTATCACCTACCCATGTATCCATTTATGTATCCAATTACAGAATACCTAGTATGTGCCAATGAATCCTCGTTTCTGCCCTTGAAGGACTGTCAATGGTATAGCACACTATACACCAGAGAAGAAACATAATTCAAGGATGGAACCACAGAGAAGGGAAAGCTTAACTACTCAAGCTTAGAAAGGGCTTCTGGGCAGGGGGGTAACTAATTGTTGAGGTCTTGACAGTGACAAGCTGACAAGGTGGGGCACATGTAAAGACACGGAGATGTGAACTACCTGTGGAATGTTGAGAGAACAAGTAGTTGGTACTATTGGATTCCAGGGTACAATGTAATAGCAAAGAGGAAGAAAATGGTAGAGCAATAAGCGAGGACACAATTTTACAAGTTCTGGAAAAGATCAGAAAATCTGAACTATAATGTCTAAATCATTAAGACCTGCAATAGAGAATACTCAGATGTCTGGCTTGAGCAAAGACGATCCTAAGTGCAGAGTGGAGGTCGGTCCATAGCTATGCTGCCCAATGTGGTACCCACTAGCCACTTGTGGTTAATGAGCACTTAAAAAGTGGCTTGTCCCAACTGAGATGTGCTGCAAGTATCATCATACACACTAGTTTCTGAAGCCTTGTAGAAAAAAAAAAAGGAAAAGATTTCATTAATAACTTTTTACATTGATTACATGTTAAAAGGATAATATTCTGCATATGTTGGGTTAAATAAAACATATTATTAAACTATGTAATAAAATTATATTCAATTAAAATATGCTATTGAAATAAAACTCAGTTGGTTCATTTTCCTTTTTTGGATTCAGCTACTAGAAATTTTAAATTTTCATACATGACTTGCAGGATATTTGTACTGGATAGTGCTGGTCGAGAGTGCTGGCAGAATCCAGTCAGGGGGACCAAATAGAATGCTATTCACTAATTAATACATTTAGCCAGCAAAGATTCCATGAGCGCCCGCTCTGTCCAGGCACTTTTTAAGGCACTTGGGACACATCAGTGAATAAAAGAGACAAGGTTACCTGTCCCTATAGAACTTATATCTAACAGATGGAGATAGACAACAAAAAATAAACATGACAAATAAGTAAATTATGTAATATTTTAGACAGGGGTAAGTGCTATGGGGAAAAAGGCAAAGTGGAGCAGAATAAGGGGATCAGGAGTGGTATGGGGAGGTTACCATCTAAAATGGGGTCATCAGGGTAAGATTCATGGAGAAGGTGACATTTGAGTAAAGAATTAAAAGAGACGAGGGAGTGAGCCATGGGGATATTAGAGGAAAGCACATCTAGGGAATGGCTAATGCCAAGGCCTGGTATGTCTGAGGAGAGAGCAAAGGAGCAGTGTGGCAGGAGAGGAATGTCACACGGAGGGAGTAGCAGGAGATGAGGTCTGAGAAGTAACAGGGCAGGGCGGGGGAGGAGCTTTGGAAGCCACGGGAAGGGGGGAATTGAGGGCTATCGCTCTTTCTGGGGTTTGAGCAGAAAAGTGACATGATCCAATTTAGGTTTTAAATTCATCACTCTGGCTACTCAGTTGACGACAGAATACAGAGGGGCAAAAGTGGAAGCAGACAAATGAGTTGGAAGAGTATTGCTGCTTCCAGGTTAGACGGCAGGGGCTCAGCTTAGGGTTGTAGCCGTATAGGAGGTACAAAGTGTTGGAATTCTGGGCCTATCTGTGGTGAGAGCCAACAGTGAGCTTTTTTCTGGGTGAAAGTTGTGAGAGAAAGAGAGAAATGAGAAGAGTCAAGGATGACCGCAAGGATTTTGGCCTGATGGGTGATGCTAGAGGTTGTGGGTAAAGCAGGTTTGGGACGGGGGAGAGAGCTGAGAGTTTGATTTCTTGGAATAATCCAGGTAAGAAGTGTCTAAATCAAGACACTAAAAAGAGGAGAGGGCGGCTGGATGGCTCTCAGTTGGTTAGAGTGCAAACTCTTAACAACAAGTTTCAATTCCTGCATAGGATGGTGGGCTGCGCCCCCTGCAACTAAAGGTTGAAAACGGGATTTGGAGCTGAGCTGCGCCCTCCGCAACTAGACTGAAGGACAATGAATGACTTGGAGCTGATGGGGCGTGGAAAAACACACTAGTCCCCAACATTCCCCATTAAAAAAAAAGAAAAGAAAAAGAAAAAAGAGGTGACATTTAAAAAAACAAATAAACAATCAAACAAAAAACACCAGGGGATACATCAAGAGGGGTACATCTACGAGATATTTAGAAAAATTATAGAATTGTTAATGCTTAAAAGGGGGAAGCAACAGAAGGGGTGGAGTCAAAGTTAATGCCCTAGTTTCTGGTCTAGGTAACTGGGTAGGTAGAGTGTTATTCACTGAAGAAGGTGAAAAGAGAAGAAATCAAAACTGATGCCAAGACTTGGGAGGTCTCTCCACGAACTAGATGCAGGTAGAGCTGGATGCACCCAATGGTATAAGCAGGTTTCTCCTTGTTAAATATAGAGATCATCTAAAAAAGGAAAACAGACATTTATGCTTTCTTCATGGTCTGCTCAAAGACCCAGGGTCTGCCCAAAATAGATACTGGGTGCTGTTCCGTGAGATGTCAGAGCACCTTTCCCATTGCTTGCTCTCCAGCAAATATCCCCTACACAGACTGATCAGCAATTCGCAGAGGATCGTGGGTGGGAGGCAGAACAGGGGCTGGTGGAGACGCAGAATGTTCTGAGTGTACTGTAGGGGGGGGCAGACAGGAAGAAGAAAAGGTGGGAGACGCTAAAGAATCTGGTAGTAGTGCATTCTGGGATTCTTTTCTATGCTGTTTTCTACACATTCAGAGATTGAGAGAACCAGAAAGTGTTTGGGAGAGAAGATGCTTTGTTTCTATGACAAAGGTGTCCGTCCACCAGGTAACCTGCTAGGACCTGGACTGGGATTTGTGTATTTCAATCTGTCCTAAACTGCAGCTCCAAGAAGGGGTTTTGATCATGACACAAATGGAAAAAGAGTGGTGTCATTGACAATTGTCACATGCCATTTGTTGACAAGCATTGAGTTTGAACAGATGACTCACCGTTCCTGAAGGTAAATAAATAAATAAAAAAGGTCTTTATATAAATACAGAACAAGGAAAGGAATAGCATCTAGTAGACTAAGAAGAAGAACACAGCTCTGAAAACGATTCATCTCATTACTAGATCTAGAAAAACCATCAAGAAAGCTGTTTTGCATCATCAACAGAATGGTTTCTGTACTATAGTTGCAGGAAAACAGGCTGAAATAAAAAAAAGCAATAGGGAAGGGAAAAGGATGAGAGGAGGAAGGGCTGTTAGGATATTAAATATGCAATAGCATAATTAAAGTCTTCGTTGGAAGCATAGGAAGGAGAAGCAATATTACACACTGTTAAATTAATATTGTTGAGGATAAGCTTGAAAAGCTCCCCTAGAATGTGACTCCTTACCTCCCACTGCTTTACCACACGGAAAGTTGTTCCGACAACTTTATGCAAGGCTGAACTTGAGAAAAAGGCCAAAGGGATAAAAGCAATGAGTGAGGACATAATAGATATGGGGCACAGGGAACCCATCCAGCTAATCATTGCTCCTGGAGGAGAGGCCAGTGCAGACGAACACAACCATATAACGGAAGAAAAATTTCCTACGCAGAAGAAAGAATCTGAGTATAGATTGCAAGGGATCACAGCAACCAATTAAATGAACTGAAATCCTTTAGATACAATTACATCCGAAACTGAAGAGGGAAGAAAGAACAAGTCAGAAGAAGGAAGCTCAACAGAGCTATTTCGAAGGCAAAGCTCTGAGAACATGACTGGACATGAAAGGCTTAGATGTCTCCAGGAACATGGGATGTCCAGTAGTTTAACTGGGCAAAGGCATGAAATTCACCACCTTAAGGACAGGCAGGTTCTGCTGCGGGTAAACAGAGCCCAGAAAGGGGTCATCAAGGGATCAACAGTGTTTGGTGGGCATGAGCAGGGGCAGAGAAGGTGCTAGCGTTGTCCCCAGTTCTCAAGGGAAGAAATAAACCTGTTCCATTGGGAAAAATAAGTAGAAAATATAACAAGGACAGGACAACAGCGGCCTCTTTTGATGGCCAACTACTTCAGAATATATGAGGAAATGCATGAAACGAGATAGGATTTGTTTAAGAAATTAGGTTCCAATGGCTCTTTGATGGGTGACACTGTAAGACAAAAGAAACTAAAGAATATTGGTAAACCCTGCAACCATTTCTCTCAACAGTTCATGGCTTATGGTTTTGAGGATGGAAGGGAAGTGGGCTGGAGCGATCAGGAAAGTAATGGAAAAGGAGGAGATGGCAAAGAGAAAGAGAAGAGGTGTCCTAGGGGATACCAGCATCCATGAGAGGGAGGAGACCAGACCCGAAGCTGAGGGTGTGCCATTCTACTGGAAGAGCTCAGACTTAATTTCTGGTTTCTGACAACACTGGGGCCTCTGGAAAAGCAGAAAGGACTTCTGGACTTCGATTGTGATCCTTCCAATCTTCGGGAAAGGGGCCGCTCCCACTTTCTCTCAGTCCCCCGCAGCCAGGAGAGATTGGAAGGATGTCACCTACCTGGGCAGAGGTGCTATGGAGCTTCAGAAGCCCATTTTCAAGCCGCTCCATTTTGGTCTTGAGCTCTTTTCCTTTCCTGCGCAGCAAGCTCTGGTAGAGTCTGATGAACTCCAGAAATGATTTGGGAGTTGTGTAGTTGTAACGCTGCTCGTTGCTCAGGTAAGACTGGGATGTTTGATTGACACTTGTGTGGACAAAAGCCATGAACTTGCTAATCGACTGCTTGACTGTGGGCTAAAATCAAAGAGCAGGAAATAAAGACATAGTCTCACCACGAATACTGGAGGTGACTCCCCAACCCCCATTGCTTTGCCACAGAAAGTTGTTCCAACAACTTTATGCAAGCCTGAACTTGAACCCTGAAATTCTGGACACAGAATTCCTTGCACCCTGAGGTGGAAAGAATCTTGAGGAGTGTCTCCTTTCCCCTCTCACCTCAATGCTCTCAGTGTTCTGCAAGAAGCGAAGGCTGACAGACTCCAAGGCCTGCTGAGGCCACTCGTGAAACCAGTCGATGGCCGTGCAGTTCACAATGGCTGGGAACTTCCTGCTGCGGACCCTCAGCTTGTTCCCCACAGGGGAGAAACAGAGAGTCACCTGAGAGGTCAGAAGGGTGAGAGAACCAAAAAGGTATCAGAGAAGTACTCACAGACAGACAGATAGGGCCTTGGATTCTTAACTTCCCAGAAAATTGAGAAGCACATCCCACAGAAACAAAAATCTGTAAATGCTAGCCAGCCTTTTCAGCCAAGGAAGTAAGAAATGTGAGCCTGCGTGAGGCAAGAGGGAAACCACTGCCCATGAAGCAGATGAGAAGGGCCTCCTTGCAAAGGCTGAGAAGGTCATTGTACCCTCACCCCCACTCCCCACGCCCAAGACAACGACTGTATCCAAAATGTCCAGAGAGACTCCCCTGAGTCATTTCTGGTCCTGTCTACTCTTGGCAGTAAATCCTGCTATACCTTCAGTTGTCGTCGGACCCGATCTATAAAGAACTTCCAGCAGTTCTCTCTGTCGTCAACCAGACCTTGGCTCTTGACTTCATTCCTCACACTGCTTATGATGTTTTCCACTTCGTCATCGGAGTAGAGATCTGGGACCTCTCCTAGGGAGAAATGAAGTGCAGATGGGCAGCTTTGGCACCTCTCTGCACGATGCAATTGTACGTGGTAAGTTGTCTAACATTGGGACACAGGCCCTTTGTCTTTTAGGCCATGTTCTAGCACTCTTGCTGGTGCAACTGGACACATACCACATCTACTCCAAACCAAGGGCAGGAAAAGAATACATAAAAGAATGGAACAGGATGTGTAACACCCTCTTGTCCTGGGTCAGCAGCTGGTAGCACAAGAGCTTTCAACTGCCTTTTCCACTTTGGCTTGAAGCATGTATTTACTAACTACTGTTATAGAAATTGTGCTCATAAAGAACTTAATACTTAGAAGGAGAAATGAAACTGATGCAAAATGGCTCTAAGACCTGGGGAAAAGAGCCATAAGAAACATATAGATTAAGTCCATATATTCAAGAACAAACTATCACTTTTTATTGGAGAAAAAGGGGAGAAAGCAGGGGTGGCTTCATGGAATTTAGCGTAAGTATGACTTCTTAACCCAATGGGGAAAAGATGAATATTCAATACCCAGTATTAGGAAAACTGGGAAAACTTATGTTTAGATTTTTACTTTCCACTATACACTAAGATAACTTCCAGACGGGTCAATGACTTAACTATTAAAAAAAAAAATGATAGAAAATAGTTTTAAAACTTCTGAATGGGGAAGGCCTTTCTAACTAACACAAAATTGATATATTTAAAAGAAAGATAAATTTGACACATTTAATTGATACATTTTATCTAAAAATAAATTTATATGAAAATACAAAAATTTACATGGTGAAAACACCATAGGCAAAGTAGAACAGCAACACAAACAGATTCCAAAAAAAACAATTAAGAAAATACGTTTTCCAAAGAAGATATACAAATGGCTAACAGGTACATGAAAAGATGCTCAAAATCTTTTCCTAAAGATGCTCATTAATCTTCAGGAAAATGCAAATTAAAACCACAATGAGATATCACCTGACACCTGTTAGAATGGCTACTATCAAAAAAACAAAAAATAACAAATGTTTGTGAGAATACAGAGAAAAGGAAACCCTTATATATTGTTAGTGGGATTGTAAACTGCTATGACCACATGTAACCAACCGTATGATGATTCCTCAAGAAATTGAAAATAGAACAACCATATGATCCAGCAATCCCACTTCTGGGTATATATTCAAAGGAAACAAAACCATTTCCTTGAAGAGATATCTGCACTCTGATGTTCCCTGCTGCATTATTTACAGTAGCCAAGGTTTGAAAACAACCTAAGTGTCCATTAATGGATGAATGAATCAAGAAAATATGATGTATATATATATACTCAATGGAATACTATTCAGCCTTAAAAAAGAGAGAAATCCTATCATTTGCAAAAACATGGATGAACGTAGGCCAAATTGTGTTAAGTGAAATAAACCAGACTCAGAAAGACAAATACTGCATGGTATAATTTATATGTGAACCTTAAAAAAAAAAAAGTCAAACTCATAGAAACAGAGAGTAGAAATGTGTCTGCCAGGGGCTGAGGTGTGGGGAAAATAGGGAGAGGTTGGTAAAAGCGTTCCAACTTTCATAAGTTGTAAAATGAATAAGGTCTGAGGTTCTAATGTACAACAAGGTGACTATAGCTGCTAACACTGTATTGTATAATGGAAATTTGCTAAGAGACTAGAACTAAAATGTTCTCATCAAGAAAAGGGGAAAAAAGAAAACTAATGTTTAATTCAGATTATAGTTAAATAGCTAATCTCCTTAAAATATAAGGAAACTCCTTAAAATATAAAGAAACTATCAATAATTCAACAGAAAGATGGAGTAAAGGATACGAAAAGAGAGTTCATAGTACAGAAAATACATATGTTTCTTAAACATATGAACAAATGCTTTACCTCACTTGTAATAACAGAACTGCAGAGGGTGCCCAAAAAATATATATACACATTTTAAGAAAGGAAAAAACTGTATTAATTGTAATACTCAATAGATACCGATAACAAAAGATGAATACAAGTCACGTTTGACTTCTGTAATTACAAGAGGTACCCAAAGTGGTTACCATCAGCATAATTTTAATACAGTTTTTTCCTTTTTTTAAATGTGTATACATTTTTTGGTCATCCTCTGTACATACTGAAACAATGTTTAGTTACATTTTTGTAACTGTATACATTAGATTGGCAAACATACGAACACTCAACCTCACTCATAACAATAGAAATGTACTTTTAAACTACTCCTAATTATTATTTTTTACCAGATTGGCAAAATCTGAAAGTAGATAAAATACTATACTAATGTGGCAACATATGATGTATAAAAATTTTAAAAATCTTAACTAAATATGTTAAAGTAAATATATAATGACCAAGTAGATTTTATCTTGGAAATGAAAGGATGGTTGCACATTAGAAAAATATATGAAAAAAATAAACTATGTTAATAGATTTTAAAAATAAAACAATATGACCATCAAAACTGATGCATAAAATTTTTTAAAACTGTTAGCATACGAGGGTAAATGAAATTTCTCTTAATCTGATAGTAGATATCTATCTCAGATCCTAAGCAAACATCATATGTAATGGTAAAATGCTAAAATATCATCTTTCAAATTAGGAACAAGAAAAGTGTGACTGCTATCATGCTATCTATTCAACGTTATATGCAAAAAGTCAAGGAAAAGAAACTAAATGTATAAGGATGGTTAAGAAAACAATAAAGTTATTGTTCAAAATCTAATTCTCTACATAGACAGTCTAAGAGAATATACACATAAGCAGGCTGCTGGATACAAAATCAAAGTTAGAAATAAAATGGTATTGCTGTACTTTTGGCAAAAAAAAACAGTCATTTTAAAAATAATTTAAAATACCAATAAAAACCATAAGGCACGTAGTCATAAATATACAAAAAGATGTACAAGATCTTGATATAAAAATTGTGACATACTATTGAAGGGCATAAATAAAACCCTAAACAAATGGAGAGAAATACTGCGTGGGCAGGTGCATAATTCAGTATTACCAGTATCACAAAGATGTGATTCCGATAAAAGAATCAAATAGGTTTCTTTTTTGATCCCTCAGTATTACCAGTATCACAAAGATGTGATTCCAATAAAAGAATCAAATAGGTTTCTTTTTTGATCCCTAACTAGCACATTTAAAAATTTATATGAAAGAGCAAAAGGTGAAAAATGGCCATGATATTTGTGAAGAATAATGAGAAGGAGGATTTGTCCTACCAGAAATCAGGTCTCCTTATAAAGGAGTTAAAGCAGTGTGAAAGTGATACTGGAGTAAATGAATAGAACAATGAGTGAAAAACCTAGAAACAGACCCAGATATAAACAGGAAATTGATACTAAAAATCAGTGTGCAGACAACGATTGGACTAATCAATAAGTGATGCTAGGATACTTGAATATTAATACTAAATAATAAAATAAGAACACCATACAAAAATACATTCCAGGTGGGGGTGGCCAGATGGCTCAGTTGGTTAGAGCGCGAGCTCTCAACAACAAGGTTGCCGGTTCAATTCCACGTGGGATGGTGGGCTGTGCCCCCTGCAACTAAAGATTGAAAATGGCAACTGGACTTGGAGCTGAGCTGCGCCCTCCACAACTAAATTGAAGGACAACGACTTGGAGCTGATGGGCCCCAGAGAACTACACTGTTCCCCAATATTGCCCAAAAAAATTTTAGAAAAAGAAAATAATAAAAAAACACACATCCCATGTAATTTAAAGACATGAACAGGAAAAGTAAAACTGTAATGATTTAAAAATAAAATACAGGAAATTGTTTTCATGGTGTCAGATAGGATAAGATTTTTGAAACAGAGCACCAAAAGCACAAAGCATAAAAAAGAAGACTTAAGTTCTATGACATTTAAACTAAATCAGCATGACAGAAGTCAGACACAGACTTCAAAAAGATATTTACAACCCATATAATGAACACAGGGCTAGTATCCAGAATATATAAAGAACTTACAAATCCATAAGAAAAAGACAAAGAACCCAATAGCCAAAGGGCAGACTACGTAAATCGGCAACACACAGAAGAGGAACAGCCAATAAACGCTTGAAAAGATGCTCCAAGGTCATGAGTAAAAAGGAGAAGGAAAACAATGATATTTCATTTCATACCCACTGCCAAAAATCTTAGTATGTCAGATAAACCAAGTGTTGGTGAAGTTAGAAAGAAACAGGTTTTGGTCAGAGAGAAACAGGTATCTGTACTGGTCAGAGTAAATTTGTACAACTACTCTGGTGAGCAACTTAGCACTTTTTGTAAAGGTGAAATGCACAAACCAGATAATTTATTATAGTAATCTATGTTTTGGGCACCTATTGTAAAGAAACTCTTGTACATGCACAGCAGAAGTTTCTACTTTGTAACACTGTCCACCGTTGCATGGGTGTTTCTTTTATTGTTCTTTATATATAAAATAATTTGTGAAGAAATATAGAAAAACATGAACAGAAAAAAGTAAATATGGGTGGTGAGAACGTGAAAGCTGTGAGGGAGATTCAGAAATTGAAAGAAGAGCTAGAATAGAACAAAATTCTGAATTAGGAACCAGGAGGTGGGTTCCTAGCTCAGATGGAAGCGTTGGCCTTGGAAAAAGGAATGGTAATATGGGGGAAAGGAGAAAACTACAACAAAACGGACACACATACACAGATGGGGAGATATAAAGGTAGTTGCGAGGCTGATACTAAATGATGTGAGTTTTTTCAATGACAGAGATGAGACTGAAGGAGGTAAGAATGAAGGAAACACTGGGATAGTAAAATCTGAAGACACTGGATATGATATAAAGGGGAACGTGGTTCACTCCAGGATATTCTGTGGGTCTCAGAAAAGCTCCTTCATGTGTCCAATACAAGGCCTTAGGTAGGTACTGAAACTTTGTGGACCTGGAGTCATATACAACCTCCTCTTTAAAGTTCTCCACTGCCACACGTTTCTTCCTCCATAACCGACACTGAGATCTAGCATCATGGAAATGTTAGAGACAGCAGAAGCCACCCATGCTACTTCCTTGTGCAAAAAGAAGTTTTGCATTTCCTTGGCAAATGGTCTGTAACTAATCAGACTGATGGGAATTACGATTCTATTCATCACTGAGGCTGCTACACTTCCTTGAACTACTGTATCTGGAGGAAACTTATGCCAACTGTCCACAAATCCCTGGCCTACAAAGTTTGACAACACTCATCCAGCCAGGAGTTTACTAAGAGTTTTACATTAATTAGACTTCATCATTTAAAAGGTCAAAAAACAAAACAAAAAAAAACAAAACAAAAACAAAAACACATATTATCATGAAAATGATCATTTACTTTTTCCTTAATTGAGCCAACTTGATTTAATTTCCATTCATTAAGGTATTTCCCAGCACGCGTATAAAACAATCTGTGCTATAACTTGACAAAATCAGTATCTTATTAATGGAATAACCCATTTCAGCCTCATTTGATTAAAATAGGGGTCAGAGAAAACTGCTAGGAAAATGAAATGATACTTAGCACATGTTGGGATTCAAAAAAGTTCAGGGCAGTCTTAAAAAGAGAAATCTCCAGTAGTGGCCACACTCGTCTTGCTTAAGGGGCTGACAGCCTGCAGCGTCTGTATTCTTTTTCTCCTTCCCTCTCTGATTATCTGTATTTCCTTATCTATTAATACCTTAGAGCCCTCCAGTGAGAAACTGGAGTCCGTTTGGTCTTATCATTTGTAATAATAAAGTCTGCATTCTTCACCTTTCTCTTATTTGAAATGCTTAGCTTTTATGTCCTTTTGGTGTTTTATGTCTAAGATCACGGATATTGAGGAAGCAAACTATGGTCTATCGGCAAAATCTGGCCCTCTGCCTCTTTTTGTATGGCCTGCAAGTTAAGCATGTTTTTTTCTGTTTCAATTTGTAGTGGTTGAAAAAAATTAGAATAATATTTAATGATGTGTGAAAATTACAAAGTTCAAATTTCATTGTCTATGAATAAAGTTTTATTGGCCATAGCGACACTCATTCATTTAGGTATTGTCTGGCTATTTTCACACTACAGTGACAGAGGTGGGTCGTTGAGAAGAAACTGTATGGTCTGCAAAGCTGAGAAAATTTACTTTCTGACCCTTTATAGAAAGAGTTTGCTGACCTTGGTTTCTGCGAGACCCTTAGTGCCAAGATGTGAAAGCCTCTAGGCCATTTAGAGACTTGTTCTTACCATGGTGGTGTTTGTCACAAGATCCCAGGAACGCCTAAGAAGATCCCCAGATGGAATATCCGGGGACAAACACCTCTGAATTGGGAGCAAAGTTTGCCTTTTCAGATTTGTTCTTTCAATTTCTCCTGACAATATTCCTGTCACTTATTGTGTGATGTAGGTAGTCATGCAGAAAGCAGGAAACAACCACCAGAGGGATTTTGAGATGTGACAGAGGCAGAGGCTATTTAAATATCTGAACAGTTTTCCTCCTGAGACCTAAAGTTGGGAAATCTGTTTCTGCCTCCAAGTGCTTGCAGCAGGCTCTGCGTGTTCATTCACACGTCCTAGATCATAATGGGAAAGTGAGACAAGTAAGGAGGGAAAGAAGTGGGTCCAAGGCAACTGTTTTTCTGTACTAGAGTATCTCACCCTGCATTCCGTTAGCTACTAATGAAGGGATTCTAGCAGTGAGGAGAATAGATTGGAAGGAGATGGCCTCCGAGGTAAGGAGGTCTGCATTTGTTGAGGCAAAAGATGAAAAGATCACTAGTAACCATGATAGAGAAGATACGGATTCAGAAATAGTTAAGGGGTAAAATTGGTGGCAACTGATTATCTCTTGTATGTAAGTGCTGAGGGAGAGGTCGGCAATGTAGGAGAAAGCACAGAGAGACATGGTCTCAAATAACTTGAATGAGAATTTAGTATCACATGAAGAAAAGAAAAGGCTGATCACTCAAGTATATTCCTGCATTACCCTTTCGGCATTTCTGTTTGGCAGCTAGCTGGAGAACCAAATTTGAATTTCCACTGTCTGTTGTGTAAGGATGCATCTAGGGAACAGATCCAGCGATACCACAAAGTAGGCTTAGGAAATCGGACACACTTTGCCTTTTTTCCTTTCAGGAGAATTGGGCCGGAATTTAGCTTATGTAAAGCAGAGCTGGACCATCAGGGCATCTAGTTACAGGTGCTCATGAGAGAACAATCCAGTGCCGTCTGTTACAAATACTTGCAAATTCCACATTCTCATGTGATGTGTGCAGACCACTAACACGTCAGTCTTGGATCTAATCCAAAGCACATTGGAGATGAGCTGATCGTTTCATGCTCTATATACTCAGAGGAGATTTGGCCCAAATATTAAAAACAACAACAACAAAACCCAACCTGGTTCAGAGATGGAGAGGCATATGACATTACAAGAGAGGGGACACAACTGGTTATAAACGATTCCAATAGATCGTACAGAGGCTGTATAATACTCATTTTTGAGCACAGCACATACTGACTGGAACATGGGAGCTTAATAAATGGTTTTGAATATATGAGTAGATGGAAAGTGACCCAATTAGGGCCAGGGAAGATAAATCTTAATTTTGGAGTGAAGATGTAAGCCTTTTGAAAAACAAAAGGAAAGTCCCAACATAAGATCCCAAAGTAAAATGAAATATGACAGGTGGCAGAGTTAGGAGAGGAAGAGATGCCACACCTAGAGCAGACTATGGCCTCTTAGCTGGGACATGAAATGCATGTGCAGTAACATGGGCTTTCTGAAATGCTGGAAACTGGAGGCAGACGTGCTGCACCAGAAAGCCCACGAGGGCAAGGGCAAACACTTCACCCACAGTTTCACCAGCAGCTGCGTGACCCCCATGAAGGACTCGGAGAAGCCAAGGGAAGTGATAAAAAATATGAGTCATTTGCTCTGATCTGGGTGGCCACCCTGCTTCTTACACAATTATGTATCTTTTGCAAATTAAAGTAGGAATTTAATAACTTTGTGTGTAGGATTTATTCCTGTCCATCTGTAACCCACCTGAGATATAACTGGCATAATGATGAATTGTGAAATGTTTGGTTAGTGTCAGAAGAGGGATTCAGGAGCTGAATGACCATCCGTGTTTGATTTTGGAAATGGTGTCAGGAAACCGAGGGATAAAACAGTGAGCTAAAGAAGTGTGGGAGGAAATCAGACAGCCTACGGCGTGAGATCAGGGGGTCATCGAGGAAGATGTGTTGCGGGAGAGTTGAATCAGTGGAACTTACTCACTGTATCTTTACCTTCAACCTAACAGGACTTGTAGTCAACTAGATAAGGATGAGTTAGTGGCAAGGTAGCCTGATGTACAGTTTCCTCGTCTCCACTGTGTTAAACAAGAAGAAAATGATGGCACAACCCCCTTAAACTGAAAAAAATTAATGGGATGAGGCGGTTCTGAGGAAGCCCCTGTAGCTCTGCTTGGACTAGCAATCAATAAATTTCTCGCCAGAAATTATTTATTTGACAGGGAAGACGGAACAAAGATAAGCTCGACTCTCTCTGTCAAAGTAATTAAGAAAAAAATGAGAAAGATTAGAAAAGTATTGCTTTTAATTGTATCTCCAGGTTAGCATGTGTGTGTAAGTTTTGGGTTTATATAGAAGTCTTAAAAGCAAAATAGGAGCTTGAAACTCCATGATTTTGAAGAACAATGATTTCATTAAATTTTCACTGGGCAGGGCTTCAGAAATTCATTGGAACTTGAAAAAAAGTTGTTTTCTAAATGAAAAATTACAAATACTTAAATGAGAAGTAAAATTTCAACGGGTAAAAGTGTAACATCTTCTGTGTCTCAGACATTATTTTAGGAGAAGATGACCTGGCTGGATAGGAGCCCATCGAGATGCAGGGTGAGGCTGGAAACGTGCCTGGCATCTCCAAAGCTGTAAGTCTTTGGAAGCACAATTTTACCCATTTTGTTTGTTTTATTAGAAATTAGACTTTAGGGCACAGCCTCAGGGTGGGAGGGTAATCGAACCCTTCTCTCATTATTTAGCAGAATAATAAAAGGTGAGGCAATGTTGTAGGTGCTACACTGTTGCAGAAGGTGGGGGATGTTAAAAAGACAGTATTTAGGAAAGAAAAATTGTATTGGATTGGAGGAGAAAAGGTGTAAGAGTTAGTAGGCAACATCCTGGATATAAAACTGAATTAGGGCAGGTGAGGAAAGAAAGGTAAGGAATGTAAGAACTGCACAGTAAGGAACCGGAACTGTGGTCCTCATCAGAAACAAGGCAAAGTTTGCTCACGCAGCCTGCAGTGAACGATCCGGACAGGGCGCAGGTCATGGACGTGATAATCACGTGGCCTGGGGAGGAGGGGTGCAAGGGCACGAAATTGGAAGCCGATAGTGATTCTGAAGCAATTTCCTAGGAAGTACACGCAGGAGCCATCCTGCAATATATTATATGTGATGCAAGACAGACTATGGAGAATATAGTGATCATGGTGCTTGGACTGTATAAACTAGAGTATTCAGTGGAAGAGACAGAGGGTGGAAAGAGGAGCAACAGGTTTTCTGAAATGCTGGAAAGCTGGAGGCAGACATTTTATTCAGGAACATCTGTGCACTGACTACTTTCTTAACCCTGATAAGGAGGTGGTTTTGCAGATGCTGAATCTGGTCTTAGAGCCAGGAAAGCTCTAGTCTCCTTTTAATTAATATAAATATACACACACACACAGAGCACATTTCTGAAAATGTATATATAGTACATCATTTACATCATTTATATTGTCTTCTTGGGTATATATATTCATGTATATAAACTTCTTTTTCTGGAATGGTTGATGTAAATCCCAAATCCCTAAATAAATAAGGATAAATAAGGACAGTAAAGTATCAAGACTTAAACTTTCCAGTGAAGTCCTATCTTGCATTGATGGTGTCACAGGGCAGATGACAGCCCCTGTCAAGTTCTTTGGAAACCAAGGAAAACCATATAACCACATAGAGAAACTGTTCCTGATTCCACTTTGCTTCCATAAAGTTCTGAATCCTTGACTAATGGAATCGACAACCTAATCTTGCCCTGTTGTATCAGTTTTGCATGTGCACATTCTGTGTGTGTTCATCTTTCTGCGAATGCCTAACCTACCTGAAATACCGCACACATTCTAGATCACTCTGTCTTGGATATGGGGAGGGAACAGCAGGACTGTAACCTGCTCTTCTTCCTATTAGCACAGCGAGTCCCCCTAAGAGAGCCCTAAGATTATTGTCTGGTTTGCAATGGAAGGAAAAGGAAAGAGCCAGAACGGCAGGCCCAGCACCAATCCTAGAAGGACCCGGATGAAGCGTTCTCCTGTATCGGTTTTCTCCCTCATTTCTGTGACCGAGCTCTCCTGACCTCAGACCAAGTCTCCATGTTGGAATGACTCCAACTCCAGGGAAAATGTCTTAGACATTCAAGTGCAAAGAGTCTCTTACCAGATGCCAAGAGATCATTGATGAGCACAAGGAACTTTTCATCAGCCACTTGGGCGTCGGTCATGAGAAACACCGTGCTGAGATTCTTTACCCCGGCTTTCAGGCACACGCCGGCCAGGTCCGCCTGCCACAACAATCGGTACCAGAGAGCACTGAGAAGAAGGCCTTCTCAAAAGAGATCCCGCCCACCCTTCAGGAATGGGGCCATTTTCCTGTCTACTTTCATAGGAGATGAAGCAAAATGACAACAGAGGTAGGGAGGAGCTCTATCTTGCACTGACAGGAAAATATACCTCATTCCCAGGCCTCAATCCTAATAGAGGTGGGCAAGTAAAATTAAATAGTCATGATCTTTGCTTCCTACAACCTCTGTGGCTACTGCACCAGCTTCTAGAGCTCCTGCTTTGTGCAAAGAAGTAACAGCTTTCCAAAGGACTGAAGTGGTTCCCCGTTCATCTGCGTTACTCATATCACCATAGAAGTGCCTGAGCTGCCTCAGAAGGCAAGGGTTGCTCTTGGTCTTGACAGAAGGGTCATGTACTTGGGGCTGCTGGTCTGGGGGTCAGTGAATATATTTTATGCTAGCAGCATCTTGTGTTCTTATGACTAGTACCAGCAAAAGGACTTGTGTAGGAAAAATGCACAAATATGTTGGGACACACACACACCATACCCCTGGTAGGAAATTACATCCATTCAAAATTGCAGGGAGATAAAATCTGGGGCTAGGATGCCAAGCCCTGAATGTTCTAGCTTAGTCAACCTTGGTTCCTTTGCTGTATCCCTCACAAAGCTCAGCCTTCAGTCCCTAATCTTGCTCTTCTCTCTTTTGCACTACTCAGGACTCATTCTCTCAACACCTCACATGCTTCCTTACAGCAGAGCTTCTTTTCTGTCAGAATAAATTCCCGTTTACAGTTAATCAGCTTCCTTTTGGATGGATGGTTCTCAACCTTCTGCATTTCCCAAATTCCCAAAGACAATGTTTGTCAACTCTCGTTAGAACCATCTGGGGGATGCTTTCAAAGTGCTGTTGCCCCGGCCACTCCCCAGACTAGTTAAGTCAGAATTGCAGGGAGGGGGGTGGGTGGGAGGCAGGCATCAGCATAATTTAGGGGAGCATAATTTTATCAGCATAAAAAAGGGGATTCCAGTATATAGTCAAGTGTGAAAACCACAGTCTTAGGACATTCTGCAAATGCACAGTTTTCATGTGAACTATCGTGTCTTCTCTTTTTTGGAAGAGCTAAAGATTGACCTAATGTGAACCCGGTGTAGGACCTTTGATTCAGCAAGTCATCGAGAGGTTGAGCTGTGGTTTCAGAGCAGCCCTAAGCATCGTTGGCTGAGAGATTATGAAGGCAGGTGGGTGGGTCTGGCTCAGCGCTGGCTAGAATTCTCCCAGGGACAGCAAGAGCCATATCCCGATGGAAATCACATCATATCTCCCTGCAGGGCGTCTGTTGTGGCCATGGATAAAAGGGCGGGAGCTAGACAAAGTGACCTTTGAAAGCTATATACAATGCCTTGCTCTACTTCCCAGAGCGGGCATCGTGGCTCCTAAGTGCCTGATCTCTGAAACCAGGAAATGTCACTGAAAGTCCCAGTGGCCGGTGGTTACTAAACTCATCTTTTAAAATACGAATTTCTTATAAAGTTGGACAGACTGTCAGAATTCCTCCTATGTCTACTAAAGCTGCTAGAGAGCTGTGTGCTGAATTTGCAGTAGATGTGTTCTGATCTGGATGAGAGCTGAGGCTCCACAGATATAACTGAAGCAGCCTAAGTCTCAAAAACACAGACCTTGGGAAGGCTGGTGTTGCCAGGCTGATGAGAAAAGAGCCCCTCATGTCACCAGCCCGGAATCTAAGAACTGGATAAACAATTAAGCGGAGGTTCTGGGCAAGCGAACTGAAGAGCTGATGAAGGGTGACAAAGAGCTGTGGGTAATTGAAGGGAAGTTGAGTCCCCTCCCCACAGCTGCCTGGCCTGCTTACCTTGAAGTCTGGGATCTGGTAGCCTTTCCGCAACGTGATCTGGAATACATCCATGGAGCTGATGAAAGCTGCAAGCCTTGTCAGACTCTGCTTGCCACTGCCACCTACACCAACCAGCAGCGCATTTCCCCGCGGGGACTCAAGGATGCGATTGATGTGGCAGCTACAAAGAAGAAAGTAGAAAAGAAAGAAGAAAGTATGGCTTCGGTCAGACTTTCTGTGAGGAGCATGCACAGTGAGGGAGAACTGGAACCCTCCTTGGAGGCTCATCCTGGGCTGAGCTGTGGGAAACTTCAATTAAATTGTCCCCATACCTGGCCTTACCTGATCGCCCAACGGGATTGAAGTCACCCCTGCTTTGTTGTGAGCCAAAGCCTCAGGTGAACTAGTGGCAGTGGAAGTAGTGCTCAGGGCAGCCAGGCAGGATTGCCGGGGGCATGGGAGGGCGAGGGGAGGGGACCAGGGCTTCCCCTCTGGCTCCTTCCAGCCAAACCTGTCTCTGCCACAGCTGCCCCCTTCACTGGCCTCTCCCATCTGTGCTTTTAGGCAAAAGGAGGGAGCAGGCAAGAGAGAAAAGTAGAAAGCATCCAATTGGGGGGGGGGGAATCAGGGGAAGCATGGAGGACAAGCAGGAAGAGAACAGTGTGTTCCTCTTAGGAGAGAAGGAGCAAAATTACAGATAGCAGAATAACAGAGAGACCCCACACAGCTCTTCTCTCTCCCTTTTCTCCTTCCTTCACATTCATGTCCTATAATGAATATTTGTGGATTGTTAGTGTCGACCGATAAGACAGCCACTTCCTTGGTTTCTGGATTCTTCGCTTTGCAGCCGTACTTACCATGCTCAGTGTCCATATTCTTGCTCCAGCCGTGGGGAGATATTCCCAGGCCCCGGGCTTAAATCACGCCCCCCAGAGGAACTCACTCATCCTGCCCTCCTCAAATGCTACTCTTCCATCAAGCTGTTCACAGCCTCTCCTCCATGATACATCACCAATCGTTGCTTTAATTCCCCTAAGCATGATCTATATACCTTATGTAAGGTACCTACATTCTTTATAAGAATAACTCCCATTCCCTTTTCTTTTCTCATCTTAAAAACAATGACTATTCATTGCACAAAACTGCATAAACTACAGAAAAAACTACAATTATACTATCTAGCAATAAACACTACTGACAATTATATGTCCTTCTAAACTTTTGTCTATTGTCTGTATGTTTATAAGTATATATTTATGTGTATATACAGGTATTACATCTGAAAACTCAACATATTTCTATCCTGTATATTTTCAAAATTGGGCTGACATTGTATACTGCACATACTGTTTTGAAATCATGTTTTCATTTGGCAGTATACTGTGATTATTTCCATATGCCACCGAGTAATCTGCTAAACCATGCTTTTGATGGTGGTATAATACTCCATTACATAAAATAAGTTGCTTGCCTGCAATAGCCTACTGTTGGATATTTACGTTGTTGCCAACATTTTCCAGTTATAAATAATGCTATATAAATATTTTTAGTTTATATCTCTATGTCCATAGGATAAGTTCCTAGAAGTAAAACGACTGAGTCTAACTAACAGTAAGACAATTTTATAACTTTTGATACATACTAAAAAACTGTCCCCACCCCCAGAATGGTGGCACCAATTTGTACTCTTCGTACTGTTTCCCTGAAAATAAGACCTACCTGGACCATAAGCTCTAATGCGTCTTTTTTTGTTTGTTTTTTTAAGATTTTATTGGGGAAGGGGAACAGGATTTTATTGGGGAACAGTGTGTACTTCCGGGAATTTTCCAAGTCAAGTTGTCCTTTCAGTCTTAGTTGTGGAGGGCGCAGCTCAGCTCCAGCTCCAGGTCCAGATGCTGTTGTTAGCTGCAGGGGGCGCAGCCCACCATCCCTTGCGGGAGTCGAGGAGTTGAACCGGCAATCCTGTGGTTGAGAGCCCGCGCTCCAACCCACTGAGCCATCTGGTGACCTGGGAGCTGAGCAGCAGCTCATTGGCTTCATTCTAGTTGCGGAGGGCGCAGCTCGCTGGCCCATGTGGGAATCGAACTGGCAGCCCCATTGCCCAGAGCTCGCGCTCTAACCAACTGAGCTTCCCGTCTGCCCTCTAATGCGTCTTTTTGAGTAAAAATTAATATAAGACCCGGTCTTATAGTATTTTTTACCTGGTATTATATTATATTATATTGTATTATGTTATGTTATATTATATTATTATATTATATTATATAATCGTATATTATATTATATTAGACCTGGTCTTATAGTAAAATAAGACTGCATCTTATATTAATTTTTGCTCCAAAAGACGCATTAGAGCTGATGGTCCAGCTAGGTCTTATTTTCGGGGAAACATGGTAGGTAGAACTGACCCATACATAACACAGTGATCAAGCCACAATGGGGAAATGGATAAGATAAGGAGGAAGAGACAACAGGTGTTGGTGACCTTGTGTTTGAAAGAATGTGCAGAACAAGAACTCAGGTAAAGTCTAACCAAACAGAGCAGAGGATATGTCTGAGATTGAATTGTACAAGCTCCAGTGCTGTGTCCCTGACTTGTGTTAATAACATTATGAGAGATTCCCTTTTCAAATTAAGTAATGGTGATTAGGGGTAGAGCAACTTAGCATCTACCTTACCCCAATTTGGAGGAAGGGCTGGGGGTAAGTTTTGGTGGGTGGGGTTTGATGTGTCAACAAAATAAGAGCATGTAAGAGGTTAAATGGCTCATGTAAAGCTTCTGTGGTTTGAATTTTCTTATTACTACAAACTTCTTGCCTATACCAATGACTGGTCATAATTAGCATCAACAAACTAAATATCCATGGGTCCTTATGGTCTCCTCTCTCCTATGGGATGCGTTTGCTATTTGAAAGGAAACCCTAGCAAATGTGTAAGTGAGTAGGTAGGAGAGTCTTGCCCCCACCCTTGTGGACACTGGGTCTTATATATTTTTTTAAATCTTTGCCAATTTAACGGTTGAAAATATTATGGTATTAATTTTTTATTTCTTTGATTTCTAAGGAATTGAACATTTTTCTTATTAATCATTATACATGTTTTCTTTTGTGAATTTTCTTTTCATGTCCATGGCCCACTTTTCAATTGAAGGGTTCTTCTAAATTTGTAAGATCCCTTTACGTACGTCTCAAAATATCCCAATTTGTCACTTTTATCTTTTAGTCTTAATGTTTTAGATGTACAGAAATTTTTAGTTTTTTGGACTTAAAATTTTACGTCACTAATTTTATGTAGTTAAAATTCATTCCCCTAAATACTTCGGAGTTGTTTATTGATCTACATTTAGTTCTTTTATGATTTTATTTTTCACTTTAGAATTATTTTATTGTGATACTTGTACTCTGTCTTATATATATCACATAGATTTACAGTTCTCTTGTTCCCTTATTAAACCACAGTTTCTGAATATCGGAAGAGTGTATATATTCATCATGTATTCTCTATAGTGCTACCACACTGAAGGTATTCCATATATTTTTGTTAGACAGAACAACGCATACCTTATACTCAGGAGTGATGCATGCACACAGTCATTCCACAGGCCAGGTGCAAGGAATCATATGCTTTGTGTCTACATTAGATGGTGCCTGACTACAAAGAGAAAAGGAGAAACTATGGTACTAAAATATCCAGGTCCTCTCTTCTGATTCAAAAAGAAGCGGGCAGGAATGGATTAATAGAGGAGGAGGCGGAGAAGTCCACCTAGGTTCTCCGTGCTGCCCACCGCCCAACTCTATTCTGGAAGGCCTGAACTCAGCTTAGCATGGTCCACGCTATTCAGTATCCAAATGGAAAATGCATCATTAGTGATGAAGTTTCCAAAGAAGAATGGTTAAGTCTGCAACTGTCAGCATTAGACTCCAGCTGGAGATTCATTAACAACCTCTGACGAGGGCAAAGGACTCTGAATTTAAATTACAAAATGTAAAAAGAAGATCAATATTCTAAAGGGCTGCTGGGCCAGAAAATGAAGGCAGTCTAAGTTAATTCATTACTGAATTTCTGAGAGATTCAAAACAAAAGCTGAAGATGCACCACAGCACAGCTGGAGGAAGCTGGCTTACTGAAGACTAAACACACACACACACACACACACACACACACACTCACACACACACACTTTCACACCCTAGAGAACTGGCAAGATACACAAAAGAAGGGGCAAAAGAGAGGTACATCTGAAGTTCCTTTTCTTCCTAAGAGAAAAAAAGAGGAGGCAGGAAAACATATGTGGGAGTGAAAAAAAAAAAGAAGAAAAAGATAGATTAAGATGATGCCAAAGGCAGGGGAAAAGCTCCAGTGTAAAGCTGTAAGAGAAAGCACAACAAAAATCTACTGAAATCATGGAGGAAGTCAGAGCCAAATGGTACTATTAAGAGAAGAAAACAATAGCACCAAGAAAAAGACTAACATTTACGGGCTGCTTATGAACTGCAAAGCACTTCACACAGAGAGCAACAACCCTACCACAGCGCCATTCTTATTGTCCTCATTCTCCAGCAGCAAGCTGAGGCTTGAGGAAGGTAGGTGTCCTTCAAAAAGCACCATAGCCAATTGGTGGCAGAACTGGGTCTAGCTCTATCTCCAGAACCTGTGCCCATAACCACTCCACAGTACTCCATTACTGGGTTTGGAGTAAGAGCAGCAAAGTTTGGGAAAGGTGTAGGGGAAATCAAGCAAAAGAAAATGTAAAGAATCAAGAGGTACTAAGAACCAACAGTCAGATAATACAGTCAAGATGAGCCTAGGCCGTACTGCACAGATAAACACAGGCTCTTGCCTCGTTTCCTCGGCCGGCCCTGTGGGTTCCTGAGAAAGCGCATACACATGCTGCCCTCCTCTGCCCTGCCCTATTCCCACCTTGGACCTTCTTGTGTCCAGGTGGAACCTTCTCGGAGTGAGCCCAAACCTCTCTGCCTTGGACACTGTGTGCAGTAATACGAGGCCATGGAATCTCCCCAAATTTTGAGGTTACCTTTGCTTCTCACTGTATTGTTTGGTGTCCTGTTTTTTGGTATACGCGGGGGCTGCTTCTGCTCTGTCTGGCGGGTGGAGGCAGCAAAGGGGGTTGAGGAGCCCTCAGGGAAGGGAGGGCAGTGAAAGGATGAAGTCATGGGATGCTGATATTTTTAAATTATACATCCAAATACACTTTATTCTTCAGAACTGCCCCCTTATGGCAGTTCACAATTCCCGTTTGTTTTTCCATTGCTAATGCAACTCAGGCATCTCTTTGGAGACTATCTTCAGAGTTTGTTTAGAAATCTCAGGAGAAAAGCCAGTTTTCATAGCCTTACTTTTTTCTTGAAAACAGTATCAATTGAATCACCCATGTTGGAAACCACATTGGCCGAATCACTTGCTATTGTCCCAAATCTAATTGACTCTTAAAGGATAAAAATTTATCTCAATTCAAAGACTATGACACAGGCTCAGGTAGCTCTTAAAGAGGAGGGAAAATACTCACTGAAGTTTTGACCAGATCAGTGAACGGACATTTAAAAACCCTTACTGACTGACCACCTACTACATCAGACACTGTTCAAGGTACCGGGGATTTCAGCTGTGTGCTCAAGGAGCTAAGACTGGATTAGAGGGAAGACAAAAAGCATATGAAGAAGCATGATAGTGCGATGGTTGAAAGCAAATACTCTGGAGCCAGACTGCATGAGTCGGCTTTGGCTTACCCGTCCCCGGGTTGTTGATGTTAGACCTTACTTTCTTCAGGGTTTTTGTGAAGACTAAACGACTTGCTGTATGCAAAGCACAGGCAGCAGGCCCTAGTGACTTCTACGTTAAGTATAGCTCTTAAATGTCACATCAAATGCTGCCTTTTCAGGGAGGCCCGCCTGGCCACCTTATTTAAAATCACAACCACCCCCCGGGACTCTCTATCCCCATTCCCTCTGTTTTTCTCTACACCATTTATTCCCATATGACATACTAAGAATTTTTATTGAGTACCTACTGTTCCAGATACTGTCCTAGGTATTGGGGATTGAGAAGTGAATAAAACGAAGATACCTGAACTCATACTAAGACTGCTGAATCCATGAATATGTATTGGATGGATGGATAGATGGATGGATGGATGGATGTAAACAAAGAGAGTGGTTAATCATGCCAACGCAGCAGGATGTTCAAGTAATATAAGGGAAGGACCCAGCAGTGACAACTGAATTTAGCAAGAAGTAGGTCTGTGGTGACATTGATAAGAGCTTCTTTGTTTAAGAGGTAATAAGTAGACTGAGGTGGGAAAAATGAGAAGGTCTGACAAGTGTACCCTTCTGTGGTTTAGTTGTGAATAGAGCAGAGAAATGGGGCAGTAGATGGAAAGAGATGTAAGAATCAAGAATTGTTTATTCTTTTTTGATAATGACAATATGGCATGTTTATATGTTAATGCATATGATCCAGAAATTAATGAATTAATGACAATGGAGTAAGAAGAAAGAAAGGGAGGGAGGGAGGGAAGGAGAGAGAAAGGAAGGGGGAAGAGGGGAGAGGAGAGGAGAAGAGAAGTGAAGAGAGGAGAGGAGAGGACAGATAACTGCAGGAAGGAGTGAAGTCACTGAGAAGGTGAGAGGAGGGGAGGTCCAGGGCACACGTGGAGGAACCAGCCTTAGGTATGCACAGTAACTGTAGGAAAGTCAGTATTTGTGTAGGGGATGCAGGTGGAATACAGACAGGCTGATAGATTGAATGGCAGGGAGATAAGAGAATTCTTTTCTGGTTTCTTTCATTATCACTGTGAAATAAGAGATGTGCTCATCAACTGTGAATAAAGAAAGGGGAGGGGTGTTAGAAGTTTGAGAAGAGAAGAAAAATATGTGGTACGGACATCACAGGATGGGGAAGCCAGCGAGGGTAGCAGAACAGGATTTCTAGCAAAGTTGAAGGCTCACTTGATATTTGTGGCTGAAAATCTGAAGCAAACCAAGTCAACATGGCAGGGGATTTTTCTTCAACAATCTTCAGATGCTTAGGGGCAGGCATGGAATAAGAAGACAGTGGGATTTAACTACAGTGGGCTTTTGCCACCTGGATGCAATGACAGGAAAATTAGAGGATGATGGAGGTTGAGGAGAGTAAGACATGGTCTAGACGAAGGGCTAAAGGAGTTTGCGAAAGGAGTTGACTCCATGCATGGAGTCTTGATGAAGTTTCAGAATAGCTGGAATAAAAACCAGAGCAGGTGAGTGGATGGGTAGGAGGTACAAGTCAGAGAAGTGAGATTTTTGAAATTGAGGTTTTGGAGATGGGTTCATTATTGATGACAGAAGTTCTAGGATAGGAACATGTGAGTGAATGGCTGAGCTGGAATGGATGAAAACATCACTGGAGCTCAGGAGGCTAAGGAACAGATAGACAAGGTATTACCCAGATGCCAGCAATGAAGAAACTGAGGAAAGAAGGATGGTCCCAGTGCCAAAGTCACTGGCAAATGATGGGAAGTAACTGGATGCCAGTGGATGACAGTAACAAGGAGAGCTAATGAGTATGAAAGTCCAACTACCTGGGCTTCAAAAAAAAACACAACTGGAGTTTGTGAAGGATAAAAGGAGAAATGGTTTAAATACACCACTGGAGTGAGGTGAGAGTAAGGAGAGTATTTACTTCTGTCTACGCCCTGGGGTACATAGAACGGGGAAGAAAAAACAGCTTTCCTCAACTCAGAGGTCAGTCAGGTTTCAGTTAGAAATTATCAGTGAAGGGATAGTTCAGAGAAGCTGAAGGTGGAGTAGATTTTGCTGCTGGAGACAGTGAGTACCAGGGGACAGGGTGGAAGGATCTGCGCAGCAGGGAGGGGTGGTACATGGGACTCAGGTTGGGGGATGCAGACAGTCGGGTAAGGATAGCACTGGTGTGAGGATAAATTATCTAGCAGGCTTGCTGACTCCGTCAGTGATTCGTTTGACAGCAACAAAACTTAAAAGGATACTTCCCATTGAAATATGCATGTACGTAGAAAACTTCAATCTCATTATTGTAAAACTGGTCTTTGGACTACTATGGGGCGGGGATGCAGGTCCTGAGCTGTCTGCTGCCTCATTTGCGATCTCAAAATTTCCTTTGGTGTCACTGTGATCAAGCCCAGGGATTCCATAAGACAGACAAGACAATAAATCCTAATCTGCCTGAGTTCAGCACTGTGTTGCTGCTGCTCTTCCGGCCACCATCTTGACCTCCACAGAAGAAGTAGTAGCTGCTTTCCTGCTTCTGTCAAACTGTCCTCAAACGCTCAAACGATAGCCCTGACACTGGGAAGAGGAGGAGCCGAGGAAAGGAAACAAGAGAAGCACACTTACACATGGCATATGGCGTCCTCAAAGAGAACCAAGTCCATCACCGTGTTGACTTCATTGTGATTCTCCAAGGCTTGCACCAGAGTCTGGGTCAGAAGTTCCCATGACTGTACAGGCATGTACTTGGGCTCACCAATGCCGTTTGCAAAGTGGCAATACACGTTCCGGCTTCGGCTCTGCTCCACAGTCTCTTCAAGATCCTGGTAACAAGACACAGGGACAAGGGCCCTCCTTATGGACAATCAATTCTGGTTCCACACAGAGTAGAGACACCTGATTTGCCTTTTCTCTGTGCATACTCCCCCAAAAGTAAATATCAGTACTGATTCCAACACTTCCTTCCTCTTGAGAAGCACTCGACAGTGGATGTTTACCATTTGTTTATCAGTTCCATGAAGTCACGGATGATGTTTGTTATTCTTTTTGGACCGAGGATGGGAAATGGAAGGTGGGAGGTACCTTTCTCACATGCACCAGAAGAGCCCGTGTCTGAGACAAGAGCATAGGAGATGGGGACACAAGGATGGATTTCCCTAAGCAGGGGCTCTCTCACCAGTGTCGGGTGAAGGAGATCCGATAGTCTCATCTCCCCAATACCCATTCCAACACGTCTTGCTCCCCAAGCCACAGAAATGTCATAAAACATCCTTTCCTGTTTCCTGGGATGTTTCACACTTCATAAGCTCAGCACAGAGGGCTTTGTTGCTGAAGAATGTGCCACCAGCCATCCTTAGGTGACTGGTTTGTTTATAAGGACATTGATAATCTTAAAGCATTTACAGTAGAACTCTCTACTTCTAAAACTTTCACAAGGATTTGGGCTTATTGTGTGTCAACTCTCATTCTCAGGACAAACCTTACCAGGTTTAATAAATTCCTAATACAATTCAACTAATTTAAAAGACATGGAGGCTATGTCTCTCCACCACCAATGTATTCTCTAAGTATTGAAGATGCAGCTATGTTTTTTTTAATTTCGAAAGGAAAACCCAAATACCTGAGATGTCAAGAGTAAGAAGAGTTATAGAAGAAGCAAGTCCAAAAAGAATAAGTTTTCTAACACATAAGTAAAAATGTATAGCAGCACGAGCAATTGTCCCCACTTGCCATTCTTGTCTCCTGAAATTCAGACTGAGAGATCCAGCTGGGAAAGAGGTAACCAGCATGCTGATCACCAGCAAGGGCACTGCCCAGGGCATAAGGGCACTTGTAGGGTTAGTCGTTCACGTCCATGGGATGCAGCTCATTAAATCAAATGGAGGGAAAGTGAGGATGACAGTCACATCTATAGGGAAACCAGGGCTGCTGCCTGGTTATAAGAAGAAAGAAGTGGGAAGAGTTAAATATCAGTTATTCTATTTAGAAGGCAGTTTCAGGGCCACAGAAAACCCTCAAATTTCTGTCTTTGCCAGACAGTAACAATAAATGTCCAGACATTTGGATAAGATTTAATGTAATGCAGGAGAGCCATTCTTGCTGGCTGAGGAAAACATGTGGGAAAGTGATGTGGGAGTACATTTACCCAGTTTGAAAATGAGCTAATATATTGGGAATCGGTCCTGATGACAGTCCATTTACACTAACGATCTAGCAGAGGAACAACGGAAGTATAGGCCTGAAGAGCCTGGTCAACAAAGACTCTTGGATAAATAAATAAATTTCCAATTTTACGATCAGAGCCAGGCTGTGCAGAAGGGAGAGAGAAAACCAGCCCACACAGTGAATCAAAGACTTCTTAATAGTTATACCATATTACACAAGGGCCACAAACCAGAGAACTTTAAGCTTTTAGTGGTAGAAACAGGACTATATTACTTCCTTGGAGGAAATTTGGCAAATGTTCCTTCATAACAATACCAAGATTTGGTGTAGTCAAAGGTGCTTCAGGCTAGCATTTCAAATGTTGTTGGGGAAGGATAATGGCAATATTAATTACATCCAGGCCTATGATCCAAAGGACACAGAGCCACATAGGAATCTCTATTTCAAAGTCTGAGTGCTCTAACACTAAAGTCCTAGTTTAGACCAATTTAATAAGACAGTCAAGACTCATTTCCAGAGCTAACAATGAATCCATAAATTGACAAATTCTACAATGCTCAGAGAGGAGTATCTAAGATGTGAGAGTGCTGAACATCAGGCCATATAAAAATGATACGATAAATAGAGGGATTCAGGGTGCTTGGACTCGTAAAGAACAGACTGAAATAAGTTAGTTAAAATTCTATCCAAACATTCAGAATACTGACAGATAGGTTGGGGTGGACTGTAAATATCTTTAGAGATAGACAGGATCTTATCAGGAAAAAATATGAAGTTGAACCTAACAAGGTGAGCCTAGAGACTACATGGTACATTTAAATACATTTTATTATTTCTAAGTTCAAGAGAGGACACACAATATGTGTGAAAAATACGGAGCTTTAGTCAACAGAAGGCTCAGTGTCAGTTGTGGGGTAATTTTGACACTAAGAAATATAATGTGATCTTAGGCTGTGTTAATGTATCAGCGCTTCCCAAAGCATATCCAATGGGCCATTCATTCCGAAAATTAATAGGTTTTATAGAGAGAAAAGAGCTGTAGTGGCCAATGAATACATTTGGGAAGTGATATATGATTCAGGGTTATTCAAGATTTTCAGGGCTTTAATGCGTTAAATACACTATGAATTTCTAAGAGAGGAACATAATAAGTATTTTCTCAAGACGTGTTTTCTCAACTTGAGAAATCATAGATACCTTCTTTTAAAGGAGTATACTCTGGTACAACTGTTTAGCAGAACATATTTTGGAAAACATAGTAACAAAGTTATAGTAATAATATATAAGAACTGGGGAATGATGGCTTTACTTTTGGTCAGACCCCAGGTGGGTTGTGTGATGAAAATCAGGCACCTGATGTGAGAGGGGAGAACTGACAGGAGAGTAGTCAAGATGATGTCAAATTACTCGAGGTCTGAGAACAAGTCATGTCAGACATGGTTAAAAGACCAGAGGCCATTTGGCTTGGAGAACAGAAGACCTAGGAAGGACAACACAAATGGCCTTAATATATCTGAAGGTTTGTCATACAGATCTAGGATTAGTGGACAAGGAAATAAATTTTAGATCATCACTAGAATAAATTTCCAGTCTTTAAAATTGTTCCAAAGGTTCCAAATTTCAAAATTGTTCCACATTTCTAGTCATTCACAGTTCCAAAATGGCTATCTTGGGAAGGATGAGATTGTTCATTCTAAGGATGCTGGAGCATCAACTGGGGCGACCAATCTGGGACGTGCTATTGAGAGGAGTGAGTAAGAAGGGAGGGTTTGGATCAGACCGTCACCACAGATCTTCTCAACACTAAGATTCTATGATTAATTTGTCTGTTCTTGCCCTAGCATTTTTTACCTCAGCAAAACAATGATAGATTTTTCTTTCCTTATCTAATCTCTGATTTTTTTTCCAATTTATGGGCTAGATTTTTACCATTTGGGTGATCATCTGCATAATTGTCATTATTTTTCAAATATAAAAAACATTCACAGGGCAATACTCACATCAAAAATTTTCTTCACCACTTCTGTCTGGATTTTATCAAAGAGAACAAAGTCCTTTTCTTCTACCATCTTATCCCGATAAACCCTATCTGATTCATGCAGATAGAGCTTTACTAGGTCCTGTGTGGATTTTATACATTCCACTGAGGAAAAGAGAATGCCCTGTAAGAAGAATAGACAAAACAAAACAAAATGACAAAAAAATAAAAATAAAAATCATGAATAACAATTTAAAACAACAACAGCTATAATTTATTGAAGTCAGTTATGTGACAGGTACTAGACTAGATGCTTTGCCAGACAAAGCTCATTTAATCATGATGATCCCAAAAAAGTAATTTTTATTATATCCATTTTGTGTAATGTGGAAATTGGGATTCAGAAAGATAGGAAGCTTGCCCATTGTCACACAGTAACTGGTCTTAGTTCAAACCCAAAAGGTAATTAAATCAGGTTTGCCTGTCCTTAGAGCCTGGAATTTTGACCACTACATTCCAAATCACCACAGTGGGGGGAGAGGTGGCTTCTCTGTTGTATTTCAATTCCAAAAGTGCCATTTTGAAAACTAGTGTAAGTGACAATTGCTTATGTAAAATCAGAACAATAACAAAAGGCTGAAAGAAATATAGCTAATCTTTGTAGGTCACCAATCCATTTGTTCATCTCTAGTAGGCTCTCCTTCTTATATACCACAAAGATTATTCCAAATATTTATCATTCTTTCCAAATTTCTCTGTCTCATCTCTGTTATTATTAGCCAATGTCTTAGTTTTCTTTTTCATGTAAAAATGGAGACCACCAAGATTACATCCCTCAACAACCTCAACAAGTCCTATAACTTTAAACTCAGTTATTCCTGTGTTTGCCTTCATTGCTTTCTTTCTTGTCTTCGAGAAAAATGGATCATTTAATTGCTCCTCATTATCAATAGATCACGCTCAGATTCATCAGCAGGACATAAAGGTGTGGTCATAATATGACTACCAGTCTGCTTCCTCATGATCACTCTTCTCACCACTTCCCATATAATCTAGATTTCAATTTCACAAAATTCACATTATTTTATGACCCTGCATATTTTCTGTGACTTCATTTTTTTTATTTGCTTGCTACGCTCGCATTTCAAGATCTAGATCAACTGATAATCTCTTTGTTGAAGTTTTCATGACATTTCCTTTCTTGTCCAACGTTACTCCCTCTGATGTGCCCCATATAAGCTATTACTTATAAATATCTATTATAAGAGAATTATTAGTTTCTAAAATTATTTTTCTTTGTACAGGTTCGCTTATTCATGGTGAGTGACTGAAAGGCAGGGAAATTGAGAGATTTCATTTTGGATGTCGTTTGTTTTAATCACTGTTATTACTGGTACCTAGCATGGTGCCTGGCATATACTAAATTCTCAGTGAATGCCTGTTGAAAGAATGAATGTAATTAAATCCTTCAATTAGTATAACATAGCAAGAACCTTTATCAAGATTTCTGCTTTTGGAAATGGCAGAATAGCTGATCACAGACCAACCCACTGAGATCAACTACAAAAGATACAAAAATTCTTTTTAAGGCTTTATCTTTTTAGATGCATTAGAGAGTAACCCAGGCAGTGAGGACTGGAGGGGCTAAGACACTAGAGAGAAGAGAACAGAGACATGAACCCAAAATTTGGTACCATTTTTTCTCTTCAGACATTTGCTAATTCACAAGCAATGGCTTATAGGTTCAGAAACTGAAGTGACAGAGACAAGTGAGAGGTTAGTTAAGACACAGAGCAAAGTTTTCTCATCGCATGAGGGAGGAAGGATGAAAAGTGGAGTTCAGGGATTACCAAGAAGGAAATCATAGCTATGGACGCCAAGGGACCCTGTCAAATTGTTATACATTAGGAGTATGAGTGAACAAACGAGTCAGTCCTCACAGAAACTAAAGACCAACTTCAATCTCCTCAATTCCTGGTAACTACTTGCCAGAAGCAGAAATATGTAATCTCTGAAGAAAAATACCATTATACGCACCCACAAATAATCTGCACATTTCAAAGCTCAGAATGCCCAGCAATTTAATAAAAATTACTGAGAATACCAGGAGATATGACCAAAACAAAAGAAAAAAAAACAACTGACCCACAGAAGATCTAAGTATGGGAATTTCAGATATAAACTTTAACAAAACTACAATTCATATGACCAAGAAATTCCATGACAAGGTAAAGAATTTCACTATAGAACTGGAACTTTAAAATATGAATCAGATGGAAATTCTCAGATTAAAAATTACTCCTAAATTACAGTTAGTGAAATTAAAACTTGTAAAATGGGGTTAACAAAGAATAGACACAGCTCAAAAGATAATTAGTGAACAGGAAGAGAGATTAGCACAAAAATATTCAAACTGAATCACAAACAGAAGAAAAAAAGAAAAATTTAAAAAGAAAAGAATGTAAGGGAATATGGGACACAGTGAAAGGTCATATACATTTATAGGAATACCAGAAGTAGAGGAGAAAGACAGAACCAATATTTAAAGAGATATTAGCTCTAACTTCTCTAAAATGGAGAAAAGCCATCAAACCAGATTCAAACGTGCTACAAAAATTAAGCAGAATAAATATAAAAATACCACCTTAAACACCTTAGGCATAATAGTGAAATTTTTTGAAAATCAAAGAGAAAAATTTAAAAGCAGGCAAGTGAAAACAATTATGTATACTCTCAAAGGAACGTAAGACTTAGAATTTCTCAATAGAAACAATGGAAACCAGAAAGACAATGGAACGACACCTTCAAAGTGCTAGAAAAAAAATAGCTACCAACTTAAATTCTAAATCCCCTTCTAAAATTAAAAAAAAAAAAAGAAATGAATAGATTTTCAGTCAAATGAAAACTGAGAAATTCTTCTCTATCAGATATAAACTAAAGTATATGGTAAAGGAATTCTTACAGTAGAATGAAAATGATCCTAAATGGAAAAACAGAAATGTAACAGGAATAAAGATCAGTGTAAATAAATGTTGACTCACTAAGGCCAAGGTATTACTGTACTACGGATTTTCAATATGCATTGAATTGAATAACAGTATCATAAAATTTGAAGGGAGGTCAATTGTTCTAAGAGCCTTTCATTGTATGGCAATTGATAGAAGTACTGATTTATAAAAGCAAAAGGATAAGAGGATGCATTTGGGAACCATTAGATGAATAGTAAAAGGATGTATGATGTGCTAACAGAAGGAGAAAATAAAAGAATAAAAGATATAGAATTAGTTTAATAGAATACAAGAAGTTAGAGAAAAGAAAACAGAATAAGTAGGACATATTGAAAACAATATAAAGTAGATTTAATCCTAAATATATTATTATATAACATCAAATATAAATGAACTAAACATTTTAATTAAAAGGCAATAGTTATCAGACAAGATTTTTTTAAAAAAAATCTAACTGTATGCTGCCTTTAAGAGATATACCTTAAATAGAAGAATACAAAAAACAAAACAAAACTGGAAGAAGACGCTGGGAAACAATATAGCATAAAGAAACTAAAAGAATATGGAGTAGTTATACCAATATCATAAAAAGTTGACTTTAAAGCAAGAGCCATTTTTAGATACAAAGAAGGACACTTAATAACGAGAAAAGGGTCAGTACACCAGGAAGGCTGACAATGATCTTAATAGCCATGTCAAGAAGTTAGAAAAGGAAGAACAAACTAACCCCAATCCCAAAGTGAGTAGGAAGAAGGAGATAATAAAGAGTAAATGTTAATAATATTAAAAAACAGATGTCAAATAAAGAAGTCAAGTCAGCAAAGTAAAAGCCAAAATATTGGTAACTTCTCAGTTTCTTTGAAAAGATTAGCACAATTATCACCCTACTAAGGCTGATAGAAGATAAAAAGAGAAAACAGAAAAGGCACACATAATCAATATCCAGAATAAGAAAAAGGACATAATGTCAGATACGACAGACATTTAAAAGATAATAAAGGATATTATATACAATTTTATGCCAATAACTTAGAAATTGATGACATCAAAGATGGCGGGGTAGGTAAATGTGCTCGCCTCCTCCCATGACCACATCAAAATTACAACTAAATTATAGAACAACTATGCTTGAGAACCACCTGAAGACTAGCTGAGCAGAAGTCCTATAACTAAGGATATAAAGAAGCCACTCTGAGACAGGCAAGAGGGGCAAAGACACGGAAGGGGCTGGTCCCATACCCACGTGTGGTAGTTAAGAACTAGGAGGGATATGGAGAGCCCCCCTGAGGAGTGAGGGGCCAAACAGCCGCTGGCCTCAGCGTGCCCTGCACCTCTTGCTAAGTGGCCCTAAGCCTGGCCCTAGTGGCAGCCAGCCTTGGTTCACAGCATAACCACTCCCCGGCACCTACAAGCCCAGCACAGATAGCTACAAACCACATATCACTTAGTAGCTCCTACCAGGTAGTCCTGGACCAACACACGCAGCAGCTGACCCTGGCATCATACACTGGAGCCCCTCCTAAGAAGTCCCAGAACCAACACACCTGGTGGCCAGCTTCAGACCACACCAGAACACCATGCAATGAGGGCTACAAATGACAGAACCAAAGGGTGGACTTGGCAAGCACCAGAGCCCTGCTAAAGCGAATCCTGCTCCATGGGGTCAGTCCCTGCACAACAGCTCCTCCACTGCAGTCATGGCCAGTCCTCACAGCCAATCAGCCTCAGGGTCTATCGTCCCCACTGATGTGCCAAGAGCAATAAGGCTCAACTGTAACAGGAAGGCACGCACAACCCACACAGGAGACACCCCTGGAGCACCTGGCTCAGGTGAACAGGGAGACTGCGCCAGGGCCCCACAGGGCACCTACTACATAAGGCACTCTACCAAGACAGGGAGATGCAGCAGATCACAGAAACAAATACAGGAAGGCAGCCAAAATGAGGAGACAAACAAACATGTGTATCTCATCATCTTTCCTCTCAGCTCTCCTAGGTATCAGCCATGTATGAGATGTGGAGGGCAGGGAGAAGCACCAACCAGGAATCCCAACTTCTACGGCTGTGTGTTACAGTGACGTGTGCCACCAGTTGAAGTTTATAAGCCCTGTTATAGCCAAACACTCAGGCTGGCTGACAATTAAGGGCCGAGTCAGTGTGAGCACGTCAAGTACAAACTTTGCACCATCTTAGATAGTTATGTATAACACTGAGACGGGAACGGTTAATGATTTCTGCTACTCAGAGCACCATCAAACTCTGTCCTGACCGAGACAGAGTGAGAGAAGTGCAGACACGGTCTGAATTATTGAGCCTTAGATCAAGCTGGATGGAGGGAAAGAGCGCCTGTCTTCTAGTGGGCTTTCAATCATCCCCTTAAGCTCTCTGTCAGTCAGGCCTTTAGACAAGCAGGCAGGCCTGAAGGGAGGCAGGGGGACTTGTGGTCAAGCTCCCTCAGGAGGAAGGTGAGGGGCTGTGTGTTTGAAGGGAGGCAGACGCTCCAGTGGGGGATGCACTTTCCCTCCCTTGTGGCAGGTGGCTGACAGCTGGCAGGCTGCAGAGCAGCCTGGCGGGGACACAGAGCTCCTGGGGATGTCACTCAGGCTGAGTTAGGCAGAGAAACAGGTCGGGGGAACAAGCCTCACCCCCACTCCAGCAGCTCCTCTCCCTGGTTCTTCTCTGACATCACACCAGTTGCCACTGAAACAAGGCTGGAGTAGAACCTTCCTTCCTCAGGAAGCCTCTGTTGTCCCAAATTCCCTGCACAGTGTGGCTGAAGGTTCTAGTTTGGGATATCAGAGCTGCTGTTTACCAGTTATGTCATCATGTTTAAGGTACTTGATCTGTCTGTGTCAGTTTTGTCATTTCTAAATCGGAAGTAATCAGTATTTTACCTTACATGGTTGTTGTGAGGGTTAAATTATTAGCTAATAGATGTAAAGGGCTTAGCACTGTGCTTAATAAATGCTAGCTACTGTACAGCCTAAAGCTGGACTTTTTACACGTGCTCACTCTGGTCTCAAATGACTTTCCAATCTCACCTCTCACCAACCCCTCCACATCACATTCCATTCCCACCGGACCAGACGGCCTGTTATTCCACTAACATTGTTTACACTTTCCTACCTCCATCACCATTTACGCTGTCATCTACTAGCTGGTAACTTCTCTGAATCTCTGTTACATTGAACGATAATGTATATCCCAAAGGGCTGTCATGAATATAAATCTCAGGTCGTACGGGTGACAAGTCTCCTGTCCAGGCAGGAGCGAGGGCTGGGTGCTTCTGGTAAAAGAGACTTCATGCATCCTCGTCCTTTGGTTCTGCGACTGTACGCAATGTGAATTTGATCAAATGGCTTTAAGTCCTTTATTTTTGTCACTTGGAAAATGTTGATGGTAATACCCTCACCTCACCATGCTGCAGTGTGATTTAAGAGAGGAGAGGGACTGTGTGATAACAAATGCCTTTCTCAATTAAGACTCAATAAGTGGGAGGTAAAAGTGGGTACACACAAACTTCATCATCGTCCAGGTGTTCTCATCAGAAGCATGTATGGATGAGAAGGACAGAAGGATGCGGTGGAAAGGGGTCCAGGCCAGGAATGGAAAGACCTAGATTCTAACTCCAGCTCATTCACTGGCTGGCTGTGTGCTCTTAGGTGAATCTATACAATCTCTGTGAGTCCCTGTTTCCTCACCTTTAACTGAGGTAACATTGGGCAGGTACATAATCCATCCAGGAATGCCGTCCTGAGCCAGCTTAGGTGTTTTCAGGGCTTTGACCATGCGGTGGGGTTCAGTGGCTCCACATTCAGCTTCAGCCTTTCTGAGGCATCACTCTTGTACCTTTGAACTCTTTAATGCTGAGTAGGTTTCTCTGTCGTTTACAACCAAGAGTCCTGGGTGGACCACACAGGCCCTAAGTCCTCAGGGTCCGGACTTGCTATTCTCAGGTTCCCCAGAGTCCTACCTGTGCAGGTAGTGGCTGGGTAATTAATTCCAAATACATGTGTTCCCCTGGAGGGTTGTGCCTCACTCCCTGACCTCACTGACCTTTCCCTACAGGTGTGGCCTCTGCTCGGTGTGAAAGGCATCCTTCCTCAATAATGGCTTAGTGCCATCTTGGGGAGGGGTCTCCCTGAAAAGCAGTTTGTGCAGATTCTTGTCCAGGATGGGAGAGTTGTGGACGTCACCATGTGAGGACGCTGTACCTGACTAAGGGGACGGGAGGGCCAGGGTCTGCTACCTTGCCCTCTGGAGGTTTCGATAGTGAAGAGCCACGCAACTCGAAGCAACAAGCAGAAACAGGCCATCACTGCACAGATAAGCAGCTGGAAGGACTGGAAATGGCTTTGGCCTGGAAATGAACTTGGAATGTTTAGGACAGAGGCGTCCCAGGGGTTGACAGATGTCTTAGGAATATTACAACATGGCTTCTTCAGGAAACAGATCTATTCTTCATGGTTTTGGGGACATTCTTTTTCATCCCAACAGCAATGGATTTACCACTAAGGACTGCAAAATAGTTTTTCTTTCTCCCGAGCCATTTTCTTTCCTAGGCATGCTGGAATCATTATAGAACATTATCTCCAAGATGCTGAGCCTTCTCCCGCCTGAAGGAACTAACTCAGCAATGCATTCTGCGTACTGGGATATAATTTAATCAGCAAACAGAACTCTATTTTGTTGAAATCCTTCCTCATGGAGTCCACGGCTCTGTTTACCTGTTTATGTTCATGACTCCATATGAATTGTGCCTTTCCCAAGTTTGGCATGAACGATTATTTTACTAAGAACGTGAGGCACCGGGTTATCACTAAACTTCCTAGGGTGTCTTAGAGCAGAAGGACTCACCTGGAAAATGTTGGCAAAGTCTCTGAGATTGAAGATATAGTGGAACTTGATTGCTGTCGGTAGGAATGTGGTGGCAATTTTCTGATGGAAGGTAAGGGCCAGACTGATCAACTGGGGGATGGATTTCTGTAGTGATGCTGGGAGGTTTCCAAGCTTTAGGTGCTGAGTCAGGATGGTGCTGTAGATGGAGGACAGGGCGTCTGCTCCCGGAAAGTAGAGGACGAACACACTGAAGTGACGCTGTACAAGGAAACAGAGGCACGTGGATGTGGTCTGAGTTAGATATCCGTTATCATAGAATAAAAATTACCTGTTCTGAATTTGGAGAAAACAATGAAGAATTCTTATAAGGGCTTTGAATTTTATAGCCTGGTCACGTTTTTTCACATCAAACCCAAATTTAGATTGAACCTAACATGACTGGGAGAATAATGGGCTTTGCACCTTGACTCAAAGACGCCACTATGGGGTAGTAGGAAGTGAAGTGAACTTGAACTCAGGGAATCTGAATCCAAACCCGAGTTTGATACTGAGTATCCACATGACCTTGAAAGAGTCATATCATCTGTCTCAAATTTCCTTGCTCAGAACGATGAGTTAATTCAGACAAACTGTATGGCACATTCCAGTTCTAAAAGCTTCCATGACTTTGGGTCTAGGAGTTTCTCTGTCTTCCTAGAAATACAAGTCAGCATCCTGTAACATTTACCACTCTAAAAAGGCTGGATGGAGAAGAAGGTCCAAGATGGTGGATTAGGTAAACGCTATGCTTGCTGCCTCCCAGGATCACATTAAAATTACAACTAAATTACATAACAACCTCAAGAATCATCTGAAGACTAGCTGAACAGAAGCCCTATAACTAAGGATATAAAGAAGAGGCCACATTGAAACTGGTAGGAGGGATGGAGACACCAAATAGGCTGACCCCAAACCCACAGATAGTGATTGAACAGCAGGAGGTACACCTTGGTGGCGGAGGTCCCTCCCTACCTCCGAAAAGTGAACGATAACTGACCACAGTATTCCCAGAGCGTTTTGTGGAGTGGCCACAGGCTCAGCACTGGCACAAAAACTGAATCTGCATTAACTTTGTAAAAACCACTGGCAGTGCCTCAGGACTCCCTGGGAACCCAGCCCGCCCAGCTAGTGCTACATCACCAGGGGTACTACCAGCACTGACTTAACCAGCCTGGCCTGTGCACCTAAGGAGTCTCTTTCAGTGGCTGAGACATATGGGCAGCTGGCAGATGGCAACAGACCTACTGGCTCCTGGGCCTTTTGGAAAGCTGCCCCAGGCCCACTATTGGTGGCAGACAGCCTCAGTTCACAGCGAGGTTACCCCCACATGCCTTGAGGTCCACCACAGGCAGCAGCCAACCACATATAGCTTTGTAGCTCCTACCAGGTAGCCCCGAGCTAGTCACAGACAAGGCTGAAATTGGCCTGCACAGGAGCCCCTCTTAAGAGACACCAGAAACAACACAACTAGAGGCTGGCTTCAGACCACACCAGAGCAGTACCTAGTTAGCCCCTCAAGCTGCACACCCAAAGTGTGGTCTCAACAGGCACAAAAGCCACTGGGGACAATCCTCCTTTGAGGGGTCAGCCCCCACACAGCAGCTCATACATTGTGGGTGTAGCCAATCATCTCACAGGCAGTCAGCCTGAGAGTCAATCCCACCCACTGATGTGCCAAAATTATTCAAGGCTCAACTACAACATGAGAACACACACAACTCACACAGGGACACTCCTGTAATACACACACAGGAAATCGGGGAGACTGCATCATTGGACAATACAGGACACATACTACATAAGGCCACCTGGCAGAGACTGAGAGACATAGGAGTTCTACCTAACACATAGAAGCAAACACTGACAGGCAACCAAAATGAGGAAACAAAGAAATATGACCCAAATAAAAGAACAGGAAAAACCTCTAGAAAAAGAACTAAATGAAATAGAGGCAATCAACCTACCAGAGTTCAAAACATTGGTTATAGGGATGTTCGAGGAACTTAGTGACAATTTCAACAAAGAGATAGTAAGCATAACAAAGGGCATAGAAACCACAAAAAAGAACTGGTCACAAATAAAGAATACAATAACTGAAATGAAGAATATACTAAAAGGAATCACCAGCAGACTAGATGAAGCAGAGGATGGAATCAGCAATTTATAAGACAAGGTAGTAGAAAACACTCAATCCGAATAACAAAAAGAACAAAGAATTAAAAAAAAATAGTTTAAGAAACCTTGGGAAAACATCAAGTGTAACAATATTTACATCACAGGAGTACCAGAAGGAGAAGAGAGGGAGTAAGGGATTGAGAACCTATTTGAAGAAATAATGACAGAAAACTTTCCTAACCTGGAGAAGGAAATAGACATACAAGCCCAGGAAGTACAGAGAGTCCCAAACAAGATGAAGCCAAACAGGCCCACACCAAGACACATTATAATTAAAATAGCAAAGAGAGAATCCTAAAAGCAGCAAGAGAAAGACGACTAGTTACTTACAAAGGAGCTCCCATAAGACTTTCAGCTGACTTCTCAACAGAAACTTTGCAGGCCAGAGGGAGCAGCAGGAAATATTCTAAGGGATGAAAATCAAGGGCCTACAACTAAGACTACTCTACCCAGAAAGGCTGTCATTTAATTGAAAGAGAGGTAAAGAGCTTCCTGGACAAGACAAAGCTAAAGGAATTAATTATCACCAAGCCAGTATTACAAGAAATGTTAAAATGACTTCTTTAAGAAGACGAGGGGGAAAACAAGCAAACAAGCAAACAAAAGAAGATAAAAAATATGAATAATAAAATGGCAATGACCATGCACCTATCAATAATCACATTAAATATAAATGGATTAAGTGTTCCAATCAATAGACATAGGGTAACTGAATGAATAAGAGAATAAGACCCATGCATATGTTGTCTACAAAAGACCCACCTCAGATCGAAGGACACATATAGACTGAAAGTAAAGGGATGGAAAAAGATATTTCACACAAATGGAAATGAGGAAAAAGCTGGGGCAGCAATACTTATATAGAAGAAAATAGACTTTAAAAAGAAGACTATAAGAGACAAGGACATTACATAATGATAAAGGGATCAATCCAACAAGAGGACATAACCCAAGTAAACATCTATGCACCCAACATAGGAGCACCTAAATATATAAAACAAATACTGACCAACATAAAGGCAGAGATAGATAGTAATACAATCATAGTAGGGGACTTTAACACCCCACTGACACCAATGGACAGATCTTCCAGACAGAAAATCAATGCAGAAACAGCGGCCTTAAAAGACACACTAGACCAGAGAGATTTAATTGATATTTTTAGAGCATTTCACCCCAAAAGCAGCAGAATATCATTCTTTTCAAGTTCACAGGAAACATTTTCCAAGATAGACCACATGTTAGACCACAAAACAATTCTCAATAAATTTAAGAAGACTGAAATCATATCAAGCATCTTCTCTGACCACAATGGTATGAAACTAGAAATCAATTACAAGAAAATAAAAACAGACGAACACATGGAAGCTAAATAACATGATACTAAATGATGAGTGGATCAACAGTGAGATCAAGGAGGAAATCAAGATACCTTGGGACAAAACGAAAAAGAAAACACAATGACCCCAAATCTATGGGAAACGGCAAAAGTGGTTCTCGGAGGGAAATTCATAGCAATGCAGGCTTGAAGAAACAAAAAAAATTTCAAATAAACAGTCTAACTTTACACCTAAGGGAACTGAAAAAAGAACAGCCAACAAAGCCCAAAGTGAGTACAAGGAAGGAAATAATAAAGATCAGAGCAAAAATAAATGAAACATCGCTGATGCATCACATGATAGAATTTCTAGCAGTCAAATAAGCATGCATTATAGTTTCTTGCATTATTCCATCCCCAAATGCTTCTCTGTACAGCTAACATAACAGGATAGTCAGGGCTCTTATAACAACAAAAACTTTAATCTCTAAGATTTGTCACTGTCCTAATCAATTGTACATTTATTATTACCAATGACATCCTTTTAAGTTTTTGGATCTTTACCATAAGCACATGTGCGGAAAAGTACAGTGAAATAATCAATATTCAGAAACGTGAATGAGACTAGCAAAGTCAGCCTAAAATCTGATAATTATATTTAACCAAGTAATAGTGTTTTAGCAATAAAATTACAGGATAATTCTGTTACGTAAAATGTACAAAATAGAAATAAAAAATAAGGGCAGTAAGAACTTTTTATTTTAATATGAAACTATTTCAGTGTATTCCTGGAAAGGAAATAAACCCAAGTTTTTGTGATTGTTAAACCAATGCATCAACTTTCTGAAAAATCTTTTTAATGTTTGTTTACATATTTCTAACTTTTTATTGCCCAAAGTATACAGATAGGTACTATAAAACATCAGTATCATCTAAAACATCCTATGTAAGATATAATGTCCCATGTATTGGGTTAGTTATATTGCTACACTGCTTAGTTTTAACTGGTTTGTTTTCATAGCATCAGAAGAAAAAATAATTGAAAACAAAATCATATGGGGTTGATAATCACACAAAAAAGAAAAATATCATTTTGTAAATGAGTGAAAGATAAAACATTCTTTACCAAGAGGCTCCTGCTTGATGTCAGATTGTCACATGGGACAGCTCTGCACTGCCCAGCCATGCTTCTTCAGTGCACAGGTTATGTTTAAACTTAAGAGGATGCATATAATAGTTAGAAAGGTGGGTACGGTACTGTGGACCCAGGGAACATTCCATAAATGTTGCTTTATAACCAAGTGGTTGTACAAAATAAATATTCTTAAGAAAATACCTTATGTTAACACTTGCTACTTTTACTTAAATACAAATAAATCCCATTGAAAACATAAAAATAAAAGGCTGGGGACGGGCCAATTATTATTTATGATCAAGTGACGTCAGCCCTGCTAATGTAGTATCAAGTACCCCAGTACCATGGCTCCTCCCATACCTGAAGCCGTGGGTTGATGGTGAAGCTGCCTGCAGTGGGGTTCATACAGGAAACATATTGCACATTCATGATCTCTTTTAGAGACAGCTTGTTCCGATCATACCTGGAACAGTCAGAAACCACAGGTGAGAGCTGTGTAAGGGCCCAGTTGTCAAGATGACGTGTGCTGTGCCCCTATAATTCATGTGTTTGGGTAGTAAAACAAAGTCCATTGGTAGCGATTCAGAAGAGACAAGAGCCTAGGACAAAATCCTGAGGGATCCAATAGTTATGGAAATAACATAGGAAGAAGAGACCACAAAGATGGACTGAGAGATAGGAGGAAAACCAGGGGAGTGTGGCAGCCTAGAAGGCAAGGAAAGTCAGTACTTCCAAAATGAGAAAGCAGTCAACCACATCCAGTGCTGCAGAGAGAATAAAAAAGATGATGACCCAACAGGGTCTGCTGGACTTCATAGACTTCATAATAAAGATTCAGTTAGTAGTTGAACAAGAACTGTATAGTAAAGTGCCGGAAATAGAAACTAAATAATAGTGGACTGTAGGGTGAGTGGGAGATGAGGGAGTGAAGACAAAGGAACTTGGTTATGCGGGAGAGAGAGACACAGCTATAATTAGAAAATGATTTTTAAGGAGAACTGACTCTGGGTGGTGAACACACAATGGGATTTATAGATGATGTGATACAGAATTGTACACCTGAAATCTATGTAATTTTACTAACAATTGTCACCCCAATAAATTAAAAAAAAAAACTTAAAAAAAAAGAAAGAAAAAGAAAATGATTTTGATAACACCATAGAAGAAATTTATAAGAGTTTCAATACTGATGTGAAGGAGACAGGGAGCCTAGCTGATCAAGTAAGGATTTCAGGAGGTGGAAGAAGGTAGAATGAAGATGCTCATGGGTGGTTAAGCCTTAGGGAAGATGTAACAGGAGGAAGAAAAGGATGCACGGGGATGCAAGTATGTTGCACAGACGTGGAAGCAAGTGACGGACATGGTGTGATCATTAGCTGAGGGGGCGTAGGAAGCTGGAGGAGCGGGGAGGAGGGATGAAATGGACATTTCTGAGAGTGGAAACGTAGACAGACGAACGCAATATGGTAGAATTCCCAGGAAGTTTCTACTTCCCGTTTAAGGTTTGTGACCATGAATCCAAAGTAAAACCAGTAAGTGTGACTCTTTTTTTCCAGTCTAGATAGTTCAGCTGCTCTGATGCTGGTGTGGAGATTGTAGGTGGTTGTATATGGCAGGCATCCAGCGAAGGATTAGGAATGAATGAAAGGCAACTCAGGTTACCATTGCAACTCCAGTTATCTCTGAGTACCCGCTTTATACTCCCCACTTTTTTGCAGCAGCTGATTCAGCGTCAGGTAGGAAGGTGAGTCAAAACAAAATGGTCTCAAATCACTGACTTGTTTGCTTTTTTTTTTTTCTTCCTGGCAAGTTCAGACCTTTTGCCATTAACACTTATACTGTTGCAAGAGATAATATCAGACCCCGTGAGTTGCTGTGAAGAGACAAAGGCTGTTACGACCTGCAGACATGTGCACTATACAGTGTTAGGTGCTAGTGTTGAGATGCCAGCTCAGTGCTAGGCGACCACGGTGGGGGGCAGGGCAGTGGTTAATTCTGCTTTAGGGGTTTGGAGAAGGAAACTTTTGAGATGAATTGAAGAAAAAAGTAGGCTCTTTTCCTTAGCTGAGAACTCAGTACCTTCTTTCCGTGTGGGTAGTAATGCCTGTCTGAAAGTGCACTCCAGGAGACAGCCCTGCCTTCGCCGTGCCCCCACCCCCGCCGGACCCCGTCCCTTACCAGTGGCCATAGTCCAGGTGCTGCCTGACGATGGTGTGGGGCTGCACAGTCCCGTAGGCATCCACCTCCGGCATGTTTATATCATCAAGGAAATAGATAAGCTTCTTGTTGCCTGGGGGGCCATAATTTCTGCCAGCCTTCTTTTCTAGAGGCTTCTCCAGGACAGCTGAGGAGAGAGCCAGTTAGTGAGGGAAGGATGTTCAAACCTCAGATGCCAGTACTAAGACAGTACAGAAGTCAAGGAAGAGCCCCGGTGCAGCGTGCATGTGCATGAAAACGACGACAGCAGCAGCTATTGTAATACCAGACGTCAGTGTTCTGTACGACCTGGAGGTGACGTTGGAATGACCTGGCAGTAATGGTGACAGTATCTGCCAGGCAATGAACTTCTTGCTATGGGCAGTTTGTTAGGAGTTACAAATAGGAATTATCTCATTTTTATCCTTATCGTATCACTGTAAAGTTAGTACTATTATCCCATTTTACAGACTAGGGAAATGAGGCTCAGAAGAACAAAGCAACTTTTCTAAGGTAGAGCCAGGATATGAATCCAGAGCAGTTAAATGAGAAAGTCCATGCTCCTTCTATTATACTTGGGGTCCCAGTTTTCTTTGCTTATAGACCAGAAACAGAAGATGCCTTCACAGTCCCAAGGCCTAGTATTGTAACCCCGAGGAAATCTACAAATAACCAGACCCTGGGTGACCTGCCTTCTGTACCTAGAACAGCAGAAGGCACGAAGGCTGTGACTTCCACCCCTGGGCTAGAAGAAAGGCCTTATTAGATACTTTGTCAACAGTGTTCTCAAAGGGTTTACTGCCTGGGGTTTTCCCTGAGGGGGAAGAGAAACAACAGCCTCAGAGGATTTCCCAGAAGCTTCCAATATCCTGAAGGGCTCTGCCCAAGCCATCCTATCATCAGGCCAGAGCATCTCGGTGTCTTTCTGGAGACTCAGTACAGACTCTGTTCTGGAGCTATTTCTTTAAGTATCCAGCCAGAGGGAAGAAATCAAACAGTATCCTTTCCCAGCGTGACAGGACTTGTTTAGAACAAGCTTAAGTAATAGGGTGGAGGTATACATAGTTTTTTCAATCAAACAATTAAATATTTATGTATTGCAAGAACCAACACTTCCTATTACAGCTGGATGCTCTGAGAACTGATTCCTTCTCTTGGAAAACAAGTTTGTAAACAAGGAGAAAGTGTCAACAGACATATGAAGGTGACAGATAGAAAGACAAGTTCCTTCAAGAAGCTCGAATATTCTAATTTTCTGGTGCTGAGTTAAATTAAGTGTTTAAAATATGAATTACATGTAAATTTAATTAGCATCTAATTAACATACACTATCAACCGGTTAATCACCCAACACCTTCTTCCCCCCTGAAGATATAACAACTATATACAAGATCTGTCAGAATTAAATGTAATTAATGGGCTGCTGGGGACATGGTTTTGAGAACAGCCCTTCTATTGGAAATTCTCTCCTTAGGAAGACTTGTTTCTCCTCCTTCCAAAGCAGTGATATTCAAATCAACCCCTGGAATTAAGCAGACCCTGTAATTTGGATGATTAAGCTCTTTATGCTTCTAAAGGATTGTTGAGAAGAAAAGCATGTCAGCTAGGAAGAAGTGGCCTTGGAACGCACTGGATTATCTCGAAAGCACGATGTTAAGTGCCCCAGAGAAAGAGAGGACCCCTCAGGGAAAGGCACACACATTTTCCATCCCTTCTTGGCCAAGTTCTGCTCCAAGAATGGAATGTGAGCAAGTTACTCTGTTTCTAGCCAGACCTGGAGGAACAGAGTGGGTGTAAGTTTCAGCAAACATGTAGGTGATGTCGAAGGTGCTAAACACATGAGGCATATAAAGAAATGTGACCCTTCCACCACGTTTCTGGGTTCTGTGTTGCCGTAAACAAGTCCTGAGTGTCAAGCCCACCATACCGGGCCCTCAGCTCACTTGTGCCATCTCACTGGATTTCTCCATTGGGAACTGCTTGGCGTTCAGCTGGTGGCCGCGGGGAGCAGCACCAGCTGCCCTCCATGTTTTTATTCATGCTGTTCCTCCCCTACTATTTCACCACCATTGTACACTGGAAGAGCAATTTCATTTTCAAAGTGGGTTCCCATTTGTTATCTCATTTCACCACCTCCACTGCTACCATCCTTGCCTACCAGCTCTCACCTGGTCGCTACAAAATCATCCCAAATAGTCTTCCTACTTTCACCCTGATTCCTTCATTATATTCTCAAAACAGCACACAAGGGTATCCTTGTGAGACATAAATCAGACGATGCCAGTGCCCTCTATAAAACTCTCTGGTGGCATCCCTTCTCACTTGGGGCCAAGGCCAGTCTGGTTACATCCACAAACCTTGCATCTCTGTTTCTTTCTCTGACTGCCCCCCTCTTCACTCCATCTGCTCCAGCCACCCATCTTCTGACACACTTGCTGCCTCAGGGCCTTTGCTCTGGCTGTTTCCTCTGCCTGGATTTCTCTCTCCCAAATAACAGCACGTTTGCTCCCTTAGTTCCATCAGGCACTTATTTACTCAAAAGCCATTTTCTCAGTAAGCCTTTCCCTGGCACTCTATCTAAAATGAAACCCCTACCTCCTATTCCCCGTCCCCAGATCATTTTTCTCCATACCACTTATTACCACTTAATAGCCTGTGCATTTTACTTAGTTATATTGTTTATTATCTTACCCCTTCTGCACTCTAAACTTCATGAGGCCAGGAATCTCTGTTTTTCTCATTGTCATAACCCCAGCACATAGAATATTACCTAGCATAAAGTAGAATGTTCAAAAAACATTTATTGCATTAAAGAATAAATTTTATGATTACAACAAACCCTATGAAGAGGCAAAGAAAGATTTATTGTCCCCATGTCAGAACTATGGAAACAGGCTAAGGCAGGTTGAATGCCTTGGTGGAATTAGAATCTAGGTCTATGGATGCCAACTTCACTGCTTCTTTTGTATCACTGGGGAGAAGGTCCTTGTAAGGCCTCACATCCCAACCCCCCTCTAGGGCCGTCCCAGCCCCATCAATTCCTCCAGCTTCTGAATTCTATTACAGAGCAGTGCATTCATTTGTCCATGGGGCTGTATGCAGAACCTGGCTCTATACGGAGGACGTGAAGTGCATTATAGACTTCTAAGGGCAGCCTTATTATGTATCATCATCAGCTTTAAAAAAAAAAAGATTCTTTAACAAATGCGAAAATGGAGGCTTAGAGAAATTAAGGGACTTTATCCAAGGGCAGGATTCTGCCCCAGGTTGCCTCATGTAACTACCGCTGCAGACTACCTCTTAAACACTACTACAGCATGGCTTCTGCCCTTGTGAAATCCCGAGTTTAGTTAACTCATTGCCTGACCATATTTTTGACAGGGATCATTAGTAATTAATCATGTCTTACTCTGCACTGACATGATTTATGTACATGTGTTTGAACTGCGTTCCTTTCACGTTATCTAATTTTTCACGTGTTACGATGTTTGAGTTATATTGTGAGGGCTTTGCATTTATTCTTTCAAAAAAATAACATGCTTTGCATGATTATAAAGCTAATACATATTCATTATATAAAGATTAAAAAGCATAAAAAATATCACAATAAAAATGAAAATTGTCCATAATTCTATCACCGAGCAATAAGCATCACTTTCAATACTTGATCTATTAGACTTTTCCTTTACAAAATCAGAATTATACTACATATTCGGCTATTATGCTTTTTTTTAAAAAAAATTTCACATATTGTACACATCTTTACGTGATAATACATATCCTCCTAAAACTTGATTTTAATGGTTGCATTGTGTTTCAGAATTTGGAGGTATCAAAATTTGTGGAATGGTTTCATAGTCTGAAACATGTTGTTTTATATTTCCTTACACTTTGAAACTCCCTTCCCCATTCGAAGCAGAGTGTCTTACCCAGTAGAGAGAAATCTTTGGTGATTTAATTTTGTGTCATCTCCTTTTTGAAAGACATTAAGGCAAGCAGACGAATGTTATCTTTCCATAATAATATATGCTCAATGCTCCTTTGAGGTTGAGTTTGATCAGACCTTTTATGGTCCCTTCCAACCTAAATTTTTAATGAGCAGGTTATGGAGATTTGTTTTATACAAAGACTCAGACACCTGAGCTCCTATCTAATTAGTATGATCAAGCACTCAAATATTTGTTGAACTAATAATTCAAATTGCAGTTGGGCAGTAAGAGAACTCACAACTGTGAAGAGCTTCATCTCTGGCCCATTCTCTCTAAACTGCAAATAGAAACCCACTGATGCCTTGACCAAGTTCATTGCTCCTCCATTTCCCTTTCTAAACTATCCTGTCTGTGGCTCATTGCAAATCTTTTATTTTAAAAAAAATTACTTATATTTTCAAAAAGAATGAGAAGAGACTTAAGGCATTTGAATAGCTATAAAATAGACCAATTAAAATAAAGACTACAATGGATTCCAAAATAATGTTGAAGAAGAAACTTCTTTGCACCAGTAATCTAAGAAAACATAGTTACTGTAACCAAATAAAAACGTATCTCACATTACCCTCTATAAATTGCCTACTGGAAAGCGCAGAACTAAACCTGTGTTTAATTACAGTAACCGTGTCACCCATGATTACTGGTACAAATCCATCTCTACTTTGGTATGAAAAAATTTTTCAGGCATGAAATTCTAAAAGGCATATATCATGAATACTTACAAAAGGTTTATCAGGCTACAAATGGGGCATGATTTTCTACTGAGATTTTAGAGAAGGCATAAAAATAACTTAAAATTATCTTTTATCATCCTAACCCTTAACAGAAGCCAAGGGTGGGTCATTAAATTGTAACGGGGTGAAGGGAATGAAAGCAGTGCAACTGGGCCGTGGGGTGTAGAGAAGCTGGAGGAACAGAGCACAGATCTGTCTCTCTACTGGAGAGGCCAGCATTATTCATCTGCCTTGTGCAGCTGTTGGAGAGTAGTCAACTGAACTCGCAGTGTTTCAATGACTGACTAACGGGCCCATTCTATTTCCTACCAAAGGGAAAGATATCCGTGTGCTCTAGATAGCAGATGAACAAAAGCAAAGGTGGCATTCTACTATGGAAACTCAGATGCATGACTTCAGTCTTGTCAAAGGCGATGACCACCAGAGCTTGAGGAAACAAGACAGCTTGGGTATGAACTCACTGGGTGACTTTGAGAGTCATTTTCTTATTGTGTAAAAATAGAGACAATCCTCATTGTGATGGACACCATTTACAACTTCCTTCTTTTCAGTCCCTTTCCAGTTGGGGTGGCTATGTGACACAGTACTGAATGGTAAGACACAGACGTAAGTCTATGTTCCTGGAGAGCTTTCATGTCCTGACATGGGCACTAACTCTTCCCTTTACCATATTTTTCCCTTCCATTTAGAATGCGGATGTGATGACTGGAGCAGCACCATTCTGTAATAGATATTACCGCACTGACAGCATTGAACCACTGGTTTAGCGTTAGCAACTACCTACCTCAAGACTCCTTATTGCAAAAAAAAAAATCTGTCTCCGTCACTATCATTAGATTTTCCACTGCTTGCAGTTAAAAGTATTATGGATACAGTGTCTCATTGGGTGGGGAGGATTAAATGAACTAAAGCACAAGGCCTGGCATATTATAAACATTAAATAAAGCATCTGCTATCCACGCTGGTGGGCAATGTGAATGCCTGGAAACAAAGCCCCTGTTTGTACTTAAAAGAGTTCTGAATCTATGTTTAGAAAAGTACTCAATGAAGACCCTAGAGCTGGATGTAATGAGAGAGAGGAGAGATGCAGAAAGTATCAAGCAGCTGCTTTCTCTATTAAAATAAAATCTGTTTTTGAGAAAAATGGTATTTGATGGACTAGCAGAATGAGTGAGCTGCAAAATATCTCCCTGGAGACCTGGATGAATTGACCTGCTGGGTGGAGTTATTGCCCATTAGAAAGTTGAAACATTATTTTTGTATTTAGCATAGTTTATGTTAAATTCATTTGTCAAGCAAGAAGGGATTTGCTTATGTTCCTTTTGTTTTGGTAGTTGGGGCTTAGAAATTATTGCATAATATTTATAGATTCTTAAATCTGAGAAGGATTTTAATATTATTACAATAACATCTTCCATTTACTAAGCACTTAATGTATGCTAAGAATCATTCTGAGTGTTTTACATATTTTATCTTGCTATTCAGGAATGAAAAGAATGAACTATTGGTACACTCAATAACATGGATAAATCTCAAAATCATGCTGATAGAAGCCAGACAAAAAAAGAGTACACACTGTATGATTCCATTATATAAAAAAATTCTAGAAAATACAAACTAACATATTGTGACAGAAACAGATCAGTGGTTGCTAGGCACAGGGTGCACGAGGTGGGCTGGGGTTTGGGAGAGAGTGAGGGATTATCAAGGAACATAAGAAACTTCCAGAGGTGATGGATGTGTTCATTATTTCGATTGTAGTGATGGTTTCATGGGTGGGTAAATTTTTCAAAACTTATTGGATTGTACAGTTTAATATGTGCCATGTATTGTATATCAATTCTAACTTAAAAATGCTTTTTAAAAGGAAAATGTTAAAAATTATGCTGCCTTTTAGTAGGAAAATGAATAAATGAGCTGTGAATTATTCACACACTGGAACGCTATGCAGCAGTGAAAATCAATGAAATAGATCTCCATGTATCAAAACAGACAATGATTTAAAAAGTTGCCAAAGGAAGTTACAGTATGATATATATATTTAGAATTTAAAAGCACACAACACCATGCACGTTCATGGGTACGATATGTACCGAAATTATAAATTTGGAATGATACACATAAAGTTTAGTAGTCTGATTAAGGAAGGGCTGGAAGGAGGAAGGGATGGGGTGGTGTGTTGGCTGTACTTACAAAGCTACGATACAGAGCAAAATGACAAAATGTTAACATCTGTGAAATCTGGGTGGTGGGTACAGGGCATCTGTTATATTATTTTCTGCATGATTGAAATAGTTCATAATTTTTAAAAAGTTGAAGCAGTTCTCAGCATTCCACTCTCAGCATCCAGTACCCCTTGCCAAGAGAAACTGCTGTTATCAGTTTCTTGTGTGTCTGGAGATATTTTATATATGTATTTTACATATATATGTAAGTATATATATATATATATATATATATATATATATATGTATATATCCACATATATATATATGTATTTACATGTGTGTGTACATTTTTATATATATCATATATATATACATATATCTCATATATATATATATATATACACACACATCTCCTTTTAAACAAGACAATTTGCAGGATACTGTATACACTATTCTGTATCTTTCTTTTCTCACTCAACAAAACTTTGGAAATGGTTCCAACTCAATTCATAGAGACTTTCCTCATCCTTTGTAATAATGCTTAGCATTCATTCCATCATATGGATAATTAGACTATTTCCCATCTTTTGCCATTACAAACATATTATAAACACACATTTTGCACCTCTGTCTGTGTATACTATCTGCCCTTTAAGACTAACTATACCACCTCAGATTCAATCTTTTCTTAGCTGCATAGGGCTTAAGTACAAACAGCAATGAAAACACTGGGCTGCAGAAAGAGTGATGAGGAAGGCGGTTCTGAGGAAGGGAAGTCAGCATTTTTTAGAATCAGGGTAGGAGCTTTGTTGCATAGATGTTACATATGTGCCAGCTACTCTGGGCTTTGGGTTACTTGCCAGTTCCTAGTTGGTTCTGGACAGGTGAGGTGACAGGACAGCTGCGTCATCCTCAGAGGAGGGAAGAGACCCAGAGGCCACCAGGGAATTAACACGAGACAGAAAGTGTTTCGGTGTATATCCAGCTGCAGTGAGTAGCCAGTTTCTTCCTGGTCTGTTTGACAGCATTCTGTGACTTTTTGAGAAGAATTCTCTGTGTTCTGACAGGAGGGAAGGAGAAAGTCTGCCAGGTGAGGGACTCAGAGTAGGAGCAAGGGGTCTGGACAATGTAAGAAGCTCATCTCCTCTTTCTTGGCTATGAATTTTTAATCTCTATTTAAAGTGTTCTTTTTTTTACATTATATAATCATAACAGGATTCTAGAAAACAACTCCTCTAGAACACTCAAATACCATTACTAATGATAATAGTAATGATAATAATATCAAATATTTATTGCAGTTTCCAAAAGTATTTTCTTACCAGGGAGGCAGTATAACCCAATGATTAGAGCATAGATGCTGAAATCAAGCTGTCTAGATTCAAACCCTGGCTCCACCACTTACTGTGTGGCTTAGGGCAGCTTATTTAACCTCTCTGTGCTTTGTTTTTCTCATCTGTAACATGGGGATGATACTTTAAAGGGCTGTAAAATATTAAGTGATTAAATAACTAACCTCAGGTAGTGACTGACATGTATCGGGTGAATGCTTGGGAAATGTCAGCTATCATCGCCACTGTCTTCATTATTATTAGTGTAGTTGGAAGTAAGAGTAATAGTTGGTGTAAATGGACAGAGCTGGTAATCTGAATCGTCACTGGACTGAAGGCTGGCAAATAAATGTAGAGGTAATATCTTTCCATGAACAACGAAGAGAAACAAACTATGTTACGCCGACCAAACAGCGTTACAGTGTGAACCAGCCAGGCAGGTGAAGTCTGCTTAAGACCACTGCTGGGTGCTCAAGTGATGGCGCCAGGCCGTGACGGAAGGCTATGACATTGCCTGGCATATGGTGGCTGAGGACTCACGGAGTAAAGATGAAGCTAGTGGTTTACTGGAGCTGTCTCTTAAGAGCTGACTGTTAAAACTGAGGGAAGTTTGCAATCTAATTGTTAAACACAGCCATTATTTAAAACTAAATTAGGTCAACTTACAAGTAAGTGAATTACATTGAAAAAGGTAATAAATATTCAAAATTCATTACACCCAAATTATTTTGCCATAATCTATGCCCTTGAGGTTACTTTCCTCTATTCTATCCATAAAACAGAAACACTATGAGTGGTGTGCTTCTTCTGGACTCCATGTTCATTGATGTCGCATTGGCAGCTTGCAACTGGTCACCGTGGGGGCATTTACACTAGGGAGATGGGCAAACATACAGACCAGGGCTTGACTGGTTTTGTTGATTACATGGATTTAAGAAAATGCTGGAGAAAAATGTAACGCTGATTAAACTTCAAAGTGCTTCATTCTTGTAGATGTTTAACACTGCGAAGAGCACAACACATTGAGGAAGGATTCTTTCAGTGTTAAACGAAAGATGCCCACATCACTGGCCGACTAGTGAAGTTTCCACGGAAGTCTGCCCCGTTTCACTCTGTCTGACTTGTTAACATTCATGTGGGCGCTACAGTCCACTGCTGGACTGGGACTGAGGCTGTGAAACATTTCCCAGCCCAGCAGTGGATGAAGCCTATGGAGATGGCTCTCTGTCACTGCCGGGGAAAGAGGGACAACTTTAACTTCCATCAAGCTTCCGGCGCTTGGCTGCTACGAGAGGGAGAGAGCAGAGCAGAGATGGCGCTGCTCTGTAGTAGCATGTGGACCCGGACCCTGGAAGAGGGGGCACAGTGCTGCAGAAAGAGGCTGGGAAGTGAGCTGGCCTCTCACGTGGGAACGGGGGGAAGCAGAGCAGTGGCCACACCACGATGATTGCCTCTGGGCTCACAGCGGGCAGGGGACACAGAGTGATCAGCTCAGTAAAAACGGTCCGGGCTGAGCAGGTGGTGGTCCAAGTGAAGACCACTTTGCGAGTCTGCCGGCCTAAGGCCTGATGATGTAGTCAGACAGGAAAAGTGCAGGTTCACTTTTCACGTTAGACACTATGGCTTATAACTTACGGACGTCCTCCGTTTTCGTGGCTTTCGCATCCTAGGGGTGGGGCCGGGTTACAAAGGGAAGGGCAAGGCCATTACATACAGCGTGAGGCATAGGAACAGGGTTTCTCCCCAGCCCTGCCACTCCCTCCTCTTGTTGGGAGGTTAGCGTGGGCATTTCTTTGAAAGGAAGCTGTTTCAAGGATTAATGTGTTAAGTGTTTCTATACCAAAAAAAAGTAAAGGAGACTCTACTGTGAGGATCAAGGAGGAAGTGACTCTAGGGAGAAGAAAACACCTGTCGTGAACCTGACCTTGAAGTCACACCCAGCAGGGCCCATGTCCACCAGGGAGCCGAGTGTGTCAATTCCCAGCGAAAATCACGTTCCGTGTGGTCAGAAGGCTGGAAGTGCCATGCCAGCCTTGCCGCCTGGTGGTGACCTGGGGCAATCACGTACTTTTACCTGAACCTCAGTTTCCCCATCTATAAACTATGAGGGATGAATGAAATGCTCTCTCGAGATACACCAGATGACAGACGTCTACAGGCCTATGCAGATCTCTCAATGGGTTTGCAGCTTTTTTTGTCATCAAAATGCTGACCTCCCCACTCTGGAGGAATTTAGCAGGACAAGGAGGAATGTAGGGAGAAAGGATGGGGCAAAGGGGCCATGCTCAGGGCTGTTGGAGAAGTGGGACAGAGGGGTTGTGGAAGAATAAGGAGGGGAGCGGCGAGAAGGGGACTGTGAGAGGGAGGCACCGTCCATCTGAGCAGGTACCTGGCTCTGCCCCAGCTCTGTGACAGGCCACACGGCCATTCGGACACACCCTCCACCACCCACATGCCGTCTGGGCCCCTTACCCTGCAGCATCGCTGACGTGGTGTAGTAGTTGAACGGTACGTTTTTCACCAGGTAGTTCTCGGGGGCGAGGCTGGCCAGTTGGGCTCCCACCAGCACCGACTTGCCTGTGCCGGCCGTCCCCACCAGCATGACTGGCCGCCGCCGCTCCAGGAGCCGCTCCATGAAATAGCACACTCGGATGGTCTCGCTTGTGTGCACCAGACAAGCCTGGAAAGGGAACACGATGAGCGTGCCAGGGGCTCGTGGGAGAAACAGATGCATCGCAGAATGTTCTAGAACATTTCAGGAGAGCGGAGTCTGCTGTCCAGGCGAGCTCACTACCACAGGCAGGAGGGTCTTCCCTAATGTCCCCCGTAAGACTACCTTGTAACTTATTCTTTGGGTGGAGAACAGCCCCTTCCTCCTCCAGTGGCTCTGTCTGCCTCCCTGTATTTCAGACACTTCTGCTCCTGCCATCACCTTCTGGCCCCCAGGTTGACAGTGGGGTCCGGTAATTAAGTTATCGAGCCTTTGGGGAACCTTGCAACTTCATCACACCTATGATTTCCTCTGAAAAGGTGCATAGCTGGCGATGACTAATTCCTAGCAAGGTCAGAACTCTTGGCTATTGTGAAAGGGCTGCTCCCAGAGTCACTGCAAATCCTTGGTTAGCCACGAGACTCACCTGCAAAGGCATCTCAGGGTCAAATTCAAACTTGGGGATGAGCTTGGACCACAGTTCGAATTTCTTGGTCTCTGGGTCTATGTAATAGTCAAAGATGGTTCCCTGGGAAGGAAACTTGACTGCTTTGAACTCTGTCAGCCACCATTTGCTGAATTCTGCCCGGTAGTCCACCAGCTGTCAAAACAAAGCAGTTGGAGTTCAAGGCTCTCCAGAGCTCGAGAAGCCTGGACAGGCTGCTCAGGCATTAGGCAGAAGAGCAGGGCAGAGAACACAAAATGCTTCTGCTCGTGTAGGCCTGCTCGATGGACCACCAGGTCTTCCAGAAGGACACTGTTTGCTGAGGATCAGCCCTGACTGAGGCCCAGCTAAGCAGAGGCCGCCCTTGAACATGTGCAAGCGCCCCTGCCTGACCACGCAGCTGAGCCTCCCTGGCGTTGGCACATCTCAGAGCCATCTCGGGGTGGAGGGTAAGGGAGGGAGGTACAAGAACATGGAGGAGAGTGGGAGCCCGCGACCAAAAGATGGGTAAGTGTGGCCGAGAACTCCCAGAGAGATAGACTTCCCCTCTCCTAGGCTCCTGAGACAGCAATGTCCACGATGGCAGCCAGAGGTGGAAAGAATAAAATGGTGACTGTTGACACCTGGGAGCTCAGGGGGGTTACGTGAGAAGACTCAGGGGAGTCAGGTACATAACCCCAGGCAAATCCCTGCTTTCCGTGCTTCAGTTTCCTCATCTGCAACATGAGCATCCTAGAAAAGAAGATTTCTAAGTTTCCTTCAAGAGCAGAGACAAAGCTGTACGGGTCTTCTGACAGAAGGAATAGGCAGAGACATACTTTACAAGCACACAGATTAAACCACGAGCCCCTGAGGGCAGGGCTGTGTACCCCGTACACTCAGACCATCTTATTGTGTCCAAGCTAAAACATACGCACATGTATGCACACACCTTCAAACATACTTGCAGCTACCGGCAGTCCTTTGGGGGAGCAAACCCACGACGAAGACACAGACCTGGGGAAAATCCTAAAAAGGAAAAAGGCCCAGATTGGGCATTTTAGGAAGTGTTCCTGGAGGACCGAACAAAGATGGAGTTCAAAGGCTGCACAGACCAGAGAACTGGGTGTATGGCAATGAGCCTGCACTTGGAAGAAACGGCGCTCCTCATGTTGCTATCTATTAGGTAAACAGAATTGAATTTCTTCACCTTAAAATGAGAACGGAACTAGGCTCTAAGGTAAGGACAGATTTGTTTGCTGTTCTTATTCTGATTTGAATTCAGATTCAGGGGCTGCTGTATCTTCTCAAAATTGTTCTCTGCAATCAGAAGCCTTAGAAAAGATTCCCATTTTAACTCATGGGTAAAATTCTGGAAGATCTTTAACTTCCTACGATAACCAGATTTTAAATGAATATGGAAAATCCGAGACGATCTTTTCCTTTCCTCACCCCCAATTACACCTTGAGCAACCCGGTCAGTTTCCCAGCCAAGCCATTAGCTGGGCTGCCGACCATCATCTTGCCCTCCTGACTCTTGCCCTCACTTTCTACTACAACTGGACACTATAAAAACAAGGTGTTTGCTGAGTCATCCCCATGGCCCTTTCTCATGTCAACAGTTGTGGTATCTCTTCAGCAGTGACCTCAGGGAAGAAGCCCCTTCTGAAATCCCCATCTCCTCTGGATTCTGACAATTCTCCGGTCTCCTTCCTGCCCTTGGAACTGGATGACACTGAGGCTGTGCTGGCATGCTGCAGCAGTTTCCAACAAGACATCTCATTGGATCTTCACAGTGCTCTACGTTATCCTGGCTAGGGAAAACGATTCCTATTTTATATCTGAAAAGACAAAAGCTCAAAAGGTGATACTTCTAGAAGCATATGGCAGAACTGGGAGTTGAACACAGGTTTTCTGTCTCCCAGTCCAGTGCTCCCTTAGAGATCATTTGGTCTGAGAGACCATTTCCTGTAGTTGTTGCAAAGTATTTACCATCACCTCCTCCCCGCCACCCCGCCTTTTTATTATGGGCATTCTGCTCAAGGATAGGCTGTATTTTGTAGTTCTACTTTGTTTTGATGACAACTTTTTAAATGTAAGCACCACTGGTATTCCTGACGTCAGTGTTTTGGCCAACTTCCTGCTTTTCAATTAGAGCACTCTTTTTGGTGTGTGGCGTGAATGCAGGTGGAGGGGTCTCGGATATTCCCTGCTGCTAAAAGCATTCTCCCTTGTTTTCTCCCCATGTGCCACCATGGCTGCCTACAGCTGCAAGTGTTCCAGAGCCTGGCACGCCTGGAGGGGTGCTTTCTCCTGGGCTTTTAAAGAGTTGAGTGGATTTAAATTTTTCTGTACAGAGACAGAAAAATTGACCAGATACCTTCCTCCTGACCCCTCACTGCTTGTTCGGCACCAACATGGGAGAAAAGCCCAGCAGTGGTTCCTGTCTGACATTTCTTCCAGCAGCCGAAAGGTCAGGGACTGCATTTGATGGAAAATAATAACCTATGCATTCTGGATCTCTGTGCATTTTAACGAGGTCTCATCCATCCTGCTGGACTCACTGCATCCTTGCCTCAAAGGGGGAATGTAAAGATGTCAAAGAAGCCATCCGTGGAGAAGCTCCAAGGGTGCGGGACAGACAGCATGGAATTCTCAAATGTCAACTCCCAGTCCAGGCATCTCTGTTCTTTCCCATCAGCGTCTCGCTCTGGAGAGGGAGATGGAGAAGGGCACATGTCCCAAGAGCTTGTGAAAACTGCTTTCTGAACTTTGAGCACTGAGGAACATGTTAGGGGATGACGGGAGGTGGGATGCGTGTTACAACCAGAGGCTGTGAAAATGGAAAATAAATTAATTGGTAATTCTGAATTAATTGTTTAATTCTCCCACCTCACCTCCATTTTGTATTCCTAGAAATGGCTTTGTCCTGGCAGTCTGAAACTTTTTATTATACCTGTCTCCTTGAAAGAGCCTATGATCAACCCAGACCAGGAAGAGTCAATCCTACCTCTAACAACTGCAGGTTAGTTTGATCCCCTGTCGTGAGACAGGCACCAGATATTTGCTCTGAAACTGAGTATTTATGGTGCGAGACGATTATTAAGAACGTGTGTGTGTGTGCGCCAGCACCATTCTAAGTGCTTTGCCCACATTCGTGGTAGGCAGTCAGAACAGTATCCCTTTACTGCATCCTCACAACCACCCTCACGATCACCGCTCTCATCTCCTTTGTACACATGGGGAGAATAAGGTAGAGAGAGGTTAAGTGACTTGCCAGCGTCCCCCAGATAGTAAGTGGCAGAGCTACGATTCAAATCCAGAAGCCATGTTCTTAACCTGGGTATGATATTTCCTGACAGCTAGAGTCAGTTGTAAAAGACTGAGATGCATAATTTTGAACATGCTGTTTCTAGATAAAATACCTTTCATTTCGAGGAAACTAAGTAAAGAACAAGATTGGGAAAGCAGGAAGTGTCAGGGAATAGGATGTCAAGATACTCCAGGAAAACATCCCACCCCCAGAGAGCATGAAGCTACAGCAGCCAACACCAGGAGACAGACACTACTTTAGTTTCCTACCCCTAGGGAGGGGTCAGCTGACTTTTGGTCCAATCTTCTGTGAACAGATCTGCATTGCAGGGGTCCAGAGACATGCTGGTTAACTCTGGCCTGGTGAAGACTGGTGCATGCTTATTCTGGAAGATTTTGGGAAGGCTAAAGGGATTCCTCCTATTCAAGCTTCCACAGCACAACATCATTTTGTCTATAAAACACACATCACCTTGAAAGGTTCTGTACTTGTCCCTCCGGTTGTTTAAATTCAAACACTGCAACCCTCCATGAAATCAAAGATACATTCACTAACTCAAAAAGCAACAACTCGAAATACATTCCAATTTCATGTCTCACCCCCCCGGGACCCTTCTATGGGGACGGATGTCTTTAGAAGAGCAATGGGTAGAGAACTAAATAGTTTGATGCTTTCATGTTAATTCTGACATTTAGCTGTCCTACCTTCCAGATCTTCGCAGGAAGATCAGTTTTTGCCACAGTGGACTGAATGTGGGTGTCAACCTCAGCACCTCCTCTTACCTGATCTTGGATCATTGCTCCGCCGAAAGCCCAGATAGCAGCGAACACAAAATAAAGCTCATAAGTTTCCTTGGGGCTGTCTTCAGGGATGTCCTCCTTGGTCAGGAGACACTCGAGAAGGTGGCACAGCATCTGAACCATGCTCTGCTCTGGGATTGGAATTATCTTCTTAAATCTGCAAAGAGAGACCCCAGTCGGCTCTGAAACACTGGGTTCCCTAGAGGCATTGCAGACAGCGATGGGTTTGGACCCAGCTGGGTTTCATGGACTCCTGATTTGTCAGGTTCCCTGGGATTACAGAGGACCATGGTGCTACTGAAGCCTTTGGGTTCATCAGCTATTTCGGGGCCGGTTCCCTTTGTAAAGAAGTAAGGGCCCGAGTGTTCCCAAGCAGGTTCCTTTTCTCATCTTCCCTTCCTCTGCTAAACCTCCCCGTCTCCACTTCCCTTCTTTGAACACTGATGACTCCCCCTCACGCGTTGGGAATGCAGGCGGCTGCTACCAAACAAGTAACTATCTTAGTAGTTTCATTTCTTTCACCGTTTCCTCAATTGTCAAAAAGTACCAGAGTCAACTGGGTGTAATTTTGAGGTTCCACAATTTCAGCTCAGAGGAGTTCCATCAATTTAAACGCACTGAAAACATTTTCTCTGGGGGCGGTTAGGTGGGGGGCAGAATGGGCCAGGATAGATGGTTATTTTATACAATCACGATTTACTTGTAGGAGTTCCTCTTCCAAGAATGTACCTCTGTAACTTTGTCCTGGCCTGGTTTTCGTACTTTTAATCTTGGCTTTGGTCTTGACTGAAAGGCAGATATCAAGAGACGCACAAAGGTGCATCTATGCCCAAGGGAGCAGGGGTGAGTGTGTGCGCATGTGCACACACACGTACACACGGGCACGCTGATCCTGTCATGTGTGCCCACGGATTACACCACCTACCCACGCATTCAACCCCTCCTGCATGCCTGCCCACACGGCCACCTCCCACGGGAAGCTGAGCATACAGGCTGCACAGAGGCAGGGTTCACTGTTACAGAATGAGCAATGCCACCATCTGACACCTTACAAGTCATTTACTGGCTCTGGGCTTCAGAGTTTCTTTCATAGCATTCTATTCTCTTCAGTGTTTTGTGTTAGCGGTTGTTTTTAATCTCACTGCAGTCCTTATAGCCATGCTGTGAAGTGGTCTAATAGTTTAGGCATTACTTCCATGAGTAATGAGGAAACTGAGTATTTAATGGACTTTCCTTCATTTTCTTGACACATACCGTGTTTTCCTGAAAATAAGACCTAGCCAGACAATCAGCTCTAATGTATCTTTTGTAGCAAAAATTAATATAAGACCTGGTATTATATTATATTATATTATATTATATTATATTATATTATATTATATTATATTTAATACCATATTATATAAGACCCGGTCTTAATAGTAAAATAATACTGGGTCTTAATTTTTGCTCCAAAAGACGCATTAGAGCTGATTGTCTGGCCAGGTTTTATTTTTGGGGAAACATGGTATTTGTAACAGAATGTCAAAATAGAACCACCTTACACTCAGTTTTGAATGAGGCGCCAACACAATAGGGGCCAACTACTCTCACATTCCAAACGAGATTCCAGACAATCTAGGGGACACTTGCAAAGGGCTTTGCGACCTTGGCCTCTCATCTTCTCAGGGGTTGAGGATCAAAGTGGGAGATGCTGGAGGGGCTAGAAATTAGCATACAGGATTTTGGAGGGAACTCTGGTGTGCAATGAGTGCTCCCTCTCCCATAGGGAAGGCGGGTGCCAGTGCCTGGCAAACCTTGAAGAGACTTGCTTATCTCACAGTGGGATGTAGGTGTAGAGGCTGATTGCTGGGGCAGCCTGTGCTACAGTTTGTCAAGGCTCAGGAGAGGTATTTCCTGGAATCTGGGTATAGGATATGAGAATGTGAGGTTGTGTTAGATGCTGGCTAAGGGGGCTACCCTAAGGGGTTTGCATGAGGAGTTGTCCGTCCAGGATTGGCTATGGAGAGGCATTGACTTGCTTCAAGGAAAGGCATAAGGGAGATCTCCAGTGATGGGCCAGGGTCCAAGGAACCCACAAAAGTTTCTAGAGAAAGGGTCAGATTTCCAAATCTGTCACAGTTAGGGTAACTAAGACCATGCAGTACCAGCCAATGAGACCTTTCCTGCCCCTTACTCTCTTCTCTCTGTCCCCCTTCAATCCACAGCTGGTGAGGGGGCAGGTGACAGAGTAAGGAGAGAAGTTAAGGACACTCCCCTTTCCCACTGCAGGTCCAGAGCTAGAGCAGGCCTGAGCTGTGGGGGCAGGGGGAGGAGCTTTCATTTTAAGTGTAGTTTGCTTTTTAAAATTTTCATATTGTGTGTGTGTGATTGTGTCAGTAGAAGTAATCACACGCCTTTCTGTTTCTGAGGAATGACCAGAAAAGTCACCTATATTTCATTCAGGGGCAGGAGGACAACCAGCCACATAAAACAGTTTGGAAGAAACAGTGGGAAACAAAATAAAGGTGTTTTATAATCACCCATTATGAGGTCTGCTCGTTCAATGTAAAAATTACTATGTGTCCACATTGCACCGCGTTGTAGTAACGGGGCCACATAAAGCTGGCATTCCAACACCGTTATGAATAAAACAGAAGACTGTGAAGGAAGTGCCTTGTTACTAACTAGCTGTGACGCCAAGGGAGCATCACGGCCCCTCAGCTCCCCTATCTACAGGATGGGTAGCTCTCTCAGGAATGTTGTGAGAATGAAATGAAATAACACCCAGAGCAGGCACCGTAAATGACAACTATGCTTTTTTTCCTTGCGAGCCGTGGGGTTCAGAGATTGGAGGAGAATCGTCTCTGGACAGCCTTCATACAGAGGCTTCCAAGCTTGTTTCGGAGACTTGTGCAGGCTCATGAGCACACACGTGTGTGCTCACACACACTCACATACACACTCATACACAAACAGACAAGAGTTTGGCATCTCTTATTCTACATGCCAAGGGGAAATGGCCTGTTAGTCAGAGAATATACTGGACAAGTGTCTCAGCAAAAGAGAAAGAATGCGGGTATACTATTCTCCCAAAACCGTCCCATTCCGTGGTATTTAACTCTCTGTGGCCCTTGCCCACCTGGGGCACTCACCACTTTTGCCCTTCCAGACACTGCCTGCTGCCCAGGCTGCTTTATCTCATTAGATCCCATGGCCATGGAGCCCACAGGTCACAAGGGGGTAAAGGCGTCTCAAAGGTTTATGAAAATATTGAAGTTTGGAAAAATAATTATGGATGCCAAAATATAAAAATTACAAAATCAAAATAAATGTTTAAATATCTAAAAACATACCACGATGTCAACTACTCAATTGCAACTCAGTTTTTATTACAGTAATACAAAATGCACTCTTCACGTGGGTGGATAGTGACAGGGTGCAGGGAGGGGCACATGAAATAAGAGTGCCTCGGATCCTCTTGCTGTGGAAAGTTCTCCCTTCACCTCCGCCCCGACACTTGTGAACAATTCTCCATCCCATATTTGACAGACCAACAAATAAGGAATCAAGGATCATTTTGAGAGATGGACTTCATTTCTGGGAAAAATGATCCTGACCCTAACTTGTTGAATCTTTGGGGACTATGGATCTCTGAGTCATGTCTCTTTCACAGCACCAGCCTCCGATGGTTGAACTTGGCTGAACTACAGGGTTGGATGCCTGATTCATAGAATGATGCATCAACCGTCAAGAAAAAAGTGTGTACAAAAGCAGGTTCTAAACATTGGAAACTCTCTTTGCCGACACATATTATTCTTGTTGTAATAAGCATCCGTTTGATTAAGGGTAATTAATCTCTCATTTATGTGGTCAGGGCTTGTTGCTTTTATTTTTTGCAAACCCATAAGGAGAAAAGTGAACTCACAGTATCCAGAGGGGTAGGACTGGTCAAATGATACCTGATTCCACATTATCTGGGCCATGAACATAAGTCAGGAACAGGAAGTGGGCCCCCCTGTCACTGACAGGTGTCACCTTCACCTCTAGGTTTGTTGATGTGACCTGTGTATTATGTGTAGAAGGGCCAGCTGCGTGCCCTGCAAATTGAAGGATCTCAGAATTGTTACCGGATATTGCAACTTATAGCCTCCTTCAAATACACCCATGTGGCACTCACAAAAGGCACTTTAAATCTTCCTCCTCCTTACTCATCTCATCTCCTGCCTGAACTGGCAGTAGGCATCCGTTTGCCATCTGCAGTGCCCAGAGGGGAATGATCTGGGGACATGTGACTTCAGGGACAGGACAGAAATGACATCAATGGGACATAAGATGTGAGCCAACAGGCTTCTGATTACTGCTTTAACTTGCAACTTTCCTTATTTCTTGGCCTACCTGGTTCTGAGGGTGTCTAAGCAGGTTGGAAGATACTTGTCAAACAGAATGGTTAAGTTGGCTCGCTCGGTCTGGATTTCCCTCTTGTCGATCCAGCTGCTGACCGGCGGGTTCCATCCCAGGTCTGCCGGGTTGATGTACAGGATCCCTGGGAGCATACGGAATATTGTTCAGTGAATTCTCCACGGACGTCAGTATATTCTTCACCCCAGAGACTTATTTTAATTGCTCAGAAAATTGATTGATATCAGCTGATGGAAAGCAGTGTTGAGAAAGATCCTAAGGCCAGGTCTCGGCTCAGGGGGAAAGAAGGCTGTGACTGATTATAAACAGCTGGCATGGTGTAGACGTGTGTAGTGGGTTAAATGGTGGCCCCAAAAGGATATGCCCACGTCCTAATCCCTAGAACCTGTAAATGTGACCTTATTTGGGAAAAGGGCCTTTGCAGAGGTAATTAAGTTAAGGATCTTAAGGTGAACTTACCCTGGATTATCTGGGTGGGACATTTACAAGTGTCCTTATAAGCGACAGAAAAAGGAAAGACACACAGAGAAGGCCATGTGAAGAGGGAGGTGGAGGATGGAGTCGTGGGGCCAGAAGCCAAGGAACGCCTAGGCCGGAAGATGCAAGAAAGGATTCTCCCCGAGAAGGCTGACACTTTGATTTAGGGTGTCTGGCTTACAAAACCGTGAGAGAATAAATGCATGTGGTTGTAAAAGCCACCATGCTTAGGATAATTAGTTATGGCAGTCCTAGGAAACAAATACAGAGTGAGAGAGATGATTCTTCCGGCCTGTGTCCTCCATCCTCAGCACAGAACCTTGACAGGGCATCTGATATTATGGTGGAGATCAAACCAATCCTCTTTATTTTTCAGTCTCTGCTGATAAATTTGGCAGTGGAGTTAGAGGAAAATTAAGGTGTAAAGTTGTTACTGCCCACCAGCATGTAGTGACAACTGCAACGCTCAGTCATCTCCATTGACCTGGAGGCTAGAACTGGCCTAAAAGGAGCCTAATTTGAGGCACTTATGTGCAGAGGACAATTGTCCAGTTCAGGGGCCATTGCCTTCCCCATTCCCATAATGTTTCTGAATGAAGACTATCCCCCGGGCCTGGCCTCAGAACACTTGCTCACCCTGTGATGTGCATTAGGACTGCGGAGAAGGCCAGGGTTTTGGGTGATCGGCGTGAGCTCCCTTCAGAGCCAGCAGCATCACGTGGAATGCTAGTCGTGCCTGTCTACAACTGAGCACTTTATTTTCGCCCCTTTCTTAGGCTGTACCTGCTCTGGAGACAGTTGCTGGAGTGGCGGTGCGCAGGTGACTGATCTCAAAGAGAAGCCTCATTGTAGGATTCAGAGGGATCCTCTCGTTGCTCGCCAAGGTCAGCACCTGGAGAATATGGTGGGGGGAGGGGACACACACCAGGTCGGAAGGCATGGCCAGCTGGTGGGGCTTTGGCGGATGACTCCTGGTAGGGACTATGAATGGTTATTTACTTCTTTGTGATTAGAGTTGACCCTTGAACACAGAGGTTAGGGGCAACCACTGCCCATGCAGTTGAAAATCTGCATATAATTTAAGTCAGCATTCTACACAGGCTGAGTCCCGATCTCAAGTCAACCCTGGAACAACATGGGTTTGAACTGAGTGGGTCCATTGCAAAAATTTGTGTATGAGTGGACCTGTGCAATCCAAGCCTCCATTGTTCAGGGTCAACTACTATAGAAGCACTCTCTAAATTTTCTGCAACAATCTCATTTTCCTGTATACCCTCCTTCCCCTTTCTGTGTGTGTGTACATACGTGTGTGTGTGTGTGGTGGTACACGTACCGAATCAGGAAAAACGTTATCTAAAAAGTTTAAATTGATGTCAATGATTCAGATGACTAGACTGTATTAGAATAAGATTATTAAAGGAAGAAAGCTTAGGCTTCATATTACTGCTGTTTCTTTTAAAGTAGCCTCTTTGGGAGAACACACATTTATTGTGATGAAACTGTAAATGTTGAAGCCATCCTAAAACTTCTAATCTGGATGTGCTTTCTGAACAAGTTTAGGAGCAGCTACCAGCTTAACAGCGACTTTACTGGCATTTCGTTTTCATTGTTGATAAAAAAATAAAATATACTCTCTGTGAATAAAGATGGGTCACCATTGAGAATGTCTGACAGGCTCAGAATGTATCTGATCCTCAGTTTCCTTGTTTATAAAAAATGAAAACGGTGAAGAAAAAAAGATTTCAATAGGTGACTTAAGACTCCTTTCAGCTCTAAATACTAAATTAATCTACGTGCAGAAGATTCTCAGTTATAACAATGCTAAAATCAGTGTGAGCAATGGCAGTGCCACTGAAGTAAGTGAAATGGTTTCTTGCTCGTTTGGATGAATCAGTTCTGAGATGTTACAAGGACACCAGTAATAAACGAAATCATGATCTTGAAGAGAGATCTGTACTCCCATGTTCACTGAAACATTATTCACAATAGCGTAGACATGGAAACCACCTAAATGTCTGTCTCAATGAGTGAACGAATAAAGATGTGGTATATATATATACAATTAAATAATATTCAGTCATAAAAAGAAGGAAATCCTACCATTTGTGAAAACATAGAGGGACCTGGAGAGTATTATATTAAGTGAAATAAGTCAGACACAGAAAGACAAACACTGTGGAATCTAAATAAGCCAGACAGAGAAAGACAAATTTGCGGAATCTGAAAAAAAGCACACACACAAAGTCACAGAGACAGAGTAGATTGGTGCTTGTTAGGGAGGGGGTGGGGTGGGATGGGATGGGGGGAGGAAATGGGTGAAGGAAATGGGTAAAGAGTACAGACTTCCAGTTACAAGATGAATAATTTTGGGGATGTAATGTACAGCATGATGACTATAGTTAACAATACTGTTTTGTATATTTGAAAGTTGCTAAGAGAGTAGATCTTAAAAGTCCTTACCACACACACACACACACACACACACACACACACACACAAAGGTAATCATGAGATGATGGAGGTGTTAATTAGCCTTGTTAATCATTTTGTAATATATGTATTTCAAATCATCATGTTGTACACCTTAAACTTACACAATGTTACATGTCAATTACATCTCAATAAAACTGGAAAAAATAAAAAAAATAAAGATACTGGTAATTCCTTACTCAGGGCCAGCCCTTCTGTGGAATAGCGATTTCCAAATGTGTCAGGGGGACTGGTTTAATAGATGATTAGGGATGACGTGAGGATTTCCTTTCCCCCTCAATACCTTGTTGTCATCCATGACAGTGTTCAGAGACTCAATCCACATTGGATCTATGTCACCATCCAGTAAAATCCACTTGGGCCCATCATGGGTGATATTGGCAAGCTCCCGCATGATGGAAGAAAACAATCCTGAAAGTAAATATCATTATTTACAGATATCTGATTGTCCTTTCACCTTCCATCTTTCTCTTAACACAGCCTTTCCCTATTGGCTACAATACTCAGAGGAGTAAATATCAATACTCAGGGGTAAATATCAAAGGTAGGTCAGAATTGGCTTTGTATCCTACTCTACCAAACATGCGACAGTGCCCAAGGTGCCACTCTGTGCTCCAGTCTGACTTTTTGTAAGAACAACAACGGCAAAATCAACAACAAAACTTGATAGAACTAGATTTTTAAGTGACAAAGAACCCCAGTGAATCATTTCAACAGCAACTGTGACATGATGGAATTACATAAAACCTTGTTAGGTAAGGAGTCCATCCTTTGTAATCGCAGCCTGGGCAAATCTTGTCAAATGCAGACTTTGAGAGAAGGCCCAGTGTGATACTAACTGGCGCTACATGAAATTTATATCTTTTGTGGACAGAATTGATTTTTATGATACTAAGCTTTCTCAAACAATAATATGACATGTCTTTTCATTTATTCAAATACTGTTTTATGTGCCTTAATACGTTTTATAGCATTTTCAATATATCTCTTTGGCCAAATCTATTCCTAGACATATCATAATTTTTATTGATGTTATGAAGGGCATTTTTCCCCCTGGATTTCCATTTTTACCTGGCTACTGCTAGTATAGAGAAAAGCTACTAAATCTTATGCATTTATTTTATTTTATTTTTAGTTACCGTTAGTAAATTTTCTTATTAATTCTAGTGATTTTTTCCAAAAATTCCTCTTGAGTTTTCTAGGTATAAAGTTGTATAATCGGCAAAAAATAAATTTTCTCCTATCTTCCAATTTATACCATGCATCCCATTTTCTTATCTACTGCATTTTTCTAGAATCCCATCAAGCAATGTGGAATAATGTTGATAATCGGTCTCCCTGACTTATTCCTGATTTTAAGGGCAATGGCTTTAGTTTCTCATCATTCAGAATGCGTACTTTTTCCTTTTGGCTTTGGGCAAAGAGTATCATATTTAAGGGATTTCCTTCCATTCCTATTTTACTTAGACTTTTGAAAATTAGGAACGGATACTGAATTTTTAGCATCCATTGATTGATCAAATAATTTTTTCTTTTAATTTGTCCATTCGTTATGTTACTACTTCAAAAATTAATTGATCTATCCTGACATTCCTGGAGTAGATTCTACTTAAAGTATATTATTTTTTTGAGATATTGTTGGATTTTATTTACTGATATTTCATTCAGAATTTCAGAATCTACATTAATAAGTGAAATTGGGTTTTTTTTTTTTTTGGTTCTATATAAAGGTTGATATCAAGATTTTTCTGGCTCTGGTGGAGGAGATCTAAGATGGTAAGTAGATAAACACTGTGCCTGCTTTTTCTATGAACACATTAAAATTGCAATTAAGTTATAGAACAATCAACCTGGAGAACCATCTGAAATCTGACTGAACAAAAGTTTTATAATTACGAATATAAAGAAGAAACCATGATGAAACTGGTAGGAGGGACAGAGATTCAAAACGGGCTGTCCCCAAACCTCCCTGTGCTGGATGAAAATTGTGAGGGATATCTTGGCTGCAGATGTTCCCCCCCAGAGAAGCAAAGGACCCCAGCCCCACTCCAGGCTCCCCAGCCAGGAGTACTGGTGCCAAGAGGAGCCCCCACAACATCTGGCTGCAAAAAATAGTGGGAATTCTGACCATCCAGGTGAGAGAGAAGGGTGTGGGAAACCCAGACATCCTTTTAAAGGGACCGCGCAGGCCCTTACTTGCTCGTAGGCACTCACCTTGGGCTCCGGCGAAGGGACAGTGACTCAGGGAGTGAAAGAGGAATACAGGGAACAGACTGAGGTGTGTGGCTTCGAGCCAGGGCTGGAAGACACTGCTATTTTCCCTGTGAAAATTCCCCTTCCCATGCAGCTGGTCGCTATCTTTAATGCATTGAGCCCTCCCCCAATGCTTACGGCTAAATCTGAATCTGATTGGTCTGATGAGCTCCAGGGCTCCACCCTGCTAGGACTCCCTGGGACCCCGTCCCCCCAATTCCCCCAATTCTGGAGGCATTTTCTCCTTCAGCAGTAAGCCCCACTGGCATTTCACTCTTTCTTGGAAAACTGTCAGAGTCCATAGACTTCAGGCAGGCGGCAACTGCCCTCGGTGTGCTCTGAGACTTGCTGAGTCACTCCAGGCTCAGCACTGGCACCAAATCAGAGTCTACATTAACATAGTGACCACAACGCTTCCCACTGTGAGGGCTCCCAGAGACCCTGCTTCACCCAACTTGCATACCATTCTAGGCTTTGCATACCATTCTAGCAGCTGAACTTTAAGGGAGCCTGCAGGTGGCAGCAGGACTTGGGGTGTCCTGGCTTTTTGTGGCGCTATCCCAGGCCTGGTACTGGTGGCAGCTGTCCTCAGTTTGCAGCATGGCCTCTCCCACGTGCCTCCAGGTTTAGCACAGTCAGTGAAAAACCATGGATCGCATCATAGCTCCTACCAGGTAGTCTCTGGCTGGTCACAGGCAGTGGGTGAACTGGACCTACCCTAGAGCCCCTCCCAAGAACCCCAAACCCAAAACTACCTGGAGGTTGGCTTCAGACCACAGCAGATTACCACCCAATTAGCCCCACAAATCAGAACACACAAAGGGCGGTCTCAACAGGCACCAGAACCTGGTGGGGCAAATCCCACTCAGTGAGTTAAGCTCCCCGCACAGCAGCCCACAAGATGTAGATGTGGCTAAACCCCACAGCCAGTCAGCTTGAGGGTCAATCCCACCCACTGACCAGCCAATAGCAATCAAGGCTCAACTATAACAGGAGGACACACAAAACCCACACAAAGGACACTCCTGGAGCACCCAGAGCAGGTAACTATGGAGACGGTGCCAGGGCCCCACAGGGCACCTACTACATAAGGACATCAGGCCAAGACTGGGAGACATAGCAGATCTACCTCATACATAGAAATAAACACAGGAGGGCAGTCAAAATGAGAAAACAAAGAAATATGTCCCAAATAAAAGAACAGGAGAAAACTCCCCCCCCCCAAAAAAAAACCCTAAATTAAACGGAGGCAAGCAGCCTACTACATACAGAGTTCAAAACACTGGTTATAAGGATGCTAAAGGAACTTAGTGAGAACTTCAACAACAAGATAGCAAGCATAAAAAGGACACAGAAACCATAAAAATGAACCAGTCAGAAGTAAAGAATACAATAACTGAAATGAAGAATGCATGAGAAGGACTCACCAGCAGACTAGATGAAGCAAAGGATCGAATCAGCAATTTGGAAGACAAGGTAGCAGAAAATACTCAATCAGAACAGCAAAAAGAAAAAAGAATTTAAAAAAAATGAGGATAGTTTAAGAGACTTCTGGGACAACACCAAGATTAACAACATTTGCATCATAGGGGTACCAGAAAAAGAAGAGAGAGAGCAAGGGATTGAGAACCTACTTGAAGAAATAATGACTGGAAACGTTCCTAACTTTGCAAAGGAAATAGACATACAAGCACAGCGAGAAAGCACAGCCAGAAAGCACAGCGAGTCCCAAAGAAGACAAACCCAAACAGGCCCACACCAAGACACAGTATAATTAGAATGGCAAAGGTTAAAGACAAAGAGGGAATCCTAAAAGCACCAAGAGAAATACAATTAGTTACTTATAAGGGAGCTCCCATAAGATTGTCAAATGATTTCGCAACAGAAACTTTGCAGGCCAGAAGGAATTGGCACAAAATATTCAATGTGGTGAAAAGTGAAGACCTACAGCCAAGGGTACCCTACCTAGCAAGGATATCATTTAAAATTGAAGGTCAGATAAAGTGCTTCCCAGACATGAAAAAGCTAATGGAGTTCATCACCACCAAACCAGCATTACAAGAAATGTTAAAGGGACTTTAAGACATATATATATATATATTTTATATATATATAAAATAAAATGGAACTAGCTATATATCTATCAAAACTTACTTTCAATGTCAATGGATTAAAATGCTCCACTGGAAACTCAAAGGAGGGTTGAATGGATAAGAGAACAAAACCCTTACATATGCTGCCTATAAGAGATTCCCTTCAGATTGAAAGACACACAGAAAGTGAAAAGATGGAAAAAGATATTCCTTTCAGATTGAAAGACACACAGAAAGTGAAAAGATGGAAAAAGATATTTCATCAAAATGGAAACAACAACAAAAAAAGCTGGAGCAGCAATACTTATACCAGACAAAATAGACTTTAAAACAAAGGCTATAACAAGAGACAATGAAGGACCCAGCAATCCCACTTCTGGGTATTTATTGGAAGAAACCCAAATGCTACTTTGAGGGGACGGGTGCATCCATATGTTCACTGCACCATTGTTTATAATGGTGGAATCTTTGGGGTTCTCTACATATAGTATCATGTCATCTGCAAATATTGACAGTTTTACTACTTCCTTTCCAATTTTGATGCCTCTTTTTCTTGTCTAAGTGTTGTGGCTAGGGCTTCCCATACTATGTTGAATAAAGGTGGTGACAGTGGGCACCCTTTTCTGGTTTCTGACTTTAATAATGTTTTTAGCTTTTCCCCATTGAGTATGATGTTAACTGTGGGTTTGTCATTCATGGCCTTTATTATATTGAGTGAAATTATCTTTTTTATATAAATTGGTAGTTATGAAATAGTCATGGGGATGTACAGTAGAGGGAATATAGTCAATAATGTTGCAACAATTATGTATAGTGCCAGATGGGTAATAGACTAATCAGGGGTTAGGAAGGGATCACTTTGTAAATTATATAAATCTCTAACCATTATGCTGTACATCTAAAAGTAATATAAAATAATACTGAATGTCAACTGTAATTGAAAATAAATTTTAAAAAAGATAATCCCAAAATCATTTTAAAAAGACACTTCTCAGTTTATTTTATGGAGCCAGAAATATCATTTTTAAAAAGACGTTTATTAAATATATAGCTAACATACAGTAATATATAAGTTTCAGGGGTACACAATCGGTGTTCAACATTTATATATCTAAAGAAATGATCACCATGATAAGTCCAGCAACCATCTGACACCATACTGTGTTTTCACAATGTTACTGACTACTATATTCCCCATGCTGTATGTTACATCCCCATGACTTATTTGTTTTATATCTGGAACTTTTTTTTTTTTTTTGGTTCTGCTACTATGTAAAATTTTCCTTTTCATTAGTTTACTTGTTTTCTACTTCTTTTTGGGTTTATTTGGTTAATTTGTATTTTGCCAGGGGATCATCTATTCTAGCTTTTCAAATATGTATAATTTAATTAAGTGTTCTCTTCTATTTTAATCTTGTCTATATGTAATGTTATATCTTCTTTCTAATTCCTAATCTTATATGTTTACTCTTTGCCCCATTAATCATGCTCATAATAAACTTATTGTCTTTACAAAGAACCAATGTTCATATTTATTTATCCTTAATATTTTTTTTGTTTCTTCCTACTTATTTCAGCTTTTATATTTATTAGTTTGTGTCTCCTCAATTTTCTTTAGATTTTTATTACTCTTTGAATAATTTCTTAGGATGGATACTGACTTCATTTCCTGCTTACCTTGTATAATAGAGAGAGCTTAGAGTTTTTTCTTATTGACATCGGATGTGTCCCAAAGGTTTTTATATGGTGTGTTCTTCTTCTTATTGCTTCCTAGAGGGATTGCAATTTAATTTTCTATTTAATCCAGGGGTTAAGTGAGCATTTCTTGATTTGAAAATAGTAAAATTATTTTTGATAATTTTCTTGCTGTTTCCTGTTCTATTGCATTATTATCAGAGACTGTGGCTCGTAAATTGATACTTTTAAAATCATTATGGCTTCATCTGTAGCCAACTAAATTTTTAATTTTCGGAAATGTTCTATGAACCAACCAAGAAAGGAATATTTTCTATTTATAAGATGCAAAGTTCTATAACTATGTGATATATTGAGTTTGATGGTGCATTTCCCAATTTTTCTATGTCTATACTTATTTTTCTGTCTACCAGATCTGTCTAATTTTGAAAAAGGTGTATTAATATACTTTAGTTTATTTAGTTTATTTATTTTTAACAACTTTTTCTTAAAAAATTAAAAGGGTAAATTCCATTTACTTGGATGTTCTCTTGTTTAGTAAACACAGATTTATGATAAATATAAGATTTCTTTGTCAATTTCTCCATATTTAATGTATTTAACAAAACTTTAATTGAAATTCCAACACCATTTAAAATTTGAATTATATTATGTGAGCTTAAATTTAATATGGAATAAGAAATGCCTTAGACTAGCTAAGAAAATTACACAAGTATATTAAGGAGGAATTTACCTCATCAGATATTAAATTTAATAAAATAATTGTAAGCAAAATAGAATTACATTAGTGTAGGATTAGATAAAGAAGTGAGTGGAACAGAACAGAAAACCAAGAATCAGAGCACACTATGTATGAGAAGCTAGTGTTTAAATTTAGAAGGAAAAGACAGTTTACTTAATAAAGAGTGCTGGCTCATTCAGTTATCCATCTGGGAGAAATAAAGTTGATTCTCTACCTTACGCCATACTAAGCCCCAAAATAAATTCCAGATAGATTAAAAAATGTTAATGTAAAAAACATCTTTAGGACCAAGTTTATGATATTATACCTATAGCTGAAAGTTAGAAAGAATTATAAACAAAACAGGGATCCCAGATGCTAAATAGACTTGAAAGACATAATTTCCTTTTTTAAAAAGTACATGGTTCAGGGAGAAGTCCATGTACAGATGGAGGCAGCTACTAGCTGCATCGACAAGCTTTTAGATTCCACATATAAGTGAGATCATACGTTATTTGTTTTTCTCTGTCGGACATACTTCACTTAGCACAATACTCTCTAAGTCCATCCGTGTTGAGGCTTTCTCTGATTCTTTTCACCTCCTTCTCCCATCCCAAAAAGATCAGTCCACTGTTCTCTCCTCTGCAGTTCACCCCACTATATTCAAGCCTGCCCAAAAGGCTCTGAGGGTAGCAAAAACTTTTTCCTAGGGGCATCCCACTCTTACCATCCTTCCATTCTCGTGTGGCTGGATTGATGATGCCAAAAAGCTCATCGTTTGTGACTGCTTTGGGATTGAGGTCAGTCCAGACGGGGCGGCGTTTCATGATCTGATAGGTTTTGTGCAGGGACCTCAGCACCTGAGACTTGCCAGTACCAGCACCGCCCACCACGAACACGGAGTGCCGCACTGCCAGAAGCTCCTCCAGCTGGACCACCTGGGGAGACACGACAGTCAGCCAGGGAGACCGACCTGTCATTCACCTACATCCCAGCTGCTCTTCTGTGAGCCAGGCTGGTGTCTGAAGTGAGACCTGAAGTCCACAGAGGAAGGGTTATTCACCTCAAGATTTGATGAGGTCCAAAATGGAGGGGCAACACAATTCTTTTAGTCACTTAGTCATCATTCAGTCATATAATTAGTAGTCACCAACTACGTGTGAGAGAGTATACTAGTTGAGGGAGATTCGGGGATGACTCTTCTGCCCTCTGTGATCTCATAGTGTGATGGAGTCATCTTGACAAATTATTACAATGTAAAGTGGTAAGTGCTCTGATAGAGGTATTTATAAAGTGCTACAGGAACAGAGGGCACAATTGATTTTGTAAAGATAAAGGGAAGAAGAAAGGCTTCACAGAGGAGCAGGGTTTTGAACTGGGGCTTTCAGGGATGAGTAGCAATTTTCCTAGCAGATGAACAGGAAGGCTGTTCCAGGCAGGGGTCATAGCACAAAACAAGGCTAGTGTGTGACAGAGCATGATGTGGTTGGCCAGATGGTTTGATGAAGCTGGAGTCAAGGAGTTCCCAGGGACAACAGTAGCCTTAAAGGTCCCATTACTCTTGTTGTAGCTGGCATCCAGGCTCACCTTCCCGCACTGTGGTAGTGCACTTACTGGAAAGAAAATCCTACCATGTCGCTGCTATCACTCTGTCCTTTCCGTGGTTCTCCATAGCGTTGGTGATGAAATCCCAAATCCTCAGACTGGTTGACGAGACTCTTTTGCAGGCTAACCCAAATGAGCCTCCAGTCTTATCTGTCATCCCAACATGCACATTTCAGGTAGATAATTACTTGGAGTTCTTTAATAATGCTCTTTCTTGTATCTATGCCTTTCAACATACTGTGCCTTTGGTTAAGAAGTTATCCTTCCTTCTGCCTACTTCTGGCCCATACCTACATCCTTTATCCTAATACTTATTGATGTTACAACAGTTACTTTTCTGTCTCCTTATTAGATTACTGTCTCCTTGAAGGCAGGCAGGACTCGGATCCCTATCTCTTTATTGCCAGTGTCTAGTGAGAATCTGACATGTACTGAGTGCTGAACAAGTATTTGCTGAAAATATGAAGGATGGCTGGAAAGGTTGGATAGGGCCCCTCTTAAAAGGTCTTGTATGTCATGACCTAAAATATTTGAACTTTACTGTAGATCAAGTTTCTTCATATTTTGCACAATAAGATCCTTAATAGCAGAGGAAAGTGGACAGAAAAAGAAATGTACTGAAATATTAACAGGGTAGTGGGACAGTGGAAAAACTTTCCCCATATATTTTATTTAGTCTACCTTTTAAAAAATGATAACTCCTATATTTTTGTAAAAAAATCAAGTGATACGGGTATCGAAAAGAATTCTCAAATCATACAACCAGGGAATTAGCAGTGATACTGCTAAGCTCAATATGAAGGTAGCAGATAAATGGCTGTTTGTGGAGAGCAGGATGATTAGCTTTCACTGTGGCAAGATAACTTATTGAGATATTAATTTGAGTTTTGTTTTCCATAGCATCAATATTTTTCTCTTCTCGATCCCCAGCCATTGCTGTTGCTCTGATTCAGGGCCCTAAAGCACCCAGGGGAGAATCCTGGCTCTTGTTTTCATCCTTCAGGGACCTCATGCAGGATCTTCCCAGATAAGGATGAGGAAAGTGGACAGGAAGGGTCTCTGAGGAGCTGAAATCTAAGCTAATATACAAATGACAAAAAGTTAACCATGTGAAGAGCAGCAGGAATAGCATTCCAGGTAGAGTGACACTGAGTGTAAAAGCCTTAAGCTAAGCTTAGAGAGCTCAAAGAATGGGGAATAACGGGGGGAGAGTGGTATCAGATAAGGTAAAGGAGGTACAGAGGGATCCGATATGCTGGAATTGGTAATTGAAATTTTATTCTAGGCACAACAGGAAGCATTTGGAGGATTTTAAACATGAAACTGACCTGAGGTCATTGCATTAACAAGTATGGAGGAGGAAAAGGAGGGGGAAAGGGGAGGAGGGAACAGAAGAGGTGGTAGCAGTGGTGCTCTGGCTATTGAATGGAGACTGTATTACAATCATTGATTTTTTTTTTTTCATGAACAACTGATTCCCTGATACTGGAACAGCTTAAAATTGCTTTATAGTTCCATCAACTTCTTTTTGTTCATTTCAAAAGCATAATTGAGATATAATTCATGTACCATAAAACTCATATTTCTAAAGCACATAATCCAATGATTTTTAGCATATTCACACATTTGTACAAGCATCGCTACTATTCAATTTCAGGACATTTCATTACCACAAGAGAAGCAAACCACACCCATTAGCAGTCACTCCCGATTCCCCCACCCCTACCTAAGCCCTGTGCAACGTGATATACATTTTGCTTCTATAGATCTGTCCATTTTGAACATATCCTATAAATGGATTCATAAAATATGTGGAATTTTATGAATGGCTTCTTTTACTTACGATGTTTCCAAGACTCATTCAGGCTGTAGCACGTACCAGTACCTCATTCCTCTTTATAGCTGAATAAAATTCCACTGTATAAGCATACCACATTGGTTTACTCGCTTATCAACTGATAAATGGGATATTTCTACTTTCTGTTATGAATCCATAAGCTTTTGACAGTATGTTTTGTAAGATAAATATATAAATATCACTCTACTTCCTTCTATCTTTCCATCTCCTATCTTCTTTCAGATATATTCTGCTTTTACACTGCCGTTTTGATAATATTTACATCCTGTCCTGTACTTATATTTAGACATTTTATATTCTCCATGATTCTAAGACCAATAGTGGCTTACATTTTTATGACTGTAGATATTTTTCACTACAGAAGAAAGTATTTGCCTGGAATATATGGTGTTCTCTCTCTATGGGCCTAATGTCATGACTTGTCAGAGAATGTTCCAGGCATCAATTGTTTTCAAGGTCAAATGGATACTCTTTTCTTATACTCTATATATCGATCAACATTAGGTCACATTTACTTTTTAAAAATCGTTATTAAATTTATTGGGGTGACACTGGTTAGTAAAATTATATAGGTTTCAAGTGTACATTTCTAGATTACACCATCTATATATTGTATTGTGTGTTCAGAGTCAGTTCTCCTTCCATCACCATATGTTTGACCCCCTTTTCCCTCTTCTACCACCCTCCTCCACATTTAAAATAAAATTTAGACCATGATTTTTTTCTCTTAGTGTTTTTAATTGCTTTCCTTTCACTTTGTTAAAAGACACAACACAAGCCTTATTTTCCATAACTTAGAAGCTAAATAAAATACATAAGAACTTTTATCTTGTTAGCGTATTCTTGATTTGAATATATTCATTTTGAGGTCCTTTTTCTTGAAGACAACAGACTTCCTGCTCTAATTTTGATTGATAGCTTTCTAGGTTTCTAATAGCTATCATGCCAGGATTTCTTTTTTTGATTCTTGATGTTTTGAATCCCATGAAATTTTTCTTGTTTTTCATCCTCATTTTAATGTAGTATGTCCCCAAGTAACCTATTCCAAAAAATGCATAAGAAATAAAACTTAGGACTTTGAAAATACCTTGAATGATAATTTGGTTTGTATAGAATTCTAGTCTTGAAGCAATTTCCACTCAGAACACTGAAAGAATGGTGCCCTTGTCCTCTAGTACTCGATACTGCTGACGAGAGATTCTGATGTCATCCGGATTTCCTTTCCTGAGTCACCTGTTGCTTTGCATTTATCTCTCATTGTTGCTGGTTTTCTCCAGTGTCTGGTGAGCCTGAAGTTTAAATGAAGAACTACACTGTGTTTCCTAGGAGCTGGGATGGGTGCTGTCTGCTACTGGATATGTGTGCAGGTCTCTCCCCAGGGTGGGAAGACTGAGAAGGAGGTCTGTGTCCAAGGTCAGATCTCAACCTCTGTCTTCGTCCTTTCACTTGTGCGTGAGTGAGCAGGTGGCTGGCCTTCCAGCCGAGAGGCCTCCAACAGAATGGAAGGGCTTTAAAGGGGGACACTAGTATCCCAAGAGCAGTCATAGCTTTCCCCAAAGAGTTTATTAAATTCCCTCAGACTTTTCTTTTTGGCTGCGTGCTAAATGCTTGCTGCATGTGGTCTGCATTCTTGGGAATTGAAGACTAGAATGGGGAGGTAGGAGAAGAGTGTGAGGAGCCAAGTGGCAAAATTATAGGGAAAACAGACTTACTGGTCCCCCTCTGGCTGTTTCAGTTCGCTGCCTCTTCCCTGCCTTCCTTTACGACCAACTCCAAGCCCAGAGCTTCTCTGGGGCTCTGCTGGGCAGGCTGGCCACCTCCTGGCCCTTCGTCCCCTGAGCCCCCTCCTAAGTGCATTCTGGCCCACAGCCCCCCTGCTCTGCTTGATGTGTCAACCTGCTTTCATCCTCTTTCTGTATTTCCAGAAATTTATTGTAATATCTTCTTCCCAGTTTCCACACTTCAATGAACCGATTCCTCTTTCTTAAGAAAACAAAACAAAACAACCAAAAACACCACTGCATTTATATTATTGCCCGTAAGGGATCGCAGGATGCCATCTCAAACCAGAGCCTCACTAGGTTTTTGATGAACTAACTTTCAGAAGTTTCAGTGGACAGTGCAAATAAAAACTGGGGAGAAAACATCATCTGTTCCAAGAGCCTTTAAGAGACAACACCTGTCTTATCAGAGGAGCAGAAAGTGGTTATGAAAAACAAGGGAAGAAAACAGAATGTGGGCCAACTGACAAATAAACAGAAAGGAAGAGAGTAAGATTCTGAGTAGGAAAAAGTGCAAAAACTGGGGAAAGAGGGTCCTACAGCTTCAGCAGACGCCCCGAGAGCCTGGGAGGATATGGACTGTCCTGATCCAAGTCCCAGGGCACGACCTCTCAGGAGTCTCTTGGATTTAATTCATCTCGGGGGTGGGGGCACCCCTTCGGATCAGAGCCTTGAAGAGGAAACCCCTCAGCCTGGCATTCACAGCCCTCTATACATCATTGTTCCAGATTATCTTTTGAGTCCTACTGCCCACTCCCCACCACCACCACCCCAAAACCTGTTTCTGCTGCTCGTACCATCTCTATGTTTCCCCATCCACCCTTTGCTGATCTTTTTCCTGCCACCTGGAAGACCCTCCTGCCCATGGCTACCTTTAAAAAAATCTATCGACTGAACTTAAGAGGAAAGAGGTTGGGAGTCGGGAGAGTCAAGGGGGCAAAAACAATTCCAGCTGCAAAGGACCAAGCGATGCTTTGCTTTCATGTAATCCCAGAAATGAAATTGGACGTCGACTTGCAATTCTATTTATATAGAGCCAGGGCTTAATCTCTACCAGTAAAAATCTTGTGTTCTAGAAATGCCTGATGGAGTGGAGAAGTAACCTGCACCCCGGCCTGTATCTTCCTCAAGGGGGAGCACTTTCTCGCTCATGAAACAGCTTAGTGGAATATCTTGGAGGAAGTAACAGCATCCCTGTTTCCCCATCTGTAACGTGTCTCATCTGTCACATGTCTTGCGGGGTTGGGGGGTACCTAACGTGATACAGAATACAGAACCTCTTGTGAACTGTAAAGTGATTCGTGTGATTCTTAAACATATTATTGTACAGGAAAAAAATTCCATCCTTGTCCCTATACCCCAGAACCCTCTTCTCTGGCACTTGTCATATCCTGCTTCAAGGAATAGTTATTTATGTGCAGGCACTTCTACTGTAACAGCATCTATGCATCCTGAAAACATCACCTTCTGCAAAATTGCACAGTAAAAATAACAGGCTCATGGAAAAACGGGTTGGGGCAGACCACTCAAAATGTACAGAATTTTGTATCCAAAGTCCTAAAAACTCAACAATGTCTGCTAATTCTAATTTAAAAATGCTAGAACACTTAATCCTCATCTCTGTTAATCCTGCCTGTTGATCCTCTGAAGCCTTAAATCTGGGGGCCTGTGTTTTCTTTTTCAATAGGCAGATCATGGGCATATGCCCTTCTAAGAAAACCCACTTGAATTACAACTAAAGATCTGATCTCCATGGAACCTTCTTCATTAGTCCACTGTTTTAACATCTGGGGGAAAGAATGCCTTCACCTGCCCGGAGCCTCCCTAGAAAACAGTACAAACCACCATCGTTCCTACAATTACAAAACTAGTTATACTTACTCTGAAGTTGCAGGGTTTTTTTTCCCTTAAAGTCTGTACCTGTTGCGAAATGTATTCATTTTCTATTGCTGCTGTACCAAATTACTGCAAACTTAAAGGCTTTAACAATACAAATTTGTTGTCTACAGGTTAGGTGGTCAGAATTCCAAACTGGGTCTCTTTGGGCTCAAAGCAAAGTGTTGACAGGGCTGGTTCTTCCAAAAGCTCTAGGTGGAGAAGCTGTTTTCTTGCCTTTTCCACCTTTTAGAGGCTGCCCACATTTCCTGGTTCCTAGTCCCTTCCTCCACCTTCAAAGCCAGCAATGGCCGGTGAGTCTTTCTCCCATGGCATCAACCTCCCTCTTTCAGTTATAAAGACCGTTGTGATGATATTGAGTCACCCAATGAACCAGGATCCTCTCCCCATCTCAAGGCCAGCTGATCAGAAACCTCAATTTTATCTGCAACTTTAATACCCTCTTGCCATGTAACGAAACATATTCACAAATTCTGGGGATTAGGATGTGTATATTATTCTTCCTACTACCCTAAGATTTTTTTCCTTTATAAAAAGGCTGCCCCCGATCAGATCAAAACATTTACAAGAAAAGAAAAATGCATATGACCCAACGTGGCCTCCCACGTTATATCACTCGTCTATAATCATGGATAAAGTAATTCATGTGAAAGAAACGCGTGCTCTAGCAGAGCAGGGGTGTCTATTCCTCAGGTTAGAACATGAACTCCCTGACGTGGGGGCTCTCTCTTTTTCTTGTATCCCCCACCATGCATTCCACATCGTGGGTGCCCCAATAAATAACTATTGAAATGAATTATTACCAAGTGGACAGGTATCTGCACATCGGAAGCAACCCTTTGCATCGAGGATGAACTAGAACCCGTTGTCTAAGAAAAGAATGAAGAGACAAATCTTGGGATGGAAACCCCGTGTACCTTGAGCACAAAGTTGTCCTCAGCCTGGAGCTTTAGATCCACTACCGCCTTCCTCACCACAGCTTCAAAGTGGCGGTCTCTCCTCCGAGGGACATCCAGGGTAGGAAAGAGGTCCCCGATCAGGCCCAGGAACACGGGCATGTCATCGGTCACGATCTTGGGGATGTTGAAGTCTCGCAGGGAGCGCATCAGGACCTGGTCCTCAGGCCGATCGGGGTCTCCTCGCTTCAGAGACCCGGCCACCACCAGCACCGACTTGACGGCCCGCAGGCCCCAGTCGTAGTGATCCTGAGGGAAGGCAGCGAGGGTTAGAGGGGAGCTGCTGGGATGCACAACACCATATGCCAGTCTAGTGTCTGCACATTACAGGTATCCCATCAATATTAGGGCACGTTGGAGGCCACGGCAGAGGCGTAGCAAGGAATGACGTAGGAGATCGTGATCCCAGGACCCTGGTTCCTAGACTGACGTAAGTTACTTTTCTAGCTGTGATGGCAACAAAGCAGACAGAACATACAGGGAACCGGGGGTCCGGGAGATTAAACAGAACCGCTCACAAACCTATCTAGCTACTCCTTGTACATCAAGGAGAGAGCCATGTTAGCTCTTAGAGATGGCTGAGGCTAAGCTCCCATGACCTACCTCTGAGGCCTTCAAACTGTCTGAAAAAAGGAGTTAAAAACTAGTTCCTTAAAATTTTGTCAAAGGTAGAACTCAGTGGTCACAAGTTCTGATAGTCGATTCTGTGGACGAGGGGACCACACTGCTTTCAGGACTCAGAGCAGTGTGGTAGGGGAATGGTGGAGTGGGCAGCTCAGAGCATAAAATCCAAACTCACACAGACCGAGGTTCAAGTCCCAGCCCTGCTACTTGCTTCCTAGCAGATTGTTATTTAATTAGAGCTGTGATACATGCTACAAAGGACAATTCAGTGTGCAATGAAGACAGTGGCCATGGTGGCTATACCTGAACTTGACTGTCTTCCCTCCCCTGAGCCTGTGGACATCCTGTTCCTTCTGGCCTTGACTGCACTTATTTTTCATCGGTGCTTGACTGCATTCTACTCCCTCTGGTCTTCTTCAATGTTGTTTCTCTAGGGCAGTCTGATCCTTAGCCTAGGCACAGCCACCATGTCCTTTGTCTTCGTTGCACACCAGACTCAAAGAAGACCAATGTGGGTACAGCAAGCACAAGATGGTGAGGGCTGTGAACTGAAGCTCTGGAAGTAGGCAGGAGACAGAGCCCTGTACACGCTCTTTGGGTCAGTGAAAAGGATATTGGTCTTTATCCTAAGAACGATGAGCAGCATTTTTAAACGATCACTCTGGCTGGGGGCCAAAGAATAGGTTTGATGGACTAGAGTAGTAGTGGAGAAGCAAGGAGCAAGGTGTTTCCAAGTATTTAAGCAAAAGACAGGGGTGCTTGGAACTAAAGTGGTACAAAGAAAATGAGACATGCTTGAGAAATATCCAGAGGGCAGAAAGAATGACAGTTCATTCATGATTAGAAGGAGACGCTAAGAAAAAGTGTCAAGAATTAGGGTTCCAGAATCAGTGAGTAAATGATAGCTGTACATACTTGAAGCAAGAAATGCAGAAGTAGGCTTGGAGTGGGGGCTGGCAGGAAGATCAGCTTTAGATGCTGAGCAGGGCTGCTTTTTAGTGGTACAGACCATTGGATATACAGGTTCAGCGTTCAAAAGAAAGGTTTGGTATAGAGTTGTGACAGTGTCGCTGGCCTGGGAGTCAATGATGTAGAGAACCTAGAGAGAGACTCAATGAGCAAGGGGCCAGGGAGGTACGAAGAGAACAGGAGAGTTTGTTTGTTTGTTTTAATTCATCTTGGGCAGATTTCACAGGGCTAAGAGCGCCCACATTGTGGCAGCAAAGGTGATCCAAGTGGGAAAACCCCAAAGGGAAGTGAAATTCATTAGGAACAGCCCGGGGTAACTTGATTACCACCAAGAAATTCTCCACCCAAGGCATAAACCTTGAAGGTTTTCGGTCACGTTTTAAGGTGTTATTTCTGTGAGGGGATCTGCCCGAGGCAGGAGCCACATTTCAGGTCAAGCAGTGATGAAAGGCATGGGTTTCCTCAATGCCTACCTAACTCTCTCTTCACCAACGCTCTCCCCATCTCACATCCCTTCACATAGAGACCATTCCATCTAACGGTTTTACTTGGCTGCTGCAGTGACCCAATGGTGATCAATGAGGCATTGCATTTTTGAAAAATTATTTGACCACAGAAATCCTCTTTTGTTTTAAATAGACTATATAGCAACACCCTTTTGTTACAGAGGTGTTCAAATCTTTTAATATGCTATGGGCACAGTGACTGTCTATGAGAAGGATCGAGTATGTTTCCCTAATACATCGGCCCCAAAACCCATCCAGAGTGGGGCCATCACACACGATTGATTTTCCAGGTTAACTAGGGAGTGTACCTGTTTGGAGAGAAGCTCTTTGCACAACTGGTAAAGGGTGATGAACTTTCTGGCTAACAACCGGGCTTCAATGAATCCTTCTGCCACCAGCATGATTTCACAGATCAACTCCAAGTCTGGAACAACCATCGCACAAGGCCTGCACACAGCGAGACAGAGGGCCAAGACAGTTTTCCAACTACACAGTCAAAGGGGAGCTTGTAAAACAAGAGACGCTGGCTGAGATCAGGGATGGAGGCATCTGTGAGTGTAAAACCTACCGTTTCCCCCCGAAAATAAGACCTAGCCGGACAATCAGCTCTAATGCATCTTTTGGGGCAAAAATTAATATAAGACCCGGTCTTGTTTTACTATAATATAAGACCAGGTCTTTAATATTATATAATGTAATGTAATATAATGTAATGTAATATAATACCGGGTCTTATATTGATTTTTGATCCAAAAGACGCATTAGAGTTGCTTGTCCGGCTAGGTCTTATTTTCGGGGAAACACGGTAAGACCTTACTTAGCAATGATTTCATCTAAGACTTGCAATTTTAAGATGAGTTAACTAAGGATAAAGAAAGTAAATTCTCTTGCCCAAGGTGATGGATGACAGCAGATAGGGGCAGGGTGGGGGTACAATTCAAGTCTTGTAACTTGAGTCCAGTGTGCCTTACACAGGGCACAGATTAGGAAAGCACGTTGTCTAGAATAGATTAGGGGCTGAGGGTGAACAACTGAGTCTCTCTTGGTATCTACACAAAACTGAGAATCTCTCTATTCCTCATCCTCAAGACGTGTCTCCTCCAAGCCTAAATACTCAGGGTTCATTCTGTACTTACTTGCATACAAACCTAACTATCTAATGCTGAGGGTTGAAGGGAGTGCTTCTTAACCCCACCTTGTCACAAAATAGCATCTATGAGAATACAGAAGGGGATTTTTGTGTATATTATATAAGGGTTTACTTTGATTTTTTCCCACCTCTGGCTCTAGAAACACTTGATTTTAAAATTACTTATTTTTAATTAGTTTATTAGGTGTTTAATAGGAGCCTAAGATTGTTTCATTTCTTTAATTCCATTTTCCCTACACATGCAACATTTTAAAAAAGTTTCATTCAAGTACATTTGTCGTTTACGTTACGTTGCAAAATGTAAAATAAAATTGTATTACAAATTCAAAAGAACAATCAAATACTTGGAAATTCAAAATTATTTTGCAACATGAAATGAGGTTATGTATCCATAGAATGTAATGTAATATGGTCATGAAAAATAATGCTGTAGAAAAATCATTTAATGACATGAAAAGACATTAATTAATGAAGGCAGGATATTAAACTATATAGGGTCTAATACCAAGCTTGAAAAAGAAATACTCGGCCCACAAACATGGAAAAGGAGAATGCCAAACGGTTACGCTATCTCTGAATGACAGTATCGAGATGGGGAGAAGCAGAGAGTCTAGAGCCAGATGGCCTGGGTGCAAACTCCAGCTCTGCTACTAACTAGCTGGGTTACAGCTAATCCTAGTAACTAGGGTTACTACCCTGGGCAATTTGCTGAATCCATCTGTTTTCTCACTGCACAAGGGGGATACAAATAGTATCCACCTCATTGGGCTTTTGTGAGAATTAAATCTAAAAGTAGATGTTTGTATTTATTGTTTTAAAAAATAGTTTTCTCTTTTCTTCCCCTAAATGTTCTATGGATATGTTATCTGTAAATTCAGGGAAAAATAATAAAAGAAATAATTTTTATCAGGGTGATAACCCACCTCCATTATCTTCTGTAACACAGGGCTTATTTAATAAGTACTTGGTGTAAACAAATAGAAAGCCACACAGTATTCTATGGCACCAGTCTAGACAACCTGTTGAAATTCTAACAAGCTTTTGGTTAAAGTGGGGACCTGCCTGAAGGAGGACATACCATGCCACTCCCGTGATACAGGAATTTGCCACCCTGGAACAACGTGAGGGGCTTGAGCAGCACACAGGGAGCTTTCCAGTGGCCGCCTAGGCCTCCCTGTCCCCAGGGGGCAGTATGTGTCTCAGTCCAAAGACGAGAGACATCCTCGACTTTGTCACAGCTCCACAGCCTATCTCTGAGGTAACAGTTCAGTAGGTGGAAAATCAGAAGCCATGAAGCATCTTTCAGTTTTCTCTTTGTTGGGCTGACTTCTCTTTTCTGAAAAAAAGAATGGAGATTCCAGCCCCGGCGAGGAAACGCATTTGTGTTTTCTTATTAAAATAAAGATTTTAAAACATGGCCCTATCCATGGTTGGCAAAGGTAAAGTAACAGAGGTGCTCGTGCATTGCTACTAGGAGTATAATTCGGCACTACTCTTTTTAGAAAGCAATTTGGCAATGTGTATCTAGAACCTTAAAAATGTTGCTCCCTGTTAACTCGATGATTCCAATTCTGGGAAGCTAGCCAAAGAAAATAATCATGCATACAGGAAAAGAAAGGACTTATATACATAGATGTGTATTATAGCATTATGCATGAATTTATTTTAAATGTTAGAAACAGTGTTAATATTTAACGATGGGGGACTAGTTAATTTCATTGTGGACCAATGATAGAATAAAAGGCAGTCCTGAAATGAGATTTATTAAGAATATCTAACAGAAGAAACTCCTTGTGATATGATTATGATAGACTAGGAAATGAAAAATCAAAACAATAGAAAACTGTGTGTAGACCACAAATGTACACTACAAATGTATGGCTTTCAAACATGCACATAAAGAACAGAACACAATTAAGCAAGAAGTCATTTTACTGGTGATAGCATTCAAAGTGCTTTTTAAAATCTACTTTTGGGTATGTCCCACATTTCCTCTAACATATAGGTCATGTCTTTCCGGTGAGGAAAATAAAAGAAGCTTCTCTTGGGGCCTCCCGTGGGCAGGGCTGACACTCACCTGAAAAGGGCCTTGAGGTTCTCCGGCAGCTCTGTGCGGCCGGCGTAGCCTGGGTTCATGGTGATAAAAATCCCCACAGAAGGGTTCAGACTAATCTCCTCCCCAAGGAAGTTGAACCGCTGCTTTTTATCTCGAATTGCATCTTGAATGCTTTTCACCTGTGAAGGAGGAGTCAATGGAAAATGCCTCCATTGCATTTCAGTGTGGAGACAGTGGCTGAAGGTGGGAATCCACACACAACACAAACACTTGTCCAGTAACCCCTTTTCCTGAGGGACAGGCACCGCGGCGGCCAGCTGGGCTGTTTACTGATGGACACTAGGTGCTTGACTAAAAGAAACCTGGCCGTGTATACCCATATTTATAACACAGTGGCTAGAGGTTGGGAGGGAGCAGCAAACAGGTGTCAAACTCTCTCTGGGCATCAGCGCCCTGTGTTGTGACAGAGTATCAGCCCTGATCCTGTGCCGGGCGTTGTTCTGTGCACTCTTTTTGCATTAACTTATTTTGACCCTTACCATGATCCACTGAGGGGGGCACTTGAATGCCATCACCCTCATTTCTCTATGATGAAACGGAAGCACTGACAGGTGGAGTAGTTTGCCCAACCTAACACAGCTAGCTACTAAGTGGTGGCATCTGGACTTGAATCAGGCAAATGGATTGTGGGTGATGGAAAGAAGATCTGTACTTAACTCCAGAGCTTGCTCTAAGGATTAAATGAAATAAAGTCATAAAGGGTTTAGCATATAGAAAACGCTTAGAAATAGCAGCTGACATGGAAATTGCTGCTGTGCCCATCGTCACGGCAGCTGTGGTCCCCATTTCGGTTTAAGTCCTGTCAACCACTCGCCGATCTACGTTTCCAGAACAGACTGCGTTAAGTCCAGGTGACTCCTGTATGGAGGGAGTGTCCTGTATGGTGAAAAGTAGCAAGAGCCACAGTGGCAAACATATGCTGCGGCCAAATTCCTGAGGGCTGTTAGAACCTTGAAGAGATTAGGCTTTTTCTTAAATGTGGTCTGGAGCCACAGGGTATTTAAACTGAAGCTTGATCTGGTCAGATCTCCATTCTAGATCACTCTTACTAGTCGTAGGAGGAAAGGGACAGAAATAAAATTCATCCATTTATTTTCACACCTGGTGCTTTGAAAAAGAAAAAAAAAACATGTACTAAAATTATCAGCAACAAAAGGGGCGCACTTGTTCAGCAGGGCCCCGGAATGTCTCTGAGTATTTTCAGCCTCCCAGGGTTCTTGAAAGCAAAACCGGAAAGATGGGGACAGACCAAGGTTTTTTTGAATGAGCCCCAAGCCAGTCAGCTATGTTCACAGTGTTTCGAATAGCAAAACGTTCAGTGGAGCTTTGGCTGCAGGTGTGTGTGTGTGTGTGTGTGTGTGTGTGTGTGTGTGTGAGAGAGAGAGAGAGAGAGAGAGAGAGAGAGAGAGAGAGAGAGAGAGAGAGAGAGCGCGCGCGCACCTGGGCCTTCTCACACTGGGCAAGACTCTCTCCAGAGCCTGGAAGGGCAGTGTTTGCCAGAACCTGTGACAGTTTTACAATTAGGATTCAGCTCCTTTCCCAAAGTGAAGCTCTAATGACTGAATGCATTTGAGCTTGCAGCAATTAGTTTGAGACTGAAACGTCTTTTCTAGTGTAGAATATCAATGCCGTTCTGGCAGAGGCAGCGTCAGCACCCAGCACGCTGGCCAAACAGATTCAGCTCTGCTGGTTCCTGAGGTGCTTACAGCTCAGCTCTGCCACGGAGCCTCTCACCAGTGTGCAAGCTATGGGGGTGCTAAAGGCTGGTTTGCTCCTTCAGGCTCAGTCCTCCCACCTGTAAAATATACTGAGTGCTCACCTTGTTATGGAGTGGAGAGGTGAGCATGATTACCATTTACAAGTTGCTCTGATACCTCTGGGTGGAGGCAAAAGCGAGAGCCCAGAGCCTTTTGCGCTGTTCACTCTGACTCAGCATTCCCTCCGGCAACACTGAGGCCCAGAAACCTCCTGCTCAGAGAGAATGATGATGCACTGTAGGATCGGAGGCACCTGTGCTTTTGGGTCCATTCTGCAGGGAGTCCTTGAAGGAGCATGTGGAACAGACTGAGGATGCAGTTCATGGTGGAGCATCAGTGCCAGTGACAGGTTCTGTCACCTGGCTCCTGTAGGACAGGAGACCTCTGCTAGCATGTCCTCACTGCCTTCACAGCAGCTGAGGTCCACGGCACAAGCCATTGCAAGGTAAAGGTCAGGACCCAGCAGGCCTTGATCAAGCCCAGAGGTCCTTCAGGATGCAAGGAGAGAAGCAGGGGGACGGGATCACGTGCATTAAGCTGCGAGCCCGGCCAGGTGGAGGTGCACACACAGGTAGGCACAGACCGATACCTAAGGCTGCCAGGCATACGCCTCACTCCTGGGGCTCTGTTTCTCCACCGAAGACTCATCATTTTCAGAGATTTTAAAGCCACAGGGAGTAACAACAAAATAATAACTGACATTTACTGAGCACTTGTTATGTACCAGATGCCATTCTGGGTATTTTACATGAATTATCCCGCTTCGTCCTCCCAATAGCTGTATGAGATGGGTAAGTCTTCATTTTATAAACGAGGAAACCAAAGCAGAAGGCAGTTAGGAAACTGCACTATAGTCATGTGAGGTGTTGACATAGGGGAGGCCAAGGGAAGGATATGTGGGAACTCTCTGTACTACGTATTTTTGCAACTTTTCTCTAATTCTACAGTTTGTTCAAAATAAAAAATTGAAAGGAAAAAAAAGACATTTGCCAGATGTCTAACAGTTGGTAAGTGGGCAACCTGAGTGAAAAACCAGGCCATCTGGTGCCAAACCACACACCTTTAGCCTCTTCCCCAAACCGCCTTTTACCAGAAGGAGCACCGGTGCCAGCTCCTCATCAAATATACACATTTTCGGACTTATTTGTGATGCTCTGAAAATAATTAAGTTAGAGTTTAGACGCATAAGTGTCCACAAAATAAGAAAAGGTGCTTTTGCCCCCCATGAAACAAAACATACCAAAATGGAAACCTGGGGAGAAACTGGTGTTCTCAACGGGCTGATTTTGCCCGTCCTCGCGAGGGGATAATTGGCCATGTGCTGAGATATTTTTGGAGACACACCTAGTGGGAGGTTGCTGCTGGCAGCTCGTGCGGAGAGACCAAGGATGATGCTGAACAGCCTACAACACACAGGACAGCTCCTCACAACAAGGAATGACCAGGCCCGAGACGCTCATAGTGCAAAGGGTGAGAAACCATGATCTGGACCACACATTTTACCAGTGAGGAAACTGAGGCCAAACAGACTTGACTTGTCCCTCATTCCACAGCTTGTGTCCCTGGGTCCCACCGAATTTCCGTGGAAATCCCTAGCCCCACCCCATGTTGACCAAATCAGAAATTCTGGGGGTGGTGACCCACAAGGCTTGCGTTAACAAGCCCTCCAGGTGATTCTGATACAAGCTCAAGTTCAAGAACCACAGCAGTCCAGTCAATTCTTGGATTTCTACTCATCCCTGCTGCTGCCCAGGGGTCCCCATCCATAGCTGCAGGCTGACACCCTCCCTTTCTCAGATGAGCCTGGGTCCTCCGTTCCCTTCTGCCCACCTGCCTTGGAGAGAACTTCACACTGCAGCCGACTCACCTGGACCAGCCAGGCTCCATCTTTTGGATCTTGATGTGAACCCAAGTTCCACAGTCCTCAAGATGTTTTCCTTACTTGACAGTGTCCCTCTCAGCTCTGGTTCTCCCAGTTTGCAGAACACGAGAGCCACGTGGGAAGGTCCTATCTATCTGTCTGTCTATTTACCCCTCTATCAACTCATCTATCGAGCATCTACTTATCTATAAAACTCAATGCCCAGGTCCGGCCCCAGACCAGTAAGATCAGCATCTTTGCAGGTGGAGACTGCTTTGTGCATTACTGTTTTTCAGACTTGCCCAGGGCGTTAACGTGCAGCCAGGGCTGGGGTTACTGCGCCAGAGCAGCACATGTCCGACTTTATTGTGCGTACGAAACACTGGGAGCTTGTGAAAATGCAGATCTTGTTTCAGCAGGTCTGCAGTGGGTCTGAGAGTGTGCACTTCTGACAGGTTCCCAGGTGATGCTGACACGGCTGGGCACTCTCAGGACACCTGGTGGCCCGTTCAGTGTCCTTGCCACTGGAACACACACTCTTCCACACCAGTTTCATGACCCGCCATGGTCCCAACCAGATGGATTCACTTTCCCTTTCCAGCCTCTACGGCCTTGACTGCATCTCTCTAATGGAACTGTCTTATATTTTACATATATGTACAGGGTTTTTTAAAATTAGTTTCAGGTGTGCAAAACAATGTACTAGTTAGACATTTACACCCCTCACAAAGTGATAACCTACCCCCCAAATCTACTACCCCTCTGACATCATACACAGCTGTTACAATTCAATTGACTATCTTCCCTCTGCTGTACTCCACATCCCGTGACACTCTCTCTATACAATTATAGTTGACAGTCAATATTATTCAACTTCAGCTTCAGGTGTGTAGTGCAGTCGTCAGGCATCTACATAGTCTATGAAGTGGTCTCCCTGATAAGTCCGGTGCCCATCTAGCGTGATACATGTATAGGTTTTAATTCTCTATATTGTAAGGCCAGCCCTGATTTCAATGATCAGTCCTGTTATCTGCACAAGCCACGTGTGCTCATCTGACAATGGGGACTTGATTTGATATCTTAGGAAAGGTATCTTTCCCTTCAAAGATTAGAAATTGGTAAACCGTAGGGTTCCATTCCTATATCCTCCCACACAGGCTACAGCCCTGCATCAGATGCACTCAAAAAGAATTAGTCATACAGCTCTCTGCAGGTAACACATTTTAAGGGGGTCACCAGCTAGCTCTGCTACATGAATCGTCTTCTCAGCTTTTTCTCCGCACCCCTCTACCTTGCCCCATTCATTCTAGGGAAGTGGCCCAATCTGTGGTGCCCTGTGGTCATTCTCTTTTCCAGCCTTTGCTCCAAAATGTCATGTGTTATCAAAATCCTGCCTGGCTCATGCCACACTTCTCTCTGCAATGGCAGATTGGCATCTGTTGCCTTCAGGGAGTGTAACCCACTCATCGCTTTTTACATCATTTTATATTTCTGTGTTTTCACCCTAGACCTTAAGCTCTTCTGTGAAGTGTGCTGCATGGGAAGCTCCCTTGATTCTGAGACTCTAGCATTTGTTTGGCACCTTGAGTACTTGGAACCCTGTATGGTGGGCTCCCAAGTCTTTGCTAATTAATCTGCTGCTTCTAGCTCCTTCCAGCCTCAGAAGGAAGGGAAGTGGCAGGAATGCCTGGCCAGAGAACGTGGAGGGGGACAAGCGGCTGCAGGTACAGGGTGGTGGAGAATGCCCTGGTGGCGCACGTCCCCAGGCCCAGATAACCCAAGGCCTAGCAAGCTGATTGCAACAGTAATGGCAAAATTTTGAAAAAAAAGTTAAGTATTGTAGTATCGTATACATTGTAAAAATAGCTGAGTAATTGCTCTTGGAATTGCCATACTTTTTCCTAATTGGATATGCAATTCCGCTTGACCAATTTGACAGCGACATGAAAATATCCACGTTCAAGGACACTGAAGCATACTCACTTTTGTAGAAGTTACTGGGAAGATGAGCACAGATGGGCAAGGAGCAGAGAGGAGGAGAGGGAGGGCAAGAGACAAAGTGTCACAGCTGGTGCGGCTTCTGGATGGATATGCCAGCCTGGATTACTGTGTGAATAATAAGTGCAATTTTCTCCTTGGATGGTATATGATTTTAAATGCTACCAGCTCTGATGTTTCCCAGGCTGCTGTCAGAGCGTTTTCTTGAGAGTGTCTCCTATGGGTGTGTTCCCAGACTGGAGTGTGCAAGTATCGTGGAATTCCAGGTTGAACTTATTTCATTTAATTCTAGAAGCAAAAGGGAACTGATCTTGGAGAACCCATTACTGACCTCGTGTTGGACAGTTTCAAAATAAGGCAAATTCACAGTGTCCATTATCCATTAGGGAAAATGACTGTTGGGCATTGCCTCATTTGTTAGGACACTGTTAAGTTTGGTAAGATAGCTGAGGCTGGGTCAGGTGTAGAGAAAACTGGTGAGACCAGGGTGTGGACCATCCCTCCCTGCCTTACGGTCCCAGCCCTCTACTTCTCTTCAACCAATTAACTACAGTGTTCAGGTAATAATGAAAACAATCATCATCACCACTAACATCACAGCCATCATCATCATCGTCACCATCACCATCATAACCACCACCATCATCATTAATGCCACCATCATTGTCTCCACCATCATCTCTACCATCATCACCATTATCCATCATCACTATCACCATCATCATCACCAACACCATCGTCACCATCACCATCATAACCACCACCATCATTGTCTCTACCATCATCACCATCACCATCATCATCATCACAGATGAACATTTATTGAGTACCTACTATTTGCAGGGCTTTCTTTTAAGTGCTTTACACATATTAACTGATTTAATAAGTATTACAACTGCATCAAGTATGTACAATTATTAACCCCCTTTACAGATGTGGAACTTGAAACATGAACTTGCCTAAGGTGGCGCAGCTAGTAAGTGGCAGAGCCAAAACTGAACACTGACCGTGTAGCGTCAGAGCCTACATATGTAACTACTTCCACACTTCCTTGCCTGGCTAACCTCACTCTACAATAACCTGCTTATTTTAAAATCCCAGTTCTATGCAAAACTTGCTTACACAATGTCTGGAGCCCAAGACGAGCTCTATGCTGATCCTGGTCTGACTCTCACCACCTGCCCTTTCCCTGGGCTCCATGGGGAGACACACTGAGAGCGCCATTTGGCACATCCCCTTCTCCCAGCTCTGAGTGCTACACTGGGACACCACAGGTATAACTGTTTATGATGAATCATCCTGGATTTAAGTGAGGCCAGTCAGAGCAGTGCAACCTGGCTGGTGAGAACAAGAAATGCCCTCTGAAATCTGTGGCTAGCAGGCAGAAGACAGGGCAAAGAAAATCATAAAAGCAAGATGAAAGAGGTGCACAGAAAGGTGGGTAAAAATAACAGGATAGTGGGCAAGGAATAAAAAAGATGGAGGAAGATATCAGCTGTGAAACATCTGCAGCGGAAGAAGTAAGGAGAAAAACCCCAGGTACATGGTATAATTATGGGTTATCAACCCCAATACCGACAGCGGTGAAAAGTCTACATTTATGTCCTGATTTTCAGAACCATTCTAGGCCTAGAATTAGTACTCTGAGAAAGGTTTATTTTACTTGTTTTACTCTACATCTTATACTCCAAAATGGATTGTACCCCAAATTCAAAAAGACCTTACAGGGGTGTCATTCCTGGTTTTAAGTGTTTTGTTGTTGTTGTTGTTGTTTTTGGTGAAGTGACCATGCAGAGGTGAATACAGGCAACCAATGTGTTTTGTTTGTCTGGCTCAGGGTATTTTTTTTTTAATTGAATGAGTTGCGAACTTATTGAAATCTAGAAAATTTAAAAAATAAAAATATGGACATTGAGCTTCTCTTTAAAATAGAAGATCTGGCAACACTGACCTCACATTCTTGGCAGGAATAAGTATGATGGTAAATGTTTAACAAATGATTTGTAGAATTTGCAGTTTCCATTGTGGAAATACCCCCACCATAGTTTCAAGCTACTGACATGAAAGCACTGAAATGCATACAATCAGCTCTTCTGAACCAAGCTAGTCAAGGGTTTTCAGTCCAAGAGAATGTTCAGGCCAGCTATTTGACGTCCTTCCTCTACGAACTCCTAATGAATCAAACAAACCCGAGGAAGGGTAAAACCATAAAACCACTGGGAACAGGAGAAGAGCTCCACATTTTTGTACCTTCCAGGAGCTTCACCAAGAAAAAGTCTGCACAAGAGTCAGTGAGTGGGAACACCAACGGGCCGTCAAATGCAAGAGATGGTAAGACTGACCACTTTAGGGGGTGAGGAAGTGAAGGGACCCTGCAGAGCCCCTGAACCACCTATGGCTCCCAGTGGCAGCTGGAGATGAGAGTGGGCCATGGGATCGGCTAACGGTGTAAATTCTACCACTGTTCAGCCTGTGGTTGCTTCCACATCAGCCTGCCTGTAACAGGTACAGCATGCCTGGACAGGAGGGGTGCCAGCATGTGGGGGGTATGTGGGTAGAGACTGGCTCCCGACAGGGCAGACAAGCCAGGTGGAGGGGAGGGTGCTGCCTTGACTGCCTCCCCCCACCATGACAGCCTTCTCTCTGCAGCTCCTCCCCCACCCCTTCTGCTGCCCTCTCCTTCAACCCGGCACACTTGCCTAAGAAAAATGTCAGTTAAGCTAAACTTTTTCCTTATTCTTTATCTGGACCTGAGAAAATTAAACACAAGTCCCATAGGGACCGAAGAGGGCAGTTTTCTTTTTCATACTGCATACATGTTGTTTTAGAAATAAAAGCTAACGACAAGAGGAAAATTGAAGTCTTTTTAACCGTATGGTGTGCAGGCACAAACTATTAGCACCAGACATGCAATTGTCCCAAGACTTCACCACGGCTTTTATCATTATACGGTACCCTGACATTTGTCTTGTTGATGTAGGAGGGGGTGGGGGGGGTCTGAAACCACAAGCTTCCCCTAGTGGGAAATGGGGGGACTCAGCTTACAGGGAGGAACATGGGAACAGGTGCTGGTAAAGGATATGCTTCTCCGTGGTGGTTGGGGGCTTTTGCAGGAGGTTGGATCCCATTTAGGCCTTCGCAGCTATAATCAGGACCCCATGAGAAAGCTCTGACTTGACTATAGCGGCTGATTCTTCTGCTGCCCAGCCCCTCCTTGAAACCGCTGCCAAGCAGAGGGGTGAGTTCCCTTTCAGAAATCTCCAGGCGTTCCCTGTTGCCCACTGAAGGAGGCATAACGCACATCATGGCCTTTTAGTCTGTCTGCTCTTTGGTGCAAACCTGCCTCTCTAGCCTTATTTTCCTCTGTAGCATTTTATCTCCTGTATACCAGCTCTGTGCCCAGCCCTACACCCGGTCAGCACGGGTGGGGGAGCTGGGTTCAAATCCTACATACACACACAGGTAAATACATATGGGGGATAACAGTGGCTCATAGGACTGTTGTGGGGCTCTAAGAGATGTAGGATGCAAGGTAGCCTAAGACACGATATATGAAAAATATCAGGTACAGAACAGACTTTCAACAAAGGTGTTGTTTTTTTTTTGACTTTTCCGTCCCCCACTCTTCTGCTGCTCCCATTGTCTTGGGGATCCTTACCCCAATTTAAATCTTCTCCATCCTTTTAAGGCTTGTTTTCAAGACAGTCTGGTTCCATACTCTGCGTCAGAACTCAAGTCACTTCTAGAACACTAAAGAGTGCACTGGCCTGTCTCAAGAACTCAGATTTTTGCACTTGGGGGTCATGTCCTATTCATCGGGGGACCTTTCATCCTACTCTTGAGCACAAAGTTCACCAAGTGCTTGCTGCAGGACTTGAACGGCAAGTGGCATGTTCACATAAAACCTGACCCCAAAATGACTTCCTTCCTTCAGCAACAGTCACACCATAATCCTCACTTCATATATGATTAAGTGAACTGGCTGAGAAGTATAGCAACTCGCCCAGACGCTCAGCTTGGAAATGGCAGAGCTGAGTTTTATGCCCTAATCTGACAATTCCCCAAGTCTTTCCAAGCAGTGGGGCGCCGCCATCTTGCTGGATCCTTTCCTCACCCCTAGGAAACAGGTGAGAAGGCTGTTCTTTATTCCCCTTTTACAGAGGAGAAAGGGAGTCCCACAGCCAGTGGACGGATCCACATTGGTATGGACCTATTCTGCACTCAGGCCTGATTTTACAGAGTGCAGAAAGGGGCATGGGATGCAAGGCTGCAGGGAAACAGGGAAGGAGATGAGAGGAGGGAAGGAGATGGAAACAAGAGGATATGATAGATTTCTGTAGTGCTTGGCATGAAGACCACAGGGCTCCCACCAACTTCTGGCCCCCCTACCTGTACTGCCACCACAGACAGGACCTCCACGGAGATTCGATTAAACTCATCAAAACAGCCCCAGGCACCAGTCTGAGCGAGGCCTTTGTAGATGTTGCCGCAAGACTGAAATAAAATGTACAAAGATTAAATTACTATCAGTATCGAGCTTATCAATACACACCTAAGTCATTTTCCATCCTCTTTATTATAGGTACTTCCAGACTTCTAAAGACCACTGGTTAGAAACTTGTATTAAAATTTCAAGAACAATTAAATTTTTGATGGCTATGGGTGCCAATGTAAGTCACAGGATCAAACAGAACCTTTTCAAGACACTTAGAACAAAATCCCTTCAAAATGTCATCAGGCTTGCATTACTGTTGATTCTGTAGCTTTCAAAATCCCAGGAAATGAATAAAATATTACTTTTCTTGCACCATACTGACAAAAAGCCTCCCACTCAACCTTTTGCATGCACTGATGAAAAAGTTTATGTCTGTATCTTTAAATCCATGCCCAAATACCCAGGTTTCCCATAGTGACAGAAATCTGGAAATGGGAGGGAAGGTGGGAAGTGTTAACATCTATAGAAAGTAAACTACAGGTAAGTCTTTCAAATGAGAGTAAGGAAAGAATTTCAGAGGGAAGATGCCGTATCTGTCCTAAAAATAAAAACCATTCTGGGCATTAAATGTGAACTAGTAAACCATGGAGCAATATAAAGGGAGAGGTTACTGGGAGACACTCTCAAGGTCATTGGCAAGGACACATCATTAAAGTGCTGGCAAATGCAAATAGTAGAAAAGTCCCACGTATCAGCCCTGGGCATAGCTCCTGGACTAGACACAGGGGGCTCAGTCTCTCTAAGAACTTCTAGTTGGGTTTGGAGACAAGGTATGCAAATAAAACAGGTAAAGTGCTATGTGAGCAGTGGTTCCAATGGATAGTATAGACCACAGATGTTACGGAGTTCATAGAGGAGTGGATCAAAAAGCTCTAGAATGATCAGTTTGGCCAAAGAGGTGAATTTCACATAGTATTACTACAGCACTTTCCACAGTATGCCAAACCTAGAAGACACTCCTTGAAGACAAGGCTTTTTGGTCAAGCAAACTTGGGAAACACCTTTGTATAACCTACTTTTGCTAATTTATAACATTTTATGGGCCTGAGAAGTCCTTCAAAATTAATTAGTTCAACTTTGTTATATGGCTACAATTTTTTTCCCCCTCACGTGACCCCTGGTTTTCTCAGATGCATTGCGCAAATATTAGTGTAGTGGAAAGAACACAAGAACAGAAATCAGAAGATATGGGATATTGGTATCTCACAGAACATATATTGGGAATGCTGGCTGAATAGGATAATAATATCTGTGTAGGCAGAACAAAAGGGTAAGTAAGGGCTTTCTAGGAGGAGGAAAGATTATGGACAAAGGATGAGCAAAACCATGATGTTTCCAGAGAAAAATAAAGGTGCCTTTTGGCTGGAAAGTTGAATTACTAAAGGAGGTCATGGTTATGAAAACCCTTGAATTAGTATAAGGGATCTTTGGAGGTTTGAAACAGAGAAAAACATGACGAAATCAACATCTCGGGTAAAGCAGTCTAACATTACAGAAGCTAAGCTGGGTGGGGGGCAGACTTTGAAAAGGGAGGGAAGACTAAAGCCCTCCTTTTATTAAGCCCCTTGAATTAAATGATGCCTCTATTCATTCAGCAAATACTTATTGAGCAGGACTATGTGCCAGGAATTGTCCTAGGTCGTGAGGAATCAGCAGTGAAAAAGGGAGACAAAGCCCCTATTTTCGTGGGACTTACATTCTAGTGGGGAAAATAGCCAACGACGCAAAAATAAGAAACTGTCAGATAGTAGTAAGTCCCACCGGAGTCTTAAAATACGGGTGATGTGGTTATTTCAGATTGAGGAGTCAGAGAGTCTCTCTGAGTTGCAGGCACTGTGTTTGTGTCCTCAAAACACTACTGCAGCTAGATATTACAACTATTATATTGTGAGGATATAGATACATATATATTATTAAATATTTGAGATATATATTATATTATTGTATTTGAGATATACATATATAGTAATATCTATTATTATATTTTGAGATAATAATAGCAACCTGTCCAATGTCACAAATATATAGTTAAGTGGAAGTTCAGGAATCAAAATCTATGCTTTCCCACATTCACAGTGGTTTTAAAAGCTTTTTAAAGGCGTGGATCCCCTTCATCAAATAGAAATCCAATACACAAAATAGGAAAAACAGTGTTATCATAGGTAAGGGACTTGTCACCCCCAAACTTTACCCCCTGAGGTCCTGAGCAGAACCCCAGGACTCCATTCTGTCCTACTTTTGACCCCACCCCAACAGTACAATGACTAGCTAGGCTGTGGTCTTACCTTGCTAAAAAATGGTGAGTTACTGGGCCAGGATAAGGGCAATAAGAAAAAGGTTGAAAACCGGGAAGGAAGAGGCATGCTGAGGGAAGAATCAATGTTTGTGACTGATTGGAACTACTAAAGGAAAGACATGAAACAATTAGGATGTCTCAAGCATTCCACAGTAGACCACAGAGAAAAATAAGATTATTCGTATTAACGGGAGTAGGAATCTGGCCGGAAGGAAGATTGGAATTAGTAGGAATGGCCTGAGAAGACAGTGTCAACCAAATACAAGAGAAGGGCATCCAAATGGAGACCTCCACTGCCCAGGTAAAGAGAGGACTAGACCGTGAGTAAATCCGGCAGATGGATTTGGGCATCAGTACCCAGGTAAAACTTGAAATCATGAAAAGAGAATCAGAACATGAAATCAAGAAGGCCAGAACAGAGAGCTAGGAGAATTGTGGAAGTATGTTTCAGAAACCAAGAGACTAGGGTTTCAAGGAGTGAGTGTTTGATAGATAGGGTTGATGCCACAGAAAGGTCAGAAAAGATCCAGATACGTTCAGATTCAAAACCATTTAATGTTTCAGCAATAGCCTCTCCAAAATGAGGTCAAGGAAATGAGGTACAAGGAAAGTATTGCTGCTATAATATAAAGAAGACGTTAGCACTAAAACTGTAGCCATTTCCAGAGAAAGTGGCTAGTTTTATAGGTTTTTCCAACCAGCACTAATAAAGCAATAACTTTGCCTTTTCCTGAAGTCTCCACACTGTTCTGTGTCCACCCCATTACCTGACGCCTCCTAATAGAATTCCTGTGACAAAAAAGATTGTGAGCGTCCTTGACTATAGCCCCAAAACTCCTCCCTCTGTTTCACCTCCCACCCCTCCCCGTGTTTACTAGGTTATTTAATTTTTTAAGGCTGTCCTTCTTTCTTTCCCATTTTTCCCCATCATCTGGCTCCTCACCCTCTCTAGTTTGAATGACTGCAATGCTCTCACCAAAAGTTTTCTTTCCTTCCAGTCTCCTCCTGTCTCCAAGGAGCCTTCCTTAAAGACTATTTGTTTTCCTCATGTTCCTACTTCTGTTCTGAAACTTGCAGTCTTTCTGTAGCCCACTACTGCCAGGTCAGATTTTCTCAAGTGCCTTTGTATCCCTCCCCTCCTTATTCGACCCCATCTCTTATTTCCTCCTGTTCCCCAATCCACTCTAAGGTACTCAGCCAGTGTTCCGTGTTTACTTCTAGCGTGTTCTCTCGAGGTACAGAAACAGAATATGTTGCTGGAAGTGTCAAGAATGACACATGAGAATGATGCCTGGTGAGGTGCATGACAGTTCTTCCTGACCCTCACTCCACTCCTCTCCACATCCTGCCAAGCCCTGTGAGGCAAGGTCAGGGGTGAAATCAGAACGAGGGCCAGGGGAAGGGCAGTGACTGCATAGAGAACCTGATCATGTCTTTAATGGGTTTGGCTGTATTAAAATGTCACATGCCCTGTTTGGCACTCACCCAAACCTTAAACACCCTCAGGTCTCACGCCCTCCACGATGCCTTTCCTGACCAGCTCTCTCTGTGGCTTTCCCTCTACTGTATTCCAGGGCTCAAAGTTGTTAGAACATTAGCACTCAGTGTGATGCTGTCTGGTATATCCCCTAATTATTTCACGTCTCTTTCTTGTCTCTCCAAATGGGTTATATCTTACCCATCTATCTATTTGTCTGTCTATCTGTGAATCTATCTATCTATCTATCTATTTATCCATCAATCCATCTCTATTTTTGGTATCCTCCCATGATGCCAACACACGCTGAGCAATGGTGATATTCAAATTAACTTGATTGCTGGAGAGTACTTTGTGATCAAAATAATTCTGAATAACTGGACAACAACGGGAAGAGGAGGTTTACGAAGAGCTTAGCGATGCTGTTTGGTTACAAAGGATGTTTGGTGTCTAGGAAGGGATCCCCTTCCTTTTGGCGTGCTTCGCTACGGCCATACCTATTGATGGAAATTCTGCTCTGCATCTAGCCTGGACTCACGACCAAAGCTTCGCTCACTGTTCAAACAAACTAAAGATAGACTTCCCCCTCTCACTCTGTACTCTGAGAGGAATTGGTGGGGTCAGGATTCAGTAATAAGTTTTGACATGATTGCGTAAAATGGCCTCAGTGACCCCTGGCCACGGGGCCAATTCATCTTCCTGTCCTCTGTGGTAGGCATGACCATGAAGAAACTGGCTGATTTTCTTCAGTCAAGATGCCAGGTCTTCTCCATCTAAACGAGTATGTCCTCCAGAATGTACCTCTTGGGAGACTGTACTTATTTCAGCAATGCTGCCATTGCTCAACTACAGAAGAATCTAGAAACTGAAAATAGTCCTTAAGACTAAGTTTGTTTACTTCTTTAAAGGGGAAAAAAAATCTTTCTTCTTCCAGCCCAACTTACAGAGAAGTATTATCTTAATGTGTTTATCAATAAAAGCAACCAAGTTAAAATGTAGAGCATGTAGACTATAGGGAGAACAGTCATTTGGGGTCTGAATTCTCCTTTTGTTTGCTTGTTATGAGAAAAAAAATGGTGCCATAGGATTCTGCAATTCTCTACACAGCAAAATTTTATATCTAAGAGAAATTATTAAAGATACAAGAGGTGAGTCTCACTTAAAGTGCTCTAAACGTGGTAAGTTCAAGTGTTACCTTGCAAACTCTAAAATTATTTTTATTTATTTAAAAATTTTTTTTATCTTTTTTAAGTTGATTTTTTATTAGTTTCAGGTGTACAAAACAATATAATGATTATATTCACATCCCTCGCAAAGTGATAACCCCAAGTCTACTACCCATCTGACTCCGTATATAGCTATGATAATACCATTGACTATATTCCCTATATTGTACTTTACATCCTGTGACTATATATAATATGTAATATATATAAACTACAGATGGCGTTCAATGTTATTTTATGTTAGTTTCAAGTGCACAGCGCAGTGGTTCGGCATTTATATAATCTACGAAATGATCCCCCTGATAACTCCAGTACCCATCTGGCATCCTACATAGTCTTTACAACGTTATTGATTATATTCCCCATACTGTATTCCACATCCCCGTGACTATTTTGTGACGACCAAGTTGTACTTCCTAATCCCTTTCCCTTTCTCACCCAGCTCCCCGACCTCCCTCCCGTTTAGTAACCATCAGTTTGTCCTCTGTATCTATGAGCCTATTTCTGTTTTGTTTGTTCGTTTATTCTGTTCTTTAGATTCCACATATAAATGAGATCATATGGTATTTGTCTTTCTCAGTCGGACTTATTTCACTTTAGCATAATATCCTCTAGGTCCATCCATGTTGTCACAAATGGTAAGATTTCATTCTTTTTCTATGGCAGAGTAACAGTTCGTTGCATAAATGTGTTAAATTATTTTAAAATTATTTTGCAATCAATTTACCATGATTTACACACATAAATATTTAATCTATCCTTAATGCATTTGTTTTATTTTTTCCTACTCTAAATTTATTTACCTGCTATCCTGTTCTCAACAGGGACTTAAGGCAGTTTGTCAAAGTACATACAGTAAAACAAAATAAAAATAAGGAGACAGTGAGGCAATCTGTCATAACACTTTTTTTCTTTTTTAAAGAATCTATCTAAGGACTGTGAGTAGAATGTTCTAGCTAAACGTGACCTAGTGGGTCTTTTGCTTCTTTTGTTTTTCTTCATGACACAAAACCTGGAATACATTAAAAATGTAAAAGTGACGACTGCCTAAATGAAGAACGTTAGCCTTGCACGTATCTTTTGTGTGCGTCTCTTGTTAGAAGTAAGGGTTAATCTAGTCTGTCTTCAGAAGTCACACCTGTCCTGGTAGGATATTTTGTCCTTGTGGGTATTCTGGGTAAAATGACCATTTTTTTACAGAAGAGCAGAAATATGATTTTTATGTGAAGCCTTTATATTAGCCACCTATGAGCCTTTCTCTGGTTCTAGGTCAAATAGGGAATTTCGGGCTTTGGATATATGTTCAGCTTCTTCATTTTACAGATGAGGAAAAGAAGACCCAAAACGGAAGTAACCCATCTATGATTGCAGATCTCACCAGTGGAAGCAGATTCCGTGGTGCTGAGGTTTACAAGGAGGTTGACAAGTTTCAGGGGTCAAGGGCCCCGATGTCTCCTGTAAAGGGGGGAGCAAGGATCTCCTTGTCTGAGCCTCTGAGCTGCGCCAGGGTGGCGTGGGGAACCCTGGTCTCCCCCCTCCGGTTCCTAATCCCTCCCCGAGCTGGGCCTGTACCTTGTAGTCCATCTGCTCTGAGCAGTTAAACACGTAGACCATGATGCCAAGCGCTCGGCCCAGGTCCTTGGTGGTCTCTGTCTTGCCTGTGCCTGCAGGTCCTGCTGGAGCCCCACTCATGGTCAGGTGCAGAGACTGGGTGAGGGTGATGTAGCACCTGTGGAACACAGGAGGGCATAGGTCATTGTCAGTGCCACAGGTGGCCCGTGAATAGCTCTGGCCCTGCTAGGTCCTAGTGACAGAAAGTGGGAGGGCCCACTGGAGGCCTGAAACTGCTTCTAGAAAGGAAATCCCAGAGCCCCCCACTCCCATGTATTCCCCCCAGTGCTGTGGGAGGACTTTGTGAAGAATTATCTGATCACTATGCCCGCTCCCTGAAGGGCATCGGGGGCTCTCTGCTAGCCCCTTCCTGATCTTGCCCCTCCCTACTTCTCTTGGTCATTTCTCAGTGCTCCCCTTCCCCAGCCCCCATACTTTAAAGTTCATTCATGAAGAGCTATTTTCACTGGTCCAGTGCTGTGCTCTGAATGTTTGTGTCCCCCCCCAAAATTCATAAGGTGAAATCTTAACCCCCAAAGACTATGGCATTAGGAGGTAGAGCCTTTGGGAGGTGATGAAGTCGTGAAGGTAGAGCCCTCGTGAATGGGGTGAGTGCCTCACTACAAAGGCTCCAGAGGGATGCCTCGCCCCTATCACCGTGTGACGACACAGTGAGAAGGCACCATCTGTGAGCAGAAAAAGGGCCCTCGCAAGAACCTGAGCACGCTGGCACCTTGATCTTGGACTTCCCAGCCTTCAGAAGTAAATTTCTGTTGTTTATAAGCTACCCCGTCTGTGGTACTTTGTTGTAGCAGCCTGAACAGACTAAGACACCCAGATTTACTAGGGCTGTGCTTGTCCCTCTCTCCTTCCCACATCCAGCCCCCAACGCACCCAGTCTACCTGGATCATGTTCCTCTTCAAGCTTTGCCTGGCTGATGGCTACTAACTCCTTGGGGCTCGTATGTGTCATTACTTCACCCACTAAATATTCCTGGACCCTTCAACACTGGGGTAAGTGAGCAGATGTAACTCAGCTGTGTTCCTACTCCACTTAAACTTCCAACTGTGTGTGTGTGTGTGCTCATGCGCAAGCGCACGTGTGTGTGTGTGTGTGTATATATATATACACATGTAATACATATTTATATAATACACATCTTATATAATAAGCACATAGAAAAGATACTCAAAATCATTGATCATTAAGGAAATGCAAATTAAATCCACGATGAGGTATTGCAACACACCTAGTGGCTATAATAAAAAAGACAGACAATAACAAATGTTGGTGAGGATATGAAAAAATTGGAAACCTCATACATTGCTGGTGGGAATGTAAAATGGTACAGCTACATTGGAAGACAGTTTGGTACTTTCTTAACCTTTTCACTGCATTAATAGATTTCAAGTTTGTTCTCCAACATGTGTCAAAAATCCACAGAAAATAATTACAGTATATATAAGTAAATACTGTTAAGGTGGTACATTTTAGTAAAATAAATGATTACTTTAAAGTATAAAAATTTCCTATTGTTATTCATTCTTGAAAACACACAGAATTTATAGAAAAATGTACATCTGCTTTCCTAAACTTCCTTTCTGGAACACTGAGCTCGTGGGGTAAAGTTGAATGCCACAGTCAGCGTCATGGAAATATCATTCGACTACAGACGAACATCACAGTGAAAATGTTAAAAAGTAAAGATTACCATATGATTCAACAATTGTCCTAGGAATTTAACCAAGGGAAATAAGAATTTATGTTCACACAGACAGACTTAGGCAGGAATGTTTATAGCAGCAATATTTATAACACTAAGAACTGGAAACAACCAGATAGCCATCAATAGTGAATGAATAAACAACACGTGACATAGCCACGCAATGGAATACTATTTAACAATATAAAGAAATGAAGTACTGATAACATTTTGCATCACAGATGAACCTTAAAAACATCATGGTGATGTTTCATGGAGAAAGAAGTCACGTACCAAAGATTCCATATTATATCATTTCATTTGTGAAATGTCCAGAAACACAGAGCCAGTGGCTGCCCGGGAAGTGGGGCGGGAGTGGGGACTGACTGCAAATGGTGTGATCACAATGTTCTAAACCTAGACTGTGGCAATGATTGCACAACTCTATGAATTTACTGAAAATCACCGAATTGTAATGGATGAACTTTAAGGTATATAAATTACACTTTAATAAAGCCACTAGAAATGGGCCATTGGCCTAACATTTTAATACTTAGCAAATCAACAGAAAGGCTCCCAACCTGCAGGTTGGTCAGGAAGGGGCCATTTGTGGGGGCGTCTCTGAAATGAATTCTCTGTTTTTGAATCTGATATCTGGACTTAACCAGAAACTCTGAGTTAACGTCTTTCATGCCAGATGGTGTCTGGATCTCCATTAGAACCAAAATGGTTTTGAAAAGACTTAAAGTGAGTCCCCGCATTCTCCTTTAGTAAGTGCGAGCTTCGCTTCGTCCTTTGAAAGTGAGACCCAGGAAGGCAGTTTCCCCAGGCAGAGAGGAGAAGTGTGCAGACTTATTACCCCACCTGGAGTTTTCCCGTGTGATGGAATGTTGACCCAGCTGATGAGGGGTCACGGGCTGCCTTTAACCCCTGGTTGTCTAGGCTCACCTTTCCCTCTGGGCTGAGCTCACATTAGAGTTGTTGATCTGTCCGGTGGGCCACAAGGTGAGGTGAGTCAGGGTTAAGACAGAAAGCTGGGTCTCCTCTCAGCTTGCTTAGTCATTGTAACCATTTGGCAATGCTTCTCTCCTCTCTCAGACATTCATGGGTAGATCTTCGCAGAGTCCTCTGTGCAGGCTTCACTGTACCTGCCCTCCTGGGCTGAGTTCTGGCTCCAAATTGGTGCCTATGCCTCCCATCTCTTCCAGCCTCAGGCTTCTAGAACTATTTGGGGCCTGCCAGCAACCCTGAACCTCCCGGGGGAAAGGGAGCTACCTAGACTGGTGGAATCCTGACCCTCAGGCAACTTTCCTCTCTGCTCTCTCCCCACCCCCTTTCTGGCCCAGGGCAGCCTCCTCTGCCACCAAAAGGGCAATCTCAGGCCTCTTCTCTCTGGAACTGCAGGGTTCTTACGGAATCTTGCAGGCATCCAGAAGCACAAAATTTCACAAGAATAGAATTCTCATAGAAAACTCAAGAATCTCTCCAAAGAAATCCTCGGAACTCGATGTGAATCTCTTTTTGAGCATCTACTGAACTTCTGATTATCTCCAGAAGAAGCACTGGAGAGAAAATGTCAAAATATATGTTATTCCCCATAATCAGAGATCTCTAGAGCTGGAAAGGATTTCCGAAATTAACCAATCCCATCCCTTTATTTTACAGATAGGTAGACTGAAGTTCAGGAAAACAAAGTGGCCTGTCTACGGAGTTCTAATAACTCCGGCAAGGACAGTGGGGCTGTAGCTTGGGCTACGATGAAAACAAAGAAAAGACACAGTAGTTCCCTCTTCTGCATGATGGGTTGCCATTATGCTCAGGTCACTAAACCAGCAGAATGTCCTAATCCTTTGGGACACATGCTCCTGCTCTAAGATACCATCTGTGGTCTTATTAGATTGTCCATCTCTTTAAGCATCCACGCCAACTGCTTCAATTTGCTTCTCTTTCCCAGTGATGGGGGCAGAATGTGCTATAGTGGATTCAGGCAAGGACTCAAGTCAGACTGAGTTCAAATCTTGCCTCCACTACAAAGTGTTGGTGAAACTTGCCCAAGTTATTAAACCTTGGCGCTTCAAAAAAAATGTATTATTAAGGTCCATTACACAGTGTTTTCTTTGTACAAAGGAATTTAGATAAATTTTCTGCTTTCAAAACAACAGCAACTTGTGAGAATGGCAAGGAATCTTTGAAGAAGAGCACTTGTCTAGCCAAAGAACCCCTACATGGATATGGGTCAATTTAGTTTAGCAGCTTATTGGGAACACAGAACCTTCAGTATTGGAAAAGACCTCATAGGATTGGCTCTTTAACCATGCCATGCTCCTTCCAATTAAATCCTTCAAATACAATCACATAGCCTTTTCTTCCTCAAGGCATGATTTATTATTTTAGAAGGCAGCCCCTTCCACAGTGAGCCAGTTTTCTTTGTTTGAAAGGCCTTCCTAATATCGAGCTGACGTCTTTCTTGTTTTCTTTGGGTAAATGACTTGTATAGGCTTTGTTCTTATTTGTCCCACCAGGTTTTTATGAGGATAAGATAAGAAAAGAGATATGAAAGTGCCTTGAAAAGTAGAAAGCCCATTCACCGTCAAGGTATTCTTTTTTGAGATAATAAATATAGAGAGCATAGCTTTTCTTTTTTTTGGATATAGTTATTCAGTTGACAGATGAAAGAAATTATCAAAGATACCGTATCTTGATTTCAGTTATGAATAGCCTACAGCTATCCCAGAAATGTGGTCTGGCTAATCTTAGAGTTGGTGGAATCTCAGTTCATATGTATTTGTTTTCTACTGCTATGTAAGAAATTACCACATAGTAAGTGGCTTAAAACAACACTCATTTATAATCTCACTTCTGTAGGTCAGATGCCCAGGTGACTCCTGTATTAAGGGTCTCAGAAGGCCAAAATCTAGGTGGGTATCAGTTGGCTGCACACTCTAGGGGAGAATCTGCTTCCAAGCTCATTTGTGTGTTTGGCCGAATTAAGTTTCTACCAGTTATAGCACTGAGGTACTCCTTGCTGGTGGTAGCTCCTAGAGGCCATTCTACCATCCTTGCATATGGTTCTCTCTGTCTTCAAAATCAGCAATGGCATGTCAAATTCTTCTCATGCTTCAAACCTCTCTGATCTCCCCTTCTGCCCTCAGGCAGGAGAAAGCTCTGCTTTTAAGGGCTCATATGATTACATTGGAATCCTCTGAATAATTTTCCTTTTGCCATAAACAAAACATAATCATGGAATGATATCGGCATATTTATAGTTTTCACCCATACTCAAAGGGGAGGAGATTATACAAGGAAAAAGGTCATTAGGGATCATTCTTAGAATTACACCTACCACATGGTTCAATAATCATAACTAAGGAATAAACATGGAGGCAACAATATCTAACTGGAGGGAGGCCTTCAGCGGCATCACCAGGACTCAGGTCCCTGATGTTCAGTATCTTTATCAATAACTTGAATTAAGAAATAATTGATTAGATAGAAGATAGACCAAAATTCTAAATATTTGAAACAACTGAAAATGATGGGGTGGACTCAACAAAGTGAAATTTAAGAAAGGCAAATACAAATTAAACTTGCAAGAACTTGCACATATATTACACAGGGGAGATATGGTTAGATGGCGGTTCACAGGAAAAAGACCCAGGGTGTTTGATAGGTTCCAAGCTCAACATGAGAAATATCATTCATAGAAGAAAAATGGCCTCAGCATCTACCTGAAACAAATCTGTCTCTTTTAAAACATTTTAATATTTAAATTTTGAAAATTCTCTGTCCTCAGCATAAATGCCCCAGTTCTAGAATCTATTCCTTATGCCATTCAGTTATGAGATCCTTCCCCATCAAGTGTTCATCTTTCTTTTTTCCTACACTAGTTGGTAAATGTCTTTCCTAAAAAGTGACAGAAAGAACTGAGAGCAGTGTCTGACATATGATCTCTCTAGCAAAAGTAACAGCACACCTAGTAACTAAACTTGAGTAGTTATAATTATGCTTCATATTATGTGCATGTCTCAAATATGATTAGAAATTCTGGAAGTGACTTAGAAAACCCAAGAGAGTCAAGAGTGAAATTCGTAGAATTATTAATACAAGGCAGTAGACAACAGAATAGAAGATATATGGGCGGCCAGATGGCTCAGTTGGTTAGAGTGTGAGCTCTGAACAACAGAGTTGCCGGTTTGATTCCCACGTGGGCCAGTGAGCTGTGCCCTCCACAACTAGATTGAAGACAACGAGCTGCCGTTGAGCTTTCAGAGGGGTGGCTGGATGGCTCAGCTGGTTAGAGTGCGAGCTCTTAACAACAAGGTTGCCAGTTCAATTCCCACATGGAATGGTGGGCTGCACCCCCTGAAACCAAAGATCGAAAACGGCAACTGGACTTGGAGCTGAGCTGTGCCCTCCACAACTAGATTGTAGGACAGCAGGATTGGAGCTGATGTGTCCTGGAAAAACACACTGTTCCCCAATATTCCCTAATTAAAAAAAAATGTTAAAAAAGAATAGAAGATACATTCATAAAAATCAATTTTCTCCTATATATACAAGTGAAAAAAAGTTAAAGATATAATGAAAATAAGCAAAGATTTCTTAGCTGCAACACCAAAAACAGTGCATAAGAGAAAAAAATTGACAAATTGGACCTCACCAATATTTAAAAATTTTGTTCTTCAAAAGACACCATTAAGAAAATGAAAAGATAAGCAACATACTGGGATAAAATGTTTTCAAACACAAAAGCAATGTATCCAGAATATACAAAGAATTCTTACAACTCAATAAGAAGAAAAGCAGACGAATTAAACAATAGGCAAAATATATGAACAGAGAGTATGCCAAAGAAGACATACAAAGGACTAATGAGCACATGAAAAGATGCTTAATATTTTTATTATGTAAGTGCAAATTAAAACTCAAATAAGATACTACTTCACAACTACTGTCAAGAATAGCTATAATAAATAAGACAGACAATACTAAGTGTTGTCAAAGATTTGGAGAAACGGGAACCCTCTTACATTGCTAGTGGGGATACAAAATGATCCAGCCACTTTGGAAAATAGTTTGGCAGTTTCTCAAAGTTAGACATAAAACTGCTATAGCACCCAGCAATGCCCTCCTAGGTACCCACTCAAGACAAATGAAAACATATGTCTACAGAAAGACTTAAACGCAAATTTCACAGCGGCATTATTTATAATATCCCCAAGTTAGAAATAACCTAAATGTCCATCAACAGGTGACTGGATAAAAATTTGTCATATCTATGAAAAGGGATATTATTCTGAAATAAAGGGAAAAAACTACTGACACATGCTCTATCATGGATGAACCCCAAAAACATTATGCAAGATGAAAGAAGCCAGATACAAGAGATCACATATTGTATGGCTCCATTTATAAGAAATGTCCAGAATAATCAAATTTATAGGGACAGAAAATAGAGTAGTGGTTGCCTGGGGCTGGGGTGGAATGAGGATTAATTATAAATGAGCAAGAAGGATCTCACTGAGGGGGATGAAACTGTTATGAAATTGATTTATAGTGATGGTTATACCACCTGGTAAAGTTACTAAAAATCGTTGAAACTGTACACCTGCGTATATACACAGAGGGTGCCAAAAAAAGTATGCACATTTTAAGAAAGGAAAACACTGTGTTAAAATTTTAATACTCAATATATACCAATAACAAAAGGTGAATACAAGTCATGTTTGACTTCTGCAATTACAATAGGTGCTCAAAGTGGTTACCATCAGTGTCATTTTAACATATTTTTCCATTTCTTAAAATGTGTATACATTTTGGCACCCTCTGTATATATAATGTGTGTATATATATATATGTATATATACACATGTGTACATATATATATCTAGAGAGAGAACAATTTTAAATAGCAACAAAAATTTTAAAGACTTAAGAGATAACAATAAAAAATACTCAAAATCTATATAAAAATACTTATAAACTTTTCTGAGAAATATAATTGAAGGTATAAGTAGGCAGAAATTATCATATTTTATAAAGATGAGTATTCCTTCAAAATAAACTTGAAGGTGTTAAGGCTCACCAATCAAAACCCTAATCTTTCATATTTTGGAACTTACAAAATGATTAAGGCTCATTTGAAAGAAGAAACAGAGGAGCTAAACAAAAAATAGAAAATGAAGATGGATGATGCAAACCTTTACTATAAAAATATTACAATTCATAACAAGCTACAATCCTTAAACAGTATGACATATAGATAGGTTGACATACTAATGAAACAGAATAGATACTTTGAGGTAGTGTGATAAACTCAGAACTTTGAATGGGCCCACCATTATTTACAAACAACAAAATCAAATTATATAGTCCCTGAGATAGTTTCTGTGGGTTTTCCTTGCACAAGATTCCACAACTTGGAAAATCATCTTTTCTATATATCCTGTTTTCTGATGGGGCTGTCAGTCAAAGTATTTCCTACCCTTTCAGGAGTTGGCACAAGACTTAGGCTGAGCAAAATACTCTCTCTCATTGGTCACAGTGACTGGCTCAGAGATGAGCCCTTGATCCAAACAGAACAAATCTCTTCAAGGAATCTGACATCTAGTGCTGGGAAAGAGAGGGTCTCTCTTCTTCTTGGATCAGAAGTCATAAAGGTGAGGACATGGAGACCATCTTTCCAGACATACAAAGAAAATCTGTGTAAGAAAGAATACTCAGAAGAAAGCAAAGCCATGGTGAGAGAGAGAGAGAGAGAGAGAGAGAGAGAGAGAGAGAGAGAGAGAGAGAGAGAGAGAGAGAGAGAGAGAGAGAGAGAGAGACAGTTAGTTCAAGGACTGATAAGCTCCCTTTTTAGGCCCGGGAGCTATTTGCACTGCAGAAAGCTGGATTCATTTCCCAGGTATGTGAGATACCAAGTCCTCTTCCTGTTAAACTTAGTTTGACCTTGGCTTCTATCACTTGTAACTGAAAATGTATTGAGGAAAACACTCACTTTTCTCAATAGTCAAAAACTTTACCAAAGAAATTTTCAGATTTCAAGATGGCACAGTAGGTAAACACTGTGCTTTCCTTCCCTCGTGACCACATCAAAATTACAACTAAACTACAAAACAACCATCATTGAGAATTACCTGAAGTCTAGCTGAACCGAAGTCTTACAACTAAGGACATATACAAGAAGCCACCTTGAGATAGGTAGGAGGGGCAGAGATGCGGAACAGGCTGGCCCCACATCTGCGTGTGACCATTAAACCTTGGGAGGGATATTTTGGCTACAGAGGTCCCCCACAGGAGGAGCGAGGGGTTCCAGCCTCACACCAGGCTCCCCAGCCCAGAGTTCAAGTGCCAGGAAAGGAAGTCCTCACAACTTCTGGCTGTGAAAACCAGCAGCAATTGTAGCTGAGTGATACGGAGGGCTGCTACTGTCCCAGGAGATCCTCTTAAAGGGCCCACACATGAACTTACTTGCTGACAGACTCACTCACTCTGAGCTCCAGTACTGGGGAAGCCTCTTGAAAGGTTCCACGGACATATGAGGAGGAACTTAGTTGCCTGGCTTCAGAGTGAAGGCTGGAGGGGCAGCTTTCTCCCACACAGAAGTGCTGGTAGAATCCACTGTTTCTTTGTTCAACCCTCCCCCCTCCAGCATGCAGGCAGCTGCCACCTCTGAGTCTCCATTAACCTAGCTGACTGTTTGACTGCTGCTGGTGATTCCCTGAGATCCTGCCCCACCAAAATTGTGGGCCCATCCAAGCCATTTCCAGTGGCTTTTCCATACAAAAAGCCTGTCTTGGTTCATGCTGTGGACTTTTCCTAAAATCTCTCAAGGGTTCACAAAACCCAGATAAGCAGCATCTAGCTGTCCCATGCCTCTTGCTGAGCAGCGCCAAGCTTAGCGGCAGCCAGCTTTGTTTTGCAGCTTGACTTCTTGAGGCATCTCCAAGTTCAGCATCAGTGGCGGCCATCTGCAGATTGCTTTGTGGCTTATGCCAGGTGGACCTGGCAGAGCACAGGTTGTGACTGAACTTGGCTTCTAAGGAGGCCCTGGGGATGACATGCCCAGTGCCCAGCTTCAGAACAAGCTGGGGCATCACCCAGCCACTTCCAAGCATGACACACCCAAAGTGCAGAATGGGAAGGCACTGGAGTTCTACTAGTCAAATCCTGCTCCATTGGGTCACCCTTGCACAACAGCTCCTCCACTGTAGTTATGGCCAGTCCTCACAACCCATCAGAGTGAGGCTCAATACCTCCCACTGATGTGCAAACAGCAACCAAAGCTCAACTACAACAGGAAGGCACATGCAACCCACACAAGGGACACACCTGGAACACATGGTTCAGGTGACTAGGGAGAATGTGCAACTGACCCCTACAGGACACCTGCTACATAAAGGCACTCTGTTAAGACTGGGAGACATAGCAGCCCTACCTAATACACAGAAACAAACAGAGGGAGGCAGCCAAAATGGGAAGACAAAGAAACATGTCTCAAATGAAAGAACACAGCAAAGCTCCAGAGAAAGACCTAAACAAAATGGAGACAAGCAATCTACCAGATACAGAATTCAAAACATTGGTTATAAAGATACTCAATGATCTCAGTGAGAACTTCAACAAAGAGATGGGAAACGTGAAAATGGAGATAGAAAACATAAAAAAAGAACAAGTAAGAATTACAAAATACAATAACTGAAATGAACAATACATTAGAGGGAATCAACAGTAGATTAGATGAAGCAGAGGATAGAATCAGCAATTTGGAAGATAAGGTAGCAGAAAACATCCAAATAGAACAGCAAAAAGAAAAAGGCATCCAAAAAATGAGGACAGTTTGAGGGGTCACTGGGACAGCATCAAGTGTAACAACATTCACATCACAGGGGAACCAGAAGAAGAAGAGAAAAAGTAAGGAATTGAAAACCTATTTGAAGAAATAATGATAGAAAACTTCCCTAACCTGGCAAAGGAAATAGACATACAAGCCCAGGAAAGTCAGAGAATCCAAACAAGGTGACCCAAAGAGGACCACACCAAGACACATCATAATGAAAATGCCAAAAGTTAAAGACAAAGAAAGAATCTTAAAAGCAGCAAGAGAAAAACAGTTAGTTACCTACACGGGAGCTCACATAAGAATGTCAGCTGATTTCTCAACAGAAACTATGCAGGCCAGAAGGGATTGGCATGAAATATTCAAAGTGATGAAAAACAAGGACCTACAACCAAGATTACTTTACCGAGCAAAGCTATTATTTAGAATCAAAGAACAGATAAAGAGCTCCCCAGGTAAGAACAAGCTGAATTAATTCATCACCACCAAACCAGTATTACAAGGAATGTTAGAGGGACTTCTTTAAGATGGAAAAAAAATGTGAATGATAAAATGTCAATAACTACATATCTATCAATAATTACTTTAAATGCAAATGGATTAAATGCTCCAATCAAAAGACATAAGGATAAATGGAAGAAAATAAGACCCTTACATATGCTGCCTAGAAGAGACTCACTTCAGATGGAAAGACACACACAGACTAAAAGTAAACATTTGGAAAAAGATATTTCATGAAAATGGAAAAAAAAAAAAAAAACACACCAAAAGCTGGATTACCAATAGATATAACAGAAAAAGTAGACTGTAAAACAGAGGCTGTAACAAGAGACGATGAAGAACCCAGTAATCCAACTTTTGGGTATTTATCCAAAGAAACCCAAAATGCTACTTCGAGGGGACATGTGCATCCATTTGCTTATTCACTGCAGCATTATTTACAATGGCCAAGATGTGGAGGCAGCCTGGGTGTCTGACAGTAGATGAATGGACAAAAAGGAGGTGGTGCATATATGTAATGCAATATTGCTCGGCCATGGAGGGAATGGCATCTTGCCATCTGCGGCAACATGGATGGTCTTGGAGGGTATTGTGCTAAGCGAAGTATGTCAGATAGAGAAAGACAGATGCAATGTGATTTCACTTGTATATGGAATCTAAAGAACAAAATAAATAAACAAAACAGAAACAAACACATAGATACAGAGAACATTTTGATGGTTGCCAGATGGGAGGGGGGTTGGACGGTGGGTGAAAAGGGGGAAGTGATTAAGAAGTACAAATTGGTTGTTACAAAGTATTCATGAGAATGTAGGGTATAGCATAAGAAATATAGTCAATAATATTATAATAACTATATATGGTGTCAGATGGGTACTAGATTTATTGGGGTGATAGATGGGAGGGATGTTTGTAACGGTGAAAAAAGGGGAAGGGATTAAGAAATACAAATTGGTAGTTATAAAATAGTCATGGGGATGTAAAGTAAAGCATAGTGAATATAATCAATAATATGGCAATAACTATGTATACTGTCAGATGGGATTAGACTAGTCAGGGGGATGACTTCTTAATTATATAAATGTCTCACCGCTATGCTGTACACCTGAAATTAATATAAAATAATATCGACTGTCAACTCGAATTGAAAAATTTCAAAAGGGGGTAAAAGGTGAAGAGGAATAAGATGTTCAAATTTTCAGGTATAAAACAAGTTTGGGATATAATTTACTGCAAAGGGAATACAGTCAGTAACATTATGATAGCATGGTACGATGTCAGATGGTTGCTGGACTTACCATGGTGATCACTTCTTTAGGTATATAAATGTTGAATAACTGGTGTACACATGAAACTAATATATTTAGTTAGCTATATTTTAGTTAGCATATAATATATAATATGTTAGCTATATTTTATTTAAAATATTTTTTAAAATTAAATTTAAAAAAGTAATAAAATAGGCAATGACAGTAACAAATAATTCAGAGGATAGGAAAATCTAATAGCCAATAAACTCATAAAAATGCTCAGGCCTGTGAACAATTAAGGATATCCAGATTCAAATGAGATACCATTTTGTCTTACAAAATTGACAATATTTTAACAATAATACTTAATGCTGGTGGTGAGAATATCGTGAGGTGAACAGTCTCATAAACTGCTGGTCAGAATGAGAGCAACATTTTTTTCAAGAATAACTTGAAAATATATATCATCTAATTATACTGCTTCTTAGAATCTCTCCTGGGGAAATAATGAGAAATACAGTAAAAATTTATATATAAATGAATTCCTGGCAGCTTTATTTTTAATAGTAAAAGCTTAGATATAACTTAAATATGTCATATTTACATAAATTATGGGATGCTAGTAAATAGAATGTAATTCTACTAGTATTAGAGTGGATTAGAAGACGAAAGAATAAGCACATGATACAATGTTACATAAAAAAAGCAATCTATGATATTTTATATACCGCATCTGACTGTAATTTCATCTTTTCAGAATCTACAAGAAGAAGGAAACAGACTAAATATTAGCAATGATTATATCTGGGTGACTTTTATTTTCTTTGTTTACAGATTACTAAGTTTTCCAATAAAAATATCAGAGAAAAAATTTTTTAAAAGTGTCTGACTTTAGCTAGGTGTGTCCTTGTTCAGCAAATTACCTTCAAAGACTTGCATCAATTATATCTCACCTACTTGCAATAGTTCCTGAGAAATTAAGAGGTACTCAAAATTGATAAGCAGTTGATTAAAACATTACTTAACACAGCAAAGGGCTGAAAGGGCATTTGTGTGTGAAGGTGAGGGAAGGGGAGTAAAGGGGGAGGTCATCCAAAGGTTAAGAAACAACTTATGAGAATTACTTTTGTTCAGCCTGAAAAAGCATTTCCATTTACATCTCAGCTTTGTGCCAAAGTCCTGCGACAATGGCTGAGCCATTGTGCCTACTTATATATTCAAGTCCCGTCCAGGCAGTGGGAAATTCCAAAGAAATAGGCATAATCAGTCGGATGTTCTGTAATGTGGGTGTGCTTTTAATGAATGTGCAAAGGTTGTACGGATCAATTGTCCATTTGATTAATTCCTCTGGCAGGAGAGAATTAAATGTACTTAAGCTACACACCAGCAAAAGCTGAATGCTCTTTAAAATGTGATTTTCTGTGTTAAGGCCAATTTTTTTCTGGGCAAAACATTTCTTGAGATAATAATGGAAGTCAATGAGAAAATGGAATTTGCCATATAAATATTCACAACATACTACTTTGTCAGAAAAGCATCAAATGGGCAAGACGAGGTCAAAGTCTATATGGTATTTGCCATTATTTGCAGCGAATCTTCCTTTCAAGTTCTTATTTATATCATTTCATAGAAGAGGTGATAAATTCCGATTTTAGAAATAATTCACTGTCAAAACTTTACCCTTTCCCTCTATAAGGCATTCATCATTAGTTTACCAGAGATTTGTAAATCCAAAAGAGGTAATTATCTTCTTCAACTCCTTGGCAGGTGTGAAGCCCCAGGGAAAAGAGAAGCCTTGTCCTTTTTTATCACATGGAATGATACTGTCTGATATGTCAATGGAAAGCAAGGGAATATTCTGAAAGGTATGGAAAAGCGGGGCACATGTCCAAAGTCTCAGAAATCATTTCACTGAATTCACTCAAGGAGTATTTCTTGAATGCCTATTACGTGCCAGGTATGGTGCTGAGTCCTGAGGGTAGAGCAGTGAGCTAATCAAAGTCAACATTATCACGGAACATATACTCTAGAGTGAACGGCAGACATTAATCAAGTTGCTCAAATATATGATAACTTCATTATTCTGTTCCAAGTGATATCAATTCCCAAACTATTAGCTCATATTCCAAGGCAGCAGACAAAATCACCAAAAAAGAGAATACCGGACTTCCTTCCTGTTTAGGGTAGGTGCCTTGCTGAGAATCACTATAAAGACAAAGACACATCACAGGGTCCACTCTGCACGAAGCTTGAGGTGGGGAAACTTTTCCTTTAACCCACATGGAATAATTCCCTCCAACTGACCGAGCCCAAGTAAAGCCCAATAAAACCCTGCAGATGCCAAGACCCCCAGAACTGTTGCGGCCTTTACGGTCCCAGCTGCAGAGAAATCTGCATCTCCCTCTGAACAGACATTACCTACCTTTTAGCCTAAGCTGGGGCAGATAGGAGGGTCAGTCTCCAGCTAAGAGCAGAAGACAGAAATACCATTTATCCCAGGACCTTATTCCCGTTTCCTTCTCCAGGAGCCAAGGCACAGACTCAGTCCTGCATAGATCCCTCTTCTGAGACAACCTCCCCTTCTTGATTCTGTCTATTCTTATTTTTAAATATTCAAGCACCATTCATTCACTCAACAGATATTAATTCAACATCCAGTGGTGCTGGTGACATAGCAACAAACAAGACTGACAAAGGTCCCTGACTGTAAAGAGTTTATATTCTGAAAGGGAATGCAGCAAACAAGCAAGCAAGCAAGGTCATTTCAGAATGTGGGCAACGTTAGGAAGAAGATAAGCAGAGAGATCCGTCAGGGTTACTGGGGCGTGTGTGTGTGTGTGTGTGTGTGTGCTGGGAGAGGCTGTCTTCTAGCAAGAGTGGTCATGGAAGGTCTCCTCAGAACTGAGAGTAGAACTAAAGGGGAGAAGGTGACAGTGGAACAGAGAGCGTGGAGAAGGACATTCCAGGCCGAGGGAACTACTTGTGTAAAAGGCTCTAAGTTGGAATGAACTTAAAGGGATCAAGGAACAGAAAGGAGATCAGTGTGGCGGGGGAGCAGGGAGTGAGGCGTCAGGCTTGTTGATGGGAATTCCTAGGTCCCACGAGGAATCCATATTTTAGTCTAAGTGCAGTGGGGAGCGACTACAGATGGTGATGTGACCTCGCCAGGCTTCCACAATAAACATCAAGTGGGGAGTGATTTGAGTGGGCCTCTGAGTATAAGATCTTTGTAGACTAGGCAAGAAAATGAATTAAAGAAATGAAAAGCATAGGGGGAGATGAACCATGAGGTCTTACTTTATGGATGACGTTTGGAGTTTCCACTACTCTGGATTTCCCACATCCCTATTCATTCCATGAATATAGTGACTACAATTTAACTAAACATTATTTGGAAACATGTCTGAGAATATAACCAGAACACATGCAATAACACTTAGAATTGGCAGAGGGAAAATTAAGATCCTATTTGGCCATCTTATTCTTCAAAATTTATGACAATCTCTTCACTGCCTGTAAGTCACTTCCTTAGAGTGAGCCAGTCATACAACTATACAACTCTTTTTGAAGAGAAGAAGAGATTTAGTGTTCGATGGACTGATAAGGGAAAAACCAGCTCTTAGACTTTACAGAAATCTCAGCAGAATTAAAATATCATTTCTCACATGGATCATGACCTTATCCCCTGTCCTTTCTCTCCTTTGCCTATGTTCTGCTCACAAATAAATCTTCATAAAATACAGTTTCAATCGTTTTACTCCTGATGAAAAATTGTCAATACTTATCACTAGTTACTTACTTACTGGTAAAGAATGTATTCTTCACACTTTATATAGTCTGATTCTTAGCTGTTTTCCGAGCCTTATGAACAACTAACTGCCTCCCCCAAATTCAAGACTCTAGTCCCTCTTCCAGGAACATGTCTGGAGATTTCCCATTTCCTCCATGACTTGCCCACAAAAATTCCATTTTCCAGAATGCTTGTTAGTAGTTCTTTAATTTGGGGGGATCGCAAACCACTTTAACAATGAATGCACGTTATATAGATCCTGTCAATAGAAAGAGTGAGATGAGCACAGATTTCTGTACAATGTCACGGATACCCTGACAGCCATTCTACAACCTACTGCACTCCTCCTGGAATCCCACACACCCTTCAAGGGCCAGGTCAGATGCCCTGTCTTCCTTGACACGTTACCAGTCCTCTTCTTCCCACAGTGGGGGGACCCTCAGTTCCCAGAGAGCTTACACTGCTAAGTCACTTGCTTGGAAATTTGTAGCATCTGGCTTTCAGCCCTATCTGATACCTACGGTTTTGCACTTTATCCCCTGCTGCTATTTAAATTTTTATCTACATATGCGTATGTCTTATTTCCCTCACTAGAATCGGAGTTTAAGGGCAGGACGTGTTTTAGTCGTTCCCACTGACTAGTTCCGTGTCTGGCATGAATTTATTTATAAGTGAATCAACATGAATGGCAGAGAATACGGTTCCCTAAAAAATAGGAACTACCTTTGTCTTTGCATCCTCAGAGTGAGAGGTGCTGCATAAATGTGCCAATTGATTGATAAAAAAAAAGTAATAGCGATCCCTTACTGAATATTTACACACCAAACTCATTACAAGCATTGCTGTCTTTTACCCTTATGAGACTCATGTGAGGTGTGAGCTACTACCTCCATTTCACAGATGAGGAAATCAAGAATTAGGTCAAGTTTTTCATGGTCAAATAGCTGGTAGGCATTAGAGCCAGTGTTAGAATGCAGGTGTGTATGACCACCTCGTCATTTCCTCAAAAATTTACATCTCATTGATTTGCTCTGTGGTTTGTTCTGAGAAGGGCTCTGCCCTACATCCTTTCTGTTTTATTTTACATCTGTTAAGTCAGGCCATCCCCCTGCAGCTCTGTGGACAAACAGCAAGTGACAGTGGCCTTGATCCTAGATGGCCATTGGATGGCCTGAGCCAGACAGCAGTAGGGTTCTCTGCCAATGGCTGATGCCAGCACTTACCTGTCCGTCAAAGGTGTGATGACCAGGCGAGGTGTATTTCCTAGGTACTCATAGGAATACAGAAACTGGGCATCACAGATGTTGGCGAAGCAGTGTTTGGCCTCATCATCCCAACGGTGCCGCAGCTGGGACAGCCAGAGGAAGGCCTGGGCATTGTCTACCTACAGAGAGAGGGGCAGAGAATACGGGTGAGACACAGTGTTCAATAGGTAGCGGGTGGCCCCTTGGCCACAGGATGGCTTGGACGTTTTCTACCAGTCAAGAGTTCAGCACGCTGTGCCCACCACAGCACAGAAAGCATGAGCTGCTCTGACTACTCTGTTTTTCTGGCGTTTTAAAAGGTCAGAGCAGCCAGCTCTTTAGCCAGTGCAGTCTGAGGTCCCCATGTTTTGGCCGTATGCAAGCTTCTCTCTAACCCCAATATTAATGATGTAGCTGCCCACAAAGATGGACAGTGCTGGATGTTTGAGACTCACCTTCTGAGCAATCATCTTTGCCACCACATCGCGGGCATGCACGTCGATGGTGCAGATTGTCATGATTTTCTGCCGGTCCCCCTTGGAGAGCTGGCCAATCAGCATGGTGATGAGTGTCTTCAGCTGGGCCACTTGCTTCTTGTAATAGTCCCTCATGGCGTTCTCATAGCCTTCCTCCAGCCTGGCAAACGCAATGCCCACCTCTGTGGTCCACCAGATCTGAGTGCAGGTCAGGGCCACCTGTGGCGTCAAGAGTTGCTTAGTAAAGCTACTATCGAGACTGTCTCCAAAACCAGCCCACTCATCACACAGAAAGCGCTCAGAATGTAAGTGGGTGAGTGACACAAGACCATCCCTCCCTCTTCCACCAGCACGGACTAAGTGAGCCACGTGCCTCTAAATCCTTGGCGATGTGAAGTACTTACAACACAGTGGGGAATGCACTTTCTGCTCTTGAAAAACGCGTCATTTGGTTGAGAACAACCAAAGACTTACTCTAGACCAGGGCTGTACCAACTGCGGCCCGCGGGCCAACTGCGGCCCGCAATCCATTTTTCATTGGCCCGCAGCAAATTCCAAAACTATATTTAGTTTACTTAAATAAGCCAGGTGAGGCAATACGTACTTCACCTCGAGTGAGTGGCCCGGCTGTGTGTGTATTTTACCGCACATGGCCCTTGGGGAAAAACGTTGAAAAAAGTTTGGACACCCCTGCTTTAGACAATGCCAGTGGCTTTTAGTCACTGCTACACTGATCATTCCTTTTGCTGCGTCTTTCCTGTGTTTGAGAGGATAACACTATCTCAACGTCTCAACAACACTTGGTCTTCACTCTGTTCTAGAAACTCTTGGCGCCCAAGCATACTAATTTAGTGAGCCACTGCCGACCATTTGTGGCCTACTTCTGCTTGTCCATAATACTTTCACTACATTTTTTCATTTTTTATTTCTTAAAACCTATCACCTTGAAAGGCTTACTCTTGAAATTCAAGGTGAATTATACTGAAATTCAATGTGGTAATGTGATTTGCATTTTTCAGAGTCTCAAAATAAATGGATAAAGTGATTCAAATGAGCATTTCTTTTGTTTCGTGAAAAACTTAGTATGACAAATGCATAATTTTGATAATTCATGGCAGAGAATTTAGATACATTGATCGTCTGCAGGCTCATCTGGTTTGGGAGACACTGTTCTGGATGAAATCTGTCACAATAGTAGCAGGCAGCAAATTTTCTTGTCTCAAACTTCTGATTCAGGTAAACAAGGGATGCGGATGGGAATTATTTCCTGTGTGAAACAGAATTCTGTTGCAATAAGGAGTACCATTTCCTAATTTATCTGTTTTCACCTTTGGATTTAGACATACTGGATTTTGTTAAAGAAGTTCCTCCTGCACTGTGATTTTGTTGGGGTGATTTGATTGTGAGGTGCCAACTGTACTATGAAAAAAGACACCTGCTGCCGTACTGACTTGTTTCTCTTCTCACTGTATGTTTACACTTGCTGTCAACATTTTCCCACTTTCTTCTCGCTTCTCAACCCCAGGCAATGTGGCCCCTTCTCTACCACTCCACGGAAATGACCTCACCAAGTTCACGTCCACTCCTCAGCCTCTTTACTTTGCTTGAGCTCTTGGAAGTGCATGGTGTAACTGACCTATCAACAGTTTCTTTTTTGGTTCCCATGACTACCATTTTCTGGGTTTCCTTATATCTAAAACGGTGCTATTTCTCATTCTGCTTTGCTGGCTCCTCCTTGCCTACTCAGCCTCAAGGGTTTGTTCTACACCCTCATCCCAGTCTACATACCTTCCAAGGGCAACTTTATCTACTCCCATGCCTACAATGACCACCAAATATCAGCAACCTCCAAATATATTAGCTTTAGTACTATGCCACCAACGGGGGAAGGGAGGAGTGCCGTGCTACAGCCAGTCATTTAAAAAATTCCTCATTAGCTCTCCCCTTTCTCTTATTACCCTCCTGAGAACCCTATTAAAGATTCAGACATGACTTAGAATCAAGTCAGAATCCCTGACATGGTCTATAATTGGCTTCAAGTTTCCTCTGCAGAATCCATTGCTGCCTCTGGCTCCCTCCTCCCCTTACTCTCGCTTCAGCCACACTCAGTTCCTCACACGCAGCATGCTTTCCCTTGCTGCTGAGCCTTCACCCATGCTTTTCCTCATGCTTGGTTGTTCTTTCCCTCCATCTTTAACTTCTTAGCTCTTATTTCAAATCTCGGCTTCAATATCACAGGGGGCTGGTCCCCAGACCCCACTATGTAACTATATGCTCCTGGAGTACCCTTTTATCATCATACTAGGTCCCACTGTAAGTGACTGAATTACACACCAGTCTGCAAACTCCAGCCGGGCAGGGTTTATTGTCTTGTTCCTGGCTGGTGTCTCCTGTATGCAGCAAAAAGCTTAGCACAAAGTAGGCTGCATCAATGAGGTGAACTGTTTCCATTTTCTCCCTACTGTAGCCAACGAGGGTAAAAATGGACAACCCTTCATTTTCCAAGGTTATGGCTGACAATTCTCTTGCTCCCTCTTGCTGATGCCTCACAGACCAGGCTCTCCTGGTTGTGAAGCAAACAGTGAGTTTGATGTCTGGTAGCCCCTGAAGACTGAAGGAGGCCCCTGAGGAATACAGCCTAGTGGAGGATGGGGGCCCACAAAGGTCCTGGTTAGGACAATACCTGAGCTGGATAGTCGAAAAGCCACAGCTCCCTCGGCTTCTCTTCATAGGCAGTGACACCTTCTGTCATCTCATGCCTCACGGTGGCCTTCATGTGAGCAAGCACATGGTTCAACCATATTTCTACCTGAAAGAAGAACTCTGGGTTAGTCACTGGGCTCCTAAAACGATATTGTCACTAATACATTTTCTTCCACCCAGCCTGAGGCAGTGAAGAAAATGGAGCCCAGGCATGAGGTACAACCTCAAATGGCTGCCAGAGGCACAAGGAGACATTTAATTCGTGTAACCCAGGATGGTGATAGGTGAGAACCAAGCTCAATCAGCAACAGGTGGATGTGCCCATTTGTAACACGCAGGGCAGACTGGTAGGGTAAGGGGCTGGGGGGCAGGGGCTGCCATCCAGAGTTTATACAACGAAATCCTAGTCTGGGTTGAGCCAGGTGTAAATAAGTCAGTAGATTCTCAGGACCTTGTGTATGCTCAGTATGGAAATGTAAGCCAGGATTGTTTTTCTAACTGCACGGTTCTGGGTCTACAAAAAGAACACGTTCTGAATCAAACCCTAGGATCCCTTTCATAAAATGGAAAATGTCTGATTGTTTTCTGGTTTACTGGAAAGCAGCAGAATTGTTTTCCAAGGTACATGTGGATGAAGGTGGAACTCTATAAACGACATTTTCTCCAGTTGCTACTTTGGGTTAGATTGGAACTAGATTAGGACAATGCTTTGTTGGATCACTTAGGATAATGGACAAAGAAGGACTTATACCTTAGTGGTAATGGTGAAGGATGGCAAGGGAGTTTAAAGAGAGAATCGTCCCATGTTTTGTGTTTCTTGAATTGTATATGGGAAACTTGGAGGTAGTAGTTCTTGGAATCCGGTGGTAGCTGGCTCTCCAAGGGTTAGAGCTGTGGGAGGAAGTGACTCTGAGGTGTATTTATACAGAGACGTGACATCTCAGGAAAATGGTTGACTTTAAAGGGTATTTTCTCCTGGAGGAGATGTCAGTGTGCCTGATTACCCTGTGGGATGCTCAAGGGGGTGTCATGTTCGTCTCTCGGTACTGCTAATCATTTTGAAATCCTTTTCTCATTGACTCAAGGAGTTGTTTATGTGCATTTCATTCCTCTCTGCACAGGTCTTTGGTTAAGGAAGATATATGAATATTGACACATGTCCTTCCTAGAGAGAGGAAGGCAGGCACTAGAAGCTGCTCCAACGTCAGTTCAAGTCAAGGGAACCTGGCAGTCCCTGGTCACAGACAGCAGTTCTGGGCCAAGGTCAAAAAGGCTATCCTGAAGTTTGATGCTGACTGTATTTGAATGCACACACTTGAGAAAGAAAGGGAGAAGGAAAAGAAAGGACGTTTCCATCACCTGCCCACTGCAGTCGCAGGGCTCACTGAAGGCCACATATTCTCCTTCCTTGCTGTACATGCCAAGACTTATCTTGGTTGTTTTCTCGCTGGTGTCCAGCTGGAACTGCATCTTGGCCATATTGTCAAAGAGTTTGGAAAGATGGCGTTGAACCTATAAAGGGAAACCATGCCAAAGGACTGGAGAATGTATCCAGGAAGTTACTTATCGGTATTATTTAGAGGTCTACCTTGTGACAACTATCAGAGCATCGGGTACCGAGCATTTAGAAGGAAGCCTGTAGGGATGATGGTGATGTGAGGATGGGAATCAATTGAACTGGGTAGAAGTGGCCAAAGGCATATAATCCTAGTGGGAATCAGGCATTGGCTACACACCAAAGAAGCCACCAGTTTGATTAATTTCTGTTTGATCTCCTATGGGTGGGAACAGATTGGAGAAAAAATAATAGTTAATTCATACGCCCTCTTCCTAAGAAAATCCTACTGTGTGGCAGTCTATAGGCCCAGAGAAGTCTGCAGAAGTCTGCAGTCTAACATGCCCAGGTCTAAAGGGTCAAGTGCAGTGGTGACAGTGGCCTGTAGAAGGAGTCACCCAGTTGTTGGAAGTGCTTTGGTGCAGCAGACCGTCAGCAGGGTCCAAAGTAAGGGCGGGCATGCTCAGTCCAGGCAGGAAGCCTGGTCATGCCAGGCGTCTCCCCAGTATGGAGTCTCAGGACACACAGGCCCCTCACAGGGATGCCTCGGGCAGAATCTCTAGGAGGGATGCTACCCTGTGGCCCAGAGGGGAAGGAAACAGCAGCCTGAAGAAGAAACTGTAAATAGAACACTGCCCTTTGGTAGAGGTTTCTTAAGTATAAGGTCCTTTAGGCTGCTGGTACCCTGAGGGCAGTCTTAAATTTACAACAACCAGCTCTTTAGCTTGTGAGATGAAAGGAACATTTTTGAGTATATAGGTGAACTGTGAAAGTATTCTAGGAGGTCTCACTCACAGTGACGTGGGACAAATATATTGATGGGGTGGACCTTTTTTATCCAACAGCAGATTATCAAATAGCAGATTAACAAACCAACCAACATGGGACCTAGGAAATTGTCCTGCAACTTAAAAGAATGAGAAAACAGGACTCAAAATAAAGAGTAAGGGTGTGTGTGAGTGTGTGTGTGTATACACACACACATATATATACATATGAAGCTTTAACGAACAAAACAGAATTATGAAAAACATCACCTTGTATTGTGTTCAATTAACGAAAGAAACATGAACTCTATATAATATGAGGTGAAAGACGAGTTGGTAGAGGTAGAAAAATAAAATAAGAAAACCAACAAATAACAGCACAGTTTGTAACAATATTAGCAATACTAAAAGACTGATGAGCACAAGCAAATTAAACAGGGTGGATAAATTGGAGAAACTATTGCAGAATGCCAAGGAAAAAGACTGAGAGATAAAAAAAAATATGTATGAACATATGAAAATATGTATGAATATATGAAGGTAATGTATATAGCACAGAGAGAATAAAATCTCAACTAATGGAAATATGACGAACCTGAGGGAAAAATTTATCCAGATAAATGGAATAGAAATATTAAAAGCTTACTGAAAGATAACTTTTTCAAGATAATGAAAGCCTTGGCTTTCAGATAGGAAAAAAAAAAAAAACCTCATCATGTGTTGGAAACATTAATAAAATTAAGTATCTATAACAAACATACACAAATTTTCTAAAATTAAAATCTAATTTAAATTTTGATCTCTTGGAGATCCAGATAGAAAGAAATTAGTCTACTGATAAAAGTTAAAAAAGAAAAATCAGACAGGCAGGAAGGCCTAAGATGAATTCTCTGTAACAAGAAACATCAGAGCTATTCCTGCAGGAATTTGAGCGGAAATTGCTGTGACCCATGAATTCCAAATCCAACCATTCATTACTCACATGCAGAAACTAAAGACAGTCACAGATATAAAAGGCATTGAGAATTATTCGATCATGCTCCATTTCTGGGGGAAAGAATATGGGGAACCACTTAAAGATTTACTCAAACCAAGTAAGAAATAAATAAAAATAAATATTTAAGAGTGAACATATCATGTATAAAAGGTATAAAAGGTCTGGCAATGATCTTTGACCCGTCCTATACATAGAATTAATGAACATATAGTTACAAAACAGAATGCTAATGTGATAAATATTTCAACTCCACTGTGCATGGGCTACTTTGGAAACAGTTCAATCGATAGAGGGTGGACAAAAAGAAGGCATGTAACTATTAGGGCTAACCTATCTTTAGTACTTCCTTCTCACCAACAAACCAAAAACATAATTTCACTAAGTTAAAAAGTTAGCGACGATAGAGGCGGCCGGTTGGTTCAGTTGGTTAGAGCACAGTGCTCATAACACCAAGGTTGCTGGTTTGATTCCCACACAAGCCAGTGAGCTGTGCCCTCCACAACTAGATCGAAAACAATGATTTGACTTGGAGCTGATAGGCCCTGGAAAACCACACTGTTCCCCAATATTCCCCAATAAAAAAAAAAATTTTTTAAGTTAACGATGATAGAAAACTTATGCATGGGTGCCATCTTTTGGCTCTGTTGGAAAAGCTCTCATCCATTGCTGATGGTGATGCAAAAGGACACAACTGCTATGGAGGGAAATATAGCAAATCTAACAAGACCACATATCATTTACTCTTTGATCCAGCAATCTTACTTCTGAGGAATTTACCTGGAAGATAAACCTCCAATAATACAAGGCCCAAAGTTATTCAATGTCAGATTATTTGCGATTGCAAAATATTATAAATAACCTATGGCAAAACTATGGTATACTGGTCCATGAGGTATGATGCAGATGTAAAAAACATAAGGGAGGTACGGAAGATACCTTTGAATTGATATGGAATGATATGGGGTGATTTCCAGGATATAGCTAAGTAAAAAAGAAAGCATGCTACCTTTTGTGCAAAAAAGAAAGGGAAATAAGATAGTAGAAACCTACAAATGTAAATGCATATCCGCTTATTTTTGCAAATATAAATATAGGAAAGGTAAACCAAAAACTAATGGAATTGGTTACCTACTAGCTATAACTTTTGACTACAGGGGGATTGAAGGGGAGGTGGTGACGACATGTTAGGAATGGGTGAAGAAGTGATACTTCTCAAACATCTTTATGCACAGTTTGACTTTTAGAATTCTACATATTCAAACAATCAAATAAACAAGGATGAGAAAAACCTTAAAACTGAAATCAAAGAGAACCCAACTATACTTCGAATGAATAACAAAATCACACTGAAGGAGGAAGCGAACTCATCTAAGTAACTTCCTGACACAGCATTCTGACTACAGAACAGTCTAAAGGAAACTAAGAGAACTATAAACAAATCTTGAACTCTTCTTAGGGTGAGGAGGGAGGAGATAATGGAACATAAAGCAGAGACATAATCCATCCCTCCCAGCCATCATTTTGAGACTCAGACTCTGTGATCTGTAGCAGTGGTTCTCAGCATGTGGTTCCCAGACCAGCAGCATCACGGGAAATCCTCAGTATTACAGACTGATACCTACTGAATCAGACAGACTCTCTGGGGGTGGGGCCTAGGAGTCTGTATTTTAACAAGCCTTCCTGGTGATTCTCACACACTCTCAAGTTTGACAAGCACTGACTATAGCTCCGAATACAACAGTGCTTCAATTAGTTACTTTATTAATAAAAAAATTTGTAACACAGTAGGCTTCTTCTATTTTACAGATGAGGAAAGTTTGTTTTGAAGAAGCCCAAACTATATGTCTAACAAGTGGCTAGAACAAGGCTATAGAACCCCCAAATTTGGGCTTCTCATATACACTCTTTCCACTAAACCACCCCAATGTCCAGTTAATACAACTTCTATCTTATCACCCAATGGAAATTTTAGCTATAACTTTTAAGCGCTAAATCTCTTAAGATTTACTAAATCTCTCTGTAGAATCAGATCAAAGGCATTCCATGTAAAGACTCAGCCCCTTCCACCTTTGCCATCCTCAAAGCTTCTCCATTTCTACTTTAGGGAGTCAGGGCCACTGATGGGTTGGAGGGTATCCTGAGAGGCAGTAATGGTGGGAATGAAGAAGCTCTGAGGTTAGGGATGATGCTGGTGGCAACACTGGACTGAAATACACACACTGCTGGAGAGAGGAGGCATAATGGGGAACCCGAAACTCTCCTGCTGGGAGCTCCTCAGACCTTCTAGATGTTTCTACACGCGTTCTCTCAGCTTACCTGCTGCGGAGCTGTGCCGTTAGAAAGGATATCTAACAGATCAGAAGAGGAAAGAAAGTAAAACCTAGGGAAGGCAAGCCTTTTGGTATCCAGGTACTCCGCCAGGGCCTTCTCACACAGGTGTAATCTGAGGGCAGACATAGAAAGTCTTAAGTTTGCCTAGGTTCATCATTACATAGATATTACATAAATGCAAAAATATTATACATAGATATTACATAAATGCAAAAATATGCAATACATAGATATTACACAAATGCAAAAACATGCAAAAATCAGAGCAAGACACACTTCCGGGTATTTGCAAACATTCACACCGATATATTCCCACTAGAATAAACACCTCTAATAATACCACATAGTGCCCAATATCCAGGCAAACCAATACACACACACCGACACACATATCACTCGCTCCTTTGCATAGTTAAGTAACGTAAGGATCTCAGAGACAGAAACGGGGAAGGAAATACCGCCTCTTTCCTTATAAATGGGCAGCAAGCCAGCTCTCACCTGCTCTGAATATCTTCCAGCTTTTCATAAAGACCTGATTTGTTGGTGGCTTCCACTACATTTGGAGTTTTCTGAGCATCATATACTAGCTCTTTAAAGTCAATGTCAATGCCTTCAAATCTTTCCGAATCCTGCAAATAAAAATGTGGGAAAAAATTAACCACTAGGCCTCTTAATTCCAAGAAGCTCCCTTTAAGTAGCAAGTCAAGAGCAGGCCCCTGTTCTTGGGCTTCGTCAAATAAGGAAATACCCTCAGCTTAAAACAGCAGCTCTCAAACAGCTTGGTCCTAAAACCTCTTTAATCTTTAAAAGAAATTATTGGAGTACAAAGAGTAGCTCTTCGTATCAATGTATCTTATATATTAGAAGCTATAAAAATTTCAAAGTGGAGAAATTTAAAAAATGTTTAATTCATTTGAAAAGTAACAACATTAAACCCATTAGTTAACATAATATGTATTTACCTAAAATAATTGTATTTTCCAAAACAAAATAACTTAAGAAAAAAAGGGGCATTGTTTCATTTTTTATTTTTACAAATCTCTTTAATGTCGGACTTAGAAGATGGCCAGATTCTCTTCTTGGCTTCTGTAGTCAGTCTGTTGTGATATTGCATGTCATGTAGCCTCTGGAAAACTCCACTGTATTGCTCATGGAAGAATGAGCATACAGAAGACAAATGACATTTTAGCATTTTTATTTATTTATCTTTAATTAATTTTTTCAGTTATATTTGACATTTGATATTATTGTGATAAGTTTTAGGTGTACAGCATAGTGGTTAAGTGGTAAGACATTTAGATAATTTACGCAGTGATTCTCCCCAGTTAGTCTACTACCCACCTGGCACGATACATAGTTCTTGCAACATTATTGACTATATTCTCTATGCTGTATTTTCAGCCCTGTGACTTTTCTGTAACTACCAATTTGTGTTTCTTAATCCCTTCACCTTTTTCACCCAACTCCCCAAACCCCCTCCCCACTGGCAACCAGCAGTTTGTTCTCTGTACCTATGAGTCTGTTTCTGTTTTGTTCGTTTATTTTGTTCTTTAGATTGCACACAGAAATGAGATCATATAGTATTTGTCTTTCTCAATCTGACTTATTTCACTTAGCATAATACCCTCTAGGTACATCCATGTTGTCGCAAATGGTAAGATTTCATTCTTTTTTATGGCCTAATAATATTCCAGTGTATATATGTACCACCTCTTTTTTATCCAATTGTCTATTGATGGTCATTTGGGTTGCTTCTACATCTTGGCTATTGTAAATAGTGTTGCAATGAACATAGAGGTGCATATATCTTTTTGAATCAGTGTTTTGGATTTCTTCGGATAATTACCTGGGAATGGAATTGCTGGGTCATAAGGTAGTTCTGTTTTTAATTATTTGACGAACTTACAAAACATTTTCCACAGAGGCTGTACCAATTTGCAATCCCACCAATAGTGCACCAGGGTTCCCTTTTCTCCACATCTTCGCCAACAATTACTGTTTGTTGATTTATTGACGATAGCTATGCTGACAGGTGTTATTTTAATTTGTATTTCTCTGATGATAAGTGATACTGAGCATCTTTCAATATGTCTATTGGCATATATATGTCCTCTTTGGAGAAATGTCTATTCAGGTGCTCTGTCCACTTTTTAATTGAATTGTTTATTTTTTTTGGTGTTGAGTTATATGAGTTTTTTTTTAATTTTAGATATTATTAGCTCCTTATCAGATGTATTTTTGATGCATATATTCTCCCAGTCAGTAGGCTGTCTTTTTGTATATTTTTTCTTATTTCCCTTGCCCAAGGAAATATATCAGAAAAAAATATTACTAAGAGCAATGTCAGAGAGTTAACTGCCTATGTTTTCATCTAGGAATTTTATAGTTTTGGGTCTTACATTTAAGTCTTTAATACATTTTGAGTTTATTCTTGTATATGGTGTAAGAAGGTGGTCCAGTTTCATTTTTTTTGCATGTATCAGTATAGTTTTCTCAACACCATTTATTGAATAGACTGTCTTTACCATAATGTATGTTCTTGCCTCCTTTTCTCATAGATTAAATGACCATATAGGTATGGGTTTATGTCTGGGCTCTCTATTTTGTTCCATTGATCAATGTGTCTGTTTTTATGCCAGTACCAGGCATTTTGATTATTAAGCCTTGTAGTATAGTTTGATATGAGGCAGCGTGATAGCTCCAATTTTGTTCTTCTTTCTGAAGATTTCTGTGGCTATTCAGGGTCTTTTGTGGTTCCATGTAAATTTTAAGATTATTTGTTCTAGTTCTCTGAAAAATGCCACTGGTGTTTTGATAGGGATTGCAATGAATCTATAGATTGCTTTGGGTAGTACGGACATTTTAACATTGTTAATTCTTATCCACGAGGATGGTATATGCTTCCCTTTATTTGTATCTTCTTCAGTGTCTTATAGTTTCCGAAGTCTTACAGCTCTTTTACCTCCTTGGTTAAATTTATTCCTAGTTGTGTTTTTTTTTTCATGCAACTGTAAATGGGATTGTTTTCTTAACTTCTCTTTCTGATGGTTCATAGTTGGCGTATAAAAAGGCAACTGATTTCTGAATATTAATTCGTATCCTGCTACTTTACTGAATTAATTTATCAGTTTTAATAGTTTTTTGGTGGAATCTTCCAGGTTCTCTATATGTAGTATCTTGTCATCTCCAAATGACAGTTTTACTTCTTCCTTTCCAATTTGGATAGACTTTATTTCTTGTCTGAGTGCTGTGGCTAGGACTTCCACTACTATGTTGAAAAGGTGAAAGTGGGCATGCTTGTCTAGTTCCTGATTTTAAGAATGCTTTTAGCTTTTCCCCATTGAGTATGATGTTAGCTGTTAGTTTCTCGCATAGGGCCTTTATTATGTTGAGGTATGTTTCCTCTATTCCCACTTTGCTGAGAGTTTTTATCATAAATGGATGGATTTTGGCAATTGCTTTTTCTGCATCTATTGATACGATCTTAAGATATTTATCTTTCACTTTGTTTATGTGGTATACCACATTAACTGATTTGTAGATACTGAACTGACTTAGCATCCCAAGAATATTCTACTTGATCGTGCTGTATGAGCCTTTTAAGGTATTGCTAAATTCAGTTTGCTAATATTGTGTTGAGGATTTTTGCATCTATGTTCATCAGGGCTATGAGCACATAATTTTCTTTTTTGTATTGTCTTTGTCTGGTTTGGAATCAGGGTGATGGTGGCCTCCAAAATAAACTTGGGAGCTTTTCCTCCTCTTGAATTTTTTGACTAGTTTGAGAAGGATAGGTGTTATTTCTTCTTTGACTGTTTGGTAAACTTCACCTGTGAAGCCATCCTATCCAGGACTTTTGTTGGTTGGGAGTGTTTTGATTACTGGTTTGATTTTGTTAGTAATAATCAGTTCAGATTTTCTCTTTCGTCTTGATTCAGTCTTGGAAAATTGTTGTTTCTAGGAATTTATCCATTTCTTCAAGATTGTCCAATTTGTTAGCATACAATCATTCATAACAGTTTCCTATAATCCTTTGTATTTTTGTGGTGTCAGTTGCCACTTCTCCTATTTCATTTCTGATTTAATTTTCTGGGGTCTTCTCTCTTTTTCTCTTGATGAGTCTGGTTAAAGGTTTATCAATTTTGTTTATCCCTTCAAAGAAGCAGATTTTGTATTATTTTTTTTAGACTCTAATTTGTTTATTTCTGCTCTGATCATTATTTCCTTCCTTCTGCTCACTTTGGGCTTTGTTTTCTGTTCTTTTTCTAGTTCCTTCAAGTGTAAGTTTAGATTGTTTGAAATTTTCTTGATTCTTGAGGTAAGCCTTATTGCGATGAATTTCCCTCTTAGGAATGCTTTCGTTGTGTCCCATAGATATTGGAGTCATTGTGTTTTCATTTTTGTCTCAAGGTATCTTTTGATTTACTTCTGGATCTTGTTGTTAGTAGCATATTATTTAGCCTCCATGTGTTCGTGTGCTTTTCAGTTTTTTTCTTGTAATTGATTTCTAGTTTCAGAGAAGATGCTTGATATGATTTCAATCTTTAATTTATTGAGACTTGTTTTGTGGTCTAACATGTAGCCTAGCTTGGAAAAAGTTCCTGTGCACTTGAAAAGAATATATCCTGCTGCTTTGGGGTGAAATGCTCTAAAAATATCAATTAAATCCCTCTGGTCTAGTGTGTCATTTAAGGCCAGCTTCCTTGTTGATTTTCTGTGGTATATCTGTCCATTGGTGTCAATGGGGTATTAAAGTCCCCTATTATGATTATATTACTGCTGATTTGCCCCTTTATGTTGGTCACTATATGCTTTATATACTTAGGTGCTCTTATGTTGTGTGCATAAATATTTACAAAGGTTATACTGTCTTGTTAGATTGATCCCTTTATTATGTAATGCCCCCTTTGTCTCTTATTGTAGTCTTTGTTTTAAAGTCTATTTTGTCTGATATAAGTATTGCTATCCCAGATTTTTTTTTTTTATCCCTTTCACATGAAATACCTTTATGCATCCCTTTACTTTCAGTCTGTGTGTGTCTTTTGACCTGAAGTTGGTCTCTGATAGGCAGCATATGTATGGGTCTTGTTTTCTTATCCATTCAGCTACCCTATGTCTTTTGATGGAAACATTTAATCCATTTACATTGGAAGTGATTATTGATAAATGCATAATTATTGCTATTTTATTATTTATATTTATGTTCTTTCCCTCCCTTCTTCTTAAAGAACTCTTTTTAACATTTCTTGTGATACTGGTCAGGTGGTGATGAACACCTTTAACATTTTCTTCTCTGTGAAAGTCTTTATGTCTCCTTCAATTTTAAATGATAGCATTGCTGAGTTGAATAGTCTTGCTTATAGGTCCTTGCTTTTTCTCACTTTGCATATTTTGTGCCAATCCCTTCTGGCCTGCAAAGTTTCTGTTGAGTAATCAGCTGACAATCTATGGGAGCTCCCTTGTAAGTAACTATTTGCCTTTCTCTTGCCGCTTTTAGGATTGTCTGTCCTTAACCTTTGCCACTCTAATTATAATGTGTCTTGGTGTGGGCCTGTTTGGGTTCATCCTCTTTGGGACTCTTTGTGCTTTCTGGGCTTGTATATCTATTTCCTTTGCCAGGTTAGGAAAGTTTTCAGTCATTATTTCATCAAATAGGTTCTCAATCCTTGCTTTCTCTCTTCTCCTTCCAGTACCCCTATTATACGAATGTTGTTAAGCTTGATGTTATTCCAGAGGTCTCTTAAACCATCCTCATTTTTTAATTCTTTTTCTTTCTTGTTGCTATTCTGATTGGGTGTTTCATGCTACCTTATTTTCCAAATCACTAATTCAATTCCTCTGTTTCATCTAGTCTGCTTGTGATTCCTTCTAGTGCATTCTTCATTTCAATCATTGTATTCTTAATTTCTGACTGGTTCTTTTTTACAATTTCAGTGTCCTTTTTTATGCTTACCATCTCTTTGTTGAAGTTCTAAGTTCCTTGAGCATCCTTACAACCATTGTTTTGAACTTTGCATCTGGTAGTTTCTTTGCCTCCATTTCATTTAATTCTTTTTTTCTGGAGTTTTCTTTTGTTCTTTCATTTGGGACATGTTTTTTTTTCTCCCTATTTTGGCTGCTTCTCTGTCTCTGTTTCTATGTATTAGATAAATCTGCTATGCCTTCCAGTCTTGGCTGGGTGGCCTGATGTAGTAGGTTCCTTGTAAGACCTAGTAGTACAGTTTCTTTGTTCACCAATGCCTGGTCCTCCAAGAATGTCCCTTGTGTGGGTTTTGTGTGCCCTCCTGTTATAGGTCAGCCTTGATTACTACTGGCAGATCACTGGGAGAGACTGACCCTCAGGCTGACGGCTATGGCGTTTGACCACATCCACAGTTTACCGGCTGCTGTGAGGAAGGCTTATACCACAGAGCGGGATTTGGCCCAGCAGGCTCTGGTGCCTGTTGAGGTCACCTTTGGGTCTGCTGCTTGTGGGGCTAATTTGGCAGTGCTCTGCTGTGCTCTCAAGCCAACCTCCAGGTATGTTGGTTCTGGGGCTTCTCGGGAGAGTCTCCATTTCAGGCCCATTCAACCACTGCCTGTGACTGGCCAGGGAATACTTGGTAGGAATTACAAAACAACCTGCCGTTGGTCACTGCCTGTGCTAAACCTGGAGGCCATGGGAGATGCTACACTGAGAACCGAGATTGGCTGCCACCAGTACTAGGCCTGGGGTAGCGCCTCAAAAAGCCAGGATACCCCAAGGCCTGCTGCCACCTTCCAGCTTCCTTAAGGCTTAGCCACTGATAGATCCTCGTGCAGTATATGAGTTGGGTGAGGCAAGGTCTTAGGTCGTCACCAGGGTGTGATGAGTGGTGTTCACTAGGTTAACGTAGATTCTGGTTTGGTGCTATGTGTGAGCCTGGAGCTACTCAGCAAAAAGTCTCAAGAGTACACCTCAGGCAACCCAGCTGGGGCCTGAGGACCCCTGGGAGTTGTCCATGAAAGAGTGCAAAGCAAGCATAATTGGCTGCTCATTGAGAAAGTGCCTCCTGCCTTGGGCAAGTTGGGTGGGGCAGGGTCCCGGGGAGTCACCAGGGTGGATCTAGCGGAGTTCACCAGACCACTGCAGATTCAGATTTGGCCATGTGGAGGAAGGCTCAACACAGAAAAAGATGGCACCCACCTGCCTGATGTACAGGAGAAGGATTCTATACAGGGAAAATAGCGACTGTCCCTCTAGTTCTCTCTCTGAAGCCACTCAACTCTGTCTCTCCCTGTATATCTCTGATGCCTCTTGAGTCACTGTCCCTCCACTGGAGCCCAGGGTGAGTGCGTGCAAGCGAGTCTGTGCATGGGCCCTTTCAGAGGACGCCAGGATTTCCTGAATCCTTCCGTCCCATCCCGAAGGTCAGAATCCCCAATGTTTTTCACAGCCAGATGTTGTGAGGGCTTCTCTTCCCAGCAGCAGTACTCCAGGCTGGGGAGCTTCGTGTGGGGCTGGGGTCCCTCATTCCTGCAGGGGGTAACTCTGCAGGATATCCCCTCCGATTCTCAACTGCCACACACAGGTGTGGGGCCAGCCATTCCATGTCTCCACCACTCCAACCAGTCTCGACGTGGCTTCTTTATATTCTTAGTTATAAAACTTCTGTTCAGCTAGACTTCAGATGGTTCTCCAGGTTAACAGTTCTATAATTTAGTTGTAATTTTAATGTGGTCACAGGAGGAGGCTACCACAGTGTTTATCTACTCTGCCATCATAGATTACAAGCTGACATTTTAGCATTTTTATTAAGCTAGGTTTCATATTGAAAATCCCCTGAAAAGGTCTCAGGGACGCTTCAGGGGTCAGTGGACCACACTTTGAGAGCTGTTGACATAAAACATAATACCAAATCATGTAGATAGTGGATTCAATGCTCTTTCTGGGTCCATACCTGTTTTTTACTATAATAAAAGAGAGCTTTCCTGAGCAAATGATTTCAAAGTTAATTAGATATCATCATTTCTGCCAAAACGCACATACCTTCACAGTGTTGTTGAAATGACTGAGACAATAACATATGCGAAGCACCTTAGCCCCTTACCTGTCATTTGTTAAGAGCTGTGGTATTATTATTACATAACAACAACCATAATGGTCTGTGCTATGTGCACTATTTTAACTATTTTCCTGAAGTATTATCCCAATTTTCAGGAGGAAACCAGGCCAAGAGAGGTTAAGAAACTTGCCCAAGGTCCCACAGCTGCAAGTGGGAGAGTTAGGACTCAACAGCCCCAACAGCCCCAGTCTGCTCCAGACCTCTGTAACCCATACCTCTCTCCTAAGAAGATTTAAAAACAAGGGGAGAGTGTAAGATTATGACTAATTTTGTCATATTTTGAAATTATCTCTATTATTGTGTTGCTAAAACAAAGAAAATAAATGTATATTTACATATTTTAACACAAACCTATGTTTGAGAAGTTGATGGTACTAAATCTTTATGATGTTTAATTAAAGTCTCTACAAAACTCTCCACCTGTGTCCTCTCCTTCTAAGTAAACCTGCTCCAGTCACTAGCACTGGAGATAAATAAAATCTGGCTAGTTCAATTGGCTTAATTATAACAGCCATAACAGAATTGTTTTCTGTTATTTTTCATTCCAAATGTACAACCTTTAATCTACATGATTATATTACATATGATTTTGTGGACTGAACTGGGACAATTAATGTTTTAATGGAATGTGCTTTCACTTTTAAGCAAGGCCTGGACAACATGTGACATTTTGGAGGCAAACTGATTTGTAAGCAAAGAATTTGCTATGCTAAAGAGATAGAGAAAGTCTGTAAAAAAAATTTTTTTTTAATGAATTAGAATCCACTGAGGGGGTAAGTTAGTGGCACATTAATTAGGACAGGAGGCAATCAACCACAGGGAAGGTAATAATGAGAACGCATATTTTAGAGAAATTCATTGTACACTATTTAGCTGAAGACTGGTATTTAAAATCTGGCACAGGCCAGAGGTTTACAGAATGGCTCACTGCTGAGAAGGAACCTGAATTTGCCTGGAAAGAATGCTCCCTTCTAGTCTCCACCTGCACTGTAATTATCTGCAGAGAAACCCATGTGTAGCTCATCCCAAATTGCAGTAGTAATATTTTTGATCTCCTTTCTTGTATACACATTGAAAACAAAAAATAAGTTCTCCTTTCTTTTCCCACCTGTCTACAAACAAACTGACATTTCACCTTCTCTCTTTTCCTCTGCCTGATTTTTGGTGGCTTGTGAGATCATGGTTGTTGGAGGTGCGTTTGAGTGAAGCCAAGGCAAGTGGGCAGAAGAAAAAAGAGCTAGAGGATGCAGGAACAGGGTGCTCTTCCCTTGACTCAGGTAAGGGAACAGAGAGAGCAGGGTTTCCTTAGCACGTACCTGTGGCAACTGAGCCCGGATATCTTCAGATCCGATGAATATACTTTCCAGATGAGACCATGTTCGCTGCATTTCGAACCAGATAGAGATGACAGCATCAGCTGTGGACAGCTTCTTCTGCCAGCCTGACACTTCCTCCAGGAAGAAAGCTATGTACTTGGACATCATCAGGTTCTGAAGTTGAACTTGGTTATCCTCCAGAACCTCAATGAGGTCCTCATCCGAACGCAGCAGGGGGATGTTGGTCCGTGGGTGGGGCTCGTACTGGAATTCCATGCCAGCCCAGGTGGTCTGCAGCTCCTTTAAGATCTTCTCCATGCCCATCTCTTTCACAGCTCTGTCCACAATGCCCCTGACCTCGTCCTCAAAGTGGTGCAGCTGGAGCTGCAGGAGGTGTGCCAGGGTGGTGTCCTTGCCCATGGTGAAGCTCACGCCTGTGGCCTGCATCAGCTGCCTCCAGTGCCGGTCCCGGATGGCCGGATTCTGCAGCTCAGCCACTGCCCTCAGGGAGGTCAGGGTGTTCAGCACGGTGCTTTCCAGGCCTGTGAATGCATCCCAGGCCCTGACCTCCTTGTCAAGGTTCCGGATGTGCCTAATAAACTGTTTGCACTCCAAGTCCATGGCCTCCACGTTAATATTCCTCCATGCAGTGGTCTCCCAGGCATGGATAGTGGAGGTCACCATGCCAATTGTGTCCCAGAGCTCCTTCAGCTGGCAGACCTCCTTCCTGCACTGCTTCAGCTGCTTGTAGTCGGGAATGTTGACCTCAAACAAGCTGGCAGAATCAGAAATGGAGGCCATGGTGGATTCCATCTGCTCGATCTCAATGTGCCTGGCATCCAGCAATTGATGAGGGTCAGTGCTATCAAACCTACAAAACACAAGGTGTCCCTCTGTAAGTACAGCACACAAGGAAGTACCCATTTCCTAGAATCACCAAAGGAACACCAGCTCAGTTCTGTAGATGCTGAGTATTTTAGCAGACAGCAGTGATTTTCAACAAAGCCTGGGGAGATATGTTGGAATACGATGAGCATAACCAGTTGGAGGAAAGGCAACTGAAGAAGAACATCAAGCTTGGATCCTTTCTTCACATTCCAGGAGTTAAAATACTCTCCTCCTCCACTCCCCCAGCTCCCCCATCCAGGTGTAGAGGGGAACGTCCATTTGTTCAAGCCCCCTTTATACTCTCTTTCCACTTGTTGGCTCCCACACAACTCGACACCAAAGAGCACTGTCTTGTTACCTATAGAGGCTGTAAAGTCAAAGCTTCTGCCAGGAGCTACTAGTGGTAGGTAGGTAAACTTTAAGTGAGAGAGCTGGCACTTACAAGTCCCAATCTGGCATTGCAGCTTTTATCCTCACCAGAGCCCTCCTGGCCAATCCCATCTCAGGATCCGCGTGTGTCACAATGATACAACTGTGACATCATCGTCCCATCTCCAGGTGGCCATAGCCACAGAAGTGCCCTGGCCCAATTCCTGCCCAGAGACATACTCACGACAGCCACTAGTGGTAAGTAGGTAAACTTTAAGTGAGAGAGCTGGCACTTACAAGTCCCAATCTGACATTACTCCCTCCAGGGCAGTGGCTCTCAGTCTGGCTGTGTACTAGAATCCCCTGGAACCTTTAAATAACCTCCCTGATCAGGCTGCTCCCCAGTCCAAGTAAATCAGAATATTTGGGGGTGGGACCCACGTGAGGGCATTTTTCAAACTCCCTGGGGGGTTGCAATGGGCCAGGTTGGTGTCCTTTGTGGTGAAGCTCACCCTGATGGCCGGCACCACTTTCAGGCAACAGTGCCTCCAAGTTCAAGAACCACTTGAAGACTGAGCACAAAGCCCCCACCAACGCGCTATACAGTCACTGCTGCTTTCCTTCACTATGTGCCTCAAGGCAGGCTCTTAAGTCCCTCTGCCAGGCTGTTCTTGATCTGTTCCTTCCCCCCTTTGGCCTGCTCCCTCCCTCATCCTGGGGTAGCCTCTGGTTCTGTACTTGGACTTCTGTAAGCACTATATCTAGCTTTACAATTTTAGTTCACATTTCCTCATCATCATCACGTCTCTGATGCTTATGGCACACTCCCACTGTTCCTGATCTTCACCAGTGTTAACCTACTTTACCCCTCCAGAATTGCATTCCTGGTATAGCGTCTCCTTCAACTTAAGAACTCTACCTGCAAAGGAACCCACATGGGCAGATAACATCTCTTCGGTCTGGCGCACCCAGAACCCATGTGTTCAAGAAGCCTCATTTTCCTCCCCTAACCTCCCTTTACCATTTCTCCCTATCGCCGACCTCAGGTTTTCTCGTTTCTGTGAGCTTAGAGGGCTAGATATTGGGAATACCCTGACTTACGGGTGAATATGGTCCTCTAAAATCAGATCAGAGCATCACAGGGTGTATCATCAAGGGGCAAGTTGAGAAGAAACTAGACAATTGGCCATTTCCTCCAATCGTGTGTGTGTGTGTCTGCACATGTTGATTGGTGGGGTATGAAGGGGAAGGGAAAAGGTAGAGAATGACATACAAATTCTTTTTCTTGAACTGCCTCTTCTCTTGGTTGTCTTTGGAAATATTTGAGTTGACGGATGGAAAGTAATCCTGATTAAAGCCATTTACCTGAACTGCTCACCACTTAAGCCTAATTACCATGCAACACAGTAACGGTTCTGCATACCATTAAATTAGTGTCAGATTAACTTTGATGCTCGCTATGTTTGATTCCGGCTTGTTCAATCTAAATAGTTTTTGGCCCATGTGCTATGATTGTGGATTTACATCTTATGAGAGTGAGACTGAACATCATTGCACCTCACTGTTCTCCAGCTCCCAAGTGTTTCAGAACAAAACACGAGGGTGGCCTTCTCAGAGTTGAAGAGGGCCCTCTATTTATAGAGGCCAGGAGCTTTCTCCCCATAAGAGCAGTAGAAAAAGACCTGGAAGGAAAGAAAGGTAACGTCCTCATGGCAAGTGGTCCAACAGGAAAGATTGCCACACGAGTGGTCCTTCTGCTTGTTCTTCATTTCCAAAGACTAATTGTTGGTGTATGCAGCTTCTATTTTTTATCTTGACTAGAGTGAACTTGAAAAGTGAACTTAGCCTCTTTTTAAGCTTGTATCTTTCCAATGCAAGGTCTATCAGACAAATTCTAAAATCCCACATTGTATTTATTAATGGAGTATAATTGAGGAATAACTTATTAGGTAAGATATGAGCTATTAGAGTGTTTGGGGGTGTACACAGAAAACAAATGATCTTTCTAACCATTTCCTCAGCACATATGAACATCCTTAAATCGATATTGGTTCCTCAAATATTTGTAAGCGGTGACCATTTGTCAAACGTATTCCAAACTTCATCTACCCTGAAGCATAATTTTTATTTATCGTTTAAATTTGTGGACAGTCATTTCCTGTAGCTGAGCACACATAAAAGTTAATTTGGCCTAAGTAGTGAAAGGAACCTCTGGACATGAGGGCAGGTAACCTTCTTCCCATTTTAAAACTCTAGTGCAAATTGTCACGATATTCATAGACCTGATTAATGTGCCTAATAAACTTGAAACCGTTCTCCAAACCCTGAGGGAGCAATACAGCATAAGAACAGGAAAGTAATAGGAGAGAAAAGGGTGTAGTAAGTCTTTGAAATGGAAATAATAATGCGTAAGTATTTTAATCCAAAAGAGAAATGCCTGGAAAGTCAGATGAATAAAACCAGAATGAAGAGAAATGGAAATACAGTGCTCATGTGTGTGATCTTAGAAAAGTGATTGATTCCGACTTGACCGAGACATGAGCCGAGAGAGAGAGAGAGAGAGAGAGAGAGAGAGAGAGAATGGAAAAGTGACTTAAATTAATTCTCAGGACGCTGGCAGTTGGTAAATATTAACCTCAGTACCACACCTGTATATACAATGGACGATGGCACACCTCTGCTTGATACCCCACAGGTATCATAAAACGCAACATGTCTGATCTGAATTTGTGATCTTTCAGTTCTTCCCATTCTGTGGCCCCCATGTCAGTGAGCAGTGAAAACAATCCCTTCCCCTTAGCTGTCTGAAATGGGAGGTAGAAAATTATGCTAGAATCTCCTCCCTGCTCACCTCCCATACTTAATCAATCCTGCTGATTCTCCATCCCAAATTCATTCTCCTGTCTCCATTCTCACTGCCACTGCTTCAGTTCAGGACCACGGCTTCGCACCTGGGTAGTTGCAATCACCATCCCATGGAGCACCTGGCCGTGAGTCTGTTTCACCCTATCCTGCTCCTCACAGGCATGAGAGTGTGGTATTTACATTACGTCGTCCTCAGCTTAGGTTCCTCAATGGGTGGTCACGGTCCAAACCTGGGCACGTGGACCTCTACATTCTCATCTCCCACTTCCTGCATTCCAGCCATACACACATGCGGTTCCCCAGCTACTTCTTACATTTCCATCCTCTGTGCCACTGTATGTTCTGCTTCCTTGGCCCAGAAGATCCTCACTTCCCACGCCTCATTTCTGCAAGTGGTTAATTCTCATTTGCCTATTGGCTGAAGCACCATCTTCATGGGGGACTTTTGTTCTCCTCAGTGGGGATTAGAGTTGGCACCCAATGAACATGTCTAATTACTGATTTTTGAAGTTGTCCTTGAGGCTGTGAGTCCTCGAGGTCAGGGAATGTGTATCATCTTAAAATTCTAGCACTTACATCATTTTTTGTGAACTCCACTGTTGAGACCAGAACCTACGAAAAGTCTTGAATCATGTGAATGAGTCAGATTAACTGGAAGAACAGGGTCAAGCGGAACTAATGATTAGTCTTAGGATATTGATATGGCCCTCGGAGAGTTAATGATAATATAGCCAGCTCCTTTCTCCAGCTATAAAGAGACAATAGACACTGTGCAAGTAAGACAGAGCCCTTCTTTCCTCATGTCTGTTGCATTGAGCTATTTGGAAAGCCTTGCTTTTTCTAGCTGTCATGCAGGAAAGCACCCAATGAGAGGGTGTCTCCAACACGGCTCTTCCAACTGTTCATAGAACCTAGCTGTCAGCTAAAAACACTAAGTCTCCATTGAGCTGGAGCTCATAGGAATCAAAAACTTTGGCTAAGAAACCCCTGGATCACCCTAGTTTTGATGTGGGTAAGAAGACTGCATGTCATGGCATCACTCCTTAAGGTCAGGAAGACCTTGTTCAAGGTCAGGAAGACTAAAGAAGAGAATGCAGCTAGAAGTATGGAGCATTCCTTTCACTCAAAGGGGAGAGAGAGTTTGTCTCCAATTTTAAAAGTTGTGCAAAGTCCTTGAATCTCAGCATGATGATTTAGTCAATTACTGTGAAGTGAGAGAGCTCAGCTAAGAATATGCTGATACAGTTTAAAGTTAAGAAATAAAGGAGGAAGTAAAACTTGCCTTGGACGTGAAGAAAGAACCTCAACCTAAGCAACCTGACTTCACCCAGCACCTGTCAGACTGCAAAGGCCTAATGAGACACTCACTTTCTTTTTCCTCCTCAGAGACAAAATCAATGTGAGCTTAAGCTGTAATCTAATCAGGAACAGAAACTTGCATTCACAGAGAAATGTACCAGGGTCTGCACTTTAAAATTCGTAAATGATCTCAAAGTGAAGGAACCAGAATTAAACTCATTTGCCACACATAGTACCTAAAAATTTTAAACACACATTCACACACACCCAACTAAGAAACTAAATAAAATATAAGCTGATACCCTCTAAGAGTCCCTTTAGCAATAAATCTACAATGCTACTCTAGTCCTGACGGTTTGCTTGATAAGAAGAGGAATACATCAAAATTGCAGTAACGTTTGGTTTTCCACACTGTGTGCAGTTCTTTTCAAAGTATTCTTTTGCAAAGATTCATCTGCATGTCAAATTAACAGATGTGAATTTGGAAACCCAGCAAAGAGTAGCAATATCCTCATAGCCAGCAGATCCAAGTGTGAAGAAAGAAAAAAACAATGCAGCTATCAAATGAAAAAAAACACTGCCAGCTGATCGATACACACACACACACACACACACACACACACACACGATGTAACTACAAAAGGGAGGGACACCAGATTTCCAACAGATACATAAAAACATACCAGCAAATAAGAGTTGTTTCCTTTCAAGCAGTCTCAGAAGTCTGTTTGGGAAGATATTTCACCAAACATCTTTGGAATTCCTCTTTTGAAATTTTCTGAAGAGACAGTTGCTGCAAAGATATTATTAGGCTGGTGCAAAAGTAATTGCGGTTTAAAAGGTTAACAACAACTGCAAAAACTGCAGTTACTTTTGCACCAACCTAATACTAGTGTCATTATTTGTACGGCTACTGCAGTCAGTGTGATTATTGTTAACACAAAGCAGTACCACCCCGCTTGGTAACCCACCTCCCTCACCAGCTTTGGCTCTGCATGATCTGTGCTGAATTTCAGAACGTCAACTGCATGCCAAAGGAGAAGTCAAAAGAATGGGCCTCAGACTCTAAAAGGAAACTCCCAAAAGGAGCTCCACAAATGTTCTGAACACTAAATGTTTCTTTGGAACAAGGGCATAGCTCTGAAGGCAATTATTGTAAAGGGATACAGACTCATACGGAGTCACTCGCCCTGGCATGATTGCTTCAAAAGAAACCAGTTACGTCACCTAGAGCAGCAGTCTCAAAATTGGCTGCACAGTGGAACCACTTGAGGAGCTTAGGGTTACAAACTACTGATGCTCAGGAGTCACCCCCAGAGAGTTTAATTTAGTTGGTCCTTAGGACAGACTGCACATTGGAAGCTTTAAGTGCTCCCCCAGGTGATTCTAATTTTCAGCCAACATGGCCGCACACTGCTTTAGAGTCCTATGTTGTGTGTATATCTTAAGCATGGTTTACACAGCCGTCCTTCTGACTCTAAATATACTCATCCTGTTCTCTGTAGCCCCAAGTATAATGTTTGGGAGATAGTAGCTGCTTAATAAATGTTTGTATAATACATGAATGATAAGAGTAGGTAGGTCCTTACTGTGTGCCAAGCTGAGCGACCAACAGTCCCAGTTTGCCTGAAACAGAGGGGCTTCCCCGGATGTGTGACTTTCAGTGCTGAAACCAAGAGTCCCAGGAAAATCAAGATGGTTGGTTACTCTATGCTAAACACTTGCAAAGAGTATTTCTTTCATCCTATCAGCAACCTTATGAGGTGAATATTATTATTAACCCCATTTAACAGATGAGGAAACTAAAGCACAGAGATATTGAGTAGCTTCCCTGACATACGCAGTAAGTTGTGGACTGAGACTAGATACTAAGCAGCCTGAATCCAGCATCCTCGTACTTAATCATTATGCTGTATTTCCTTCCAATAGAGTTGTAGGGTTTTGTTTTTATTTTTTGGATTTGTTTGTTGGGTTAACCTGTATCTCTCAATGTTATATTTCTGTAAGTAACCCTTGAAAATGAGAAAGTTCTTCCCTCTTTACATAGGGCATATTCAAGTTTAAAGACTTCCAAGCTTGTCTACGTATATAAAACTACAGAGGAGAGCCAGCAAGAACCTTAGCTAGGGAAACTGAAAGCAAATCGTGGAACTGGAGTGAGAGGAGAGTAACCATTTCACCCAGCATTTCAGCAGACACAGGACCATTCAGAACCAGCGTGTTCTCCTGGTTGGAGACCCTGGTGCTGGGCAGTGGACTAGGAGCAGACCCTAGGCAGACGTCTCCACTAAGGGAGGAAGCCCCTGAGAAAGGAACCCATGTGTGTGCATGTGGGCACATGTGAATGGGGTTGCGTACCCTGTGCCTGTTTTGTTTACATGAAGACACTTAATCACAAGTATGGAGGTGTATGAGCATTACAAAGTAGAGAAAGCACACTCTGAAGGAAACCCTTCACCTCAATCCTTCCTTTAGGTCACCAAAATGACTTCCAACATTATTTAAAATTCTATCAGCTTTTTTTTTTTTTTTTTTTTAAACTGAAAGGAGTCTGTGAAAACTTAGAATACTAACAGTAGTAAAGACCTAGTAATATTAGGTCCAACCACTATGGAAAACAATACGGAGTTTCTTCAAAAAAATTAAAAATGGATCTCCCATACAACCCAGCAATTCCACTTTTTGGGTATGAAAACAGGATTTCAATGAGATATATGCGCTCCCATGTTTATCACAGCATTATTCACAATACTCGTAGTCAAGATGTGGAAACAACTCAAATGCCCATCAATGGATGAATGGATAAAAAAATGTGGTACATATATACACAGTAGAATATTATTCAGCCATGAGAAAGGGGGATATCCTTCCATTTGCAACAACATGGATAGACCTTTAGCATATTGAACTAAGTGAGATAAGTCAGAGAAATACAAGTAGTGTATGATATCACTTATATGTGGAATCTAAAAAAGTTAAACGTATAAAAAACAAAGAATAAATGGTGGTTACCAGGGGGTGGGGATAGGAGTGATGGTATTCAGGGTGCAGACTTATAATGAGTACTAAATAAGCCATAGTGACTAATGCACAGTATAAGGACTATAGACAATAATATATTGTAATTATGTAATGTGATAAATATCGCTACATCAGTAATCATATTGTAACATATAAATGTATTAAAGTAACACACTGTACACCTTAAACTTACCCAATGTTACATGTCAAATTTATTTTTTTTAAAAACCCTCTAGTAATTTTATCGTATTAAATCCCTTCATAGGCCTGGAGACACAGAAGGTTCTAGACTTTTTTTTTAAGGCAAAGTATTTGTACAACCTTTGGTCATCTCACATGGACCATGGTAGGACTCTGCCCACATCAGCACCGTGTTCTTACCAATGGACCTAAATGGGGGAGAAGACTGTTAGCCAGCCACCATCTGCTAAAAGAACACACGAATTCAATGGAAAGATCATGGGTGACTCAAAGACTGCCATGTTTAAAGGAAAGGAGGCAGCAGTGGCAACTTGGGTCCATACCTGAAGGGAGCTTCTTTGTGGAATCTCTCCCAGAACTGCTGCTGTTCAAGCTCAAAGGCTGCACACCTCTGGCGGAGAAGAGCCACTTCGTTCGCCTGCAGGGGGGCCACATGCTGCCTCACAGTGATGGCCAACTTTTTTATGTTGTTCCATTTCTCAGGCAGCTCCTGCAAAGGAGACCTCAGTGTGGTCAGACACACAATGTGCTCCCCGCCCCCACAGTCCTGAAGTCGGACAGTACCCAGGTGTCTCCATCTCTGTGACAAAGCCATGTGACTATGTCCTGGTATCACTGGGCTGTTCTCAATCCCCCTGCCTTGACTTAGCTCCCTGGTTGCCTGCTCCCCTCATTATTACCTACTTCAGATTCAACACCATTCTTCTTGACCTAACCTCTAACCTAGTAATCTGTGCCCTGTTCCATATTTTCAAAAGTGCTTGGTTATTTTATTAGGTTGGTGCAAAAGTAATTGCAATTGCAGTTTTTGCAATTATTAACCTTTTAAACCACAATTACTTTTGCACCAACTTAATATGTTCCACATTTCCTCTTAGAGCACCTTAACATTTCTCAGACCTGACTTTTTCCTCGGAATGCAAAAGTTGGTTCCTCCCTAATTCTGGAAAAAAATCCAAAACACTTCATCCACATCAATTCTCCCAGGTATCTCCAGTATTATGTTGTTTTATATTTACTGAGTTTCAAGCATGTGCTAGACATTACACATACACTACACGTACAGGCCCAAAACATGGACCTTGGGTCGTTGCCAAACCCTGTTTTTCATTACTTCAAGCCAGCTCACCTCACTCTGAAATCCTGAACCTGTCCCTCTATTTCTTTTATTAAGAAAACATAAACTTTGCACTGACCTCTAACTGCTTAAACACTGTTTCTGGCAATTCTTGTTCATAGGACTTCAGCAATTCAATAGTTTGCTTTAAGGGCTCAAACATCTCGTCGGTGCTGCTCTGCCGTTCCTTAAGAGCCATGAGCTGTCCCATTACCTCAACCAATCCTTTGAAATCTCCTTTTTCGACTTTCTTGAGCAGGCTGCTCTCACTATTTTTTATAAACACTCCAAGGTCAGCCAAGCTAAGCAAAAAACAAACAAAGAGAACATCAGGAGCCATTTTCCTTCCACTGCTCGAAAGGAAGATTCACTTATTTCTCCAATAATAATGGCTATTATTATGGAAAACTTTCCATGGGCCCAGCACACTGTGGTGACTATGCCATAAGAATACAGGCCTCTTTGGAAGTGTCCAAGTCATGAAAGACAAAGGCTGAGACCTCCATGCTACAGGGAACTCAGGAGACATGACACGTTAGTGGGACAATTGGTGATGTGAATAAAGTCTGTCGATTAATTACCAGTTCTACATCAATATTGACTTCCTGGTTTGCAGCACTACGGTCACACAAGATGTTATTATTTGGGAAAGCTAAATGAAGGCCAAAGAGACCTCTTTGTACTATTTTAGTAACTTTTTTGGTAAGTCTGAAATCATTTCAAAGTGAAAAGTTAAAAAAAACTGAAAAAAAAATACTGTGACCTCTAAAATCATACACATTTGGGTTAGATTTTGACACTTCGGAGATGTGTAACCACGGCCAAGTCATTTAGCATCACTGAGCCTCAGTTTCCTCACCTATAAGATTGGAAAGATCATTTCTGTTTCACTGGATATTATAAGAATTAAATGTGATTTATTCTTTCATTCGAAAATGTTTATTGAGCATCTATCTATTCTGAGCCCCTAGCATGCTTCCAGGTTCTGAAAGTAGACTCATACATAAGATAAACAAAGGCTCCGCCCTAATGAAGTTTACATTCTACTGGGAAAAGTAAATAGGAAACATTGATAAAATCAATTGTATAACTTTCACATAGAGATGAGTGCTATGAGATAAAGAGATAGAGACTAAGAAGGGGACTATTTCATATGGAGCACTCAGTGAGGCCTTTTTCCTGAGGGACTATTTGAGCAGAAATGTAAATGATGTTAGGGGGTGAGCCACAGAAAGAAATGGGAGAAGAGCTTTCCAGGTAGAAGGGGAAGCGTGAGTAAAGGCACTGAGACTGGATTAAGTTTGGTTTGTTTGAGTAAAAGGGAAAAAGTCAGCGTGGTGGAAGCATAAGTGGAAAGGAGAAAGCAAGGAGGGAGAAGAGGTCAGAGAATTGACAGGGGCCAGATACTGTAGGGCCTTACAGACCATGGTAAATCCAGGTTTTATTCTAAGCACAAGGCTTCTGAGGAGGAGAATGACATGACTTGATTCATATTTTCCAAATGATTAGTAACTGGCAGAGAACAGGTTTTAGCGGGAGGCGGTGATGGTGGTGGTTGTGGTGGTGGCATTGGTCATGGGAAATCAAGAATAGAGGCCATTTATGGACTATGGTTTGTACCCAGGTGCAGACAGAAGATGTTGTCTTTGAACTGGATGGTGGATGTCAAAAGTAGTCAGATTCAAGATAATTCTGAATGTATTGCCAGTGGGGCCCACTGAAGTTATTTGGGGGGAGAGGTGTGAAGGAACGAGAGAAATCAACAGTGACTCCTGGCAATGGGGCAAATGGTGATGCCATTTAAAGGTATAGGAAAGAATTGGGGAAGACCAGCTTTTCTTGGAGGGACAGGAATAAGTTTAAACATGTTAGGCGTGAGGGGCATCACAGACACCAGGCACCTAAGTGAGACACTTACAGGCAGTTGAATGTAAGTCTAGAGTTCCTGACAGACAGGGGTGAAAATATAAATTCGGTACTTACCAGCAAACAGATGGATTTACGTTGTTGGCTTAGATGTCACCCAGAATAGAAGGTAGATAGAGAAGACAGTTCAGGATTGAGGTATCAAGAATTCTAGTATTTTGAAGTCTAGAAGAAGAGATGAGCCCAGCCAAGGAAACCAAGAAGGCATAGCCAGTAAAACAGAAGGAAAACAATAAAAGTAAGGTATCCTGAAAGCCAGAGAAAGAAACTGTTTGGGAAAGGAGTGATCAGTTGTGTCAAAGCCTGCTGAGAAGTACAAGTAAGATGAAAGCTGATAATTGCCATAGGAATTGGCCTTATGAAAATCAATGGTGACTGCAGAGTTAGTTGGAGACTCATGGACTTCTGTTTCTAGCTGTCTGATGTACATGGTAATATGAATAACCCTTCTGCTAAAACAACTAAAATACTTAAGCAAATATTTCAAAATCACTTCAAAATGCATCACTAAGGTAACATGAAATTAAGGAATCTCCAGAGGCTGAAAATGTAGTTAGAGCAAGAAGTAAGTAAGGTTCAAAGCTGGCTTTCATGTGATAGTTTCTACTGATCCCCGGAGACCTTGAGTTTCTCTTTTGATAGCTTTATGGCATGTGGCGAACAAGTGATTCAGCCTAGGACCCATACAAGGTGAAGAGGCTAACAGAAAGCTGCACATGAAGTTGCAATACCGTAAGGGTGAACAAGAAATAAATATGCTGCACAGAAAAGGACAGTATGGAAACGTACCTGCCTTAACCTGGGCACTAGGTGGACCACAGGGCAAGTTGAAGTACAAGTGGTCTGGGATTGCAGGAGTCCCTTGATGACTGGCAGAAACAAATACAAATCCTTTCCAGAGAAATGCAAGCAGAATCCAATCCTCAAAGGATTCCCATAGATAAAATCCAAGGAACATTAGTTTTACAATCAAAAGTCACAAAATACACAAGGAAGGAAGTCACCATGAGTAGGGCCCAGCAGAAACAGCAAAATTAAACCTGTGACAATTTCAGATGTAGGAACTCAGATGCAGAATATAAAATAGCAATATTTAATATATTTAAAGAACACAAAAAGAGTTCTTGTTTAAGCATCTTACTTCATTGTTCTTGACTCACATAGCAAGAGAAAGTGCTTTCCCTGCAATTTCTTGGACATCAATTCAAGACTAAGAAAAATAGCTTCATATTTTTAAGCATGATATATCAGCTTAGACAGAAATGCTTTCTTTAGGAATCACCCTCCAGAAGCCTAGATAAGCTCTTACAGTCTCAGTAGGTCACAGCCCCTCCCCCGACCCAGCTTTATGTTCAAGTTTAAATTCACCATTGTTTCCAAGTCAGGAATGGAGGCAATTTCAGAGGCTTTTCAAATATGCCCAGAATCTGTGATAGTGCGTGGACCTTTTTATTAAATGATGGATTCTGAGAAGTGACAAAATTTATTGAGGTGAATGACATGAAAATTATGGCCTGTGGTGGCATTACTTTGTGAAAAGAAACATAGGAAAAACTTTTCATATGTGTTTTAGCAAAGCAAAAATGATCATACTGTGCTATGACAATGCGCAATTTTAGGAGAAAGACGCTAATAATTTTCTGTAGGGCTTTATGTTGCCTTTAATCTGTGGCATGAAGAAACAAACCATATTTAAGCTGACAAATCAAAAGTTGCCTTCAGAATATCCTCTAATTAATGTATTTTAGACCTTAAAAAATGAATCAATAAATAAAACAGAAGTCATAAAATTTGAGCAAAGAACAAGAGGGTATAAAATGAGCAAGCAAAATTATAAAATTACCAAGTAGAATATCTAAAAATGGAAAGTATAATTAAAAATTAAATCTTGTTGAATGGATTAAACAGAAGATTTAGAAAAAGGTGAAAGAATTAGGCTTCTGTATGATAAAAGTGGAGAAGTTATTGAAAAATATAAAAATCATTTAAAAAGCATGGAGGGCAAGAAAAAGATCTCACATAACTGTAATAAGAGCTCCAGAACACAGAGAGAATGGGCAAGAAGCAATCTTTGAGGAGATTCTGCCTGAGGATTTTCTTGAATTGCTGAAAGACACCAAATGTAAAGCCTGACAAACTCCAGGTGGAATTAATGTAAAGAAACTCTCACACAGGCACTTCAATAGAAACTGCAGAATACTAAAAAGACCAAAACCATTCTTAAAATCAGTTTCAGAGTAAAGACAGATTTCTAAAAAACAAAACAAACAAACAAACAAAAAACTTTAGACCGATGGCTGACTATTCAACAGCAAAAATGGAAGGCAAGACACAGTGGAATAACACTTTCAATAGACTCACAGAAAATACCTGTTATCTTAGAATTCTCTCTTCCACAAAACCCTTTTTTTTCAAGAATATATACATTTTCAAGCAAAGAAAAAAATGAAAGGGTTCCACCAATAAACTCTTATTAAAGGAACTTCTAATGGATATACTGTAGATAACAGGTCTGTAGTGTAAAGAGCAAAGATATCAGTAAATATGTAGTTAAATTAAATAAATATTGAGTATATAAAAATAAAGTATAATTTTTGGAGTTTAAACAAATAATAGAGAACAATTGAAATTACTGGGAATAACAGAATGTAATTCAATGGAAGAACACCTGAGATCAAACTATTCTAACATTTGTAGATTGATTGTGAGGAGAGTAACAATACTGATAAATTTATCCCTTTTAAGGATGTTTATTAAAATAGCTACAGTACCCATTAGAGCAGTAGACCTAGATAGTACAACATGCAAATTAGCAGAAAGGAAAAAATGGAATAAGAAAGAGGAAAAGCAAAAGAAAACATTAAAAAAAGCAAACAAACATTCAACCCAAAAGCAGGCAAGAAAGGAGAAAAAAAAAGGAAAAGATCAAATAGAAAGTACATAATAAAATAGTAGGAATGAATCTAACTATGGCAGAATATATGTCAATGAACAAAACACTTCAGGTATAAGACATACAGTAAAGTAGATAAAACATTCAATTTTATGCCTGTTATAAAAATTTCTCCTAATATAAAGGCAGAGAGAGACTGAAAGCCAAAGGATAAAATGAGAGACACCAGGCAAATATAATACAAAGGAAATTGGTTTAGTTACAGTAATATAAGACAGAACAGATTTTACTACAAGAAATATAGCTAGTGATAAAGAAGATCTTTAATGTGTGGCTAAAAGCTTTAATTTGCCAGGAAGATATAAAAAGTTAAACTCTGTATGCTCACATAAGCTTAAAATATATGAAACAAAAAGTGACAGAAGTACAAGGAGAAATTCAAGATCTACCATCAAAACGGAAGATTTTTTAACACAACTATCTCTGTAACTGATAAATTAAGCAGACAAAAACAAAAAACAAAAAACAAGGCAGTGAAGATACAGTGGATTTAAATAAAACAATTAACAAGTTTGATCAAATAAGCATGTACAGAACATTACACCCAGCAGTTATAAGAATACATATTCTTTTCAAATACAGTAGTACCTCGGTTTTCAAACGTCTCCGTTGACAAACATTTCGGTTTACGAACGTTGTAGACCCGGAATAAATGCTTCGGTTTTCGAACACACTTCAGAACTCGAACATATCACGCAGCTTCCGCTGAGTGCAAGATCCTGAGGCCTAGCTGTCGGCTATTTTCGAACGTTTCAGAACTCAAACGGTCTTCTGGAATGGATTACATTCGAAAACCAAGGTACCACTGTAAGTGCCCAGAACAATTACAAAAACTGATCATACTGTAGTGTATAGAGCAAGCTTCAACAAATTTCAGAAATTATTATATATATCATAGTCTCTGACCACAATTGTTAGAAATTTGTAACAGAAATGTAACTAGAAGAACCCCATATTTGGAAAATTAAAAATATATAAACAAAGCATAATGGATATTAAAAATTTTAGAACTAAATTGTAATCAAAATATTGCATATTAAGGCTTGTGACATGTAGGTAAAATTGTACTGCAAATGGAATTTATAACTTCAAGTGTTACATTAAAAGAGACAGAGGGCTCAAAATAAATCAACAAAACATCCATCTTAAGTCAGCCAAAGAACAGAAAATAAATCCAAAGAAAGTAGAAGGAAACAATAATCATAAAAGAATAAAAACAATAAACATAAAAGAATAAAACTGAAACAGAAATAAAATTATAATGAAGAAGATGAATGGGGTCATAAGATAGTTCTTTGTAAATCTGTGGCAAGATTAATCAAGAAAAGAAACCAGAAGGACAAATAAGATTGAGTAGAAACAAGAAGAGGAACATAACCACAGATTCTGTATAGATTAAGTAGGTAAGAGAATACTATAAATTTTATGACAATAATTTGAAGATTTATATGAAATATATACATTCCTAGACAAATATGACCTACTAAGGAATATAAAACCTTAATATTCCTATAACCATTAGAAAAATTAAGTAGGTAAAAATCTTGTCACAAAGAAAATACCAAGCCCAGATGGCTCAATAGGAGATTTAAATCAAACTTTCAAGGATCAGAGAAATCCAACCTTACACAAACTCTTCCAGAGAATAAATAACAATTACTTCCTAAGTCATTTTATGAAGCTAGCAAAACTACAGAGCAAGATCAGACAAAGACAGAATAAGGACGGAAAAATTGAAGGCCAATCTCAATTGCAAAATAGGTGCATCAATGCTAAACAAAATATTTGCAAACAAAATCAACCAATGAATATATTGGAAAATATAGTACTTTGTGTTAGGCTTACCTCAGTAATGCTAGGTAGATTTAATATTAGAAAACAAACAATGTGTCCACCAGTTTAAGATTTTGAGACGGGAAAAAACAGAATTATCTTAGTGGAATTAGGAAGATCACTTGATAAAATATTATTATTTATGCTAAATTCCCTTAAATATATAGTAATAGAAGGGAACTTTTTAATCAGATAAAGAGAATCAACAAAAACTCACAGCAAATATACTTAGTAGTGGAATGTTGCAAGCATCCCCTTTAAGATAAGGGACAAGGCAAGGGTACTTACTTGTCATCACCACTTTTGCAGCATTGGACAAGAAGTCCTAGCCAGCATGTTAAGGTAAGAAATAGCAATAAAACGCATTTTAAGGAAAAGACTGAGTCATATGACCCAGCAATCCCTCTTCTGGATATCTACCCAAAATATCTGAAAACATTTATCCATAAAGATATATGTGCCCCTGATGTTCAATGCAGTATTATTCATGGCGGCCAACACATGGAAACAACCAAAGTGTCCTATGTTGGATGATTGTATAACGAAGATGTGGTACACATACACAATGGAATACTTCTCGGCCATAAGAAAAGATGGAATACTGCCATTTGCGATACCATGGATGGATCTGGAAATTATCATGCTAAGAGAAATAAGGCAGACAGAAAAAGTCAAGAACCATATGCCTTCACTCATATGTGGCATATAAAACTGAAAGCGACAAACAAAAACTCATAGACACACACAACAGTTTAGTGGTTACCAGAGGGTAAGGAGACGTGGGGAGGGCTGTGGTAGAGCAGGGTGAAGAGAGTCAAATATATGGTGATGGAAGGAGCACTGACTCTGGGTGGTGAGCACACAATACCACATACAGATTATGTATTATAGAATTGTACACTTGAAACCTAAATAATTTGACTAACCAATGTCACTGCAATAAATTTAATAAAATGGTTAAAAAATTTCTTTAAAAGAGAAGGAAGATATGAATTATCATAAAATTTTAGATGGTGACTGTATATAGCAAACCCAAATGAATACACAGATAAATGATTAAAATTAATAAGTTAATTTAGCAAAGTTGCTTGACACAAAATCGATACATAAAAATCAATTCCATTTCCACAGGAAATATGATTTTAAAATATCATTTATACTAGGAACCAAAAAATAAAATACCTAGGAATAAATCTTAACAAAGACATGAAAATATTTTAAACATAACGATTATAAAATTTCACTGAAAGACATTTAAAAATACACACATAAAAGGTGAGAAAACATGTTCTGGGACAGGAATACTCAATACTATAAAAATGACAATTCTCGGGGCCGGCCCGGTGGCTCAGGTGGTTGGAGCTCCACGCTCCTAACTCCGAAGGCTGCCGGTTCAATTCCCACATGGGCCAGTGGGCTCTCGACCACAAGGTTGCCGGTTTGATTCCTCGACTCCCACAAGGCATGGTGGGCTGCGCCCCCTGCAACTAACAATGGCAACTGGACCTGGCGCTGAGCTGCACCTCCACAACTAAGATTGAAAGGACAACAACTTGACTTGGAAAAAAGTCCTGGAAGTACACACTGTTCCCCAATAAAGTCCTGTTCCCCTTCCTCAATAAAATATTAAAAAAAAAAAAAAAAGTGGACACGGCCACACATTTAAAAAAAAAAAAAAAATGACAATTCTCAAATTGATTGTCACTGCAAAAACAATCAAAATCCCTACAGATTTTTTATTTGCAAACTGATTTTAAACTTTACGTAAAATAGGAAGGGCCAAAAACTGTTGAGACGTTCTTATTAAAAGTGAACCAAGTGGACTTGCCCTGCCAGGTATCACAATTTATTACAGAGCTGTGGTAATGAGGACTGTGCCGTATTAATGAACCAACGGACAAGGGGCTACTTATTGTGAGAGATAAAACTATAAAACTTTTAGGAGATGATATAGGAAAGTGTCATTAGGATCGCAGGGCAATAAAGGATTTCTTTAAAAAAGACAAAAGAGAGCAACATAAAAGGAAAGATGGACACTTTTGGCTACATTAAAATGAAGAACTGCTCATCAACATATATCATAAATGCAATGGAAAGACAAGCCACAGAATGGGAGAGTATATTTGCAATATATACAACCAGCAAAGGATTAAATATAGAATATATAAGTAACTTCTGAACATCAAATAGGAAAAAAATAAAGTCCAATAAAAATGGGCAAGAACTATGAACATAACAGAAGAAATGTAATGACTCACCAAAAACATAGTATTTACCACAATGATACCACCAAGCTCCCACCAGAACAGCCAGTATTAAACAGTCTGTCAACACCAGGAGGTCACTGAGGAGGTGGGGCTACAGGAATTTTCACACCTGGCTGCTCTACCTTGGAGAGAACTGAAATTGTATGCATTCTCTTTGACCCAGCAATTCCATTCTTATGTATATACCGTAGACATGTGGTGGCCCATGTACCCCACGATACATGTATGAGAGGACTCAGAGCAACAATGCTGGTATCAGCAAAATCACCTGAAACAACCACATGTCCACCAACCACAGAACAGATAGGTAAGGTACGGTACAATCACAGGATGCAATACTCCACAGCAATGCAAGTGAAGGAAATACGGCTGCGCTCCTTACATGGATGGATCTCAAACATAATTGAGTGAAACAAATAGGACACAGAAAAATATATAATATGCAATAGTTTCATTTTCATGGTTTCAAAATGCAAATCTACATATGTATGTGGGCATATATATGTATATGTATACATGCATGTGTGTATATACATTAAGCCATGAAGAAAAGCATGAAGAGGATTATGTCACATTTAGGGGAGGGGTAACATCTGGCAGAGAGACAGAGGGACTTGATCAGAGAGGAGTGCATACGGGAATTTTAAAAGATAGAGCCAATGTTCTGTTTCTTAGCTGGATAATGGAAATACAAGTAGTATGTTTCTCTAAATGGTGTGCACACTAGATTTTATAATAAAACTTTTTATAGAGAATGGATGAAGAACTAAAAGAATCAACTTCAGACACATAGTTTTGAATCGTGAAGGCCACACAAAAACGGTGTCATAGCTAGAAGAACTTGTGGAGCCATGTTCTTTTTTTTATGATGGGAGATATGAGAACACATTTGCATGAGGTTGAGAATTGATAGGGAATATTTAAGGAGGTAAATCCCAGAGTATGAAATCTGACAATCAAGCTCGCGAACTTCTTGCAACAATGTTGCTAACCTTTTTTGGTATCAGAGGGATTATTCATTATGAATTTGTACCAACTGGGCAAACAGTTAACCAAGTTTACTATTTGGAAGTGCTGAAAAGGCTGCATGAAAAAGTTGGACGACCTGAACTTTTCACCAACAATTCATGGCTCTTGCATCACGACAATGCACCAGCTCACACAGCACTATGAGGAAGTGTTTAGCTAGTAAACAAATAACTGTACTGGAACATCCTCCCTACTCACCTGATCTGGCCTCGCAATGACTTCTTTCTTTACCTGAAGATAAAGGAACTATTAAAAAGAAGACATTTTGATGACATTCAGGACATCAAGGGTAATATGACGAGAGTTCTGATGGCCATCCCAGAAAAAGAGTTCCAAAATTGCTTTGAAGGGTGGAATAGGCACTGGTGTCGGTGCATAGCATCCCCAGGGGAGTACTTCGAAGGTGACTGTAGTGATATTCAGCAAGGAGGTATGTAGCACGTTTTCTAGGATGAGTTCACAAACTTAATTGTCCGACATTATAGATAAGAGGAAAGAGGTAGGACTTGGAAAAGCAGGACCAGTTTATCCAGTGAAACAGTTGTGCTAGTAGCCAAATGTATGGCTTCAAGTACAAGTAGATTGGCAGATTTTATGGTAAAAAGGCAAGTTAGTTCTCTTGTGATTGCTTCCAATTTTTCAGTGAAATGAGAGGCAAGGTTATAAGGGCAGAGAGGATATTTGAGGTTTAAGGAGAGGGAAGAAAAAGGAGTCTAGGAGATTTGGGAAGCATCTATGAAAATGTGCAGGACCTACTCAAAATTTATGTTTATAAATTTTATATGCGATTGGACAGAAGAATGGTTTGTTTCCTTCCTCAGGGATGAGTTGCTCAGGTGCAGGTGTGGAGTGCTGAGTTTAGAGAGAGTCAGGGTTTTACAAGGTGGGAGTGGGAATGTGAGCTAGGATGATAAACACTGAGAGAGCAGAGGGGCCACTGGACTGGAAATCCTGATGGGTCTGCAGAATTCTGCATGGCAGCGCTGCCAAGAAAGTAAACTGGAAAGGTAACAGGTGGTGGTCTGAGAATGCAATGCTTAAAACTGAGATTCTGAAGGAAGAACAAATACTTTCACATCTTTCCCTCTGCCTCCCCAAGAGTATAATATGGAATTAGGTAGCAGAGGTATGGTGGAGGGAAAGGGTGTTGGAGAGAGAGGTCAATGAAACAAGAGGAAAGTATAATGGAGACTCTATTTGGACGTTGGGTCACTGAGGATGACAATCAGCAGAAAGGTGGGAAAGGGAGACTAAGCCAGATGATAAGATCTGCAGTGATGGGGAAGAATGACGAAGAGCTTATTGGTAGGTGACTGAATAAGGACATGCGGCACCTGGTAGTGTCTGATAGAATCTGCTCCCGTGGAGTTGAGGATTTTGAGAGGGTGTTTAGAAAGGTCTGGAAGAAGCACTGAAGAGCAAGAATATCTTATCTCCCTCCAGGCCCAGTGGTAAGAGGGACACAGGACAAAAATCATCCCCTATTTGGGAGGGCTACAAGGGAACCAGCATCCTAAGGAGAGGGATGGGTTTCTGTTAGAGCAAAAAGAGGGTAAGAGAAGATGAAGAAAACAGTGGGCACTTGCTGATAAAAGACCCTGAGGTCTAGGGGAAGGCTTTGCAAGGGCAAGGGTGGGGATTGAGTCAGATGATGGCATAAAAAGCTAAATGGGGGCAAGAGGTGAGTTTAGATGATGTTAGGGACTGCATGTTTGTGTCCCCCACAAATTCCTATGTTGAAGCCCTAACCACCAATGTGATGCTATTTGAAGACGGGGCCTTTGGGAGGTGATTCCAGTTAGATGAGGTCAAGAGGCTGGGGCCCTCAGAAGGGATTAGTGACTTTATAAAAAGAGGAAGATCTCTCTCTCATTCTCTCTCTCTCTCTCTCTCTCTCTCTCTCTCTCTCTCTCTCTCTCCCACAGGCAACGAGGAAAGGCCATGTGAGGACACAATGAGAAGGTGTCATCTGTAAGCCAGAAAGGTAGCTCTCACCAGGAATCGTATCAGCTGGCACCTTGATTTTGGAATTCCAGTATGTGTTATTTTGTTATGGCAGCTACTAGGATTCTAATACCAACTGAAGTGTGTGTGTGTGTGTGTGTGTGTGTGTGTGTGTGTGGAAGGGGCGCAGGGATGGCAGGTTCTCCATACCACCGAACAATTCTCTGACACCAGCTGGGTGTCCTACACTTCAATTCAATTCTGACACTATCTACCTGGAGAGAGCATCAGATGTCACAGGTTAAGAGCTCAGTCCTATGAGACTGCCCCATACCCTTCACACACCAATCCCAAATCCAGGTTGTCACTTGTGCCTCTGACTGACTGGAGATTGGAATGACCTCCTGCTCGGGTTCCATTAATTTGTTAGAGCAGCTCAGAGACCTCACTAGATGACTGTTTTATTATAAAAGGATATATAACTCAGGAACAGCCAGATGGAAGAGATAGACAGGCCAAGGTACAGGGAAAGAACGTGGAGCTTCCATACACTTTTCAAGCCCACCACTCTCCCCGAATCTCCACATGTTCACCAACTCGGAAGCTTTCCAAATCCTGTCCTTTTTGATTTTTATGGAGGTTCGGTTACATAAGCATGATTGATTTAATCATTGGCCATCGGCAATTGATTCAACCTCCAGCCCCTCTTCCCTTCCTAGAGGTGGGGGGGAGGGACTGACAGCTCCAACCTCTAATCACATGATTGGTTCTTCTGGCAACCAGCCCTCATCCTTAGGTGGGATCCAAAGGTCACCTCATTAATATAATAAAAGGCACCTTTATCACTCTCATCACTCAGGAAATTCAAAGGGTTTTGGGAGCTTTGCCAGAAATGGGACCAAGACCAAGTATGCATTTCTTATTATAAATCACAATATCACAGCAGTCCATCCTGAATAACTCAGGAACAGCCAGATGGAAAAGATGGATAGGTCGTCAAATGAAAACAAAAGGGTTGGACTTCTCAGAGTAAATACGTATTGATATATAAGATATAAGGCCAGGTGGGATGAATCCTGACACCTACTAAGGGAAAGTGGAAATGCCAGAATTACATGGCATACAGTAGACACTCAAGAATAAGTGGTTTTTATTGTTCGTATTAGGTCTATTTTATCTAATCCTTGAGAACACAATAACACATTCTCCTAAAATACAGCAAAGTAGTAAGTTTATGGAATCACCAACTAATAAAAATGGAAGGTACCTTAGAGAAATCCAGTCATACTGTCTTCGTTCAGAGATTAGGAAACGGGTTCAAGGACAAGGACCAAGTTCTCCTAACTGCTCTGCCATGTGTTTGTCCTGTTAAGCCAACTGTTAGCTCCTATGACGCCTTACCTGGTAGAAGTATATGGCAGCTGCTGTCACTACTCCCTGGATCAACCATGGGTTTCTGAGGCTCTACCATCTGGGGCCTTGCTGACCCAGGAAGAATTGCCCCTCCCAGGGTCAGCCCACTCCTAGAGATAAATGACTCATCTTTGAGCATGCCTTTTATATGCAAATCAACTAGTCCAGAGTCTATATCCCCAACCACCTCCTCTAACTGGCTCTCACTCCATGTCACTGTCCACCTGCCCTAATCACCCCAGGGCCAGATACCAGACAACCAAGGACAGCCTCTACTCCCCAGAGCCTGTTGAAATTATTCAAACTAGACAATCCTGAACCTGCTTGCCCCATCTCACCCATCCTTTTCCATGGAAGCCACAAGAAGGACTCTTGCCCATGTTTCCTCCTGCACCCTCTGCCTCCTGACTGACTCTGGTACCTTCCTGTGTGGCCCTGCAAGGTATGGAGTGTCCCCTCCTCTTGGGATCTATGAGTCTAACAAACTACCTTTTCAGTGGCAGTCATGACCTGATCTGTTGGCCTTGCCAAATCTAAATGATGATGAAATCTAATCTAAATTTTGAAAAATGCCCCCATACCCTTGGATCACTAGACCTTCTAATGGAGAGGGACCACAGAGCAGCTGTCCCTCGGACAGTATTCTATGCAGGGCGTCACTGTCACCTCCCCAACTCCCACCACTGCTTCCCCTTCTTGCCTCTGTGAATGTGGAAAACTGGTTTCTTCTACTTCAAGAACACCTGCGATGCCCTATTTGAAACATCTCACACTGCTTTCCTGCAGTTTTCTAGTGGGGGACCATCACCCTGCAAAGTCTCTGGATTTATCTGTAGCTAAGACACATCCTTGACTTGGCTGTTTCCTTGCTAGATCACTGAGCAGGGAAGCTGCATCAAGCAAGACCAACACCAAACTCAGGGGAGGGGCCAGGTAGCATCAGCTGACACACAAAAGGCTGACGGCTGAATGGTGGACTATGCCACCCCACGGGATTCTGTAGGGAGGGGTGGGAGTCGAGATTCTGACTGTGGTGGATCTGTGGGGACAAGGCTGAGGTGAAGTGACCAGGACACTGCCAACCAACTTGATTATTTATTTAGGGGGTGATGCTCTTTGCTTAGAGAGCCTGGTGCTAGGCTGAGTCGTCTTGGCTCATGGTGGAACAGAAAGAAATTTCAGATCCAATCTGTCGCAAGGCTAGAGTGGCACAGGCAGGCATCAGGAGTGTGGGGATTTAGTGACTCCCACATTGCACAGCTGGATAATCTGGGACAAGGAGTAAGTAGTAGAAATAAAATCTAAGAGGAGCATTAGACTTCGTCTGCCTCTCAGGCTTAAAGAGATTTCACAGTCAGGGTTGTGAAGGGAGACTGGATCTGCTATTATTGTACTGAATATTATTTACCACTTACTGAGTGCCTTTCACACAATGGGCACTCAATGGAATATGAAACGAAAAGAGGCCATGTCTGGTAAACAAAGGAAAGGGCAGGACTAAAGATACCAATGGAGTCCAAAAGCCTAGAACCTCCAACCAGCTGTTTTAAGTTTTAATTAACCAATGAACTCATGGGGGAAAACATGAAGACAGTTAAAAACACGATGTTCCCGACAGCCTGAGATGCTGGAAGGAAGCTGGAACAATCACATTACCTGTTAGTGACATAGTCAACAAGATGCTGTTTGAACATGAGGCTCCACTTCTTAATTATATTCAGCAGAGATGCTTTAAAGGGTCGCACATCCATCTTCATCCAGCTGTCAAACACCTTGATGGGCTCCAGCCTGTACACATCTTCATAGAGCTTTTCATAGGAATCAATTTGTGCTTTAAACTGATGGAGAAGGGGAGGGTTCTCTGGGATGTCCTCTTCCACATGGGCTTCGATCTCCTCAGGGGTGAGAACACGCCCATACAACAGAAACTGACCCAGAATCTCCTTCCGGTCTTCCACATAGAGGTAGGAATATTGCCTGAAGGTGTTTCCATAGCTGCAGCAGAGGGCGCTCACGCTCTGGACTCTCTCCATGAGCGTGACCCGCATCCTCGCCAAGTCAGCCATGCTCTCCATGTCAACCTGGGGGAGCAAGGCAACAGCAGCAAGCGGGTTACACCAGCACTTGGCAAGAAGTCCCAGATTTGGCTGGAAGGTGGGATGGTTACAGATCCAGTACCTGATAGTGGGGAGAGCTGTTTTGGGGGGACAGCCGTGGTATCAAAGATGATATTCTAAAAATGCTGGCAACAAGACCTTCAACAATGTCGTAGAAACCTCCCTTCACTCCGGACTCGAGAGATGGATAGAAAACTAATTCTGGGATTTCTAAACTCAGCTGTGTTTCAAATATCGGGGTGAGTCCTGCCTTACATTCTGAAAAACAGGAGAACAAAAAAGAAAGAAAATGGGTAAAATAGGCAAAGAGAAATACAGTTTTTAAAAAGCTCAGAGCGTTTCTTTTCTTTAGATTGAGCTGCTTGGGTACAGAGAATGGAAATGTAAAATTTGCTAACACCCAGGAAAGGTGAGGGTGACAGTCCTACAGTGTTTATCCGCAGGGGAACCACTGACATTTGGAACAGGCCGATTCTTGTGCAGGGCTGTCCTGGGCGCTGGAGAACATTTGCTCTCCTTGTCTTCAGAGAGCACATCCCGTGACTGATCAACTCAAGCCAGCCCCCTTCCATATTACCAAATGCCTCCTGGGAGGCGGTACAGACTCTGCTTGAGAAGAGGTTGATTTTACAAAGCCAATTTCTTGGAAGCAGCTGCTTTCTTCCCAGGCACAACCCAGGCAATTCCATTCGAAGCCACCAGAGCAGTGGGGTATGCTTGTCCATGATTGTATAGGTATCAAAAAACAAAGAGAAGTTACAATCCTGCCCCTTCTGCTTTTTTTCTATAAAAGCAGAACTTATTTTAATTCTGTAGTCCTGCAGTGATAAAAAAACCAAAAAAATTCAAAAAACAGTGTAAATCATTAGCAAATCCCTGATTACTTGCTAGACTAACTTGACTTGCTCAATTTAAATCAAAATATAACATGGAGTAAGATGTTTCAAGTACATGATAAATGCTTTAACTTTTATCAATAACCACTTATCTTCATATGCCTTTTCTGACTGTAGAAATATTTAGGGGACTGTCATGTGCTGGATACTGTGGATGGCAGAGACTGCTCGCTGAAATCCATTATCCCCTCTTCCCTAGAAACAGAGTTATAACTGTGCATGTGGCATTTCCCAGCTTGCGGTTAGGTGTAGCAACGTCATTCTCTCTCCAGGGGAATGTGGGAAGAAGTGATGGGCGCCTCTTCTGGGCTGGGGCCTTTGAGACAGCAGGTGAGCCTTTTCTACTCCTCCCACAGGCGAGAGCCTGGATGTGTCAGTGACCGAGCTCAAGCACAGAAATTAAGACCCCGCCCTAGACAGTGATGGAAACACAAGATAGGAGGAACTTGCCCATTTCCCTGGAGCACTCACTTTGGACTGGTACTTGAGGGAAAGACTTCGTTGTCTTTTACGCTACATTATTGATGGAGTTTTGCTTCCCACAGCTTAGCCATTCTCCCTAACTGAAAAACTGGGGGATCTACAAAGATATGTAAGATCAGTGTCTTATCCTCAAAACTGCCAGAATGATAAATTTGCATTATTGGACTCAGGAGTGTCCCATCAAATGCATGTTTAACTTCAGGGAATGCAAGTTTACCAACATCACAGTAATTATGATATTATCGTAGAACAGTTTTTAAAAAACTGTTAAGACGATGCTTTACATGTGTACTAATGACATAGCCTGCATCCTACATGCATTACATATAATTTAGTAGATCAGCCTGTATATAGTTTAAAGGATTTAAAAGAGTTTCAAGAATATTTTGACTGTATGAGATTTTTGCCCCATATGCTGTCATGAGAACCTAATCATTATGTTAGATGCAATGCTGACATAATTACCATATAAACCAGATGGTCTTGATGGTTCCACAACATTGGTACAAGTAAATCACTCTAGGAATTAAGAAGGGGAAGAACGTTTCTGGAGAGAGTGAGTAGAATTTAACCTAGGCAGGGTTTAGATTCTGAGACGTGACTGGGAGGCCACACCAAGCCACGGGAATGGCCTTGGCTTGACCAAACAAGTGAAGGTGGAAATCGTAAGGTAGACCAGGGAAATAAAGTTGTCCAGCTGGGCTACTGCAAAGGATCTCAGTGATTTTCTTCTTCTTAATGGCTTCTTCACCTTCACCAGTGCCTTTAAAATTGTATCTATGGCTCCTTGGCTCGGGCAACTGCGAAATATATAGCTCCTGCCTATTTTATATTGTGAAGAAAATGTGTTTCCCTTCCTTCCCATTTCCATGGAGGAAAGGTATTTTAGCAATCTTGGAAAAACACTACCGTCTCCTCTCTCCAGCCTCTTATTCCCACTCTCTCCTTCTCAAGAGAGGAGGACATCTGACACCCAGACAGCCAGATCAGGAGAGCTGGATAGCCATTGGCCAAAGGGGCGTCACTACATTTAGGGATCATCTTCCTCGTACTTTCTGTATCCAAGTGTGGCTCAGGCATCTTCCTACACATTCTAGAGGAGGGATGAGGGACCAGGAACCCCAAACCTCCAACATCAGAGGAGGTTTGGTCAGGTCACTACTGTGAGCACTGTCGGCGCGGGTCCCTGGGAACCAGTTCTCTAGTCTGTGCCTACGTTCAATGCCTCACTGGTTACTTGCCCCCACCTTGCTGACTATGCAGAAGCCCGTTTCCTGCTGCTGCATTTCATGGATTGGAGCACCCCTGCATCCTACAAATACCTTGCCTCTGACCTCAGTTCCTGCACCTACACAGACCTCGGGGGTTGCCTGTCTGAACTATCCCCAGCCCTGGGCCTCACTCCTCTCTATTCCCAGCTTACGTGTCTGCATGTGCCCTTCTGTACGGACGGGATATGTGAACACTGATCCTGGCATGCCTATTTTAACTCTGCATTTGATTTCTTTCCTAGGGTTGGATTTGACATCTTAAAGTCTCATCTCACCTTCATCTCCTGGCTTCAAAATATTCACCTCTGCCTTTCCATTTTAACCAGTTCTTCACTATGACCCTTGCTAAGCAACTAAGAATCTACCAGAGTGCAAAAAGGTTTTATTCAACTTTACTCCTGAACTCTTACACCCTTTCCGTCCCATCACTCACTAGCCAAGGTTAGCCCTTCCTATAGTATCTTTGACTCTGTGCACCTGCTATAAATTCAAAGCCCTTAGCTGTCTTTTAACAGCTTCAAAGAATGCCCGTTACCTTCTTAACATTCCTTTTCCTTCCGAGAGCTACCTTATCCCCAGCTGCCTGTCTCTTTTTCACACAAAGACTTCGGCTTCTTCCACTTAACCCGACAACTACAACCTCATTGTTTTCTCCAAAAGCTGCAGAGGTCGAGTGCATTTAGCCTGAAGGCACAGAATATCTTCCTCCCGTTGCCATGATCAAGGTCAGATGAAGCTGCCATTGCTGACTGTACTTCCCACAATTGTGACTTAGTCACTCCTCTTTATTGAAGCTTGATTTCCACTGAAATTACCTTTTATGCTTTTTGCCTTTGCTATGAGTGTCACTATCTTCGAGCCTGGTTGATCATTTGAGTTGTGAAAAGAGAGAGGTCTCTTCTCTTTGAACAATTTAGAAACTCAATACCTTTGCTATTTTACTGGGTATAATTCACAAAACATCCACAATCTTTTTGGGAAAAATCACAGAGCACTCAACCGTAACTCAAGAGATGTTATTACTGTTATTGTTCCAGTAATAACCTGTATCCATAAGCTAGTAAATACCGGTATTTTCCAGAAGGTACTTGAGGGAGCACTCAATGGCAAGAAAGAATCCATCTAGCAACATATCATCAATGTAGTTAATGTAAGTCTTCCAGATACTGGAGGTTGGGTCTGCTGAAAAAAGACGCAGGTTATCCTAAAAAATAAAGTAGAAGAGATGTAAACCATGTTTAATAATACGGAATGACTGGTCTAATCATCATTAGTAGGAATGTAAACACACGGAGAAAAAAGCATTCTAATGAAGAACTTGCTATTCATGTGTATCAAATTCATTCTGTCTAATGAGTTTAACCATTGATCAAAAGGAACATAAAGTTAATTCATGAAGGGATGCAGGGTCTCTGGGAAAGGAAGACTGGGTCAGGCCACATTCTTAGCAGGAATGCTGATGGATGCAGTGTGTGCTTCATAAATGCTGACTGATGTGCTGTGAAGGAAGCTGAATCAGAGCAGAAGTTAGGGTAGGTACAGGAAGGAATCCTAAGGGTAGAAGGCAGTATGATTCAAAGCTTATAAGAAATTAGGGGTTCAAACGAATAAAGCATTTCCTGGATAATCCTTAGAAATGAGCTGGAGTGTTTTGCTGTTGGCATTTAACTAAAAATCCTCATCATATTGAGTGATTTAGAAAACACATAAATAAATGCACATGTTCTCTCCTCTCTCTCTGTCTCTCTCTCTCTATCTCTCCTCCCCAACCCAACCTGGTGGTATGGCAAATACAGATATCCCATTTACTCTTCATCATTTTCATTATTAAGCTTTCTTACAGCAACTTTCCATTTATCTTATATCTTCAAAGAGAGTGGTAACTACTTTGCAGAAGTAAATTTTCTAGTTGATTCACACTGACCACTTTACAAACATTTCCACATTGTAACAGCCCCCTGAATTAAAAAAAAAAAGAAAGAAATCTCATGATCCTGCCTTTGAGTGACAAAACTCTAAAATTTCTAAAATGCACTTCCTTTCCAAGTAGATTTCAGATTTTCTTAATACTTAAAGTCCATCATCACACAAATCATAACAGTGACACTATAGTGTTGCTCTCAGCTGTTATTAAGATGTGTATGTCAGCGTAATCTATATTTTTAAAACTTAGTTTTTATGACTGCTTTGTATAGTTGTTTTGTCTCCTAATGTCATGCTAGCAATATAACTATGTGTACTTTTAACTTTTCTACCTCAAATCTACAATGGTCTAAGAAGCAAACGTGTTGGAATTTTCTGTGAACCAGAAAGAAATATCTGATTCTAGCCAAGAAAGGGGAATGAGATCAGGTTTGCCCTTCTGCTACAAACAGCTATATAACCGGATGCAGTACAAGAAACAATTATCAGGTTGGTGCAAAAGTAAATGCAGTTTAAAAGGTTAAAAATAATTGCAAAAACTGCAATTACTTTTGCACCAACCTAATATTTTGGGGCAATTAGATAACATAGGGATGTGATCCTCGAGAGAAGGGGAATATTCAAGGTGAGCTTCACAACCACCTGGCTTTCTACCTAGAAGCACTTTTCCAAACTGTGACATAGGAAAATGGACCACAATCACAGTTAGACTTATTTTATGTGAAAGTAAAATAAACTTCTGTTGCATTAAAAAAAAAAAAAGACTCAGAAAATAAAATAGATGTCCAAATTAGCAGACAATAATGTCATGATTTGATTGAAAACTCCCCAAATTTGATGAAAAACAGATTCAAGAAGCTCAAAAACTCCAAGCAGAATGAATATAAAAAAACCTGTTTAGGTACATCATAGTCAAATGGGGAAAAAATACAAAAACGAAAAAAAGATTCTATTAAAAGCAGGCTGTGAGAAACAATACATTGCATATAGAGAAACAAAGATACAAATTATGGCTGGTTTCTGATCAGAAACATTGGAGAACAGAAGGCAATAAAATGGCTTCTGAAAGAAAAATAAAACTGTCTACACAATTCTATATCCAAAGAAACTACCCACCAAAAACAAAAGTGAAAGGGTGAGAAAGGTGAAGGGATTAGGAAGTACAAATTGGTAGTCACAAAATAGTCACAGGATACGAAATACAGTATGGGAAATATAAGTAATAATGTTGTAAAAACTATGTATGGTGCCAGATGGGTACTAATCGGGGGATCACTTCATAAATTATATAAATGCCTAACCCCTATGGCATACACCTGAAACTAATATAATATTGAATGTTAACTATTATATAAATATATATATGTATATATATATATACATATATATATGTATATATATATATATGATCACAAGATGTAAACTACAGCAAAGGGAATATAGTCAACAGTATATAACAGCTATGTATGGTTGTCAGATGGGTAATAGAGTTGGGGGGTTATAACTCTATTTAGGTGTTTAAATGTCTAATTATTATGTTAATTTGTACACTTGAAATAAGGATATTTTCAGATAAACAAAAACAGAGACTGTGCCATTAGCAGACCTGAACTGCAAGATGGTAACTCATTTCTACAAAACGGAAAAACAAGTCTCAAAATAGTAAGTGTATGGGTAAATATAAAATAGTGTAAATATTTTTTCCTTGAGTTTTTAAAGCAAAAATATATACATATATATAATACTCTTGTGGAGTTTATGTCACACTCACACAGCAACAGTGTGAAAGATGAGCGGGCGCTGGATTGAGCCACACTGTTGCTAGTTTCCTATATTTCACGGGAAAACTCTAAGCCAATTGTGATTCGTTCAAGAGACACGGAAACCTAGAACAACCACTGCAAGTGTAAGGCAACAAGGTCAATCTGAAATGCCAATTGAGGAATTAAAATAGAATACTAAAAAATATACAATTAATAACAAGAAGGTGGGAAAGGAGGGGCAGAGAAACCAAAGAGAAATCAAGCAAATAGAAAACAAACAGCAAAATGGTAATTAAATCCATCCATACGAATAATTACATTAAATTTAATTTATATAAAATTTATATTAAAATTACTTTTTATTAAATTTAATTACATTAAATGTATTATATTAAATAGTTTAAACATTCCAATTAATAGGCAGAGTTGTTAGACTTAGAAAAGTAATTTTCTACTACATACTGTATATAAGAGAAGAAATTTGACTCCAAAGAAACACATAGGTTGAATGTAAAAGGGTGGAAAAAGATGGACAATGAAAAAAAGTGGAAATAATGAGTCTAGAAGGAAAGACTATAGAAATACAAGGAAAAGGAAAAAAAAAAAACACAAAAAAAAAACCAGAATTCAAGGCCAGGGAGTATTATTAGAAATAAAAACGGAATTTCTAAATAAAAAGAGAATAATGATAAAATGGTCAGTTTATCAGGAAGTTATAATAACTATAAATATATTTGTACCTACTAACAACAGAGGTTCAAACACTTGAAAAACCTCATAGAACTGAATGATTAGATAGACAAATCTAAAATCATAGGTGGAGATTTAATACTCTACCTTCAGTACCTGGTAGAACAAACAGACAAAAAGCAGAAAGTATATAGAAGATATGGACAATGGAAGAATAAACATATTCTCAAGTGCACAAGAAACACTGCATAAAACAGACGATATTCTAGGCCATGGAACAAACCTCACTGAATTCCCACTGACTGAAATCTTACAGAGCGTTTTCTCTGGACCACAATGGAATTAAATTAGATACCAATTTTATTAAGATATCCAGAGAAGCCCCAAGTATGTGGAAATTAAACAATATACTTCTAAATGAGCACCGAGTTAAAGAAATCACAAGAGAAAAAATAAAACTGAATGATAATGAAAATGAGGCAGATCAAATTTGTGGAATGCAAGTAAAGCACTGCTAAGGGGGAAATGTATGTCATCAAATGCTTGTATTAGCAAGGAATAAAGCCTTAACATACTACCTAAGCTTCTACTCTTATGGGCTAGGAAAAAAATGAGCAAATTAACCCCAAATTAGCTACAAAGAAAGAAATAATAAAGAACAGAAATTAATGAACTAGAAGTCAAAAGTACATCACTGTACTTCAAACCATAGACAACCCCAAAATAACAGCTGTATTTCATGCCTGACTTTGAGCATGTCAGATCAACCTGTCAAAACTGCAGCGTGGCTACCTGGAAGCCATTTATTGCTCTTTTCCACCGTTCAGTCTTTTGAGCCCTAAGGTTGCCCTGACCACAATGCAGGGCAGAGCCTTACTGCATTAAGTGCAGCACTCTGCGTTGTGTCTTCTCCTTATCAAATGCAGTAAAGGAAACGAGCATGGGAATCTCTCGTCTCTTCAGGCTCTACAGTGCTAGGTTAATGAAGACGATGGTGGAGGTCCATACTAGGTTGTGTGGGCAAGTTGGGGGTGGTCAGGGCAATAGAGAAAGGATTCTGTCCTCTTCTCCCCCTCCCCGCCCTGGGGTTTGGTGTGGGACTTAAGTCGTGTGATGATAGTATTTGACCATTAAGATAGTATTCATTTTGACACACTGATGCTAGAATGTGACTTTTCACTCTCCCTACCTATTAGCTTTAGTTCTTTTGCTATCAGTATAAACATCTATCTCTGACTGCAGAAGACACAGCATCTATTGACTATGTCTTCTGACTATCTATTGACTATGTTCTAATTTCCAAATCACTTCTGGCACCCAAACACACTTCTTGATGCTTTCTCTATACTCCTGGTATGGGTGACTGAGAGGCTGGTTATTACCTGAACGAGGGCATGAATCTTAAGGCCAGATTCTTTGATGCCACTATAATATTTTTCCATTCGATCATGCTGATCATCCATGGAAAGAAGGCCTTCCTTTCTTCCATCTTTTCTCTTAATATTGGAGGACACCCATGTTTTCATGATGTTTTGAATCTCTTCCACATTGTCTTTAGTTTTCTGAATTCTTTGTTCAAGATCACGAATACTGTTGGTGATTTGACTGACATAATCCCAAATGCCTGCTCCCCAAAAGAAACAGAATTAATTGAAATAGCTGACAGTGGCATAGCTAAAGGTCTAGTTGCCATGAAAGATAAGGATTTGATACCCATGGGGTTTATAAGACTTTTCTGCACAGGTTACTTCATTATATTCAGTCTCTTTCTTCCTCGTTGTATAATAAAGCCAACTCTTAGCATAACCCTGATTATGGAGGAAAAGAAAGAAACAAGTACTACTTACCTACCAAGCACACAAAAGTTCATACATTTGCTGGGCATACCAGTGCAACTAGTGACTTTATTTGGGTTAATGAATCTTATTTTTAGGCACTTTCACTGTACTAAATGTTGAAAAGATCATTCCCTCTTGTATGTGAAATATAGTTCTAACTTGTTTAATACGGCATTCCAAGACTTCCGTGAGTTGGCTGTAACCTTCTATTCAAACTTTAACTCTTTTGAGGACCCTAATGCAAATCAATCTCCTTCCCCTGTGATGCATCACACTTTATTTTTAAATCTGTGATAGCATATTTTAACTCTTTATCAGAGCATGTCTTGTTATGATTTATGTTGTACATAAGGTCTGTTGTCCCCACTAAATGTGAACTCTTTGAGGGTAGGGGCCATGTCTCGTACACCTCATCTCTCATAGTCTCCCCTCAGTCCCTCCCAGAGTACCCCACATACGTTAATCCATCAATGAAAGTTTATTGAATAGAAATGGAGGCTACAAGAGAAGCAAATGCATAGTTCCTCATTTAAGATGTTTATAGTCTAGTTAAGAAAATTAAGTAACAGTGATAATAAAAATCCTCCTTCATGGAGCACCCAATATATGCTGGAGACTGTGGGAGATCTCATGCAACCTCTGACCCTCCCCTAGTGCGTGGCAGAAAAGTTTTCTAAATCTACTCATTATACACAAAGAGAAGGAAGAAGAGGAATACCAACCCTCCTTGCCTTCTCTGCTTTGGATATATGTCTGAGAGGATAGACTGGTGTTTCAAACACAAACCAGATCACAGGGGAATCATTTGAGGGTCTACCAACTTTATTAGAATCTTGACTCTCAACCTTTTCCCCACAGTCCAGGTGGTGCCCTGTTACCTTCTGTTTTCCAGTTCAGAGTCTCCTCTGCAGCTCTCAGGCCGAGATCGATATTCTGCAGCTCTTTCTCCACTAAGGGAAATTCCACCTCTAGCAGAGTTTTCATAACCTTGTTGTACCAATTTGCCATCAACTCCAAATTGGCAACAAGCTGCCGATAGAATTCCCTGGAGGAGAACATGGCTGCTGCTGTCTCAGGGATGTGGTTCATCTGCCTGGGTTGAAGATAACTCATTTCTTTCATCACTGAAATCAGCTGGAGGAAAGAATTGACGTAAGTGGCTGTAGTTCAGGGGCAGTGAATAGCGGCAATATTGGAAGGACTGAAAAACCCCAGGGGACCCAAAGGCCCTCTGGGTCCCTTCTTAACTTCTGCTCCTACCGTTCCTTAAATCAAGTTCCAGAGAAGGGAAGTGGAGTATAAGGCAGAAGGAAGGTGAATTAGAAAGCAGCAAGGTTAACCGACTCCATAAATCACAAAGAGCAAGCCGTGGAAAACCTGAGAAAGGAGACATCAGTGACAGCAGGAGAGGGCTCGGCCTTGATGCTTTAGGACATGTGACTGATGACATGAGAGGCTTATGCTGACGGAGCCAGTTCCCATCAAGGGGTGGTGGTATCATCTGATCTGGGCCACCCGCACACATGAGAAATCTCAAATTTAGACTTCCGGTCGTCTCTCCAAATGAGGTCATTCGCACAGTCATAGAACTAACAGGATTGAGAGAAGGTGCCCATTGCACACCCCTGTTACATATAATCATTTGAAAGAGCACTGTGCTGGCATGTCTTTGTGTTTTAATGTACTAGGAGATCAGGAGCTGGAAACCACCCAGGCCTCTATGAACATCTGTGGAGCGCTGAATTTAGCAGCAACTGCAGAAGTGAGAAGCCAAGCAGATGTGGTCCAGGGAGAAGACAGAGAGGCCTCTGGCAGGGTTTCGAAGCACCCTGCTCATCATCTCTTCTTATCCATCGTGTTTACCTCTGAACCTACAGAGACTGATGTGGTAGGTACGTGTGACAAAACAGGCCATAGATTCTTCCCTGCCTCCTCTCTCCATTCCCCATCTCCTTCCTGCTTATCGAGACACTTGGGCTCCCAGTTCTGCTTCCAAGTGGCTCTGGGCCAGCTCTTCCTGTCACCCAGCAAACCCGACTCAGGATTAAGACAAATGCTAACCAGTTGGCAGGGACATGACCTCAGCCTCCTAGTTTATTTTGAAATAAGTTCAAGAGAGATATTAAAAAATTTAAATGTGAGAAATGAAAACAAAAAATAAGAGAAAATGTGGAGCTATTTATATAATAATGAGGTAGAGAAGGCCATTCTGAACATACAACCACAGAAGATAAAATTTATATGCATAAAATAGTATACACATACTAAAATTGCATACTTCAACTGGTAAAAACATTTGTAACACGTTTCTTAACGTCTGCCAAATATTTCCTAAATATTCTAACAAATTCACAAGAAAAGAGGACACTTCCACTCAAAAGGACATGAACAAGGAATTCACAGAAAAAGAAATATAAGCAGCCAATGAACAGACGAAAAAGTTCTACTTCACTAGTGGTCAAACAAACGCAAATTAAAACAATGCTGAGATATTACATGTTTTCTAGTTCAACAAGCTGGAAGTGGTTAGAAGAAATGAATATCTTCCTGGCAGGAGAATGACTAAATTCCATCTTTCTGAAGAACAAATTGAAAATATACATGAAAAGTCTCAAAATGGGAGCACCCTTTAGCCCAGCAATCCCAATTTCTAGGCATTATTGCAAAGAAATAACCAAGGATAAGTGCAACAATAACGAAAGATATTTATTGTAACATTATTTATACCACATTTTATCTCACTGCAAGATGCCAATGATGGCAGGGATCACTATTATTAGGTTGGTGCAAAAGTAATTGTGGTTTTTGCAATTATTTTTAACCTTTTAAGCCGCAATTACTTTTGCACCAAACTAATATTATATGTCCAACTAAGGAAGAAAGAAAAAATGTCATTTTTAAATTACAAATATGTCACTTTCAGAGATAAGAAAAAAAATGTGATCTCAGAATCAATGAAATACATATTGATAATAGCAGAAAAATATTTTAAATGTCCAACAACCAGACATTTAAATAATTTAAATAAATTATATATAAATTTTTCCCCATACAATTCTTATTCTGGTCCCAAAGGGGCAAACTCTGATCATGTCCCTCAGAATGATGTACGAGGTCTTATAATCAAGTTCGAGAACTTGCTGCAACGATGTTGCTAAGCTTTTTTGATATCAGAGGAATGATTCATTATGAGTTTGTGCCAACTGGACAAACAGTTAACCAAGTTCACTATTTGGAAGTGCTGAGAAGGCTGCATGAAAAAGTTAGACGACCTGAACTTTTCTCCAACAATTCATGGCTCTTGCATCACGACAATGTACCAGCTCACATGGCACTGTCTGTGAGGGAGTTTTTAGCCAGTAAACAAATAACTATATTGGAACACCCTCCCTACTCACCTGATCTGGCCCCCAATGACTTCTTTCTTTACCCAAAGATAAAGGAGATACTGAAAGGAAGACATTTTGATGACATGAAGGATATCAAGGGTAATACAACGACAGCTCTGATGGCCATTCCAGAAAAAGAGTTCCAAAATTGCTTGAAGGGTGGACTAGGTGCTGGCGTCGGTACATAGCTTCCCAAAGGGAGTACTTTGAAGGTGACTGTGGTGATATTCAGTAATGAGGTGTGTAGCACCTTTTCTAGGATGAGTTCACGAACTTAATTGTCAGACCTCGTATGTATTACTGTTCATTCTTACTACCATCGCTATTTCCACTTACTAGAAGCTGGAAGTGGAATAGCTGCAGCTATTCTTGACTTGTGTTTGTAGTTGTCTTCCCCGACTCGTTATAATTTAGGTGTTTATCCCTTCTCTTTTTCTTTTCTTCTCTCACTTCTTTCTTCTCCTTTCTTTCCCTTCTATCACTTACAATCATCTTTAAAGCGCCTACTGTGTGTTGCACATTGAGGCAGATAAAGTCCTTGCTCTTGGAGTATACAGAAGAACAGTCAATCCTCAGTACTGTCTTATACCCAGGGTGTAATTGCTGTAATTATAACATCTAGATGATGACCCAGTTGGTAAGCCAGAAACTCATCTCTTTGGATATTTAATGTCCAACACTGCTGACAGTGCAAGCTGATAAAATTATTCCGATGAGTGAAATGAGCTAAATGACACACTCGTGTCTCACCAAACTAAAGAACTTGATCCTTCAACTTCTTTGCTGATTTTTATTTCAGTCGGAATTGATGTTCTACTTAAATTGCGGCTTTCTCCAAAGGCACCAATATGCTATCAGCTCAGTTTTCAACTGCCTCTATACTGCATTCCTGGAGGACATGCCATCAGGACAGTAAGTAGTAGGTGACAGCTTTCAGCTCAGTATGGCCAATCCTTTTTTTTTAGCTAAATGGTGTAATATTTCCCAAATATGCTAACTTTCAATTATTGTCTTCACCAGCATTAAGCTTTCCATGGCTGCCACAATCCACACTGGTCATCCACCCTTTTGATCCTCTAGAGAAGGGTTTCTCAACTGTAGAGCAACCCACATTTTCAGACAAAAACAGCTCTTTGTTGTAGGGCACCATCCTGTGCCTTGTAGAAAGTTTAGCAGCCTCCATGCTATCTACCCACTCTATGCTATTGGCACCCAGGCCCTCTGTGACAACCAAAAATGTCTGCAGGGGGAAACTTGCCTTGGTTGAGAATCACTAACCTAGAGTCTTATTTCCAAAGCTACTCCCATTGAGATTTATCATATGCCATCTCATAAAGACAGATTTCTACAAGTTGACATTCTAGCTCCCAGCTACCTGCAGGCTCCTTGAGAGCAGGGACCAGGTCTTACACTTGGTTAGCCCTCCTCCAGTATCTAGTCCACAGCCTTCATGGACTCGTATAGCACACATTCAAAGTAAGCCTAGTCAGCTGTTTGGTACGAAATGGTCAGTAATGTATTCTTCTACCTGTCCAAAGATGGGTAGCAATATCTTGTTTAAATGCCTTCTGGAATTTCAAATAGTGCATATCTATAATACAATATTTAAACTTTTTGGTGAGTTAATCTTAAGTATAATATCATTTGAACTTTGTATATGAAGTCAAGTACATAATAAAGCTGTTATCGTATGCAAGTTTAAAAAATACTTTGAAATATTTTCTGTTGTGCAAAATCAAAGCAAATATATCGGCCAACCCTGGAGAAAAATGTAAACACTGCACAAGTTAAGAAAACACTACACTGCAGGATTCAGCCCCAAAATGAAACCCAGACTATAAATTCTTTTGAGCAGCTTTTGCAGATGCTTATAAAAAAGCCTCTTTGCCTTTGAAATCACTAAAGTTAAAGAAAACTCTTCAGGAACCCAATAGGAAATGACTGTTGCTTCACTTACCTGTGGGTTAAAGTTGACTGTAATCTGCTTGGTCTCTGGGTCACGTTTCAGAAGCGGCCGGGAAAGATTGTACTGTGACTTCTCTGATACCGTCTGACACCAGCCCTCATAAAGTCCCGTCTCATACCTGCAAGAATGAGAAACAACAGCCATTTCATAAGCACCCTCCCAGCTTCCAAATTCCTAGTGATAATTAACTGAAGATACAGATAACATTGTCTATCCATATCTATATCTATATCTATATCTATATCTATATCTATCTGTCTACCGAACTGAAGATGCTACTAGTAAAATACCTGACTACATTCTTAAGTCAAAATCATTGACTCAGCCAGCATGGCAGCTCCTGTAGGTAACCCCTCATTTCTAAAGATGGCATAACTTATTAAATCAGAGGAGAGTAGAAAGAGAGGGTCCATGTGAACTTTTTGGGCAATAAAGGAAGTGGTGATTAGTCTCAGTAAATGTCAGAAGAAGCTATTGGGAAAGATTTCCTTTCATGTTAATCTTCTCATAGGTCACGGACATTTGTCATTCAGTCATTACACACTGAATGCTCTGCTTAGGGGATAACGTGATGACTCAACACCCCATGGTGAGTGCAGGTGAGCAGAGAATGCAGCAAGCACAATCTTAGAGAGATGCGCCAGGCCTTAGGCATCTAATGGCCGGGATGTGTGGGAGAGGGGGCGAAGGTGATAGACAAGGAGAAGGCCAGGGAGGTTTCATGGAAGAGGCGCTGCCGAAGTGATGCTTGACTGAGTTTCAGAGGATGAGCAGAGGTTGGACAATGAAAGCGGAACGAGTGCTCCTGGCAAAAGCAACACCACAGCCAAAGGGTGCAGGTGAGAAACAGCTGACTGTGTGCTGGGAACACCTGAGGCCAGAGGGGCAGGTATCCAGGCTGGTAGGGAAGCAAAGGCCAGTGGAGGCTTGTACCGTATGTTAAGGAGACGATGGCAGGCATTGAAAGGCTTTTCATCCAGGGAATGTGGTGACATTATCGGATGTGGTAACACTGGGGGCAGTGTGGTACTACACCCTGCACCCCCAAAAGACGTACTGCAGCTTTACAGCAGGTACAATGAACCCATGTGAAATTTTCATTCTTACGCTTTCGCCATAAAAAGATACAGGAAATATCGTTAAAACGTATTTCCTCTTTGCACTGCACGCACTGTTGCCTTCTGCTTAGTGAGCAGCTGCTGCAATTTTCTGTGACACTGATCTCGAAGTGCCATGAGGAGTGCCCACTTCTAGCTGTGCCGAGTTCATGCTCTCAGCAAAACTACACTGGAACTGCATTCCCCAGAGATCCTGTGTTTGTAACCCAGAAGAACTGTACTCATAGATCCCGAGGTTCTAACATAAAACACGGAGTGACATTTCACAGCCACTGAGGAATCTGCTCAAACTCAGGACTGCAAAAGGTCCTGGGGGTGGGGGGGTTACGAAATTCGCAAATAACACAATCCCAGACGCTGCTTACTTTTCCAGCAATGAGAGCATATCTTCATATTTTTGTATCATTCGCTTTCCTTCAGTAGATTCCATGCAACTATCCATCCAAAAGAGAAAGAAAATGGCATCAAAGTAGAATAAGATTAGAAGTCAAAATAATGATCTGAATAACAAACTGCAGCCTATAAAGAAGAGATTGAGTAACTTCTTGGGCTGGTTTCCAAATGCCCCTCAAGGAGCCTGCGTTCTTCTTCATGAATATCGTCCATGGGCCACTAGAGGGCGTCTGCACTTCCTGAAATGCAGCCAGCCCCACACGCAATAGGGATGGCAGAACCTTTCCCACCATGGCTCCACCAGCCCCTTCACCCTAACCCAGCCAGTCAAGCACTGGTAAATGAAGTCCTTCAAAGACCTGAATAAAAGGGAAATGGAGACATGAAATAAAAATTCTAAGTGCGATAGTTTTCTGCATATAAGAAAAAACACTATATATGATATTATACATTGTAACATAACAAAAAGTATATAATATATATAAAACAGTGTTTTATATGTTTATATAACAACGTGTGTGTGTGTGTGTGTATACACACACATACACACAGATATTGTTATATATTTATTCCCCCTTCTCTGAAATCCATCTAGGGCACGTTATCAGAAGACCTGTTACTCATTACTCATTGATATGTTTACATGAGGTTCCCTCCCACATCTCATGCCTCCAAACGTGCGTACACACAATGCACACACATGCACATACGAGTACACATACACACGCTCACACTCATAGTCACACTCGTAGGCTTCCACAGGAAGGGTGAGGACCACAGAGGGATGTGAGCAGAGTGTGGCCCAAGGACCATCACCCACACTTGCTTCCTGGCTTGGACATTCCTTTGCAACACAAAATGAGAGTCCAGGTCCTGGGAAAATTGGTGACATATCTGCAATTTTCAGAAACCTTCACACTAACTGTGTTGGAGAGCCTCTTTTTGTTCTGCTAGCAGAATGAGGCAGCTTATTGCAAAGATTCTTTAAGATCCATTTGTATTTTAAACCAGCACAGGGTTTCTTTACAAGATCCCCGAGATGTCAATGTAAGCCTCATGCCTGCAGAGAAAGCACTGGATTTCCAGTTGCTCAGATCCCTTTCGTGGGGAAGGAGCAGATCCTTCTGTGAGGCAGCAACAAGTAGAAAGGGCTTCGGGTCCATCCAGTGGGCTCGCGCCTGGCCCTCCCTTCACAAGCTGTGGGATTTCTGCAAGCCTCCTATGCCGGATCTCAGTTTCACATGCGGAAAAGAAGGAGGCCAGAAGACAGACAGTTATGCTGGGAGAAACAGAAGGCAGCAGGAAGAAAAGAAGACTAAATATGAGATGGATAGACTCCATAACAGAAGCCACAGGCATGAGTCTACAGGAGCTGAGCAGGGCTGTTGAGGACAGGACACGTGGACCTGGCTCATTCACACGGTGGCCAACAGTCAGCTGGAGCCACTCAAGGGCACGGGACACACGCAGTGGAGAGAGGGGCTTCTACACACAGGCCTGTGACAGTCACTCACAGGGTTTGAGAAGTCACAGGAATAAGTGTCATGAAACTCCCTGGAGATTCTACTTCATTTCATGGTGAGGAAGCTAAAACATTTTTAAAAACCAACAAATATATATTACAGGGCACAATACAGTTTTGAATTTTTTAAAAACAATTGGAATTTCCGTGGGAATTGGAGAGGACATGATGGGGTACCCCTGGCATCTTCTTTCAGACCAGGCGCTCTTACCACTCCTCACCCCTTAATCGGCCAGGGATGTTGGCTGCTGGTGAACAAGGCTTCCTCCCTCTTTGGGAACAGTCTCAGCCAAACAGAGCAGTCTTTCCCAAGGCCACGCCCCTGCCCCAGACAGCCCACATCCACCGAGGAGCTGATGTGGGGTACAAAGACCAGTCAGCCCTGCAAGGCCAGAGTTCCCCAGAGGACGGGCCGAGGCCTCCTTGCGACTACATCGACTGTATAGCAGCTCAGCTGCTCCATCTGCCTCTCCCCCCCCCCCCCCCCCCCCGCTCCTCACACGTGCTGTTCCCAACAGCATCCCTATCAATTCCTGTCTCAGAGTCCGCTTCTGGGGAACAGAAACTACGATACAACAGCTACCTCAGTCCACATTCCTAGCAGCAGCCCTGCCACCCTCCCCCCAGCTGCGTTCACGTGTCTTCTCCCTCCTGGTTTGCGGGGGCGGGGGCATGTTTGAGAAGATGAAGGCTCAGCTGTACTTGGGGCCAAACTTCCTCTGGCTGGGGGTACCTTGGTCATGCTCTGGGCTACGAGCTCTGAGACCCAGACTTCCAGTTCTTTCCTTGGCTCCCTCTAGAACTTTAGGCATGTCACCTCACTTGTTTGCCTCCATTGTTTTTCCATCTGAAAAATAAAGAGCTTGCTCAGACCAGAGCAGAGGCTGCAAACAGACTGCCCACTGGGCAGACCTGATCCACAGGCATGTGTGTTTGATCTGTGTGGAGTTTGAGGAAAAAAATGCAATACTTGCTAATTTTAAAGTTGGGTGTTTCATATAAAAATCTAGATTTTCAGCTTCTCTCCAACAGTCAGGAGATTTCTCACGCCGAGTCCGCTTTTCTGCTTGGCAAGACTGGATGCTGCGGTAGACATTCCCTGTAGGCCCCATCCTGGTTGTCTTGTATCATCTTCCTTGCCTCTGAAAGTGTTTAGTCTTCTTCATAAATTTGTCCCCAGTTTTATTGAGATATAATTGCTTTACAGCACTGCATAAATTTAAGGTGTACAGCATAATGACTTGACATATATATTGTGAAATGATTACGGCAATTAGTGTAGTTAACATCTATTATCTCATATAGATATAAAAACAAAAAAGAAAAATTGTTGTTTTCCTTGTGATGGGAGCTTTTAGGATCTATTCACTTAACAACTTCCAAATATACCATACAGCAGTGTTAACTATAGTCATTATGTTGTACATTACACACCTAGTATTTATTTATCTTATAACTGCAAGTTTGTAACTTTTGAAAACCTTCATCCATTTCTTCCACTCCTTGCCTCTGGTAACCAGATAACCACAAATCTGATCTCTTTTTCTATGAGTTTTTTTTTTTTCAGATTCCACATATAAGTGAGATTATACAGTTTTTGCCTTTCTCTGTCTGACTTATTTCACTTAACATCACGCCCTTAAGGTCCATCCATGTTGCAAATGGCAGGATTTCAGTCTTTTTTAATGGCTGAGTAATATTCCATTGTGTATATACCACATTTTGTTTATCTAATCATCCATCAGTGAACACTCAGGTTGTTTCCATTGTCTTGGCTATTGTAAAAAATTGCTGCTATGAACTTGGGGGTACAGACCTCTCTTCAACATAGTGATTTATTTTCCTTCAGATAAATATCCAGAAGTGGAATTGCTCTATTTTTAAATTTTCGAGAAACCTCCATACTGTTTTCTGGGGTAGCTACCCCAATTTACAATCCCACCAACAGTGCACAAGACAATACCCTTTCTACACATCTTCACCAATACTTGTTATTTATTGTCTTTTGTGTGATGGGCATTCTAATAGGTGTGAGGGGATATCTCACTGTGGTTTTGATTGGCATTTGCCTGATGATTCGTGACGTTGAGCATCTTTTCACATATGAAAGTGTTCAGTCTTGCCCAAAGGTCTCTCAGGCCCTTTCTAGCTCCGAAAAACCTGTGATACCTATGTCCAGACTTTGACACCTTTGTTTCTGCTGTGGTTTCCAAAGCCAAGTGCTTTCAACAAGACCAGTCTTTAAAAAGAGAGTTCCAGAGCATTCCCTAGGCAGTATCCTGAACATGACATTGCAAACAGCTCTTCTCTCTTACTTCCAGCAGCCAAGCTGCTCCGTAACTAGCTTGGCTTCCAGAATCAGCTGTGAGGCAGGCCAGTGGTTTCCAAACTTGGTCACCATCAGAATCACAGGGGGAGCTTGCAGAGGAAACAAATTCAGGCACCCAGATTTGGATTCAGTAGGTGAGAGTGAGGCCTAGGAATCTGCATTTTAACAAGTGCACAGGGCATTTTAATGCACGAGGTCCTTACATCACACTTTAGGAAACACGGGGTTCCGTTATTTTCCAGCAGCCTCAGCAGCAAAGAGACATTGTGTCAGAGGGAGACATGGGGAAGAACTCAACAGAGCTTGAAAACTCTTACTCATTTTCCTCCAGAAATGAATCTCATGGAGCAAAAGGAGTCAGCCTGTTGTCCATCAAGTCTCATTTAACAGCGAGGGGCCCACTAGTCAGCCCACATGTATGCATCTCGTGACTGCTTGGCCAATAGGCATCTGGTTGCTATGGACTGAATGTTTTTATTCCCTCCCCCAAATGCATATGTTGGAATCCTAACCCCCAGGGTGATGGTATTAGGAGGTGGGGCCTCTGGGAGGTGATTAGATCATGAGGGTGGAGCCCTCATGAATGGGATTGGCGCCCTCATAGGAAGAGACTCCATGGAGCTCTCCTGCTCTTTCTGCCATGTGAAGACACAGCAAGAGACAGCCGTCTATCAAGCAGAAAGTGGGCTCTCGCCAGACACTGAATCTGCCAGCACCTTGACCTTGTTCCCAGCCTCCAGAGCTGTGAGATATAAATTTCTAATGTTTATAAGCCATCCACTCTATGGTATTCTGTTATAGCAGCCCAGACGAAAACACTGGGTGATTGCTGGACCTGGAAAGAAATGAGGATGATTTTCGTGCTTTCGGTGAGTTGCATTTCTACAACAGAGCTGGAGCAGAAGCCTAAAACAAATCTAACTTTCGGGAGTGAGATACTCACGGATGTGCGATGCGTCTGAAGTCAGCAAAGGGACCCTGGATGCGGTACCTCAGGTCCTGCGCCCAGCGCAGACCTCCAGCCACACAGGGCATGTTCTTGTACACTGAGGAGAACCCTGGGGACACAGCACAGCCAGAATGAGGCGAGGCCCAAGCCCCTCAGCCCGCTGTCCCCCCAAAACACCTCCTGCCAGTTACTCTGCTTTTTGCCTCCTCTACCTCCACGTGGTACAGTTGCCCTGTGCTCACACCAAGATAGACGGGGAGTTCTCGGGAGACCACTGCGTTCTGCTAAGGAGTAAGAGTGAGCTCGGGGAGAACATTAAACAGTGTCAGAGGATGGGGGTCCCAGTCCGGCTCTGCCACTCACTGGCTTTCTGATTTCACACCAGTGACTATCAACCTGGCTGCACATCAGCATCACCTGGGGGCTCTTTAAAAAACACTGATGTCTGGGCCCTGCCCTCCCCATTCTGACTTAATTGGTCTGGGTGGGGCTCAGTCATCTGTATTTTTTTAAGAGCTCTCAAGATGATCCTAACTGTACAGTCAGGGTTGAGAAACACTGCCTTACACAACTCAATCACTGCAGGCCTCAGCTTTTTATCTATAAAATGGGAATAATACCTTCCCTGCTTAGTAACTTCCATGGTTTCTGAGAATTCAATACAATTATGAACGAGACAGGCCACATGGATTATGAAGCATCTTACCAGAGTTAGCACAGCCTGGATTTCTTACTTTATTCCATACAGTAGGTTTGTTGGCTTATAATTAGCTGTCAAAATTTAAAAATTAGGAGATTTCGTTTTCAAAAAATCAGTTTCCAGCTTCCTTGGGAAAATTGGAAGATCTGAAAAAAAATCAGCCACCACTTGGGACCAGCAACTGGAGCCAAATAGTGGTCACGCTTCCTTTAATTTACTGTGGACTCTACTACTTCCCGACGTCTTACACTCGGCCCAGACCTACAGGAGACAGAATTCTGAGACAACACCAAATGGCTCTCACCCCTGCATAATCCTCTCCTCTCTAAGTGTGGGTGAAAACTGTGAATAGGATGAAATATCACTCTGGTGACGGTGTTACGTTACATGGCAACAGGGTGATGATCCTGGGTGGGCCTGACTTATTCAGGGGGGCGTTTTCAGAGCAGAGTTTTCTCTGGTTTGTGGCAGAAGGAAAAGTCGGGGATTTGAAGCATGAGAAGGATTCAATGTGTCATCACTGGCTTGATGATGGAGGCAGCTACCTGGCCTTCCCACAGGGCAAGGGATGGGAGTGGCTTCCGGTCACAGTGGCCCCCAGCTGTCAGCCAACAAGGAAACGGAGACCTCAGTTCTACAGTCACAAGGAACTGGATTCTGCCAACAAGAATGAGCTCAGACATGGATTTCTTTCTCCCAGAGCCTCTAGATAAGAAGTCAGCCCAGCCCATCCCCGGTATCAGCCTTGTGATACTCTGAGTGGAGAACCGAGGGGCTGCTGGCCTACAAACTGTAAGCTAAAGGATAACTGTTACGTAAGCCACTAAGGTTGCGATAACTAGTTATACAGCAATAGAAAACTAATATGCTCTCTGAACGTATCGGAGTTTCCAAATTCTGTATCTGACTGGAAGATGTCATGAGGATGGTCCTACATAAAACTGAGGCCAGGGGCGGCCAGTTAGCTCAGTTGGTTAGAGCGTGTGCTCTTAACAACAAGGTTGCCAGTTCGATTCCCACATGGGCCAGTGAGCTGCACCCTCCACAACTAGATTGAAGACAACGACTTGACTTGGAGCTGATGGGTCCTGGGAAAAACACACTGTTACCCAGTAAAAAATTTAAAAAAAGAAAAAAGAAAAAAAAGCTGAGGCCAACAGATTTTCTGGAAATGACTTCCTACGTGGAAGCAATTCTTAATGACCTCAGTATGAAACCGTTTTACAGACATAGTGGTCCTGCTACTCCATTACTTAAAAACCTTGGAAATTTTCCTACTGCCTGAATAATGAATTCCAGATTCTTAAAATGGCAGCAGAGCACTTCACAGTCTGGTCCCAAACTCCATAGCTGACCTAATCTCTCTCCATACACCTTACTCGGCTACAGGCGATCCAACTGGTACCTATATACTCAACTGTCTTTGCTTCTTCAGAGGTCTTTGCCTCTTCTCCCTGGCTGGCAATCTCTCCACATTCAGGGCTGGGCTCAGGGCCACCTTCTCCACAAACCCTCCCTGGAAAACCCCAGTCCCAGTTCATATTACTTTGTTACAGTTCTTTATAACTCAAGCCAGGGACTACTTACATTCTGCTATGTCACTATTCATACCTGGTGTGTTCCTTGAAGAACCACCTTTTAATATTATGTAGTGTATCCCTCACCCTGGCCTGCCTGGGCATATCGTGCCCACAGATATGTCCTGCATATAGAAAAGACTCAAGAAATGTCTGTAAAGTTGAACTGAACTTGTGTTCAATTGCGTCTAAGAATTGCAATAAAAAATGGAGACATTACATGGGGGCATGGCACCGCCCTTTGTCAGGCTCCTGCTGTGGTTGCCATGGCATTGGAAGGGGTCAGAAACTTTTCTCAGGCATGTAAAAATCTATTGTGAAATTTAAATATGGTGAAGATTAATCAGTGTGGCAACACTGATGGAGAATCAACTCATACATTATGCTAACGTCTCCACTGACCAGAGGCAGTCAAGACCTCACTGCTCTGGGTCGTCCTGCCAATCTCAGCCCCAGATACAGGGAAATGCACAGCTCAGGGAACTCTACAATCAGCCAAGAGGGTCTGGGATATCAAGCAAGAAGGTTGTTCTTCCTTTTCTTAGAGAATGTCATAGATCCATAGTGGAGATTTAAGGAGTGAGTTCCCCCTTCCCAGGAGAACTCCCCTATCCAAATCCCCCGGCAACCAGCCTACCAAGTTCAGCCTCCTCCTGCACGTGCTGATTATAGATTATCCTCACTGCATCCAGGTCTGTGTTGAACATTTGGATGAGCCCCAGGTACTTGGCAGATGCATCCCGTGCTACCAGTGGTCTTTCCAGGAGGCTTCCTGCTATGTCTAGCAGCTGCAGAAGAGGCGGGAAAAAAAAGAGGAACAATTCAACATTTCTAAGGTGACATAAATCTCGTTTCTTGGCTTTTTCCCCATATGCCTAGCAAGGTTAGAAGGTCAAAAAATTGTTATTGTGCAACCGGATCACTAATTATTAACAGGTAGATATTCATAGTCTGCTCCCTCTCTCTTTTGCTTCTAAAGAAGTAAGATTCCCATCTGCTGAATTACCTATCAAGCCCTCATGGGACATAGAATCTGGATAAAGGGTAAAACAAAGAGAAAACTTAAAGATGCCAGAAAGCTTCAGCTGATGTACATTTTAAAAGACCATAAAAAGAACTAAAACAAAGAAGGAGGGTGAAGATAAAGAAGAAAAAAGGAAGCTAAGTGGGCTAGATGTTGGCGAGAATTTGGAAGGCTAAAATTTGAGAGTGAGATCAAGAAAAGAAATTGTGGAGAGAATTAATTCTTGAACTAATTTCTGGAATCAGTTCAAATGCTTGGAGAGAGAAATCCAAATAGTCTTCCTATAAGAGTTATGGAATGGCAGGTATTCATTAAAGGTCATATATATATATATATATATATATATATATATATATAATATCTGTATATTATATAGATTATATATATATATATATATATATATATATATACCATGTTTCCCCAAACATAAGACCTAACCAGAAAATAAGCCCTAGCATGATTTTTCAGGATGACATCTCCTCAACATAAGCCCTAATGCGTCTTTTGGAGCAAAAATTAATATAAGACCCGGTCTTATTGAACTCGGTGTATGTATTCAATGGCTAATGAAGCATGGCAAATTGGGTTACCCAATATTCTAGAATAGCATAGATTTCAGTCTATGTTTGGACATTTTCAGTGACTGGAAACTTAACAACTTCTCAAAGAAGTCCATTCCATCTTTAAATAGCTTTGACAGAAACCTCTTTCCTCTACTGAGCCCCAATCTGCCTCCTTGCAATTTCCACCGATTAGTTCTGGTTCTAACCTTTAAGGCTCTGCAGATTAAGTTTCTTCATAGTTTACAGAAGATCTATCATACTCTACTAAGTCTTCATGTCTCACAACTCAGAATTCTCAGCCATTTATCTACTCATCATCCTAAACATTCTCCATATCATCATACCATCTAATCTGGGCAATACAGGTCAAGGGCACATATCTTCTTATTCTAGTTGCTTGTACTTGAATCCTATAGCCAGCTACCTAGTAGGTGGTTTACTTCGCTTGAACCATCCTGACAGTAGTGGTTAAACAGCCATGGTATTACAGAACCATGGTTTCAGGATGGTCACCACAGTAGATTTCTTCACTCTTAATGGGTACCCTATTGATAAGGCTCAAAGGATACATTCCAGAAGAAACTCTTTTGAAAAGTATTGTTACGTCATGTTTTCAGAAAAGCATTAGGAACCAATGTGAGAAGCCCAATCCTACACACTCCTTTGTCTCTCTCTACTAGACTAATAAGAACAATTAATATCTGCAGGAACAAAACAGTTGCAAGAGTATCCCTGCCCTCCTCTGCTGAGGGTGGGGGAGAAGCGAGCACGGGGATGGCTCCCGCTCTCCTTGCACAAACCTTAAAGGCGTGCTTCAAATCAGCTGCGTCATCAAAGGCTTGAATAAAGACAGTGCCCAGTCTTCGGTCAAGATCTTCTACTCTCTGGTTAAATTCAGAGACATCATTTTCAAATTCCTGAAGAGACATTGCAAACACTTAGAAAAACATGATTTTCTGACAGCCAGTCCCACTATGTTTTTTACCACTAACCTTTGTACTTGCATCTGTTACACCAAAGATTTATTTTCATTTTCCAAAATTCACCCTGGCATGACTTAGTTTTTATTCGTGTAGACAGTTACTCTATTATCGCAGCATTTCCTTTTCCTAGACACTCTAGGTAAAATGGTAGAGTCAAATATTGAGGTTGGCACCCTTTAACGTCCCTCTTTGTGCCCCCTCTGCTGCCCTCTGAAGCCCATTTTCTATCATCCACAGTGCCACGAATGCCACCCCGAAAGCCACCTCCACAGCAGCAGCCCCGGTAAGGGGGTTACTCCATCATCTATTTTCCTTCCTCCTTCAAGTCAAAATCCTATTTTTTCAGTGTAACCAAAGGAATCTAACCATTAGGAGGAAAGCAAGTGAATTAAACTAATGCACACTATTGCTTCTAAGTACACTTTAATTGGTTAAGACAGCAGCTAGCCATTGTTCCTGAGGCTGCCAAACTTAGCAAATAAAAATACAGGACATGCATCTAAATTTAAACTTCAAACAATGAATTTATTTTTTAGTATATGTCCCAATTATTGCATTTCATCTGGAAATCGAAAGTGTGTTCCCCTCAGAATGTGGCAATTTTCAGAGAAACTTTGTTAATTCAAATCTCTAATTTGTGGAATTATTATTATTTGTCATTATTGCTTTACAATAGTAATATGTATTCTTATAAAAACACAAAGAAAAGTAGAAAACCATCGCGTAGTTCTTCCCAAACCCAACCACATTAACAAGACAGAATGTTGCCCTGTGCATAGGGTTTTGTTCTATCATACATTAGCAAATACCATGTTTCCCCGAAAATAAGACCCGGTCTTATATTAATTTTTGCTGCAAAAGACGCAGTAGGGCTTATGTTCAGGGGATGTCATCCTGAAAAATCATGCTGGGGCTTATTTTCCAGTTAGGTCTTATTTTCGGGGAAACACGGTACATGGAATATACTCTGCACTGTAGTCCACCTTCTTTTTATTTTCCTACTCTTGACTAATGGAATTTTTAGAAAGCAGTATCTCCCTGGGTTTGCTAAGATTTCTCTAGATATCTGAAAGTACTCAGAGCAGATTTCTGCTCTAATTTATTTCTCCTTTTCCCTCATGTACTCTTAAAATTCCTCCTCCAGTAATGAGCCATTCCCTATACAAGGAACTCCATTCCCGGTTTCTGTAGGACCCTTTTTCTTCTTTTTGTCTTCTGTGAGCTTGCACTCACAGGTCTCAGCTTTCCTGGGCTATAGGTACAACTTCACTAGCTATTAGGGAAATGCAAATCAAAACCACAATGTGATATCACCGCACACCTGTTAGAATGGTTATTATCAACAAGACAAGTAATAACAAGTGTCTGGAGAAGTTGTGGAGAAAAAGGAAACCTCATACATTGCTGGTGGGAATGTAAATAGGTACAGCCACTATGGAAAGCAGTATGAAGGTTTCTCAAAAAATTAAGAATAGAATTACCATATGGCCCAGCAATCCCTCTTCTGGGTATCTATCCCCAAAATTGGAAAACATTTATCCATAAAGATATGTGTATCCTGTGTTCATTGTAGCATTATTCACAGTGGCCAAGAGATAGAAATAACCAAACTGTCCTTCGACAGATGATTGAATAAAGAAGACGTGGTACAAATATACAATGGAATATTACTCGGCCATAAAAAAGATGAAATACTGCCATTTGCAACAACATGGATGGATCTTGAGATTTTCATGCTAAACAAAACGAGTCAGAAAAAGTCAAGAACCATATTTCATTCATATGTAGGATATAAAACTGAAAGCAACAAATGAACAAGACAAACAAAAACTCATAGACACAGACAACAGTTTAGTGGTTACCAGAGGGTAAGAGGGGAGGGAGGTAGTAAATGAGGGAAAAGGGGGTCAAATATATGGTGATGGAAGGAGAACTGATTCTGGGTGGGGAACACACAATGTGATATATAGATGATGTATTATAGAACTGTACACTTGAAACCTATATAATTTTACTAACCAATGTCACTCCAATAAATTTCATAAAATTTTTTTAAAAAGACGTCAGCTCTTGTCCCGATCATGGAAAATACATCTCTAGCTTTTCCTTCATCCTGAGTACTCTCTTGGAAACCAGACTCAGATCAGAAAAGCTAGGCTACTGCTTCACTTATCCACCCCACCTCCAAGCCACTAATAAAATTCTGTCCAAGTGTGTCTGGTCTTCATGTGGCAGTCTCTGCTCGAAGCTTAAAGCTTTGGAAGATGCAGGCTAGCCATAGCCTCCACCATCATCCCATATCCATCTCAGCATCTCTGAAATCCTGGGTATCATCAGGCTGGAGGAGTTAGCAGTTGGAAAGGAACCTCCCTGATCTTCCTCCTAACACAGAGAATAATTAGGAGTGGGTCTCCCTTCATAAAACCACTGGGACCACAGAGCCAAAGGAAACGCACAGGGAACGTGCAAGTAAATACACAGATTCTACGGTGAGAGGCATCTGAGAAAGAGACAAAACTTTCAAGTCAGCCGTTCCAAGCCCTACCGTGCTTTCGGGGTCCAGGCAGTCATAGGAAGACTCTGAGAAGACCTTGTACATCTCTTGAAATTCATCGTATATTTGCTGGACCTGCTGACTCAGGGCATTCCCTCTGATGCCACTAAACTCAAGCTTTTCCAGTTTGTGGAAATCCAAAGCTGTCTTCAGAAGATCCTACAGGGACAATTCACAAAAGAGCAAAATAATAATGATTATGATAACAACAGCGGAGAACACTCAAATTAGTACGGGGAGAGCTGGAAATCACACGAGGTGGTGGTTGCTTAGGAAAATGTGAAGCCTGGTTTCATGTTGTAACCTTATTATTAGATTAGGTTGGTATAAATAAATTTTGGTTAAACTCAATCATAAAGCAAAGTACAGATAAATAAAATTCACATAAACAAAAAAAAGACCAAATTTGTGCTTCAGCCTCTTTCTGTGTTCTTTAATAAATAATAAAGTATACAATAATAACAATATTATTTACATGATTGGTGGCTTTACTGCTAATTTTTTTAAAAAATCAATTTCAAATGGACCGTGTTATCTGGTTCTAGAATGGCAGCTATCTTAGGAGACACTGACAGGAAAGCAGATCCTCTAAATAGTCCTGAGGACAAGCCCAGGGGATGACACCGACATCCCGAGCAATTTCTGCCAAGAAAATAAATCTGTTGGGTGTTCTTGCCAGGCATGCGCGGTACCGTATAGCATGTGGCCAGCTGGGTGACAGTTGACAATTACTTGACATCTCTGTGTTGAGTTTCTTCATTGTAATTGAATAACAATAATGAGAGATAAATACATTGATGCAAGCTTAGGATTTAGACCAGTACCCAGCACACAGTAAATACCGAGTAAGTGGGTATTACTGTTGCTGTTGTTGGTATTACAGTGCCCCAGCTGTGCTCAGAAGTAAGTGACAGATAACACAACCCAGAGCCTTGGGGAGGAGCCCCTCCCAAGTCCACAGAAGCCGCTTCATATCCAGTAAAACATAAGCCTCCAGAACCCACCTAACATGACAGATGGTAGTATTTCTCTCTTGAACACTGGTCTGAAACCACAAAATCTCCAAACCGAGACATTCTTCCCGTTACAACTTCCAATCTGTGCACATACCTCTTCAGTGAGGGAGATAACAGTTAGTTACCTTTCTGTGACTTTGGCAAACATTTGGTGTGGATCCCTGGGAGAGGATCTTCTCCTCTGAGGAAGGTCAAAGGGCAAGAAGAAGGAACACTAAGTCATGATGCTAAAAACACAGCCGGTCCTGGTTCCATTCCAGGAAATTCCCACTGCCAGTGGCCACTGTTATGGGTTGACCCATCAGGCAGCAGAAGGCTGCCCGACCCCTTTGTCTTGCTGGAACACCAATTCCAGCAGCAGTGACAGAGGCATTGAGAAGTGGTGATAAGTGGCTGACCTTCTCCACGTTGCAGGAGGGCACCGACACAGCCTTGGACAACTATCTAACAACGCTTTTTTGCTCAGCTATGTTCAGGCATAGCTGTCAGCAAGTAGCTGAAGTAGGAGAGGAGAGAAGTGGAAAGAACCAACCAAGGAAAGACAGACAGACATACACCTGAAGCAGGGGGTCTTGACACCCATGGTGGGAAACGGGGCAGTCTTTATGTTAAAACACATTCAACTTTATACGCTGGGAAGAAAATAGAAATGAAGTAGACTTAAATGAAATTGACTTAAGCAGTACTTCAAACCATTCAACAAGTCCTTAGTTGTAATCCATGTTATAGGGGAAATGTATTTGTGCTGTGGAATGTCACCTGGGTACTCATTTTCATAATTCCGTGGATGTCAATTTCAATATTTAGGAAATACTCTCAAACCATTTTAAAAGACAGATGCATCTTGATATGTTTGATTACAACAGAAAACTAGATGATAATTTTGTTACACTATTTTATTTCTCAAGAATACTTGAAGCATGGTCTTGGGTGGTCACTGGTAGGTGTTTCATCTCCAATCTAACAGGTTAATCATAGGTAGTAGATAAATATTTATTTAATCATTCTATATTTGGGGAAACTCTGGTCACTGAAAACAATGGATATTTACATTGCTTTATTTAACAGAAACATGATGGACAACACATTTATTTGGGATTCAACTCAAGGTCCTAGACCTTTTCTTATTTCACTATTGTAAGTGTCCTCAACCTTCACTCTACCATTCCCCTGCACTCTCTCTCCCCTTGCCCTGCTTAAGCTTTCTTCAGAGCTCTTATCATGCTCTGGAATTATAATATACTACTTGGGATTATATTACTTGTTTATTTGTTGTCCACCTTTCTTAGTAGGTTGTCAATGCCCCTGAGGTACCACTGTATCTTCAGTCCGTGGAAGAGTCCTGGATGCTGAGAAATATTTGTTGAATGAATGAATATACACTTTGACCTTTGACTTAGCTACAGCACCTCCAGGAGAAGGTAACAGGGTGGTAGACAATCTAGGAACCAGGGACTCAGGAGCAACTGAGAAAATAAGGAAAATTAGACAAGAGAAGAGAATTACAAAGTAAGGCTAAACTGTGATTTTAAATGTTTGAGGGCCTTGGTTACGTGCAAGGCAGAACCTTGCACTTGGTCCTACTCTGAGGGCAGAACGAAGGCAAATGAGCCAATAGGACAGAGAGGCAGATTTAGCCTCAGCTTATAAGTTGAACTTATAAAATTTTTTATATTTGACCATCTGACCTACAAAAAATAACAATTTCACGTGGTTCCACTTAATAAACAAAACCATCTAATGCCTAGAAATGTCTAACTATAGAATGGGCTGCTAAGAGAGAGAGTGCGCTTTCCATCTCCAGATGGATTTTAGTAGAAGTTTGCCATCAGAGGTATTGTAGAGAAGATTCCGGAAACTGGTGGGAAATTGTTTTGCAACCGTAGAAACAGATTTATCATTATGACCGTGACTGTATTCTTGATTCTTAAAATATTTAAATGTAGCTCTTTTCATTGTTTATTTAGAAGTCTCAAAAAGCAGATAAAAGGCAATTTAAACCAATAAGAGATTTAAATGATATTTTTTACATATCCATTTTTATTCATCACAGTAGTAAAGATGTGAAATTCATTATGTCACATACAGGCTGAAAATGTCAACTTCAGGGGTAGGATACACAGCACCGTGGAAAGGGCCTCGCATAGGGCCAGAAACCCTGGCTCACACAACACTAGCCTGTCATTTACCAGCTATTTGGCTTAAAACAAGACACAACTTTTCTAAACGTCACTTCCCTACCCTGCAAATGGGTTCACTAACACCTGACTGGCTGTGGGGTTACCGAGTTACACGGAACGTGCCTTGGGGGCACTTGAATAAACAGTAGCCACTGTAATTACTTCTGATCACTCTGATGTGATTAGATCAGGTTGGTGGATAAGAGATGTGTAACGGCTAATAAACAAGTGCTCCTTTCCAGGTACCACAAAGAGCATGGCGTTCCAGGCAGCTGACTGGACCAACTTGGTGCTATTCCTATGAAAAACCGTGCAATTTTTCATGGGGTGGGGAGAGAGTCTTCCATTTGTGCTATGGCCCCTGCGTTGGAGAATCAAACTTGGGGATAATGGCAAGCCCCACAAACACAAGCCCATTCTCGAAGGTGAGGTCATGCAGCCCATCTTAAAAGAAACGTCTTCAGAATTCATTAAGGGAGAGCACAAAGCAGACATTCACAGATGAAAATCTCAAAAGGTCATTGGGAAAAAGACTGTTTTCTTTACCTTACAAGAGCGACTGACCTTATGCAGCTAATGGTTTCCTGTGTGACCACATACTTAGGCAAGGCTGAAAGGGAAGCCTGCCCAATTAGGCCCGAATGAAAAGAGGCAGCGGAGTGACTGGAGGTGGCAGAAAGAGCAGGAAAACGCGGTGTATATTAGGTCAGCTTATTACCTATCTCCTTACTAATCACCTCGCATAAAGCCTCAGCAGGAAATCATTTTGCCTCCAAGTGAATCACAGCTTTACAGAAATTTTATAATGAAAGAAATGAGCACTCTCTCCAAGCTGCTTACGTACTGCATTGTTTGGAGGGAAGCGGCTGTAGGCAGAAACATAAATAGGGATCTGCAGCATCCACAATATTATGGCACAAAAATGAACTCTGCGTGTGGGGTGCATGTGTGTGCACGGTGCGGGGTATGGAGATGTGGGGGTGTGTGTATAGTATGTGTGTGGTGTGTACACGTGTGTGACGTACGTGTCTGTGCAGTATGTGTGATCTGTATAATGTGAGTGCTGTGTGTTGTATGTGTGGTGTGTGTGTGTGATGTGTGCATGGCATTGTGAGCATATGTGTGTCTATATGTGGTGTGCGTGGTGTGTAGTAAGTGTAGTGCATGTGTGGTGTGCAGTGTGTGTGGTATGTGTATCTGTGCAGTGTGTGTATACAGTGTGTCTGTGCGGTGCGTGTACTGTGTGTGGATAGTGTGTATGGGTGGGGGTGTTGTGTGAGCTGGCAGGGTTAGGGAAAGAATGGAGACACAGAGGCAAGACTCTTTGCCCCTTTGATTTTTGACTGTTCATTCAAACTGCAAAGATTTTATATACTTTTGGGATTTCCTTAGTAAGTTGTGAAGTCAAATACGTCCCTTTCATAGAATGTGAATTACAGTTTTATCCAAATGACTTATGTAGAAAAGAAGACCTAGAAATCATGTGGTAAAAACAGTGAGTGAAGACAGAAGAGAGTGTGTAAGGGCAGAATAAAACCACAGAAGCAGTTCAGGACCCTCAAACTGGACGCAGGGCAGGAAGCAGACTTGCAGAACCCCCTGGGAGACAGCCAAGTTTGCTGGAAAGATGCTACTGGCAATCACAGGCTCCCGGGTACGAATCCCAGATAAACGGCCTTGAGCCGTGTGACAGTGGGCAAGTGTATGATGTGCCATGTGTAACTGTGCCCATTTGTTACAGTAAGGGTACTGACTCCTAGCTCTTAAGACGACTATAAGGAAGCAGGCCTGGTATGAGATGGGCTCTTGAAAGATGTTAGTTCCTTGTTTTTCTACTCTTCTTCCTTTCTCTGCTCAAGGGTTAGCTCTGAGAGGTTAGCTGTATCGCGTTTTGAGGAGGAGGTGGGTGGTGCTATCCTGAGAATGCAATAACGCCACATGCTGCAGACCTGCTGAAAATTTCTCAGCAATATGCCCCAGCCCGGCTTCCGCCTTCATCTCAACAGGCACCCAGAGGGGAACAGTTGATCTGCACAACAAAACTTTCTTGTGCATAAACAGAAAAGAAAAAAGCAACACAAATAAGGGGGGGGAAGGATTTGAGAGAACCATGGAGATTAAAAAACAGCCCTTCACAGCATAACCCTGGACGTGAGCATGTACAGGGTAAACGCACTGATGTCATTTTATTAACTTGGCTTTGTGCATCTATTAATTGCAGCTGCACACATCTCGGCGGCCACAAGATGAATAAGGCTAGGTTCATGCTAATTCTTGCTGGAGAGAAGCAGATTAATCCCCTTTCAAAAAGGCATCGATCACAGAGATACACAGAATGTTAACTAAAGGGCTACATGAAATCTGCTTGGAGAAGATCAATAAGCCCGCGTCCCGCTGCACTGAGCTGAATAGGAAGAGGTGGGGCAGCCAGAGGCCAAGGAGATGAGGCTGAGCAAAGGACTGGGGGATGAAAAATGAAAGAGGGGAGGAAATAATAGGACAGGGGAGAAGCAGCCATGGGAAAAAGGAAAATCATGGAAATTCAGGGTGAACAAAGAGCCAAGGGAAATGGAAAAAAAGAAAAAAGCTTGGAAAACAGAGAAGGGGAAAGGAGACAAGTAGAAAGAAGAAGAGGAAAAAGGAGGGAAAGCAGTAGAGAAAAGAAATGGTGGCATTGGGCCCAGGAACAAGGAAGTAAACCAGAGCAAAGGACGGAAAATGTAAGATTGGAAGTAGCAGGAAAATGGAGAGCTAGTGACATTCAAGTCATCCTCTAATTAAACTGGGGCAACTGCTTTTCATGCGTCTGTGCCTTTGATTCAGAAAGAAAAAGCAGCCTGAGAGCCGACTATTGTGAGGGTAATGACTCTGGGGCGATGTGGCCAGGGCTGCATATATTTACTGAATATACCCCGCAGATTAGGCGCCCTAATGTTAGAATACCTGTCTATATGCAAAGTCACATCATTAGCATGTGTGCATAAGGCCTGAAGCCCCAGCCCTACTGTCATCTCTGAGCTGGGCTCTGCAGGGCTGGAGAGCCTGCAAGGTGGTAACGGTGGTGATTCCACCCTGGTGAGCCAGGCCTGGGGCAGTTGGAGCTGGAGGTCTGTCACCTCGGCTAAACAACAGTGGAGGGGTCCATGCGGAAGATGAGAGGAATAGAGTAAAGCAGGAGGGGAGAAGAGGCTGAGCATCAAGAGCTGTGATGCAAACAGCTGCAGAAAAAGCGGGCATTTAGGATAAAGCCAGGTATCAATGATTTATACTCTCCATGATCCCGATGAAGAACTTAAGGTGTGCCTTCCACAAGGGCTAGCTTCTGGCTTTCTCGCTTACACATTTTTGGTCTCTGTACCCTTCCTCATCTTTTTTCCCTGGTGAATGTGTTTCCTCTTGTGCCTCCCACTTTCTCAGAGCCCCACTGGGTTAGGGAATTCCTCTTTCTTGCTCCCAATAACACACCAATTTTGCTAGTATCGTGGCATTCAATACACTTCACTGGAGTTCCCTGATTTTGTCTTTCCATCCCTGGATCTCCTCCATTAGTCTGTCTACCTTTTCCTGCGCTGTGGCTACTGGTCCACAGGCTTCTTACAGGTAAAACCATATTTCAGTCATCATTATATCCCCAGCGCCTAGCTCAGGGCCTGTTGAATGGTGGTGATGGATCAAAGTTTTTGACCTGAAATGAACAGATTCAATCTCATACTCGTATTCTCAGAATCCCACAGTTTGCACCACTCATTACAGCCTCTTCCCAACACAATCGCTCTCACCATCCCAAGTCTCTGCTGATCATAGCTAGAAACATGATTTTAATTCCTTCTAGGTCTCCTTGGCTATTGTCCGAATCTTGAATTTGACCCTGAATTTCTTAAATAAGTTTTAGAATACGTATATACTTCATTTTATTGTGCCCACTGCCTGCACCCAAAGTTCAATCCACGAATACAGAGCAGTAAAGTGTTAAAAGACCTGTTAACTATATTAAATTCTGAGGGTGAAAGCAACCAAAAGAAAAAGCTTCATGTCTTCTCACCGTGGTCCTTAAACTAATATTCACATTAACTCTTTAATAACTGGGGGGAAGAGCAAAAGTCACATTTCTTTTCCACAGAGATTCAGCTAGTCTTGTAGTTTTTGGAGCCACTTTCAAGGTGGGAAAGTGAAGAAGCACAAGTTCAAAAAAGTGGCTTCGTGGGAATGGCCAGCTGCGTCCGGCTCACTTGCACTTTGTACATCGGACTTTCTAGCAAGAATTTATTTGAAACAAAGTTTCACGATTATGGGCAATTTGACAATCAATTAATTTGAATTAGTTGACTGATTCCTTGGGCTTTCTTCCTACATTATTCTATGATTACAATTTCCTAAACTTCTCATAGGTCCTCCACTGGGTGACGATCAAGCCATATGATCAATACAAATACTTATTGAATCTTTTTATGTGTTCTTTCGACCAAAGGAAAGTTGACCACCATATTGCAGTGATCATTTTCCTACTTGGCTTGTGGATCCCTAGATTGCTTACTCCCCTCGGGAGCTGGGAGCCTGAGGTGAAGGAGCACACTCACCTCCACCATGTGCAGTCGTCCCAGGAAGCCATCCAATCGCACGAAGACCAAAGAAGACTGGAAATCCCACTCCCTGACTTCCTCGTTCTCTTTGAAGTATGTGTGGAGATTCTCCCTTCGGTCCTGAAACACCTGCTTGAAGAAGTTCAAGGTGTCCACGACCACTTGCAGTTTTGTCTGACTTTCTTCCACCTCACTTTTCAGGAGGTCTGTTGGGCTGAGACAATCAGAGGCCTGGAATACAAAGCCATTACTGTCACTAAGCCTGGTTGAAAATACAGAACATCCCACAACTTTACCAAAACTAACTCTAACCTGCATAATTACCAAGTAATATTTTTCAGAAGCATGATATAGGAAACATCTGACATTCTCCTTAGCTCCACAGGTGGACTGGGACTTGGGGTCAAGCCCAGTAGTCAGTGTTTGGCTCAGGGGTGGGCGAGCGACCACTCAGAGACAAGGAAACACCGCAACTCTTTTGTTGGGCCAACTGGGGATGTGGCAAGTGTTCTTTCCCACCTGTTCTTTTGGGGACTTACTGACTTTCTATGGTAAAATAATTTAACTGCAAAAATCACTGGAACCACAATTATTTACCTGTCTCCAAGAGACTTGAACCTGGAAAGCTGTGAAGCTGAAGCTATTAGACAGCCATCTTTACCATCACAGGGATGGGCAGAAATAACGGAATCCTGATGACTTATCTAAGGCTTTATGGTAAGCCAGGGTTGAAGCCAGTCTTTCCTTGGACCACCAAGGTACATGAGCCAATAAATTACCTTTCTGTCGATGCTAGTTTGGGTTGGGTTTTCTTATACTTTGAACCAAAAGAGTCCTGGCGGACAAACATGGAGTGACGGAAGAGCCCTGGTCTAGGCATCAAACAACCTGGCTTCCAATCCTGGGTTGGGCGACCTTGGGCGACTTAGTTAACCTCCCCGAGCCTTAGTCCACATCTTTAAATAATAATAACTAAATAAGGCTGTCCCTGCCCACCTACAGGGCTCAACTAAAAATAGCCACGATCATGAATGTCACAGCAATTTGGAGCCTGCAGTGTGCTCCATCTATGTTAGTTATGATCAGTTACTCTTTAAACTTGTTCATTGTTTTCTTAGGGTCATAGCTCCTTAGAGGAAAAAGAAACCATTTGCAGGGGAGGGGGGAAGGTCACCCCAACGTCCTTAAGGCTTCCAGTTCTGTTTGCAGACACACTCCTCAAGGTGTATGCTGCCCTGGTTTGTGCTACACGAGTCTCTAAGAAGAAGGAGCATACAGTGTGTGATCCAAGAAGCTGCCTCTCTGTAGCTCACAGGGCACCCTGGAAGCCTTGCCACGCGTGATGACATCAGAGCCTCACAGTCAGCCCGCTACCCTCAGACATGGTCCTCTTCTTTTCACAACTGCCCAAACGGGGAAAGTGAGACACAGAGCAGATAAGTGACTTGCCCGGGTATACACAGCTAACAAGAAGGGACGCAGGATTTGGCACAGGGACATCTGACTCCAGAGGCAGCATTCTTAACGGCTAAGTTTCATGGCTGACTTAATACCAGTCTGTGGGCACAGATCATTAAAGAGGTTGAAATTCACCACACCCACACTTCATGAGACCCTGAGTTTTGGGCAGAAGGAAAAGGAAGACCTTCAGTGTATTCCAACACTACTGAAAATGTCTTCGTGTGTTATGGCCTTGTGATTAAAATAAATCAACTGGGAGAAGACTTTGGACCGTAATCATTTCCCTGCCCTGAATAAAATGTACATTTTACTCTTCCCTGTGACTCGATGCCAACCAGCCCCCAAGGGGAGGTCACTGGGGATCCTGGGGCGGCCAACCTGCTTGATGAGAAGGTTGCAGATCTCCTGGAGCAGCACAGTGAGCCTCCCTGGGGAGCGGTAAGACTTGCATGTGGCCCAAATCAGACAGACTACGTGGAGCAGAGGTCGCAGCTGTGGCTTCACCTCCGCAAACTCCAGGCCCTCTAGGGATTCCAGCTGGCGGCAGAGTGGCATCAGGTGCATGTGGACGTCCTGCGCCTCCCTCAGAGCTGGAAGGAATTGAAGACATTCACCCTTCCCTGCTTGGGGCTCATACCCACCGAGTGAAGCCCTGGTACCTGCAAAGCGATGGCTACCATTTCTCCCTAAACTGAGAGAGCAGAGAGAAGGCTGGTCCCCATAAACTTTCTAGCTCTTATGAGGAAATACTGAAACGTGCAGAGCCCTGGACAGCCAGGATAATGGTCCGAGGGGCCTCTCTTATAACATCCCTGTATCTGGACTTCGTCCTGGTCCTCTCAGCCCCAGTCTGGTGCTGTGTGTGTGCAAAATACTCAGTAATTATTTGCTGATTCCTTTGCTGCTGATATCTGAGGCAACATAAAATAAATGACAGAGGACAGATTTTAGAAAGATCTGTCTTCAAATACCAACCCTGACACTTACCACTTGTATGACCTTAGGTACACTTAAGCTCTCTGAATCTCAAAAATAAGCTGGACAGTAACTAACTTCATTAAAGAGTTCTTGGAAAAGTCTGAAGGTAGGACAAACAGAATCTTCATATACAGCTAGCACAGTGCTGGACCAAAGCAGGTGTTCCATAAATGGTAACGTCTCTGATAAATATTTGCTAATAAAGAATCTCATTGAGGCTTTATGTAGGAGAAGTCACAGGGAACAGAGAAATAGTACAGAATGATGATGGTAAGTTCTGCTGGTTTTCAAAGCCAAGAAAATCTCCTACCATTTCCTTTGAGCACAGCCAAAGACAAAAGGTGGCTTTCAACAATCATCTTGTGGTGACTGAGAGGGGAACGTAGGAAAAAAACCCAGTAGCATCGGGTACTAATTTTGCATTGCAACTTTGAGGGGATGTAAAAGCCCACTGAATAAACTGCATCGCAAGGAGTGTTTACCAAGGCAGGTTCTTTCCCAGGCAGATCAGCAGGCACTGGTATATGAGAACAGATGGCCTTAGGTTATGTTACGTTATGCTCTGCATTCATCCTAAAGGAAGCTTGAAATATACACTATAGAGTAAACAGTTCCAATATGCCAGGCGTTGTTTTACTCAGTAGACTTATACCATCTCATAGAAAATTTTGTGAGGTTTTTTGTTACTCCCCTTTGTAAGTGAAGAAATTAAGACCTAAGCAACTTGCTCAGGTCTTCCTGTGAATCGACCAGCCTTGCCTAGCTGAGCAAAAGCAAGATTACCCCACGTTTATTAAGTTGAACCCTTGGCTTGATGGTTGTGAGGCTCACTACACACAGGAGTTTGTGATGTGTACGTTTGTACTGTGTATCCCAAGTGGAGTTCTGGAAAGCAGTATGTGAATTGATTTTTGAAAGTCAAATGTCACAGTAAATTGATTACAGCAGTGGTTCTTAAATGTGGAAGCTGGGAGTATCAGACTGCTGTGTAGGGGTTCGGGGTATCAGAATTCACCCGCCATTCTAGTGAGCATATGCTCTAGCTTTCACAGGGCCGTGAGAAAGTCTAAGACCATCAGGCCAGAGGAACCTTCTCTTTGTATCTTTTTTTAAAAAAGCAAAACCTCCTTTACTCATACAAATAGGCACTCTACTGATGTTAACAACACAATTATTTGAGGGTTGTTTCATCCTGGCCAGGGTACAATCATCTTGGCTCACAAGGCAAATGAAGAGAGATGAACAGTTAGGCTCACACCTTTTAAATACTGTAAATATAAATGGCCAGTTACACAACGATGTCCAGTGGTTTGCTGATAAATCTTTAATCACAGGCTCTTCTGGGACAAAAGCCTTTATTCGTAGTATTTGCCAATTTCTGTGGTGTAAATACGTATTATTAATAGTCACGTGGTGCCTGATTTCAAGCTACCACCTGGACTTCACTGGCTGCTGGGGAGGAGGAGTTGAAAAGATTTGTGTACAGTGGGCTCTCAGGAGAAACTGCAAGCCAATCCAAGTCAGCTCCAGAGCCCCACTGGACTTCTTTCTCTTCCACAAATATACATCTACAAAAAGCCTGAAGGAGCTACCGGGCTGTACTATGCCAATACTGCCCACTAGTGGCCAGAGATGAGACCTCCCTAATTAGTCTTTATTGCCCTGGTTTTTTACCCCCGGAGTACTGTTGCTTCCTGTTTTCCAAGTTTCTTCATTGCCCCAGTCAATTCCACTTCAGATGATCTTGTTCCCACACCGTTATCCTACAGTCTTTTAACCTCCTTATTTTTCACGCTTTTTCACTTCACACCCAGGAATTCAGGAATATTTCTTTTCCTCTCCCACTTGTCAGTCCATCAGTGAACCAATGAAAAATGCTGATCATATAAGAACCCTGACTGATAAAAATAATGCAGATAGTGTATATATGTAGGATAAAGAAAGATAAGTTCCCTGAAATTAAATGAGACATGAGAAAATTAGTTGCCAGCCTCTAAAGTATTTTTATTCCTTGAAGATCCCACCAAAGTTTCTGACCAAGTCTCTACCTAACTCCTCTAATAAAAATTTCTTTTTTTTCATCATCGGAATTGAGTTATGTATTTCAAGGATTTCTATTTTTACAATATTGGTTATCTGGTACTATTATAATTCCGTGTTTCCCCGAAAATAAGATCTAGCCGGACAATCAGATCTAATGAGTCTTTTGGAGCAAAAATTAATATAAGACCGGGTATTATATTATACTATATTATATAAGACCGGGTCTTATAGCAAAATAAGACCAGGTACTTTATATTATATTATATTATATTATATTATATTATATTATATTATACTGGGTCTTATAGCAAAATAAGACTGGGTCTTATATTAATTTTTGCTCCAAAAGACTCATTAGAGCTGATTGTCCGGCTAGGTCTTATTTTCGGGTAAACACAGTTGCATTGCGTTTTCTAATTTTTTTTCATTGCCATCATATACTGCAAAGAACTTTTTGAAGCTGGCGTGAGGAACCAAATCTTTCATAACAAGTAATCAATGTGAATGATTATAGGCTATTAATGTATTGTGAAAAAATATATTTGGGGCTCTAAATAACCAACTCATAAATACACTTTTCCTACATGTTGTTTTATGTCAGAGCCCCACATTACAGTCATTTGCATACCTCTTTTATAATATTCGTCATGCCTGCATACAACCATAGTATTACTTAATATTTTTCTCTGAATTGCCTCCCATTTCAACCTAAATAAAATCATATAAAATGAAAACTTCAAAACACTACATAAATGGAAAACTGGTATCACTTGCCAAAAACAATTACGCTTTAACATATTTTTAAGTACACCTCTCCATACGTCTCCCACACCAATAGTGATACATGTACCCCTTTTTGGGGACACCTGTACCATTTTAATTGAACTATACATTGGGAACAACAGTTGATTCCTCGAGGACACAAAACCGCTCAATGAAGCAATAAACTGGGGCCTCAAGAGAGACCTTGTTCCAAGCCAGCTTTATGTGCTGGCAGAGCAGACGTTGTGATAAGATTTTAGGGGCCAGAAAGTCCTCAAAGACTAGCTACTTATGCCAGGTCTAAGTTCAAGCGGTGAAGTTTCTGACATGTCCTGCTATACAGCACATGTCAGAAACTTCACCGCTTGAACTTTTATCCTTGTAGCTGTGTGGTTTTCAAAACCCCACACCAAGAGGGGGAAGAAGGTGAGATAAGGGATCCACCCAGGGGCTATGGACATAGGACGCTCCCTCTTTAACAGAACAAATATATCTTGATTAGTTTTATACTTTGGAACTTACACAGATTGTATTTAAAGAAAGAGTTCTGATACAGAAAAAATATTAGAAAATCACTTCCTGGATTAAGCGTAAATCACATGAAATTACCCTAATTTCCTATACCCTAAATACGCTAAAAGCACATTCTGACCTTCAACACTGAAGAGCTAGGAGGAGGTCTGAAAGAGAGAGGAAAGAAGCAAAGTGCACCGGCAAGGGGAGAGGGAGTCCTGAAAAAATTTACCTACTTCTAATTATAGATTTTGCTAGCTTTGCAATTTTGACAAGGGCCAATCTTGTCTGGTGCTCAGATGGCCAGGGAATTGCTATCCTATCTGACAGTAGGAATGGAAAAAGCAGAATGGAGCTAGAAATGGAACAGAGATGTCTCAAGGAGCCGGGGCAAAGGGACCTGCATTGCAGAAGTGAGCAGTAACAACATGCGTTTGTGCAGTGTGGTATAGTCAGTAAAATACACCCACCTACATTATATTACAACAGCCTAGGGAAGCAGGCAGGAAGTTACATTCTATAACCATGGTACATGCTAAAGCTCAGAGAGGTTAGGTAACTTTCCCTGGGTCACAAAGCGGTGGAAATGCAAGCAGAACACAGCGGAGCTGCTCTCCTACTTCTAGATTCGGTATTCTTGCCACCATGCCAGATTGTGTCACGCTGGAAGGTTCTAAGAACTTGAAGCTGCTGAAATCAGGGAGAGAAGATAATTCCACACTAAATGAAAAATTCAGGTCAAACGTATTTATGAAAATACATAATACCTGTTCCTCACCTGCTACAACATCCCTGCACATGGCTTGGAAAGCTGGGAAGTAGCTGCTCTGAAGCTTCTCCAGGAGTCCTGCCATGCTCCTCACCTGTATCGACCTCAGCTGGTTATAAATGTATTCCAGATCCTCAGACCTGCAGCACCATGGAGAAGGGTGAATCCAGGTGACCATCAGGAAACTCGGTCACAGTGTGATGACCCACCCTCAGATGGACAGAGAGGAGCCCTGCCTCAGGGTGCTTCCACAGAGGCTGGCTCCAGCCCAAATAGCCAGGGCATCTGTCCCCAGAACAGGGAGGGCAAAAGCCTCTGTAGGGAACGTGGTTCAAAGGGGCAGCTCCAGGAGGTAACAGCAGGGAAAAACTGCTGTGACCATCTGGTGGCTCAAAAGCTTGGCAGCTGGAGGTCATTAGCTCTTGTAGTAAGGTTTGGGGTGGGGTGAGAGAGGTGTTAGAGTGAGGCTGCTGGAGAAGGGCCCTACAGAATCAGTGGAATGGCCAGAAACCAGGCAAGAGGAGGGATATCTCAGTATGGCGGCACAAACAGGACTGGAGGCAGGCTTGCTCATGTGACACGGACAGTCTTCACTCAATGCAAGGACAGGGACATCTGCCTCAAACATCTGTCTATCCCCTCTTGAGTAAAAGATTGATGTGCACAATGATAAATACGAACAAGGAAATGGGGAGGTGGAGGGGGAATCAGTGGGCGCCATAGTTCGGTCTTTCTAGAACTCTGTGGGGCTGGGACACAGGGGTTAATGGGCTTTCTAGCCCTGCTAATGACGAGGTGGAAACTAAGACAGGCTATTCTGCATCCAGCTGTCCAAACCCCTCTTTTTCTACAGATCCTTACAAAAAGTGTGTGCAAACAGCCTTGCCTGTCCAAGGAGAAGGGAGTAGACAAGTAGGAAAAAAACCTTTAAGAGTTCATTAATTTTACATGTAGGTAAAAGAGCTTTTGAAGACACGTCAGAAGATACACCAGCTATAGTCTAAGAAAGGAGGGGCAACTGTTGATTCCTAGGGAAACTGTACACGTCCCAGAGTATAGAAAACTGCACTGACCCAAAAGACACTGAGCTGTCTGCTCCAGGGGGCATGAGAAACACCTGGTGGGGGCTCCCCCAGGCCACTACCCTCTGTAAGCCACCTACCTACGCCTCAGGGTTTGCACATGTGCCTACCTGCTCTTCCAGAACTCCAACTCCAACGTAGGGGTGGGATTCTTCCCTGGCAGCAGTGGCTGGGAAGACTCTCTCTTGAGTACCCCCTGTATTTGGTGGCTCCACTGGATTACTGCAGACTCAACGGCATAAATGAATGACTTATCTGCAGAATCCAAGCTGTGAAAGGCACAAAAAACAAATACACACAAAAATCCCTGAAACATTGGAAATAATTCTGGGTATCCCCCAAAACAGCATCCCAAGTTTTTAAAAAAACTAGGTGGGAAATTCCATCTAGTCCAGGCATTCTTAACTTTCGTTGGAGAATAGGTTGATGAACAGTCAATGAAAAGTACGATATCCTCTCCCCAGACAAGGTTAACGATGGTTGCCATGAGGCAAACCTTTAGCCACTATTAACTTGGCTTTGTCCTCACTTCTTCAGTGAAGAATGGAATTCCCAAGCATTCTACCTCAAATGCCTTTTCAATAAGCAAACAAACAAACAAACAACAACAACAACAAAAAAAAAACAGGAATATTTTGGAAGAAGTTAAAAACCAAAAATACATTCTGGTTTCCCTTTTTATTAAGTCTTAATTGAAAACCGTTCATGCCAAGAACTCAAAATACAAATAAGAAAGAGAATCTATGGTTCACATTTTCAGGTCAGAAAACCACCTTCACTTAATTTCGTCAAATTAATATTTGCTGAGCAATGATATGGCACAAGTCATGACAGAAGGTATTAAAGGGAGAAGATACTCACCATCCTGAAATATGATCCAGTCTTTTGGGAAATTATCAAATTTGAACAAGGGGAGACAAACTCAGCAATGATTATGTACACATAAACTGAATGTTATGTTAAAATATAAAAGGAACAGGAAAAGGGTAATTTGAATTTATTTATTTTGAAAATTGAATCTTTTATGAAACCACAGTAAGTTTTCCAGTCAAATTATATATGCAGCAAATTACTTCCAATAGCAAAAATTCATTATAAAGTGCATTGCCATCACATGAATTACTTATTCTTCAGATCAAATCATGGGCCCTGAATACACAACAATGACAGTAAAACACTCAGAAACTCTTGTCATTTGGGCAGACTGAGCTCATGTAGGAAGGCAGCCTGTTGCCACAAACACGTAGAAATGCTGGGTAGTCTCAGGCACTTTGTGGCCAGCTGGCATTTGGGAATTTGCCCATCTTGTTTGATGGAGGTCATCCAACTTGGTAGTCACCCACTGCAGCGTTCGTTATGATCTCCTTCCCCCAAGTTATCCTTGAAGGTGAATGTCTAGTATATGCTGGACATCAGCCGGCTTTGCATTTTGACTCTTTTGGCCAATCTCAAGTCTCTCTGGCTTTGTCATAATAGCTACCATTTATTAAGCTCTATTATATGTTTGGCACTGTCCTAAGAGCTTGATGGATGCCATCTCATAAGAACTCTGAGTATGAGATTGGTTCTAAGGTCATCTCCATTTAACAAATAAGGAAACTGAGGCTGGGAGAGATCATATGACTGCTTGCAAGTCACCTGGCCAATGAGTGGCAGAGCCTGGATTAAAAGCCAGGATCCAGGGCTTTGCACTAAGTTCTATGTAATCAATGCCGTTTTATGTCAGATACTCAAGGAAATGACAGAGACAGTGGATTTGTCATGGTCCTCCATCCATCCATGTTGCTGTTGAACCAACAAAACATTTTAATATTAGGATCGAAACATTAAGAAGATGGTTTTCTTATTATTACCAACCAAGGTTTACAATGAAATTGTCATGGGCATTTTTACTTTGGTGATTCAGCAGATGAATTTCTGTGTTTAGGGAATTCCCTCCACTTTCAGCATCTTGTTAGGAGCCACCTGCGCCCTGAGTAGAATATAATAAAATATATCATTTAGATACATGGCCTAGCTTGAAAGAAAAAGAACAAATCCTCCTGGGACAGAAACAAAGATAGCTGGTAGCGGGAATAGTAAGTAGAAGTTGATGGTGGATATCACTCCTGAAAGGACGAGGCTGGGGTTTTAGTACCTATTGGGGCACAGGAGGAAAGGACTTTAAGCTCCAACGAAGCCAGATTTGTTTCTGTTTGGAAAAAAAAAAAACAACCATCCTCAGGACCTGAACAAAGTCTCCAGCGACTGGGGGAGGAGGGTCTGGAAATGTAACAAGAGACAGCAGAGTTAGTTCTGCGACACCGTGTGCTGGGTAGATGCTGGGAAGTGGCGTGGCTGTCTCCCAGACCAGATCTGGGTCTTTGCCAGTGATGAGACACTGTCCTGGTAAGCAAAACACTGAAATCAGTGTGGCTGCTCTTCGCCCTGAAATAATTCTGGGTGGAAAAAAGGTCACGTTGCTCTGATAGCCTTGAAAGACTCAGGACCGAGGAAGGGGACAAGGATAGTAATTAGGACAAAACATACAGTTCGAGGACATTGGCAAAGAGAGCAGGCAGTAGGCTTGTGGGCAGAACAAAGAGACTTTCAGAGTCAGGAACAGAAAAGTTGTAAAGACAACATTCAGAAAAACTAGCAGCTCCCATATGAGGCCCATATGGCCAGGCTGGCCGTACTTACCTCGTCCCGCGTTCAGAATCCACAAACTCCACTTTTTCTGAGCCTACTGGAAGAGGCAGCAGAGTTTTCCCCCTCACTTGTTGAAGGAGAACCAGGAGGTCCCACTGGAGGCTGTGGGCCTGCTGCTGGACATCTCGACACACCACATGGGGCCAGTCTAGCTGATTCTTCTCATTGGTCAAGACAGGGATAACTACCTGTAACAGAGGTGCCACAGGAAAGAAAGACAGGTGTTCTAATTCTGGAACCTGAAAGAAAGACTATTCTGAGAAAGACTCAGAAAGCTATACACAACCTTTTCCAAATCACTGTGCAGTCAAGGCCGGATATTAAGAACCAACAGTACGTACTGCCTTGACATCTGGTAAAAGTGGGAGAGCCTTGAATAGCCTATCACAAGCTTCCTTCCTACTCTGCTCCTGCATATAAGGTCCCCTCATCAAACAGCCCTCCCGGGTGGCTGGATGGCTCAATGGGTTAGAGCGTGAGCTCTCAACAACAAGGTTGCCGGTTCAATTCCCGCATGGGAGGGTGGGCTGCGCCCCCTGCAACTAAAGATTGAAAATGGCAACTGGACTTGGAGCTGAGCTGCGCCCTTCACAACTAGATTGAAGGGCAACGACTTGGAGCTGATAGGCCCTGGAGAAACACGCTGTCCTCCAATATTCCCCAATAAAATTAAAAAGAAAAAATGAAGAGTTCTTAAAAAAACAAACAAAAAACCAGCCCTCCTTATCAAGGGGACCAGGCATAGTCACGGCTTATCCCTGGGTAGTAGGCTTCAGTTCTGCCAGACAGTGGAATTATTCAAACAAGCCAATCCCATCCTCCCACAGGAACCAGAGGCACCAGTAAGCTTTGACAGTACAAAGCTTGCTTTCCATAGTCCCTGTTTGTTCACTCTGTTCCCAAGGGCAACCCCCATGTGGCCCTGCATGGCATGGTGTCCTTCTCCTCTGGGCTGTGAGTATATGTGACTAATAACTGCTGTCAGTCTCATTGGACCAGTGTTGTGTATTTAGTCATCCCCATAATCCTAGGGCAGGAATCCTTACCTAAGCAATAGGGTGAACAGGAAGTGACTGAAACAGTTACAAAGGCCAGAGGCAGAATATAGAACAAATGCAGGCAAGGATGACCACCTGCTTCCAGATGGTATGAGGGGGCATCTTTAAACACCCAACATAGTTAGTTTTAGAAACCCAACATAGTTCCTCTTCTTTCGGTACCCATCTCCTGCGCCAGAGGTAGACACGTGAACAAACCTGAACCAATGAGAGTCAGGACAAAGTCTCTCATCTGAACTTTTTGAGGAAGAGAAGCTTTGCCTTTTCTATGAGTCTGGAGCTACTGGTGGCCATTGTGCTACCATACGGAGCCTCAGAATAGGGTCAGTATGGAGAAGAGGGAGTTTACAGATGGAGAAAGACCAAGGCCTACGACGTCATTTGAGCTTCTGAATCAGGCTGCTCTGGAACTTTCTGAGCTAGTTTAAATTGAGTTTTCTATCACTAGCAACTTAAAAGTTGTAATGACTATAACCCACTAGGAACCTCAGCCTGCTAAGAGCTCACAACTAATGGAAAAGGAATACGAGAACAAAAAACAGAGGATCTGCTAATGTGATAAGGAACTACTAAGTCAATAATGAAAAGGAAACATGGACTCATATAGTTGGTTGGGTTCTATATATGACCAATAAGTCTGTGCAATTATAAAAGAGAATACCTGGATTCCACAGGTGAATTCCAAGAGGATGGTCCTTGCCTAGTCTGTCTGGCATCAATCACTGAACCGAGAATTTACCAAGAAGGGAACAGAGAGCTCCAAGAAATAAAATGTCACAAATTGAGCTCCACTCAGATTTATTTAAGAACTCTTTGGACCCAGGGCAGACAGCCGAAGAGGGGAGAGGATAAACAGTAATTTTCCTAAGATCTCAAAGGCAGGGACTGTATCTTATTTGATTTGATCTTTATATATGTACAGTCCTCCTTCAGGTCTGTCGTACAGGAAACACTCAATATATGTTCATAGAATAACTGAATGTATACTGTTTGAAGAGAAAGTGGTAGGTGGCTTTTGGTTGGACTTTGGAGGGCTTTAAGTGATAGAAAGATAAGGAATGTGGACTCTATGAAATTAAAAGCCACTCATCCATTTATTCAATGAATATTTTTGGAGCATCTACTATGTGCCAGTACTGTACGAGGTGCCGGGAAGGTACATCAGTGAACAAAACATACAAAGATTCTGACCTCATGAGGTTTATATTCTAGGGGAGAAAGGATCAACAAACAATAAGAACTATGGGAAAAAATAAAGCAGGTGAGGAGAATCAGGAACGTGAGGTGGAGGGGTTGCAACTATGAATGGAGTGATGGTGGCCAGATGGCAGACGGGGTTGGGAGTGAGTGAAAAATATAGTATATCGTTGACTGTATTCCTTACGCTGTACCCTACATTATGGGTATAGCGTAAGGGTATAGTCAATAATATTGTAATAACTATGTATGATGTCAGATGGGTACAGATTTGTTGGGTGATAGATGGAAAGGGGTTGGGGGCAGGGTGAAAGAGGTGAAGGGAGTAAGAAGTACAAACTGGTAGTTACAAAACAGTCATGGGGATGTAAAATAAAGTACAGGGAATATATTCAATAATATGATAATTACTATATATAGTGCCAGGCGATTACTAGTCAGGGGGATCGTTTCCTCAATTATGTAAATGTCTAACCACATGCTGTACACCTGAAATTTATATAAAATAATATTGAATGCCAACTGTATTTGAAAAATTTAAAAAGGGAGGAAAAGGTGAAGGGGAATTAGATGTCCAAATTTCCAGGTATAAAGCAAATAAGTCATGGGGAATGTGGTCAGCCTAGGGAATACAGTCAATAATATTGTGATAGCATAGTACAGTGTCAGATGGTTGCTGCACTTATCGTGGTGATCACTTCTTTAGGTATCTAAATGTTGAATAATTATGGCGTACACCTGAAACTAATATAATATTGTATGTTAGCTATATTTGAATAAAAATCATAAAGTAAAAAAATATAAAAAATAAACGAACACTGTATGATTCCACATATATGAGATACCTAGAGTGGTCCCATTTATTGTGACAAAGTAGAATGATGGTTGCCAGATGCTGGGGAGGGGGAGTGTTGTTCACTGGGTGTAGAGTTTCAGTCATGGAGGGTTCTGGGGATTTCTTGCACAATAACTTGCATGTGGTTCATAATATTGTACTCTACACTTGGAAATTATTGGAAGAGTGAATTTTATCTTATGTGCTTTTTTGCCACAATAAGAATATTACCTTAAGGATTGTTTCACTATCAACCATTCCTTTTAATTATAGATGGATCTTAATTCTTTCACTCAGTCCCCTATTGATTAACAATCAGTTTGTTTATAATCTCTTTCAATGCATGTCATTCGGGGTGGCCTGTGGGGTCTCAGCTCCCGCTCCCCACATAAGAACGCAGGACATGGTGAGGCCAAAAAGGAACACCCACGGAGCCATAGGTAGGGGAGTCATACCACTATACTCTCACTGGCGGCTGGGTTGGAGACACAGGAAGCAGGAGCCACACTATCCGCAACCTGCTGTCCACTTCTCTCTGCCAACCAACCTCACTTGCTAACTTCAATCCGCTCTTGCTAGCTCAGCCACCATCTTCTTTCCAGCCCCCATTTTCCTGCTAGCGTAGCCACGGCAGTTATATTAGTGGCCAATGGCTCACTGGTTACAGCTGACGGCCAACTAGCCACAGCTGATGGCCATTCGATCACTATCACTAGCAACTTAAAAATAAACTTAAAAAGCAACTTAAAAAATAAACGAATACTGTATGATTCCACTTATATATTCCACAGTTGATGGCCGTTTACTACATGAGCCAGTACCTTTCCACGTGAGGCCGAGAGCCTGGAAACTGCCCTCCTGGCTCTGTCCTCACAATGCATCAATGAAAATTCTTGAACATTTGAGGGTTTCAATTACTTTAAAATTACTTTTGCTTTCATGACGTACCTTGGCCTTGACACAACTGTGGGATTGACCTGCTGCCCCCGCATACGCTAGGTGTAGTTCCATGTCTCAACCTGTGTTCAGTCTGCTCCCTACCTCAAAGTGAGCTTGCTCTCTATTTATCCTAATCCTTCTCCTTTGTTCAGGAGTCAGTTCAACACTTGAGGCGAAGCATGGCTCTCACACCATGCATGTATCTCTTCCCTGAACCCAGTGACACTTCTTTCCATCTTCATCATTCATAAGGGGATTTGATCCAAGCCTGGATTCCTGCAGGGATGTGTTCAACAATGCACAGCAGTAAAGCCATTCCAGTTGTTAAAATACTGAAACACTTCCACATCGAATGAGAGACCTAGCTTTCCTGGGCCCCCGAGAGCTCCTGTGACCCCAGACCTTTCCCTGAAATTCTCTCCTGCCCACAGCCTCCTAAAAAAGCAACCAGGGGGCTAACAGCTGATGTAGCAGGGAGCCTGTAGGACCTGGGTCCAGCACTGGGACCAACTTTAGCTAAGCTCTACCTCTATCCAACTCAGACTAATTTTAAACACTTTAAATATTTGATTCATTGCATGGGTTGGATCTTACCTTTATTTCTTTGGTTTTACCCATAGCAGATATCCCATGAAACATCATATTGCCAGTACTCTATGAATACTTAATTCATAACTTGCAAGATTCAGGGCATCAAGTGTCCAGAAGCACATTCAACTTACAGGGCAGTGTTCTCCCATTCTAAACCGGTCTAAATGTCCCAAGAATCTCTCCTGCGCACGCACTCTGAAATCGCCTGCCGTCTGGAGGTTTCTGCTCTGGTGGCACCAAAGCATTCCATAACCTACACCTCTGGAGGTCTTCCTCCCTCCCCGCGCTCCAGGTAGACTCCTCCGAATGAATACCTGTTGGACATTTCCAACTGGATGCCCCCTCTTAACTGGGCACAGGGCGGACGTGCGGTTGCTTCATGGTTGTGTAACGAATGAGATGACAATCAAACCCAAACCACCTCCCCTAACTCTTTCCCAGGCGTACCACTGTGCAAAGCCTTTCCCTCCACCTCACTGACCTAATAGAAATGCCCCTCGGTTGACCACTTCTGGTCTTCCCCAGAGCCGCTTTCCAGGAAAGATGAAGATCTATAGCCTTAAAAAGAGGTCAGACCCCAGGCACTCTTTAGACTCCGGCGTCTCCTTGACTTTGGCTTGAACCCTGACCAGGACTGAACCACGTCTCAGTGCCCTCACATTCTCACTCTTACCTGGCCCCTACTCAGACTTCCCCAGCTCGCCGCTCAGGTGTTACGTATCCCCGGGTCTCAGTTTCCTCACGGCCCCGCCCCCCATCCATTCCTGTCCTTCCGGACTCGAACTTCGCCGGGAGTTCGCGCTCTCCCAAGGCCCGCCCCTCCCCCAGGGCCCCGCTTCCGCCCCGAGTCTGCGCTGGCCCTGCCCCCCCGTCCCCCGCCACCCGCAGCCTGAGGCAGGTAACCAACCCACCCTCACCTCAGAGAAGAGCGCAGCCAGATACTCCAGAGGCGCGGCGGGCACGTCCCCGCAGAGCACTGAGCCGCGGAAGCCATGGGGCCCCGGCGACTCGGGCCTGGTGCGCAGGAAAAAAAGCCCCTTAGTGCGAGGCGGGCAGGACTCGGGTCCCAAGTCCAGCCTCGGCCGCACCGTCAGGCCCCCGGGTCCGGGTCGCACCACCAGCAGCGGCCGCGGTCCCTCGGCAGCATCACGGCCCAGGAAGGCGTGGAGCAGCTGCTCCGCTTCCGCGGTGCCCACGCAGCGCTCCCAGACTCCCGCAGCTGGCCGCAGGCTCTGGGCCACGTAGGCTCCCAGGAGTCGCAGTCGTGGGTCCGCGCAGGGTTCCTGGACCGCGTTCTCCTCAGCCAGCGCAGCCGGCTCCTCAGCGCTCGGCATCGCGCGCTAACTTCGGCTGCAGCGGTTTCCCTAGCGACGGGGACGCGGCTAGGACTCCCTCCTCCGCTCCCCTCCCATTGGGCACATGACTCCTGGCCCCGCCCCTTGCAGTCTAATAAGGTAAGAGAGGGCGGGCAGGGGAAGAGGTGGGATCGCGTTCGCTGTTGCTAGGAGACCAGCCGACGCCCCTATTTAGGGTCTCTTCTCTTGGATTGGAGGTGCTTAAGGGTGATTGTCTCGGCCAATGGTTTACTGATGAGGTGCGTGGAGGGGAGGTCAAGGATATAAATGCTGTTAAGAATACTGCTGGCTAAGGACAGATTAAATTCTTTAGAGGTCTCCAGAACCGTGAAAATATTATGGTTCTCCTACTATTTCCCAAATGTGTAATTCAAACTTTATAAAAACAATGTCAAATCATAAAATAGATGTAAGGCAATTCAATGAAGCTTTTATTTCTTTTCCATGATGACTTAAATACGTTAGGGGTTATTGAGCATTTGAAATATACTGGTGTGACTGAGGAACTGGATTTATTCATTTTAATTTTAATCAATTTAAAATTAAATAGCCACAGTGGCTAATAGCTATCATATTGAACAGCTCGGCTTCAGCATTCATTGTAATATAAATCATTAAGAAATTCAAATATATGGTGATGGAAGGAGAACTGACTCTGGGTGGTGAACACACAATGGGATTTATAGATGATGTAATACAGAATTGTACACCTGAAATCTATGTAATTTTACAAACACTTGTCACCCCAATAAATTAAAAAAGAAAAAGAAAAAAAGAAATAAAATATTTTTAGTGCCCTGCTTTGTCCATGACTTAAGTGTGTGCTTAAACTAACAAACAGTGCCTCTAACTCTGATCACTTTGATTTCCATGAGCATGTCCCCAATCAGTCCTCACATGCAGCAAAATACTATTAAATATGTAGGATGTTCAGAGCCCCCACCCCCAATCCTGCCCTGGGTCTGGATTTTGTCTTCAGAAAAGGATAATGTGAAGCACCTTTCTTGACCTTAGAAATTAGCATTTGTCACCTCATTAGGATATAAATATGTTGACCTTTTGCAATGCAGGTAAGGTGAGAATGGGACAGGGAAGGGGACAACCTGGGCAGCTTGATTCCTGTAGGTCTAAAATGAGCTTCCCTCTGCCCCACCATTCTGATTTTAGTTGCCAATCAGAGACTGCAATTTCTGGGTAAAAAGAACATTTATAGTGGGCTTTAAAGGAATATTAACAGAATAAGCACTTATCAAAGGTAGCTGTGCTAACAAGAACCCCTTAAGAAAAGCTAGTAGCTGGAAGGTAAAATGATTGATTTCATAATAACTGGGGCACAGGAGGTGCTATGATGAAAATGTTCACATTAGAAAATGAGCCTTTATGTTTGTAAAGAGTGTTTTATCATTGCTAGATTAAACAGGCAGACCAACTATGAGTGAAGAGACAAAGCAGAGGCACGAAAACGTCTTTTAAGATGGATTTCATAATTAACATTTCAAAAAAAGCATTAGGGAAAAATAGAAATGTTTGGGGGCTTCCTACACATATAGTTTTGTAACATTTTGCTTTGCACGTAGGAAGGAATCATTGCCATTTTAATGTGTAGGGCCTCCAAATATGTCAGTCCTGCTCATGTTTTGTATATAGAGTGAATTCAGGACCATCAAGTTACTGCAAACCTTTTAAATAAAGTTTTTACCCCCACCATGGCCTATTTAGCCCTTCATTCTCTTTGTTTCTTTGCTCAATTTACATAAAAATAGAAACACAGGAATCTCCTGTGGAGATGACATGAAGACGTCTGTCTAAAAGAGAGGGATCCTAAACACTGACAATCCCAATTATTGCTTTTTTTCCCCTAACACCATACCTTAATCTCCTTTTTTTAGAAGGGGATTTGTGGGGGGAGGGGAGGATAAGAGGGACTTCTATATAGGATTTATTGAAAACAATTGACATTGTCTGTATTTCATATATTTATGGTAAAAAATAAAGTAAAATGTTACCTATTACTGTGTAACAAATTACCCCCAAAGTTAGCAGCTTAAAATAGCAATAGCCATTTACTGTCTCACATAGTTTATAGTGGGTGGAGAATTTGGGAGCAGTTTATCTGCGTGGTTCTGGCTCAGCATCTCCTATAACGTTTCAGGGGCTGCATCATTTTGAAGGCTTGACTGGGGCTGGAGGACCCACTTCCAAGATGGCGCACTCACATGGTGGTGAGTCGGTGCTGACTATTGACAGGAGGCTTCAGTTTCTCAGCAGGTGGAGCTCTCCTTTGGGTTCCTGAATGAGCATTCATAACACTATGGCTGCCTTCCCCTAGACCACGTGATTTAAAAGCGAGCTAAACAGAAGCCACAATATCTCTTATAACCTAGCTTTGGAAGTCACACACTGTCATTTGTGCAATAATATTATTAGTTACAGAGGCTTATCCTATTCAGTATGACAGAGAACTACACCAGGGCATGAACACCAAGAAACAAGAATCCCTGGGTGCCCTCTTAGAGACTGGCTACTACAAAAGGTGTTAAGGAAGGTATTGAATTTTTGTTACAGTTCAGATGAAATAATTTACATTTTTAAAATTAGAAACCTGAAACTGCTGCCACAAGCATAATATTTTTTTTACATCAGATGTCTTCCTTGAAATGGCTATGCATAATTCCTGTTCAACACTTTTTAATAATGGTCTCTTTAAATTCTGGATATCCATCGTTGACAAGAAATTTGTTCACACAAGCAAGTAATGCAAAACTTAAAGCCTTTTATAATCATTCAAAAATTAGCAGTTGACATTATATTTATAGAATCTAACAGCTCTTCCTTTTCTCCCTTGACAAATGTTACATTAAAATTTCTTGTGATGATGCTGATGGATATTGAATATAAATCAACCTTTCCATATTAAATGTCTCAAAATAATGAAGTTTTAATTCAAAGAATATGTGTGTATTGTTATAGTAGTCTCCCTGCAGCCATCTTGGATGCCACTAAATGAAGACATCAGACACAAGTGGGAAGATGTATCTGGATACATGTACAAAAGGAGAGTCCGGACTACTTGGGGCTCCATCCAGTTGGCATTGTTCACAATAGCAAAATCACGGGAAATAAACCAAGTGTTTGTCAATGATAGAATGGATAAATAAATTGTCATGTATACTATTCATATAATAAAATACTACACAGCAGTGAAAATGAATGGACTACAGCTGTATGCATCAACATGGATGAATCTCAAAAGCATCATAATGTTAAACAAAAAAGGCAAGTTGCAGATGAATACATTCAGTATATTTATTAGAAGTTCGAAACCAAATGAAATAAACAATATTTTGTTAGACATACACACATATGTAGTAATCTAGAGAAAAATAAAGGAATGATTATCATAAAATTCATATTTTGATCACTTATTGTTGGGGACAAAGAGGTATGGTGTGATGAGGGGCACATGGGACTTTTTATGTTCCTGGTAGCGTTTTATTTCTTAACATGGATGATGGGTTTTCATTTTATCATTTGTCTTAAACTGTACATATATATGATGTAATTCTTTGTATGTATGATACTGTGTGTCTACAATATATGAAGTATCACAATTTAAAAAAAATTAAAAAGGATGGATGTGCTATTTATAATATTCTGAATATTGTGGGGCAATTCATTTCAGTTACTAGGAATAAATGCTAATAATTCATTAGATTTATAAAATTACACATCAAATATCTTTACATTTTTAGTTGATTAATTTTACAGATGTTATAATTAAGTCTATGACTGGTGGCTTCTTTGTCATCACATTCAATAGGCACTGTTCACCCTTATTTACTTTATTTCTTAGTTCTGTTCAACCTAAGAAGTTTCAGGTTTATTGTGACTGTGTGTAACCATTCTTGTTCTAGTCTCTTGATTTCCATAAGCATCCTCTTATTCTCTTTGACTACTCTCTTTTTGCCTGTTTCTTCAATATTGCTAATGCTTAGACATCTGTTAGAGCTCTTGTCTTCTCAGTTTAAAATCTCTCCTTGTGTGAACTTAGTCATCCAAGGCAGCAATTTTTCCCTTTATGCTAATGGCCCCTAAGTTCGTATTTCCAGCTCAGAACTAGGTAAATATAACATTTTTGAGTAATACCTATTTTCCCCTCAAACCTCTGCCAATTGCTTTCTGAAAGTTAGTGTTGGAGAGAAGTCTAAAGCCAGCTTGATTTTTGTTCTTTCATTGGTAACATTTTGAAACTACATGATTGTTGAAGAAATTTTTTTCTTTCTTTTTATTTTTATGATTCAAAAAAAAAAATGTTTTAGGGCATAGCTAAAGTCCCATTGAATTAATTTTTGCCTGAAATTACGAGAGCCCATTTGGTTCTCATAATGATGTGTTGCTTCACAGTGGGAAAGATTGTTCTGTGGAATCTTTGATTACTACTTATTTTTCCATTTGCGCTTTCTGGTCTGGTTTCCTGGTAATGCAAACCGATAGAGTGTGCTAACAATTACAAGTAGGGGATACATTTTGAAATACTAATTGAGGTTTTGTTCATCGCTGTATGTTTTGATGTTGTCCTGTGGCTCTTCACTTGGTGGGTTAGTGACATTTAATGCCTCAAGGGAGTGTGGAATACTCCATTGAATTTCTGAATGCTTTTAAAAACACAAAGCAGAAGCAATAGCCTTGAAAGCTATGCTACTTCCTTTCTTTTCTTTTATTATTGTAAAAGTCAAGCACTTAAGAGGAAGAAAAGGTTTATGTTGTATTGTTCATTTATTTTAATTGCAAGAGCTTAGCGTTGAATATAACACCACACAGTCTGGAAGAGTGAGAGGTTACAATGTATATGCTAAACTGTAGATAAGAGTGCGTCACAATATGATAAGCAGATTTCATTAAGAGGAGACAGAAGAGCTCTTTCTAGGATGGGGAGAGAGGCTGGGGAAGCAAAGAGGACAACTTGGATATGGCTGTAGAATTCTTGACCCTTTCAGGAGAGTACAGGGAATGGTACAATATGACAGCTACTACAGAAATGCTTAGGTGTCCAGGAGAAGGGGACACTTAAGCCTGGCTTCCCAGGGAAGACATAAACTGCAAACATGTGGAGAAGCCCTTATGCAACTTGGTCTCTGCTGTTATAGGGGCAGTGGGTGAGGGCAGGATTTAGGGAAAGTAATCAGAAGGCAGCCTTTCAATGCTGCCTTGCCCTAGCATGGTTCAGAGATAAGAGCTGGCAGTTTCCAAGATCTGTGTAGGATGGTTAGGAGGAGGAGAACAGAAATGCTTAGAGGGCCAGCTTGGGGTCAGGCTGAGAAGGACGCAGTACCAGTACCTGTATTGCCTTGAAGCTTTGGTAGATGACAGTGCATGGTTAAAAGATGGTTTATCTCTCATTTTTGACAAAGTACAGATGTAGACCCTCTGCTGATGTTACCGTAGGCAGAAGTAGGACCACGGGGAGAGGCGGGGAGGAAGGAGAGGAGGGGTGAAGGGAGACACAGGAGGAAAGAGATGAGGTCATCTTTTTAAAAATGCAGCTACAGGGAGGCCGCATGGCTCAGTTGGTTAGAGTGCAAGCTCTTAACAACAAGGTTGCCGGTTCGATTCCCACATGAGCCAGTGAACTGCGCCCTTCACAACTAGATTGAAAACAACGGCTTGAACTTGGTTGGCTCAGTGGTTGGAGCGGGGTGTTCATGACACCAGGGTCACCAGTTCGAGTCCCACATGGGCCGCTGAGCAGCGCCCTCCACAGCTGGATTGGGGAATAACGAGTTGACTTGGAGCTGAGCTGCGCCCTCCACAACTAGGTTGAAAAACAACGACTTGGCATCCTGGAAAAACACATTGTTCCCCAATATTCCCCAATTAAAAACAAAAAATGTAGTTCCCTCCCTTCTTGCCAGATTGATAACAATTTGGAATAGGACATCATAAGGCAATTTTGACTTAGATATAGGAAAACAATACCATTTTGGAAATTAATGAAGACCACCCAAAAGAGAATAAGCAAAGGCTATTTGTTCAGAGTTGGTGATAGCAAGGGAGTCAGCCACTGTCACTTTGGTATTGACAGAGTCACCAAGACAGGCAGAAGAGTCGAAAAGCTTTATTGTGGAAAAAAGGGAAGGCTCGAGTGTGCCCTGATGGAGGCTGTTGTCCTGGAGAAGCTGTGGGTGGTATAACTGGAAGTGGAGCACCCTATGTGATTGGTTAGGGGTGCATGTTTGGTTTTCTCTGGCTGGTCCGAAGGTGGAAGTGGGGACAGAAATTAAGGAAGTTGTCAGTTATTAAATCCGACTGCTACTGGGATTATTGTTTGGCTTCCTGGACTGGTTGTTGTAGATTATGGATCAGAGTTCTATTTTTATGTACGGTTTGGCCGTTTTCCATTTGTATAGTCTTTCAATGTATAATTTTTTTTTTCTGGAAAATCTGAATTTCGTGACCATGAAAAATGTACCTTCATCCCATACAAATACTATTATCTACTGCCTTAGAGTACACACCTCCCAGGATCCAGTCTGCATCCAGTCCCACTGCACTGTTTTATGGGAGTTTCTATTTCTGATTGTAGAAAGATGATGAGGATGGAGAGTGTGGAGTAAAATTAAGGTGGAGGATATGAGGGGATAAATATTATTTTGGTTACTTCACATAACTTATGGTTGACCTCACAGGTCAGCAAATTACACCCTGTAGACAAAACTTAACCCACCACCTATTTTTGCAAATAAAATTTTATTGGAACACAGCCATGCCTATTAATTTATGTATGTATTCATTTATGAATTATGTTTTGTATTATGAATTACATTATGAATTATGAAAAGTTTCTGGTGGCTTTTTTTACACTATAGTTGAATAGGTGTAACTGTACAGAGACTGGATGGCCCACAAAGCCTAGAATATTTCTCTCTTTATAGAAAAAGTTTGCTAACTTCTAGTTTAGATTAGATTAGATCTTTTGCCTAGAAAGGACTCCAGGTAGGGAAGGTGTAAAGCAGTCTCAGTTTCATGAAGTCAAATTCAGAATATGTTTGGGTGGTTTCCATAAGCTTTAGAGAAAAAGGTCATTCTTTGCAGATTCTGGAATCAGGTAACCCATCAGTCATCGCTGTGAAAGTGAAGAGCATTCTTCTTTTTGTGTGTTTTCTTAGTTATCCTAGTGAGAAGTTGGGAGAGGTTGCATTAAGAGTCCCTAGCTAGAGATCGTTTTAAACAGCAAAGCCATAATGCATTTTCTCATTAATGGTTATAATGGTACTACCTACCTTCTTTTCTCCCTCATGAGCCAGCATATAGGCTGTAGAAGTAGTGATCTCAGACTTCTGATAGCAGGAATTCATCAGTCGTTTATTCTTCATGCCTTGGGGATGCAGTGATGGATAGGATATAGTCTAGTCTTTAGAGAGAGGGAACTATCTAGTCGCAATCCAAACTTGTTATTAATAATAATAATAAAATGTGAAAAGGCCAATGCTAGAATCAGACCCAACGCTGTCTACATTCTATCTGAGTCTAGTTACTTTCCATACGTCACTGTCCCTGTTACTCAAAAGTCAGCAGAACGGTAGCCATCGGTTTTGTGTCTTTGTTTGTGTTTTTACTCCAGCCTCTGTTCACCCTTCTTCTAGTAATTGTTCACTACTTTTTCTTTGGGTAACTACTTTCACCTCCTGAACCATCTCCTACCCTACCCCCAGTCTAAGTACTTCTGGGAGGGCTTAGTTTCCAAATCTAGGGCTGATGCATGTGACTTGGCCTAAGCTGACCAGATCATTCCATCCCCTGGCGACAGTAGTCAGCGTGGCAGTCGGCCTGTGAATCCATCAGTACTCTAGAGTCAGACCCGAGGCTTTGGTTTGACTGTTAGGGTAAATGAAGGCTTTCTCTTTTCTCTTGGACTTGAACATCGAAGGATACAGGGCAGGGCTATTGCAGCCAACTTGGCACCCTGAGGGGGAAGGGCTGTCTGAGAATGGAGCCAAGACAATGGAAGTGGAACCAAGAGATGGAAGAGAGAAAGCAGATCCTCATGACACTGAGGTGCAGCCCTCACACCAGACTTTTCATTTACGTGAGTGAAGATGTTCCCTTCCCAATAAGCCAGCTTGAGTTGTGTTTTCTGTCCCTCTTTAACAAAAGTTACACTGATGCAAGTGACAGGTAAAGGAAATGGAGAGATGGGATGTCTACTGGTATGGGAGAAGGAATCCATCAAGGAGACAGTTGAGAGAGAAAACATAGAAGGGGTACTTCCTGGAACAGGTTCTATAGGCGATGTGAAGGGTAAACCTTCAGTCACTTTGTTTATCATGTAATGACTCCAGATCCCAGACTTATCTCTTGATTTTCACCCTGCTTTTGATTTAAGACAGTAAACCAGAAATTAACGTGGGCACATTTTCCTGTGTTTATTCACCATTCAATGTTTAATTCCCAGAAGGATGAAAGAAATACTTAATTAAATGTGCTAAACAATAAAAATCCTTGCTTGCTTTTCACATATACTTGTCTTACAAAAATATTCTATGAAGAGTCGATGAAGCTATTTAAAAAAATGAATTCTGCACACTGCTTAATTATAATAATCTATGGAGTGTAACTGTACGTTTTCTACCCCAGGATACCGGTGGGCAGAACAAGGAAAGCTGCAGAAAACACACCTCAGCTCTTTCTTTTTGCGATTGTTCAAATTCTTAGGGCGCAATGTTAACTTTAGTTCTTAGATGTGGTCCTCTTGATTTTGGAAATCACACATCTCAGAGGCCTTGGGAACTAAGTCTTCTGATGGGAGTGGGATTATAAATTTGTGAAATATATATTCAGTCATGACTGCATGAGCAAAGTAATACATGTCTTATCAAAAATCTGAAAAATTATGCTCACCTTTGAGCTGGTCACATGGGTGGGTGTAGGAGGAGGGCTAGGGTAAGGAAGAATTGTGATAATAAATGAACGTTGCTCTTCAAGGTACCCGGGGTTGAGAAAAGATCTTTCATTTTCTGATTGCTGTATTCTCTCGTATGTAAAGATAACTTACCTTATTTTTCTTGTTTGCCTCCAAAAAAGAGGAAGATCTCAGTTCATTTCCATTCTCTTCCTCTTCTTTTGACCACAACCTCCTTCCTATCAGAAGCAGAACCACATGGGCTGGATGACTTACAGGATATAACAGACATAGTCCACCAAGAGGAGCTTTCCAAGGGCTTAGACATGAGTGTACCTGGGTGTGCTGCTGTAGATTTCAATGGTCCTCAACTACAGCCACACCCTGTAACCACCTGGGGATATTTAAAAGTACCAACACCCAGACCCACCCTAGGATAACTGAAGCGGTATCTGGGGATGGGTCCCAGGCCTTGGGACTTGTTAAAATATCAACAGGTGATTCCAGGGTGTTGGCAGGGTAGAGAACTGCTGAGCTATTGGGAAACTCTTCCTTCTACAGGGCCACGGCATTGGGAGACCTGAATCTCCGCGCCAACCTCCCCCTTTTAATTCTCCTTCTTTCTAGATCCCTCTCTGTTTCTTCTTCTTCTTCTTCTTCTTCTTCTTCTTCTTCTTCTTCTTCTTCTTCTTCTTCTTCTTCTTCTTCTTCTTCTTCTTCTTCTTCCTCTCTCTCTCTCTCTCTCTCTCTCTCTCTCTCTCTCTATCTCTCTCTCTCTCTCTGTCTGACTTCATCTATCTGCATCTGTTTCTCCACTTCTACTTCTCTTTCTGTCTCTATTCCTTCAGACATTCCTAATTTACATGAGTCTGCAGAGGTCTCAGAGACCTAAGAGAAAACTAAACTACCACTGCCTCATTTAGAAACTGAAGTCATGATTGAAGTAAAAGGAACTGCAACAGCTCTCGAGTGGGGAGCTGATCCCAGCCTGATAAGAGTCCTGGGAGTAAAATGATTAGGCCTGTTTTGCTCTAGGAATGGACCAGGGGTTCTCAAAGTTTGATCTGGGCAGGCAGCACCAGCTGAGAATGAGTTAGAAATGCAAGATCTACTAAACCAGAAACTCTGGGAGTGGGTCTCAGCTAGTGCATTTTCAGAAGACTTTTAGGTATTTCTGGTGCATGCAGAAATTTAAAAACCAGGTTCTGTGGAGAAGTGCTCCCTGGCTTACTCTTCACAGGCCTCTATCTTGGAGAAAGGAAATCATCCAGACATCGGAGCTCACAATGCATTTGGAACCTATATTTTTCCAAGTAAATGTTGCTGTCTGCTGAAAGAAACAATCCCAGATGTCAGTGACTCATGTGGGAATAAGCAAAGACCACTCACATGAGAAAGGCACAGGCTCTTTGTTCAGAGTTTGCTGTACCTCGGGAGTCGGTCACTCTGAGAGAGAAATTTATATAGTTAATCCTGCCTCCTCCACACCCCCGCCCAGTATATTGAGAGTAAGTCACAGCCTCTTCTAACATGTATTGAGAGTTTACTCTGTGATAAGCACTGTTTTAAGAGCTTTACCTATATTAACTGATTTCATCCTCACAGAAACCCTGTGAGTTAAGCACATGTGTAGTCCCTATTTTACAGATGAGTTGTCTGAAGCATCAAGAGTTTACCTACAGGGATGTCAGAGGGGTAGTAGACTCGGTGGGGTTATCACTTGGTGAGGGGTATAAATGTCTAATCATTGTATTGTTTTGTACACCTGAAATTGATAATGAAAGAAAGAAAGAACGAAGAGAGTTTAAATATCAGGTCTCTAGATAGTCGTGGCCTCACTGCAGAGCCGAAGCCCCTCCCACTCTCCTGTGCTGCCTCTTATCCTGTGTGAGATTTCTCCATAGGTAACCTGCACGTGTCGACTAGCACCCTGGCAAATGTGAAAGCAGGGAGAGTTTTGTCTTTTTCAGTGGGAACAAGGTTCATCATGTGAAACCTCATAGGATGGCGATAAATGTGTGCATTTCCAATCGAAGGTGCTACTTGATTTGGGCTAGATTGTCTTCTGATGCGTATTGTGCAGCCCTATCTGATGAGCTTACCTGGCGTTGGAGCTACGTTGAATTTTTGTGGAGAATGCTGGGTGGCCTGGCCTGACCTTGAGGTCAACCTAATTTTCACTCTCTTGGCTTGACCTGTTTCATCATATTCCTAGAAAAGAATCAAAGACACAATCTCCCTGGTTGTGAGGGGTGAGCTTGTCACTTCCTTCGTCTTCATGGGGGTCAGAAGAGACCTGGCAGTCCTGGCAAGGCAGCCCATGAAGGTATAAACAAAACTTGTGGGACTTCTCCAGCACTTTATTGCCCTCCTCCCAAGGAAAGGACACCAGTGCCCACTGGTTGACCATAGGCGTGAGTTGAGCCCCTAAGCTAACAAGAAGAGAGAGAGATGCAGAAGCTCACAGCAATGTCCTAGACGACCTCTCTTCTCCATGCCCATCCTAAATCCAAAGAGGAGGACCTCTGATCTGGATTGACCAAATTCCAGTCCAGAGTGAACCCCAATGACACACTTTCTTCACACATTCAGAGAAGTCAAAAGGGCAGGGACTTCTTCAGTGGCAAGAGGGGCCAACCAGCTCAGTCTCACCTCATGTGTCTACACTACACTCTCCTCTCTGGCCTAGACCTTGAATTAAACCAGTTGTGCCCTGGACTTAAGAGAGTCTCTTCCTCTTTCTCATTCTTCCTCCGATTCTTAACTAGAGAAACAGGAATCTTCCATGAGTTCCAACTAAGTGCACTAAAATTCCACATGGCCCTAGACAGTCATAAATGCCTCTTAACTTTGCTATATATTTCTAAGATTTTGTGGTGAGAAGTGACAGTTTGAGGGAGAGATTTAGATATTTGGGATTGGTATTTCCTCTTTCTTCTTCTGCTATCTTTTGACATGATTTCAATTTACTACTACATTGACCTTCTCTTGGTGACATAGTTTCCCAGGGGTCTCAGAAGCTACGCAGTAAAACCAAAGACCATTCCAGCTCAGAATCTTTGGAGGCTTTACTGATCTGTGAGAAAAGCATCATGGAAATAAGCAAAATGATATCTCAAGGCCAGCTCAGGTAAATAAACGTTGTCAGAGGTTTATATAAATTACTCTTTGCTCATATTGTTCAATAACCTCTTATATAGCCAGCACCTGTTACTATAAAAAGCTACAGTCCAGTCTTCCAAGGTGTCTTTCAGATTCCTAGCCAGAACACTCATTGTCTTCTGGAGGGTATCACTTAGGGACTCAGGGCCTGGGGTGCAAGGTGGGGGAGAGACCTGCTCTGTGTATACCTGTCTTGCCACCATTCCCATGCTACCATACCTACCATATGTTGGCATGGAACATTCATCAGGAATTTTCCTTCTAGAGTTCTAGGCAGGAAGCTGAGCAGAAGTCTGTTCTGCCCTCAGGTCCTCCAGCCTATCTGGAGGACTCTGTTGTCCACTTTCCTCTTCCCCCATCCCTACTAGCCCACCCCATGGGGGTGATCAGGTATGGGGCTCTCTCAGAGATACATCTTACTCTGTAGCTCTCTCCTCTGATTCTCCCCGAATTTCTTCTCTCAGTGCAGGAAGATATTTCTCTCTGTCCTGTATAGCAGGGAAGTGCTCTTCTACCACATCCTATATGCAGCCCTCTCTGTGGTTTCTTATCAAGCTTGGCTCATTGATACTCAAAGGTCAACTTTCAATAGCAATGAAAATACTCTCTTTCCACTATGTGGCTCTTGCAATTACATGAGAATTTTTGCTACTGTGAGCTTGACAAAAATCAATTTTGAAAGTCAAGGTTGAACAAAGACTTCTGCCTCTGTTCTCTACCCTCTCCCTGGGGTGAGAGTAGATGGAGGGTTACTGTTGCTTTTTGGACTGGTGGGCTATAGAGTAAGGACACAAGTGAAAGATGGGAGGAACAACACAGCTTAAAATCATCACCCTGTTGTAGGGAAATATTTTAATGAAATTTCACAGAATCTACTGTTAGCATGTCCTGTTCACTGCATTCCTCAGAATCTTGATGTTGGAACTAAGGAGCACATGCTCTTTTTGTGGGATGTTTTCTCAATACTTCAGGGATGGCCCACTGTAAAGAGGCTGCTCAATGTATGGGCTCACCCTACACTTTATTTTCTGAAAACTACCTAGAACTCCAGGGGTGGACAGTTGCAGCCCTTTTGGGAGTAAGTGATCCAAGTTTCCCTGACCATAGCTGCGGGACCACGGATAGAGACTTGACCCAAATGTGGAAGATTACATTTTCCTAGAATGGTCATCACAATATCTTCCATTGACATGATTTTTTTTTTTTTAAATGTAACCTTGCTACACTCTCTTCAGACAGTGAAGTCTGTGTCCTCCTCCCCTTGAACCTGGATAGAACAGCCTGTCCCCAGATACTTGCTATTGGAACCCAGCTGCCATGTGGTGAGGAAACCCAGGCCACATGGAGAGGATGCATGTAAGAGTTCTAGTTGATAAACCTCTTTGAGGTCTCAACCAACAACTAACATTAACAGCCAGACATGTGAGTAAGGAAGCCTTGGAGACGATCCAGTCCCAGCCACCACCTGACTGTAACCATATAAGTGACCTTAGTGAGAACTGTCTGGCTGAGCCTAATCAACCCTCAGATCATAAGAGATTATAACAATAATTAATTGTTGTTTATGTATAAAATTTGGGGTGTTTTGTCATACAGCAATAGATGACTGATATACCATAGATATTTTCAGATTTTCTCTCAGGAATTTTGGAAATGGGGCACAGAGAGATTGTGTCAGCTAACCATAGGGGTTGGACTCGGGAAATTAGGAAGACTCAATTACTGCATAAGACGTCACTTCAGTCAGGTTTGACCATGTGTGAAAGGAACCACACGTAGGAGAATAGAGATTTTCAGAGAGGAGGAAATGAGAGTATATGCCACCTAGGGAGAGAATATTGCTGTGGTTTTGATTGACTTTCAACTTCTTAGTTTTGCAGAGGCCCAGTTACATATTCAGGCCTTAGATCCTGTGAGATGCTTTTGTATCTGATGGTAATAATAATAATAAATAGTATTTTCATTTTTTGCCTCAACTAATTGAGTGCGCTTTTGTTTCTTATAACCAAATGACTCCTGAATAAGGTATCTACTAACCAATTTGAAATGGAAATGGACATACCATTGGCTTCATATAAAGTAAATCAGCTGCAGAAAAGTTTTACTTGCTTTTAAAAATGAGAACATTGTGATGGTTTTACTACAGTGATAGAGGAGGGGCCGTTTGCCTCTGTAAATTTCCAGTCTTCAGCTCTCAGCACAACATGGCAACTGTGGTGTCATTGATCCTACTTACTGGATATTTCCTCCTCCCCATCTGCCTGGAACAGAGTAGAATCACATTTTTCCAGCGCCCCTGTGGTGGAGTGGGACTGTGTAACCAGATCTGGCCAAGAACGTTTGAGAAGAAGTGCTATGTGTCACATCTCGGCTGCCATTTAATTGTCTATGGCCAGATGCTTCAGAGGTCTCTTTCTCCTCTGCAATGATGGCAGGCAACGCTACAGATAGTGGCTGTTCCAGGTATCTCTGAGTCCTTGAGTAACGATGAGGAAGTGCAACAGAAGCCCCAGCTGATCCAAAACAGAGTGGAAGTGAAATATAATTCTTTGATATTTTAAGGAGATTCGGGAGTTACCACCATAGCATAATCCAGTTTATCCTGCCTGCTTGAATGATGCTGCATTGTACATTACCAGGAAGATTGAGAACCTCCAGGAAAACCTGCCTGAGCAGTCCCTTCTCATTACCTCACAATGACCACCATCTTGGCTTCCCAAGAAGTTTCAGAGGAGCAGCTCTTCCTCCTCCTATGCTCCTCCTGTGCCCAAGGGAATGGATCTTGTTCCGTGTCCATGTCCTTACCCAGTTCTCCTTTCTCTTCAAATTTGAACACATTCAGGTTTGTTATCTTTAAAAGTTCTTATTCCACATTATGATACCGTCTAACATTTGCATATAGTCTCTTCTATTAAACTTTCCTATAAATAATTTATACACCTGCTTCAGCTTTCTCCTCATTTCCTAAATACTTAATCCTCTGTAAACTCATTTTTGTTTTAACCTCTTCACTGAAGCGGGTTGCTTAAAACCTTTTGGCTATATGTAGTTCAAGGCTACTCTGATCTCTGAATTCCAAGTCTTTATTCTTACAGGGTTATTGAATTTTAAAACTGAAAAAAAAGGGGGGGATGGGGGCCAGAATGATCTGCTTCTCAAACTTTAATGTGCATAGAGTCACCTAAGGATCTTGTTAAAAGGTAAATTCTGGGTTCCCACCCCCAGAGATTCTGATTCAGTAAGTCTAGGTTGGGAATTAGCAATCTGCATGGAAATGAGCTCTCAGGGGTGTGCTTTGCAGGCACACATTGAGTAGCACTGGATTAGATGACTGTTTTTCATTTTCCCCAAGTCTAAAATGAAGATCACTGTCTGGACCTATATCCCTTGGGTAGCAGAAGAGGTCTTCTCCATGGTTGCTATAAAGAATCAGCAGGAGTAACTCTTATCAATGGTCCAAGAAAGAATCATTAAGGTACACAGAACTGGGAACGAGGGCAGTGGTCCTAGTATTCTACCCTTGACACATACTCCAAGACTTGGAGTTGGGATTGAGACTGAAGCTGGAGGAAAAACCACTGTTCTCTTCTTTGTGGAGAGAGCCCTGGTCCTGAAACACACATTTGAGCTCTATTTCTATGGGCAAACACAATAAAAATAATGACCTGTTGAGAAATTTCTGAGAAAATGGATTCTTTGGGACTTTGTGTTTTAACAGATATGTTGAGGGTTTTTGGGAAATCACAAAAAATTAAGTTAAACAGAATAGGCAATTTTCTAAGGACCCTATTCTTCCTCTAGCTTAATCCCTTTTCTTCCTCTATAGCCATCTTTGACACAGGGTAGAAATGCTGGCGACTGGGAAGAAGCTATCTCAGAAGCGTGGCTCAGTCAAGGGTTCTCCTACCTTTCCATCACTCTACCCTCCCCCTCGACCCTCCCGCCATGACTGGTATCAGCTGAGCTCACCAACTCCCTGCCAGATCTTGACAGAGTCACAGAGCAGAGACTAAAGGAGCTGAAGGATTTTAGAGACTTAGAGTGCTCTGACCCATTCATTTTGTTTTAAATGAGAAAATTGAGATTAGAAGAAGAGACATAAGTCTTTCCAGGTTACATAACAAAATGCGGGCAAAGCCAGTACAATGGAGTGTCTTCTGACTCCCAGACCAGTGCTCTTTGACTGGGTCCTCTCCTCCTGGGATGAGGAAAATGAGATGAGCAGGACCAAGGAAGACAGCAGGATGGGTTGCTCACAATTTAGTCAGCTACCTAAAAGCCCAGATATAATTTGAGTGTTGTTTGGGGATAATTCAGGGATAAGATACATTAGACATGGGAAAAACCTTTGAGTCTAATATCCCAAATTTACAGCTGAGGAAACCAATGTGCAGAGATGACATTGGCTAATGCATCCATAGTATAAAAGTTACTGATTCCCCCATTCTGGAATTTTCAAAGCACTCATTCCTAACCTCTGCTCTTGCTGATTTTCCCACTCCTGACACACTTGTAGCCCAAATACAGAACGTCCTTGGTTTTCTTCTTAGAATCTTGAAGGAAATTTTTTCTTACTCCTTTCTAGAAGTTTTGTGCTTCCTTATCATGCTTGACCAGAGAGGAAAAATTAAGACCTCATTTATACAGATCCCACATTTTGGAATTAGTGACAACTGTGACAGGGGCTAAATTATGGTTTACCTTTGAGAGTCAAAGAGAAAAAGTTGAATAAATTGTTAGAGTTAATGATATTTAAAGGGGGTTATTTAGCCTTTTTAAGAGAATAATCTTTTAACGTATTTTAGAAACACCATTTACAGCACATGCAGAACTCTCTGACCCATACCTCTTGACGATTTTTATATTAATTACCCATTCCTCTTACCTGTCCAATAAGGAAGATCTCCTGAGGTTTTCTATTTGGGAACGTGTTGTTAGTGTCATTTAGTCATTATATGTGTCTGTAAGCATTGTAATTAAATTACACTTCTTTAAAAAACATTTTCTCTGATTCAGATTTTTGTTTTCCTTCCAATAATGAATATAGATTAATAAAGCATTTCTATACCTGCAGAGTGTGTGTGTGTGTGTGCGTGTGCGTGCACGCTCACGCATGCTTGCTATGAGTCATCAGAAGTGAGACACTATGACTTAGAAGCAATGAACTGTAATAATGACTGTTAGGGAGCAAATGATGTAGTGAGCAAAACACATCTCAGAATATGTGTTGTTATGTGCTATTATGTATTAGAATAGTAGACAGGCTTGTAACTGTGCCCTAGGTAAAGAATGCCATTAGCAGGAGCGAATAAAAGCATTTTGGAACATAAGCTCAACACGTCCAATGAAAAAGGTTTGAATTACAATGGAGCTGGGCAGCTGGTAAGAGAGTCTGACCGACTGTGGATTCTGGGAACTATGGAGGTACTGATACTGGCCAAAAACCATGCCCTGTCTGGCAACACTTGGTTTGCTAAACCTGAGCCCACCAGGGTTATGGTTATGGTGACATTTCAGAAACACAGAACAACAACAGATGACTTTAACAGCATAAGTGAATATGTGTCAAAGAAAATAATATTTAAAATGAGTCCAAAGAAAGAGAGTCTTGAGTAAGACTGAATCTAAATCAATTGTCATGGGGCAACGTGATTCTTTGGTTTAAATGTCATGGATATTTAACCACCTATACTCTAACTACTCATAGTAACTACAAGAACTACCTTTAAAACCAGACTAAGACCTAACATCTAAGACTAATATTGCTAGAGTAGATGAATATGGATACAAAGTTATAACTTCTAATTCTGTCTTGAATTAATATACCTTGTCTGTTGTCACTTGTCCCAAGCCTACCTTCCGACATTCCTTTTGTTTACCACTTTTAAAAGCCTTAAGGGCTATTTGCATATCATAGAATTCACCCATTGTATGTATACAGTTTTACTAAATTTATGCTATTGTAAGTATCACCATAATGCAGTTTTAAAACGCTTCTATCATACTAAAATTCCCTCATTCCCACTTGCTGTCAATCCCTGCTTCTGCCCCCACCCCAGTGATCTTCTACATCCTTTTGTGATTTTTAATTCCCTTGTTTTGGCTCTGTGTTTGTAAAATTAAACATGTGGATACTTTAAGAGACACAGGTTATGTTGAAACGGCTTTATTTTTTTTAATCCATAAATATCTGTTACTGACAAAAGTGGAAAAGTCCTTAAGACTAAATCTTACTAAAGTGATATCTGTTTACAGTACATATAGAATGTGCTTTGACAGGTAAGTAGAATGATGAGATTTGTACAGAAGCAGTAGTTACGAGAGCACTGCTCATCATGAAGCTCACTGATGAGGAATGAAGAAACTGTGCAAAGGTACAGATAGAAAGGTACTTGTCATCAGTACTACCATATAATAAACACGGAATTCATAAATTGGGCTAATGCATAAAAATGTTCATTAATCCCCCCTTTAGGAAATAGTGTCCCCAAACTAAAAATATTACAGTAAGAATTGCTTTTTATTAGAGAATTTCAAGAATTCTTTACTACAAAATGTCTAGTTGAGTTATAGAACTAGAGGAATATTTGCCACTACGAAGCAAATGAATGAGTCCTCCCATGGAGTGGCATTCAAGGATCACAGCAGGAATGGACAGCAAAGTTGAGCAGGGGTCTTCCTCTCCCTCAGAAAGGAGGGTATTAAGGAAACACATAACGTCATTTCTCTGACTGATGAAGGTTGATGTGTTTGCCGATTTACAAGATGGGTTTGATGACACCGACTGGTACTCTCAATTCTTGCTTCACAAGCTTTCACTGGGAGGACAGTAGTGTCACAGGGAGGGTCTAGAAAGGTACTAGGATGGGTACCCACAGCCTAACAGCCCAGGGGGGTGATGCCTTCCCCTCCTTCAGTTGGAACGAGGAGTGTCCAGACTCAGTCTTCAGGACAGAGATTCTGGAGTGGGATATAATATTGCCACACAGAGCCTGTGCCGGGCAGTCTCCTCTGTAGCTTGGAAGGCATGTCCAAGCTGCTCTCAAATACTAACCCCACGCCCTGTGGGCCAACCCCTGGACCTTTCTCCCCGAGACCGTCCCCTCTCTGACATCAGACCTGCCTCCCTCCAGCTTTAAGGACCATATCAAAATGAAAACTTTAAATTCAGTATTTCCCAGTGACACAAACACCCCCGGATGATTTAGGTGTGTCTATATGAGAGGACTTCCATGACACATGGTTGGTAACCATTGAATGGGTAGTCCCTTACACCTTCAGATAGGAGGACGTCCTGAGGTGGCCGAGACCGTGGGGCCCACCCCAGGCTCCGGCGAGGAATCTGGTGGCTGTTTACGGCATCTGGGGCAGCCTTAATGGAATGCATGCAGCTCCGTTTAAGTCAGGGAGAAATGTGAAGAAAAGCGGGGGTGCCAGTGATGAATGAAAGCCTTAGCGTGTGATTTGCTGAATGAAACTTCAGAGCTCATCTAGTCTAAGCTCCTCGTTTTATGGGAAACTGTGACACTGTGCAAGAACGTGACTCGTCCTCAGTCACACAGCAAGATGGAGACAAAGCCAGGGCAGAAGCCATGTCTCCAAGAGCTTCAGCCCTGTGCTTTTTCCTTGTGTAGGATGCTGCCTTCTGAAACCAAATATTGAGCTCAGGAAGACATATCTTTCGTATTGAATCTGTCATTAAAATGCTGCATCTATAAAAAATAACATTTGAACCCTGAAAAATACTTCATTAAAACACAACAAGCTTCCTTGAAAATACTTCAGAACAAAGTTTCCCAGGTTTGGGGAGGATGGGGAGATGTATGCGGGAGGTCACGTGTCAACTCTTCCCAGAGCAGGTGCTTTCTAGGGTCCAGGTCATCAGCAGCCCTTTCAGAATACCTTCGGTCAAATCCACACTTGCCTGTGGATGGACTCTGAGGATGGAAGGCTGGTGGCAGACAAGGTATCTCTGAAGAAAATGGATGGTTTAGTGGCAGGGTTACTGGAATGGATATTTCCTCATGCTTGGAGAATCATGAGGCTCTCCAATCTTTTGGAACACAGGGGGATCTGTGACACACATAAGCAGGACAAGTGTTAGTGAGGTGGAACAGTGGCTGAGAGCCCTCAGGATATGAATCTTTGGCCAGAGTAGGAGTCTCTGGGCTAGTGGCAGGCTGGGGCAGGTGCTTCAGGGGACTTGCCAGCTGCAGGAACCAAAGCTGATCTTTGAACCATGAGGCCTCTGACAGGGCAGCATCTCTCCTTTCCTCCCAAAGATCAGAAGGGGAGAGCTCTGGGCTACGTGCCTTGGGGTATCATCTCATAGGGGCAGGAGGTGAAGGATAAACCAATGAGGCAAACAGAAGACCTGAAGAATGTCTCATTCCTTGATTGTTTTCATTGAGAAATCTAAGTTATAGAACTAAAAGGACTGAGGAAAAGAAAGTGGGATGGAGAAAGGTAAATTGAGAAAGAAGGCAAGGCCAGAGAGAAGAGAGGAAGGAAAGACTGAACTGGCATAGAAGACTAGGGTTACAACAGGAGTTTCAGGGTGGAACAGTGGAAAGGGAAGGAGAAATTTAAATTAAAGGAAGGATTGGAGCTTTCTAGAAGGCAGACCCATCACCCAAGATACTGGGGAGGGCAGAAGCCCAGTTAGGGGGTTACAGGAATTCTTGGGAAAGCCTTTGAGGCTTATGAATTCATGGAGCCAAGAGTTAACAGGAGGAACGAGACAGGAAAGGTGGAAGGGCGTCAGGGACTGCGAGAGCTTCACTGCCATTAAGGCCAAGTAGACCAGCAAGAACGTCTGGGACAAGATATCTGCCTGCGCAGGTCCAGTGCATTCCAATCAGAGCAATGGAGACTTGCACAAAGAACAAAACAAGCAGAGGAAAATTTGGGGCTCTGGGCTTCCCTTGCTGGGGGAAGGAGACTTTCATTGTAGAGGAGGATCGAGTGGGGCTGGAATTCTGGGTTCCAGCCCCAGAATCCTCTCTTATCTGATATATGAACGTGTCTAGTATTGCGGCTTTGCTTGTTCAGCAAACATGGATGGGACGACTGATTCAATGAGATACTTCTGTGTCCTAGTTAAGACACGATTTTATGGATTTTGAAATAAGGGACTGAATTGGAGCAAGTTTGTAGACTTCTCTCTCTCTTCCCCCTCCCTCCCTCCTTCCCTTCCTTCATTCTAGACCCAAGGGTGAAGCAGAAGAATCATTTAAAAGAAATAAGGGTTCAGGTAGAACTTTCTGATCCTACTGACACCAGAGATTTTAAACTGGACAGCAGTAAGGCTGGGATGAAAAGTGTTTTGGAATCAGCCTATCAATCAACCCCTGAGACAGACAGACAGACAGACAGACAGACAGACAGGACTGGAGAACTTGGTGCTGAGAAGATGCTTCTCATACAAGATGAGAGAGATGAGATCAGGTTTCTGGTTTGGGGTGTATGTGTGTGTAGACACACGGTGAGGGGATTCTCAGCCACCCACACCCTTTCCCCTGTGCGCCAACAGGCAGCCTTCAGGGGAATGGCCAAGGGCTGGATTAGAAGGCCGAGGGCTTAGGGGACCAGCTATGAGACACACCTTTGTTTCTGGGAGTCGCCAACTGCTCTATTTAGATTGATCTCCTCCAGCCCAACGCTCTTAGCCTTGCCTCCGGAACAAACTCGCATAAACCCCTGGGGACCAGCCCTTGAGAAGGTTTATGTGTTTGTAGGGGAGGAAGACTGAGAGTTATCCCTCCCAGTCCTAGGGACAACATGTCAGTGGGGAAGCTGAAGGCTGTTTCATCACCCTGAGCCTTAATCCCCTCCTGATTCACGCACTGGTGAGCCTTTGGGGGAGACAAATTCTTGAAATAAGTCAATTGATTTCTCTGTGGATTGTGGACTTGGTTCGATTAAAAATTCCCAGAGCTGACACTGGGAAGTTCTCCCTGCCCCATTCCCCTTTTAAAGGGCCACACATATTGTATGCAGAACTGGGGGAATCTAAAATCCTGGTCTAAGGTCATTGCTTCTGGAGTCTGACTATGGCGACAATCACATTTTTAGTATCATTCCTTCATCCAGTAGTCTGGAGCTGATTTCCCAAGCCCCAACCCAGAGAGGTGCCCTAGCCTTGAGAATGGGGGAGCCCCCTCTCACCCCATTTCCGACTCTGGTGTTGGGGGAGTGGATGCTGCTTAGTTCACTGTCCACTCTCCAGGAGGTTGTCACATCCTGCTCACCCACCAGGTTGGGGGCAAGGAAGGGGCTGAAATGGGCTGGCAGGGGCGGTCCCCAACAGAGCTAAGGGCATGGATCTGCCCGGTGCCCTAGTGCCCCCTGCAGGGGAAGGGCTGGGGAGCAGCCCAGTTAGCCCCCAGACCAATAGCCAGGAGGACCATTATTTGCATTTGCTAATGGTCTCTGTCCCTTTGATCCAGAGGAGGCACTGGTCTGAAAAAGCAGCAACCAGGAGACAATAATGGAGCTGCAGAAGGAAGAGAGGTGGGAGAAGGGGAAAGAGGCAGAGAGAGGAAGTTCCAAATTGAGAAGGGGCCAAGCCGTGGGCACTGACGGGGAGAGAGGAGCGGGCAAAGTACAGGACGACTGCCTCGGGTCCTCCTTGACTGGGGGCTAAGCCACCCCTATTTAGAAGCCTGTGCCTCCCACCGGCCTGATGTGCATGGAGACAGGTGGAGCCCTGGACGATGGGAATGGTGAGCCCCTGAGATCCAGGGCGTCACAGTGGCCCTCCCCACCCGCAGTTCTCTGGCCGTGGGCGGACGCCTCTAGGGAGCAGAGCAGGGGAGGGGAAGGCAGGCCTGAGTGGGGGGTCATAGTTCAGACCTAGGGGCCTGGAGAAGATAATCAGGTTGCTGGGGAGGACACCCCAGAAGTCCCCGTACCTCATTGCTACGCTCCTCTGGGAGGGCTAGAGCAAAGCGCCAGGGAACGTAAGGTTGAAACATCTAGGGCTACGGGAGGGGTAAAGTCCCCCAGAAGAGGGGTCAAGGGGATCTTGTGGGCAGGGCAGCCAGCTGGACCTGGGCAGGGTTCCCAACAGTGGGGAGGCAGCTGAGGGAAGGAAAGCCCTCTCTATCCCGAGGCTTGGGGGAGGGGCGTGGGGCCAGCGTCGGGCCCCAGGGCATCAGCGAAAGAAGGGCCGGCCACTCAGTGGGGACCAGAGAGTTCCAGCAGGCAAAAGAGATTGTTATTGTGCTTATGGACACAGCAGCTCCCTGGCTCGAGAGAGAGCGAGCAGGCAGTTTTTAGGCACTAGAAGATTCCCGTGGTGCGGTTCTAGGTAAATGAATGAGACCGAGTAGCCTATTCGGTCAGCCCATTGACTGCACCCGCTGGCCAGTTCAAACCCAGGCAACTTCAGACCAGGGTCAGGCCAGGGTCTCTTGGCTGACAGAACCTGCAGCTGAGCCCCCAGGAGGGGGAGAGGGGACAGGGGACTGGAAAGGAGTTGGTCATGGCGGTGGGGATGAGACTGGGCCTAGCCCCTCTCCTCACTCTCCTTTGACTCTTCTGGAAGAGCGAGAGTGATTGCTCTAGATCCCAGGTCTGAGTGTGCCACGTCAGGCCATCAGGCTGTGTCCCGGGAGTATGGCTTTCCGGGCAAAGGTGGCCTATCCCCACCTCCTACAGAAGGGACGAGGGAAGGGAGACGTGAGGGGCAAGAAGATCCACTCCAGGTCCCTCCTGCCCCCGCCCTGCCCCACCAGGCGCCCGGCCCTGTCCAGTTGGTCACACGGTCACTTCAGTCTTGCTGGCTGTGTAGCAGGTATGATGGCCGGGGATATAGTGCAGCTGCTCCACTGTGTTGTGTCTGCGTGACGCAAAGGCCTGGCGCTTGGCCGCCGTCTGGCTCTGGCCCAGCGTGGCGTAGGAGTTACTGGAGGCACTGGGATGGGAGTGCATCTTGGTCATGCGGTAACGTTCCAGCACGGGCGTGGACACAAAGACGTCCGTGTGCGAGATGGCCCGCGACAGGGACTGCTCTGGGAAGGCCGTCCGCTCCGGGGCCAGCAGTGGGTCCTGGGAGTGCAGGCGCTCCGTGGAGAGTAGCTGGTCATCTGACAGGATGCGGTCGTAGGGCATGCCGAACTCATCAGGCAGGCCCCGCCGCGGGGACAGCACCCTGTCCTGTGACATGGCCCGGATGGGCCGGCGGGGTCGCTCTCGCGGCAAGGGCTTCTGCTGGGACATCTGGATGACGTTGAGGGGTAGAGTGCCCCGGGCGGCCAGGTCGGGCAGGTGCCTCCTCCTCATGTAATACTCATCAGCCTCCTTGTCAGCTGCAGGGGACAGACAGAGAGAGAAAAGTCAGCTGCGGTGACACTGCGACACCGCAGCCTGGACTGAACTAGGACCCTGCAGTCCAGAGAGGCGGAGGCAGTGGTTCTCCAATGAATGTGCAAACCAGTCCCCAGCGGTCTTGTTCAGTGCAGATTCTGATTCAGACCTCCTGTGTCTGGGGCAGGCCTGAGAGTCTGCTCCTAGGCAATGCTGATGCCCCTGACTCTCTGTGGACCACCTTGAGTACCCAGGGGTTGAGGGACCTCCTCACGGTCCCCAAGGAGTGCATGGATTCATGGCGGAGTCCAGGGCCGGCCCTAGTCCCTGAATTCCTGCTCCAGTGATGCTCCCATCACACCATGTTCCTGAAACAGAATGACTCCTCAAGTCTTCCTGAAACACCCAAGGAACAGCCAGCAGCTTTCCGATAAGGATCAGAGTCTCTCTCCAAGGAAGCTGGGTTGCAGAACCAGACTCCTGCTAAAAGAAAGATTCTCCAACCAGGAGGCACTTGTGAAAATGCTTAGCTGGTAACTTAGGAACATAGTAACACCTTCTCTGGAGTAACAGCCAATGCGTAAAATGCCAACACATGGGCATCCGGCCCCCACACAATGACAGAATCAAGCCTGCACATTCCTTCCCTGTGCCTACAACATGAGCAGGCCAGCACAATCTCACACATGCACCTCATTCAGGTACTCCACCCTCGTCTCTACCCAGGAAGCCCTCCCAAGCTCACACGGCCTGCAGAGCCTTTGAACTTACCCAGGACACACCAAGCCTGTTTTGCCCCAAATTCCAGGAACGAGGCTTCCCACATTCTAGACAGCCTTCTAGATCTCTCCAGAATGTGGGGATGCTGACTGCTCCTCAGTTTTCCCAGAGGGTTGCTGATGGATAGACCCTGCCTCCTGAGCCACATTCTCCCATCCCAGGCATACATCCTGTTCCTTGGGTCATCGAAAATCCCCACTTCTAGTCGTAGAAAGTCAGCATACCACCTTGGAGGTGGCCAATACAGACTCCCATGGGCTGAACGTTAACCTGCTGCTTCAAGCAAATATTCAGCCCTGCAGTCGGATGGTCACAAAAATAGACTCATGGGGAAATGGGGGCAGAAGCTCCAAGGGTTGGAAAGCTACGGGAGAAGAGCTCGTCCACCATGTACCTTCTTGACATTGTAACGTCTTAAACCTGTCAATTCCCCGAGCCTCCCAGACGCAAATGGCAGAGCTGGGATTAACGGATGAACTGGACTCAACTGATGAAGTGGAGTGTGTGCGTGGGAGTGGGGAGTCTCAGGTTCTCAAGACAGTGTTGGCTGTGTTAGGGAGGGAGTAGTTTACGGGCCTTCCACAGCCAGGTCTCTGGGAAGGGTCTCAGAGAAAGTTCTGGCATTGGTAGCCTCTACTCCAAGATCTTTAGAGTGAGGAAGACCCATGGTTTGAAGATGGTAGGTGTGGGGCAAAGCTGGGAAAGTCTTCTCTCGCATGCCTCCCGTGGGAATATGGACCCGAGGACTCCACAGCCTCCCTTCTATCTATAGGGAAAATGGACTCAGGCCCCAAAGAACAAAAACAAGGGGCTTGTCCCTTGTCTCCTTCCATGCTACCCTCGCTCTTTGTTCTTGGGACTCCACACCATTTCTCCAGGTTTAGGATGGGAGAGTGAAACACAGGAGGACGTCACGAGGCTCCAGGGAAAGACCCCAACCTCAGGGCAAACCCACTTACTGAGCCTCTTCAGGGACGAGTACTTGCTGGGGTGGGCCTTCACTGCAGACTCATAGGATGGGGGCAGGTGGGCCAAGTTCTGGAAGGAGCGGGAGAAGGACAGGTCATAGGGCTCAGTGGCTGATGTCAGGATGTTGTTCATCCGTGGCTTCTCTGCAAAAGAAGGGGGGGATGCATTATATTAGTGAAGACAAAGCCTGGGGCAGGCAGAAGGGAAGGGTCTATGTCCTATCTTGTATCCCCATCCTGCTTTCCTGGCCCCCCGTGCTAGGACACAGATGGTGTCAGTGACTCAGTTTCCCTCATGTTCATTTCCAGTCACCAAGCCTGGGGGCAGGTGCTGTTTTATCTGCCATAGGCCATGATGGCAGTTTACCCTTCCTTGAATGACAAACTCTTTCTCCCGGTGCATCACTGAGCTCTCTGATAAAGATGTAAGCTTGATGGAGCTGAGCGGGGGTGGCGGGGGGGTGATGTTATAAAATTATCTATTTCAGCGTGAAACTTCTGTCCTTTCCCTAACAGTTTTAGGCAAGCCTAGTTATCTGGCTCCGAGAGTTTGAAGGAAAAGGAGTGACTGGTCTTGTCTATATGCCCACAGAACAGGGTCTAAGATCCAGCTCTCCTGAGATTCCAACCCACACTGTCCATGGTATCATTTCACCTCTCACATTGCTCCTTCTGCCTTGGACCTCTCCAAGCCCAGCAGCCCCTGACAAGCCACTGGCAGCTACAAAGCCATTCCCTCTTATTCCAGTTCCTTCCTTTGAAGGCCCCTTAGCCACCTCTGAGCTGTGGGAGGAAAGAATGTAGTCAAAATGCTTAGCACGTCATTCCCCCTTTCTCCCTCCTTCCTTTGAGATAGAGCCCTGAGATTCCAAAATCTGAAGAGAGAAGAGAGTGTTGTTTAATGTCAGGCCTGGGAAAAAGAATGGGGGAAGGGGTAGAAGAAAAGATGAAAAAGAGAAGAGGTGAGCTACTAAAGAGGTCAGTGAGCTGGGCTGGGTTCTGAGGCCCAAATTAGGAATAGCACAGCAGGCAGAGGAGCGGAGAGAGGAGATGCAGGTGTGGCTGAGGAAGTGGCCATGAAGATGGGCGACAGGAAGGAAGGGAGACCCAGGGAAGGCAGACTAGCTTGTCTTGGTGCTTGACTGACTTGAGGCGCAGCGAGAAATCAACAGGTATCGCTGGGGAAACTGGCAGCATTCCCAGAAATGAGGTACATGGGTGGCTCTTGCATTGTTCCTCCTTCCACTTTGGTTTGGGACACCCAAGAAGGGGCAGGCTCTAAGTTTGGACAAATGTAACAGGATTGTGGTTCCCCGTGCCTCGTGGTAAAGGGAGTGCTAAAGCCTGGAAGACAGGAATTCTGTGAACCATGGGACAAAGAGTAGCACTCCTAGGCTTAGTCCAAAGGCAGCTTCAATACAGGGAACTCCTGGTGTCTCTATCCTTTCCTGCCTTCACCGGTTCCCCCAATCCTGGGGATGGAGCCAGGGGAGCCCAGCCAATGAGCTGGTGTTCACGCCAGCACATATGTGAGGGGGTGGGGGATGCTTTGGGTCCCCAAGAGATCAGAACGTGCTGTACAGAAAGAGCCTCCCTGGTATGGATTGGGACAGATGCCAGGAAGTGGAGTGGGCAGGAAGCTGGGAGCATTGCTACTCAGAGCCGGAAGTAACCAATCATCCCTGAGCTCTTGTTTCTTCACTTTTGGCCATGCTGGGAAAGAATGAGCTTCTCTCTGCCTGTTGACGTAATATAACCACCGAGGGCACCATTCAGCTCACCCACTTCCAAATGTTACATTTGTGGGTGTTCTTATCCTGCACTGTTCTCCAAAACATGCTGCTGAGCCGAGGCCATCTCTTCCTTGCCTTCTGCCTCCACCGCGATTGCCTTTGCCCCTCGCTCCTGCTCTCTCTCCTGTTGCAATGCACACCCCTGGCCAATGTCGCCCTTTACCCAAGATTCTTCCCTATGAAAATGTCCCATCTTTTCAGCCCGTAGTGATTTCGAGGCTTCAAAGCCCTATGGCTCTTCTGTCAACACCACCCAGTGTAGTGTCTACGTGATCTCTAATCATTTCACTTGAGTCGATCTTATTGATCTCCAAAGATTACAATCTCCTTAACAGCAGAAGTCCTGTTTTCGAATTTTTATGATGCGTTCGTAGTGTTAGCTCAAAGTAAACATCCACTTAATGCTCTTTGGTTCATCAAGTAGACACAGGCCACGTCCTGTCTTAATAGCCACTCTGCCAGCTCCTGGGAAAAGGGTAACATCCAAGGAAGGAAGTAACGCAGAGAAAACCCCGCTTCCACTAGATCATGAGCTGCTCAAGGGCAGGGACCAGGTCTCATCTACCCTCATCTCCTCGCACCAGGTAGAAAAAGGAGATAGGAAGAGTGAGAGGGAAGAATGGTTCCTCCTTTTATAATCAGAGGCTGCGCTTGTGTCGGCTCCTTCTGGGAAAAACCAGCTCAGACCGATTCCTCCAGAATGTTACTGAGCCAGTGGAGCACTCCTCGCTTGCCTTTTCTGGCTTCTCATCCTGCTGCTGCTTCATCACCATGGGCATCCCCCAGGCTCTCTGCTTCTGCCTTCTGTTTTCCTCTTTCAGCCTTCTTGCACATATCCATCCCACTCCCAAGGTGTCTGTTACTGCTTCCATAGCGTAACTTCTATCTTCAGCTGTAACCTCCCTCCAGACTTCACGTGTACATTTCTAACGGCGTGTTGAATGATTTTTCTTGCATATCCTATGATCATATCCAGCTTGAAACCTCCAGATCCAACTTCCCCATCAATAGCTCCATCCCTGTACACACTGTCTGCTTTCCTGATCCCTTAGGTGGTGTCAGTAAGACACCCCACCCCCCATTCTTATACTGATCATAGCTCACCATTGTACTCATAATTGACTCTTAGCAGCCATACTCAGTTAGTAACTAAGTTTTCTCCATTCCTTCTCCAAAATGCTTCACAGGTGAACCTTTCTTTCTATTCTCACTGTCAACGTCACCACTCCTAGAAATGGTGATGAATGAGAAATGGTATCAGCCTCTTTGAACTGATCGCTCCAATCTCTCCCGGTTCTAATTTCTCCTAGACTTCACAACCTGAAGCATAGTGTTAAACTGTTTCTTTCATCATATATTTCCACCAGGAGCCTAGCAAGAAGGGGCAGGCATATCAAAATCGTCATTTCTACCCCGCTAATTATAACGCTCCTTAATCGCCATGCGGAAGCAGAGCAGAATCTGACATGAGATGGCAGGTCTCTCTTCCAGGGGAGCTGTAGAATTTATACTTGTTTTGAGTTTCTCTCTCACCAAAATTTAATGATGTTTTCACTTTTTCACTGCAAAGACAGAAGAATGACTGATAGTTCACGATTTGCATGGCTGTCTTATGTTCTATCAAGTGTTGAGCAGGTGCCAAAAATAGTTTTTCTTTGCAGTTCCAAATGTGAAGCTGTGATCTGGTGGGAGGATGTTATAACCTAAGAGGGAAACATGGCTTTGTGACCCTTTAGCACTATTCTGACACGCCTGTGCTCTCCAGCTTTCAGTTTATTCCCCTGCCAAGAGGCTAAAGTTCAAAGTACCCAGTCTGGTTTTGAGTTATCAAATCTTAATTCGTTTGGGGAGGATTGATATCATTTACCAAGTCTGATGTCATTCGCAAATAGTACCTACCACAAATGGCCTTGGGCAAAGGAGCGTGTTCACCCCTTGCTATGGACATATGAAATTGATGGCTGCAAGAAGCGATCTAGATTGCAAGTGAAAATGGGTTGAGAAAGGGTCTTGGAAGATCACGCTGATATCAGAGACAGAATACTAAGGGGTTGATGGTCTAAAAGTGAGAGTGACGCGCTGTGGCCCTGGAGGAAGGTGCAAACCTGGCTCCTTACACCTCTTTAGCTTCACTGAGTCAGTGACCATGTCTGACACCCCGACAGGCATCAGTAGTTAGGATGGAGCTACGTGGGATGGGTGTGGAATGCAGAGCACTCTCAATCATCTCACCATGTGTAGGGGTCTGGGTAGCACTGCTTAAAATCGGATGGTTATACTGATGATCACCTGAAAAATCACAGAGAAGAAACATTTAAAGAAGAGTTCAGAGTCCATTGTCTCTCCATCACAGCAGCATGCGCTTGACCTCTAATGTGCTTCTCTGAGTCAAAGGAAGCCCTTGTAAAAGGACCAGGCCTTTAGATGCCATAGAAACGAAAAGGGCAGGGGACAGTATGTTAGGCTCATAGAAACCTCCTCTGCTGCTTCTGTCTCTCTACTTCTGCATCAGGGCTTCCTCTGTCACCATGGTGACCCACCCACATCTGTGGATCTGGCTGTCCAGCAACAGAGGCTTTGCTGGGGTGGGGGTGGGTAGAGGAGAAGGATGGAAACTAGGGGGCAGTTGACAAATATATACATATATATATTGGTCATGGGGTGGGGAACTGGGCAGGGGAAGTAGATTCTTCTTTAGGGAGGGGGTGTTTGGGTGTGGTTAGTCAGGAAGTGGATACCCTGACTTAAGGTGCTTATGCCTTATGAGGCTTTGCTATGTCCTGGATCTTTATACACAGGTGTTTGGGTGCATCCTGAGATGGGGCAAGCTGACGTGAGCTGCCTGCTGCCTGGGATTGGGCATCCTGGTTCTAGGCACTGTCCTGCCTATAAATGATACAGCCTGATATTTCAAAAGCATTTATTTGAATTAATAATGCAAAAGTCCACGTAGATTAAAGAAGCCACAAAACTAAGTCATACTTGCCAAAGCCCGGAGTTCAAGCTATTCTAAGGGCTTCTAAAACTGAATGAAGAGTTGGCTTATCACGAAAGCACACTTCAACATCATATTATTGCTTCAATTCAACATTGTATTTTTGTTTTTCATTGGTATATGCATCTAATTTCAACTAAAGCCAGGGGGACAGAAGGCATGGGACCTTTGCGTCAGTTTAGCTAAACCACGGATTACTACTCCACCATTCTCTCAGGGCTGGATCTGTTTCCATTCCGTTATGTCTCGTTATTGAAACCAGCTTTCCTAAACTTGGCGTTATACTCTCTGGCTAATCATTCTCCAGCTCCTTCACTAGATCCCTTTTCCTCTTCGATTCTCTAAATATCAGTCAGGCTCCGTAAGGCTCACATGTCTTCAGGAAGACATGGGCTCTACCTTCTTGCCCAATCTGGTAGTTCCCAAATCTACACCTCTAGTTTGAGGTCGAACTCTGGTCTGCAGGGTTAGATTTTAAATTACTCATGGGCATCCCCTGAAACTCCTGCCCTCGGCGCAAACCATTGCAAAACCCAAAGTGAGCTCATCATTGTCTTCTCCAATGTTCAAGCTCTGTCTGTGACACTAATGTCCCATGGGCTTAGAATGTGAACCTGCAGTTATAGTTCACCATTTCCCTCCCTTTACTTTGGGACTCCACAGCCAGTGTGTCCCCAAATCCTGTTCTTACAGCCATCTCCTACATCCAGGCCCACCTATATCTTGTTGTTAGAATTTCTCTTAGGTCTAATCTCTGTCTATTTCTGAGACAAATCATCTTGGATACTACCAGACAAAATGTTTCATCCCAATGAAATCGTTACATCATTCCTTTGGTTCAGAACAGACTCTTTAAGGAGCCATGGACACTGGCTACTTAAAGCCAGTGGCGGGTGGGTTTGGGCAGTAAGCCAGAATTTCTCACACGAAGGTATTCTCCCGCCCTAAGACAGAATATTAAGTTATATCCAGGTAAAATCCATTTGACAAAGGTTGAATCAATTCTACACTGGACCTCGATTTAAGCATGGAGAAAGAAACCAAAAGGGAGATAAAGGATAGATTTTTCTATTTATCCTCCAAAGGCAAGGAGAAAACCAGTTCTGTTGGGAGTTTTTTGTTGTTGTTATTTTTTGATTTATTTGTTTTTAAGCAATTATGGCAGCATCAAAGAGACACTTGCAAGAAATGAGAGCATCTTGGTTGAATGGGGGAGTGTAGTAGTTACAGAGAAACACTTCTAATCTTCCCTTTCAGAGTCTAGACGTCACCAGGAAACTGGGATAGTTCAAATTCAGTTGATAATTCCTGCTAACCAGTGTGCGCCAGGCTCTGTGCTGAATGAACACTTTCACGTACATTTTTTTAAAAACTAATCTTCATAGTGATTTTCATTTGAATATATATTACTGGCCTACCAATTTCCAGTCATTGTAAAATATTCCTTAATTATTTTATTTGAAGTAATTCTATTTTTTGTAAAGATGAGCTTACAAATATAAACAGGATAAATGTCTTGAATTTAGATATTTTGTATACAAGTACAGTGCTTTTCCTTTGTTTGAATCTCACTTCAAATGTTTTGCTGACATTTGATTTTTTCCCCCTACATTGGCACTAAGGAACAAAATTTAAAGTATAAATATAAAATTTAAAACTGTGCAAAAATAACCATTGTAACATTTTATTTTATTTTATTTTTCGTTTCCCTCCCCCTATAAATTAGCGTATGTATGTTTATACACACACATACACACACACACACACATGAAATATTGCAGTGAATAACCTGTAGCATCTGTCACTTTGCACAAGTGAGAATTAGATTACAGCTCTTAAAATGGAGAAGAATATGGTGATTTGATCTTCACATTTGTACAAAATAACAAACATGTGAGATTATTCATTGCAACATGTTTATAGTAGCAAAAGAAAGGAAACAACCTAAATGTTCACACATATATGTACATATACACACAGACAAACATGTATAGTTTCCACATATGTAAGAACGCTATATACCGTATACTACTTTTAATCTGTTTCCTTTGTACTTAGTGGTCAACATATCTTGAATATATTTTCATGTTTTGAAATATTATTTAAAAAACTTTACAATAGTCCTTTTTGTGGAATAACCTATTGTATAGTTCTCTATATAATTTAAGTGTAATATGTTTACTTAATATATATACTTAGACATTCCCCTACTGTTGTGTATTCAAGTTGTTGAAAAGATTAATAATGTTACACTAAACAACCTTGAATACGACTCTTTGGCCATGTCTCATTTCCTTAGGCAAATAACTAAAAGCAGCATTTCTAGGTCAACATACTGCCAACTGCCTGGCGATGTGATGAAATGGATTATTGATAGATTTCCTCATATTGAACCATTCATCTATTCCTGGGAAATACCTTATTTGATTTTGGTGTCTTATTCTTTCATTACAACACTGGATTCTGTTTGCATATATTTTTTCATTCATATAGACGCATAAAGAAAATTGGTATTTTTTTGTGTGCTAACATGTCAGGTTTATGCATCAAGATGATGATTTTGCAAAGTCAAAGGAACAGTGTTCCACTTTTCTGTATGCCTTGAAACTATTAACACAGCCTATGAAATATCTGTTCTTCAGAAGTTTGAAGGAATGAAACAGTAAGAATGCCTCTTGTCTTTTGGGGAGTCTTTCTGTTAGCGCAGTGGTAGAAGGTTGGCTTGTCATTTTGTTGACTGCACAACAACAACAGCTTTGGGAGATAGATGTTATCATCACCAATTTCGAGTTAAGGAAACTGAGGTTCAGAGAGGTTGCAGAATTTGCCCAACATAGAAAGCTGGTACACAAACCCAGGCCGAAAGGCACCGGAGCCCACGTCATTTCCCATTATGCATAATGTCTTGCATACTTGGCAACGTTCTCCTTGCATATTGGTTCATTCAGGTTTTTCTAATCCTAAATTAAATTTGTAATTTCTATTTTTCCTAAATAAATCCATTGGACATTTTAAACTTCATTGGCTTAAAACTAACGTTCCCTCAAAAAACTCTATATGTGAAATTATACTCCTTTACTTCTTAATTTTCTGTGTTAATGTTTTGTGGATTAGCAATCTATTCGTATTATTATTCTTTTTCAAAGAACTACCCCTTCTACATATGATATTTGTTTATTTGTTTATTTATGTCTTCTAATCATTATGTTATGCTTTTGAATTTGTTAATTCCTGCCTCCTAATTTTCTTTGCTTTGGTTTGTTATGGTTTTCTTATCTCTGGGCTTTAGTCCATTTATTTTTACTCTTTTCTGTTCATATAAGGTCTTGAGCTCTGAATTTGTCTCTGGCACTCTCCCAGGAACATTGATATGCAATGTTCTTACTGTTGTTATGTCCTAAACTATCTGTAATTGCAGCCTTGATTTTTCCTCTGACACAAGAGTTCTTGAGTAGGGTGTTACTAAATCTCAAAGTGTTTGAATTTGTTGGTTCGAACTTTTGCCATTAATGTTCTGTTTTATTGTATTGGTCAGAAAACAGCACCTGTTCCATTTCTGCTTTGGGGAATTTATTGAGATTACCTTTGTGGGCTAATATAAGATCAATTATTGTAAATGCTTCATGAGTACTTAGAGAAAAAGTATACTTTCTTTTTGCAGAGTACAAAATTGACATATATTTATTAAAACAGACACATAAAATACATTATTCAGGTCCTCCCTATCCTAATTCATTCTTTGCCTACTTAATCTGTCAAAGACTGAGGGCGGTGTACTAAGGTCTCCCACTACTATTGTGTTCCTGTCATTTTCTCTTTATTTTGTTATAGAATTGGTTTTATGTATTTCATAGTTACATTATTCCGCACGAAAAGGCTCATGATGTTTATGTCTTCTTTGTGGCTTGCACCCTTTATCAACATTAAATAACCCTTTTTGTCCTATTTAATGCCTTTTTTGCCTTTAAGTCCTCTCGGTCTGATATTTATATTGCCAAGCCAGCTTTCTCTTTGTTTGCATTTGCCTGATAAACTTTGCCTATCCTTTTATATCTAACCTTTCTGTGTCGTGTTGTCTTATGCTTGTCTCTTGACAAGAGCATTCGATTTTTAAAGAAAATTTACCTCTGTGCTTTGGCACTTTCTGGGTTGCCATGATAGTTGAAAGTGAGTCCTTCCACTTAGAGAACTGTTCTCCCTTCTGTCGCACTCTGCTCCATCGCCCTGTTATAGTTACGCATGTATATGATACTATGACCCTGCTCCCCTCCACTCAGCCCGAACTCTGGGTCGATCTGGTCATGTGTTAGTCCCTGAGTCCACATGAGCCAATTAGAGCTCCTTCTCTAAAAATTAGGCATCATTATAAGAGATAAATTTGCTCTCTCTGGATGGCTGGACCCATAAACCAGGTAATTGGCAGTCTTGTGGATTTGAAAGAGAGAAGGTAGGTCTTTAGAGACTGTGGTACATCCCATTTTATATTAATATAATATATTTCTAGTCCCACAGGCTCTCCCAGAACTTTCCCATTCCCCCATTAGATAATGTCCTCCCTCTCCTTTAAACTGGAGGGCCGTTCTGACTGCCTCAGTGAGCGTAGTGCTCATTCATTGCTCAGCAGAAGTAACACTGCATGTCTTCCACGGTTAAGTTGCAAACGGTGATCCAGTTTCATCTGGCTCTCTCTTTCAGCACACTCAACCTTGGATTCCAGCCACCATGCTGTAAGGAAGTCCAGGTCACATGCAAAGGCGACAAGCTCCAGCGAAGATATCCATCAACAACCAGCATCCACTGCCAGACAGGAGTGAGCAAGACTTCAGAAGGTTCCAGTTCCCCACCTGCCCACAATGAAACAAGTGGAGCAGAGGCGAGCTATACCCACGGAGCCCCGCCCAAAATGCCGATTTATAAGCAAGGTAAGTGTTCCCTTTACGGCACCATTTTCTAAAATTAAAATTTTTATTTTGATATCATTGTAGATTCACATGCAACTATAAGAAAGAATACAGGTATCTTGTATACTCTTTAGCCAGGTTTCCCAGTGGTAACATTTTGCAAAACTATAGTACTGTATCAAAACCAGAATATTAGCATTGACACAATCAAGGTAGAGACCAGTTCCTTCACCAGGAAGACTCCTCCTCATATTGCCAATTTATGGCCAAACGCACTTCCTTTCTGCATCCGCCCCCTAATTAACCCCTAGCAACCATCAACATTCACCTGTCCGTCATTTCTATAATTCTGTCATATCAAGAACGTTACATAAATGGAATTATACAGTATGTAATCTTTAGGATTACATAATACTCTGGAGATTCATGAAGCATAATACTCTGGAGATTCATCCAGACTGTTGCATGTATCAGTAGTTCATTCCTTTATATCGCCCAGTAGTTAATATTCCATGATCTGGATGTACCACAGTTTAACTATTCATCTGCTGAGGAACATCTAGGTTGTTTTCAGTTTTGCAATATTACGAATATTGCAAAGCACTCATAATAGGTGCAATATTATGACACATGCAGGATTTTGTGTCACTATAAGTCTTCATTTATCTAGGTTAAATGCCTGTGAGTGCAATTCCTGGGTTATATGGTAGTTGTAGGTTTAATTTTTTTAAGAATATGCCAAACTGTTTTCCAGAGTGGCTGTACCGTTTTACCTTGTCACTAGCAATGAATGAGCCCATCCAGTTTCTCCACATCCTTACCAGCATTTGGTATTTGTCACTATTTTTTATTTTAGCCATGATCGCTACACTGATACCTCATTGCAGCTTTAATTTCCATTTTCCTCATGGCTAATGATGCTAAACACTTTTTCATGTGCTTATTTTCCATCTGTAAATCTCCAGTAAAATGTCTCTTGATTACTTTTGCCCACTTCCTAATCAAATTGTTTGCATTTGTCCTGTTAACATTTGGGAGTTCTTTTTATATCCTAGATAATACTTATTTGTAGGATATATGCTTTGTAAATATTTTCTCCCACTCTGTAACTTGTCCTGTCATCCTTTTAACAACGTCTTTGGAGAACAACAGTTTTAACTTTCATGAAGTCCAATTTATTAATTATTTTTGGAATGGCCATCAGAGCTGTTGTTGTATTTCCCTTATGTCCTGAATGTCATCAAAATGTTTTCCTTTCAGTTTTTCCTTTGTCTTCAGGGAAAGAAAGAGGTCACTGGGGGCCAGATCAGGTGAGTAGGGAGGGTGTTCCAATACAGTTATTTGTTTACTGGCTAAAAACTCCCTCACAGACAGTGCTGTGTGAGCTGTGTATTGTTGTGATGCAAGAGCCATGAATTGTTGGGGAAAGGTTCAGGTCTCTAACTTTTTCACGCAGCCTTTTCAGCACTGCCAAATAGTAAACTTGGTTAACTGTTTGTCCAGTTGGTACAAATTCATAATGAATAATCCCTCTGATATCAAAAAACTTAGGAACATCATTGCAACAAGTTCGCAAACTTAATTGTCAGACCTCGTATATACAAAAAGTCTTACAAGGATGTTGTTAGGAAATGTGTTAAACCTATATATAATTTTGGAGAATTAACATGTTTATTTCGTCTTTCAATCCATTAGCATAACATGTCTATCTCGAACCATTCAAATTCCTTTGACAATAATTCCATGTGAAGACTACCTTGTGCTCACATCAAATCGGGCACTTAAGGGTACCTCTAGAACAATGTTTCCAAAACTGGCTCCAGGTAATCTTGTGGATTCCTTAGAAGTGCCTCAAGGACCACTGATTAAGAGATAGAGTCTATTAGATGGTGTTTTAGCATTGTCTCCCCACTTTCACCTCCCCCAGAGGAGCTTGGTTTTCATCTGTCTTCTGTATTGGGGCATACTTATTTCTTCTACTTAAGATTTCATTTGAAGAAACAGTTCCAGTGCTAATACGTTTAAAAATCTACCAATCAGATTCAACTACTTCATTTTACAGGTGAGAAAAAAGGCCCAGAGAAATGAAGTGACCTGACCAAGACACAAAGTTGGTGGCAGAGAAAGAACTAGGTCCGAGATTGTATTTTTTCACACTGCGTCGTTGTCTGAAAGTTTGCACGCTATCTGCAAATCCTCTTTTGTGTTCTCCAGCAGAGCTTCCAAGGAGCTGTGCGTTTTCTGGTGGCTCTGCCCCACTTGGCTAGCTGCATTTGGCTCTCAGTGTATATCTGACTTCCCTTAAACACTCTGAATTCTGGGGGTGGGGATGGGGGAATCGGAGAGTGGTTCTAGGTCAAATAAGCTTTTGGATTTCTACACACTATATCCTTCCTCTTGGATATTCACCATGCATGTTAAAGGCTCTGAGAAGTCTAGCCACAAACAACCCATTTTATTAGGTATTTGACCATGGGGAATTTTTTCGCCCACCTAACACAATCAGGATGCAGACAGGAAACAGATACACATCCAGTGCGTATTTTAGGGGGACTTTAATAAAGGCACTGTTTTCAAAGGTGTGAATAGGATGTGGGGAACCCATAATGGATCGTGCAATGCCCTGGCACTAGTAAGAGTGACGAGCTTTATCCAAACCAGGCCTGAGTGGTGAAGGAAGGGCATGGTTTCTGGAACCAAAGAAGGAGAGAGCTGTGTAGACAGGACCCTCTGATCTTTGGTTAAGAGATACAGCCAGACCTCATGAACGTCTGGGGAGGCAGCCTGGGAAATAAGTATGCCCCATCTTCACTCTACTCCATCTCCATGATCTCGTTCCAGTATTCTCCATTTGCCAACCCCAACTAACATCCATAGAACAAGAGAGCCCAAAGAAGCAATCCATAAAGCTTAGCACCCGGAGGCTGAGTTAGGGTAGAGAGTTGATATGCAGAGTCAACTGAAAAAACCGTCCAGCGTGGACTTATTAACCCACTCTGACATCAGCTACTCTAGTACATTCCAAAGATGGTCTATGAGGGTTTAGGCAGATAGTGTTCCAGGTAATGGTTGGAGTTTGGGGGGTATGTGGGCAGTTAGGTTTGGATGCAGAAGGGAGAAAAGCAGAATTCGTGATGTATGAAGAATAAGAAGGCTAACAATTCAATGATCTTGTCTCGAGCTTCTCTCTATGGTGACGTGTATATGGTCTGTTGGATTTCGCATCCTGTCTCTTCATGGACTTATCAACGGATCACAACTACACTCCCTCAATTACCAGCTTCTCCTGTCCATCCCCCTTCAGGAGTCCTGGGTCTTGGCACCGTGCCCACTCAGGACCGTCAGCCTCCTGATGGATTGGGCTGGATAACACAACAATTAATTCGTGCTCAGGACTCATCAATCGATATACTGACAAGACTATAATTGACAAAACAATCTCCATCTGAGCTCCAAGGCTGCTTGAAGGAAGCAGAGAAGCAAGGTGGGACCCTCTGCCCACTGAGAGCTTGTAGGCCACCAGTGGTTAACAGCTCTCTTAGAATCAGAGTGTACCCCCTTACCTCTGCAGCTAGAAGGTGCTGGAGCTGACAGTTTCCTCACCTTGGTGTCTGGTGTAACTGCTAAGGGAAATAGCTAGTTTTCTCTGTGGAGCAAATAAAGTGTGTGCGTATATATGTGTGTGCATGCATTTATGTGCCTGTGTGTGTGTGTGTGTGTGTGTGTGTGTGTGTGTGTGTGTGTAATGGGCAGAAGGTGAAAGAGAAGAGTGATTTGGTGTTGGGTATTCCTGGTGATGATTCAGTGACAGGTGTAGCAAAAGTAATTTCTGTTTAGTGAGTCATAGGAAGGTGGTGGGGTACAAACAATACCCAAAACATAAACAATGATTTGGTCAATGGGATTCTCTGAGCACAAAACAAAGAGGTAATACGCATATTGATTATCGATTCTCAAGCCTCAGGCCTCGTCATCACACCCTAGAATTGCTATGATAATCTCCTAATTTCCTCCCTGCCTCCGGTCTCTGCCTCTTTGGGTCCACTTTGCATACTTCTTCTAGATTTGTCTTTCATAAATGTGAATTTCATCCCTGCCTTTAGCCTGCAAGTATTACAAACAACCAATAGGTTAAAGCTTAGATGCCTGAGGCAAAAGACTTTTGAACTAGTCGACCGAGTCACCTGAGGAACTCATAAAGAGAATTCTGGGTCCTTTCCCTATCTCATGAATTAGGATTTAGGTGATCTGAGACAGGTCCCAGGTGGTACTCCTGCAGCTGGAATCTGGACCCAACTTTGACAAATATAGCAGATGTCACTGCATTTTCAAGCTGCCCATGGTCTGGGCCCATTTCATCTCAACCAGCACACCAGGGACCCATATGGACTGGTTTCCCTCTGCGAGCCCCAACCCCCATCATTACCTTGGTGCTTTGCTCAGGAACATCTTCCAGCTAACTTGCTCTTCTTCTCCTCACTTGCCCCAAACCCTTCCAATCCTTGCAGACAAAACTCCAGTTGCATCTCCATAAAGTCACCCTCAGGTCCTCCAACGCACAATGATGTTCCTTGCCTTTCTGATAACCGGAGAATTTATTATCTCCACCATTTGCTTTTGGTGCTTAATCATACTTATTTATTTATTTTTCACTCTGTCTCATTCATTAGCTTGTTCAAAGACAATTAAATACTCCTGTGTATAAGGCGCTTCTCCCATCCTATGAATACATTGAACATTTCTGGAGGTGGAGGTTGATCACCCTTCTTTGTGTTTACCTTAACACAGTACTCCCTGGGCTGGGCCCCTCGGAGGCTCTCAGACAGTTTTTTGAATGATGAATGAATGAGTAAATGAGTCAACACTTGAGGCGGCAGAAAATGGGCAAGAAGCCATGGTGATGATACTCGATTGCCTATCTTTCTTTCTCTCTTCTTGTCCTCTATCCCTCTTCTTCAGGCTCAGGGTGGCAACTGGTCTGGGCCTGTCGCCAGGCTTGTGGGTTGTAATAGTTTATACGAGTCTCAATACGAGTATGGATGAAGGAGTAAGGCACCCTGCCTTTCCACCTCAAATCCAAACCGCGCTGCACACTTCTTGAGAATTAGTTGCTATTCTAATGCTTCCCTATACAATCATTTTCATCTTGGTGACACGAAGAGGTCAACATAGACAGGCAGGCCTGTGAGTCATGGTGTCGGACGGTGTCCTCCCAAGATGACTGGTTGGTTGCCAAGGACATCATGAGATCATCAATCCCTGCACTGCTGTCCATTCTCCCTCCTTCTCTATGTCTCAGTCATTTCCTCTGACTGCAAAGGCTTTGACTCGTGGTCTCCTAGGTCCCACCACAGAGATCCAGCTCTGCGTGAGTGCCTCCCTAGCGGGCCTGCTCTGCTTCCTCACTCCTGGCAAGGCTTTTCATTGTCAATTCTGCTGAAACGAGCAGCATCACATGGGTTGTCATGCCCACACAGGAAAACAATATGTCTCCTGCCAGTTTCACTTAAAAAGACAAACTTAGGTTTCCCTGGGAGAGCTGCTTGCCGCCTGCTGTGATCCGTTTCTTCAGGACAGCTTTGGCTCATCTGAATCTGGAGGCACTGGAGCTGTGTTTGTTCTGCTCGTGGTTATTTTAATCACCACAAAAGGAGTATTTACCATCCCTTTGACTCCAGGGGACCAGTCATCCTTCTGGCAGTGAGGACTGAGCATATCCCGGAGAGCTATTTAAATCATACCCATGGACAGTCAACCTTGTAATGTCTGGGAATTACCTGGGAGTGGGATAGAGTGTGTACCAGGTGTGTGATGAGATGGATCTGGGAGAGGCTAGGTACTCTTGGCCACAGACACTCAGCCAAGCTGGCACATCAGGTGGGCTCCCTAAGGAGGTTTAAGAGCTATGATATTCCCTCAGAAGTAGAATGTTGTGATATTCTGTGGCAAATTTCAGACTCTTCTCACCCCCACTCATAGGCACCCATCCCACAATTTCCCAAGCTTGATGTAGGCACCCAACACATCTACTGGGTGACACAAAGTGTCTCAATATTGCAAAAGGTAACTCTATTAGAAATAACTAGAGCAGAGGGATGATTGATATTTAGAGGGCATGCAGCCTTTTGGGAAACCCCAAAATATCCCAAATAAAAAGTAGGTCACCAGAGAATCTGAATCTATCCTATAACTACTTACTATAAGATATGAGTGCATCTGACATAGTATTATATTTCCCAGTAAGAAGTAAAACATTTTTTGTAATTTGGGTCCATTTTTAACCTCTGCATTTGTTCATACCAGCTGGAGGACATTCTAATCCTGGTGTGTGGCCCAAGAAACCACACACATTGCTATCCCAATATAAATGGAATTTATTGTGTTTGGACAAAGACAATCATCTTTTTTCTATTAGCTACCATTTGCTGTAAGTTATTGGGCTCAGTAACTTATAAGTATCATGTCATTGAAACCTAGTAACGAGTCTATGCAGTCATTCGCATTTTATAGATGACACCGAGTGGCCCAAGGTTGCACAGAAAATAAGTATCTGAACCCAGATTCAAACTCACATCTATATATACCCCCAACCCAGTGCTCTTGAACTCTACCCTATACTGTCATTTTGCGAGAATGTGCAAACATAGACTCATCCACAGCGTCAACTACAGAGCTGCCGTTGCTAGAGGGGTCTGAGTTTCTAGGCGGATCTAAGTTCTCTTGATTTGCAAACTGGTAATAAACGGTTGATGCTTGGAGAAAATCTCCTACAATTTCTAATCTTCAGGACCCATTCTCACCGCCACCCTGTGCACCTCTATGAAGGCTATCTCTTTCTCAGGCCCCAGCAGTGCATCTCTTCCTCGTCTGTCCGTGCATTTCCCCACTGATGGCAATATTACACTCGTCCATTGCAGCCTTTCTGTTCCTTCACCTGAAAAGTGTCATCCAATCAGTTCATGAAGCTTAGGAGAAGCCAACCACATTGCTAGGGACATAGGAAACCAAGAGCTTAGGCAGTCAGTGCTGAGGACCATCACGGAGAGCAGAGCTTCCAGGCAATGAGTTGTGGAAGTGAACACACCTACTTTCCTGACTATGACCTTCTTAGTCCCATCTAATAGGCAGTCATAAGTTATCATTTTCTGCATTCTGATTCTTCTCCCTGGAATGTCTCTTCCCCTTTGCCACCTGCTTAACTCTTATCCATCCTTCAAGGCTCAATGACTACATCTTCCCCTGCAGCCTTCTCCAGTCCCTTCAGCTGCAGGTGATCTCTCCTCATTGTGAATTCTCTTCCACTCTGTAGTTTCTTGGGGTCACTTACCACTTTCTGCATTGTATTATAATTACATATGTGTAGGCCTTGTCTCTTCTAACCCACAGTAACTGTCACTGTAAGTTGATGATGGTGAGTGATAGAGGATTCACCTTTGTATTTCCCAAGTTGTCTAACAGAGTGCTTTCACTCAATAAGCATCTATTAGAGGAATAAAAAGGTGGATCTGACACAATCCTACTTGCACACAACAGGTGTTCACTACATATTTTGAATGAAATAATAAATACTTGTATATATAATTGCAAGTATATACACTTGTATATATATAATTTTATATATATAAAATATTTTGAATATTTTTGTGTAGTATGATTAGGGAAGGCTTCATAAAGAAGGTAAATCTTAAACAAGTCTGTAAAAGAGACTTGGTCTTGGATAGGGGATGGGAAGACACTTCTTTTGCATAAAAGAAGTCGAAGGATAAAGAGGGTGGAGCTTGCAGGACAAATGCTTAGCATTTAGATACAGGGCATATGCTGGGGAAGGTAGCCATAAAGATGGGTAGACTTAGGTTAGATTATGGCAGTTTTTAATGGCAGGTTGACTTTATCCTGAAAGGCTACTGTTTCCCAAACAGGAGGATGATATGACAAAGTCCTTTTTTCCTAAGGATTGATCAGTGGGAAAGACTAGCATGAGGAAGGCAAATCAGTTTGGAGGTGTTAGGGACTGAATGTTTGCATCCCCTCAAAATTCGTATGTTGAAATTCTAACTCCAATGCGATGGTACTTGGAGGTGGGGTCTTGGGAAGGTAATTAGGTCACTAGGGAGACCTCATGAATGGGAATTAATCCCATTCTTTATAAAAGAGATCCCAAAGAGCTCTCTAGCCCTTTTACTGCCAGGTGCAGGAACAAGAATTTGGCAGTCTGCAACCTGGAAGAGGGCTCTCACCAGCCCCCGACCATGCTGTCACTCTGATCTCGGACTCCAAGTCTCCAGAATTGTGAGAAATAAATCTCTGCTGTTTATAAGACACTCAGTCAATGGTAATTTGTTATGGCAAAGGGACTAAGACAGGAAGCTACTGTAGAAATGCAAGTAGGAGATAGTGGGAGCTGAATCAACTCTGAGATTCCAGACTGAGGTCAATTTAATGTATAATCTTCATGTGAATAAGCAAAGGGCCAGGTAGAAGATGGAAAGAGGGCTGATGATAAATACTTGATTACATGTTTTCATCGGGGGACTCATTACTGCTGGTTGTTGGTTTCAGCACTTGTCTCAGGCAGACGGGCAGGCTTTGGGGCTAACAGGTAGAGCTCAACTACCATGATAACCACGACCCAAAGCTGCTGTCCACACTCGCACAGTCTCTCGGGTCCCCAAGAAGGTCTCTCTTTGGGGCTCTAAATGAAATTCGACAAGGGGAGAAGTGGGGAGATGCTGCTTCCTGTTCTCCACCTCTTCCAGAAAGACCATCTTCACCTCCACCAACACAACCATTGTCAGGTATCTGTGTACTCAGTGGAGAAGGATGTAGAGCTCCCTGGACTACTCAGGGGAGACCCTGAAGTCATCATGTGCTGAGAACTGGGATACGTGTGATAGAGAAATCTGCAGGGCTTGGAATAAAATGAAAATAACAAAAGAAAAAGGAAAAAAAACACAAAAAACAACCAAACCTTGCTAGAATGGGAAAGGGCATGGACTATTCCTGGAGCCACTGATCAGTGTCAATGTTATAAATATAACAGACTCAATAAACTTTAGGGACCGTCTATGTTTTTACATGTATTACTTTATGTAATCTTTACAACAGCTCCTAAGAGGCAGGAACTTGTATTATCCCCATTTTATAGATGAAGAAACAGGCACGGAGCAGTAATTTGCCCAGATCACAGGGCTGTTGATCATGGCACAGGCTTATGAACCCAGACAGTTGACTGCAGAGCCACCATCTTAACTCTCCCTAACCAGATCTGACCTGCGGCTTTGTTAACAGGTCCTTCACAGCTGATCTTGTCATGGGCACATTCAACTCAGATCAGTTACTAAGACAACGGAAAAGACTTTATTGGTCTCCTGGGAATCCTGGCCATAAGACTATTGCAGTAAAATCACAAACATCAGCTGATATCCCCAATGGGGAAGAAAGGACAATTAATAAACTCACCATTTGCTGCACAATTCCATAGTGACACAAGTTTGCTTGTGAGATTTGGAAATGTGTACTGTCATCATGGAGTTCAGCTCCCTTGCTATGAAGCATATCCTTGCTTCGTTTGTGAAAAATTTACACACTGTTTCTTTTCCTCATTAGTATGGAAATCCTTCTGCAAAGAACTTCTTAAACAAATGACTAGCCTTGACAACAGACATGCCAATAATGTGTGAGAACTGGATGCCGTGGTGTTCTGAGACCTTCAAGTGTGATAAAGCAAAAGGATACCTGAAGGAGGCATTCCACTTCTGTGCTCATTTACTGGGCTCTTGGAAGTCTAGCAGTATCTCTGTCTCCCCTCTGAAAACTACTCCAGTTGTTACTGGTTTTAATTTTCGTAAGCTATGTAATTAATACATGTAATTGTGGAAAAACTAGAAAATACAAATGACCTAAGAAAAGATGTTTATTTTTCCACAATAGATGGGCTGCTAAATAAACTGTTTGATGATGTGATTTTTCAGTGACAAAATAAAATACTTTGAATATTTTTCAAAGTCAGTAATGAACTCTTCTATGATGACTGTAAATAGTAGCTTGGCATGCAGCCACCTAGATGCGTCATAATTGTTGCAGGTTTTTCGTAAACCAGTGACCTATTGTTAGGTATTTAAGTTGTTTCCATTTCAATGGTAGTATAAACAATACTTTATACTTTTGCAGGCAAAACTTTGTGTGTGTCCTTACTGGTTTTCCCTAGGGAAAATTTTTAGAATCAGAATTTCTAGGTTAGAGGGAATGTAATGTTAGAGATTCTGGTTTAATTTCTCATCTACAATGTTGCGCTGATTTCGACTTCTTTCAATTCTGCATAAGAGTGCAGTGCCCATTTCCCTCCACTCCGAGTAGCACCAGGTAGTATCTTTTTCTTCTTGGGGGAAGTAGTTTTTGCCAAGTTGAAAAAGTTGTTTTTCACTGATTACTAATGAGATTAATAAATTTTAAAAGTTTCCCTGTGTTTGATAGGGGAAATATGTTTGATATGTTTGGATACGTTTGCTAGTTTCTTTTGCTCATTTCTCCCCATTGGGGTGATTATCTTATTTTTATCCTTTGAATTTTGTTTTAAAATTTATATTATTAATAAAATATAGCTAACATAGAATATTATGTTAGTTTCAGATGTACACCATAGTTATTCAACATTTATATATCAAAAGAAGTGGTCACCATGATAAGTCCAGCAACCATCTGACACCATACAATGCTATCATAACATTATTGACTATATTCCCTATGCTGTATGTTACATCCTCATGACTTATTTATTTTATACCTGGAAATTTGAACCTGTTATTCCCCTTCACCTTTTTTACCCCCCTTTAAAATTTTACAATTACAGCTGACATTCAATATTATTTTATATTAACTTCAGGTGTATAGCATAGTGGTTAGTCATTTACATAATTTAGGAAGTGATCCCCTGACTAGTCTAGTACCCACCTGGCACTATACATAGTTATAACCATATTATTGACTACATTCCCTATACTTTATTTAACATTCCCATTGCTATTTTGTACCTACCAATTTGTATTTCTTAATCCCTTCACCTTTTCACCCTGCCCCCAACTTCCCTCCCATCTGTCACCCAATAAATCTAGTACCCATCTGACACCATACGTAGTAGTTACAATATTACTGACTATATTCCTTATGCTATACCCTACATCTCCACGACTACTTTGTAACAATTAATTTGTACTTCTTAATCCCTTCCCCTTTTTCACTCACCACCCCAACCCCCTTCCCATCTGGTAACCATCAAAATGTTCCATGTATCTATGGGTTTGTTTCTGTTTTGTTTATTTGTTTATTTTGTTCTTTAGATTCCACATACAACTAAAAGTGAAATCACATTGCATCTGTTTTTCTCTGTCTGACAAACTCCACTCAGCACAATTCCCTCTAGGTCCATCCATACCGACACAGATGGCAAGAACCCATTCCCTTCCCTGGCTGAGCAATATTCCATTTTATATATGTACCACCTCCTCTTTATCCATTCATCCATCGATAGACACCCAGGCTGCCTCCACATCTTGGCCATGGTAAACAATACTGCAATGAACACATGAATGCACACATCCCCTTGAAGTAGCATTTTGGGTTTCTTTGGATAAATACCCAGAAGTGAGATTACTGGGTCCTCCTTTATCACTTGTTACAGCCTTGAAGTCCATTTTGTCTGGTATAAACATTGCTACCTCTGTGGATTTTTTGTTGTTGTTGTTTTGTTTTTTTTTCATTTCCATTTTCATGAAATATCTTTTTCCATCCCTTTACTTGCAGTCAGTGTGTGTCTTTCGATCTGAAGTGAGACTCTTGAAGGCAGAATATGTAAGGGTCTTGTTTTCTTATCCATTCAGCCACTCTACCTTTGATTGGAGCATTTAATCCATTTACATTTAAAGTAATTGTTAATTGATATGTAGTTACTGCCATTTTATTATTCATACTTTTTATTTATTTTTTTCCTCTTAAACAAGTCCCTCTAACATTCCTTGTGATGCTGGTTTGGTGGTGATGAACTCCTTTAGCTTTTTCTTGTCTGGGAAGCTCTTTATCAGTCCTTTGATTCTAAATGATAGCTTTGCTGGATAGAGTAATCTTGATTGTAGGTCCTTGATTTTCATCACTTTGAATATTTTCTGCCAATTCCTTCTGTCTTGCCAAAGTTTCCCATTGAGAAATCAGCTGACAATCTTTTGTGAGCTCCCTTGTAGGTAACTGTTTTTCTCTTGCTGCTTTTAAGATTCTTTCTTTGGCTTTAACCTTTGAAATTTTCATTGTGATGTGTCTTGATGTGGGCCTCTTTGGGTTTACTTTGTTTGGGACTCCCTGCCCTTCCTGGGCTTGTATGTCCATTTCCCTCACCAGGTTAGGGAAGTTTTCTGTCATTATTTCTTCAAATAGGTTTTCAGTTCCTTGCTCTCTCTCTTCTCCTTCTGGTACCCCTATGATGCAACTATTGTTATGCTTGATATTGTCCCAGAGGCCCCTCAAACTATCGTCATTTTGGGAGGGATTCTTTGATATATATATATATATATAGATAGATAGATAGATAGATAGATAGATAGATAGATACATACATACATACATACATACATACATACATACATACATACATACGTTATGACTGGGTGTTTCCTGCTACTCTATCTTTTAATCACTGATTCTATCCTCTGCTTCATCTAATCCACTGTTGATTCCTTCTAATGTATTATTTCAGTCATTGTACTCTTTATTCCTAACTGGTTCTTTTTGTGCTTTCAATCCCCATTTTTGTTTCTTATTTCTTGAAGTTCTCACTGAGATCATTGAGCATCCTTATAATCAGTGTTTTGAATTCTACTTCTGGTAGATTGCTTGTCTCCATTTTGTTGAGTTCTTTATCTGTAGCTTTGTTCATTCAAGACATGCTTCTTTGTCTCCCCATTTTGGTTGCCTCCCTATGTTTGTTTCTGTGTATTAGGTAGGGCTGCTATGCTTCCTGGTCCTAGTAGAGTGGCCTTATATAGTAGGTGTTCTGTGGGCCTAGTGGTGCAATCTCCTTGGTAAACTGAGCCAGGTCCTCCAGTCCCTTGTGTGGTTTGTGTGTGCCCTCCTATTGTAGTTGAGCCTCTATTCCTGTTTGCACATCAATGGAAGGGATTGATCCTTGGGTTCATTTGTTGTGAGGACTGGTTGTCAATACAGTGGAGGAGCTATTGTGCAGGGACTGACGCTATGGAGCAGGATTTGCTTTAGCAGGGCTCTGGTGCCTGTTGAGTCTGCCCTTCAGTTGTGTTTTCCTTGAAGGTAGCCAGGTGGTGCTCTGGCTTGGTGCTAAGATGGCCACCAGGCATGCCAGCTTCAGGGCTTTCTGGGAGGTGCCCCACCACAGGCCAAGTTCAGCCACAGCCTGTGACCTGCATGGGGCCACATGGCATGAGCCACAAAGCAATCTGCAGATGGCTGCCAACCATGCTGGGCTTGAAGCTGTCTCAAGAGGCCAATCCAGGAACTGAGGCTGGCTGCCACTAGTGCCAGGCTTAGGGCTGCTCTTCAAGAGGTGCCGGACACATTGAAGCCATATGCTGCTTGTTTGGGTTTTGTGAATCTTTGAGAGATTTTAGGAAATTCTGCAGCATGAGCTAAGACAGGCCATTTCTATGGAAAAGCTCCTGGAAGTGGCTTGGGTGTGCCCAAAAGTTGGGTAGAGCGGAGTCTCAGGGAATTACCAGGGCAGGTTGGAGGAGTGGTGTTGGCTGGTTTGATGGAGACTCAGATATGGAGGCTGCCTGCATCTGCACATCAGGAGGGGGGAAGGCTTAGTAAAGTAATAATGGATTCTGCCAGCACTTCTGTCTAGAGGAAAGCTGCCTCACCAGCCCTCACCCTCAAGACAGACAAATCAGTTCCTCCTTGTATATCCCTGGTGCCTTTTGAGCTGCTGCCCAAGTACTGGAGCTCAGAGCGAGTGAGTCCATCAGTGAGTAAGTCCGTGCACTAGCCGTTTAAGAGAAGCACCTGTTTCTCTCAGCTCTCTGTCTCTCTCAGCCTCGATCTTCACTGGTTTTCAGAGCCAGAAGTTATAGGGACTTCTCTCCCTGGCACTGGAACCCTGGGCTGGGGAGCCTGGTGTGGGGCTGGAACCTCTTGTCACTCTGTTGGGGATCTCCACAGCCGAGATATCCCTCTTGATTTTTCATGGTCATGTGTGGGTATGGGACCAGCCCGTTCCGTGTCTCTGCCCCTCCTACCAGTCTCAAGGAGGCTTCTTCTTTATGTCCTTAGTTGTAGGACTTCAGCTAGACTTCAGGCGATTCTCAATGATAGTTTTTCTGTAGTTTAGTTTCAATTTTGATGTGGTCATGAGAGAAGGCAAGCACAGTGTTTACCTACCTCGCCATCTTGACTGGAAATCTCCTTTTTAAATTTTTACTAACTCGCTCTATAAATGTATTGATTCTACATGTATCACACGTCACAACATTTTCCCCCAACTTTTTAAAAATCATTTGTCTTTTAATTTAATTTTTTGACTTAGAAATATCTTAAATTCATATGTAGTTTAGCTTATCTGTATTTTCCTCTATGTGTTGTCTCTGGAAATGTATCCACTTATAATTCAAAGAGCAATTTTTGAGTATAGACCCAGGGCCTCGTGTTGGCATATGCTCAAAGAGATCATTCCCATTTCTGGACGGCACAGAATTATTTTTCCTATTCTTTCATGGTTTAACTTTGGCATTTGAATCTTCAATATACATGGAATTTATTGTGTTATGTCATGAGATAAGAATTTAATTTATTTTCAAGTGGTTAACTATTGAGTCCAATGCAGTCTTTCCTCACTTCTATGCAAATGCATCTTAATCTTATACCAAATAATTATCCATTGCATAGTTTGGCCACTAAGCACAAAGGCTATTCAGTTTCATGATAGTAAGAAAGCATTGCCCAATGAGAGGTCGGCCAAGTGAACTGTGAACTTACGTGCAGGAATGATTCCACAGTTTTGAGAATATTTTGATAGTAGAGGAGCAACTAGGAGAAATGAAGATTTTGACTGGGAATCTATCTTATAAAATATTAATCAGTAGTTGAATATAAAAGGAAAAAGGAGAGCTAATCCAGATCCTGGGAAGCCAGCCTCATTCAGGCTGCTGTCATTGGGATCCATGGCCTGAGGTCACCTCCATGGGATGTGGACTCTAGCTAGGTGCTTCTGAGTGGCCCTGATGCTCTCTCAGGGTCTCTGTGCTGTGCATATAAGTACAAACATATTCTTTATTATTAAGTGAGCATTTATTTCCACCAACTGTCTGTCTCAGTGCTTTCCCTGTCAATCCCAATTCATCAAACATGCAAGTCCAGGCTGTTTATTCTGTCTTTTCGGTACCACTCGCACATTGTTTTAATGATGACATTTTAAATTAAGCTTTAAATATCTAGCAGTGGAATGTCCATCTGTAGGTTTACTTATTTGTGTATACATATTATTTCTATGCATTTATTCTTCCAGAGGTATTTTACTATTATTTTTCTGAAATTAACATATTCATATTTTTGTTTGGAATTGCATTTAAGGATAATTGAAAATTTTCCCATTCAGGGACATGGTATGTATCTCCCATTTATTTCAACCCTTTATTATGTATCTTTGTAAATATCTGTTGTCTTCTTTATGTAGATCCTGACTGTTTTAAAATAACATTTATTTTTAATTATTTCATATGTTTTTTATAATGGATATACGTGCCTAGTTTGGTAAATACTATTAAGTAGCCAAAAACAACTTAAGGAGAATGTAACTTACCAAAAAAACCACAAAATTTGGAAGTAACTCCCTGGGACTTTATAATATTTAAAGTTTATTTTAAAATTCTTCATCTTTAAAGATAACAAACTGATGAACCAACATAGTTGGAAACAAATCTTGGGGGAAGGAGCTTGCTGATAGATTTGGCAATTGGATCACACAAGGTGGTCTGATTCAGGGGTATAAGGTTATCTATGGATGCTAAAACTCTGAATGACATCAGGAGGCTCCCACCTGTCTCTCTAAATCCAGGTAATTGCCCTGATATTTTACCTCACGCTCTGGACTCCAGCAGGAGTTCCTCATTTTACAGCTGAGTTTAAAACAAACCAGAATGAAGCATTCAAGGAAGGTGTTTGCTTCTGGGGCTACGTAAGGACTATCTGCATGATGGGCTCTGTTCCTCACTAACTTCTTGACCTTAGCAAGCAAAGCACTCTAGATGAGATCTTACCTGCCTGGGCCAAGTGAAAATGAATCCCATCTTGCAAAATGGCAAGCCTTTACCACCCCACATTACAGATTATTCTTTTCCTGGACATTTTACCCAAAGAATAAGCTTCTCACTTGATCAACCACAGGTTTGGGTTTGGTTTCTCCAGGCCAAGCTTTCATATGAAGAATGATGGATGTTTGTCTTGGCTGGTCCATAAAGACATCTGGAATATGTCTCTCTGTTCCCTGAGGAAATCCATACAACAAAACTAATAGATTATATATGGATTTGATGGGATTATATACAGAAACCAGTGAAGGATTATGTTAAATGAATTCCCCATAGATTCTTGGTTTGGATGGAAATATAAAAACTGCACTGCAATACTACTTTAGGAGTTGATAAAAATCTCTGGCTGAGTAAATTGGTTGGAATTTTGTCTTGTTTGTTACTACTATGGGTCCGCTGTTGGATGACTTGTACACATGCATTTTCACCCATAGGGATGAGAAGGCTAATCAATCTTTTCTACTGAATGAAGTTTTAAATATTACTTATTAAATAATTAGGGGTAACGTGATGAGAAAATTGGTCTTTATGGGTAATTACTGCCAGAAAGAATGATGACATAGATCCAGGGTTGGCAAAACTATGGTCTCTGGACCAAATCTAGCCTGCCACCAATTTTCGAAACAGTTTTATTGGAATATAGCTCCACTACTTATTTACCTGTGGTCTCTGACTCTTTCATGCTAGAACCATAGATGTGAGTAGTTGTGAGGCCTGCAAAGCCTAAAATATCGACTCTCTGTCCCTGTATAAAAAAATGTTTGCCAACCCCTGACAAAGATCACCTTCTAGATATCTAAAGTTATTTTTTGTAGGTGGTCCCTAATTTTTATCCAGTTAACACAAAATTTCATACAAGTTACCAGATTCATTCTGCAAATTGTTTATCCTTGAAGGTACAATTATGTGGCAGTGTTTAAACTAGAAAGTCTGCATTGAGAGTTTTACTTTGCCTGGGGTGGTCATGTGGCCAATCATGCTCCAAAAACATTGTGGGCTAAAATGGTTTTGTTCCTGCTTTGTGGGGTGCAAGGGTGATGCTCTGATTGCCCGCCTGTACCCATGTGGAGCAAGTGGAAAACAGTGGTGTCCATGGAGACAGTATGGACACATCTTTGACTCAGGTCTGCCTAACAACAAGGCGAACATTGCTGCTAGGCTTCTTAGTTTTCACAAGCAGTTGTGAACTGCTGTCAGATTCATTGTCTATTGCACAATGCAGAGCATTTGCTCGGCCCAGGAGTACAATCTCCAGCTCTTTACCATGCAATATTTATCAACGGTTTGGTTGACAGAAACAATAGCCAGGGAGAATTAGAGGAAGGAAATATAGGCCATTGACTCATTCTGATATTTGAAACCATATCTGGGCCAACCAAATCAGCAGGAGCAAGAGCTCACAGCATAGTGTCACCACCATTTTTGTTTACTCGAAAGTCTATTGAGGAAAATAAGGTGGAACAGCCCTGTGAAACTCATCATTTAGGATATTCTGTTTGTTCCATCACAATAGTCCCTTTAAGAAAACCACTGGGAGAAAGAAGTCTGCTCTTCATACCAATAGGTAGACATCTTTCAGCTGATAGACTGTTTTTGTTATATGGACATTATGAACTGCACACCCAAAAAGATTCCATTTCTCTGTCTGGCTGTTAGAATGGCCAGATCAAATACTCAGGTGAGTAAATGATTGTGATGTACAGCTTAGCTTTATTCCTGCCTTTCCTTTGTCCCTCATCTTTGTTTTACTTCCTCCCCCATTTAAGTCCTATTTTTTTTTTTTTTTTTTTTGCCTTTGCGAGGCTCCTATAATTCTTTCTGAGACAAGGTGAAAGATATATAAGCAACAACAAAAATCAAATAAAACAGCAGCAATAGTATTGCACTGGTCTTCCAGATGTTCGACATGAGAAAACCCTCCACCCTCTCTTCTAGGGTGTAGGAGTTACTTTTTAAGATGGTGATCTAAAAGCAATACAGCCCAAACATCTTTAATCTCTTTTCTTTTACAAAGGAGATTTTTTTTAAATTCAGATTACAGCAGTAATTAATGTTGCAAAACATTGAGAAATTGTAGAAAAACAAAACAAATAAAACAAAAACTTCCTATAAACCCACCATCCAGAGAATTATCTTGTTTATAAAAAAAAAAAAATACAAGAACAGAGCTCATCTGTAATCCATGAGTTCAGCCAGCCGCCTCTAGGACACTTTCTTTTATAATTCTGGACTGTATCGATCTATAGAAGGAAAAAAAAAAACCCAAAACTTGTCTTTCTAGAATACTTATTTATCTGCCCTACTTTGCCACAAGTTACTGTCTCATGATTTTAATTGTTGCCAATTTCATAACGGAAGCGGTAGGGTTCAGGCTTTTTCTCAGAAGTTTGGGACCTTGTGACCAGATGGCACAAGTACAACCTCTTTGTGTGGTTCAAACAGAAAGGTATGCATATTCTTTTTAAAGAGTTCAAAATTGTAGCTCTTTACTGCTCTCCACCCAGTAAATAACTGCATGAAGAGAAGAAAGCATATAAGCACATTTTATATAAACATCAAAGCATCCCATTTTCAAAGCAGATACGACACAACCTTAGACTATCATAATACAACTAGAGTCAGCCTGACTCTTAATTGGTGGCCAAACCCCAAGCTATCTAACTTTGACGTTTTGCTCAAGCGTTGAGCAAATGCTCGTTTCTCCTCTCTCAGGCATATATCTATCTCCCTGGCTCACAAGAGAGACATCTGTCTGCTTCTGCAGTGATCTTTCAGCATTTTTATTCAGCTACACTTTTCGGTGTTTTGTCAGATTCCCTTTGCAGACTCTAATCCTCCCACAGATAACGGGAGGAATAAATTGCCAGAAATGACAACAGTGAAGCTGCACAAACTCTTGTGTAGTGGCAGCAAATCCGACCAAACAGGATGCTTTTCTCCCTTGGCTTTCTTCTTCTGCTTTATTTTTTTAATCTCTCCAACTTCTCTGCTCAGCTCCAGAATGTACCTGAACACATCGTCCACGCTTGTTAACTAACAGGCTTGGTGGCTCCCAGAAAACTTATCACTGGATTTTTTAGACACTCAGGGAGTGCTCAGTGTTAGTATCCAGCATGAAACCAGTGTAAACATCTGCTGAGAGATTGTGTTTAAATATTGCTAAAAATCTTCTTTAAAAAATTCTGTTCAAGCAAAGGATACAAGTTGTTTTGGAAAACAGCTCTGAAAAGAGAATCTAAGGCAATCTGTGATCTCAAGGCATGTCTGGGAACTTGGTAAGACAAGGAAACCTACATGTAAAATATTATCTCATGCGCCTCTGGATAAAGTAGTTCTTGCTGCAAATATTTCATTGAAACGTGGAACAAAAACGCAGTCCACATAATACGAACCATGGCATATATTAATGACACAGATCCCTGTTGCATCCTTGGGGTTTTTAAAACATGCAATGTAAAAAGTACAACTCTCTCTAACGAGGTTTTCCCTCTTTGCTACTCCTCTTTTGTCTCTTCAAAGAGAGAAATGATAAGCTGGGAGAGAGGCGCTAAAGTCTAGCTAGTTTCTTCATAACTACTTTTTGAAGGGCAGCCATTGCAAGAAAGAATCTCTAAAAGTTTGTAGCCAGTAACTCTCAAATGAGCGTCAAATATTTTTGAAGTCAGGCTGACCCAAAGCCTCAAGTCTCAAGAAGGTTTTGCTTAAGTGAAGAATTAGGATAAGCTGATATTAGGGACTTCTGAAAAACCAAATAAGTACTCCTTTTTATAAAAATCTTGCTTGAAGTACAAGATATATATTTAACTATTATCCTCAAAAACTTGCTTTGAAGAGTAATATTATCCACTGGTTAACACTGTTTGAGATCAGCTGTGTTAACAAAGAAACAAATTCTTGTTAGTAAATTAAAATGAAGAAAATTCAGGATTATACATTTCTGGAACATGACCAGAAAAGTCTATCTTAATCTGAACCCAAGCTTTAAATCCAAGGCATCATATGCCATGAAGACCCTGTACCCCAGTCTGTCCCAAAAGTATTTATCAGGTATACCATGCTTGTCCCAGGAGAATACTCTCAGCACATCTCCGGAAACACAGTGGTGAGTCAAACAGACACAGAGCCGGTGCTGATGGAGTGGAGGACTTATTGGCAGAGACAGGTAATAATGAGTTAACAAACAAATCATTGCTAATGGTGATAAAGTCTAAGAAGATTACAAGTAGACATAAGGGATGGATGGTAACAGAAGGTGGTGCCTGTTTAGTTAAAGTGAGCAAGGAACGTGTGTTTCTCAGAGGAAGTGACATTTATGCAATAATTCATTAAATATGGGGAATGAGAGAAATTAGGGATGCTACTCAAATTGAACAATTCAACCTCTGCAGATATGGGGAAGAATATTGGATGTACAGTTTGGGGTCAGGAGGTCAAGTCAAGAGTTCCATTTTGAGCGTATTAAATGTAAGGTGCCCATGAAACGCAAAAATGGTGATGCCAAGTAGACAGTGGAGTTTGGGACTTTGAAGTTCAGAGAAAAAGCGGGGACTAGAGATGACACATTTAAAATGATAAAAGTAGACAATTTCCCCTAGACAAAGAGCAGTGTATACACAGAGAAGGGAGAGATGGTCCAGGAGAGAACAAGGGACCCTTAAACCTACCACCTAAGCCCAGGGCCCTGAGAAGGGGGCAGTTGGCAGGAGAAAACAGGAGAGTATGGTGTCATGGAAACGAGGAGAGCGGCGTATCTCAGGAAAGGAGCTGAGTGCTTCTGCCAGCTTAAGTGAGGGAGGAAAGGAAGGTGTTTACTGGATTTGCAAACATGCATGTCAAGGTGACCTTGGCCAGAGAAGGACGGTTGGAGTGGGCTGAGGAACAAACGAGAGATTAAATAGGGAGAGCAGGTATTTGCAGCCATTATTTTTTTTAATTGTGGTAAATACACATCACATAAAATTTACCATCTTGACCATTAAGTACATCCACTGTGTTGGGCAACCATCACTACCATCCATCCACAAAGCTCTTTTTATTTTCCCAAACGGAAATTCTGTACCGGTTAAAACATCACTCCATATTCCTTTCTCCACCCAGCCCCAGGCAACCATCTTTCTACTTTCTGTCTCTACAAATTTGAGTGGAATCATGCAGCCTCCGGCTCCGTATGACTGGCTTATGTCACTTAGCACCATGTCCTCAAGTTTCATGCATGTTGTAGCATGTGTCAAAACAGCACACTTTGTTTACCCACTCTTCCTTCAGTGGACACTGGGTTGCTTCTACCTGGCTATTGTGAGTCAGCCTGCTATGAATGTGGTTGTACAAGGATGGCTCTTTCGAGTGGAGTAATGGGGTGAGAGCTGGAGGGGATGTAGGGTCAAGGAGAGGGTTTATTTTTGGTTTTGTGTTGTTCTTTCCCAAGCTGAGAGGATGTTTCTATGTGACAAGTGAAGGAGGGGGAGGGAAAGAGGTCAGACTCTATAACAACACACGGGGCAGGTAGGGCCGGGACAGGGACAGGGAAGCTGGGACACTTGGGCAGGAGGGACACTCACGTCCTGTGTTGAAGAGACAGGGGAGGACCTGGCTTCACATGCAGGTACTTTAGTAGCTGTGGCAGTGGGAGGATAAGGAAGTTTCCTTCCAATGACTCCAATTTTCTCCATGAAGTATGAAGTGAGTTTACAAGCTGGAAGTTGAAAGGGGAAGGGAGGGTAGGAGGTTTAAAGAAGAGAGGTGTGGCATAGTCATCTGAAAGGAATGTTTCTCCATCTAGGCTGCATGTTAGAATCAATCTGCAGCACTTTCAAAATGTTCTCATCCCTGTTCTCTCTCTCCTATGCCAACTGTGATTTAACTGCTCTTTTGTGGGTGGTACTGGGCACCTACACTTTTAACTACAGTTTAGTTAAAAGCTGTATAGTTTTCAAGTATCGTTTACAGTTAGTATAACTTACTTTATAGTTAGTTATAGTTTAAACTCCATAAATGATTTTAATATGCCACATGGGGCGAAATAACTGTTTCAGAGTGGGGAAGTGAGCTTGCTAGAGACAAATAATAGGATGACTGGAGTAACCAACCACAATTTGAGAGTTGTATAAATTTCAAGCAAAATGAGCCTGTATAGGTTACAGGGTGTGTGTGTGTGGTGTGTTCTGGCTCAACATGTTACAGTTCAGCAAATCTCTGTCATCAGCCTTTTTCCTTTTAAACTTACTCATTTATGAGTCCATCTATTTCTCATCATGGACTTCTATCTGTAATAGTAACAGCTAATTCACCATGTGCCACGCGCTGTTCTAAACATCTTACATCTATTAATTCCTTTAGTCCTCACAAATATCACCATCTCCATTTTACGAAGAAGCAAATGAGCCACAAAGCTGACATCAGGCAGCTGCCAACACTCCCGTGCGAGAATGGTGGGAGCTGAGACCAGGACAACTAGATTTAGATCTGTGCTCTTGACCACGGCACCACACCTGCTCTGTGTGCACGATCTAAAGTATGTCCCTCCATCCCTGCCCTTGACACAGAGACATGGAACAGACAGGAATGTAATTGTGGGGGCACACTGCACAGGGTTGGAAGAAATACTTTGATAAACCCTCTGGCAAGGAGGAGACCCCACTGGGCATATGGGAGTGACTGTCAATGGAGGGTGGACCCAGTTGATGGGGTGGTGGGGTGGGGGGTGAGCGTGAGGTGAGCCAGGAATGCAAGCCTGAGGGCAGAGCAGAAATCCTCAATGTCCTAGGGGAGAGGGGTGCAAGGAAGAGCCAGGACAGGTGGTATGACCTGGCAACCAGGTATGTCTGCGGCACACTTTGAAACCCTACCCTGTATGTTCCCCACGGAATCGTCTGTGCATCTTACATTGGCTACCACAAGTGCCATTGGTACTAGTGGATTCTTTTAGGGGAAGGTGGCGAGACGCTAAGGTTGATGGCTAGACCGAAGGGGTGGGAAGCAAACTAAAGACAAAGCAGTTGTGTCTGGGTTATATCACTAGGGCGCAGGCTGCATTTTCCATGGTCTCCTGTTTACTTACACCATTAAGCTCCATAAGCAGGGAATTACCTCCCTAATCCCCCAAGCCAGTTTCTCTTTCCAGCTTCCAGACTTCTGCCAGTGGTACCAGATTCCCCCACCTCAAAGACTGGAAGTTTCGGCACTATCTTTGAGCACAATGCCTGCAACAGCAAATGCCGAATTTGGATTGGTCTTGCCTGTAGCAGCAGTGGAGCACTGAGGATTTTTTTTATCAACATGTCTAAGGTTTGGAGTGAACATCAAAGCAAGACCCTTTTAGATGTCCCTGCAGAGACTATCCCTTGGCCGGGAATGGTCCCAGTGGTCCCTTTCCTAAGCCATTTCTCTAATGAGCCCGAGCAGGTACCAGAACCACCATTTTGGTGGATTTCGTGGGAGGGTGCTGGAGCTGCCTCCCACCGGCTCCCTTGAACAGAGTTTCAGACAGTCAGGAATTCTGCGAGCTGGTTGTTAAACAATAAGTAGTTTGAAATCAGCCACAGCGAGAATATTCATAGCACAGAAATGAGCCAATGTCATAAATCAGGGTTCCCTCTCTGAAGTGCCCTGACCATGTCCCCACTACTGTCCCCAGCCAGTTTATCAGCACATCATTGACGTAGTGCCTGGTTGTGACAGGCGCTGTTCCCTTCATTTGGAACCTCATCCTTATTCTGCCCCCGAGAATGAGCTCACAGAGGCTGAAGGAGGTTAAGTGAGTTGTCAGGGTCACTTGGCCCAGGAGTGGCAGAACCAGAATTGGAGCCTAGTTCCCTAAAGTGAAGGTCTGAAGATGGTGTGGAGTTAGACCCGGACGTATCATTAGCGGCAGTCATTCTGACATCTGCGGCCCATGCCTGGGCTGCTGCAGTCGACACCTCCTGTGTCTCCTGTCACAGATCCTTACAGTGATGTAGAGATTTCATTTCTGAGGCAAGGAGATGCATCATGAAATGCTCTGGTGTTTCGATTATTAAAAGATTCCTAATTATCTGGGTACAACCTTGGAGGGAATGGTGGAAACTTTGGAGTATTTTTATGCCATTGACGGGGATGATGTCATAACACTTAAAAATCTGTATTTGAAGAGAATCCCCTGAACGCTCTCAGTTGGAACTTTGCTTTGGGTAAAGATGAGAGGGGTGGCGGGGGAGACGGGGTTCCTAAAGATTAAACAGAGAGAGGCTTTGGGCAACGGAAGCTTCAAAGCACACAGCCACGAAGAAGTCACTGCATCATCAAGACGCTGAAGGAAAAAGTATCTTCTTCACACCTCATAAGCTCCTCACTTACGGAAATGCAATGGATGCAGCCACTGTCCTGCCCAGGGCCACTTTGTTGAGCTGGTACATCCTGGCCTCGGGAGGATTTCCCTGGTCAGAATCCAGACCACCGTGCTACAGAAGTGTTGAAGGGGGAGAAGATTTCAGCCATTGTCTGACTGACAGGGGATACAAGGCCAGACCTTTTGCCTCAAAGTATGATCAACATTCTGCACTTGGGGTTCTAGGGGTCTCGATGGGGCCCACATCCTTGCTTAGCTTTGTTCCTTCCTTTATTCCCCTTCTCCTGGAAAACAAAAAACCTCCCTCAATAAAATGCTTGCCCCAGAATCCCATCTCAGGCACAGCCTCTAATGAACCCAACATAAGATGGAAAATCCTTCCATGCTGGGCATCTAAGAAATACACGAAATCTTAGTGGTTACTTGGATCATCTTCTAATGGTTCTCGTGGTAACATCACCCGCCTTCCCCATGACATACCTAAAGTCTCCTAAAGAGGATTTAGGGGAATTCTGGGTCTTCCTGGTGTGACTTCACGCTCCCCCGAGTGACATCATCACTTGCTGTGGGCTCTGAAGGAGGTCCACAGAGCTCCAGGTACCACCTCGGCAGCTGTCTGTGCTTCTCCTAAGACTAGGTCTCTGGCCTCCACAGCACCTTCTGCAAAGCACAGGTCAGGCCGAGGGTGTGGGTGCATGCTGTTCCTTTGGAAGATGACCTTGGAAATTGAGGTAACGAACGAAAACAGGCCTCCTATTTGAGTGTGTGCGACTGAGGCTGCTGCTATGTGCAGTAGGACATGTTCTGTGTGTGTATGTGGGGTGGGGGGGGCTCCTGAGAAACGTGCAGGTGACTCCTGGCGTTGCCCATCTGAGGGAAGGGCAGCCAGAGCACTGATGTGCTGGTTTCATCCCACACCTGTGAGAGACAACCCCGGGTGTGTTAACACCCTTGTGTTTCTGTGCTCCTGCTGTGTCAAGCAGAAAGATGTACAGAAGATGGGATGCTGTCCTAGTCAGGCAGGCAGTGTGAAGTGGCCCAGAACTGTCCCCTGCAATGGAGGCCGGAAAGCATAGATGGGCCGAGGTAGCAGAGACGTCTGCAGCAGCAGTCACCCACTTCATCCTTTCAAAGTGTCTTAAAAGCGGTTCCAAAAAGGAGGACACCACTAGCGCTGGTTACTCACTTTCCCTTAAAAAACATTAAGACGAATTCCATCAGGCCTCGCGCCTGTGTTATCGCAGGCACCACCAGAGCACCAGGTCTGGCGCTCAGTGCCTGAAATAATGTAAGTCCTCAACATGCATGCCTTGAACACAGTAGACATACAACAAAACGAAATGTGAAACTTTAAATTAGGATATTAAGTATGGGTCAAATCACTTTAAAAAGACACATGACTGACAGGACAGCAAGCTGTGCCTGAGGCTGTGATCACAGCTAAGGCAGGGCAAGACTGAATGTGAGAGGGTCAGCGTACTGGTCACCTGCAAAGCACAGACCCCCAAATGGCTGTGCCCCTGCAAGTGCTGTCCAGGAGAGAGTGTGGGAAACAGGTACATACATCTGAGCCTGAAGCTAGCAAACTTTCAAATCCTATAGCCTACTCCCCTCCTTTTCTCCTGCTCACAAAGCACCCTTCTGAGATGTTCAGCTGCTTCTGTAGCTTGCCTGAGGGATGACTTGTACTGGAGAATCCAGCAGTTGTCTGATCTGCCTGACAGTTCTATTTCTCATCACAAATAAAGAAGCTGGCTCTCTGGTTTATATACGCGGGTCCCCTGTGAGTTTAGTCACTATGAATCAGGCGGCTTCGGATCAGCTCTGGGGCACTGATGAGATTGAGCTTCTGCACGTGTTAGATGGACTCTCGACTCTACAAGGGAGTGAATTCACCATCGTGGATTCCACACCAGGAGGGCTCTTGTGCTCAGCTAGCTGGCCTCCTTGCAGGGAGCTCTCCTTCATATGTCTGCACTTATTTGGTGAACAGGCAGGAAAAGAGCAGGCTAAGAGATTAATAGTGAGATCTCAGGCATATCATCTCCATGGAGGATGGGAGAGAATTTCCATAAGTGAGCTTACAGGATCTGTTAACCTGGAGACGTGGTATAGGTTGAAAATGAAGAGATTTAAGAAGCAATTGCTCACTTAAAAGTTTTACATTTTTACATTAAAAGAGAATTCATAGAAGAAATACTAGAAGAATGCTTGGGACATAGAACGTTATTATATATTATATTATATTATTGGTCAATGAACATATAATAAAATATCCAGCCTCAGGGAACAAAGAAATGCCATTAAACAACAATGAAATACATGCTCCCCTCTTAGATTAAAAAGGTTAAGAAAAAAATATATAGCATAAATGAAATACCTTGTGCTCTTTGGGAGATGGAAAGGAAATAGGTCCTCTTATACAATTACTACAAAATTTCTGGAAATAAATCCAGTAACATGCCTCAAAAGTATATAGAATATTTCACCCAGCCATTTCATTAATATGAATGGACCCTAAGAAAATAATTGAGCAAGTTCACTGCAAAATTGTTGATAATAGCAAAAATTAGAGACAACCTCAGAGTCCAACAATAGCAGAGTAGTTGAATAAAATGTAGAACTCCAAGCAATGGACTACCACACAGCTTCTACAACTTACAATGTAGGTAATTAACAAATGGATACATGTTAAGTGAAAAAAAGCAGGCTGGAAACAATAGAATAGAATACGATTCTGTCTTTTAATTATATGAATTATTTGCATGTAAACAATTTAGAACTATAGATAATAAAAGGTTATCTTTGATTGGTAGGATTATTGACATTTTTATTTGTTTTTTTGACTAATTCATATTTTCCAATTTGTCTACCACCTACTTATATTGTTGCAATAATGAAAAGTTACTCCTCTTTAAAAAAAAAATTAAAGTGACAAATTTTGCCAATTTCCAAATGGACTTGATTTGACTTTTGAGGCATAAACATATGGTTGCAAAGTTATACATGTAAGGTTAACAAAGAACAGAATTCCCTACAGGAAGAGGAAGAATTAACTATTACTGGATGCGTGAGAGGAGGTGATGACCGTAACTGGGTGTTGCATTTATCTATGGGTGTCCCGGTAGTAAGCAAAAAAACAAAAACAAAAACAAAAAAACATGGAGGTAAAACTGTTTTCATTTGCCTGAAAGGGAAAGCAAACACTCAGCCAAAGGGTACATTGTTCCAGACACAAAGATGAGACAGGATATATGATGTATTAAGGCCAGTAGATAAAAGCATTTATTCTTTATTTTATAGAGCACCAAAATCTTGTTCAAGGAGCTGGTATTTAACTAGAACTTTCTTTTAAAACAGAGGGTATAACATTAAATTGTACTTGAAATCACTGTGTTCAATTTGGACAGGAGTGACCTTGGGGATCAAACTCATTTGCAGAGGAAGAAACTGAGGGTCAGAGTGGTGAAGTAATTTGCTCCGTGAGTGGGAGAAGTGGGATTAGAATCCATGTCCCTTGATTCCTGGCCCGGTGCTCTTTGTCCCACACACCAAAGTCTCCTTCCTCCATGCCTCTGACTCATCTGTGCATTCAGGGCTAGACTGGCTGTTACCAGCCACGTGTCAGTTGTGTCTGACTGTGTCTGACCCTCCCCCAGGTTGGGTCTTCTCTAAGGCTAGAATCGCATCTATTCCCTGCACCAGCTGCATAGTGCTCCACACACACAGGTCGGGTGGGCTTATTGATGTGCAATCAATGAGGGGATAGTGCACAGGATGAGAGTGCTATAAGATGGTAATTTTGCTTTTTTATAACTTAATTCTACATCGCTTTGAAAATTTACATAGCATTAAGGGCTGATAATAACAAGCACGACAGTACTAATTGAACCTATCCTGGGTGCTTGCTAATTAAGCACCAGGCACACTTCTAAGCACTGTTTGTATAGTATCTCATTTCATAAGCACAGCACAGCCATATGAGGTGGACGCTCTTTCTACCTCCATTTAACAGATGAGAACACTGAGGCACAGGTCAGGAAATTAACTTATCTGAGGCGACACACCGAGAAGATGGCAGGATTGGGCCTCAAACCCGGGAAGCCTGTTCTAGAGTCCGATCCTTAGCTAACTAACTCCCCAGCCATAACAGGAATGATAATGCCTGTCACACTGCTGGGTAGACAGTGCTATCTGCTTTTGATTTGGAGACTGATGGGAGTTATTGAACCCAAGCCAAGACAGCTGGTAAGTGGTAAAACGGATTGAAACAACGTGTCCTTTCATTTCTGGGCTGTTTCTACTATGTCCTATACAGGGTAAGAGCGCCCCACAATAAGACACATTCTGAACCTTTGCAAAGGAACCAGGCAGAGCAAGGATTTTACTCACCTCTTGAATGGATCCTGGGATTTGTGGCCTAAGCACTACCTACACAGACACGGGGTAAGGGAAAGCTTTCCTCACTGTGGGCCAACTCCATCACTTGGCCTGATCAGGTGGCTGTTTCTACATTTTGAGCCTTGGGAAAATTCTTGTCCGACCCAGGAAGGCCTTCAATTGAAGCAAGAATAGAGGCTAATGCTCTTCTCCCTCCACCCAGGACTCATTGACCACTCAGGCGCTCAGTTTAGTGGGTGGACAGGTAAGGCCATGGTTGTTCTGCAGCTACTGTGGGGTGGGGGCTGGGGGGGACACAGACCCTTTGGAGGGGGTAGGCATCAGGGAAGGCTTCCTGGAGAAGGTGATGTCTAATCTGATATCAAGAAAGAAACAGAGGAGTGAGCTTTGACAAAGGGGGTTATTGAGTGAGGTGGCTGAGGAACAGGACTCCCCAGGTTGGGACAATGCCAAGTCACTGGTGTCCCTTGAGGGCTCAGCTGTGCACAAAGCTGCAGGCAGGAAGTGTGTGCTTTCCTCTCCCGTTACCTCTGTATGTGCATTTTGTTCCTCACATGTTCTCCTACTCTCCTCTCCCGTCTCCCACCTCAAGTCTGCCACTTCCTTCATGGACCTCTGCTTTCAAAGCTTCTCTTCCCGGAGGCATAAATGATCAGTAAGATCACACATGTTCCTCCGCTAGGGGACCTAGAATATTGGGAAGTGGTGCATCCTCTCTCTCCATGCTGTCTTTCTGTCCTCTGCCACCTTCTGCCTTCTACCCTCAATTCCCCGGCCTCCATTGCCTCTGGGGAAACCCTACGCTTATGCTTCCCACTCTCATAAGCATTAATGTGCTTGGTCAGGGCTCTGTAGAGGCAACTAAGATGAACTGAAGGGGAGGGAGTTTCCAGGCCACGGGGTGCTGCCAAAGGTGACAGCAAGTATTATCCATCTTCACCTATCCAGGAAACAGCTCTCCACAGTTAGTGGAAAGGCTCTTTCTGGTTCCCCCCCGGCCCCGTCCCCCCGCAAGAAGTGAGGGCATTTCTGCAAGCTCTCTGAAGCTCCATTTCCTGTCTCCCTCACATAGTTGTGGCAAGCCTCTAATAAGATAACAGACGGAAAGTGCTTATAAACGGCAGAACCTATGCTGGTATGCAGGGCTACGTGTGACGCTGTACTTAACTATTGATATGTGCTTTTTGAGTGGATTTACTCAGGCGGGGTTCCCCACTCAGGATTGCTGATGGGTTTAGGGGTAAAGACGGAGGAGGGGGCTCCTCTATCAGTGGCTGAGCAACTTCCTCGGCCCCCACCCAGGGTCTGTATACACCTCCGGCTAGAGAATTGGTTTTTCACACCATGCTATTTTGACCTGGATTATCTGAGAGATTAAGATAATTGTGTAGATAGGGAATCTGAATTCTCTCCACTTGCCCATCCTTGGAGAGTCAATCGATGATTTGTGCAGTCAAACCTTCTGGGAAGGATTTTAAAATAGTGTTATTATTATACCCAGGTATAAAATTTTGTCCCCAATGTTCATTATTCCTATAAATGAGAGTGATTGATTCAGACTCTTTTAATATAATGCTCAGATAAATGAATGCTTCACTGAAACTTAATATGATTACCTGAAAAGAGATTCCCTCCTGAGAAGCAAGGAGCCTGCAGACTGGAGGAGAGACACCCTCTGAAAGGCATGTGGGAAACGCTATGGACTCTCTCTCTCTCTCTCTCTCTCTCTCTCTCTCTCTCACCCTCCCTCTCTCCCTCCCACATGCAGCTGTCTGTGTCAGGAGGGGAGAGGGCAGTAGGGAGAATAGGAAGGATGGAGTGGGCCTTTGTTATATCTTGGAAATGCTCAGAGTTAGGGAGGAAAGATGATGGATGAGCCCAAGAGCTTCCACTTTTCATCCAGTTGCTCAGGCCAAAAATTTAGAGTCATCTTTGACTCTTCTCTTTCCTTCACACCAATTTTTCAAGCCAAGTGTTGGCTCAAAGTATAAAACACAGCCCATTTTTTGAGGGTCAGAATCCTCCTATGGTTTCTCCTTGTGCTCAGAATAACACCTATGCTCTTAACCACGGCTTACAACAGCCAGTCTCTTTTGGCCTCTGTCTTCCTCTCTGAACCTACCTTTTTTCTCTCTCATCTACATCTTCAGCCAAAGAAGCCCAGTTTTTGTTCTTCAAGCACAGCAAGCTATTCTCACCTGAAAGCATCTTTCCATGATGGTCCTCTGCTTGGTATTCTCAACGCTGATTCTTCCCTGCCATTTACATCCAAGCACATAGTTTTCTTTCATGGGACGGTTTCTCAGATCCTATATTTAAAGTGTATGCCATGCCATTCTTTTGTGTCCGATTGCCTTATGACCCTCATCACAATTTTCATTTGTCATATTTATGTGCTTAGTCATTGGCTATCTCCCCCACAAGAAGATGAGCCCTTTGAGGGAAGGGGCTATATTTGTCTTGTTTGTACTTGTATTGCTAGCACCTATAAGAGTGCCTGACACATAGTAGGTAACTCAATAAATATTGGTTGGATGAATAAAAAGGAAGCCACAAGAGTGCATTGCCAAGGAGGGAAGCAAAGGAACCGGCCCTCTGGACACCATCTTGTATGTTGGCCACCTTGTGTTGGCCATCTGGTATATAGCACCCACCTGTGGACACTACCTATGGGGACATGACTGAGTAGACAAAGGGAAGCCCATAGGCGCTGGCTCAACCATTGGTGGACCTGAGGACTTGGTCAGGTTCCTAGCCCTCAGAGATCTTCAAGTCTAAATTCTCTATTTCTTAAAATATGTGGGAAATGAGTCTCAGAGAGCTTCAGGCAGTCGCCCCCAACCACATAGCTAGTATATATGAGAGCAAGAATTAGAATCAAACCTTGACTGCCAGGCCACTCTTTTCTCACTCTATCTCCCTGAATCCAAAGCCTTAGGGTAGAAAAGAATGAAGCTGCTTTGACAGAGGCTTAGAGAAGGTGCCCAGTGTGTCCAAAAGTAGTTGCCTGAATGCTGGAAATTTAGGCAACCGGCTAGCGGTTGGTATTGGGATCCTTGGGCCAACTTATTCCATTTGTGGCCTCATGTCTCCCATGGGTGGGAATTGACATGTGTGCCAACGCTTGCAAGTCACAACTAAGTGGACTTTGAGCAGATGTTGCAAGAGCAAATACAAAAAGAATAAAAAACATTGTGAGATTGAAGGGGGTGCTGAAGATCAGAAATTAAGGAATCTTACGTTTTAAAGGCTGGATATGGTTTTCAGTTAGTAGCAAGAGACACAGTGAGACCATAATGTTGAAATTGGAGGTGGGGCGTTGTTGGAGGGGCATCAGGCAGACTGGCACTAAGTTCATTTGTTTCAACTGTTCTTTCAAGTATTAAAGTTGGAGAGGTGGGCAGGCCTCTTCTATTCTTTGGCAGAAAGTGCCATCTCTCAGAGATCCAGGGAAAGAGGAAAGGGAAGGTTACATCTATTTAAAGGCAAGTGGAAAAGTAAGAGAATGGGTTACTTTTCCCAGCAGGTGGGAAACATAGGACATCTCTTAATGCGAGAGGCAGTGCAGACTGAACTATATCCAAGTGGTTAAAGACGGACGTAAAGAAATGCCTGGAGGCTGGGAAGAGAAGAAACCCCTCGACAGAAGGCAGAGGCAGTGGTGGACTGCTCTGCTCCATACCTCAGAGGCCAAGAAAGGCTAGGCTTGCCCTGGGTGGCAAGTCTTATATGCTACTTATATATTCTGTTCTCCAGCCTGCCTGTCCAATTCACTTTACTTCAATGGTAATGCTCATAATCAGAGAAAAGTAGTATTAATTGAGCATTTTGTACTGCAAGGTGCTTTACACACGGGTTTATCAAATCTTCATTAGATAACTGGTAGGGCTGATATAATTATTGCCCCATTTTTCAGATTACGAAACTGAGGCTGAGAAAGACAGTAACTTACCGAAGATGCACAGGTGGTGAGTGATACAACCAAGACTTGAACCTCCACTCTAGACCATTAGGCTACATGGCCTCAACGTGCCTAAGCTCTAAGATCATCTCTTCACTGGCAGGCAGTCTTGATACTCCCTCTTCTTTCCCTTCCTGTCCATTCTTGAGTCAGCATGGTGTTACCTTCTATCATCTTCCCTCCCCAATAGACTGCCCAGTCGCTGTCCTTGGTGTGGAACTTTGTTATGCAAAATGAGGTGAAAGGGTCCCTCTGCAAGACTGATTCTAGTCTTCAGATCTTTTAAGCTCGTGGTAGATCATGGTGCCATGCTTTGAATGGCATAATGTCACTGCTTTTTCAGATAGAGGCCAGTCCAAAAGGTCTCAGATGAGCATCCCACTCCCACTGAGTGCTCCACTGGGGCTGAGAATGATCCCAGGGGACCAGTTGTGTACAACTGCTAGACCTCGTTATAATAGCATGGGTCAATACATGGATTAACTTTGCAAAACTCAATCCTATCTGAGTTCTCATCTGATTGACTTATAAATGATGGTTTTTGAGGGATTAGAGAAAATAAGGAAGATGCCTCTATTTTTCAGAGGGGAAAAGAGCAAAGGATTTGTCTAATGCAAAGTTACTTGTGTGTGGTATCCAGGTCTCTCTACCTGAATGAAAGACTCTTTCTGCAATTTGTAGCTTCTTCCCAAAGTCATAACAGACAGGAATCAAGGAAGGGGAGGAAAGCGAGAGCAAGAAGAAGGGAAAAGACAGAAAAAGATAAGAGAGAAGACAGGCAGGGAGGCCAGAAAACAAAAGTAAAACAGGTGTACATGTTTGGGGGTAAGAAAATAGGATGCTATGATCACTTCCTCAGGTGTCACTCAGAGAATAGGTTTTCATTAGCTTTATGAATATGAACATCTCACTTGGAGACATAATCCCCTGGATATGTTTTGTTCCCTAGCTCCTGTTTCAGTGGAAATCTATATTAGGAGTGACCAATTGTCATAACATAATTACATATTAAGAATCGGAACACTTCCAACCATCCTCCAAGACCCGTGAATATTCCCCCACCCTCTCACTTCTTTGCCTACAATACTGTTTTCTTTGCCTACAATATCTTTTACACAACTGGCCTTTGGTCATGAAGCAGGGGAGAGGGCCACTATCTTTCCCTGAGGCCATCACCCATCAAGCTTCTTCAAGGAAGCTTTCCCAGATCCTTCTTCCCGGAATAAATCTCTTCTTCCCCAAGTTCTCCATTATCCTTAGATTGCACTGCTTTTCCAGAACTCATCAAGGACCATGCCATGCTACACGTATGTATGTGCCACAGTACGTATCTGTGTTGTCTCTGTTTGATTTTGAATCATCTTTGGAGGGTGAAGCCTTTTTCCTACTTTCTGGGGATCTCTTGTCTCCCACAATACCAAGCACATCACTTCACAAAGAAGGTGCTCAATATTTTTTAAGTGAATAGCCTTTTTTAGTTGAAGGCATTTTTAGGACATGTTTAGGGCTTGATTTTACAGAGGTGACATAGCCATAAAAGAACCCAGTTACCGAGTCTGATTTCCAGTCCAGTCTTTGTTTATCCATTGCATTCCCATCTACTCCAAGGTTCGGGGAAACCCCGTGAGCTTAAGAATCAGTAAACTGTGTCTGCATGAAGGACAGGGCTGGTTTCCCAGATCGTGTTTCAATTGTATTCTAGACCACGTCACAATGGTCGCCAGGGAGACCTAATGAGGAAGGGTCTTAGGAGAAAGCTGATGGGCACTCGCGTTTTCCTACACTAAAGCATGTGACTGGAGTCCATGGAGTTCATCCTACTCCATGTCTACCTCTACAAGGCCAGCGAGAGTTCCATTTCTGGAACTCATGGACCTGGGCATGTCCAAGAGAGATGCTCCTGGAAGGAACCTCTCCAAAGGACTGTAGTGTGGAACCAGCATCCTGGGAGATCAATCCTACTTTCACCTCCTATTTAGAGGAGAGATCACTGTAAATTCCTTTCTGGGGGAAAAAGCAGAGGGAGTGTTGCCTGGACTTTCAGAAAATGCTGGACATTTTCTCCCAACAACACAAAAAGACAAGACTCTGGTCAGATATTTCCAGCCGCTGAACAAGGAGGCTCTGCTGAAGCATACCAGTCCCAGATAAGTCAGGAATTTGGAAGCCCAGTCTCAAGAATCCCATATGGATTCTGGCCAGGAAGAACAAGGACAGCTTGAAGGCAATGTTAGACTGATACTGGCTAAACACCTTCATAAAACCCCAAGTACTTCTTGGGACTGGGCTTCCAAAGTTCTGACTTATTAGGTGCTGGATTTACCTTTTCTACGGGGTCTTCTGGCTCCTGCTAAGGGCCAATGGTGTTACATGTTTGAGACCATCAGCTCCATTTCAATGCTGGTGTCTCCAGGTCCCTAGAACTTTTCTCCTTCCAATAAGGAATGTGAGGGAGTGTGTGTCCCTCCCCTTCTCCCATCAGTGTGTTGTTTGTGACTTCCCTGCTGATGTTTACCCTGATGTTTCAGCTCACTAGAATTTAGAAGGCCCCTGGGTGAGTTGCCCGGGGGCTCTCTTGTCTCTCTTCTTGCAGCACCCCCTTCCTTTTCTGTCAGGACTCATCCAGGTGATTAGAGAGACTGTTTCCTTCTCCATGCCTTCAAACCTGCAGCCAAGGTCAGGGATGCTGGCTTTACTCCTTAAAAACAGAACTATGTCAAAACCTTGAGACAAGTCTCTCCTAAATGGATTAAGTTCCCTGGGCTTCTATGATTAGGGCAGAGAGGGCAGGGTAGGAACGAAGGAGAGCCTCCTCCTCATGATGAAACAGCATTTCTCAAGGTGAAATTTTGCAGAGTGGTTTAAAAATTCTACCAAAGACTGGGGGTCACAGAGTCTCCATTGATACAAGGAAACTCAGTCAGCTAATAGCCGCCTCATTTCTGCTCTGTGCTTTGAGATTTTATGCAGGATACCTTGGATGGGAATGACTGACCTGGAAGGCCTGTGAAGTCAGCATTCCCTCTTCCTCCCTGTATGTGAGCACTTTCTTCCGTAGAGGGCCAAGAGGCTCACGGAGCCTTCCAAGGTCACTGAGAAATCATTTTATCCAACCCGCTGCCTTTCAGTAATAACTCATGCATTCATCCCAGATAAATGAGCATCTCCCCTAGGTTTAAAAATCGCCAGAAGGCGTTGTGTTCTTTTGGTTTTGTTTTTATTACATTGTGAACATTGGTACAAGGTTAAATACACAGAGAGACAGACATCAGAAGGCTGCAGAGAGCATACATATTAACATACTTGTACACAGAGAAGGAATACATCGAGACTGACAGCACACAAATACACACAGAATACAGGTAACAGCCACAGGAGTTCTGGCTACATCCGGTATACATTCCTACACAGAACAGAGAATAGGGTACAAAGAGCAGGTGTCAGTGATAAACATCGTCAATTGAAATCCAGCCGTTTGTGTTACATTTGACAACAACATACAAAGCCGTATTACATCTCCAAGGGGCAAACCGTCTAGGGAACCTCAAAGAGCTTTTCAGAATTGTCTCAGAGGCCAGGCTCCTAGGGGAGGAAACATGCAGGCAGACCACAAAAATAACCAGAGGAGGAGATCTGATTGTCAGGCGGAGAAACAGGAACAATGTGGGGAAGTCAGTGGGAACAGTGGGGCCCCATTCTTCAAGAACATCAGTGATATCAAGACGATCACAGGCCCTTCTCCATCCAGACAATTCGCCCTAGCCCCACGTCCACTCTCCAGCCCTGCCGGAAAAGTCCAGGGATAATGACCATGCAGGAGCCTGTTTTTGCTTTGTTTAAGTTACATTTGGTGACTAAGTTCCCAGCGCCAGATACTAGGCAAAGCACATCACCTCTGAGGGTGATTTCTGCCATTAAAGCATCCATGCTGTCAGCCTTGGGGTCTAGCCCTGGCTCTGCAATCAACTAGCTGAGTGATCTTGGACAAGTCACTTAACCTCTCTGGGTCTCGGTTTCTTCATCTGTAATATGAGGGTGCTGGCTAAATGACCTCTAGACCCCTTCCTTCCAGCTCTTTGAGGGAAATTCAGGTCAGTTTTAATAGCACCTTTTTCTGAAGGATAAATAAAACAAAACAAAAAAGTTGTTGAACAAAGGTAATGCAGCTTCCCAACCACCCATCTACCCAGACCTCACAGCCAGCCCCCCAAAAGAGACCCTGAAACCCAGCAATGAGACACCTTGAGACATGGCTCTGTGCCCACATCCATCCCAAGAAGCTACCTTCTGGGCAGACTTCTCAGGATTAGAAATAAACTAGTGTGTGCTCCTTGAAGGTAGAGATGACTTTGTATTTGGTTTGTAAACCCCAACACCCCAAGTCAGTGCCTGACGAATAGAAGATGCTCTTAGCCTTAAGCGTTGGCAACGGTATATATCAGAGTGGTTGGACTGGATTTCTGCAGGGCTCAAATTCCAAACATTTCAGCCTCTCCCTTTGTTCACGAGGGACCTCAAAAAATCCATGGTGGAAACAGGGAAAAACAAAGTGTTGTGGTATCGATTGTCCCCAAGTTGGGTATCAATTGTCCCCTTTTGGTATCAATTTCCCTCCCTTTTACTCTCCTTCTCCACCATTAGGAGAGGGAATAAGATCTCTCTCTTTCTATTCCCGTCTGCAAGGCACCACCAGGGCTATGAAGGGTGTGCAGTGGGAAACTCTTCTGCTCTTAGTATCTCTAGGTGGCAGTTGCCATCTTTCTGTCTTCTCTATTGCCCAGTGCTCAAGGAGCACCACCTTGTAACCACCTGGATTCTCTTGGCGACATGTCTTTTCTCTGGACTTTAGCACTCCTGGAGGGCTATTGCCTGCATAGTCGTCTCCCATTCCCCGAGACAGGATTGAATCACCCCTTGTCTTCCCTTCCAGTACCAAACCAACCTCATTAATTCCTGTAATTGGTTCTGAGCCCTTTAATTGCCTTTGCCATCTTGAAAATAGCGTTTGTTTGCTGAGCTCCATAACAGCACCAGTCTATATCCTTTTCTATCCGTTGAAAGTAGTAGAGATTAGTAATTAAGTACCTGGCCTCTGAAGTCTAACGGACCTCAGTTGGAGTCTTGACTCACCTCTCACAAGCTGTGTGATCCTGGAAAATTACTCAACTTTGTTGGGTTCATCTGTGGAAAGGGACTAAGGAGAGCACCTATAACACAGCGCTTGTAAAGACTGAAGGAGGTCATACATGCAAAGTATATACTTGCCACAATGCTTGGCACACTGTACACCTTAAAAATAAATTAAAAGAAATAGGTCCTTTGCCTTGCCTCCCAGTCTCCTTTTAAATGCAAGTATAATCTATAGTATAGCTATGTACACCCAGAAGAACTTTCCGAAATAATGGAAATTCCAATATGGTAGCCACTGGCCACACGTAGCTACTGAACACTTCAAATGTGGCTGGTACCACTAAGGAAGGGAAATTTTCATTTGATTTCATTTGAATTAATTTAAATTTAGATTGCTACATGTGCTTGGTGGCTACCATATTGAACATATCCAATGGATATATGGAAATGTATGTAAACACACACACATCTGGGCCAGTGACTACCTCTGGATATATCTTTCCTGTGCACAAGGGAAAGATGTCCCTGGTTTTAAACAAAACCAGGGAAAGTTGTGACATCAAATGTGTCCTAGGCTGTGGGTCTCGACTAGACACTACCATGGAACCTTGGGCAGGTCAATTCACCTCTGTACTTCAGTTTTCTCACCTATCAAGTCAGGTAGTTAACCGATGTTCCAAGATCCCTTCCATCCAGGGCTGCTGCAGACGAGCACATAGACTATGCATGCATTATTACAGACAGGCTGCACCGTTCTCAGAGACTACAATGTGAAGTGTGCCCCCTGGAGTTGTGCAACCTTGTTTTCATCCCTAAATACTCTGAGGCTTGACAAGGCTGATTTCCAAATTGCCTCTTTTAATACCTCTTGCAAGTCAGGAGGGGCTTCCAGGCCACTTAAGAATACAATCTGTGAAGGGAATGGGGATGGAGGTCAGGAGGGTAAGAGTGCATGCAAATGGCATTAGGTCAGATTCCCTCTGCCAATACTGCCTGGGCTAACTCTCCACCTTGGTCTCAGACTTCACAGACATATGGCAAATGTTTGTAGCACTATTTTTGTTTGTTAAACCTGAGCTAATGGAAGAATTTTTATTTTATTTTTAAAATATTTCTTTTATTTTTCAATTACAGTTGACACAAAATATTATATTGGTTTCAGGTGTACAACACAGTGATTAAACATTTATATAACTCATGAGGTGATCACCCCAATAAATATTCATACAGTACCCATCTGACACCATACATAGTTACTGCACTACTACTAACTATATTTGCCATGCTATACTGTACATCCCCATGACTATTTTGTAACTACCAATTTGTACCTTTTATTCCCCTCCTCTTTCACGCATCCTCCAAACCCCCCTCCCATCTGACAACCATCACAATTCTGTCTATATCTACGAGCTTATTTCAGTTTTGTTTGTTCATTTAACCTGTTCTCTAGATTCCACATGTAAGTGAAATCATACGACATTTGTCTTTCTCTGTTTGACTTACTACACTCAGCACAATACCCTTTAGGTCCATCCATGTTTTTGCAGATGGCAAATTTCATTATTTTCATGGCTGAGTTATAGTCCATTGTATGTGTATGTGTGTGTATGTACACACACACACACACACACACACACACACTGGACTATATATATATCACCTCCTATTTCCCCATTCAATCATTGATGTACACGCAGGTTACTTGCACATTTGGCCACTATACATAATTCTGCAATGAACACATGGATACACAACACACATCCTTTTCAAGTAGTGTTTTCAGTTTCTTCAAATAAATACCCAGAAGTGGGATTATTGGGTCCTTCTTTGTCTCTTCATACAGTCTTCGTTTTAAAGTCTGTTTTGTCTGGTATAAGTATTGTTACTCTAGCATTTTTTTCCCTTTTTATGAAATAACTTTTTCCATCCCTTTGCTTGCAGTCTGCGTGTGTCTTTCAGTCTGAAGTATGTCTCTTGTAGGCAGCATATGTAAGGGTTTTGCTTTCCTATTCATTCAGTCACCCTGTGTCTTTTGATTGGAGCATTTAATCCATTTACATTTAAAGTAATTGTTGATAGATATGTAGTTATTGCCATTTTATTATTCATATATATATTATCTTTTATTCTCCTTTTTCTTAAATAAGTTTCTCTAACATTCCTTGTAATACTGGTTTGGTGGTGATGAACTCCTTTAGCTTTTTCTTGCCTGGGAAGCTCTTTATCTGCCCTTCAATTCTAAATGATAGCTTTGCTGGGTAGAGTAATCTTGGTTGTAGGTCCTTGCTTTTCATCACTTTGAATATTTCCTGCCAATCCCTTCTGGCCTGCCTAGTTTCTGTTAAGAAATCAGCCCACAGTCTTATGGGAGCTCCCTTGTCGGCAATTAACCACTTTTCTCTCACAACTTTTAAGGTTCTCTCTTTGTCTTTAACCTTTGACATTTTAATTATGATGTGTCTTAATGTGGGCCTGTTTGGGTTCATCTTGTTTGGGACTCTGCTCTTCCTGGGCTCGTATGTCTATTTCCTTCACCATGTTAGGGAAATTTTCTGTCATTATTTCTTCAAATAGGTTTTCAATTTCTTGCTCTCTCTCTTCTCCTTCTGGCACCCCTATGATGCAAGCGTTGGTATGCTTGATGTTGTCCCAGAGGCCCCTTAAATGATCCTCATTTGGGGGGATTCTTTTTCTTTTGGCTGTTCTGTGTGGGTGCTTTCTGCTACCTTATCTTCCAAATTGCTGATTCTATCCTCTGCTTCTTCTAATCTACTGTTGATTCTCTCTAATATACTCTTTATTTCAGTTACTGTATTCTTCATTTCCGACTAGTTCTTTTTGTGTGTTTTCTATCTCCATTTTTTATGTTCCCCATCTCTTGGTTGATGTTCTCACTGAGACTGCTGAGCAGCCTTATAACCAGAGTTTTGAACTCTGCATCTGATTGATCACTTCTCTCCATTTTGTTTAGTTCTTTTTTCTGAAGCTTTGTTGTGTTCTTTCATTTGGGACATGTTTCTTTGTCTCCCCATTCTGGCTGCCTCCCTGTGTTTCTTTCTATGTATTAGGTAGAGCTGCTATGCCTTCCAACCTTAGTAGAGTGACCTTATGTAGTAGGTGTCCTATGGGTTCCAGAGGCACAGTCTCCCTGGTCACCAGACCTGGGTGCTCCAGGATGTCCCATGTGTAGGTTGTGTGCCTTCCTATTGCAGTTGAGCCCTGATTGCTGTTTGCACATCAGTAGGAGGGATTGACCCTCAGGCTGATTAGTTGTGAGGACTGGCTATGACTACAGTAGAGGAGCTGCTCTGCAGAGGGGCTGACCCTACAAAGCAGGATTCACTTTAGTAGGGCTCTGGTGCCTGCTGAATCTGCCCTTTGTGCAAATCTTTTGTGGAGGTGGTTGGGTGGTGTTCTGATGTGATCTGAAGCTGGCCATTGGGTTTTTTTTTGGTTCTAGGGATTCTTGGGAGGGGCTCTGTTACAGGCCAAGGTCAGCTGTTCCCTGTGCCCTGCCTGGGGCCATTTGGTATCAGCTACAAAGTGATCTGCAGATGGTTGCCACTTGTGCTAGGCTTGGAGTTGCCTGGGAGAGGCCACACAGAAAACCAAGGCTGGCTGTCACTAGTGCTGGGCTTGGACTGCTCTGCAAGTGGTACATGCCAAGAACATGCCAAGGTCAGATGCTGCTTCTTTGGGGCTCGTAAACCTTTGAGACATTTTAGGAAAGTCTGTAGTATGAGCCAAGACAGGACATTTGTATGGAAAAGCCACTGGAAACAGCTTTGGTGGGCTCACAAGTTGGGTGGGGCAGGGTCACCAGGGCAGGGCGAGCAGTGTTAGCCAGGTTGATGGAGACTCAGATATGATGCCTGCATCTGCACACTGGGTGGGGGGAGGGCTCAACAAAGGAACAACGGCCTTCTGTCAGCACTTCTGTCAGGGAGAAAGCAGCCTCTCCAGTCTTTGTCCTTAAGCCAGACAACTCAGTTCCTCCCCGTATGTCCCTGGAGTTTTGGAGCTCAGAGTAAGTGAGTCCATCAGTGAGGAAGTCTGTGCATGGGACCTTTAAGAGAAACACCTGGGACTCCAGCAGCCCTCTCTCTTAGGTACAATCTACACTGGTTTTCACAGCCAGAAATTATGGAGACTTCTCTTCCCAGCACTGGAGCCCTGGGCTGGGTAATCTGCTGTGGGGCTAGGACCCCTCACTTCTCAGGGGAACCCCCCACAGTGGAGATATCCTTCCAGATTTTTAATCTCCACACGTGGGTGTGGGACCAGCCCATTCTGCCCCTCCTACCAGTCTTGATGTGGCTTCTTCTGTATATCCTTAGTTATAAGCCTTTTGTTCAGCTAGACTCCAGACAATACTTAATGATGGTTGTTATGTAGTTTAGTTGTAATTTTAATGTGGTCATGAGAGGAGGCAAGCACAGTGTTTACCTATTCTGTCATCTTGACCCAGAACTCTGTCGCACTATTTAATAAGGACTAATGTAAGGCATTGCTTCCTATTAAAGCACTGAATGAGTATGCATGCATTCTTAGTAGAAGTATACCTTAGTACAAATTAGCCCATTTTCTAAACTGCTAACTAGCTGAGAGCTGTTTTGCTAAAGCAGAGAGCTATTTGGAGCTGTCACTGCCTAAAGAATGTAGATGTAGATACGAGCCTGGGAGAGTGGTGGGTGTGAAACAGAAATTTATTCATGTGTGTGTGTGCACGCACGTGTGTGTGTCTGTGGAGGCACATGCAGAAGTCTTTTTAGAGGGGATGAAAGGTACTGAAAGAGGGGACAATGGTGCTCCATGGCCCACTTCCTGCTCAGTATTAGTCCCACTCGAGGATAGATGAAGCATTTGTTGAACAGTAGTGCTGTTCCTACCACTTCCTCTCAGGGTCCTGCAGTCTCTCCCAATTCTGTGATGCAATGAATTCTAGGCCCTGAGAACTTCCTGCTCCAGGGTGGATGCTGGGGCTTGCATCCTTGCCCTTCTTTTCAGAAGAGAAGCTTCAGTTGGCTGGTTGTTAATTACACATCCTTACGAAACCAGCCCATGTGTCACTGCTAAAGGGTGCAGCCACAGCTGTTGCCAGCTAAATCCCTCGGGGCCCACAAGACAAGTTGTGACAGCAGGACAGTGTGACTACAACATCTATCCCCCTCCGTTGCTTTTTCCCTCTTAATAATAATAATGACAATGAAGTAAATATAACAAGCATTTATTGAGTGACTATGCCAAGCTCTGTGCTAAGCACTTGAGATCCATCACCTCACTGAATTCTCAAGCCCATCTTTTATAAAAGTAGGGATTCAGGCTCAGAGAGGTCAAGTAGCTCCTGCAAGGTCACACATGTTATTACGCGGCTGAGCTAGAATTCCAGCCCAGGTCTGTCTGGCCCCACAATCCAGGCCCCTCCCCACCCCTCCTCATTTCCCCTTCTTATTCTTTTTTCTCCTTCTCTTATTACATTGCTCCTTCCCTCAGGAAGACAGGCTCAGGCCTGCCCCTGGGGAAATAGAAACTCACACAGATGATTGTAATGGAGTATGTGAGAAAGGATAGGATGTGGGTGTGTGAAGGGTGTCTGGGGGCAAGGGAAGAAGGGGCCAGCTCAGGGAAGAGTCGAGGGGAAGATGTGCCCCTAGGGTTGAGCCTTAATCACCTAAGTACCGTGTTTCCCTGAAAATAAGACCTAGCCGGACAATCAGCTCTAATGTCTTCTGGAGCAAAAATTAACATAAAACCGGTTTTATTTTACTATAATATAAGACCGGGTCATATAATATAATATAATATAATGCTGGGTCTCATATTGATTTTGCTCCAAAAGACGCATTCGAGCTGACTGTCTGTCTAGGTCTTATTTTGGGGGAAAGAGGGTGTTTACTGTCAGAGCTCTGGCTTCCCAGCACATCCCACCTGTGGAGGAGAGAAACAGGAAAGGGAGAGTAATGAGTTGCTGGCTAGAACTAGTAAGAGCTCCTGCTCTCCTCACCCCGCCTCCCTTTTTCTTTTCCTTCTACAAACACTGTTTACCAAGCACTTCCTGGGAGCCAAGGGATGAACATATAAAGAAATAAAGTCTATTACCTGTTCCCAAGGTCTGAAAATCCAGGCTTGGAGCAGGTATACCCAATGACTTGTGCTGCAAGTCAGCAAACGAGAAATGGGCTTCCACAACTGCTGTGTGGACCTAGAGGGGAGGTATCTGAGCCTGGTATTGAGGCAAAGACGTGAGAAAAGGCCCAAGGGTGAGAGAAGGTGAGAGGAGGGCCCTCGGGAAAGAAGGAAACAGAAACCAAGGTGGCTGCTAGAAGGACCTTATGAGGAGTGAGAAGTGTCATGGGCCAGAGAGCTCAAGGTTGCGGTGAACACGACTGGTGATAATTTGTGGCCAGCACCGGGGTCAGGGGAAAGATTTAGGACAACTATTTGATATGGCATGATTGACATTTTCCCGACTGGTTTGACGAATGTGCTGCTGTATTCAAGGCTAGCAGCCTGCAGTGTCTGGGAAACCTTCCCCGTGGTCCCAGCCTCCTTGGCTGACACACCTTACCCACAGCTATCAGTGCTCCCTGGGGCTGCTACAGTAACCTATTCAGTGGTCCGTATTTCCACTTGGACCCTGCCACAGTCTCCCTTTCTCCTCACAGCAGCCAGAGTAATTGTTTTAACTCATAAATCAGATCAATTCCTTTCTGCCCTCCATGCTTGAAAATCAGGGTGCTTGACAGGTGAGATATAAGAATTTCTAGAGGCAATCTCAGAACGTGAGACAGGCTTGTCTCTTACAACTGCACAGTCTTGTTCTTCATCCATTTTCTTTGCCCATGATGTTCTCTTCTCTTTCCTGCTTCCCAGGTGAGGGCCTCAGGTTGTCCCCTATCAGACATGGTTCTGTGGAAAGTATCTAAAGGGGCCTGGCTTAGGACGGGGGTCCTGGGGCACCTCCCTAATAGAGTCTGTGGTTCATTGTCCACAGTAGGGGAGGAGGCGTGCAAACTGAATCTCACCAGCTTAGGTATTTCTTCAGCCTTCATTGTTATAACAGTTAGGAAATTATATACACCACGTGGATTCCTGACTTCTCTTAAAAGGTGAAAAGATACAGTTACCCGGGATCTGCATTCCCACATGGGAATGATTGGAGAAAGGTCAACAATTGACCGGCCCCTTTAAATGGGGCTATGCTTTACAATTTGCTACAATCCCCACCCTCCTAGGGTTTTCCACCTATCCCACTTCGTCTCAGTCTATGCCTCACTCTTGTAGGATTTGAGTTTACAACCCCTGGGCTGGGGCAATTTCTTGTTAATTTTACTCAGTAGTGAATCCAAGCCAAGTAACTCTTAGAGAGCTTGCTTTGAAGTGTCACCTATGATGGACTGAAGGGTGTTGAAAGAGTTTCAGGTGGCAGAGGACAGGCTGGGAGAGAGAGAGTGGTAAGAGAAGGGGTACCATCTGTGGACCCGGGGATCTGCCAGGTTAGATACCCTTGCATGGCTTAGTCCCACAAACCCAGTCAGTACCCAGGAGAGAACTCTTAGAAAATCCGAAGTTTTGTTGCAAGTAGACTGTGAGCACCAGAATAGTAAGCACCAGCTCATTTCTGGTACATAGTAGGTACATAGTAGGCTATCAATAAACAGTTGTGGAAAGGATGGATGGACGGGTGGACTTTCAGTCACAACTTCAGGCCTTGTTCTGGCTGAGTGGGAGCACGGACCAGACGTTGAAAGAGGAGCTCTGGGAGAGGTCTCTAGGAATCTTCCAGATGCAGCCTCCCTTAATATTTGACACTTCTTTCCCTCAGCTTCTGACTGTGTGATTTAAAAGTCTGGCCTACAGCTAGATCAGCACAACTGCTACACTTTTCATAGATAAATCAACCTTCTGGTGGTTTGAAACTGAAGGGACTGAGAGAATGAAAACCCAAAACATATGAGCCAATATGCTCACTTAATTCTCGGAGACATGGTGTAGTGGCCATGCACACATCAGAAACAGTGGAAGACGGTTTGCAGTGCTTGCATTCTGGCAGTCTTCATGCGACACGGCCAGGCCAGGGCCATGTCTAGGACATGGAGAGGTAGGCATGCAGCCCCCTGAGAGTTGGCCTGAGGGAAGATCCTGGACACAGGTCTCTTCTTAGTTAAATTCTGCCAACCAGCACTGGAAAGAGCCCAGAGAAGGAGAGTATAATGGCTTAGGGCACACACCCAGGCCAGCCGTTGCCCTGGCATGGATAGACCACCCCTCTTCCCCAGTCACTACACTTCTCTGACAACCTATTGAGAGCCCCCAGTTCTCTTGGCCTCTGTGGAACTTGCTTCCATTTGGATCCATGTGCTGGAGAACACAGTCTACAGAATGCAGCTCAATCTATGACCCCTAGGGAAGGTGAGAAGGAAGGAGAGAGAAAAGGTAATGAAGTGCTTTGGAGAGCAATCAAGCTGCCCAAGGTCACATAGCTAATAAGTAATGGAGCCTGGCTCTCTCTGACCCCAAGGCTCATGCTATTTGATTAATACATCCCAAACACTTGGCAATGCATAAGATGCTTCCACCCTGAGGTTTGCTTTCTCCCAGATAGACCTCTGTGAAGTCTACTGGAGGCAGGGTGATGAACGTACGCCACCTAGCCCAGACCTTTCCTGGTTCTAGGCCTGAATTTCCCATATTCCAGGGGTCACCCCATTCCCAGGCAAACTCAGAAGGGTTGGTCACCCTAATCAGAAAGTACATCCTCCTCAGCTGCGTGATCCTCAAAATGGCTGTAAATTGGTATATTGGATGCTTTGAACAATATTAATGCCTGGTTCCCAGCTCCAGGCATTTCGATCTAATGGATCTAGGCTTCAGCCTGAGGACCGAGAGTTTTAAAATCTTCTCAGCTGCTTGTGATGCACAACCTCGGCTGAGAACACTGGTTTAGCCTGAGGAATCTCACCTGACGCTGTTGCCAGGTTAGCCCATCAGCTGCTCAGCTTTGTCCATGTCCCTCTGTGATATAGTGGTTTATAACAAGAAATATGTATTTGGTCTTCCTTCCTGTTTCTGGCACAAAGCTCCTAAAACCCTTGGAATTACCTAAGAGATGTGATAAAAGTTACCTTTTGTTATGTTAATGAGGTGACCTTTGGACCTCACCTAAGGATAGGGGCTGGTTGCCCATAGAACCAACCATAAGATTGGGGATTAGAACTTTTAGTTCCACCCCCCTGACCTCCTGGGAGTGCCGAGTGGGTGCAGATTTTATCAACTGCCAATGGTTGATATTAATCAATTGTGCCTACATAAAGAAGCTTTCATGAAAACGCAAAGAGGGGTTTGGCGAGCTCTCTCGTTGGTAGACACGTGGAGATGCTGGGAGAGTGGCATGCCCGAAGAGAGAGCACAGAAGCACCAAGCCCTTTCCTCATGCAGCTCTTCCATCTGGCTAGCTGGTCCTGAGTTATACCCTTTTATAATAAACTGGTAATCTGGTAAGTAAAATATTTGAGCTCCGTGAGCCATTCTAGCAAATTAAATCAAACCTGAGGAGGAGAGTCAGAGGAACCTCTGATCTATAGCCAGTTGGTCAGAAGCTGAGGTGACAATCTGGATTTGGTGACTGGAGTCTGAAGTGTGTGGGTTGGTGGGGGAGGGCAGTCTTATGGTACTGAGCCCTTAACCTGTGAGATCTAGTGTTATTTGCTATTTCCAGATAGTGTCAGAATGGAGTTGAATTATAGGACACCCAGCTCGTATCTTGGATAATTGCTTGGTGTGTGGAAAAAACCCATATTCCCGAACTGGGTGTCAGAATCTTACCCTCTAGAGAGTCCCCATTTTCTCCCCAAATGAGTATCAAGTCCTCCGCCTGGCATCCAAGAACTTCCCCCCGAGGCTCCAACCTAACTTTGTAGCCCTATCTTTCATCAGTTCTTTCACGTTTTTACTTTCTTCCAGCTCAACTTCCATTATTTTAAGTACTTTTCCCTGGGAATGAATCCTGGTGCAAGAGAAACTCCATTTTCACCCTCCCCGCCAAAGCTCCCGGTTACCTGGCAGTTCTGTGTGTGGGCAGAGGTGGTGCATTTACACCTACAGACACCTTAGCTGAGAAGTAATCAGTAATGTAGGACACAGAGACAGGGGTTGAGGGTTAGGTGTGGGTCACTAACCACTCTGGCACGGGGTCTGAGCAAAGGTGCTAAGGAACAGATGGGGCAAGGCAGGAAATACAGTGAGGGGTCTGGTGATTTGGAGCTTTTAGTCAGCGGGTTCTAAGGAAAGAGAAGAGAGGGGAATGAAGGAGCGATAAGGGGCTGTGGGAGAAGAAACCCTCTGCTCCAGCTCTTGTGGCTCTGACCGGTCTCAGCCCCCAGTCCTGGACTGTGGTCAGCACGTGCATCGTGATCCTTGGGGGCGATCAGAGGCCCTGGCTGCGCCCCAGTCTCCAGTAAGGATGTGAATGAGGACGGCCTCATGCTTGTGCAGCCTGACTTAATTGGTATTTTTCCCTAAGTATCAGATTTAATTACCACCTCTCTGGTAAAATAAGTTTTGACTCACATGAGAAAATCAAAAAGGAATAAGTAGGGAAAAAATGAAAGGGGGAAGAAAATTCAGTAAAGGAAACATGTTTAGATGCCTTTTTTTGTGTGTAGTGAAACATTATTTCCTTTTCTATTCCATCCACCTGACAAAACACCAAAGCCAGGGTCCCTGAGGGGCTGCTGCCCTGGCCAGCTGTCTCAGGGTGGGGGAGGAGCCCAGGGACTCTGGGGTTGGAGAGGCTGGGAATACCCAAGCCTAAAATGCCTCTCCCGCTTTGGTGAGGATCCATATGGCACCCACCCCGCCCTGCGCCTCACACCCTGCTGATGGATCTGAGGTGAAGAACCTGTGGCTTCCTTAGAATCACAGAGTTTTCAGCAGGTGTGTGGGGGTGGGCAGAGCGGAGAGAGATGCCCAACAAGCAGCAGTTGCCTTATTTCCTTTCAGGAATCACATTTAGCTGACTAGCTAAGTGGCCACAGTGGTCAAGAGATGACCTGCCGTACAGATGACGGAGGGCTCCTGAACTCACAAAAAAGCCAAAGCTTTTTAAAGATTCTTTTTTATTCATAGACAAGTTACATAAATGTTAGTGTTTGGGGGATCAGGGAAGGGTCCCCACTTGCCAGAAGGTGACTGAGGGTACATGGGCTGACCTCTAAGCTTCCTTCTGACCAGTGACAGAATTCTATGATGGAGGTTGGCATGACTGAGAGAGATTGTGGGATAGAAGAGATAGATTGGAATAGAAGAGTGGGAGGGGAGCTTGGGACTTGGGAACCCCAAGACTGCCTGAACACAAAGAGACCCTGAGCTAGAATTTGATTTGGGGAGGGAGTGCCTGCAGGGCACTGGGCTTCCGGGAGGAGGCTGCACCTGCCTTGACAGGTGACGGGACCCCAAGTCTTCATACACAGAGTGGGGTGTTGCAAAGGGCATAGGGGTGGTGAGAACACGCAAGTGTTTATTGAGCCCTCACCATGCGTCACGATGGATGCTAGACATTTTTATGGGTTTACTTCCTACAGCAACCTGGAAAAGTATTTATCACCACCCTACTTTCATAGATGACAAAACTGCAGTTGAGAAGAGTTACATGATTTACCCGCAGTACATACCCGCTGTTAATAAAGGGGGAGTTGAGACTTAAACCCGAAGCCTTTCTGATTCTCAAACCAGATCACCTTCTAGGTATCACCAAGGCTTAGGCAGCTTGCTGGTTAACGCAATAATGGTTTTTATGAGTCACTGCTAGGGTCCATTCAACATAATGTTCTTGCAATGATTGGTACAATTATACCCCAATCAAATAATAAGAAGCTAAACACTTTGGAACCTGTGCTCTCATCCTTCTGCGGCCTTTTCACGCCTCATGCTGCTTATCCCTTGTTTACTGAGCATTCTTGAAAATCTCCAAGTAGAGTGTGAAGACCCAGGCAAGATGCCCTTCCCCATCCTCCACCCCCGCCCCCACCAACCCACCCACCTCCCATCTAGGACTCTAATCACATCACACTTCACTTTCCGAAAACCTTTTTATAGTTCCCTTTGAATTGCACAACACTGGACACTAATCTTTGAGTTGGCATTTCAGACCCTGAACACAGGGACTCAATGGGCCCTTCTAGCTCTTCGCCCCATTATTCCTTCGTACTCCAGTCAAACAGCCCTCCTGCGCTGTTTTCCTGTGGCTTTGTTTACTCAAAATTCTCTCCCTTTCCAGACCCAACTCCTACTGGCGAAATCCTCACCTGAAGCCATTATTCCCATGAAAGCTTTCCTGGTTCATTCTGCTGACAATAGGTCTCTCTCTGCAGGTCACTCAGTAGATTACAGAGCTGGGTATGCCCCCCGAGGTCCCCACTGTCCTGGCTCCTAACTTAGTCTTTGCCTAGAGAATCTTGATGCTGGGCAGACTTTCCTAATGAGACAGAGGCACTGGGCTGAAAGGACTCCAAAGAAAGGATCTCCCTGCACTTCCTGTGGTCAGAGAGGCTGGGATCTGGCATGACACCTGAGTGGGGGTCGTCAGCCTACACTGTCTCAGTCCTCCTGGGCTCCCAGGCAAGGTTTGCTGTACGGGTAACAAAGCCATCGGCAAGGCCCTTTCTTTTCACTGGGCCATCAATTGGATGGATGAGGTCATCACACTTGAAATGCATCGGTGAATGAATATCCCACCCTGGGCTTCTCAGCCCCACACAAATCCATCAACAGGTACCCCTCTGGTGTCCCCCCTACCACCACTCCTCATGCACAATCTGGAGGAAACAAGACATAAAATGTCAGGAAGGCTCCTGTCCCAGGTCTGACTGCTACCAGCTGCGAGCCAGGGTGCCCTCCCTCCTTTCCGCAGTGGCTACGGATCCGGAGTCACCGGGACCTGCTGAGCCTCTCGAGTGTAGTAGAGCGTGTGGGCTCAGGAACCACCGGAGCAGAGTGTGAATAATGGAAGCTGCTTCTGACTTAATTAGACTCACATTAAAATCGCACTCCCTGAAGCTTGCAGAAGCTGCAGGGAGGCCCCCATTTCTCCCTTCTTCATGACCTGTGTTGTTCTTCTCCCTCTACCCAAGTCCAGACCTCATCCTGCTCTCCCTGTCTTCTACATCTATCCTCGTCTCTTAAGCTGTCCTTGTCTCTTTCCCGTCTTAGCATCTACTCCTCCCATCACAATTACTCATGATTTTTCTCTTCTCCTCTCCTTCTGGTACCCCACAGCCCTAGAGCTATGCGTCTACTCAGCCTCTCTGCTCAGTAGCTATGAGCACAGACCAAAACCTTGGTAGGCTCTGGGAGTGTGAAAACGGATGGCAGGAAGAGGTATCCTTCAACCCCAGTGGCTCCTTGTACACAGGCCTGTGTATTTCCAACCCCCTTCTGATAAAGAGGAAATAACGGTGATGGCTGATTTGGTGTGCCTGTGGCTGAGGATGGAAACACTTATCTGTGGAAACTCCAAAGCTAGGTTTCTCCACCTTAGCACCAGTGACATTTGGGGGGAGCTAATTCTTCGTTGTGTGTGGGGGTGGGTGGATGGGTTTGTCCTATGCATTGGGGGATGTTTAACAGCATCACTGGTTCTTACGTGATAGACGCCGGTAAACTGACATACTCCCAACTCCCTGTCTCCCCTTGGACTAATCAAAATTGTCTCCAGGCATTGCCAAATGTCCCCTGGGGAGTAAAACTGTCCCTGTTTGAGAACCACTGTCTACGCTTAGCTTCGCATTTCGGCATCTGTGTGGTTGAAAGAGAAGTACACTGGCCTTGGAGTGTGGGTCCTGGAGCTGCCCTTCCCAGCCCCCACCCTGGCTTCTAGCACCTACCCTTAGGCACACTTAAGCAGTCTGAGCTGATTTTTTTTTTTTTTCATCTGACAAATAGGGCCATTGCCTACTTTGCAGGATTAATGTGAAGAACAAATGAGATGCAAACTATAAAGTACCACATCCCATTACAGAAAACATATTTAACTACACTATATTATTATTATATGCAAATAAGACTAAATCTGTATACTCAAGGGAGAGTTAATTTTAAGTGATGATAGATAAGGGCACTCTAGACACTCAGTTGATTAGATTGGAGGGCTTGTGAAAAATAGTCTAAAGGGAGGAAGGGACTCAGCAGTCAGGGTGGGAGAAGGAGAAAACGTGAAAACAGGTGTGAACGGAAAATTTTCCATAAAAATCTGAGCTCTGAAAAGCACTGTGGATCAGAGGCTGACAATTGGTCAGGACAGACTTCTCCCTACCTGGAGGAAATGATCTGGGGAGTCAATGAAAGGTTACGTAGCCCAGGGTTGAAGGGGAAACGCAGCTCACACTGGGAGGAGGGGGAAACCTGGAAAGAAACTTCTCAGCTAGCCAAGGGGGGTGAGCGAGGAGAAGAACCTGAAAGAAGGATACAAACCAGGACTAACACACCCCAGATTAAGAAAATAAGGCAGCTTCAGAGACAGACATGGCAGGGAGCAGCATGGCTATAGCTGACTTTGCTCCCTAGCATCTCCCATCCCTTCTTCTGGGAACAGCACCCTGATTTTTCTTTGGGGAACCACCCATTTCCCCTTCTCTGTCTGTGTGACTTCAGGGGTGGACATGAGTAATACATGCCCCCAGCTGCAGCAGCAGATTCAGGGTGAGGCTGATCACAGCCAGTGAGCGCCAGTCCCGGGACTCCTGCATGTATCCCTGGAAAGGACACACTCTCTTTCTATTGTGGTTGCCACACTGGAAGGATGTAAAGAAGCCTGCCTGAGAATGAAGCCAACACAAGACAAAGCAGAACAGCGAGATGGACAGAGACAGATTACTGACGTCACCATCTCTACACCTGGATCCAGCCATGCCTGAACCCCAACACACCAGGCATTTTTCAGTAACATGAGAACATACACTTTTTATTTTTTAGCCTAGTTGGAGACACACTTCTGAAGTTGAAAGGGTCCTTCTAATATACAGAGGCAGTGCGGTAAACTGGCATGAAGTTCGGCTTAAGAATCAGGAATTCTAATCTTGGCTGTAGGAAGTCACCTCACCTCTCTGAGCTTCAGTTTACTCCTCTAGAATATGAGTATATTGAACAAAGTGGTGGTGAAGGACCCTTCCCACTAGTAGGTGGGATGATTCTGACCACCACCAGGAAGTACAGCCTACAGATAGTGAGCCCCACGACTTCTACAGGGCCAGTGAGTGGACACCGTTCAGCTACTGTGTGCAGCTCCTAGTTATCTATTTGTCCAGAAAGTTATCTATTTGTCACAGGACTGGCCTTGGAAAAGATTGTAAGTCAGGAAAGTTTTTCCCCATTGGAAACACAACCGTCCTCTTCCACTCGAGGTTCTTCAGTCCCAATGCCCTCCACCAACACAAAAACGGATCTGATGACAGACGTTGCCCTTTAGTCTGAATGAGATTTTTGAACAAGGTTTTGCCTTTTAAAGCAACTTTGGCAAACATTTGGTCAGGCTCCTAATACTCTTTGCTGAGAGCCACTTTATGGCCCTCAGGGCAGCTGGCCTGAAGGTGAGTTGTCACAATGACTGGCTATCAAGAAGGGTCACATCCCTAAGACTAGACTCCAGTTTTTTAGGAGGGAGCAATGCAAGGTAATTTCATTCCAAACTGGAATTCAAAAGAGACTGGCAGACCAAAGAGGATATCTACAGAGGGTCCTGACATTAGCAAATTGCTAAATTGAAATGTTTTCAGTCTTAGAAAAAGGGCATTCGTACACCGTGGCTGAGGCTAATCCTATTATTTGGAACTCTATCAGGACTTTCTTCCGCGGGAGCCTAATCTCAGGGGTGGATTACTGCAGGGGGTTGCTTTTCACTCCCCCTCTTTATGCTTTAATGATATTTGCTGGGTACACAGCTGGATTAGGACAACACTATATGATCCTTCCCTTGCGTCACCGTCCTCCCAGTCAAATCCCCCACCATTCCCTGGGAACACTGTTTATGGTTAATCATGATAAGCTAGTGAGAAAGTTTATTTTGCAAATAGCGAAAAACAACAATGGAAATCTACTTTGCACCCTAACTTTCAAGCTTTAATTGGAACAATGATCATCACATGGTCCAGGTGCCCAAGAGAGGAGGAAGAGAGCTTGCTACAACTGGGAGTTTTCTCCCTCCCTCCCTTCCTCATTCCCTTCCTTCCTTCCTTCCTTCCTTCCTTCCTTCCTTCCTTCCTTCCCTCCCTCCCTCCCTCCCTCCCTCCCTCCCTCCCTCCCTCCCTCCTTCCTTCTTTCCTTCCCATGGCTTTTGGTGGCTTCAAATGGTGGATATGCTGGTGGTCTACCTGTGCTTATTCAACCTGTGCATGAAGAGGGCTGCCTGTGTTTTCCCTAGATTGGCAGTCAGTAAACTTTTTCCCTAAAGGGCTGGAGTCAGTATTTTAAGCTGTGTAGGCACTACATTCTCTGTCACAACAATTCAATTTTGCCATTGTGGCTCAAAAGTAACCATAGACCGTATATTAAGAAACGATGTGATAATGTTCTAATAAGACTTTATTTACAAAAGCAGATGAACCAGATGTAGCCCAGGCCTAGTGTGTGACCCCCAGGCTAGACACCGACTGAACTGAGTGACTTGGTTTACTGGTATAAACTTAGTAACAGTTTGTCTATTTCTTCCGCGCCCCGTCGGTAGAGGGTGTTGGACAGCCACCTTCCTGAGAAGGGCTGAGGGCCACTGATGAATACAAAATGGGGAAGATGACATTCCTCCTCGTACACAGATACTAGGGTTCAGAGTGAATGGAGAATGATGGAAAACTCTTCCTCGGTGTGTCCGTTTCTGCTCTCACCTTGGGTGGTGTCTTTCTTGGCATGGGAAGGGTCCTTAATGGGGTACAGAGCCCACCCAGGGATAGGGGGTCCCTGACAGCCCATCTTATTGATCCCGCTGGTTGTGCCACTTTGTAGTGTATATTTATTCATTCAACTCCTGTTTTCTCTTTAGCATATTTATAGCGGAGGTGTTTCATAGTTATTTGTTGAATATCTGCCATGTCAGGCTTTATGCTAGGCATTCAGGGTTCAGAGGAAAAAATCGCGGTCTCTGGCCCCAGGGAGCTCACCGAGTAGTAGATAAAGGAAAATAAACAATGACAGTGCATTGCGTGTAAGTGCTAAGCAAACACTACTGGGGAAGGGTCAAGCCCCGGCGCTGACGGGGGAGCTGATTGGGGAGCAGGTGATGCCGAGACCCTGTCTCTTTCCGACAGAATTCCAGGGCACAGAATAAATAACTCACTTCTCAGGGGCCACTGGAGTACCACTGAGCTCTGTTCACCTGCTTGGAATCACAGTGAGCTGAGGCAGAGGCCTCCCAAGCACATTTGTAGAAATGAAGAGAAGCCCATTCAAGGAAAAAAAAAAAAACGGAAAAAAAAAAAAACCTCCCCTATTTGCTTCTTACAGCAGTTTTTGTTTATCTCATTATCTCCCAACCTGAAGAACAGGACCATCTGGCATGCGGGCATGTTAACAAGATCATAAATTAGGAGGAGAAATGAAGCCAGATTTCCATAATGGTCGCAAGACAGAAATCAACAGCGCTGGGACGGGATTTGTTGGGAAGGTAGGGTGGGAGGGAGAAGGAGCAAAATGAAAATGTCTCAGCACATCCAGTCTGAATGAAAAACACAAATCCAGAGTAATTTAGGAGTGTTTTTTTAAAAAGTGCTGGCAAAGCATCCCTCCTGTCTTTCTCCCCCTTCTCTCCTTCTTCCTGTCTTCTGGGTCTTCCCTTAGGAATGGGGCCAACTTGAATCCCTTCATTCTTATAGGTCGTTATTACAATTATTGTACTAATTGTGTGAAAACTCCCTCTGCTTCTCATTTCACAGAGGAAGTCTCACCCAGTACACAAGGCTACATGCGTGGGCCAGACCTCTGGGCCACCAGTGTTTCCTGAGATTCCGAGTAGATCCTGAAACTGTGCCTTGGGTCTGGCAAAACCAACAACTGTGGCTAGTTAACGAGAGAAGGCATTAACCCACAAATGGCCTGGATGCTGAGGGTCCCCAGGACACATGTACAGTTTCCCCAGTGTCATCATCCAATAGATCTCTCTTGGCTTCTTGGCTTCTTGGCAGAGGCAGCTCCTCCCCATTCCCCAGAGTGTATTAAATGAGCTTATTGAATGCCCCCACCTGCGGTCACCCTGGATCCCTCCCCCTCTTCTGTCACAGCTTCTCCAGTCCTATGCCTTCCTTTAAGTGAAAGCTATTCTCTTCCAGGCATCTTATTCTTCTCTCTTTTTTTTTTCTTCATCTTATCCTTCTTTTGAACCTGTTCTGATAAAAAAATAAAAATTGCTGTATGTGTTTTTAAAATGTGGGGAGTGGAAGACAATTTTGTCCCATTGATTACGCTTAAAGAGGGACATCAGGGGGAGGAGGGTAAAATAGCAAACTCTTTTTTTTTCAGTTGGAAAAAACATCATAATGAATTCACTTTGGTGGTTTTATGCAGCATAAGACTCCGATATCGCCTACAAATTTGTTTCTGCTCTGTTTCTTTTAAGGGAGCAATTCATTGATAATTTTTTCAACTTCTTCGATGATTTTTCACCTATTCAGGCATTTAAACTTTTTTAAAAGTCAATTTTGATAATTTACAATTGCTTAGAAAATTGCTGTTTCTGTGGATATAAAAAAGCCCGTTTTCTGTAGTAGTTATGATTTCTTACTCTATTTTGGTCCTTGTTTTGTGTATTCATCTCTTTCTCTCCAGGTCTTTCTCATTAATGTGGATACTTGTTTTGTATATTTTATTTGTATTTTGTTTAAGCCACAATTCTTGGACCAATTAATCCATTCTGCTTTGTAATTCCCTAGTTTATTTTTATCAATTATGACCTGGTAACTTCCAAGGATTTATTTAATTGCATCTTTCTATATTCTGAGATAAATGGGTAATTCATTTGTTTTCATTTGATTTTGTTCATTCAATTCACACATGTCTTCTTTGAGGTCCAACATATGGTCAAATTTTGTACATGTCCTATGAAAACAAGAAAATAAAAAATTTTGACTTCTTTGTAGGTTAGTGATGTAAATATTTAATTATTGAATATTTATACATATAATTGGCCTTATTTACTCTGAATTCTGGGTTGCTCCAGAATCATTATTGTGTCCTTATTATTTCTGTCAATGTTTATCTTCATTCCAAGTATTTTGGCTTTATATATATGTATTGATGTGATATTATTATCTGCATGAAGAGATAGGTCTATTAGATCTTCATTATACATTATTTACTTCATCAACAAAAAATGCCTCTGGCTTATACATGATTTATCACTTGAATTTTATGTAGCACTGCTTTTTTTTTCATCATCTGGTATTTTTTGTCCAGCTCTAAACTTTTAAATTTTGGGAATAATTATACTGTAGGTATATTTCTTGTAGGTAACATAAAACTAAGCTTTATTTCTTGAACTCTTCTGAAAATATGTATTTGAACATCGGAATTGAATCTATTTATCTGTATCTCATACCTGATTTGTTTCTTCTTATTTCTGCATTATCAATGTTACTATCATTTTGCTTTTTGTTTTTTATGTTTCCTTGGTGTTTATTTCATATCATTAGCTTTATGAGACTGTGTTTTGCTTTTCCTTCCAGTAGTTACATTCAATTTTACAAATAGTCAAACTTGTATGTTTTATTTTATCAAAATCAATAATGAAGTAGTACCTAATGTCTATGTACATACAGAAAGAAAATGTTATCACATATTTACATATTCTCCTATCTTACTCCTAGATTTACCTGTTATACTATTAAAATTTTGACCTTGTTTAACATTGATGAATTATTATCCTCACAATGTCTTCTTCTCCTTCTCCTTCTCCTTCTCCTTCTCCTTCTCCTTCTTCTTCGAACCATATTTGCATTGTTTTATAGTTGTGTTGAAAATACTTTTTTAGACCTGTATGTTTAAGTGCTCCCGTGGTCCCCACCAGGGCCATGGTCTTCTCTTGTGAGCTCTTTGACTCATCTTTTGGTTGTCAGGTATATATTTTTGGAATTTTTACGTATCTGAATTGCCTTGAATTGCCTTTGTATTGCCTTGAAAAGTAAACCACAGCTTGGTTGGCTGGTGTGTTCTTGGATGGAAACCTTTCCCTCCCCTATGTAGCTTCTCTCTCTCTCTCTCTCTCTCTCTCTCTCTCTCTCTCTCTCTCTCTTTCTCTCATTTTATTTTTTGAGTTGCTCTCTTTGGCAATTTACCCCATCTTATGTCATGGAGGTCTCTGTGGCAAATCTAACATGTATTCTTTGTAGAGAGCTTTTATTTCTTTTTTAATTCCTTGCCTGGACATTTATTGAATTCTTTCTTTATCCTTGCAATTAAAAAAAAATCAACAAATATCTATGTGTTAATTACTTTCAACTCATTGCACTTGGGAAGCCCACTCCATCTACTCATTCAAGACTTCCGAAATTCAGGAGTTTTCATCTACTCTGTCCTATTTTATCCTGTTTTACATTGATTCGATGCCTTTTTAAAAAGCGAATCCCCTTTTTCTCTTCTTCAAGAACTCTCGTTTTCTACATGTTGGTTTTCACTCCCTGAACTCAAACCCCAGGGTTTTTCATCTGGCCAGTTCCATCTCTATCTCCTTTTTCCTCAGCATTTGAAGAGCATCGCTAGCTTGTCCTTCACATCCCTGTTGACATTTTTTATAGAATCTATTTGGTTCGTTGCTGTCCCCAGTGCCATTTCCAATGTTATTTGCTTCCTTTTGTTCTTTCCTTGACCTATCATGACCTTAAATACATCCTCCGTTTGTCATCTTATTATTTTCTGTTTTCGCTCATGTTTTAAGTATATGGTCTCTTCAATTTAATTCAATTTCAATTAAATTGAATGCCATTTAATATTTGCATATGTTCTAAATATTTTTAAATCAGTTTTATCTCTAATTCTAGAATGCTATGCTTATCTTTTTATATGTTCTATATTTTCGATATACGTCACTCCCCTCGACTGACATAGCTTTTTAATGAGATGACCTTCTCAGTTCGGAATAGCCCCAGAAGTAGTACCATTAGGTACCCCTTGGAACACCGTGTGTTCTATCCTGGATGCTGCACCCCTCTACACCCCCCACCCCGATCCTAAGTTGCTATAAGTTTATACACAACTGTGGCCAATTCCATCATGGGACCATGATTTCTGTGTCATATCTTTACAGCCAAGGCTTAGCTTTTTCTGTCTTGTAGGTAACAATGTGGAGAAGTGAGGCCCCTTCTTGAAACCCATAAGGGAAGCACACGGAGGGAAAACACTGCCACAGGGACAGTGCTCTACAGAGTCAAGGGAGAGCCTGATAGATAAGGAGCCCTGTGACTTCAGGGTGAACCTGGCCATGTTCTGCTTCTCCTGGCCACTTTCTAATGTGGCGGCAGATCACCTGGGTAACTCCGACTCATTCTTTGGATTTCCTTTTCGTTCATTCATTCATTCATTCACTCACTCACTCATTCAATAAATGTCAATTTATTGATCTATTCAACAAGTATTTAAGTGTTAAGTGCCAGGCATAGTGCTAGTTGCTAGGAATATGATCAAGAAGGATAAAAACGAGGTCCCCTCACTAGGCTTTCATTCCAGTGGCTCAAACAAATTCACCAGTCCCTGTCTAGAGACATATAGGATAGCAGTAAACAACCAACCAACAAGTTAATTACAGCCTCTGGTAGATGGCTGCAGAAGATATCACAAGGTCAGGTACCATTACTTTAGATCCTGAGGTCAGTGAAGGCTTCCCCTGAGGAGATGATGCGTGAGCTGAGACATGACGGGTGAGAGGGAGCTTTGCGTGTTAGAGGACAGAAAGGAGGCCAGTATGTTGGAGCAGAGTAAGCACGCCGGTGTCTTCCATTAACTCTCCAAATCCACTCTCATCTTCTCCAATCTGTGCACCCCAAATTCCCTGATCCTCTGGTTTCCAGTTGGGCTCAGTCAATAGGGATCACCAGCAGGAGACTGGTAGGTGGGTGTAAAGAGAATTTACTTGGGGTATATATTCCCCCAGCCCGTGCACACGTGGGTCACTGCGGGTCAGCTCCAGCTCCTCTCTGTGGCCTCCCCATACCTTCTCTGGCTTCTGAAACCCACCCCTCCCCTTGTCCCATTAGGTCAGGGATTGCAACAACTCCCCACGCTGTCAGCCCCCAGAGACTGCACTGTCCCTTGTTACTTCCCCTAATTCTCCTCACCCGTTCTTCAAGAACCCAGTTCAGATGTACAGCTTGTTTCCTGCCAGAAGAGAGTGGCATCAGATGACATTGCATATCTGTCAGGGCAAAACAGATGGCGATTCTGTGCCCTGCCACCACACCATCCTCAGAGGCCGACTTATGACTTCAGTACTTACTGGATGAATCACTCTCTGTCTCCCTCATGTCTGTTATTCATTTTCATCCTGTTTCGTCTGCTGTTGGTGGAGACTAAGGAGTGGGTGCCTGTTCATCTAGAAGACTGGATCCTGGCTGTTCCTAAGGAACGTGTGTCACGATCCTTAGGGAAGAAAATTCAAACTGATGGGTCTCGGGGTGACCTTTGGGTCCCCTGGAGGGGGACATTCTTCCTGAGAGGAGAGTGAAGAGTCACCTGCACATGCCTCTGGGGACTCAGACCTGTAAGGAGCCCTCCTGAGAGACTCCCTGACCCGCTTCTCACTGTATGCTCATAATCAGCCATTTGCGATGGGGAAACTCAGAGCAGAAAACAGCAGAGGTGTTCTGAGGTGGCCCAGCTGCCCAAGGGCTTCACTCAGAGTTGGAATCTTGCCAGTCCCAGGATGAGGAATGCTAGAGCTGAAGGTCTGCGCTGAGGCCAGGCAGGAGCCCTGAGAAAACTGCTTCCTTGCAATGCAATTCAGTCTAGAGCTGACACTCTGGTGGGTAGTCAGAGGCGGGAGGAGGAGGAAAGTGGAATCCTGGAGATGGGGATTGAAAATGGCAGAGATTCTGAGGACGCCCTCTATGAGGCTCGTTTGATCAAGGGCCCCTCATCCATGAGATGGCAGGACACCCTCAACACTTGCTCTGTTTCCTAACTCCTTAGGGGGTGTATTAGTTTCCTATTGCTACTATAATAAATTACCGTAAACTCAGTGGCTTAAAACAACATATATTGATTATCTTATAGTTCTGGAGGTCAGAAGTCTGAAATGGGTCTCATCAGCCTCAAATCAAGGTGTTAAATAAGGGCCTTTGCTCCTTCTGGAGATGCTAGAGAAGAATCTGTTTCCTTGCCCTAGAAGCTCCCTGCGTTTTTGGCTGGTGACCCTTTCCTCCACCTTCAAAACCAGCAGTATAGCACCTTCCAATCTCTCTCTCCTGACTTGTACTTTCCTGCCTCCCTATCCGTAGTATAAGGCCTGTTGTGATTACGTTAAGAGCACACAGATGATCCAGGATAATCTTCCAATCTTAAATCCCCTTTGCCATGTAAGTACCATATGCACAGATTTCATGGGTTAGGATGTAGACAACTTTGGGATTGTTGTCTGCTTACCACGGGGGGCTTATTCTGCTTAACCCCGAAGAGTTATCTTCAGAGGAAATGATATAAGCCATAATATCTAAATCAGGACAGGGTGCTGGCTGGGGCCTGTTTAGTTAGGAACAGCCTTTCTTGTGCAGGTGGGTTTAGAAAGGAAGGAACTACTGGTCAAGGAAGGGAAACCATGAACAAAGACCCGGCAGGGGGCAATGGCAGATACCACGGCAGCCACTTTCCCTCAGTCCCTGTCTTAGCCCCAACTCTCTGAGAGGGTGAGCTCACCAGACTCAACAGCCCTAAAACTCAAGAAGGCTCAGGATGGGATGCCAAGGCCTCCCTGGTTGTGCAGGTTCTGACCTCATGCAGAAAAATGAGGTCCTTTATGGTGGGCAAGGGGCGCCCCAACCTACTTCCCCTGACAATGACCTGCATTCCAGACTGGAGCCTCATGGGTGGGAGGAGCTGGGTAGTTTGTGGTTGCAGCTCATGGCATCAGGCTGCCCCTTCTTTTGAAAGGAAGGATGGGTTTCCAGCTTCCCTTTTGAGAATCAGTTGGGACTAGGCTGTGTGCTGACAAATCTGGGCACTGTCCTCCAGGAATAATCCTGAGGTAACAGGGTTCCCCGCTCCTAGGTGAGTGTTCAGATGAAAACGAGCTTCCAGCCTTCCTCGGATCTCACTGTACTAACAGAATCAGGCACAGAAACCCACTTTCTCGCAGTCCTTTGCAGGCAGGCTGCACCCTGAAGGATGCCCCTGGTTGATTCCTTCCCAGACATATGAAATCTGGGCCTTGTCTATGCACAGTTGTCCCTTTGCAGTCCAGTGAAGGTATCTGAAGCAGACAGAAGCTCTGCTACATGCTAACCATGGACAGGATTGAGAATCCTCGGCACCCATGTGGACAGTGTTTCAGGAAAGCAAGGAACATCAGAGAGTGGTTTTCAAGGAGAGAGCTAGCCTGGGAAGCAGGGAGTGGGGTGGGGGAGGGTGAGGGTAATGGCAGGAGGAAAGGGCAGAGAGTGGAACAGACCGGGGAGCAGAGGGAAGCGGAGTGGATGAACTCATCTTCCTCCAAGTTGTTGAATTCGGAAAATTAAAAATATAAATTAAATAATGCATCTGTTCTCTAAGGTCCCTTCCAGCTTTAAAATTTTATGCTTCCATAAGCTTTTGGGGAAAAGAATGAACCAACCACTAATATCAAGGAGATTTTGAAAGCTTTAATGGTTTTAGAAGCTGTATCTAACAGGAACAAGAATGTTTGCTGCACACACGGGAAGGTCTAGAGGGAAAAGTCAATAGTCGGCTCTCCATTATCTGAATGGAGGTTTATCCAAAGCAAACCTTACTTTCAGGCACTTCACTGTATCTATTCTGCTGAACTAAGCTCTCAGAACTCAGGTACTGTTTTCATCTTAGGCCAACAGGAGCTACAAGAGGAGGCGCTCTAATCTATCATATATTCCCACTTTCCAAAGAAGTGAGAACCAGATAAGATGGAGAATGAAGGCCTCCCCGTTAGAAGCCCTGACAGGGCCAGTCCTGCTGCAAGCTTGGAGGCACTGAATTTCATTACATTTGACCTTTACTGCTATGGTGTGGGGTCCCTCTCTTGCCCCACCATCCTCTAGCTTTTCTGCAGAGATGAAGTCATCTGACATGACTTTTTACCATCTAAGAAATAACAGAAGGGACTAAGAAGGCTTGGAGGACCACTGTCATAATATGGTCAAGGTGACAAAAATTAGGGGTGATCTTTCAAATTCGTAAATTGGGGGAGAGCTGTCCTATACTTAAAATTAAACGTGAACTACTTAGAGACCATCTCTAGCTTGTTCATCATTATAATGCTGAGGCCAAGAGCAGCACCTGGACATAGTAGATGCTCAATACTCACTGAGGGAATGAATGCATAGGAAGGAAATAAATCTCTGTGTCCATAGGAACTAACTATGAACAGCTTGCAAATACATTTTGATAATGTTCCCCATAAGATCACTGAAGCTAGTGAGAAGGATATTCCATGTTAAAGAACAACCTGTAATTTCAAAGCTTCTATTTCCTTGTGGCTGCTGAGAGGAAAGACTCAGAGACATGGTGCTTTGTTTAACATGTCTTTACTGACAGGCAAACAGTAAACCTAAAAGGGAGAAATGGGGTGAATAGTCTAATCTGCGTAAAAGGGTCATCAGTAATCAGAAAGGAAGAGGTATGAGACAGGTACCAGGAGGTTGGCTCAGGAGAAAACATGGACCGTGAGAAAAATCCCAATGGAGGACAGTGATCAACAGATTCCTAGGATCGATGACATCTGACACCCATTTAGAAGCTGTTTCTTGCTCTCTGCCTTTATTTTAGTGTCCTAACCCCGAATTTTCAGAAAAAGCGCTTACGAAACCTTGTGTAGTAGAGGGCTGTGGAGGGTAAACAGGAAAAGAGAATGGATGGTGTCTGGGGTAGGTGGTCTACAGAAAGAGGATGTCTGTAGACCATGAGGAGCAAAAACTGGTTGTGGACAGATATGGGGAGGTATAAACTGTGGTATGACTCAGGAATGGACAGAGGCAGACGTGCCGACGGCAGGCTGAGCAACGACCCCCTAAGGATGTCCCAGAAACCTGTGAATATGTAACCTTGAGTGACAAAATGCACTTTGCAAATGTCATTGAGTTAAGGATCTTGAGATGGGGAGATTACCATGGCCTATCTGGGTGGGCCCAATGTGATCACAAGGTGATTGTAAGAGGGAAGCAGGAAGGTCAGTCAGAGGGGAAGTGATGACAGAAGCAGAGCTTGCAGTCATGTGGCCAGCAGCCAAGGCATGAGGGCAGCCTCTAGAAGCTGGCAAAGGGAAGGAAATGGATTTCCCCCTAGAACCTCCAAGAGGAACGCAGCCCTGCTGACACTGAGTTTTGGCTCAGTGGAATCTATTTTGGATTTCTGACCACCAGAATGGTAAGACAATACATTTGTGTTGTTTTCAGCTGATAAATTTGTGGTCATTTGTCACGGCAGCAATAGGAAATTAATACCACACTTTTCTAAGAGAGCTAGGAAAAAGCTAACCCTTGAGAGAAGGGAGTCAGACAGCAGGGTGCCCATGAATATATGGACGGGGGTGGTGAGTTCTGATCACCTAAACATTCTGGTTCAGTGTGGCTTCCTTTCCCCCATCTTAATTCTACACACTGGAGACTCGTGAAAAAGCTAGGGTGTTGGGGCTGGGGGAGATGGAAACTCCACAGCATACAGCTCCTATCCTCTCCATCAGCTGTCCTCCAAGATCCCCGTTATGAAAGAACTGATTGGCTGGTCGATGATTAGACTGTTGAGCAGAAAGGTGGCTCTTGAAATTGTAGAGCTGGATGGGACCTACATCCAGTCTTGCCATTTCATAGATGAAGAGCTGAGGTCCAAATAAATGACTTTTCCAAGCACAAAGAGCTAGTACGAGGCAGAAGTGGACTCAGCACCTCACACTGCTCATTTTGACACGTGTGCCCTTTGCGCTGGAGAGGCCCTTGACAAGGCCTGAACCCAGCACGGGGTTGTCTGACCTCTCTCTCACCTGAAGGCAACACCCTGCTGAAGTCACAGGTGAGTGAGCCAGTCTGGTGTGCCCTGAAGATTATCTGTGATCACAGGGCCATCCAGTTCCCTCTCTTCCATGATGACAGGCCCTTGGGGACTTCAGGTTGGGTGTGTCCTTGTCTGAGAGGGTCACTTCAGAGGACTGCCTCTGGGGCTATGGGTGTTGGATTACTCTCTCCCCATAAATGTCTTTTGGGGCCAGAGCCATCACCAACTCAGAGGGCACCTTGGGGTCGGGGCTATTTCCCTCCTCCAGGGATGTGTTCCCCTTCCTCAAGCTCCGTTATCCTGCACGGCCTGTTTCTCATCCTCAGTTTCCTTCACTGACCAATGCCCTCGAGCAGCACCACTCTGTCTGGTGGATTCTTTCAGGTTCTACATCAGCGTGTAACTTGATGACAGATGTATTTCCCACGAGAACTTTCCTCAGCTTGACTTTGTAAGCACTGGGTTTGGGGTGGTAGTGGAGGGAATGTTTCTGCTATTAGCAGACCTGAGACGAGAGCAACAAAGTCAACATACCCCTTTATAAGCTCTCTCTTAAAGGGTGTTTCTTCTGCATGGGGGAGGAGGAGAGAAAAACATGGATGCTGCATTTGCAAGGGCTCTCTGCACTCCTGCAGTTGTATGAACTGTAGCCACGTCAGGCTGCTGCCCTTCTAAATGGCATGGCAAGGTGACCCAGTGTGAAGCTCAGCCTCAGCCGCGTCATCCCCGGGGGTTTCTCCACAAAGCACAGGGCTTGGGCAGAAAAGGGAGAGCATGACGGCAAAGGCCGTCATGGGGGTGAAGGAGAAGACAGGGAGGGAGTGGGTGGGAAACAGAGGAAGGTGGGCCAGATGAGGGTGACTCCAGCATTCTAGAAAAGCTCTTAGGAGCCTAGAACAACTCAACTCAAAATCTGAGGAAATACCTTGCCCACTCTGTGACATGTTTCTGAGTTTTTGTCAACCTCCCATTTGTCAACCTCTCATTTGTCAACTTCCTGGCTCTCCCAAATGCCCCTTTCCTTCCTTTAGCTGAGGACCACAACCACTCTTTCCCCCATACCTACAGCAGCAACACCCTTACTGGAGGACACGTAGGCTGAGTGGTGTGTTTTTGGAAGCCTACTTGCTCCAATCTCCTCTAAACAGTGCAGAAATCCCATCAACTAAATACTGATTTGGGGAAACCAGAAAACACTCCTCAAAAAATTAGCAATGTGGCTGTAAGTCATGTTCTTAACTTAGTGCAATGTTTTAAAATATGCATTAAGTGCTTATTATATACAGGGGACAGTAGATAATAAAAAATGATCCCTATGCCCCAGGACCAGATAATCTAATATAGGACGTAAGCCATATATATATATATATATGTATATATATATATATACACACATATATATATATACATATATATATATATATAAACAGCAGCAATGCAAAACTGAATATAAGAAGCATTATGAATATTAAAATACTTTGAAAGACAGACACAATTGTTATGCCAAAGCTTCCTAGGGTGGTGGCCTCTGTACTGAATGCTTTGTAGGAGTCAGTCAACTAGAGACAGGAAGGCAGAGGGAGCAAAGAGAGTAAAGGGTGGAAGCAGGAAAGGGAGGATGTGGAGGAAAGATGGCGGGTGGATCGTTGGGAAATGAAAGCAAGTGGTTGAAGACTTTGCTGGTCTGAGGAGTGGAAGCTTTTGGTGAGTAATGGGGAGTAACTGAAAGTATGTAAGAAGGACGTCATAGGAATGGCGGCAGCGAGGTGGTCTTTTTGAGTTCTCCTCCAGAACTTACCACAAATTGGATATCTGTCACCCATCAAAGGACTCTCTGCTCATCACATAGAACAGCTAAGAGATTAGTACGAGGATTACTTGAAGGTGGGTATCATGCGGGGTGTCATGCGGGGTCTCAGCTCCTGCTACCCGTATAAGAACGCAGGACACGGTGAGACCAAAAAGGAGCACCCACGGAGCCATGGATGGGGGTTCATACCACTATAGTCTCGGGGGTGGCTGGGTTGGAGACACAGGAAGCAGGATCCACACGATCCGCAGTCTGCCTTCCGCTTCTATGCCAACGAACCCCATTTGCTAACTGCAATCCGCGCTTGCTAGCTTAGCCACGGCAGTTATATCAGTGTCTAATGGCTAACCGGTAACAGCTCATGGCCCAATAGTCACAGCTGATAGCCATCTACTACCTGAGACAGCACCTTTGCTCATGAGGCCGAGAGCCTGGAAACTGCTCTCTGGGATTCTGTCCCGACAGTGGGCAAACCGCGTGGGTGAGCAGGGGAAGAGGGAAAGGAGCAGTGTGGAGACACCTCATCTGTGGCTGTGGAGACAAAGGGGGCCCCAGGAAGGAACAGAGATCACAAGAGCCAGGAGGTGGGCTCTTTCCCTGCTTCCCACAGCTGATCTCTCCTGCCAAGAGAGCAGTGAGTGAACCCAGCATTTGAGGCAGTAATCTCAGCTGAGACCTCCAGCTGGGCCCTAGGTCAGACAAAGAAGTAAACACCATACTTGGGCCCCTCTCCTCACTCTCCCACAGCAATCCTACCCCAGCCCTTCCAAAGACTCAAGCTGGCCCCTAGACTGAGGAGTAGTGTCAGATTACAGAGGAGCCGTGGCATTTAGGATCTGGGAAGACCCAGTTTGCAGCTGTGACCCAGGGAAGAGGCTGGGAAGAGTGTGACACTGCTGGGCTCAAAGAGAGAAGACTCCTTTATCCCCAGCCCCCACTTTTTCTGGCCTGCCTAGGGCAGGGCAATTACAACTGCGGAGACACACCCAGCAGGTCGCAGAGACAGCTCTGGGCTTTCAGCAGCTCAGAAATCTTGAGCCCTCCACATCCCCGACCTGGGCACAGGGCTGGCTGTGTTACTCTCCGTGAGCATATGTGCAGGCAAGAGCAGAAACTGCACTGACTTTGTATAAACTACCATGCACACCCCATAGCCCCACTCGTCTAGAACTGCAGTGCCAGGGTCACTCTGGGCACCAGGTGGCCGGCTCGGCCTGCACAAGATGCAGAGGACTCTTTGTACAGCAAAGGACAACCTGGAGATTGTTTGGTGGGCTTAAGCCAAAAGTGGCACTGCTTTTTTTTTTTGCCTGTGTTAAGTGTGGGTTATTTGTTGTTTTTACATGTGAGTGTATTTGGCTTTTTCTTTGCTGTTGTTGTGCTTGGTTATCTGCTTGGTTCTGAAACTGCCCTATACCAGGGCTCAGCCCAAGAGGCACAAGATTCAACACACCCAGAGGACAACTCCAGACCAAACCAGAGTATTACCAGGTTTGACCTACAAGTGACACGCCCGGAGGGAATTCTCCACAGGCACAAGAGCCCATAGGGGCCGAGGCTCATTTGAGCAGTCAACCCTCACGCAGAAGATCATCCACTGTGGGCATAGCCAAGTCTCACAACTATTCAGTCTAGGAGTCAATCCCACCTACTGACAAGCCAAAAGCAGTTAAAGCTCAATTTTACAGGACAATATACACAACACAAGGGTCACCTTTGGAGCACATGCACAGGAGAATAGGGAAGTGGTGCAAGATCACACCATAAAGACCAAGAATCCTTGGGAATCTACCTAACACATCGAAGCAAACACAGAGAGTCAGCCAGTATGGGGAAACAAAGAAACATGTCCCAAATAAAAGAACAGAAGAAACCTCCAGAATTGGAACCAAGTGAAAGAGAGGTAACCAACCTATCAGAGTTAGAGTTCAGAACACTGATGATAAGAATGTTTAAGGAGCTTAGTGACGACATAAAGAAGGATAGAAAAATCATAATGAACAACCAGTTAGAACTAAAGAATACAATAACTGAAATAAAGAACACACTTGAAAGAATTCCCAGCAGGTTAGATGAAGCAGAGGATCGAATCAGCGACTTAGAAGACAAGTTAGCAGAGATCACCCAAACAGAACAACAGAAAGAAACAAGAATTAAAAAAAACAATGAAAATAGCTTAAGAGTCCTCTGGGATAACATCAAGTGCAACAACATACGCATCAGAGGAATACCAGAAGGTGAAGAGAGGGAGCAAGGGATTGAGAACATATTTGAAGTAATGACTGAAAACTTCCCTAACCTGGTGAAGGAAACTGACATACAAGCCCAGGAAGTGCAGAGAATTCCAACCAGGATAAAACAAAACGGGTCCACACCAAGACACATTATAGTTAAAATGGCAAAGGTTAAAGACAAAGAGAATCCTAAAAGCAGCAAGAGAAAGACAGCAGGTTACATACAAGGGAAATCCTATAAGACTATCAAATGACTTTTCTACAGAAACATTACAGGCCAGAAGGGAGAGGCAGGAGGTACTTAAAGTGATGAAAAACAAAGGGATACAACCTAGATTGCTTTATCCAGCAAGGCTATCATTTAAAATTGAAGGAGAGATAAAGAGCTTCCCAGAAAAGAATACGCTAAAGGAATTTATTACCACCAAGCCAGCATTGCAGAAAATATTAAAAGGGCTTCCATAAGCAGAAGAAAGATGAAAACAATCTAACTACAAATAACAAAATGACAATAACTATGTACCTATCAATAATCACTTTAAATGCAAATGGATTAAATGCTCCAATCAAAAGACATAGGGTGGCTGACTAGAAAAGAAAACAAGACCCTTGCATATGCTCACCTCAGATCAAAAGACACACACAGGCTGAAAGTGAAGGGTTGGAGTAAGATATTTCATGCAAATGGAAATGAGAAAAAAAAACTGGAGTAGCAATACTTATATTTGACAAAATAGACTTTAAAATGAAGAACATATTAAAAGACAGAGATGGGCACTACATAATAATAAAGGGTTCAATCCAACAAGAGGACATAACTCTAATAAACATCTATGCACCCAACATAGGAACACCTAAATATATAAAACAGATATTGACTGACATAAAGACAGAGATCAATAATAACACTATCATAGTAGGGAACTTCAACACACCTATGACAACAAGAGATAGGTCTTCCAGACAGAAAATAAATATGGAAACAACGGGCTTCAATGACACATTGGACCAGTTGGATTTAATCGATATTTTTAGAGTATTTCACCCCAAAGCTGCAGTATACACGTTCTTCTCAAGCTCACATGGAACATTTTCCAAGATAGACCATATGTTAGGCCACAAAACAAGTCTCGATAAATTTAAGAGAAATTGAAATCATACTAATTGTCTTCTCTGACCACAGTGCTATGAAATTAGAAATCAACTACAGGAAAAAACCTGGAAGACACACAAATACATGGAGGCTGAATAACATGTTACTAAATAATGAATGGGTCAACAATGAGATCAAGAAGGAAATCAAAAGATATCTTGAGACAAACAAAAATGAAAACACAACGACCCAAAAGCTATGGGATGCAGTGAAAGCAGTCCTAAGAGGGGAAAATTCATAGCAATGCAGGATACCTAAAGAAACAAGAAAAATCACAAATCAACAGTTTGTCCTTACACTTAAGGGATTTGGAAAAAGAACAACAAAATAAGCCCAAAGGGAGTACAAGGAAGGAGATAATAAAGATCAGAGTGGAAATACATGAAATAGAGACCAATAAAACAATACAAAAGATCAATGAATCCAAGAGCTGTTTTTTTTTTTTTTGAGGAGATAAACAAAATTGACAACCCTTAGTGAGACTCATCAAAAAAAGAGAAAGAATGTGGGATTACATCAAACTAAAAAGTTTTTTCACAGCAAAGGAAACCATCAATAAAACAAAAAGGGATCCTACTGAATGGGAAAAGATATTTGCCAATGATATATCTGATAAGGGATTAATATCACAAATCTATAAAAACTCACTCAACTCAACTCCAAAAAAACAAACGACCCAATTAAAAATTGGGCAGAGGACTTGAAGAGACATTTTTCTAAAAAGGACATACAGATGGCAAATAGACATATGAAAAAATGCTCAACCTCACCAATCATTAGTGAAATGCAAATAAAAACCACAATGAGATACCACCTCACCCCAGTCAAAATGGCTGTCATCAATAAATCAACAAACAACAAGTGCTGACGCGGATGTGGAGAAAAGGGAACGCTTGTGCACTGTTGGTGGGATTGCAGATTGGTGCAGCCACTATGGAAAACAGTATGGAGGTATCTCAAAAATCTGAAAATGGAACTACCCTATGATCCAGTAATTCCACTCCTAGGTATCTATCCGGAGAAATCCAAAACTCCAATTCAAAAATCTTTATGCACTCCTATGTTTATTGCAGCACTATACACAATAGCTAAGACATGGAAACAACCGAAATGCCCATTGGTAGATGACTGGATTAAGAAACGGTGGTACATTTATACAATGGAGTATTACGCAGCCATAAAGAAGAAAGAAATCTTACCATTTGCAACAACATGGATGGACCTAGAGAACATCATGTTAAGCGAAATAAGTCAGACAGAGAAAGATAAGTACCATATGATCTCACTTATATGTGGAATCTAAAGAAAAGAATAAATTAATGAACTAATCAGAAACTGTCTCAGAGACATAGAGGAAAAACTGAGGGTTGCTAGATGGGAGGGGGGTGGGGATAAGGGGGAAGGTGAGGGGATTAGAAAACAATCAGTAACCACATGATTGCCACAGGGATACAAAAGTCAATTTGGGGAATATAATCAATAATGCAAAGATTTTGTAGGGTATCCGATGGACACTTGTCTTATTAGGGAGACCACCTCAGGGATGGTGTAGATGCTTGATCACTGCGCTGTACACCCGAACCTGAAGCTGAGTAGTAATGAATGTCAACTATAATTATATATATATATATATTCACAAGAAGTGGAGTACCGCATTAGGAAAAGAGACAGTAGAAATGTAACAGCTGTATGCAATATCAGAGGGATAGTAGATTGGGGGAGGTTATCACTTTGTGAGGGGTATAAATGATAAATGTGTAACTATTACATTGTTTTGCACACCTGAAACTAATAAAATAAATTTTAAAAAAACACATGTAAGAAAAGTAGAAACATTATCGAAGTGCTGGCGTTTTTATTCCTTCAACAAACAGCCTGTACTTGGTGCTTATAAAAAAGGATTTCCCTTTGACTTGATTGTTTTCTTTGCCTGGGGGCAGGGCGGGCCTTCGCCCACTAAGATGGGACTCTCTCAGCTTTCTTGGCTTCTTCTCCAGAGAACTCAACACATTCATTTCAGGGAAGTGAGCATGGGATGGAGTGGGAAGTCTGTGTGCAAAGGAAAGCTGCTACGTCAGGCAGTACCTTTCCTGAGGTGATGAGAATTGAAAATCACACAGGTAAGGTGGAAAATGGAGTCTCCTGCCCCTGAGCCCTCTAAATCTATGAAAAACATGTTTTCCTTTGAGTGATGGGACAAGGGAACATTTGGACATGGGGATTGAGCTAATTATGATGTTAAGAATCATAGTTCATCCAAATAGGAGGAATAAAACACAAAATCTTTTGATTATATGGCTTATGGTATATTGTAAATTTAAGCAAAACCCTCTGCAGAATCTTAGCTCTTTTCCAAATGCCTTATAGGTTTTTGGCATATATTCACAAAACGTATAAGCAGAAGGTTTTTCACATCATATCACACTTGAGATCTATGAGGACTACAACCTGAACTTCCATCAATAGGGGGCTGGCTAAACAAATGATAGCACATTTATACCATGAAATACTGTGTAGCTATTAAAACAAGAACAGGATCAATCTGAATGAGCTGACCAGGAACATGCTCCAGGACATACTATCAAGTGAAATAACTTCGAGACCAATACGGATAGCATGATTTTACTTTCATATAAAAAGATATGTGTGCATGTACCCACATAGATATGCAATAAAGCACAGCAGAATGTCGAAAAAGATCCTGTTAAAGGTATTTAAGTAATGGAGCGTGGATTGGAGAAGAGGCTGTAATTTCCACTTCTTTCTTTAATCATTATAAATGATGGGATTTGAGGCAACCTTTCTTTTTTGTTCTTCTGTATGTTTTTTTTTTTTAAATAAAAACCTTGTAAAAGATTCATAAAGGGTTTTCACTATTTAAAGGAGTCATTTTGTAAAGTGAAGAATAATAACAGCTATTATTTGTTGAGCGCTTATTTTATGCCAGGCCCTGTGTCTAAAGCTTTACAAACATTATCTCATTGATTCAATCCCCTTTTGAAGTAGGTACCATTTTTATCTCCACTTTGTGAACGAGGCCACAAGCTCACAGAGGTTAAAGGACGTGTTGGAGATCCCACGTGTCAGCACATCAGCACGTGGTGGAGCCAATATTCCATTTTTGGTCTGGTCTCTGCATCGGCTACTTTGGACGGGTACGCCGCTCCTGAACCATCTCTTGAAAAAGGGAGTACTTCTGTGTTCCATATTTAGGTTTTCATAAAGCAGATTTTAAAATCACGGGGATGTGATGTCATGACTCATGTGACGACCAGCTTCATCAGAACAACATCGAATTTTTACTCTTCTCTTGGCCCTACCCCAAGTGGATGACATATAGATTAATAAAAGAATTAAAAAATGGAAAAGAAAACTATATACTATTGGCTGGTGAGTCCTCAAAAAGCAAACAACTTGGTTGTATAAATTATAATGTGATTTTATGAACGGAAAAAAATGAGCTGAAGTAGGTAGGGTAAATGACCTGAAGTTGAAGACTTCTTAATCCTCCCTTCCTGCCATCTTTCTATTCATCCATTCAACTTGCCATCCATCCATTCACCTACCCATGCTCTCATGCGTCTTTCTGTTTTTCTATCTATCCATGAATTTAGCACACACTTATGAAATGGGCTCCAAGGGAATTTGTTAACAACTGTGAAGAATACTAAATGGTATCAGATAATTCTCAAGGAACTTACAGACTAGCCATTTGTCACTATGACATGTGGCTCCTGGGCTGGATCAGTTGAAAATCACTATTAATGAAGTGGAGGAAACCAGTACCCCTGATATCCCTTGGGGGACTGAGCCCAGGAGCTTCCACGCGGAACCTATGAGACTTGGGCCAGAAACGCCGTGAGGTGGCAGCCTGTGGGGAGGACGGCATGCTTGGGAATCTTGCACGGAGGTGAGGACACCTTGGAAATAGGGAATATGCCTGCTTTGCTTTTATTAGGAAGAGACCCAGGCCTTAATACGTCTTGAAGAAAGCCTACTTTGTTCAGCTGGAAGTTTGCTGTCTTTCGATAATGGTGTGATTGTGCTTTTGTGGGAGACTAAAGCTGAAAGGACTGGCTAGACTGCTGGTGGGGGTCCTGGTGCTGGCGGTGAGGTGGTGGCTGGGTAGTGAGGTGTAGCAGCCAGAGGCTCTCTCCAGTGAGGTCTCCCAGTGGTGACACGGGACCCTCATCGGTGAGTTCCCACAGGCCTGAGTCTGAAGATCAAGGTGGAAGAACAAGAGTGTAGCTGGTGGCATGAGTAGGGCTCACAGTTTCTGCTTCTTCTCCCCTCTGAAGCTGCGGCATCCTTGGACATAGATACTATTTCAAGTCGTGCTACCGTCTCCAGTAAAGGCAACTGTGATCACAAGGGAAGAGCACAGGGTCTGTCGTCCAAGACCTGAGTTCAAACACTGCCTCCACCACTTAATGACCTCTTTGTCATAGGCACACAACTCAACCTCTATGAGCCTCTGCTTTCCTATACATAGAATAAGTGGTCATGGGAATTAGAGAAAATCATGGAGCAGCACTTGACATGAGTGCTTTGTATTTATTTTGGTGCATTTTTTTTCTTGCTGCTTGAGACCTTCTCCCAGCCCTAGATTGCCATTTGCCCAGAAATTGCAGGACATACCCTGATTCAAGAGACAGGCAGATCAGAGAACTCCTCATGCTGCTAGCAGGTAGTCTGTCCTTCCTGCATGAACTTTTACATCCTCTCCTCAGTTCCTGTGCTCCAGACCTACTATCCTTCTAGAGCAGCAGTTCTCAAGTAGGAGCCATTTTGTCCCCTAGGGGACATCTGCAATGCCTGGAGACTTGACTGTCGTAACTGGGGGAGAAGATGCTGCTGGGTTCTATGGAGTGAAGCCCAATGATGCTTCTAACCATCCTATAATGCATAGGACAGGCCCCACAACAAAGAATTATCCCTCCCCAAGATGTCAATAGTACCAAGGTTGGGACAACTCTACTGTTGATTCAAGAGTGAGAAAACAGATACCCAGGTAGCGAGAATGTCATGCCTTAAGGCCAAACCCAAGTGCTTTTACTAACAACACTCTTTCTGAGACCTGAGTTGGGGTTGAGCATTATTAACAATGATTATTAGGATGATTCTAATGATAGTATCAAAATAATTTACCCCAAGAATCTTCTTTCTCCAGTATTCTCCATCTCAAGAATGGCACCACCAACCAGTGTCCAAAGCTGGAAGTCTGAAAGTTAGTCTTGATTCTTCTTCCGCTCACTTCCCTCCTCCATGATCCTATTCAAGTGCTGGTCCTGGCATTCCAAAGTACACCCTGAATCTACTGGCTGCCCAAGGCACCTCACTGTTTTTGGACGTCACCATTGCACAGTCTCTTAGCTGATTGTTCTTTACCCATCTTGTCGCTCTGAAATTCAGTCTCCATGGAGCTGCCAAACCGATCTTTTGGAAAGCAATTAATTTAATCATGCCATGCCCCTGCTTCAAACCCTCCCACTGCCCTTGGAATAAAATCCTAATTCCTTGAGGTTCCTCAGAGTTCAGTTCCCAGAACAAGTCATATTCTTCCCTCCTTGGGGCTTCTGTGCATCTGGGTCCATCTGCGCAGGGTGCTTTCTCTGCCTTACCACAGACTGGCTTCCTCTCAGCTTCTCAGTCTCAGTTTAAATAACTTCCCCTCCGAGAGAGGCCAAACCTGATCTCTCTAAATAGACCCACCTTATTATTCTCCTCTACACATCTCATTTATTTCTGTCACTGCATTTCTACAATGTGTAATTAACTAAACTACTAAACTAATTATTTTGTTTAGGTATCATCTGTCTCCTTCTACTAAACAAGGGCATGACCTGTGTTTCCCATGTTCATTGCTGTATCCCAGCACAGAGCACCATGCCTAGATTTAGCAAGTGTTCAACAAATTCATTTTCAAATGAATGAGCTGACTCTTAAAATTAGTGCTGTAGCTGACAAGACATTGTCAACCATATTTGTTACGCCTGGAAGGAGGGAAGTAAAGGGAAGCTCTCGTTGAGGATTGTTTAACCATCGGTATTTATATTGGTGAGGGCTCTAGAGTAGATCCTACTAATAATAACCACACTGGCAGCAACACAACAATCCATCCTGGATTCAGGGTGTGGAGGAAGTTCAGTGGTTGCCTGATCCATTTCCAGTGGCTACACATACTTGATGAACAGCTGGGTTAGCTCTCGGATCTGTGATCTTGGAGCACAGAGAGACCTCTTGGCCCATGGAGGGGAGAAATCCTCCCTGGTGGAATCCATAGCAAGCGTCCTAACTGGATAAGCCATTCAGCATCCAGGGCACGCTTTATAGATAGATCCTAGATTCACACGGGCAAGCTTTCATCTCTGTTCTCTGTCCTTTAGCCCCATTTCTCTAAACTTGCTTTCTCTGAATCCTACCTAACTAGTCTTCTTTTTCCTCTTTTCCCTTTCAGGCTTTGCCTGAAATTTTTTATTTTTTTTTTCCATCTCTCAAGTTTCACTAATTTCCAACTGTTCAGCAACAACATTGTAAACTGTGTCCCTATTTACATCTTTGGAGATAGAATTGTATAAGCTGTATTTGCTTATTTTCTGTATTCTAGATGCTCTGACATCAGGGGCCTTGCTGACCCTAAGGGACTGCCCCTCCCAGGGTTAATTAATTCCTAGAGATCCTGACTGACTTGCCTGGAAACATAAGCAAACTAACCAATCCGGAGCCCGCATTCCTCCCCCCTTCCATCACCCTGCCTAGCCTTGCCTTTCCAGTGGGAGCGCCAGGAAGTCTCTTAGCCTTGTTTCCCCCTCATTCTCCCTGAGCCTGACTGACCCTGGAGCTTCCTCTTGGCGCCCTGGTTGCCATGATGTGCCTTCTGATTCTAGGGACCCGTGAGCACAAAAGCTTCTTTCATAACAATCATTTCAGTGTCCACGGGTCTCACTATGCCTTACTATAAAACAAATCCTAAGTAAATTTTATAACAAGCGTGTTTTCTACTGAACTGTATATCAAAAGATTTTTATATCTATTATAAATATTTTTATTTTTAACAGATTCAACGCACACTCTTTGGATATAGTAGTAGTTCCTGCTAAAGACAGAAACCATTTGATATTCACTCATGAATTAATTTATAAAACTATGCCCCAAGTAAATCCTTCTATGTTGCCACGCACTTGTTATCTTAGTTGCAGTCCATTAATGACGGCTTCCCGTCAGTCATTAGCTGATTAATAGACAGTCAGGGACTTGTCACCTCTCTAGGCTCACCTGTGCCCCAGGTCGGTGACAGGACCCATATCAAGGTCTGTGGGTTTTGCCTAGCCAAACAGTAGATGTCAGGGTCTCGTTGCACCGCTTGCCCCCACACACTGTCTGTTGGGTTACCCAGGAATCCTGGATCCATCCAGATGGATGAAGTATAAAAGCTCATCACTCTCTTTCCTTGCAGCCCCAGATACAAAAATTGTTGGTTTTCCCTGCTAGACTTGGGCTCATCATTTTTACCAAGAAAATCAGATCCCAACACTGCTTCGGGGAGACTGTCCGATTTCCAGGCAGTGTAAACGTTCTTCCTTACTATGTCTGAACAACGTCTCTCATGTGTCAGGCAGTGCCCTTCTCTTCCTATTCTGGGCTCACTGAGCCTGGGCATAGCCATCCTTCTTGTAGAAAATTTCCACAGACTTGCTCATTGTTATTTGTTCTGCTCCACAATAAATCAAACAGATGGCTTCATCCTTTCCTCCCAGGTCCTATTTTCTGGCCTTTGATCATGTTTGTTGCTTAATGATGGCCAATCCGCTGGACAGTCATTTGTCTGAGACCTCTACAGCCGAGGCTGTCCACAGTCCCTCGTGAACTTCTTTGGGTTCGGGGGTTTGATGAGCAATCACTCTTATCCACGGGCTGGATATTAAACAGCTGGGGCTCTCGGATGCCATTTCAGGGACTTGCCCAGAAGACAAGGAAGCAATTTCAGAGACCAGAAGCAATTGCTTTGAAGACTCCATCCAGATCCCTCAAAGTGTTCTGTGGCTGACCACAGGAAAATGATGGAGGGAAGGGGCTGGACTCTGTGTTTCATATCCAGACTCTCTACTGTTCCCACTGTTTGCAATTTCCGTCGCCAGCCTGCTCAACTGGGGCCCTTCCTTCCTCCAGGCTGGGAGTGTGGACCTTCACAGAAATCTCCTTCTCTTACCTCCAGACCCTGACTAGCACGTAAAAGATAACATGCAGCCTGGGTCCTGGTGGAGAGGCCTCCATGCTCTCATTCATTAAATATTTACTGAGCATCTACCATGTGGCAGGAGCTGGGCTGTCTGTGGCGCTGAATGTAAAGACGAATAAGATTCATGTCCTGCCCACCGGCCCTGTAGAGATTATGGTCTAGCCGGAAACACACACAGCCCTTATCATCCAGGGCAGGCTGTGAGAAATGCTATCACAGAGGCACATCGCTAACATCCATGAGGCAACCCAGAGTAATTCTGTGCAGGGGGTAGGAGGCAGCGTCATGAGGATGGAACACTTGGAATTAGTCTTATATTCACAATGTCTTTTACACCATGACTCCATTTAATTCTCACAGTAGCCAATGACGTGGGCGAGGAGTATGTTCATTTGTCGAGTGGGATATCAGGGTTCAGAGAGGTGGAGTGAGCAATTGAAGGCCACCCAGAGGGTAGTGGCAGGTCCACAGGGAGCCTGTCTAAATCTAGGAGCAGTTTTATGCCATCTTGCTTCTCAGGAGAGTATGGTGGGCCAGGAAACAGCAGTGCATCTGGGGCTGGTTCTCCAGTGGATACCCAATAGGTACAAGGACACAAAGGTGGTTTTAGCGCTAAACCAGGGAGCCTGGTCCAGCCGGACAGTTATTAGGGGTTTTTCATTCTGGCCAATGTGACTGTCTGTATCTGAGGTCGTCTCCTCCAGAAGCACAGATCAGATCCTGTTCTGGCACACAGCCTCATCCATCGTCATTAGCACATGGTCTGCTATACTCAACAGGACAGCCACAGAAATAACTGCTCCGTCTTCAGTGTCTATCTCTATAGGGTTCAGAGCTCACTCCTCGGGTCCGTTAGCCTTCTTACTCCCTGATAACAGACCCCGAAGAGGGAGAGCGAAACGAGTGATGAAGGGAGAGGAGGAAGAACTACTATTCTGCCCACCAACTAGCTATGCAAAAGCTTTCTCCTTTCACCATTTCATCCATGTAACAGCACATCAGGCAGACATTTTCTCCAAACAGATAAGAAAACTAAAGGTGAAAAAGTTATATTACTACCCGGGACATACTTACTGGTTTGACTTAAGAAAGATAAGGCTTGTAAAGAATTTACAACGATTCTTAACACATGTTAAGTGCTCAACAAATGCTAGTTGGTCTGTCAGTGCTGCTGCTTTTTTTAAAGCATTTGTATCTCTTCTATCTTTATGGAAGGCAGTGGGAAACTGGGTTTTCCCAGGGCAGAAATTACCCTCATGAAGTTCATGGACAGCTGCTATCCCGCCAGATCGCTTTGAACCTGTGTTGTCACTGTCGGTGGTATGGGTGGGGGTGTAACTCCGAAAAGGCGTCTCTGGAAGACTGAGGCAGACGAAGACATAAAGGATTGATGGGTTGGGATTAACAGCAATGGAGGAGTGCGTGACACAGATGAGCGGCAGGAACAGTGCTGGGGGGGCAAGGGCGGGGGCACCCGCCACCGCCCAGGGAAGGCTGCATGCATTAGAAAGCCTGCATGTAGAAAGGGGAGAAGACAGGGCCCTGGGGAATTTTTAGGCATAATAAATATTCAGTTGGTCAGCATGAATATTCAGTTAGGCAGAGATTTGCAGATAGGCCCTTGAGGGAGCTGGAACTGACAGGGGGACTGAGTTCTTTTAAGAATCTCCCGATATCGAGGGAACATATGCCACAACAGAGAACTGGAAAGGATCGTAGGTGGAGGCAAATAGCTAGAAGCCTCAGTGAAGAGCAGTAAATGAGTGACAGCTGGCAGGAGCTGAGGTCTTCTAGGATGACGTGAAAAGCAGCCTTCAGCTGAACAGCCAGGCCACACAATACAGCTGTGGGTCTAATTATTTCCATTTGTGTGCAACTGTCTACAATCTCTAGGGGGTATTTTCCTGCTTGGCAGGTTCTTATAAAATCACAGAAATATAGTGCTAAAGAGACAGTGAAAGACAGACACCAACTCCCGAGGTTCTTAAGCATGTGTGGAGTGGCAGGGCAAGGCCCGGCTGGCAGCCAAGGGCACAGGCTCCTACCCACCTCCCACAGTGCGTCCTCAAAGTTACTCGCTTTTCTTCCTGGCTTCTGAGAACAATTTCATCAGGAAACTTGGCTCGGCAGCGACAAAATAAGATGTGTAAAGAACTCATCCACACATCATTTTAAGGAGCCAGAGAGGAGAGTCTTTCTAACTTAGATGTAGAATCCAGCCTGGGACTCGGTTCTGCTCACTCCCAGTCTGGTTTCTGCATATTTCGGGTAGCAGCGGAGGGTGTTCATGGAGCCAGCTCATTTGGTGTCTGTGGGTGAACGAGAAAAACGGGGACCCTTCTAGGTAGTCACAGCCCCCGTGAGCAAAAAGACTCCCTCTGCCAGGTACCTTGTGCAGAACACAACCTGTACGATTCTGAGTGATGAGAAATCAGAAGTGGATCTGGCGGGATCCATAGTGCCATTTCTGTATCCTCCCTCCTCCCTCCAGTCTTCTATCTCCGTCTCATTCACTTTTTAAAAAGTGTGCTTCTGGTAGATGCCTTCTGCATGAACGGTGACACCTTCCTGACTCATCTGGTAACAAATACCACTGGACAGGGAGAGCGGTGGCTTTAAATTTCTGACCACGGCAATCTGGAATTGCTAGAACGCGAGTACGAGACTGGGAGAGGCTAGGACACTTAGAGATGTGAGTGAGACTGAAGGTGCTTTGAAGACAGTATGGACTTCTCCATTTGGATCTCTACTGCCAATCAGCAACCCTTCATGATCAGTAGGAAAAAAATCACCTTATACAGAGGTGATTTGGAGAATCTCTTAAAACAACAGTATTTCTTGTTTTGAGGGCAGAGACTCCTCAGAGCCTTGTGATGACTAGAAGTGTCTGTAAGTGGTACATCCCTGCAGACACAGCCACCACCACCACCATCACCACCACCACCACCCCTCCCCTGGTGCAGTGTCCTGCTGTGAACGTAGACACTTCAAAATGGAGGAATGCCAACCCCTCCTGTGGTTTCTGTGGAGGTTGGGACATTAGGGAGTGAGAACTCTAGGGTGGGGGTAGGGTAAGGTGAAGGACCACAGCTTCTGGGCTGTTCCTGGAGCAAACTGTGAAGGATCTGTGCTCTGTTCTCATGAGGAATGCCCTTTGGTGCGATGCTTACGTTTGTGCACACACTTCCGTTCATGCAGACTCGGTAAATATTTGTTGAAAGAATGAAGAGATTTGTTCCCCTAAGAAGGTTAAAATTCCTCCTTTCTCACAGATTTGCTTGGGCCACTACCAGTTTTTCAGCTCACAGCTGCATCACGTTCACTGTGCCAGGGATTGTTGCAGGGGTTTTACGTGCATTGATTCATTTGATCCTAATCCTCTGAGGTGGGTACTGTTACTCCACATCAAATGTACACAAACTCCTTCTCCTTTATTTTCTAATAAATAGTCTAGGCTGTCATCGTGCATTTATTCCTTCATTCACTGAATAATCTTAAAACACCTATTATGTGCCAGGAACTGTCCCAGGTACTAGTGACATTTGGATCAGTTCCCAGGTACTGTTTTAGCTGGAGAGAGATAGATAACAAATGGTTGAACAGAAACATAACTAATCTGAACAAGTCCCATGATAGATATGAAGACCCTCTGAGAAGATGGCATTTAAACTAGGGTGCAAAGGAGCCAACGTGACCAGAGCTCAGAGAAAAGTATTTCACTGAGGAGGCAGCGTGTCCACAGGCCCTGAAGCAGGGGAGAACTTGGCAAGTCTGAAATTTACAGAAGGCTGCAACAGAGAAAGGGCAGAAGAGAGTGGGAACATGGCTGAGATGTAGGCAGGAGTCAGATCACCAAATACTCTGAAGGCCAAGTGCAATGGGATTTCAACGGGGGGCTTGAAGTGAGAAGTTACCTGATCAGATTAATGTCTTAAAAGGATTACTTTGTCTGCTCTATGGAAAATGGGCTGCAAGGGAGAGGACAGAGAGGATGTGGGAGGTGAGTAGGCAGCTCTTGCCCTAGCCCAGGCAGGAGATAATTCTTCTGTCGTGACGGTGGCAGTGAAGAGGGATCGAAATGGACCACTTGAAGCTACAGTTTGGAGGTAGAACTGTGAAGACTTGCAGATAGATTAAATGTGGGAGTTACATTAAGAAGGTGATAAAGAATGCTTTCTAGGTTTTACCTTAAAATGGAATGGGTGACAGCCACTCTGAAAAACAGTTAGGCTTACTGGTTTATATCAGTCGATACAAATTATTGTGAACTTATAAAGTTAAACATAAATATACCAGATGATCCAGAAATCCCACTCCTAGGCATTTACCCAAGAGATATGAAAACTTATATCCAAACAAAAACGTGTATCCTAAATGTCCTTCAGAGGGTGAATCAATAAACACTTCATGGTACATCCTAACCCTTAATCCTGGCAACCATTGATCTGTCCTATGATAGGCTGACATTTCCCAGAACGTCATATTAATGAGTAAGTAACATTTGAGACTGGTTTCTCTCAGCATAGTGCTTTTGTGATTCATTCAGCTGCTGTGTGCTTCAGGAGTCCATTCCTTTTTACTCTTGAGTAGTTTTCCAGCAACATTTCCACCAAAAGCCAACTTTAATGTATGCAAATCTAAAAATAAATTGAACAAATATTTTGAAACAGAAAGGGAAAAAATCAAGGGGGAGAAACGAAAAATCCATTTTGTGGATGGTTGTACTGCATTCTGAGTTGGAGAGATGGAGGAAGAAATGGATGGGTGGGACAGGGAGGTAGATAACGAAACTATTAGCTAAATTTCATAAATTCCAGTGTGGAGGCTTTTCTTTTTTTTTTTTTTTTTTACAGTTTTTTTCTTCCTTTTCCTTTTCTAGTGTCAGGTATACAAAATAATGCAATAGTTAGACATTTCACCCCTCACAAAGTGGTAACCTCCCTTCCCCAATCTATTGACCCTCTGACATCGTATATATATATCTATTAAAATTCCATTGACTCTATTCCCTATGCTGTACTCCATATCTCGTGACTGAATATATATATATGTATATATATTTAATTACAGTTGACATACAATATTATTCAGCTTCAGCTTCAGGTGTACAGTGCAGTGGTCAGGCATCTACACCGTCCATGAAGTGATCTCCCTAGTAAGACATGTGCCCATCTGATACCCTACAAAATCTTTACAACATTATCGATTATATTCCCCCAAACTGTCTTTCATATCCTTGTGGTAATATTGTAGTTACCAATGTATGCTGTCTAATCCCTCCCCTTTCTCCCTCATCCCCAAGAGGCTTCTTGAATTAAGCTTTACAGTAGGTATGGTTAGGCAACAAGTAAGCACTGCTCTGAGGTTCTGTGGGAGGGGAGCAGGGTGAACTGCTTGAGGGTAAGGAATCAGGGAAGGTGAGGAGTGGGGAGAAATGAGAGTCCAGCCTCCCAGAAGCTGTGGCTGCCTGAGCCCCTGGCTCACCCTCACCCAGTGTCTGCTCTGTGGCCAGCGTGGCAAAAGACCTATTAGCATCCACATCTGATGTCTCTGCTGGCCCTATGCAGGTCTAACCCTGTTTGGGGCTGTCAGTATCTCTGGGCCTTTTCCAAAATCATTGGCATAGATCACTGAGTCATTACAGGAGGCAGGGAAGCGCTGGGAGGAAGTAAATGCTGATGTCTGTCTGTTCTGGTCCAGAGGAAATTTGAAGAATGTTTCCCAGAAACCTGGATCCAGACTGAAGTTGAAGAGGAAGTAGAGAAGAAAAAGGAAGAGGAGGAGGAGGAGGAAAAGGAAGAGCGAAGGGAGGAGACAGAGGAGGAGGTAAAAGATGCTGGCTCCTCAAGTCTGCATAGAGTTCAGCTTTCTGATTAGAATGCCAGGCCTTCTTTGTGTGTAGCCTACCTAATCCAGAGCTAGTACTGGAAGCAAGACTCCAGGCACAAATTCCACCCACTCCCCATTTTCACAGTGGGGAAAACCATATGTATAGACATGTTTGCTTTTGAAATGTTTCTGCAGCAAAAGGCTCGAAAAGAAGATACTAAGAAGATATCTTGTGTCTAAGAAGATACAATTGTATCTAAGAAGATACAATTTGTTCACAATTTAGTGAACAGTGATTTCCTTTAGGTGGTAGAATTACAGGTGATTTGGGGGGAGAAAACTATCATAAAAAGGAAAAAGAAAATCGAGAACTCTATGGTATGGATTCTACACAGAAACACGGACAGTATAAGTCACAGAAACACTGGAAGCTTTTGTCACTGTTCTCCCTTCTCCGAATTTCTCCTGTGTCATAGAATCTTCCTTTTCCCCTGGCTAATCTGTCATTCATGGGAAAATATTATCTCCATGTTACATTACAGAAAAGATCTTCTATAAACTCAGTGAGATGAGGAGTATCCACTACACTCGGAGATACAGTAGTTGCTCAATAAACATTTGTTGTAGAAATAGAAGAAAAATGACCAGTTAACAGAGTCTAATCCAGTGCTGCCCAATAGAAATATAATGCAGGCCAGTAGCTATATTAAAAACATTAAAAGAAACAGGCAAAATCAAATTTAATATATGTATCATTAGTCCCATATATCTAAAATATTATCATTCCAACCTGTAATCAATATAAAAATTACGAATGTAACATTTTCCATTCTTTATTTGTAATAATTCTTAAAAGTCCCATGTGTATTTTACACTTACAGCCAATTTTTCAAGTGTTTAAAAGCCACACCTGGCCTGTGGCTACATTATGGGGCAACACTGGTCTAGCCCAATGCGTGACATATGTTTACTGTCAATATTTTCTGAACGACTGCCTGGTAGGAACCAGAGGGAGAGCTGATCCTTGGAGGGGCTTGGGAAGTGTCATAATGCTGTGAGATTTGGTGCCAGGCTCTCAGGTCCTAGAGCAGGGAGTTGATTTGTCAGTGGGATTGTGCCTCAACTTGTGTCTACGGCATGAGACCCGTGGAGTTCCTTTTATGCTTTTTATCTGGTGGTGAGGAAGCTGGCTTTGAGTCACCAGTGGACTCTGCGTGTACTCTTGTCATCACTGCCAATAAGAGAGGAAAGCAGCTAGGGCTTGCATGCAATGTAATACTCACATGGGGGGCAAAGCCTTCCTTAGGATCGCCAGGAACACAACTTTAAGAATGTGCACGCACGGGGACACATAGAATACACGTGCCTCCAACAAAGAAACACTGCACACATGTGGGCAGATGCAATGCTGGAACTTGCATGCTGCTACCCCCAGGAGTATTTTTCTTCTTGTCAGGGGATCTGCTTCGCTGCCTTCTGTCTTGCCAGCTGGCCCCACCAAGTAGATAAGCTCACCAAACCCCCCCACCCCCCATTAACCCACCATGCCTAGCTGTGCTTAAGGGGCCTCTGGCCATCACTGGCAGTGGGGTTTGTTCCCCTCTTAGTGTGGTCCTGTCTCCTGTCCATCGATGCTCCCCACTGCCTGTGTCAGGCAGTTTTGCACAGCTGGGTGAGTGGCACCCTCATGGCAAATCACAGACTTTTAGAGTGAATGGGGCCTTCCATTGAGTCCAACCTGCCACAGAATCTAGAAATTTCTTCTACAGGCTTCCTCACTGGTGGTCATCTGTCATTAAAGCTTGAACATTCCCGGAGAGGGGGAGCTCATGATACCATACACAGTGTATCGATGGATTGCAGCTCTGGTGGTCTGAGAATTCTTTATTATATCGTGCCTGATTCTACCTCTGTGTAGCAGCCACACGTGGGGCTGGGCTCAGCTCCTGACCAATGCAGAGTAAATCTGCCCTGCGATGGGGGAAATGGGCATTTGTGCCCATGTTTTAACTGTAGCACCCTCTCCGCAAAGGGGTATCGGTCCTTTCTCTCCATTGCCCCCAGTCACTATCTACACATTACTCTGCTCGATTTGTCTATGTCCCCTCCTGTTTATGATATGTCTGTGTGACACGGTCTTAGTTACCTAACTCCTGGGCTCCCCCAAATAATGTAAACTCCTTGAGGGCATTCACAGAACACAGTAATATGTCTGACGTATAGTAGATGCCAAACAAAATTGGTTGAATGAACAAATAAATATGTATAAATGTGAATAAATGTGCATTTTTTAATCTGCTCTTTCAGAAAGCAAAGGGCATAAGAATTGAAAAAAACCAGTTGGATGTGGTGAAATTTTCAGATATCAGTTTCCGTATAGTAGGGAAAAACCCTGAGGTCATCTTCAAGGGGGCGAAAGATGGATGGGACAAATGGGACCAGGGAGCTGTGGGGAAAACCGTGCATTTGTGATGACTGGAAGAGTGGGAAGGAGAAAGTGGCCGTACAATGACGGAAAGGGCTCATTCTTTACTTTCTGGTTCTTCCCCAAACCCCAGCAATATGACCTCTTTTTCTTTGTCATACTATCAAACCTGGTCATAGATAACCGTACCAAATCTAGGTTTCATTAGTTTTTCTCTTCCCACTTATTCTTCTCTACCTCGCTCCTTATGAATGAATAAAGAAATAACATTTTCAACATCAAATATTGAACCTGGACCCAAGCAGGCAGACAGGCATCATGCACTGCATGGAGTTTCTAAAACCACTGACCAATTGTCCTTTCTCAACATTTTCCCTTTCTTCCTGTGGTCTTCATGTCTCCCTGTATATTGGGTCCTTGAACTATTTTTTTACATTACTCTTTGTGATGGGTTGAATTCTGTCTCCTCAAAAAGCAGGTTGGCGTCCTGACCCCCAATACCTCAGAATGTGACCTTATTTGGAAACAGGGTTGCTGCAGATGTAACTAGTTAAGATTAAGATGAAATCATAATGGAATAGTGTGGCCGTGATCCAATATGAACAGTATCCTTATAAGAGGAGTCCCGGGGGAGAAGGCCAGGATGGAGGCAGAGATTAGAGTGATGTATCTACAAGCCAACGGAGGACAGGATTGCCAGCCATCATTGCTGGCCGTGACCTGAAACTAAGAGAGAGGCAGGGAAGAGATTCTCCCTCAGAACCCTCAAGTGGAATGAAATCTGGAGACTTCTAGCCTCCAGAACTGTGAGACAATAAATGTCAGGTGTTAAGCCACCCAGTTGGTAGTACTTTGTTACAGGAGCCCTACGAAACAAAGATACTCTTTCTCTGTTTAATTGATTTCTCTTCCTCCTAGCACTTTGTCTTCCCCAAGAAACAGGGCCCAACTGGGACCCCTCGCAACATTCTGGCCTCACCTTTCCTTGCCTTATAGTTTAAGAATAGATCATCCCCCTGCAGCTTGAGCCTGGAAGGTCCCCTGTCCCAGTTTCCTGTTTTAGAACATCACCCTGAAACTTATGATTAATAGCCTTAGGCTTATTGATCACAATCCCTATGGTCTAGCATTCTTTCCAGGCTACTCCCATCATTGTTCCTGGGTTGCTGACACCACCAGAGAACCACGATGCCAGAAGGAAAACTCCATACAGACCCCTGGAACCATCAGGTACCCTCTGGAGGAATGCCCAGATTTTCCCTTAGATACCCTAAGCCGGTCTGAGAATGTCAATGCAGTTTTTGGAGGTGTTAACCCGCTGCCTTCTTAGATCACCGGTGCTCTGATAAGAAATGCGTATCCTGTACCCCAGCTCCTGTGTGGGTCTATTATTGGCTGAGCAGCGCAGGCAGCACGAGCCCCAGACTTGGTTGCCCTCTGTTTGTACCCATCTGTGATTTTCCCGTTTGCTCCTTCTACAAGATTCACCAGTTCGTCATTCTCTTTGACCTCTACACTGAAATCTTCCAACCTTCCATTTCTGTCCCTAACTTTCCCCTCAACTTCCTACAGATCTCCAGCTCCGTGCTTCACATCTATTTCAGACTCATCTTGTGTCAGACTACAGTGATCCTCTCTCCTCAGCCCCACCTGTTTCCAAACATCTCACTTCTGCCATGTGCCTGTCATGCTTTCCTCACCCAGGCCCGACATTTTGACTCCTCTGCTCTACCCCTTAAGTGAATCTTTCGTATTTGTCATCTTTTCTCTATTCCCCACTTTGTGCCACCTTCATAGAAGACCGTAGGACTTGGATTATTGCAATAACCCACTAAGTCATCCTGTCTCCAGTCTTGCCTCACCTGGGGACCATAAGCTCTGGGAACCCCGACTTTCACCATGTTGATGTTTTCCCTAAGGACGTGGGGCCTCTCTAGCAATGGGCAGCCTCACATTGTCTAACATTGGTTCATCTCAACAGCCGCTCCAATGCCCGTGGGCACTCTCACCCCACATACTGTGTTTCCCCGAAAATAAGACCGAGCCGGACAATCAGCTCTAAGGCGTTTTTTGGAGCAAAAATTAACATAAGACCCGGTCTTATATTGTATTATTATATTATATTACATTGTAGACCCAGTTTTATATTATAGTAAAATAAGATGAGGTCTTACATTAATTTTTGCTCCAAAGGACGTATTAGAGCTGATTGTCCAGCGAGGTCTTATTTTCCAAGAAATATGGTAGCGTGGGTTAATCCCATGGCTCTGGATTGTGTGTATTCTCATCTCCAGAGCTACTGACCATCAGCCCACACCATAGGTGAGTGACGTTCTCTAACCATGGGCCCAGGAGTTATTGTGGAGCAGGATGCATTAACCAGTCAGCATTGTTTAGTGATAATAATTGGATTTATGATTTGCAACTGGTTTCGGTGGAGGCTGGGGGTAGGTCAGTGGTTTCATGCTTAAGGCTGGTCATGTAGCTAGAATATACCTACGTGACTAGCTCTACGAGACCCCATCGCGAATAGACTTGAGGCTTCCTGGCACCAAGACGCTTTGCATGTATGCTGGTGGTGGTTCAAGACCTGGGGACAGTGCCTGTCCTGTGCGTCATCCTGTGCCTGAGTGCTCTAGACCCCTTTGAATGCATATCCTTCTCCTGCTACTGCTGTCTTATCTTTGTGTCCTCATCCTGGCATAAAACTGTTCCGCGTATATAAACTGGGTCTTGTGAGTCCTTTTAGAGACTGAACACTTAAAACAATCAGTGTGGAATTAACGCAGGTATTTACTCGTGGTTTTGGACACATGAAATGCCCAGTCTGTTTCTCCTTTCTATCCACCCATATCTAATCTCTAAGGAGGTCTCAAATGCCACCTTTCCAAGAGGTCTCAACCACTATCTTCCCATCTCACTGATCTTCACAAAACTTGGCCTAAAAGGGCTTTAGCACTTGGTGAAGTTTATTCTACCATTTTGGGGTACCACCGTTGAATGGGAAGCCCAGTTCCATTCAGCCAATTATTAGCTGAATTTGGGGAGTTATGTAACCCTCCTGAGTCTCGGTTTCCTCATCAAATAAAATGGGGATGTTAATGTCTACTACAAGTGATCACTGTGCAGTCTGAACAAACAATACAGTAAGAGTGCCTGGTATTCAAGGAGCAGGCGATCAGTCTTAGCTCTCTTCTTCCCTTCCTGTATTTTCTTTCTCTTCCCAAGGAGACTGTAAACTCTGTAGAAGGAATAATGTTTTATATTTGCATGCTGTCGCCCAAAGCAATAAGCCCAGAAGGACATAAAGCAGACACTCAAGTCACAGAGTTCAAGACCATCATGAGAACGCTAAAGCCATGATTTGTGCCGAGTATACCTCGATGGAAGCATATGTACACTGGCTTGGCTTGAGATGACTTAACTCTCAGGAAACTTCCTTTCCTTCTCTTTCTAATAGGATGATTGCAGAGCACTTGCGAGAACTAATAAATGAAATAATGCACGTAAATTTCCCGGTGCTTAGGAGGTACTCTAAATATGAGGCATCCCCTCTGCTCCTCGTTTTTCCCTCTGCTCCCAGGAATTTCTTATGTTTCCATTGTGTGTCCTGCCACACCAAGTTCTGGGGGATGCACAACAGACAGTCGCAGCCCGGAGTCTGCAGCGTCCTTAGAAAGTAGAAATAACCCTTACCATGGAGCGGCCCCCGCCCACTGCTGTTTTTAAGTGTCATAGACATTCTACTGCTTGTCAGCCCGTTCCTCTTCATCTCATGTCCCCTCACACACATCAGAACATGCCAGCTATGAAACACTTGGGTTTAGAGTGGAAGAAAATGGGAAGAAGGAAAACTCATTGAGGAGACAATGACAACGCTTGTGATGAGGCGGCTCTCCTGTGACTCCATCAGAGAGGACCGAGGAGGAATCTGTCACATCTGCAAGGATATTACATATGGAGAAATATAAAATGCCTGCCTCCTCTCTCAAAAGGTTTAGTTGGGGGAAAAAACAAAAACAGACCACTGTGGAGGCTGGAGTGGGGTGAGCTGTTAATGAATCTGGCATTAAGACATTTGTGTTAACTCAAGGGAGGTGGCTCCATTCCCAGGTTTGGTTCAGCCCCTTCCGGGAGCTGTGGGAGGTCTTCTTTGAGGTCAGCAGCAGTGAAGCTAAAATATTCAACTGCTTTTTATTCCCACACATTGCACCACTTTCCCTAGAGTATTTTAGGAAGAGACAATAGCCCTCCATGGGTGAATTAGTCCCCCCTCAATTTCTGAGAATACCGTCCTTAATTCAAAGATGCTTCCTTCTCCTGTTTCCTTCATACCTTCCCTCCTCAGAAAACTGAATGCGATAGGTTACTCTGGTTCTGAAGGTCACCTTGACACCATGTCTTATGCTTAAATGTGTATTATTTACTGAACACACCTATGGCTTTATTTACATCTTAGGATGGTTGTTACTGAGACAAGAGCAATCGTTCCCTGCTTCCTCTGGAACAAGCAAGATGGCACCCAATCTGAGAGAAGATAGGCTCAGATGGGACTCCAAGAGTCTAAGGAGGAACAAGGGCAGAAGGTGAAGATTCTTTGCTAGGTAAACGGCGATGAGACTGTACCTGCTTCTTCATGGGGGCAGACTGAAAGAAGGAGAAAGTTCCAGAAGCCATGTTTCACTGGCTTCTCCCACATCTGGGGGAGATGAGCAAACATGGATTACTCCTGTTTTCAGACAAGGCACCTGCGGCTCAGAATTTCAGTGACTTGCACAAAATCACAAAGGCAAACACAAGATGGAAATTTCCTGGGCTCTATACTATGGTAACTGGGTCAGAAAAAGCTGGATCAGGTGGCTGGTCAGAGATACCCAGGTAGGAGAACAATGACTTGTCTCCTAGGCTGGACACGGTCAGAACCGGCATCTACTCCGCTTCCTTTGCCCAGGCAAGGATTTCATCGCTACCTGTCTGCTGTAATGTTGTTTCACTCAGTGTTTATCTAAGAGAGTTTTGCTGACAGCAGCCTTTCCGGGTAGGAGTGTTGAGGAAATGGATTGGGTCAGAGCCACAGGTAATTATTCTAAAGGTCAGAGCCACAGGTAATTAGCACAAAGGTACTTAATCAGTGGCAGCCCTGGGCAGCAAGGACAGAGCTGCAGGGGCTCCTAGGGCTCCGGGTCTTTGTCATTGAAATCAGTCCCACCACAGACAAAGGCACAGGTGGGGGCGGGGCGGTGTGGTACCTGGGGGTGTTTAGTTCTATGCATTCCTACCACAGGTGGCCAGTACCAGGCCATTGATACACAGTTGCATCCAGAACACTGCTCTGCCCCGTGCTGTTCCCTCAGCATGCAGCACCTTCCCTCCCTCCCTTACTCTTCCTCAGTTTGGCCACTCCACAACTTTCCAGACTCAGCCTGTGGGGCATTTCCTTTAAAAAGCTCGCTCCATCTCTTGTTTACTTGTGGATAAGAGATCTTGTTCACTTCCTCTGGGCCCCCAGGCCTTCCACGACTTACCTCCTCACAGCACTCCTTGTCTATTCTTATCTCCTCACCTAGCCCTTGAGGTCATTGAGGTCAAGGACAGTGTGTCTTAGACTCCTGCATCACCAGTACTTAGCACAGTACCTGACACATAGTAGGAGCTCAGCCATTGTTTGCTTTCAAAGAATAAATGTCCCATGGCTGAGAGCAAAGCCATACACAAGCAAAGCTATCATGTAATTAGGATTTAATATATTTGACTAATACCGGCTTACTTGCATTGCCAAAACACAATATTAAATGTCTGAGTGATTTTGAAGGATATAGTGTGACAGTGTATAGTGGCGCTTTCTAGGAGTATCAAGTGTATGCAGATCCTCTCCTCAACACTTTCACTGAATTTTGCTTTAGTGTTACACCTCCAGCTCCATCAAAGGCCATTTTTCAAAAACTTGTATTAAAACCACCTCTCTGCACCTGCATTTTCCATAAAACTGTCACTCACTGCCTTCTACCTACCTTACCTGCACCAGGCAATAAAGTGATTTTAGAATTTTTCTTTTTGGCTTTTTAAAAAAAATTTATTGGGGTGACAATTGTTAGTAAAATTACATAGATTTCAGGTGTACAATTCTGTATTACATCATCTATAAATCCCATTGTGGGTTCATCACCCAGAGTCAGTTCTCCTTCCATCACCATATATTTGATCCCCCTTACCCTCATCTCCCACCCCACACCCCCCTTACCCTTCCTTTGGTAACCACTAAACTATTGTCTGTGTCTATGAGTTTTTGTTTCTCATTTGTTTGTCTTGTTCTTTTGTTATTTTAGAATTTGACACCAAGAAAATCATGGTCTCCTCTGCAGAACTGGCAAGGCTCTATCTTTCCAGTAACCAGATGCACATAACTGATCATCTTTTCCTTTTTGACATGGCTGCTAGGAAACTCAGAGTCCCATCTGATTCTCGCTCTCTAATTCTCAATCATTATATTAACCAATTTCTGACTTCCTGGTATTTCGTAGGAGAATCATAAACCATCGTTAAATCAATCTCTGTTGCTTCTTTCCTTAGGGTAAGCCACAAAAAAGGGTGCCATCCAGATGCACCTAGAAGTTTCTCCTTTAATGTCTTTAGATTTGGGGCTCAGATTCTTTGTCATTGTTAGTTTTGTTTAGCCTTGCATCATCCCAGAGCATCTGAGTCCACACAGCCCAGCCCTCCTGACTCAGGCCATGAGCGATCTCTGCTGGACCTCAGTTTGGATTGCTCTGGAGAATCATGGGTCTCACTGATGTTTCTTCACCCCGCAAAAAGCCATTTCACATACACTGTTATCATTGGGGTGAAAATGCCTGATGGCCGTTTTCATGGAATGTGGGAACAGAAACAGAGACAAAAACTTAATTTTATTCTTCCTTTCTTGATCTCGATTTTGCTACCCCTCTTTTATTTCCCTGACTTTATTTTTATACTTGTAAATAGTTTTATACTATTTTATAGTATAATGTCTCAAATCCCTTACAGAAGGAAAAGTACCTCTATGCCCAACTCAAATGTCTCTGACCTGTGAATCTTTTCTGATGTTCCCTCCCCTTACCTGCCTCAATAGGCAAAATATACACCTTCCTTCTCTTTGTTCTTAGAACAATTGTATCCCATTATGGTTTCTGTTACAGCACAAATCATATTACATTGGAATTTTTTGTCATCTGGCTAAGAAGTGCTCTAGACTCAGCTTCTTGAAGTCAAGGGATGTGTCCCATACTCTTTGTATTCCATGGGCCCACCTTTAGGACAGGCATGGATTTAGACATGTTACATACACTTTTGGTGCTTCAGTTTCCTTTTCTGAAAAATAGACATAATAATAGCATCTACCTTACAGGGTAGTTGTGAGAATTGAGAGAGAAAAGCCAAATAAAGCCTGGCACACAGAGTAACCATCCAATGAATGCTAATTCATATTAACTATTATTATCAGTGGTGGTAGTAGCAGTGGTAGTATTATGATTTATAATATTCCTAGTCGATTGCAATGCCTAGTATAGCACTTCAAGCACAATAAGTATTTGCAGAATAAATGCTGAGTGATGAATGTATATGAATATTGCTACCCCTCACTCCTGTCAGGGGCATCATGCTGCCCATTTCTGAAATGTAGAAGTAGAGGCAGACATAACAGAAGCTGGCGCTGAAGCCAGAATCCAGGTGTGCAAATTCCTGGCCCTGTGCTTTATGCTAGGATGTGCAGCCTGTGTCCGAGGGCTCAGGCAATTGCAAGATAAAAGAAACTCTTCAAATCCCAGGTCACCATTCAGGGCTTCTGAAGACAAGGCTTCTCAGGTCAGGTCAAGCTTGTATGTCAAACTGTCAGATGCCCCCTCTACTCAAATACCCAAGACCGTGAGGGAGAGAGCACGGCAGCCCTCGGCATAATTGTGGGCACTTCAACTTCAACCCAACTCTGATCTAGTTCTTGAGTTTCTTTTTTCTGCTAAGAAGTGCCAGGATGGAAAGGATTTCACCCTATGTACTCCCCCTTCCTTGTCTGAGGGGGAAGTGCTAATGAGCAGTGGCTCGGCTAAAAGGAAGGCGGCAGATGACAGGTGACACATCATTTGACTGGACGCTCAGAGCCAGCCCAGCCCAGAGTGGCTCTGCTGCCTGGGACCCAACTACTGTGTGCCCAGGGCCCTGCAGCCCATCCTTCTCCCCAGACTCCCTCCCAGCACGCCCACAGGTCACAGTGAGAGCTTCATGTGTGAGCAGATTCTATGCAAAGGCGAACTATTAGCATAGACAGCACCAGTGACCCAGTTAGTGTATCAGGCGCTGGGCTCAGTACGTTATATGTGTTATTTTATTTAATCCTCACCAACAGCCTTCTGAAGGAGGTGCTACTATTTGTACCATTTGCCGGTGAGGAAAGCAAGGCTTAGAGAGGTTAAGGGCTTTGTGTAAGGTGACACAGCTGGTAAAGGCTGGGCTGGGGCTGGGACTCAGGGCCTCCTGGACCCAGACTCTGCTCTTCTTGGCACAGTGTGCTCTCTGCTAGAGTCTCAAGAGCAGGGTTCTGGTGGAGTCACAGAAAGATAGGTTTTGGGGGAGAAGTTGGGGATCTGTGGGAGAGAAAAAGGCCAGAAACATGGGAGGCTCTACCGGCGAGCTGATCCAAGTGGATCAGGTTCACGCTGACCCAGGCAGGTCGATTTGTTGTTGGTCGTTCAGCATTCACGTGCCTTCCATGCGACTTTGAGCCTGAGGCTGTTTTTTTCAGCTATAAAATAGGGATAATAATACTGAGACGTAATGGTATTCCAAGCTTCAGACACCAAAATATTGGTGAACAACATTGAAGCATGATCCAATGGTTGTGAGGATGACGATGGTGATGAAGGCACTATACACCCAGAAAAGGGACGTCAGAGGGAGGAAGGACTCCACAAGAGGGAAATGAGGCAGTGTTAGTTTTCTGCTTCTGGGCTTTGCCCCTGGTCTGCCTCTGAGGAGTTGCTCTGGGCACCGCACTTGTTAGGAACAAAAGGCCTCCAGCATCCTCTCATTTAGCAAAGGTGACATGTCCACGGATCTGCTAGCTGCTCCCATAAGTCTCCCTTGGAAGTTTCTAATATGTGGTTCACTGGCCCTGGGTCAGTGGTGTTCATCAGGGGACCAGACACAGCTCACAGTCCACCCAAAAGAAGTTAGAGGCAAAAAAGAGCAGGACGCTGGGTATATGTCAACTTCATGTAGGTGAAAACGTCTAATACTATGAAACTCATCGTGGGCATGAATATATTTTGGGTTTGAATCTGTAATGTATGAAGGCATTTTCCTCCCCACTCCCTACCACATACGTACCCCCTATGGAGAACACTTTGGAGGGTAACTTTAGTCTATTTTTTTCCTTTGCTGTTCATGGATGCTCAAGTCAGAAGTGACTCCTAAATCCTTCACGCCATCCCTCATCAGGTCCTGACTAAGCTTAAGCTCTAGCGTGTCTACTGATGAGCATTTCACTCCTGAAGGAGGTGGTCTGCCCCACCTGAGGATGGCTCGGAGGGCTTCACACCTTCCTTGTGCTCAAGGGTTCAAATATAATATGTTCCTGTCCCTGATGGTTCTAGGTGGGTGAATTTTTTAGAATACCCAATCCCTCATCCAAATGAAAGTCCCTCACATGGCTATCCCCATTGTCTTCTCTTTTCAACCCTTCCCCATGGGGTTAGTTTGAATCTTTTCTGTTTGCTCTCTTGAATTTATTTTAAGTTGGCAACTTCAGGGACAGCAGCCTTTGAGGGGTCTGGTCAGTGCCTTCCGCTTGCCTTCCTGCCATCAGAGGAACTGGGAAGGGTCTGAGGTGGGTCTGCTTACGGAGGGAAGAAACTCCTTCATTCATCAGAAGAGGCTGAAGATATGGGAAGATGACTTCTTTTCCTGCTTCACTCCTTCCTCTCTTTTCTCATTTGCCTCTGCTGTCCCCTCCCCTTTCTCAAGTCCTTTCCTTCTCTCCTTTCCTCCTGACTGGCGGTTTCTCTCTGTACCCAGGCTATCTTTGCCCAGCCTCCTCTCTCCGATCTCTCAATGGAGCTGTAAGAACAGCATGCCTGAGGCGGGAAAGGACCAAACACAACCCTTCAGTTATTAGCTACATTTGGGTATTGGAAGCAGGCCAGAAGTACTAGAGGCTGCAGCAGTGGAGGTGGTGGCGGTGGCAGCAAGAATAACCAAAGAGCCTCCATTTGTTAAGTGGCTACTACTTACTATATTTCAGGCACTTACTCTCCATTGTCCCTGAATTCTTACACCCAGTGTTGAAGAGCAAACTGATGCTTAGAGAAACTATGGCTTGTCCAAACCTACATAGAGGTCAGCAACGTAGTAAGATTTAAACAAACAGCCCCAAGGCGATTTAGCTCCAAATCCAATGCCTGTGTTTTCTCGAGCATGCTTCCCTGCTAACCTGCTTCTTCATTCACTCTTGGAGTGAGCCCAGATCCAGGAGGAATGCATGGAGGAGTAAAGGGAAAGGGAAAAGAGGGATCCAGGGCTGGTATGTTCTCTTGTTATAAATTGGATTTTCCCCTATCTTTCTTCCATATCCCCTCTCCTTTCAAAGAAACCCACAAAAGTCACAGGATGGCAGTAGTTGTTGGCTAGCGTTTAGTGCAAACTATGAAGTAGCACATGTTTGCTTTTGGTTCCCACCCATCTTCTATTCCTACACCTCTTTCCCCTTTTCTATGACTTCTAAAGGAGAGAAATGTCCTGTAGGGCAGGTTCCTAGTATTGGTCTTTCTTGTTTCCTGCTCAGCATTAAGCAAGTACTAGATAAATATGGAATGAATAGATGGTTGAATGAATGAATAAATGATTGAATGAATGAATGATTGAATTCACCATGCCAGCACACTGAGGACCCGCAGGCTGCCTCCTGTTTAGTGGGGAGACACCCTGATATACCCGGCATGAGTTGTCTCTCCTTTCCTCCACCGAAGTACAATTAGGGTCTGTCCGTCCCCTCACTATGTTTTGAATCATAAAAGGGATGAACCTCCTCTCTTCTCAGTAAAAGCCCAGAAAGCAAGGAAGGAAAAGCTATCATCAGACCATAAAACCCTCTCTCCCCAAATGCTAAAAACTTTAAACTGAAAGAGAAACGGGGAGGCAGAGGTGTCTTCAGATTTTTCCAGAAGCAAGCATGCAATTACTCATAAGGAAGGGAAGATAAGGGTGGAGGAAGAAACTAATGTTTCTTAAGTGCTCCTAAGTGCGGGGTATTTTCCTACCAGCTTTATTTATATGACGCCCCCATCTTATAGATGACGTTTAGGATTAGTTGGACTTGGTCACTTAATGTGAGTGATGGCGTCATTTGATTAAAATCACACCATTAGTCAGTGATGGCGTCATTTGCTTAAGGTCACACCATGATGCAGATATGCTGGACTCCAGTCCACAGAGTCTTTTTACTTTTTTCTCCGAGGGGTCTAAGAGGCCACTAGTTTTTGAAGTTTGCATTTGTGATGTACGTGGCTCTCCACTGCTAAATACTAGGGCTTCCTATGTTCTCTTTGAGAAGTGGCTAGCAAATGACTTCATGCCTTCAATCTGAGAGGCCAAGCTGGCAGGGGTGACTAAGCGCTGCCCAGGATGCGGCTCCTGTACCAACTACTCCTCCATCCACCTTAGATACACTTTATACTTTATGCCACCTGTTGACAGTCCACCCTAGGTTCCTCGGACCCCCTTGACTGCTTCTGTGTGCCCTCCCTTCCGCATGCTTTTGTCTCCAAAGGATACTTGCCTCTCTTCTTTGAAGGATTTTCTTGGGTGCAGAGAACTGGAAGTACCTGGAAACTGATGTTCCCCAGGGAAGCCCTCAGCCGATGAGTGACAAGGTCAGGAGGAGGAAGGCCCAGTCCCCAGGTCAGCACCCCTTTCGGTGTAATTAACACTCCAGAATCTCCCATGGGATCAGTCCTGGGGACTTTGCCTGAATTTGCATATTTGCTTTCCTTTGTCTCCTTCCATGTCTCGCTTCCCCCATTCCTATACCAGTCTCCCCAGAGATTAGCTTAATAAAACACTTGCACATAAATCCTCATCTCAGGGTTAGCTTCTGGGGAACCCAAATATTCCCTAATTTCTGCTTCATCATCTATGACTTGGGTCCCTGTAGGTGAGCCATACTCTAGCCCACTGTTTTAACAGGATTCATTACTAGTACCTTTAAAATAGAATGAGCTTGCTACATACACTTACTATTATGAACTGAATCATGTTGCTGCAAACATCATCTTGACGTCCTAACCCACAACATGACTGTAATTGGAGATAACGCCTTTGAGGAAGTGATAAAGTTTAAATGAGGTCATAAGGATGGGACCCTAATCCAATAGGACTGATGTCCTTATAAGATGAGTAAGTGACTCTAGAATGCACTCTCTCTTTGGGCATTCTCACAAAGGAAAGGCCACGTGAGGACGCAGCAAGAAGACTCCTGACTGCAAGCCAGGAAGAGAGCTCTCACCAGACATCAGTCCTGCTGGCACCTTGATCTTGGATGTCCAGCCTCAAGAACTATGAGAAAACAAATTTCTGTTGTTTAAACCACCAGCCTGTGCTATGTTTTAACGGTAGCCCAAGCAAACTAACATGGTTACTAATGGCACACGCTGGGTTTTTAAACATAGCTTAATGCTGGCAGAACATGAGGATGACAGAAGGGACAAAGCGGTTTGTGAAAATAATGCTTAGGTCAAAATCCATTCATTAGTTAATAATTTTTAAAAGAGCATTGTGGGGACAGAGCCAGGAGTGCAGTTTCCAGGCTCTGGGCCTCACATGGAAAGGTGCTGGCTCAGGTAGTAAATGGCCATCAACTGTGATTGGATGGCCATCAGCTGTGGCTAGTTGGCCGTCAGCAGTAACCAGTGAGCCATTGGCCACTAATATAACTGCCGTGGCTACGCTAGCAGTGGATGGTGGCTAGCAAGAGGATGGTGGCTGAGCTAGCAAGCGCAGAGTGCAGTTAGCACAGTGGAGTGTGGATTGCGGATCGTGTGATTCCTGCTTCCTGTGTCTCCAACCCAGCCACCAGTGAGACTCTAGTGGTATGACTCCCCTATCTATGGCTCCGTGGGTATTCTTTTTTGGCCTCACCATGTCCTGTGTTCTTATGTGGGGAGTGGGACCAGAGACCCCGCCTGCCACGCTGCATGACAAGCATGTACCAAGTGTCTGCCCTGTATAAGCCTGGGGATGGGTGATGCAGAGATGGCCCTCAGGGAGCAGTGTCATATGAGAGAAGCTTGTAGTAAGGGTGGAAGATGAGTATGGCATAAATCCTCGTTCACCCAAACTCAACCTGCCAAGGTCCAAAACATCATCATCATCAGTGACATCACTATTTCCAACGTTATCAGCAGCAGCCCCACCTTCACCCGTGACAACAGGAGCTGCAGCCCCAGTGTCACAAAGCCACTGTTAAGTGTCCTCAGGTCTAGGCTGTGTTGCTTGCTCTTCAAACCAAATCCACCAATACACCTGCTCACTAGGACCCGTTAAGCTCATTCACAGAATAAGAAAATGTGAAAGGAAAACACAGGGGACACAAACTATTCAAAAGCATGCAAGTTCACGGAGTGGAATGCACCGGGAGAAATGACTGACTGTTTTGCTACTCATTTGGGGGATCCTCTTGTCTGGCTACTGGAGAGCTCTGCTCACACTTCCAGCCCTCCGTGCCAAGCTGCTCATAGAACAGAGAACAAGTTTATCGTCAACTTGAGTATATGATGAAGAACAAAGAAAATGTGTTACAGCAAAAGAAAATTGCTGAGCTGGTGCTCGCCGTGGTAGCAGACCCTTGTGGTACCCCACCTCTGATTTCAGACACAGTTACGAGGCGCAGCACTCCACAAGGGTAGACTCATGCTGACCTGTGTCCCACTTCAAGACTGCACTGCGTTTCTGTCCCGTTTGCCTCAGAGCTGTCTCCAAACCCTTGGGTATCCTCCTACTCTTCACCCAACGGCAGTTTGGAAGCGTAGGACCTAAGTGGTTCTGGGGTGATTCTCAGGCAATAAGAGACAGGCGTGGGTGGACAAGTGACCCAGCTTCTCATCCTTGAAGCAGACAATTCTGTGTGTACTTTCCAGAGGTCACAGCTTAATCAAGCCTCTGGTGTCTAAAGCAGCAACTCTGACAGTGCAATTCTGTGCTGGCTTTTCTCCTTCCCTCTCTCATCTCCCTGTCTCTCATGATGGCTTCTTTGGAATAACTTCCATGAACCCAAGTTCCTCTGTCAGGCTCTGCTCTCGGGAACAAACTAAGACAGCCCCTATTTAGCAACACATGTGTTGTACACAAGAGGTGAATGATTTTTCTCCCAGGCCTTTTAGCTTTAGTTGGGTGGTAGTCATAATGGGGACAGCTATTTATGAGTTTTGCCTGGTGACTGGGAAAACCAGATTTCCAATAAGTGTATCACTGAGTTGAAGATCAAATCTTAGAACCGCATTAGGCTCTTTAAAAGTCTAAAACAGAATCCTTTACCATAACAACTAAGCAAAAGAAGTTATTGATCAGTATTATTCAGAAGCATCAGGATTCGTTCATTCATGTAAATACTCAACAATATCAGTGTCTACTCTGATAATCCCTGAAAATACAGCAGACAGCAGGACAGAGAGAGACCCTGCCCTATGGGGCTCACAGTTTACCAGGATAAACAGACAGTAAGCAGGTAGTTATACACCTGGGTATAAGCACAACCCAGAAGAAATGCAGAGATGCTATGGAAGTGAGTAACAGGGATCTGATACAAATGGGGTGGTTTTAGAGTCAGGAATATATAAATAATTGTCAATTAACATTTACAATAGAATGATGGAGCTGTACAGCTTGTAGAAAACCATGTGGATATATACACATACACAGGTACAATTTAGTGCCGGTATGAGTCTGCTCTGGCTGCCATAACAAAATGTAATAGACCGAGTGGCTAAAGAAGACGAGTTTATTTTTTCATAGTTCTGGAGGCTGGGGAGTTCAAGATCAAGGTTCTCTGGCAAGGCGGGTTTAATTCTGAGGCCTCTTCTCTTGGCTTGTAAGTGGCCACCATCTTGCCACATGCTCTTCTTTGTGCACTTGGGAGAGAGTGAGAACGAGCTCTCGGTGTCTCTTATAAGGGCACTCATCGCCTTAGACCAAGACCTCACCTTCATGACCTCTTCTAATTCTATGTCTCCAAAGCCTCATCTCCAAATACCATCATATTGAGGGTTAGGGCTTAACATATGAATTTGGAGGGGACACAAACATTCAGTTCGTAACAGTGCCTCTGTCAAAAACTTTTAACAGTTTTCTAGGGTAGGAAGACTGAGAAATGTGGTGATAAGTTCTTCCTTGGATATTTCTTTTCATGTCTGATTAAAAGTCTACTTAAATATGCTAGGTACCTAGAGACAAGAGTGATGTATTAGACTACAAAATTTTTCAAATGTGGGAGAAAATGGTACTAGGTTCCAATTAAATAAAACATAAAAGTTATATTTTATGTAAGTTTTCCTTGTATGTAAAGAGAAGCTCTAGATGTGACACAGGGACAACTGAAGCTGGACTTGTTTAGCGTAGTTACATGTCCTGCTTAAACCTGAAAAAGGAAATGGAGGACGGGGGTCAGATGGCTGCAGAGCTCAGGCCAAGGTCAGCCTGCATTGGTATTAGACACTGCTGCAAATATTTGCAAGAAAACTGGGGAAGAAAAATATTCAGGTTGTAACAAGTCTAGACTCAGGTGATTGGACAAAATCCAAAAGGAGTCTTTCATGATATACAAAACTGGGCTCTAGACATACTTGGAGTGAGTGTGCACTGATTTTGACCACTTATATCCATTTTTTCTCCTTTGGTGACCGCTTCTTGATTTCCTTGTGGCAATTACCTGTTTTCCATTCAATGTAGTCTTGTTTAGACTGCAAATCCCCAAGCAAATCAATAAGATGCTCTCCTGGGGCTTTGAAACTTGAGTGGAATAATCGAACATCAATGCAAGAATAGTTGAAGGTCAGTCCGTAGGAGGCACCCTCCCGAGTGTTTTGGGTCCTGAGTATTTATCAGCCAGGATCTCCATCCTCCCCTTTTATTTTTTGGAGATTTTCTAATTGTAATCTCTCTCTCTTTTTTTGTTTTGGATTTGTTTTTCTGCTAGTGCAGGTTTTTAATATATGAGAATGAATAAAATTGTAAAATGAAACATCATTAGGATGCAAAAGACAAAAGCAGCCTGTAACCAAATGTGAAAGAAATGAAAGCTCCACCCATAGTGAAGTTATCACTATAAAGAAGGTGCCCTCTGATCCATTTTAAGACTTTTGGATAATAAGGTTAAGTGTGCAGATTTTCCCCACCAGATACCAGCTGACGGGCCCAACAGCCATTCAACACTCAAAATGGCTGCACACCTGCCAGCCCCAGGTAACGATACCTGAGGCTTTGGGCTGCCCCTTCACCCAAACACTCAAGGAGAACCCTCTCAATAAACCGGGAGATCGTGGACGTCAATGTCCTGGGGAGACAAAGACCCGAGGAGACGTCCTCAATGACCGGGGGAAATCCTGCATCCCCCAAATGTCCAGGAGACCCCCTTCAATGACCAGGGAAGATTCTGCCCCTCAAAACCAGGATAGATCTTCTCTCCCAATAACCTGAAGAAAAATGTCTCTCTCAAATGATCTGGGGAAATCCGGCCCCACAAAGACCCTGGGAGGTTTTCCCTTCTCGTCATAACAGTGACAGCCCCTCCCCAAATAACATGGGGATACCTCTGATAACTAGAGACCTCGCCCCACAAAAGTCCGGAGCAACCATCCCTTAAAGCTCCCGGAGTCGCAGAGCAGCAGGCACCCTAAGGCTGGTTTTCCCTGCGGCCTGGGCCTCTAATTGTAATCTTTTTAAAAAAATCCATCACAGCTTTGAGATATAATTCACATACTATCCAATGCACCCATTTGAAGTATACAACTCAATGGTTTTGAGTATATTCACAGAATTGTGCAACCATCACCATTCATTTTAAAACATTTTCATCACCCCCCAAAAACTCATTACTTCCTCAGGAAGTGTGCTTTTTCCTAGGGCCAATGGGAAAAACTAGACTTCATAGGTAGTTACGAATGTTACTTCTTTAACTCAGTTGATGCACCCCAATGCAGCCATAGGCTCCTGCGTGCTGATGGAGTGTGGACTAAAGGGGCAGAGCCACCAAGCGGGGTGCATCCCTGCTGTATGGAGAGTGCAATTGCCCAGCAAGGGAACTGTGTCCACCAGGAGATATGCGAGCAGCTGCGAGACAGTCCAACTCCTCAGTGGTATGACAGACAGCGGGCAGGAGTGAGCAGCCGGAGGAACAAGCCGTTTTGGGCTGACGGCTCAGGTGGGACAGAAGAAAATCACCTTCCCCGTGGAAGAATATGCGGGAGGGAGGCTGATGCTTGGGTGACATGATGACCTATGGCTCGGGACCACATTGCCCAATAGGTGACATCCAAGCCTGTATGGGCCAGTCCCTAGCCCAGCTGAGGAGAGAGGAGCTTAGCAAAGGCCCCTTCCAGCCACTAAGGCCCTCAGTGACAAGCTGCTCTGCTGTGAGGGAGCTGCTCTACTTAAGCCTCTTTCAAAAGCCTCCTGCTGTGCTGCGTGTGGGAAAACAGGCTTGGGAAGGGGTAACATGGCTCCTTCTCCATTTGTGCTCTGGGCTATTCTAACGCCAGGAGCTACCGGAGTGGATCCTCAGCAGGGTTATACCATGCCTCTGAGCAATGTCTTCTGTCCCTCTGGTCCCTATTCTTTCTAGTTGTGTCCAAAAACAGAAGTCTGCCAGTGTGCAGACACCATGGAGCCCCAGCGACCAAGGTGAAGGTGAAGGTGAAGGTGAGTGCCTGCCATGCTCTCATGCAGCCATAGACTGAGCTCCTCCTGGGGCAGCCTCTGTGCCCCCTGAATCCGCTCCTTCATCTTCTCTTTAGTGGTACATCAGTCAGGAGAGTTTGAATCCCCACCTGCAAACCTCAGTGACTCCAAACAACAAATGCCGATGTTTTGTTCATGCTGCATGCCCAGTGTGAGTTGGTTATGGGGTGGGTTGAGAGGCTCACTCCTCATGATCTCTCAGGAACCCAAAGTTCGCTGGTGCCATGGCAGAGGGCAAAGAGGCCTCTCAAGGGTCTTGCAATGAAATGCTTGGGCCTGGAAGTGAAAACTCTTCACTTCTACTCACAACCCATGGGCCAGAACTAGTCTCTTGACAACAAGGTCGCTGGACAGTGCTGTCCTCCTACGGGCTGAGAGTGGGCAGAACTGGAACTACTTGACAAATGGCACTAATGACTAAGATACGTGGGAAGAATGTGCTTTTAGGGCCAGGAAGACTCGAGTTCCAGCCTTAACTCCAACCCTTCCTGGCCATGTGACCTTTTGCAAATTCTTTATGCCAGCGAGCCTCCGTTTCCTCATCTGGAAAGTGAGGAAATAATACCTTCCTTGGGATATCCACTGGTGTTTTGCACACAAAATAAGGCAGCGATAAACATTAGCTCCTTTCCTTCCTTTTCCTATTCAAATACGTGATTCCAGGTAACTATAGTGATGGACATGATTTAATAATCGTTTCAACCTGAAGGGTGAATGCAGACAACAACTTAAGTTTGCTGATGTTTTCCCCCCCTCCTATGAAGGATATTTACATTTTGATGGGCAAAGTGCAGCTGGACGGACAGGTTTTGAATGCTGTGGGGTAAAGCCTTCTGAAATGGCTGCCATGATTGTCACCCCCTGAGATGAATACTCTTGTGGAATCCCCTGCCCTGGAAGGTGGGCTGGACCTAGCGACCTGCAAAAGTGATAGATGTCACTTCTGAGATTCGGTGATAAGATGGTGGCCTCTGTTTTACTGATATTCTCTCTCCCTGGCCCTCTCTTGTCACTGCTCTGATGAAGCACAACACCCTGTTGGAGAGGTCCATGTGGCCAAGAACTGGGCAGCATCCAGATAACAGCCAGCAAGGAACCGAGACCCTCAGTCCAACAGCCCCTAAGGAACTGAGTCCTGACAAAAAATCCCAAGAGGACGTGGGAATGGGTCCTCCCCCAGGTGAGCCTGGAGAGGACTATAGCCTTGGCTGACCTTATGATTTCCAGTTTGTGGGAAACCTTTAGCCAGAGGCACTTGGGTAAGACACGTCTGGATTCCTTACCCACAGAAATCATGAGGTAATAAATGTGTGTTGCTTTAAGCCACCAAGTTTTGAGATACTTTTTTATGCAGCAAAAGATCGCTAATACAAACACTAGCTATATGCCAGGCATTCCGCTAGGTGGGTTGAATGTATTCTTTCCCGAAAGCCACAGTCTTGCTGCCACCACGCCATCCTGACACTTAGCCTCACTCCTTGAGGCAGCATTTGCATTCAATCCAGACTGGCCCTGCTCAGAGCAGGCTGTTTTAGAACACACACGGGCCTCACTTGACCTCAGACTTCCCGGTGCTTGATTAACATTACTTGGACTGTTTTAAAAGACTGAGGATGTTCCTGTTTCTCACCCCTGGTCCAGTTCTTTTATCAGGAGACAGTGTGCTGCGATGGTTAAAAATCAGATTCTGGAGCCAGGATACCTGGGAGTCAAGCTCGGTTTCCACTATTGATCAATTGTGTGCTTTTGGGAATGTTCAGCCACCTCTCTGCATTTCAGTTTTAAGTGTAAATGGGGGATAAAAGAGTACCTGGGGTTGTCTGAGGGGGAAATGAAGTATTACACAGAAAGAGCATAGCCTAGTGGCTGGGCAATGGAGAAGTTCTCCATAGACGTTAGCTGTCGTTCATTAACCTTAGACTTCAAGCCTCACTTTACAGGTAGAGGATTTGTGTCAGGTGAGCAGCTGTACTCTTTCAGTGCTGCGCTAGTCTTAGCAGTTACACTCCATGTACGTCAGCAAACTAGGGGCAGCCAGGCCACAGATGGGCACAATTCAGCTCATCTATATTGAAGAAACACCCACCCAAGAAACAGGGTGCCACGGACAGGTGCCAGGTACTGCATTTTGGGGGTTTGATTTTGCTTCTTCTTTGTGGTGGACTGAGGGTCTCTTTTCTTTTCACCTCCTATCAGCCTCACCTCCTACTGCTTATCTCCGATCGAGGGGCATCCTTTAGCATAATAATTCATGTAGATTATGTCATGAATATAACCGTGAAAGGCAAGTTGTTCAGAGAATATTTTTTTAAATAATCGATTCATTCATTAATTACCTAATTAGTTAACTAACTTGAAAATGTTTCACTCTGAACAGTGAGGGCCTAGGCTCGTGGAAATGGGCTTGCCAATGCAGGCAGACTCAAGGACAGTCAGTAAAAAGGCTTAGGATGGGAACTGGCAGAATAAAGCTTAGGCCGAGAGGGCGAGAAGAGTAGAAAAGAAAAGAGAAAAGGAGATGAGAGAGGGGTTCTTCTGGGTGTTTTGACGGAAGGCAGCCAGAGGAGCCTTAGAAAACGTTGGCACAATCCTCAGGGCTCTTGAGCACTTTCCTAATTTACAACACATAACAACTAGGTTGCTTCTCGTAATCTCTGTAACCATTGCAGAGGTTGATACAGAATTGCAATGCGGTTTTTCTTGTTTTCTGGACAGGAGTGTGGGAAAGGAGGATGGAGCACATGAGAAAATAAAGGTGGAAGATTTAGAATATCTGGGTCAACAGATAAGGATGGAAGGACAGAGAAATGCTGCCCCAATCTCCCGTTTCCCCATTTTTAATCACCCCCATTGTTTCCAGAATTATTTAACTCTATGGGAATCATATCCAACAAACACTTACTGAGTACTTATTATGTGGAAACACACCTAGTTTTATTTTAAACTATTAAGATTTATCTATTTTAGTAAGTTTTGAAAATAGTTAAAAAATAATTATAATCTGTTTTTCTTACAGCGCTGTAAAGGTAAATGACTTGCAAAATCTCATGTTGTGTGTCTGACAGAGGCATTTGGGCAAAGTTGTTACTCGTTCTACACAGCACCGTCCTCAGGAGGTGTGTCCTGAGCCTCAATGGTCTCCTGGTGAGACGTTGTGCTCCATCTTCCACAAATCTACCTAACTCCCTCTTAAACCACTTACTTTTCATTTTTACTACTGGCGAAATCTCGTGGCTCCTTTGTCCCATGATTACTACCTATTATTCTAATGAAAATTCATTTGACTGAAACTACATCTTTCCTGCAAAATAAGCTTCTGCCTCATTCGTGAATATTGGCATTTGGAAGCCAATATGTGTTTGTCCTTACACGATCCCTTTTTATGCTTAGAATGCTCCTCACTTTTATTATAACACTTCCCTTCCATCTTTTGTCATTCTGTTTAAAAAGAGACTAAAATTCTAGGACTGATTTTATTGGGAAATGACTCCTGTAATTTTGTTGGTCACACGTACCGGACATTTGTTTTTGACATTCAAATATCCATTCTTCCTCATCTGGTAACCACATCCTGGTTTCTCGCTGAGAAATGACACTCACCCCCACTCGTAAGTCTGTATGGCCGAGGTGAAGCTGTGTCCATCGGGGTAGCACGTTCAGAGCTCAAGGTGATCAGCTCATGGCCCTCCCCTGTCTACAGTGAGTGGCTCACAGTATAGCTTAGAACTCTGTCAAAGCTAATGAGACACAATGAGTATTTCACTGGGACGTCAGGGAAAGACATTTTATTTTTCTTGCAGGACAGAAAATTTAAAGAATTTAAGGGTTGGAGCTGCCATCACCATCTGGCTACAACTACCATCTGGCTTATCACATGATGTCTGAAAAGGAATCCAAAAGACAAACTATAGATTAAAAAAAAAAAAAAAAAAAAAAAAACCCTACCTGGGTTGCATGATAGTATTTCTGAGCCCCAAATCTAGCTGTGCCTCAGCTTAACCTAACCCTGAGTTTTTTGTCTTGTATAAACCACTATGTTTTCACTTTCCTTAAGCCAGTTTGGGCTGAATTCTCTGTCACTTGAAGCCAAAGGAGTCCTTACTAATACAGTTGCACTAATGAAAGCCATTTTTATGCCTGGAAATGGGGACGTCTGAAAAATCAAAGGAAGTGAAACAAAATAATGCTGGACATTTCAGCTGGATCTTGCTGATTAACTAGCTCCACCCCCACTAATTAAAAGAGAAGGAAACTAAGAGTCAGAGAGGGGAAGTCTGTACAGTGTTCACATAGTTACTCAGTGACAGAACTGGGAGCAGGACCTGGATTTAAAATCCCATTCTTATTGTCACCTCTTCCCACTTAGATTAGAATGGACTCTCATTTTCCAAAAGGGTGAGTGTCATCACCCTCAAGAGCTTTCCATGATGAGCCACTTCTTCCTTCTCCTTCTGTTTCTTCTTTCTTTCCTTCTCTCTCCTATTTGATGTAGATTTATTTCTTTAAAAAATTATTTTGAAATATTTCAAGCACTTAGAAAGTACAGAAGTAAAATAACAGACACCATGTGCCTCCAATAGATTTAACAGATGTTAATATTTTGCCATTTTCCTCCAGATTTTTATTTTAGTAAAAAAAGATGTAAAACAGTGCAGTTTTAGGTGAAGTCCTTCTGCCTTTCCAATTCCTTCTGCTTACCTTGCGTCCTACCCTGCAGTAACTGCTCTCTTAAATGTAGTTGTGTTTTAATGTTGCTTTGTACTTTAAATACATGAATAGTAGATACTTTAGTGTTGGGCTATGTAGTTTTAAGTCAATAATATTGCACATATCCTGTTGGAGCTTGTCTTTCTCAATTAATATTGTGTTTTGGGATTTATTTATGTTGATAGAGGTAGATTTCTTAGTCTTTATTTGTGCAAAAATGTATTTATTTTGTCTTACCTCCTGAATGATACTTTAGTTGATTATAGACTCTTAAACTGATGGTCCTTTGTTTCATCACAGGATTATAGGGCACAATTGTGAGTACTGAGAAATCTTCAGCTAGTTAAAATTTGTTTCTTTGTGAGGAACCTGTCATTAATTTCTGCTCTAAAATGTTACTTGTGACTTTGTTATCTGATTATTTCACCTGCTAGAAGGTCATCATATTTCTTAAATCTGTGGATTCAAGTCATCCATCAATGCTGGAAAACACTTTACCATTATCTATTCAAACATTGTTTCTTGCATGTTCTCTCTATAGCTTTTCCTTTTGGAACATGTAACATGTTAGTTGTATGTGGGATCTCCACATTAAAAAATCCTTAGCCTAATTCTTCCTTTGTATACTCTCTATCTGCTTGGCATTCAGTATATTTTCTCAGAATTATTTTCCGCTCTACTAATTCTCTCTTTGGTAGTATTTAATCTACTATTTAATCTCTCCACTTGATTTTTAATTTCACTTATTGCTTTTTTCATGTCTAGAAGTTGTATTTGTCTTTTTTTTTTCAAATTTACCTAATCTTTCTAAATAAGATCTTAATATTTTATTAGGATAAATTATTTTTCTTTCTATTTTCAATAATTTTACATTTTATATATATAATATATATGTTTATAAAAGTTATACACACACACACACACATATGTGATAGTCATATTGCTCTGTTCAAGTTCTGGAATTCTAAATACCAGATAGTTTGTGTAGCTGCATGGTAAGCTGATCTTTTGTGGAATGTTTCTTTTTCCTTTAGAAATCTTATGGTTTGCCTTTCCACTATATTTATGTCTTTGCTTCTACTGAGCACCCTAGGAATATCATTGTCTGAGGTTCAATGTTTATATGTTTTACGGTATATTTTCATCTTGATGGTTTTCTGTACCTTTCCAGCAATAGAAAATCAGGCCTCAAACCTCTAAGAAATGCAGTCCTGATTTTGATTTTTCAGAAGAAACTTTTTGTCCAACCAAATGCAAACAGTGAGAGAAAAGCTCCCTTGTTATACACTGCCTTGTACTGATGGGTATATATTTTTTCTAGTTGTACCAGGGATACAATTCTTTAAGATCTTTGATTCTATGCTTCCACTTTGCTCAGGCCTAAGGTTTTGTGTTCTTTCTCAGGTGGGAGGAAAAATAAATCCAATCCCCTAGGTTATTGGCACCAAAATAAACAAACAGCAAGAACAAAACACACTCTTTTCCACCTCCCCAGAGTAGCTACAAAATCAGTCCATATGTCCAGCAATCTGGTTTTAATATTTCCTCCTCCTCCTCCTCTTCCTCCTCCTTGTCTTTCTGGTACCAGGAATTTCCCCTTCTTTCCTTTGAGTTCATCCATACATTTTGATTTATTTGTAGTCTACCCAGAAACTTTTAGTATGAATAGTGAAAGGGTTTAAAGATTATCTTAGTGTACACAACCCAGTTTATTTATCTCTCCAAATACCTTTTGGTCATGTTTTTCTTTTAATAGTACTTAGAGCCCCCATGAAGATCTCCTAGTCTACAGGGATTCTTGTAGATGCAAAAGAAATGTTTCCATCTCTGTGCCCTCCTTCATTCTGTCCACTTAATAGGTGACTAGGGTCTCTGCAGTGACTGCTCTAAGTCCCTCCTGTCACTCACAGGCATGTCTTAGGCCTTGCTGCTCCTGCCTCTTGTCTCTCATTCCTGGGCTTTCTTGTTACTGCTGAGGCATGAGACACTACAGGGCTCTTTGACACATGCCATGTCTTTCCCAGCTGGCCCAGCAAGGCTGCAGGTGAAAAGATGGGGAATACTACTGGCTCGCTTCCATACCAGGCTTGGCCTGAGTATTGTGGCAAATGTCATAAATGCTGCCTTCCTGGGTGCCAGAGCTCTGGCTTCCTAGGTGGCTACTGAATGGCCTAGGAGGTAAACCCAGAAGTGCAGGAGAGTTGACAACTCTGACCAAAGAGAGACAAAAGCTAGCATAAAAATTCTCCCTTCCTTCTTCAAGATGGACTATTAAAACATGCAGTGGTTTGAAGCAGCCTCTCTGAAGACATCTTAAGAGACTGTGCTTGTTATAAAAGCTGTGATATAATCCCTCAAATTCACTCTCCTGCCTTTCCTGACTCACTCCTGTTTTATCCACACTGTTCCCTGCCCCCAAGAGTTGTTCTTCCTATAGGCTATTAACACCTAAGAATGTTCCTCAAGCTCCATTTTCTAGTAAACTCAGGCTAAGATACGTATTTGCCATCTTACTGGAATCTGTAAGACCTCACTTTGTTTCTAATTAGGCAACAATTGGGGGAAGACAGAAAGCCTTGTTGAGAAAAAGGTGCATTCCCTCCAATGTTGTTTTATATGGATATCAGCCTTGAACAGACTCTCAGGGCTACCCTTCTTTCTACCTCACTGGCCATATTGTTTGTTGGTGCTGGATACAGGCAAAGTAGACACAGTTTATGGAAACTGCTTACAGTATAAGAGCTAGGCAGTGCTGAAGCAAGCCACCTTCTAGATTCATATGATGGGCGGTAAGTCCTTGACTCATACAACCTCACCTTTGGTTTATATAATAAAGTTTAACAGTTGACATTGATGGGGCCTGAGAAATCCCCTTGGTGCTGTTATTTCCTCTTTCTTTTTGTTGAGTAAATTATCTTTTCCAACCATGCCTCTCTGCTGAATCTGCAGGATACTTCTGATAGTAATCTTCATTTTAAACTTGAGGCTCTCTAAAATTTCATCATGAAAACAATGTTTTTAACACAGTGCTTTATCACCAAGAAAATGCTACATGGAAACATTTAATCATAAGATCTCAAAATAGGAGAGATAGATGAACCTCACCACAGTGCACGGTATTATGGGAGAGATTCACTATTCATTTAAAGACTTAACACATCTATATAAAGAAACATAAAACGGTGAAAACATCTAGGAGACTAGGAACGAGAAGACATGGGATGTAGTCCTGCCAGCAATAATTTGTAGCCCTTGAGTAGGTCATGTAACCCAAATTGACCCCAAATTGACCTCTGAAACCCTCTACTATGTGGGGAGAAATCCAAGGAGAGGTAGAAAACAGAATCTTGTCTCCTACTATGGAAGTTCAGGAGGGTTAGATAATCTCTCTCTCAGCATCCTGGGAACCAGAGTGCAAGCAAGTAATCTAATCTTAGCCAATTAACTGGTCCCAAGACTTTCAATCTAGAGCAAATGATGCTGTAAAGCAAATGACTATTTAGAATTATTTGGGTGGTGGCAGTAGCAGCTCCTTCTGGGGCCAGTAGTAGTAGCAACAACAGAGCCAGCTGTGGCGATAGCACTGCCCAACTACTCTCTCCATGTGGCACATTACAACTGCAGTTCTGGACCCCTCCCCTCCATTGATTCCTGTATGGAGCTGAGAGAGAAGATCATAGCCATGTAGAGAAAGTATAAGTGACATACCATCATAACTTGGATACCAAGACTGTCACAAATAATAACTTAGGAAAAAAATGTACTGTCACAGAGCATAAAGAACCATGACTTATATTTCACATTTTTTGGTGACACTTTTGACATATTTGGTCCTATTGTACCTTCCAAAATCTGGAAGGTATTTGTTTGTTTTGAAGTTCAAGGGCCTATGTTCCACATGTACCCCTGCTTACAAGATAGGCTGAGGTATGTTTCTTGAGTCTTGTCCTTGTTGTCTTTCTCTTAAAACTAACCTAGATCTCTTCCCTGATAACAGAGGTCTGACAATTAAGTTCATGAACTCATCCTAGAAAGAGTACTACATATCTCATTGCTGAATATCACTATGGTCGCCTTCGACGGACTCCCCTTGGGAAGCTATGCATCAATGCCAGTGCCTAGTCCACCCTTCAAAGCAATTTTGGAACTCTTTTTCTGGAATGGCCATCAGAGCTGTCGTCATATTACCCTTGATATCCCAATGTCATCAAAATGTCTTTCTTTCAATATTTCCTTTATCTTCAGGTAAAGAAAGAAGTCATTGGGGGCCAGATCAGGTGAGTAGGGAGGGAGTTCCAATACAGTTGTTTGTTTACTGGCTAAAAACTCCCTCACAGACAGTGCCCTGTGAGCTGGTGCATTGTCGTGATGCAAAAGCCATAATTGTTGGCAAAAAGTTCAAGTCATCTAACTTTTTCATGCAACCTTTTCAGCACTTCCAAATAGTAATCATAATTAACTCTTTGTCCATTTGGTACAAATTCATAAAGAATAATCCCTCTGATATTGAAAAAGGTTAGCAACATCGTTACAAATTCACGAACTTAATTGTCAGACGTCGTATGTTCCACATGTACCCTTGCTTACAAGAAAGGCTGATATATTTTTCTTGAGTCTTGTCCTTATTTTCTTTTTTTCTTAAAACTAGCCTAAATCTCCTCCTTGATAATAACAGAGGTTGAATATATTCAGATGGAGACATACATCCTGACCTCTGATCTGTGAATTACTTCGCTTCCAAAGGCCTAGATTCTAGCTCAAACTCCAGAAGCTCTGTACCTACCATGACCAAACGCTAGTAGTGACTTTGCTTGGCAGAGGATCTGAAACATCTTAGCTAAGTCCTAATAAGAGTGAAGGTTACATCTCCAAACCAGCCTCCAGTCTCTAAAAGGCCAAATCTGTCCTAGAGATTCTCAGCTGTTTTTGCAACCTTCACAGTGAATCTACAGTACCATTTTCTGAACAGACTGTCTGGTTGGCCATCAGGTGGTACCAAACACACCATGTAAGTGACCACCATTGTCTCACATAATGTTGCAATCCAAAGTTCCGAACGCAAATTACTCGATAACATATCCATTTACTTCCTCAATCCACTTTGTGTTTTTAGAAGAAACTATCTCTTGGTGGTAATATAGTTAATAATTTCACTACCTGTTTTGTTAATTATTAATAATAGTTTGATCTTTCTGACAATAGCCTTCGTCAAGCTTTAAGGACTATTCTCTAATTTTCAAATCTAGTGAACAGACTATGCTAATTTCTTAGTCACTCTTCATAGTTAACAGACATCACCCATTTTGAGCCTTTTCTGTCACATGGAAGTAATATGATTATTGTTGTTAGTATTATTATTATTATTATTAGTTTGTCAATCTAATCTGTTTTCAAATGGTAGGTTTTCTACCATTTTATTTTAATTCTTCTTGTGATTTGTTTTTCATAATAAATAGAGAATAAATTTTAGAGAGACTTAGATTCAAACTCTCTTTTGCTTATTATCTATGTGAACTTAAATAGCTTGATTTACATGATATGGAGGTTTTCTATTTGTAAAGTGAGGACACAAATACCTACCTCAAAGTATTGTGAAAAGATTAAGTCAGATGTAAAAATGACTTACACAGGATAAACACTCCAAAAATGTTAGTTTCCTCCTTCAATTTGGTTTTCTTCTGTTTTTCTTGAATTTGGTGCCAGAAATATAAAGAAATATCCAAGTGAGGATACATCATTCTTTTGTACATAATCAATGTACATAAAACACATAACGAATATTCTTTGGTGTTTAAAAATTGACAGATAAATTATGTTTTTATTTGTCTCCAGATGAATAAACACATGAAACCTTAAATCTTTAAAATAAATTTTCATTCAAAATGAATAATTTTTTTAAAAACTTTTATTTATTTAAGTGTGCTTTTCCAGGACCCATCACCTCCAAGTCAAGTAATTGTTTCAATCTAGTTGTGGAGGGCGCAGCTCACACTGGCCCATGTGGAGATCAAACTGGCAACCTTGTTAAGAGCACCACGCTCTAACCAACTGAACTAACTGGCTGCCCCCCAAATGAATAATTTTTATAAAAATGGGAAGAAAATACTTTAAAAACACTAGAAACATTATGATATTCATGAGTGGAATTGGAGATCTATACAGTTCTGCTGACATTTATGAACTCTGACCAACCACCATCAGACTAGATTGACTAGCAATCAAACAGTAAGTATTTCTCATCACTCAGTAAATACGGCCAACCAGTCAGACTATACTGCCATCTTGGAGATCCATGATGCAAATTACAATATACAAAAGACTCAGGTAAATCTTGTAGTAAGCAAACAAACTTTAAATGTTAATGAGCTCTACATTTTACAAATTTATTTGACGATAGGACTCTTTGTTCATGGGACACCTATGAACACATAACATAGCTAATATCCTGTGGAACACAGTCTGGGAAAAACTCATCCGTTGGATAATACCAAAATCCTATAGCACCAAAACTAAAACCAAACAACAATAGCAAAAACCTTAACAAACTCTAGACATGTAAATGTAGTTTAATACACATAAATGAAAGCTAATGAACAACTTCATTAATAAAGATTTTGTTCACACCTTTTAAATTATCAATAATCATCTCGCTTAAGTGATATATTCTGCTTTATTAAGCGACACCATGGTCGTTAGAGCCTGTGAGTAACTGCACATTCATTTGAGTTTTAATTGTTTTGGCTCCCACTCAGAGCATAGGCTCAGTCAGTCAAGACTGTCAGCTTATAAAGCATAAATTATTTTCTAGGCTGACTCATAATTACTTTTGCACCACGGATTATAAACAAATAGAACATAGTGTGTTCTAATGGTTAGGGGCAAGGGCTTGAGATCAGACAGAGGTGAATTCCTGATTCTCCACAGTGTGATCATGGAGAAGATACCTAACCTGTCTGTGCCTCAGTTTCATCATATGTAAAATGGGGATATTTCCTATTTTGTTAGATTGTTTAGGATTAAATGAGACTATGTAAAATGTTTCACACACTGCCAGGCACATAATAAGTACTCAATAAATGCTCACTATTATTTTATGAACTTCTGATCATCAGTTTGTTCATTGTTTCTCCTGTGAATAATAACCTTCTTTATCCTTTGGGATATCTATCTATCTATCTATCTATCTATCTATCTATCCATCTATCAATCTAATGTGTGTGTATATACATATATTTGTGTGTGTGTATATATATATATATATACATATATACATATATATGTGTGTATATATATACATACATACATATATATATATATGTGTGTATATATATCTGCTGTAATACCAATGTAGCCAGAAAGTGTTCATATCCAGACTGATATTTACCTACGTGCCATTTACAAATCATTTGGCTTTCAAATAAAAATCCTTAAGGAGAGTTATTATTAATGCAGATTTTTGAAGGTCTCCTTTCATACCTTATCACAGAGTATATTTCTGAGGAGAGCTAGGAGAACAACAGGGAAGCAGGGCAGCCCTTGTGTTCTCACAGATACTTTGCAGGAGTTTGCACTGACTGACATTTCAATGGCAGGGAGGGGCAGGAAAAGAAAAGAGCATATTTTCTGTATCACTCACCCTCCTTTAACACCTCAACAGGAACCCAAAGATATTTTGAGGGCTGCCTAGGTCAAAACGAATGCTTCTTGTGATATGCCAATGGGATTGCTTCAGGGCTGAGGTTTCTGACAGTCTAATAGGGATGCTGGTCCAAGAACTTTATTACCAAAGTCAAGAATGAAGGTTAAATGATATGGTGGGTACTGCAAAGTGGTTTGTCCGGACACTGTTTCCCAGCACCCTCTTCCATGGCCTCTCTTTATTATGTGATCTGGTAAACCTTACAAAAAAAGAAAGAGAAGGGGGAGGAGGAGGAGGAAAGGAAGGCAGGCAGGCAGGCAGTCAACGCAAGGCACAACCCTCATTTTGACAATTTCAGTTTTGGCTGATGAGTCAGTGGTAGAAGGATGGCCTCCGATCTCCAGCCGTCCCTGTATACATATCTCTTTGCATGGAGACTTTGCAGCTACTCCCATCAGGAGGTGGGGTCTGTTTTTCCAGCTTTTGAAGCTGAACTGGACTTGCGACTTGCTTTGGCCAATAGAATGAGGCAAAGTGAAGTTGGCCAGGTTCTGGCCAGGACTCAAGAGGCCTAACCTGCTCTGCCTTCTCTTGGACACGAAGCTCGGCAGCCAGCCTGAAGATGCCCAGGTGAGCGTGTGGGATGATGACAGACATGTGTCCGGGTGCCCTACCCACAGGGGCCGATCCACCCTGCTGACACAGGAGAAAACCCCAGAGACAAAAGAACCGCTCTGCTGAGCCAGCCCAAACTCTAATGTTTGAACGTGACTTCCAGTTAAACCACAATCTGCCTACATTGCTTTGACCCACCGTCACACTCCTAGTTTCTAGTGCTTTCCAGATTGTTCCTGTGAAGTATGCCTAAGAGTAAAGGGAATGAATGGACACGATACCAGGTAAGGCTGGTGGCATGTACAGAATGGAAAGCAACAGAGCAAGTTTATAGAAGTCTAAATTTTCCTTAAATTCATGCTTTATCTTAAAAATTCAAAAACATATAGATGAGATTAAACAGAATCTTGGCTTGTTTTAATATAGAAATCATATTTATATTTCTTACCAAGAAATACATTTGGCCTTTGAGGAACATGAGTCATTTTTATCGCGTGGCTTCCACACCTCTACTCCTGAGGAATAAGACCGTTTTATTTTCTACAATAATGATGGTTGTTATTTATTTAACACCTACAATATGCCAAGCACTGTACTAGGTACTTCACTCTCATAAATCATATAATCCTCACAACAGCCTTAGGTGGTATTATTTTGTCCATATTGAAGATGAAAAAAAAATAAACTTTGGAGATTTTAAATGATTTCTTTTTCTAGACCTCAAAGCTGGTAAAGTGGACATTATATTGAAACCCAGTTCTGTCGACCTCCAAAGCTCATCTTTTCATTACAACTTGCTGTCAATAAGCAACAGCCTCACATATTCAGAGACAACCTTTTTCTTATATTCTCCGAATATCCTTGAAGGGAAAGAAACTAAAAGAAAATCACATTCCCTTTCCAAAAGGGGATCATAAAATGGTCGGCATTCATTAATTAGAGAAAACAGAAGGGAGAAGCAGAGTTCTTTTATTTTTTTTTTAAGTCACTGCATCCCAGAAAGCCTGGAGACCATTTGAACACACTCATTGGAATCCTGGGTGCATGTGTGTGGTGAATAAAGCTCCAGATACCTGGAAGAAAATCCTAATCACCAAGCAAAGTCAAAGAGGCAAGGTGAGGAAACAAGTGCTGTCGTCCAAATTTCCCAAGTTGGGATTAGGGGTGATGTATGATACTCTCAGTGAATTACAAGTGATTTTGGCAAATCAAAAACCACTAAGCGGGCCTTCAAAACTCATCTAAGACATTTTTTAAATACGTGACAGAAAATTAGTGAGGGAGAGAACAGGAGAGGCTAAATTTGGTCTATTTAGTTTCAGTCTACACCAAGGAATATGTCAGACCAGTGGTTCTCAGACCTTGAATATACATGAGAACCACCTGGACAACTTACCCCGCCCCCAGAGTTTCTGATTCTGTAGCTCTGGTTGGGGTCTAATAATTTGCATTCCCAACCTGTTTATAGCTGACATTGATGCTACAGGTCAAAGGGCCGCACTTTGACAACCACTCCCTCCCACCCTATTCTTGGAGCTAACCACACTGGAGTAGTGGGGGCATGAGGCCTGCTGGACCTAATGGGTGGACTGGGGAAGACTGGTTAGCATCCACCTGCAAAACTTCCACATTATCAGCCAGCCAGGTTATTGGAGGGTTTATCGGGGTGACCTATTTTCATAACAAAGGCAAGGGAAAAAGTTGGACTTTAGAGTTAGACCTTACTTATTTGAACCTTAACTCTAACTGGACCTGAGCTCAAATACTAGCTCTGCCACTTAATATCTGTGCAATGTTAAGCAAGGTGCTTAATCTCTCTAATCTTCCTTTTCCTTGTTTGTACCAGGGAGATCAAAGTACCTAACCAGTAGAATTGTTATGAGAATTAAAGAAGACATAGGTGAAGGACCAGAAAGTGATGTTCAAGAATGAATACTGCTTCAGGTAATTGGGTAAACTCATCCAACTTTCTCTGAGGATTGATGTTTAGGGCATTAACGCTGGAAAGGGGAGGTCAAAGCTAACATTAGCTACTCTTCCTTGCTAGAGCCTAAAACTATGGACTGCAGCTTCAGGGAGTCAAAGGTGATTTAAAGAGGGGTCTAAGAATCAGGGATAGTTCTCAGACTCCTCAGAGACTGCAAAGTATCTGGGTGTTAACCTGCAGCTTGTGTCTAAAGCCAATGGAAGGGATGCGGTGAGCTGAACTCTTCCACCAACACAAGGAATTCTGTGAGACTCATGAGCTCTTACGACTTTGTTTCCAGCACCATATAAACCTTTCATTTTGGTGCCTCTGGACTTAAGGAAAGGAATATGGTCAAAGATGTGTATCAGAAGCAACACATTCTGTCATACCAATGGTCTACAATGGTCTACCCAGGTAAAGCGGTGGTGTTACCCAAGGGGGCCTTGGAACTCTGATCCTTTGTGATGTTATCCATACATGGTTGGGATGATATCCTAAGAACGTCTAACTTTCTCAGACACAGGACACCATCAGTTACTAACAGAGACCACGCTGGACAATGTTAGTTGTCCGATGTTAGTCCAGGAAACTATGGGTCCTCTTGAGTTTGATGAGCTTCTATTTTTATCTTTAATCCAGCATGTGAAGCCATGTCCAATTTTTTTCTTTTTTGAGAGGGTAATTATAACAAGTATTCTCCATAGAACCATATTGCAAAGGCAAGTTAGTTACTGTCTGACCTAATTAGGTGTGTAACTTTTAGAATTTGTATTGGCTTCTTTAAAAAGAAAAGCTAAAGTTATTTGAGACACTGAAGCTATAATGACACAACCATACATGGGTCTAATGAGTAATTTTATCAAATTAATTATTTCTGAAAGGATAAATTTTTGTGCTTGGAAAAAAAAAATCACTCCAGCTTTCTTATGTGTTGATCTTTGTAACTAATTTTAAAGATCACACTGTGCCTGTCCCATTTGCTCTGGGAGTCTTGCAATGGCCCCAGTCAAAAGCAATCACATTCAAATTTGACCAAAGCTCCAGTCTGCATAGTCTCTCGGTGTGTCCTGTCACCCTGGGTGATTAAAGTCAGTTGGTTGGATTAGCTTTCAGAATTTCACAGTTTTAATATCACCGCTTCAACAAGGCAGCTATGAGCAGAAAGACAGCTGAGGGCTTCCAAGTCAGAACCATTTGAATTAATCAACAGCCTTCAACTACATACCACCTGCCTTGATCAACAGACAAATAATGGTTTGTATACTGGGGAGGTATTTTCCTGGGGTCAGTAATGAAGGGATGGCTTCAGTTTCCCAGCAGTTTATGTCTGGCTCCTTACCATTTGATTGAAGCCTCATGTCTAGTATAGATCTCCATTTACAGGTTACATCAGCTGAGATGTCCTTTGAGGACACAATGCTTAAATACTGTGTCCCTTGCATCTACCTGGGTGAGGTCGGGTGAGGTCATTGTAAGAAGCATGTTTTAATTATATACATTCTTAATGACAGTGGCTCTCAAACTTGACTATGCATCAGAATCATCTGGAGGGCTTGTCAGAACACGCATGGTTGATCCCCACCCCCAGCGTTTCTGGTTCAGTGAGTCTAGAGCAGAGACCAAGAATCTGCATTTCTAACAAGTTTCCACGTAATGTCGTGGCTGCTGGTTTGGGAGACCACACATTGAGAACCATTGCTTTAGAGATACAAATGCCACTTTCATTTTTTTAAATTAAGTTTCCCATCTGGCATAAAAAGGACTGAGAATATAGAAGCTATTGTGAAGTCCTTACCTTGCTGAATATTTTTCTTTCACAGAAGAAGAGTCTGCTGAAGAGAGCTTTGTTTAAAACATCAGCACCCAGGTTCTCCCACTAACCTTAGATTTGGGAAGAGGCAGTATGTCTATCTGGTCTGGAAACATCGGTCATATTTGTTTATAGATGTCTGAGAGACCACATCTTAGGAGTGGCCATGCAAAATTATAAATTCCAAGTCTCAGTTTTTCAGATGTGAGGTCACCAATGACATGAGTCACAAAAAAGGTGAAAAACCTCCAGGAATGAGGGCAAATTTATTTCACAGGAAGGTTCTTGAATGTATGACAAAGACCCCTGACTCAAATTTTCTTCATGGAGGAAGAGGATTGGACATACCCCAGAGAGCATCGGAGGAGGCCTGAGATTCCTGGTTGACCCGAAAAAGAACCATCAAGTAAGGACAAAGAGTGGTATCATGAACAGGAGTATTTTAGACTCAGCCAACCCATCAGCCAAACTCCTTATTCTATCTAGCATTCTAGTCTTCCCTCCAAAAGCAAACCAAATTCTAGGAAAACAACAGCACTGCTCTCATTCTGAATAATTGTATTTTGAGTTTATAGATAAGTCGCCCACTGAAGGTTCCAAAGTTCCTATTTCCTGAGAGATGGGTGTATCTATACGTGTGTGCATATTTGAGAGAGAGAAAAAAATATGAACTGTATGGACTTAAAATTTGAGTACCGCTACTCTAATAAGATGAAAAACCCTAACGGTCCATTCTACTTCCAGGGGTCAAGTTAGGTCTCTTACTAACACATAAACTATGGGGAATGTTAACAGTCATACTGAAAAATCTGGTTGATGATGTATCTTAGAAGAAGCCCAGTCTCTAATGCAATATAGCAGTGAAGAACACAGACCTAAAGCTGCTCTACCTGTTCCCAATAGGTACTCCGCCATTTATGAGCTGTATAACCTTGGCCAAGTTACCTAATCTCTCTGTACCTTAGTTTCCTCACCCGTACAACTGAGATAGTAATAATACTTCTCTCATAGGACTGTTACGTTGAGTAAATGAGTTAATATATGTAAACTACTTAGAGAAGTTCCTGGCATACAGAAAATGCTTTATAAGTGATAGCTATTATTATTTATGTCCAAATATTCTGCCATCCTTCTCCTTTTGTTCTATGCAAATTCTTCATGCTAATGTTATTTAGATTGGCTAACATCCAAAATTTAGACTTCGGCCATAATTATCTACATATGGCAGCAGGATCATTCCAGAACCACCCTAATGACTTTGATTAGAACCAATCACCTGTGCCTATTTACACAGCCGGATGATTGGCAGGGTTTTGGAAGGACTGGGTATTCCAATTACACTCTCATTGGGTATGGACCGGTTTGAGCAAATAGGCTGCCAGACAGAATCATGCTAACACAGATCAGTACATTTTATACAACTCGATAGAGAAACCAGAACAAAGGCAGGGAAGAGGAATCATTGATTCGTTCCATAAATGTCGTTTGAGCTTTTGCTATTTTCTGAGCATTGTGTAAGATGATGTAGGTTGGTAGCTGAGCAAACCACTCCCACTGTCAAGGAACTCACTGTCTAGTGGAGGAAACAGATCAGAAAATCAACAAATACTGTAGAATATACTAAGGATTATACTAGACGTCCCTATGGGCTGTTGGGGAACAGAGGACTTTCTAGAATTGCAGTGCCTATCTTGGTCTGGCGAGGTGAGGTCCTTCCAAACTCAAGAAAGAAAGAGCTGAAAGACAAGTAGGAGCCAGCCATGCCAACAAGGTGGGCAAAAGCATTCTGAGCAATGCTGTGTATAAAAGCTCAGGGGTACAGATGATGCTGAAGATGGTGGAAGAGGTAGGAAAGCAAGGTACTAATTCTGTAGGGCTCTTAAGGAAGAACCAGGGGTATACAGTGACAGGAACTCAAAGATGGAGGGATGAGAGCTAAGCTGCTGAATCACAGATCCTCTCTAGTAGGAAACAGCTCCTGGACCAGTAGTTCTCAATGGGCCCTGCACAAAGTTATCACTTGAGAAGATTTAGAAATGAATGATGTCTGAGTCCCGGCCCCAGAAACTATGACTTAGTTGGTTGGCGATATGACCTGGGCAAAAGAATTTTTAAAACCTCCCCAGATCATTCTCCTGTGGACCCAGGGTTGAGGGCCTATACCTTTGTTACCTAAAGTTTGCTGATGGACCAGCAGTACCTCCAAGGATTTGTCAGAAATGCTGCATCACAGGCCACCCCAGACTCACTGGATCAGGAGCTGCATTTTAATATCCCAGGTGATTCAAATGCCCATGAGAGTGTGAGATGCATTGGCCGCAGCTGTGTATCAGAATCACCTTGGAAACTTACCAAATTTACAGATTGGCACTTCTACAGATTAGGATTCAGGAGGTCTTGGACAGAGCCTTTCATCTGTATGTATTTTTTAGGTTTTGGTTAGTCTGATAAGCAACTGGAGTTGAAAAACCATGGTCTTCCTGTGTAGATAAAGGTGGACAGAGAGCCCATGATGGTGGGATTTGGGTAAGATTGCTCTTATGCAGATAGTGGGGTAGAGGGGAGGCAGAGGCTCCCTCTTCTCACTTAAAGGGAGTTCCACCTGGAGAAGAGGAGCATTATGTAACTCAGGGATTTTGTGGGAGGGCCGCATGGCCCCTTGTCGTTGTGGAGGGAACAGATGGAAATAATAAACGAGCCCAAAGGTGAGGTCATCCTTGTTGTGCTATAAAGTGACTCACAACGTCAGTGTGATTTTCCAGAAAGGAGATTTGAGAGGCAGCGTTTCAATCTCTGGACGGGTGGGCGTGTGTGTGTGTGTGTGTGTGTGTGTGTGTAGTGCAATAGGGCATTATTGTGTGTCCTTGGGCATCCTTTGGTTCTTGTAAGAAAGTCTCTCCACTTGAGGAGGCCCTGTGATTCCTCTTCACTGTCTGGCCTGCATCTTATAATTGGTAGAGTTTAAGGCAGTCAGAAGGTAAACGGAAGTAGCTGGCCAAACATAAAGAAATAGCCGTGTGACTTAAGTTCAGGTATTTTCTTTCCTCTTCCTCCAGTGACAGGGAGCTAGAAGCAATTTGGTGCCTGGACCAGCAGGGAGTTAGGATACAAAGGCACAGAGCCTCTGGACTATTTCTACCCTCCTTCTGGTCTTCGGTAGGCCAGATCAGAACAACACTCCAGGTCCCACAGTGCCATTTCCTGCCCAGTGAGATTCTTGCCAATTGAAACTTCCAGTGTCTAGCATGGGGTCAAACACATGGAATGAATAAATGAGTGAATGAATGAATGAGTAGATGAATAGATGAATTAATAAAAAGATGTTATTCTTCTTCAAACTATTCTTTTCATTCTAAAGAACAAAGGAAAGAGTCTCAGCATCACCGGCGCCAGGAGCTTTTTACAGAGTCTGGCTTTGATCTCCCTAGACGCTGCTTGATATGTTATTTTTCATTTGACGGAACATCTCACTTCTTTGGCTGAAGTGTATAATTTCCTACCTAGCTCTTGAGTGGTGCCTTACCCCTCTCATGCAAGAGTAAGAAAGCAGGTGTGAGAGCTTCACATGCATGGGTTGTGGCGTCAGGGTTGCAGGGCACTCCCCCTGCTGTCCCTGCCTTGGGGTTTCCAGGTGACTATGCTCTTGAGTGGCCCCAATGGAACCTGCCTGGGGCTGATTGACAAGATGCCTCTGGGAATACCATCCAGTCCTCCTTTCTCTCTGCCTCCAGTTTACCCAGGGAGGGAGCTGATTGAGAACATATTTAGCAAATGTGTTCATTGTTGCTTTTAAAAATGTCCTCTGTAATTAGGTACTATGGGGGCAGTCAACCACAAAAACCCACAACCAGTACTGTCAAGTTCCATAAAACAAAAGAGAAACCAATTAATCAAAATGAAGTAGAGGCTGGCCGAGCCTCAGCACCTGTCTTATTCACTCCACCCACCCAAGTGACAGTCTCGACTCAGGCAAATCCCACTCTGCCTGAGCATTTTCAGAGCCCATGCTGTGTTGACATGAGGTCACTGAATCTTTGACCTCTCTGCTAAGAATTCATCTCATCAATAACAGGGCCAGTTTTGCTGTGTTCCCCTAGTAAAACTTCCAGAATAGGCCCCTGAACCAGCCAGTTGCAAAACAAACAATCAGATTCTTACTTAGCACTTTTTGCATTGTAGTGGATCCTAGCATGTATCTGCATCCATGAAAAGAGATAAAGGGTGCAAAGACCTGCTTGGACCTCCTGTTCCCTGATGCCTTTTGAACTTTCTCCAATTATCACTGTAATTTCTCTCTAACAAATTGAATGATTCCAGTGAGTGTGAATTTTAAGTAGGGTCCTGTATGGAACCTTGGTTACATTAGCATAACCACCAAGAACCATGGTGTCTTAGGAGCATTTATGCTTTGGGATGAGTTCTCTTTCAACCCTTCCTCTCTATGAGAGAGTTGCTTCAGAGTACCAAGGTCAAAGGATGGGAGACTGTGAGGCAGCCAATCCAGAAGCTTCCAGGCAGAGTACCACAATCCTTTCCACAGGGTGCAGCTACCAGTGCTCCTCCAAGTATCTGTCTGACCAAAGGAAGAAACTGCCCCTTCTGTCATCTTCTGATAGATACCACTGTTCGTTCCCTTCCTGAGGCCTGCCTTGGTAGCCTACATTTTCCACCTAGGAGTGAGACACTCCATACTATTCACTATTTGATTTGGCTCTCCTTCCTTCCCAATGTAAGAAGAACAATTTATTTGTTCTCTTGAAGTTTGGTGCGTCCATGTTACCTGCTTTGACCAACCGACAAATGAGTGGAAGTCATTTGTATTCCACCAAAGTGGAGCATTTAGGAGCTGACTGCCACTTTCCCTGTTTGTCTTCCCCTCCCACATTAGCTGAGGTCAGTATTTTAATTGGATAAAGTGACTCAGAGTAAAGAGCATAAGGGTATGTTCTCCCACAAAGTCTGATAGGCTCAGAATACCTCCCATTAAGTGGGGGAAAGAGGTATGGGACCAGAAAGCTAAGGAAACAGCAGTTCTGAGGACTGTACCTCAAGAATAACTGCATAAGTTGACTACCACATAGAGGTGACAGGAATAAAATAGGTAAGAAACCTGCTGTTTAACAAAGTTGTACTGCCAAAGGAACAGGGAACCTGATGTTTTTTAGGACTTTAAAAAATCTTGGGACCTCTGACTCTCTTTGGGAAGTGGGTGGGCTGAGAAAGCTGTGTAGGTCCTAAGGAGGACATAGTCCCCGACACCTGGCCAAAGAAGATAATGCAAAATGAGGAACCTCCTGGAAGGCAGAGCCAGGAGCCATGGCAAACACTGGACAGGAAGCCCCTCCAGAGAGCAGAACCACAGCCTAATCAAGGAGCATCCCCTAACCCAGATCAGAGGCCTCTCACAACGTCTGCTGAGAAAGATTTTAAAATTGCTAAGGACCAGTGCCTGGCAAGTGCCTCCCCTTTCTCCCCTTTCTGAATTGAAAGTGCTTATTGTAGTTTCCTTGCCCCTATTCCACAAGGTTGGGAGTGTGTGGAGGGAAGCATGTAGTCTTAGTTTATCAGTCTCTCGAGGGATTAACAAGAGCCCCCTAAAGACGTGATGTAGGGACTTGGGTGTGGGGAAAACTCTTGGAGATTAAAGTGCAGGAAAAAAAAAGCAAGATTTATGTAGGGCCGTCAAGTATGAGTGGGATTTAAAGTAAGCAAAAAGGAGGGAGAATAGACATCTGGGGTTTCAGGAGAGCAAAGAGAAAACTGTACATTCCGTGAAAGGTCAAGTACACAGGCAGGCTACCCATAAATGACTGGGAAAGTGGAGGAACTTGAATGCCTAGGGAAAGGAAGAAATAGAGAAAATGGGGATTTTCCTACCCTCTAGGATTCTGAGCAGGAGTTTGATTTGCTGAAAATGATATTGAAGAAGGATTAATCTGCTAATTGGACTGTGGGAAGGTGCAGAGCAGATGTGGTAAAGGAAGAGATCCAGTTCAGTCATTATTAAGTTAAATTGAAAGTGAGATGAAAAAAATTGTATTGGGAAATTGAACAAATGTGGAAGATTCAAAACATGTGTTGAAGATAAATCAATAGAATAAGGATGGGGGAAGTGCGTATCAGAAAAATCAAGCAAAAATGATGCTCACACTTTTAGTTTGGGCTTGGACAACTAAAGGGAAACGATGTTAAAAAATAGAAGTTGGTAATGTCACCCCAATAAATTTAAATTTAATAAAATATAGAAGTTGGTTTTAGAGGAAAGATGCAGATTCACCTTAGGACTTGCTGAGTTTGAAACGATGGCAGAAAATGCAGGCAGTTCTCTTCCTCCCCACCTCCAATGCCACTATTCTGCTAAAAGACTATCAGTAGAGTTCATCAAAAAGACAAAGGCTGAGAGACATGATGGATTTTAGGATATTTATCCTAGGAATGACGATGACAGGAGTCATGCATGTAAGTACATCCTCTAAAGGAAAGTTTTAAGAAAGAAAAATACAGGGTTAACATAGACCTTGGAAATTACGCATATTTGTAGAGTGATGGAAGGAAACTATACCCAGAAAAGGAAACAAAAAAGGTCAAAGAGAAACTATAGTATAGCATCATGAGAAATTACGATCAAGTAAGAGTGGGAAGTCCACAGTATCAAATTCTGGAGAAAAAGCAAAAGAAGAAGAAAAAAGACAAAGATGAGTCCTTAGACCTGGAGATTTCATTTTTATCAGGGATCTTTGGTAGTAGAATGTAGTCTAGTTCTTTTCCTGAAGGGTTGCATCATCTGTTAAAACCCCTTACCTGCTGCATGGCTCAACATCTCCATAAAAATTGTCCTGATCTCTGTCCTCTTGTCTTGCATCTGACACTCAAAGAAAATGGAAAATGGGGTGATCGTATAATTCCATACCTGTCAATGACATACTATTTAGTCCTACATTTAATTACTAGAATTAATAATCACTGGTTAGGGTTTTCCATAGTGAGCAGCAAACGTAGGAAGGGACAAGGGACCATTGCATTACCCACAAGGTCATGCACTATGACTGATCAAGTATGACTTTGCTTCACATGTGTGGCTTTATGCCTATGCCTGTATATTACAAGACCCCTATCCATCTCTCTGTTGTATAATACAACCAAAAGCTTTCTAATCAGACATCCCTGGCCTTAATTCCAGTCCTGTTATTTCTAGCTGTGTGCTCAGCATTACCAGAAAATAGAAAATGGCCAGATTTTAAATTACTTTTAATAAAAATAAATAAACGTCAGCAAGTTATCTTTTGACTCCCACTACAAGCCCTATGGTGAACAAGGACAGTTTAGGAAAAAAAAACAAAAAACAATTATGTGAAAGAGAGAAGAGGAGAGATAGCAGCAGGCCTAAGAATGATCTATAACTAGTGTTGGTATGAGAAAGTTCACTCTAAGTGTGAAAACACTGAAAAAATGTCCAGATAGGTCAAAGTACCGACTAAATACAATTCAACATGACAGCCTTCTAAAGCATTGCTTCTGGATGAAAAGAAGGTGAAAAGGAAGGGAGAGAAGCTGTTGGGAGGTTGGCTGGTAAAAGGGAAAAGAAGCACAGGGTTGGGGAGGAGTCCTGTAAGACAAAAGCAAAAAAAAAAAAAAACATCAAAGGACACATATCTCCTTGATGATGATGATGATAATGATGATGAAGATAAATTCATTTGAGAAATTGTACTTTTCAATACTAATAGAAAAAGGAGACTAGACCTCGAGTGATAAACAAAAAATAGAGTATAGAAATGTCACATTACAGTTGTACACCTGAATTTATACATTATTAAGTAATGCTACCACAATAAATTTAATTGTTAAAAGCTTATAAAAAATAAATGAGTTAACTAAAAACAAAAAAGACAATGTTACCATTAAAATAGGAATCTTGTAACTGCACGAAATAAAAAAATGGATAGAAGAAATATGAATGAACACATAAATCTACTGTTAAAAACCATAAAATGAGAATCCCAACACCTCCACTGATGAAAATTTTCTTCCCACACTACACAAAAATAACCATGAAGCAGAAGACAACAAAATACTCTAAGATAAATTAAATCATCTTAAAGACACATTTGTAGTTATTTTTTAAAAAATGGCTCAGAACAGAAATTCAAAAAACTAAAAACAAGTGGCAAAAGGAGAGGGATATTTAAAGAGAATTCATTGAATTTGGGAAAGATATAAAGAAAAAGACAAAATGAAGACTAAAGTATATAATGTCTAAAACAGAATAAAGTAAAAATGAAACTTACTAAAGACATTGATGAAAGGCAAGAAAGTAATCAAGAGAATAAAAATGAACTAATGAAAGCAAAAAGAATTCGATAGAAAGTGGTTGCACTGAAAAACAGAAAGAAAAATCAGCATATTGGTAACTGGAGTCCCTCAAGAAAAAACAAAACCATGGAAGATAACATATACAAAGCTATAACTCAATAAAACTTTCTTTAAATTAAAAAAAAGACCTGTTGGTACATATTGAAAGAAACCAACAGACACCTGGAAAATGTACCAAGAATGATCAACTCTGATGTCCTAGTAAAACTAATAGACTTCAAAGATAAACAAACAAACAAAAATTCCCAAGACTTTCAAGCAAAAAAAATCAAATAACTTACAAAGTCAGAAGAAAGATAAACTGTCATCAGTCTTCTAAAACATAGTATACAAAGCAAGGCAACAATGGAGTAGCATTAAAAAAAAAAAAACTCAAGGAAAGAAAGTGTGAACATAGAATTTTATAACTAGGCAAACTTTCCTTCAAGTGTCAAGGCTATAGAACAGTTTTGAGATACAACAGGGAATTCTGCATCCACGAGCCCTTCCTGAGCAATCTATTGGATGATGCGCTTCATCCATCCATGAGATGACTGGGCAAACTTCATGATGGGCATACAGGTATATCTATAGCTATAAAACTCAAAGACTAAAACACAGGTGGTTAAGAGGATAGATAGCTAATATAGAGATGCTGTATCTATATGTGCCAAAGTAGAAATAACGCAATCTAAAAATGGGGGGCGAAAGTAAATATATTTATTATTGTCTAGGCAAAAGGTGTAAGTTAAAGGATTCAATAAAAACTGATAAACCAGATGGAAAAGGTTAAATAAACTTTTGAGACTAAGGAGCATTAAACATTCAGTACAAAAGTAACTACTAGAAAAAAAAAGTAGAAACCACCTTAAAACCAAAAAATTTTTAAAATAAATTAAATAACAAAAATAATACACATCTTATCATGAAAATTGTTAATAAATTACCCTGAAAATCACTAGGCCCTGATGGTTTTATAGGAGAATTATTTCAAATCTTCAAAGACCAGATAGTCCCAATGTTGAACACGTGGTTCTAGAGCATTGAGAATGAAGGAAAATTCCCAATTCTTTTAATAAAGCTGGTGTAGCACTGATACTAAACATGATAGAGGTAGCACAAGAAAGAAAACTATAGATCAGTATCATTCATGAATATTGATACAAAAACACTACATGAAACATTAACAAATAGAATCCAGTACCATATTAAGAAAATAATACAACATGACCAAGTGAGATTTATTCCAGGAATGTGAGATTGAGTAAATGTTAAGATATCCACTAATATTATCCATAATATTAATAATCTAAGGGGGGAATTATAGATTACCTCCATAGATGCTGAAGAAGCTTTTGACAAAATTTAATACTAATTCCACATTTTAGAAAAAGCTCAATAAAATAAGAATTGAGGGATACGTTTTTTAAACATGAATCAATCTGAATCAACATATATCTACATATCTGTCTATCTGTTTTCTATCTATCTACCTTGGTCCTTAAGACAGTATTTAATGAGAAAGCTCTAGAGCATTTTTACTAACATTAGATAAAAGACAAGGATGCCCTCTATCTCTGTTACTATTCAACATGGTACCCGTGGTATTAAGCCAATGCAATCAGACAAGAGAAATCAATTACAGGTATAAGATAAGGATAAAGAAGAAGCAAAACTACCTCTATCCGCATACTACATTATAGTGTACCTGGAATATCAATGATAAAAATAACTCAAACAATAAAATAAACTGACAGTAGGATGTATTATTAATCAATGGTCTTCATATACACAAGCATAACCAGTCGGTGGTCATAATGGTGAAGAAACTCCAGTTACAAACAGCAACCAAGATGATCAAATACTTAGAAATGAACCTAATCACATGTGATCCTGGGCCAAGAAAAGCATTTTCCTTTTGCTGTAAAGAACACTAGTGGTACATTTGAATAAAAGCTATCGATTAGGTAATGGTATTTTAACAATGTTAATTTTCTGAATTTGATAATCATAGTGTGGATATGTATTAGTATGTCCTTGATATCAGGAAATACACACTTAAGTATTTAGGGGTAAAGGGCCTTTATATCTGTAACTTACTCTCAAATATTAAAAAGAACAATTATATATATATGTATATATATATATATATAGTTTTAGAAAAAATATAAAATGTATATATACGCATGTTTATGTAAATATACAAAGACAGACAGAGAGACAGACAAAGAGAATCATAAAACAAATGTAATAAAATGTCAAAATTTGGACAATTTGAAGGGTATATAGGAATTTTAATACCACTTTTGTAACTTTTATGTAAGTTTGAAATTATTTCTAAATAAAAACATTTAAAAGATAAAAAGTAGCAAAAAGAAAACAAGTGGTAGGCCTCCTATTGGTTATATAAATAAAGGTAAAATAGGATTGATTATTAAGCAACCATTGGGGCGAAAAATGATAGAACTAGATCTATCTGTACAGCTACTGAATGATCTCCAAGCTATATTAAGTTTAAAAAGCAAGATGCAGAATGGTGAATATATTGTATTCTTTTTTGCGTGTTTAAAATGCGTGTGATTGGAGTCATAAAGAGTACAATGAAATAAAATATAAAGAGGTATCAATTCTCACAGAGGTGTAAGGGGTGGCGAACAGCTCTGGAAATGACTGAAGAACGAGCACAGAAAACGGCCTCCATCATCCCTGTTTCAGCACACATGCACACATTTTGGAACATTGGGACTAGAAAGCATCTGGTAGAAAAAATTTATAGGTAGGGAGACATAAACCCAGAAAGGCGAAGCAATTTTTCCAAGACTCCAATCACTTGCCGCAACTTCTCAAGTCTCTGGACTCCCAGTTTAGTGTTGTTTCAATTTCATCCCTTCCCTCATTCATTCACAAATATCGGTTGAGCATCAATGATGTGCCAGCCACGGGAAGCACAGTGGCAAACATACCAGATGCAGTTCCTGCTCCCATAGTTAGAGGCAAAGATAAACACCAGGCAAGAAATCATACAAATTAAAAATATTTTTTGAAGAGCATGGGAAAGCAAGTATTAAGGGCGTAATTAGAAAACATAATGGCAGACCTGATTTCCACGTGAAAACCAGTAAGGCAAACTTACTCAAAGAAGTGAAATTCAAACAGAGTCCTGAACCACAAGTAGATTGGTTTGTTAAGGACCAAAGGAGAAGAACATTCCAGACACAAAAATGAGCTTGTGCCAAGGCCCAGAGGAGGGAAGAATGAACAGGAAACCCATTTGGGCGAGAGTGCAGTGAAGAAGAACAGTAGCCCAAGGGGCCAGATGGTGCAGGCCTTGCAAGCCACATATTTGCTTTGCTCCAGACTCATGTCCACAGAGGAAGGGAGGGAGAGTATGCACATGCTGTCATGTAAGAGTTTCGAACTCAGGCAGTATTTTTATGATGGGGGAGCTCCATTCCAGAGAGTTAGGGGAATTTTTAAGACTCTGCCTCCAGTAGAGAACCTTTCAAGTTCTATGAAGCAGAAGTGACAATAGATCTTAGCTTTAGGTTAGATTAGGTACATTGGATTAAGTCAGGTTGAATTAGGTTAGAATAAGTTAGTTTACTCTGGCTGCTCAGTAGAGGACAGGATGTGGGGGCAAGAATGGAACCCCTTGCAAGAGGTCTTTGCAAGTTGTCTAGATGGGAAGCGAGGGAGTCGTGGATTGGGAGGCTGGCTAAGATGGGGGCAAGCAGTGGGCAAGGTCAAGAGAATGGAATGGAATGGTAATGGACCTTGGATGTGGGTGATGAGAGAGAGAAAAATGTCAAGGATAGCATGTAGAGTCCTACTTAAGCACGTGAGTAGCTAACAGTGCCATTTGCTAAGGGACCCACACCTTCATTTGCACAAACATAAGCTTCTGCCAAATCTGCCAAGATTTGATCTGGGCATAGCTGGCATCCATGCCACAGCCCTGTCTATTTCAGTTGAATGGTTTCGGGGTTCAGATATCTGCGTTCAATTGCACTTAGTCAAAAACTAGAAAATCATTATGCTCTCCCAGAATTACTCTCCCAGGGCAAAAGCAAAATTGTTCACTGGGAAGCAGATGAAGAGAATAAGAATCTAACATCAATCCTATTCAAGGAATGAATACTTCATAAGCTCTGACCCTCTAAACCCCAGGCGTACATTTATCTAATGCTGGTGGAAGGGCCTTCAGGTATGAACTATGAACAATCTGCTGCTAACCTCAGAAAAGAAAAATCACCTCTCTGCAGCATTATGCACATGTCTGGAGGGTCTTCTTGCAGGTTTCTTAGAGTACGAACAGAAGAATAAGCCACTCTGAGAAAATATGGGGGTGTTTAAACTTAAAGCCTTCCTTTGAAAGAAAAGCTGCCTCTCTTATTCTATGCAGTAGTTTTACATTTAGGAGTCGTCTTATCCTGAAACAACCCCAGAATATCAGAGAACAAAGGGTCTTATTCATCTTCAATGCTCTGATTTGCATGAGGAAACTGAGGCTTGACACAGTAGCAATACCACAAATCAGAAAATCAATGGCTGGGGCATAGTTGAGTCTCCAATGAGCACTGAACCCATGAGCCCACTCTAATCTCCTTTCAGCTCTGCAGCCTGAGCTACACCATGACTCATGCAAGGGAGGACACTCTTGGTGGGGAAAATAGAGACCTGGGGAGTTGACCCTAAATGTGCTATGTCTGTCTCTGCCCGTGGAGTCAGCCTCATACACAGGCCAGGCTTTTGTGTTTCTTTTGCTTCTTACTTTTATTCTTAAAGGCAGAAGAGGAGAAAGGTGGCAAGAGGGAGGGGTAGTGATAATCAACTAGGATTCTGAACTCGGCCCTTATTGTGTGCCTGGGAGGATCTAGGACACTGTCTCCAACTCACCTTTCTAGTTCCATTTCCTGCTGCCCCACTACAGGTGTCCTATGGCCCTTTCATTTTCCTGCACCTCCTACAGGCATTTTATGTCCCCGTCACATGAGCATTTCCACTTCCATGCCTTTGTTCAGGAGGCACCACACCTGAGATGTCTACCCTGATTCACTCCTGGCTAGTCACATTCTCCCTGCCTGCAGCTCCTGTCTCCTATAGGAGACCATTTAGGATCCCACCATTCAGAGGCAATATTTTCCCCCTCTACTCTTCTTGGGATCTACTCCATGGTACTTCCCATTGGCTTCGCAGGGATTGTACTGCGTGGCTTCTTGAAGGCAGGCATTGTTTACTCATTTTTGCTCAACTAATACTTAAGTTTGATTGAAACGGACAAACCTCTGTGATTCTGACACCTGGAGTCTTAGGAGGTCTGTTTGCATCAGCCCTCAAGGCTCAAATAGTTCTCCTCAAGGTATTTCTTCCCTCCTCTGCTAGTTATGAAATGAGATTTCATGGCAAATGAATCTCAGAAATGGAAGTGACCTTGAAGACCATTGAGGGACCACTCTTAAAGCAAAAATTCTTCCACACCAGTGTTTTTCAAGCTTTAATGTGCACATGAATCACCTAAAGATCTTGTTAAAATGAACATTCTGATTCAGTAGATTCAGGGCCCAAGAGTCTGCATGTCTCACTAGCTCCCTTGGGATGCCCGCGCTGCTGGCCTTAACATTATCCTTGGACTAATAAGGTTCTACAGTACTCTGAAGCTATGAACGATATGAAGACCTACCATTGCTTGCGTGCGTAGCGCTCTGGTGCATGCGCTATCTCACACAATTCCACACTAGCCCTGTAAGGTAGGTGTCACTACTTCCTTGTTTTATAGATAAATGTCACAGAGGTCAAGGTCACACAGCTACCAAGTGGTAGCGCCAGGAGTGAATGAGCATATCTGACTCCAATGACCCTTTCCTTCTCACCATTTTTGTTCTTCTACAACCATCTAATGAGGGAAGTTTACATCACTATTTGGAGGGGATTAAGACTGAGGCTGAGGCCATGACTCCAGGCAGGCAGGACCTGGATTTCTTTATTCTACCATATACATAATCTCCTTAAAACAGTGACACAGAATGATATGGTTATGTTCCAGGCAGTGGAGTCCCGAGACCCTGAGAACATCAGTATTCTTCCCCACTTCCAGGTCACCATGAAATCCTGGCAACTATTGATTGAGAGGTTGTCTTCTCCTGGCCACAGGCTCCAGCTGGTATAGAGATGGCATTCTCATCACCTTCCCAGGACTTGACAGCCACATAGCTTAGCTGTCAGTGTTTCTGCGACTCTTGGCAGTCAGCAGCAGAGAGTGAAGGGAGCTAATGCCAAGGGCTGGCTCATGGGAAGGGGAGATTCCCAACTTGGATGACCAGTCAGTGCCAAGAACAGTGTCAGGAAGAGACTGTACTGGCCACAGACCTGCCTCTGGGGCCAACTTGAACCAGGGGTCATGGCAAGAGAAATCTCAGATCTGGCGCTAATAAGCAATTGGAAAACGAGAAGAGCACAGCTCTGGGTTGCTAGACCTTCAGCTAGGCAAGCCAGCCTCTGGCAAAACAGAACTTGATCCTCTATTATCTCCCAAGCAGGATTTAAAGAGCCCACCAAGACTAAAGGCACTAAAGCTGTCCTGTGTGCCTCCGCCTCCTGCCTGAGCAGAAAAGAAGAGTTGGGCAGGCAGAAGCTGAGGAGAGAGGGATGATTCTCTGACCTCAACGTACCAAAAAGACTTCTCTCTTGCCCCACTGCTGGAGCCTATAGGATATCTTTCTGTAACTGGGTTACTCCTCTTTTGAGGACAATATCCACGTACCCTACAAGTAAGAGCTGAAACTTCCCAAGGCAAGGAGACTTACGGTACATCCTGACTCCTTCCTCTGCCCTGTGCTATCTCGCCTCTCCTTCCACCAGCCCAGTAGATTGTCCCAGTGGACTGGCCCAACACCTACATGGGCCAATGGCAGCAGGCTCACACACAAGCATTAAACAGGGACACATGTATGGTCCAGCACTCAGCAAACGGCATGATGGACGGGAATGTCTCTCCGTGCCACCATTTACGCAGGTAGTGAGAGTTGGGTGACAGCTTAGATACCACATCACTTATCAATGTGCCATTTTGACCCCAGCAGTGCTGGTAGAATGAGGTGAGCCAAAGGACGATGGAAAGTTTGTGGACCAAGTTCCTCAGTGCCTTAAGTGGGTCTTCCAGTGGCAAACTGGATGGTCCTACATTAGAGGTGGACTCTTTCTTGAGTGGCTCAAGAAGTGGGCCCAGCGTACCAAGCTCCTCAGATGGAACTGCAAGGTTTAACTGCTGCCCAAATTAATACAAGTGGAGACAGCGTCCTGCGCCAGGTTGAGGAGAGTCACAGCACTCTGCTTCCTGATGGGTCATGTTAGGCAGACCAACATGGGAAATGAGGTTTGTAGAATAACTGCCTTTGAGCAAAATGGCAGAGATCGCAAAGGTAAGTATCCAGATAAGAAACTTTCAAAGGTATTGCACTGGGCTTTGTTTTGCCATATCTCCTTTTATTTTGTTTGAACAGCAGTTACATTGAGAAATGGATTCGACTGGGTAAGTATCAAGTTCAACATTCATGCGGACCCATCTCTGTTTCTGATGCAATCAATGTTAACCAGTTAGCCACCATGTGAGGTTGACTCAATTCTAACAAAATATGTAATCACACCGATGCCACATGTTTTCCTAAGTGTAAGGCTTAGGGACTGCCTGTACGTGCTGGCGTGGAGCATGCAAAATACCGTTGAGTAAACCTGAGCACACCGAGTCAGTGCCTTGTTCTTGATATTCAGCCATTAATCAGGAGTGAGCAGGCACAGAGTTAACAAAGGGAGCTGTCCCACACGTGCATATCAGAACAATCGGTGGACAGCTTAGACTTTTGGTGCCCTCAGCCCAGAACCCAAGAATTCTCTGCCCTCTTCCCACTACTTCCTGCTGATCTCTGGTCTATGGAGTGGTACAGGAAAGAAGGCTCCCAGGTGGTACTGGCTTCTCAGAGGCCAATCTCAAGCAAGTCAGGCCCAGCCTTCCTTCTCTCTTGCTTTCCGGCTGGCTCACTGTTGCCATGGAGACCAGATGCCTTTGAGTTGTGCATTTTATCTGGAGTCCAGCCTTTCCCACTCACTCCCCTGGGTCCCCAGAATGTGAAAATATCTAAGCTGGATTTATTTGGCCAAATGGCTTAGGGGTTCCCTTGCCACATCCACAGGATGGTCTGTAGGCTCTTGCTCAAATCCTGGTATACGGGTGGCAGCCTGCAGTTTTGTAGACGCCTACTCATCCATTCTTTCTTTTCTAGAAGAGAAGACCTACTCTTGAATCCTGTATCACATAAGGCCAAGGCAGTGCCCAGACAAATGGGCTGGCGGGAAAGGTGAGCATAGGTTCAGGTGTGCATGGGGTTTGGACCAGCAGTGGGGCTCAGGAAAGGGCTGAGGGAAGCCACCAAGAAGGACAGTGCTGGTTGGGACGTCCATAGCCCACATGGAACCTGAAGAAGCCGCAGCGGGTCCCTGCCCTCTGCTTTGATTACTTCTCCACTTCATGCAGCCCGCCACCCACTGCCACAGTTACCAGTTACCCTTAGGCTTTGTCATCATCAAAAGCTCTCACCTCTTGCAGTCTAATATCTCCCACCCATCACACAGACAAAAAGGCTCTGGTCCTCGCGTTCCCTTGCCCTGCTCTCATACTCCTGGCAGACCATTTACCCAGACTCCTCACTGGCTAACGCCTGTATGTTTGCAGAATGTTAGAACTGTTCTCTGCTTCATTACTCTCGCAGGGAGCAGGTACCCTGGGCCCAGCCCCTAAAATCTCTCCAACCCCTCCATCTATACCACTGCTCTACCTCCTTAGACCTGGGGGCTTGTGCCTTTTTTTTTTTTCCCTTGAGACTCTTCCTAGAAATCCCCACACATAATATTATTAATTCCAATGACTTCCACTAGTGCATCCCAGGCCACACCCGGCCTTAGTCTTTATGGGGGGCAGTGGCAGCAAACACGCATGTGCTCACTGTAGCTGTCTTCCGTACTCAGGCAGTTTGCAGAGTGATTGTGATGTGCTGGCCACTGCTGCCACTCTTCCGATATTTTGCACTGTTCATTAGGTCCTTTACACCATGCCAGGAGCCAGAGAGAGAGAGAGAGAGAGAATCCCAAAGCCTTTGCTAAAAAGTAGGAGCTCTGAAGCAACTGCCTCTTTGTAGGAAGCAGTCACTATAACCCATCTAGTAATTCATTTTGTGTAAGCACATTTGTTGAGCACCTGCTGTATGCAAGACACTGTTCTAGGCACTGAGGATTCAGCAGACAAATTTACATTCCAGTAAGAGATAATAGGGGGGGGAAAAGAAATATATGAAGTATGTCAAAACAGAGTTAAGAACTATGGAGCAAAGTGAGGCAGGGAAAGGGAGGGAAGAATTGCAGTTCTTAAGAGCATCCAGAAAACTTCAGGAAAAAAAAAATGACATTTGAGCAGATTGAAAGAAGTGAAATATCAAGTCAGCTATATTCCTGGGGAAGAAAGGGTCTGCCAGGCCGAGGGAACAGGGGTACGTCGCCCACCTGGCATGCATGAGGACAGCTGTGAGACTGGAGCAGATGGAGCTGAGTGTGAGCGGTAGCGGTTGAGGTCAGAGTGGGACTGGGCTTCACCATACAGGGCGTGGGGACCATTTAAGGATCTGGTTTCCACTCCGGGCGAGATGAAAAACAAAAGGTTTTTGGCCTGATGCATTAGGAAGATGGAAGTCCGTGGGAGGGATGGGGTTTAGGCAGGGGTTGGCGGTGAGGTGAATTCACTCTGGCTTCATATTAAGTTTTAGTTTTTATTAATAATCCATGTGATGATGTCAGTTTCAAGGGTGATGTCCTGGCTGGGGATATAAATGTGGGAGTTTCCAGTACATGAAGCCAGGAGGCTGGGTGAGGTCAGCTAAGGAGTGAATACTGCTTCCCAGGTGAGCAGAGGCTCCAGAAGGGAACCTTTAGGCACTCCAACATGGATACGTCGGAGAGATGGGGAGGGAGCCATGGAGGAGACGAGTCAGGTGTGGGCAACCAGGAAGCAAGAAAACCGTGGCAGCATGGTGTTTTGGAAATCAAGTGGAAACACAAACAAGTGTTTCCAAGGGAGAGAGTGGTCTGCTCTTAAAAGCTGTAGAGAGGCCCAGTGAGGTGAAGCCTAGAAGTGACCAGTAGGTGTGACCTAGTAACATAGAGGTCACCGGTGAGCTTGGCAAGAGCAGTGGGGGTAGTGGGATAACACGTCTGTCCAGATGGATGCAAAAAAGAATGGATAGTGTCTGGGATGTGCTTCTACATGATCTGGGCAAACTGACTGACGGGAAGAGGAGGGTTCATTAAGCTCGCCTCTCTATTTTGGGATATGTTTGAAATGTTCCATAATAAAAAAGTATAAAAGATTTTTAAAATAAGAGAATGGCAGAAGAGGAATAGGAGACTGCAGGCAGAGCCTTTAGCGTTTAATGTGAAAGAGAGTGGCGAATGAGGGCAGTAGCTGGAGGGGAGTATGGTAACTTTAGTTATTATATAAATAACAAAATACACTTAGAGTATATTCCTAGAAAGAGGTTGCAGAGGCCTTTGGGTGGAAGGGAACGGTGAAGAGGATCTGATAAGGATGCTGCACGTGGAGGGGCAGGCCATGCATGCACAGGAGGGCTGGGTGAGGCCACAAGTTAAGATGGGGGAGATAACAAACAGTGGCCACAGTAAAGTTGCCCCCCCACACACACACACTTAGGCCTCCTGGATGTCCCAGGTGACTGTGACCTAAAGGACAGGTAGGGCTAGAGAATGTCCTTCATGTTGCTTTAATGGAGTTTTATTCATTTGAAAGCAGGCTTACATCCATGGCCTGATACACACACTATCTGGCTCCCCTGTGGCTCCGATTCCATCTCCTTCTCCTCTCAGCCTCTTCCATCCTGCTGCACTCACACTGGCCTCCTTCCTACTTCTTGACACCCCAAGAAAGCTTCTACCTCAGGGCCTTCCTGTGGCCTCTACCTGGGATGTGGGTCTCTGCTCAATTATTACCTTATCCAAGAGGCCGTCTGTGACAAGAGCGGCTTCCTGCCACAGAACTTCCTGCCCCCTTACCTGCTTCAGGTTTTCTCCTTGCACTCATTAAAAACTTATATTGTCTGCTTCCCCCAATGGAATGTGACGTCCATAAGAACAGATTTTATTTCTGAATATTGCTTAGCACATAGTAGGCCTCAGGAAGTATTTATTTAATGAATGCATGAACCAAAAGACACAAATATATACATATATGTATATATATGTATGCATGTATGTATATACAGAGGGTGCCAAAAAAATGTATACACGTTTTAAGAAAGGAAAAAACTGTTATTAAAATTGTAATACTTAATATATACCGATAACAAAAGATGAATACAAGTCACATTTGACTTCTGCAATTATAAGAGGTGCTCAAAGTGGTTACCGTCAGTGTAATTTTAATACAGTTTTTTCCTTTCCTAAAATGTGTATATATTTTTTTGGCACATTCTGTATACATCTATATACATATACATATATACATATATATATACATATATACATATGCATATATATACATATATACATATGCATATATATATATATATATATATATATATATAGAGAGAGAGAGAGAGAGAGAGAGAGAGAGAGAATTCTACTGATTGAACTATTTGTTGTTTCAGGGTGGACCACCTACAAGGAGTGTGGGTAGGATGGGAAACCACTGTAGTTGAGAAGCCTTGGTAAGATTTGCCATGCTGTGTTGGAAAGATCCAAATTCATAGCTCTGCTCTATGGATCATAGGAGTATGTAGCAAGCCTCCAAAATGGCCTTCGATGATCCTTGGCACCTGATAGTCACACTCTTCTGTATCTTCCATTCTGAATAGGGCTGACTTGTGTAACCACCAGAATATTTTGAAAGTGATGGTGTGTAACCAACAGACTTGGTCATAAAAGTCATTGTGGCTTCTGTCTTTGTCTTTCTTGGATCACTCACTCTGAGGAAGCCCAGCCACCAAGTTGTGAGGACACTCAAATAGCTATAGAGAGAACATCATGGGGAGACTGAGGCCCCCTGCCAACAGCCAGCACCATGTGAGGGAACCATCTTAGAAGCAGGTCCTCCAGCCCCAGGCTAGCCTTCAGATGATGCAGCCCCTGCTGACATCTTGACTGTACCCCCATGAGATCCCAAGCCAGAAGCAGCCAGCTCAGCTGCTCCCAAATTCCTGACCTGCATAAACGATGTGAGTCAATAAATGTTTATTACTATTTTTAAATGCTACCTTTTAGACTGATTTGTTTCACAGCAATAGGTAGTTATCACAAAGTGGATGAAATGGGGGCCGGCCATCCCAGATTTGATTTGATATGGGTATGACGAGGATTGTGTCTTTCCCTGGTTAACTGTGCAGCCCATTTCCGCTCCTGGAGCGAGCCCATTTCCCCTTCTGGTCCCAATTTGATTCTGCAATTCTTATTAGCCACAAATGCCACCTGTATCCTCAATAAACTTTATTTAGACACAAATAGACACAACAGAAAATACATACACAGATACAGATATATTTTTTTTCTCTATAGGATGAACAAACATCACATAGGGAATTTAAAAAGTAGGTGCACGGGATGTAAGAAAATATTGCAAAGTTCCTTGTTCACTCACACTTAAAACAGACACATATTTCAGAGGAACACAGGGATATACCATCCCTACAACAGAGTACACAGTTGGTCTATAACAGTACACAGGTATTAGGAAGGTAATCAAAGGAGTTAGGGAGCCAGTTACTCTTGCTATGATAGAATGCTCACAACACTAGCAGGACTCTGTTTAAACAAAAGACAGAATCGAGGCTTCCTACCCCCCTGCAGATGCTCTGCAAGCTGTCAGCTAGGTCATAAAGCAGCTCAGCAGAAATGCCACGTTAGCTTTCATCTTGCAGCTTGAAGGTCTGCATAACCTCTACCTTACTGTCCACGTCAGAGAGTTTCCACAGACACACTCAGGACGCTGAAACTCTTGACATGCATGCTGGCTTCGAAACCCACAGTACAGAACATTGATATCCGTTTATAAAATGTGGCTTAAAAAAAAAAGGAATAATAGCCAAGAGGACAACAAACACTTTGCAAATGCTGTCACATCCATTGGCAGTGCTTCCCACCACGCTGCCTAAGGTCCCCTCCCATAGGGAGCCAGCCTTTGGCCTCTGTCCTGCTCCACACCCTGGGTGGAGCAGGATCGATGTCTCTTGGTAGTCTATGATTGCCCTCTAAAGTCACATCTGTGACCTCCCAGTCACTCCTATCTGAGTCATGGATGTCAACAGGACAAGCTGCACGAAACCACCCCACTTATTCCTGTCCCGGACAAGCCTCTGGCCTCCAAACCATCTTCACATTCAGATCGGGGATCCCTAGGCAACCTCTGTATTTTAGTAAAAAATGGTTTCCACTGTACCCTTCGTGTGTCCTCTTCCTAATGTGACAAATCCAGATGAGATGAAGTTATGGAGATCAGGTCCTCCACTTCGGTAAGCATCCTTCCCATAATGTCCTGCAAGAAGATGGGGCAAAATTACCTGGCGCATCCATGACACCAACAAGAAGACAAACGTTGCAGCTCCAGCTCACCCAACAATGGGGTTGAGCTTAATTTCAAATTGGCAGCTAAGTCAGAAGGTAAAAGCAATCAAGAAAAAAATACATGTGTAATTTTATAAATTTATATATAAATATATAATATATATTTTATGAATATATATAAAGTATATATAATATATTTCTATCATATAACATTTATATATAATACATATTAGCAATATTATATATATATATTACTGTACAACAAAGAATATATATATTCTGCAGCAGAATATATGACATATATATCATATGTATTGATATATATGTCATATATATCATATATTCATATATATCGCATATATATAGATACATATATATTGCAATAAAGAAGAAAGTTCTGGGAAGGTTATGTTGACAGCAGAGGGGGCAAAGGGGGCTTCATGTTGGCATTTATGACTGAGCACACCAGAACATCAGTTGATTTGTCCTACCATCCCTTCCTTTGTCCCAGCTTCCCTCCTTCTCTTTCTTGCCTTATCCACTTGCTTTCTTTCTTTCCAAAGTAGAGAGGCACAGGTCTGATCTATGTATGTGTATGTTTATTAATCATGCCACACCCTATGGAACTATAGCCTTGTGGCTTAGGAGAAACCCACCATCAGTTGAAGTTGACAAGTAGAATGGTGGTTATAAACCATTGGAAAACTATTTCTATGCCTTTCTCTCTTAACTTTCTGCAATAAGATCTTCTCCCTCAGCAGCCTAGTGCATCCATCTACCTGTGGAGTGGTGTGAGGAAAAGACTGAGGGCAGATTAGAACCCTGGGAGAAGAAATTCAAAGAGAAGGAGCATTCAAGTTCTGCTTCTGACATTCAAAATAGGATTTCACAATACATTTGACATGTAGGCATTGTAAAGAAAGAAAGGACTCTCTACACGCCATCCTGAGGTATGTATATGTGAAAAAGGAGAAAAGCCATTTTTTTCTCATGTTGCCACAAAAGTGTATTAAAAACTATACTTAACAATTATAGCAATGTGCAGAACTACCTAAGATGCAACGTTAAGTTAAAAGTAGGCAGAAAATTCTATACTAAATGTGATCATAATGCTGTAAAAAATTCAAACCCGTGCAAAAAAAAAAAAAAAAAAAGATTGAAAGAAAATACACCTGATACTGACAACTGCCTTTGGGTAGCTAGAAAACAAGTCTTTTTATTCTTCTCTCCTTTTACCAAGTTTTTTGTTTTTTCTACCATGAGTATGCAATTTTTGTAATATAAATAGGTAAAATACATTTCTAATGGAAAAATGTATGGTAAGTGTAAACACAACCTAAACCGCATTTTTTTTCTCTACATTAGATCTGAAACCTGGGTGCATGTCGGAATCATCTGGAAGCTTTTAAAAACACAGATGGGACACTACTCCAGGGATTCTGATTCAGTTGGCCACGGCCTGGGCTTAGGTTAACCTAGTTTTAAGAAGCTGTCTAGGTGATTCTAATGTGCCACTGGGAAGAAGACCCACTGCCGTCAAGTAAACAGAGAAACAACCTAAGCTCGATTTATGCACATGGGTTCAATGACCATTTACTGGGGCCCTTGTGGGTGCCTGGCACTACCCACTATTTAAGTTCCGAGCTCCAGGATTCTCCCTCTGAAGAATGAAGCCTCGTTAGCCCAGTTCCGCCCTTCTCCCAGATCACTGGTTCTCAAACCTGAGTGTGCATCAGAAAAAACAGGAGGCTACGTTAAAATAGATGCTGGGCCCCACACCCTCAGTTTCTGATTTAGTAGATCTTGGACGGGACTCAGGATTTTGCATTTCTATCAAATTGCCAGGTGATGCTGATACTGCTGGGTCCAGGGACCAAGCTCTGAGAACCATTGTCTTAGCACATCAGGAACATAAGAAAATGTTACCACTGTTTCCCTCGGGCCTTCCACTCTGGAATAAGTACCTCATTCCTCAGGGCACAGAGCTTCCCACAAGGAACTCTCTCGCTATAAAATATTGGGGTCAAAACCCAGAATTTTATACAATAGAATTATTGGAGCTGAACTAAGAGGCTTCTGTTCATATCGCAAGCCATATCACAGCTCCAGAAACCGGACTCTGGTACCTGCAGAAATGCATCTCCATCAGGGGATGAAGGAGAGAGGGACAAAGGGTGCAGGGACATGCGACAAGCCCCGGGGACATGGGGACCCTTGTCCGATAACGCGGTCACTTTCTCCCCACCCCATCTCCTGACAACACAAGTGTACAAAAAAGGAGTAACAATTCAGAACCCTCATAAATTTGAACCTCATTAATTCAGAACCTATGATACATCCTGCAGAATTTGGGCTGGTTTATTTTTGTGCTCCTTATAAATAACATTTTTGATAAACAAATCAATACTGAGGAAAATGGAACATAAAACAGTGCCTGTGCTACTTACAATCATTTTTATCTGTCAGCCAGAACAAGGTCCCTCGGGACTAAGCATTGCCCTAGTACTTTGAGGCTATGCTGTTTGAAAGGACACTGTAATTTACTGATCACCTACTATGTGCCAGTCTGAAGAATAGCCACTCTGAAAACATGGCTTAATTTTTTTTTGGCATTGTAATAGTGACCATTTTGTAGCAGGATGCAGTTTACAAAGATCTTTTACATGTCCTATTTATGTAAAATTTTAATCATTACTGCACAGTGACCTGTCTTTACTATTATTTCCCTATTTTATTGATGGAAAGCTGGATCCGAAGTCCACAGCCTTTACACCCTAGCAACCTGACTGTGATCTGAATGAGTGTGATTGTGACTCTTCTCTGAGACTTTAGTCAGGACCCAGTGGAAATGTTAAGCCAGAAGTCCAATTGGTGTTGAACACATTCACAGACATTGGAGCTCAGAAGTGTTGAGCTTCAAGTACTGAAGTTGTGAATCGGAATGAAGAATTTTAGGGTCAAATTAGTTTGGAAAACTTTCAGTTAAATGCAATGAAAAGTTAACATGAAAAACAAGTCTAAGGCCCACTCCGTGAGTATCCAACCCTTCAGGGAGCCTTTCAAAGACATCTCTTGGGTCACTTTTAGGAAAGCTGTCCATGAGTTTACTTGAGCTGGAGAAGGCACAGTGGCAGTTTCAGCCTTTGTACAAGCCGTGGTCCTCAAACTGGAGCACATCAGACTCATCTGGACAGCACACAGATTGCTGGGCCCCAGCCCCAGAATTCCTCATTTAGTAGGTCAGAGGTGGGTCCTGACCATTTCCATTTTTAACAAGTCCCCAGGTGATGCTGATGACAATCACAGGTCCAGGAACCACACTTTATGAATAGTGTATTGGACAGAACTATCGACAGGTCACTCACTATTCAGCTGGATACAGAGCTAATGCTAGGAAGTCATCGTCTAGACTGATTTACATTTTCTGTACCCTCCAAAGGAGCAACTGGTTTAGCATGAACAAGAGCATGATGAAGAGAAGAATGGTCGATAAAAGTGAAGCCCTACATAGGTGGGCAGTCAGAAGAGAGGCAACTCAATACCTCCTCTTTGCCTTGGCACGGCATAGAGCTCATCAGTTGATGATATAAATGGGTCATAGAGTTCTTTAGCCGTAACACAAAGAACCATGCCATTTGGCAGCTACTACCCCAGGTTTATGCCTTCCTGCCTGCCGTTGTAGGCAGGAAGCCAAAGGAATACAAACATTGCCTAAATTGCGTTTCCAGAGAAATAGCCATATATCCAGCAGAGCTCCAGGCAGAGGTAAGCAAGAGCTCTGTGAATACCCCTGTTAAGAAGCGTGAGCATACCCCATACAGACACGCAGCCTCTGACCATGAACAAGGATGGTGTCAGGCTGCTGACTGTGCCTGCCTTCAGGAGCTGAACTAAACTGAGCAAAGCAGCATCTGGATAACTTCTCTACCTCCAGTTCTGTGCTGCCCTCTCACCATCACCATCACCTGGAAGCCACAGGACAACAGTCTCCAGGCAGGGGGCAGATTAGAACTGAAGAGAAGTCTGAGGCTGGGTTCCTGGAATTGTACAATGCTGGCTCTGCTAAGGAAGCAGCCCTGAGTAACTAGAGGGAAAGTTTCTGTGTAAAAGAGATTTGTTGCAAGAAATAGGAGGGGAAATGATGTAATATCTGAATGGTGATCTCAATAAGATTTAAGAGAACTTTGCATCTGTGAAATTAGATCAACAGCCACGGGAGAGAAACAAACTGATCAGGACAGTTTACCTGAGTTGTAATGGACAACAGAGTGGATACTAAAGGAAATTGATGAAGAAAATTCCAGTGAAAAGATGCACTAAAACAATGGGAGAAAAGAAGAGACAGAGGGGACAACCCTAGAAGCTACTGTCTATTTCAAACAATATTCCCAGAAGAGAGATAGAAGTAATAAATAATTTTTTTTCCTGAGTAGATGGAAGACTTTACTCTTTTGATAAAAAATAATCAAGTATCAGACTATATATTAGAAGGGTCCTACATCTAGATATACTGTGGCGAAATGCCATTTAAAAAAAGAATAAAGGAAAGAAGCCGTCTTCATAAAACACTGAATCTATAGAAAGTGAAGCAACCTTTTATGAAATTTTGAGACTTTTATTTCCATAGAGGTAGGACAGTGTACTGATTGAAGAACACAACACATTCTGGAACCCAGCTGACAAAATTCAAACTTCTCTATGTATCTGTTTCCTTAAATGCAAAAGGAAAACAATAATAATACCCATTTCACAGGTTGTTGAGAAGATATATATATATGTGGCATTTAAAACAATACTACTAAATGCTATTTAAGGATTTGCTAATATTTAAAAATTGTTTTTTTAATTGGGGAATATTGGAGAATAGTATGTTCCTCCAGGGCCCATCAGCTCCAAGTCATTGTCCTTCAATCCAGCTGTGGAAGGCGCAGCCCAGCTCCAAGTCCAGTCGCTGTTCTCAATCTTTAGTTGCAGGGGGCGCAGCCCACCATCCCATGTGGAAATTGAACCGGCAACCTTGTTGTTGAGAGCCTGTGCTGTAATCAACTGAGCCATCTCACTGACCCAAGGATTTGCTAATATTTTTGAGTACAATTTTTTTTATTCCATTCCCCTAAAACTCATTGAAAATGATGAAAATAATGAAGAATAAAAAATCTTTCTTGAGAAAAAAGCTATCAGGCTTTTCACTTAACAGAGGTAGAACAATTTGGAAAAATACACACACACAATACAATTCAAGGAAGACTACAGACATAAATATGAAACATCAAAATTTAAATCTGTTAGAAAATATGGGAGACTATGTTAATGATCTCAAAGCTGACACGGGTTTTTAAACAAGGATCAAAAGGCACAGATTAAAGAGGAAACAACTGAAAAATTTTAAACTGTGCTATATCAAAAGCAATCATAAAACTGCAAGTCAAACAAGAGAAACATATATTAACATTAGTATCCAGAGCACATAAATAACTTCAAATTATTAAGTAAAACAACCTAATAAAAAAAAATAGGCAGAAGAAATAATAGACAAATCAGAGAAGAGAACACCCGAAGGGCCGATACCCATAAAGTGGTGTTCAATCTCACAAGTAATCAGAGAAAGTCAAATTAAAACTGTAATGAAGAGATCCAAAATAGTGGAGTAGATAAACACTGTGCCTGCTTCCTTCCATGAACTCATTAAAATTACAACTAAATTATAGAACAATCAACCTGGAGAACCATCTGAAGTCTATCTGAACAGAAGTTTTATGTATAACTAAGGATATAAAGGAAAAGCTACGTCGAGACTGGTAGGAGGGGTAGAGATGCAAAACAGGCTGGCCCCAAACTTCTGTGTGGCGGTTGAGAACTGGAAGGGATACCTCGGCAATGGAGGTTCCCCTCCGAGGAGCGAGGGACCCCAGCCCCACACCAGCCTCCCCAGCACAGAGTACTGGTGCCAGAAAGCGGAGCCCCCACAACATCTGGCTGTGAAAAACAGTGGGGATTCCGATCATCAGGGTGGGGCAGAAGGCGGCAGGAAACCCAGATGTCCTCTTAAACGACCCGTGCACAGACTCACTCATTTGCAGGCACTAATCTTGGGCTCCAGCAGAGAGACAGTGACTCAGAGGGTGAACGAGGCATATGGGGAGCAGACTGAGGTGTGTGGCTTCGAGGCCATGGTTGGAAGACACTGCCATTTTCCTTGTGAGAAGTCCTCTTCTGACTGCACAGGCAGCCAGCAGGTGGGCGCCATCTTTCCTATGTTGAGCCTTCCCCCTATGCTTACTGCCAAATCTGAATCTGATTGGTCTAGTGAGCTCTGTTGCTCCACCTTGCTGATTCTATGAGGCCCCAACTCACTCAACTCACCCAACATCAGAGACACTTTCTCTAAGAGCTGCCAGCCCCGTGCACATTACACCCTTTCTTGAAAAACTATCAAAGTCCATAAGACCCAGGTGGGTGGCAACTGGCCTTAGTGTGCTCTGAGACTTTTGCTGGGTAACTCCAGGCTTAGCACTGGCACCAAACCAGAGTCTATATTAACATGGTGACCACAACTCTTCCCGTTCTAGTGACTTCCTGAGATCCTGCCTCACCCAACTCACATACTGCACAAGCTTTATCAGTGGCTGAACCTTAAGGAAGCCAACAGGTGGCAGGAGGCCTCTAGGTGTCCTGGCTTTTTGTGGAGTTCCCCCAGGCCTGGTAGTGGTGGCAGCCATCCTCAGTTTGTAGGGTAGCCTCTCCCATATGCCTCCAGGTTTAACACAGGCAGCAAACAACCACAGATTGCGATGTAGCTCCTACCAGGTAGCCCCTGGCTAGTCACAGGCAGTGGCTGACCTGGGCCTACATGGTAGCCCCTCCCAAAAGGCCCCAGAATCAACATACTTGGAGGTTGGCTTCAGACAATAACAGTGCACTGCCAAATTAGCCCCAAAAGTGACACACACAAAGGGTGGTATCAATAGGCACCAAGCCCACTGGGGCAAATCCCACTCAGTGGGGTAAGCTCCTGCATAGCAGCTCATAAGCTGTGGATGTGGCTAAACCCCACTGCCAGTCAGCCTGAGAGTCAATCCTACCCATTGACATGCCAATAGCAATCAAGGCTCAACTATAACAGGACAGTATACACAATTCACAGAAGGGACACCACTGGAGCACCCAGAGCAGGTGACCAGGGAGACTATGCCAGGGCCCCACAGGGCACCTACTGCATAAGTCCATGTGGCCAAGACTGGGAGACATTGCAGATCTACCTCATACATAGAAAGAAATACAGGGAGACAGCTAAAATGAGGAAAGAAAGAAATATATCCCAAATGAAAGAACATGAGAACACCAGAAAAAGAAATAAAATAATGGAGGCAAGCAACCTACCAGATACAGACTTTAAACAATGGTTATAAAGATGCTCAAGGAACTTAGCGAGAATTTCAACAAAGAGATAGCAAGCATAAAAAAGGACATAGAAACCAAAAATGAAGACTACAATAACTAAAATGAAGAATGCACTGGAAAGAATCATCAGAAGACCAGATGAAATAGAGGGTTGAATCAGCAATTTGGTAGGCAAGGTAGCAGAAAACACCCAACCAGAACAGAAAAAAAAAATCCAAAAAAAAGAGGATAATTTAGGAGACCTGTGGGACATCAAGAATAACAGCATTCACATCATAGGGGTAACAGAGGGAGAAAAGAGAAAGCAAGGGATTGAGAACCTATTTGAAGAAATAATGACTGAAAACACCCCTAAGCTGGTGAAGGAAATAGGCATAGAAGTCCAGGAAGTGCCGAGAGATCCAAACAAGATAAACTCAAACAGGCCCACACCAAGATACATCATAATTAGAATAGCAAAGGTTAAAGACAAAGAGAGAATCCTAAAAGCAGCAAGAGAAAGTCAACTAGTAACTTATAAGAGAGCTCCCATAAGACTGTCAGCTGATTTCTCAACAGAAACTTTGCAGGCCAGAAGGGATTAGCACAAAATATTCAACATGATGAAAAGTAAGGACCTACAACCAAGGTTACTCTACCCAGCAAAGCTATCATTTAGAATTGAAGGACTATATAGAGAGCTTCCAAGACAAGAAAAAGCTAAAGGAGTTCATGACCACCAAACAAATATTACAAGGAATGTTAGAGGGAGTTTTTTAAGAAGGAAAAAAAAAATCAAATTTATGAATAATAAAATGGCAATAGCTACATATGTATCAAAAATTACTTTCAGTGTAAATGAACTAAATGCTCCACTCAAAAGACATAGGACGGCTGAATGGAAAAGAAAACAAAACACTTACATATGCTGCCTACAAGAGACTCACTTTAGATTGAAAGACACACACAGATGGAAAGTAAAGAGATAAAAAAAGATATTTCATGAAAATGGAAATGAAAAAAACAAACAAAAAAATCTGGGGTAGCAATACTTATACCAGACAAAATAATCTTTAAAACAAAGGCTGTGACAAGAGACAAAGATAGACCCAGGAATCCTACTTCTGGGTATGTATCCGAAGTAACCCAAAACTCTACTTTGGGGAATCATGTACATCCATATGTTCACTGCAGCATTGTTTACAATGGCCAAAATGTGGAGGCAGCCTGGGTGCCTGTCAATGGAAGAATGGACAAAGAGGAGGTGGAATATTGCTCTTCTATAGAAGGGAATGGGTTCTTGCCATCTGTGGTTCATGGATGGAACTGGAGATGGAGGGTATTGTGCTGAGTGGAATATTTCAAACAGAGAAAATCAGATGCAATGAGATTTTGCTTATATGTGGAATCTAAAGAACAAAATAAATAGGCAAAACAGAAACAAACTCATAGATACAGAGAACATAGTGATGGTTGCCAGAGGAGAGGGAAGTTAGGGTTGAGTGAAAAAGGGGATGGGATTAAGAAGTACAAATTGGTTGTTACACTGTAATCATGGCGATGTAGGGTATAGCATAAGGAATATAGTCAATAATATCATAATAACTATGTATGGTGTCAGATGGTACTGGATTTATTGGGGTGATAGATGGGAGAGGGTTGGAGGGCAAGGTGGAAAAGGTCAAGGGATTAAGAAGTACAAATTGGTAGTTACAAAATAGTCATCGGGATATAAAGTATAGGGAATACAGTCAATAATATGGTAATAGTTATGTATAGTGCCAGGTGGGTACTAGACTAGTCAGGGGCATCACTTCTTAAATTATACAAATGTCTAACCATATGCTGTACATCTGAAATTAATATAAAATAATATTGAAAAATAATCGTAATGAGGTATCACTTCACACGAAGTAGACTGGCAAAAAATGAAAATGCCTGAGACTACTGCCATGAGTAAACAGGAACACATTTCTAGTAGGAGTGTAAATTGGTACAAGTGCTTTGGAAAGAACTTTGGCAACAGCTAATAAAGTTGAAGATGTAAATACCATAAAATCGGCAATTCTACCTTTAAGTATATGCCCTAGATAAATCCTCACATATGTGCATAAAGAGATATGCACAGCAAGTTAATATGCAATATTGCTTGCAGTAAAGACAAACTGGGAAAAAAACCCTATATTCCTACCAAAAGAAAAGTAATAAATAGTAGTATACTCATACAATATAATCCTATACAGCAGTGAAAATGAAATGAGCCAGAGCTCTCAGTATCAACATGGATGGTTCACAGTTATAATGTTGAGTCCACTAAGTAAGCTGAAGAAAAACATAATGACATCATATAGAGAGAATTTTAAAACATGCAATACAACACTCTATATTGTTTAAGGATATGTGCATATGTAGTGTTATACAATAAAAGGAAGTTCAGGGAAATCAGAAATACTAATTTCAGTAAAACAGATACTTCTGGAGGTAGAGAGGGGAATGTAATTAAGGAAGGGTGTATGTGGTGCTTCTGTGTTTTATCTCCTATGCTGGGTAGTTGGGGAGATGTCTGACTGTTAAATAATTCTTTATTTTATTTTGTTTAATGGTAGAGAGATAGATAGATAGATAATAGATAGATAATGGATGGATGGGTATATATATATATATAATATATATATATATATAAATAAATAATATATACATATATATGTGTATATATATAGTGTATATATATATATAGTATATATATATATATATATATATATATATATATATATATATATATATAGAGAGAGAGAGAGAGAGAGAGAGAGAGAGAGAGAGAGATGATAGATAGGTCGTTAGTTAGCTAGCTAGTTAGTTTTTAGTTAAGTAACTGTTACCCAAGGATTTTATCCACTGCCATATTATCCTCCAACAATAAAAGAAACAAAACAGAGTTTCTGGTTTTTAGGAACTCAGAGACAAATACACCTCACAAGTCCTCACTGAGGGGAAAAAAAAGCTACCTGATAATATCTGTCAAACAAGAAGTAAAACTATAGAATTTCTAAAATCATGGATTTATTTATTAATAATCTTGAAGCAGTACACAAACCCAACCGTTCATTAAGATTGGTAAATTAGATTACACATTTTTAACATACAACAAATTGTCTTTATCGACAGAAACAAAGTTAAGTGATACTGAAGTCGCCTTGGAAAATCTGGTATGAAAATAGGACAATAAAAATACACTATTGTGATGAAATAAAACCAAAAATATCTTCCATGATAGGGGAACAACTCTCCATCTTTGGAGCCTGCTTGAAATGCAAAGCATGCACCCAGAGTGGACGCGGAGCAGGTCTCTGAAAAGCTGACACGGAGCTCAAAAGGTGCTGGTGGCCTGCCATGCAATCACTTCACTGCTGAACTTCTCTAGGAAACATACGCCACAGATAAAAATCAAAACACATGTTAAACCCCAGGGCAATCTTTTCAATACATGTGAGAAAGGTGTTTTTCCTTTGTTTACAGAAAACTCAATTATGTCAACAATAACAACAACGATAATAACAATACTACTACTAGAAAAAAATGCACAAGGAATATAAATAGGAAATTACCTCCCCTTATAAAGAAACGAAACATTTTTCAGGGGCCGATGGAGATATAAAAATATGATTTAACCTTAACGCATACATAATTACAGAAATACAAATCAAAATATGAAGTACCTTTTAGAAAAAACTAATAGGTTTGGAAAAAGTTATGCATTGGATGATACCCAATGCCAGGGGAATGGGCTCTCGCATTGCTGCTGGTGGGCGTGTAAATTAGTGGCATCTATTCGAAGGACAGGCCTTTGACTTAGTATCTCGCTGCGAGGATTTACCCTACATATATGCTCTTAAGTTTTTCCATAATATATGAACCAGTGAGTGCAGCCTCGATAGCAGTAGTTTCAGTCCATGGGGCACTAAGTAAACTGGAATCCATACAGGAGGTGGAATACTATGCAGCTGTTAAAAATGAAGCAGAGCTGTATGTGCTGATGGAAGATCTCCAAGATACAGAAAGTTAAAAAGAAATCAAGGTGTAGAGCAATGTTTCAGTATGATCCCTTTTATATAAATTAGAATGAAAATATACACAGGGAGGATACATAGAGACCCATTGTAGGTAGGATGGTTTACACAAATAATATTTTGTTTCTGGAAGTAATCGTGCATACAAACGACTAAAACTTCCTTTCCTTTGGGGAGAGGGTCTGGGATGAAGGAAGAGAGGCCTGTGTTCTTCTATGCAGTTATTTATTGCTGAGCAAATGAGGCAATTCTGAGCTCGTGCCACCGAGGTTAACTGGGGACAGGTCAGGTCTAATTGTTTCCCTTTGAATTTTATTACTTTCTTTACTGTTCGAATTTTCTACACACGCATATGTGTTATTTTAATGTTTGTACTATTTACAGGGCTTATCTGGGATTAGGGAGTGGGACCATGGGCCACTCTTTGTTTTCCTTTGGACTTCTTCATATGAAAAAAAAAAAAAACACCGCTAATAAATGTCATTTTATCAAAAAAAGTACGGGGGCCAGGAAGTGAGAGGGGACACTTTTCCTTGTGTAAATGACAAGGCATTTATCCAGTGCAGGTACTAATACCCACCTGGCAGGAGTGTGGTAAGGATTAAATGTGAGCCTGTGTATAAATCATTCCGTCTGCTACTCGGCACCAATAAGCCTCAATATGTGGGAGCTGCTATTCACGTCAAGACTACAGCCTTTCCTCTCCCATGCAGGGAATTCCCTGGGGTCCTCCTACTCTGCATGTGCCCCAAGCTGACCTCAGGACAGAAAGAGTCAAGAGCAGGAGCTGGAGAGAGCTTGGGCTTTGCTATTTGGCCTGAGGGCTCCACCGTCAGGAAACCCCAAGTCTCCTTCCAGTTCCCAAGAGCCCACACCACACCTCCACTCTGGGAGGGCGCTGGGAGCCAGGAGGCCTGTGTTTCTCTATGCAGTCACTTTTTGCTGAGCGAATTAGGCAATTCTGAGCTGGCTCCAGCGAGGTAAACTGGGGGCAGGCCAGGTCTAATTGCAGATTGCACTGACAGTGACTATTTACTAGTTTAAAAATCTCTAGAGAGCAGCTACTGGGAATGCTTTATTTTGTGTGACAATTTTAGTGCTTGCTCACACAAGTGCATGGGGACTATTTCCTCCAGAGTCTATGGAGTTAGCAGAGATGTTGGCAAATACTCTGGGCAACCTCACCTGTCTATCCGCGGCTGACTGCAGCAGGGAGACCTGGGGATGCTCGCCAGGTGTGCAGCCCACCTGGTGAAGGCCACGTGGCCACAGCTGTGAGGGCTCAGGGTGAGCAATCCCATTTTGCCAGAATGTTTTGGGAACCACTTTGCCCAACACTCTCATTTGACAAAGGAGAGAACGCAAACCCAGAGAGGGTAAGTAGAGAATTTCTCAAGGTCATATATTAATAGATAGTTCTGGAAACCGAACCCCAACTCTTGACTTTCAAGATGGTGCTTTGCATTCTATCATTCTGCTCTAGGAAAGCAGATGCTCTCATCAGATACAGAGGAATGCGGATCACAAGCCAGGTGGGTGGAGGGCAGAATGTAGAATACAGCTTGGTTCATCGCACAGGGGGCAAATCCTCCACAAAGGAATTCATAAGCCAGCCTGTTTCAATTCAAATCAATGTCCGTCCCCCCCAACCATCAGTTTTGTTGGTTTGGATTTAAAAAAAAACACAAACCTGGTACTTTGTGTTTGAAACCAAGCCAAACAAACAAAAACATAAACATGTACTCTATATAGAGGTCTCCAGCTGCGGCCAAGGGCAAACTCTAGGTCGACCTCATTCACTGCAACAGGGGAGCACTCTCTGTATATTATAAAGGCTTTCAGGTAAGATTTTTTTCTTAAAAAAAGCATTACATGGCTCAACAATAAACGTCTGAAAACCCCACCTCTAGTGCATCCTAATTATTTATTAAGTGCATGAGAGAGGATTGCTTGGTGGGGACATTAATCTTCAGAGATTTTAGGAGGGATAACCCCTCCCCCAGTCATCCCCCGCCCCCCCCCCCACCCGGCCACTGAGATAGAATCAGAGAATGCTACAACTGATGGAGTGTTCAAGGTCACCTTTTCCAGCCTCAATATTTGCAGATGAGGAAACTGGAGCTGTGGAGGGAAAACACAGTCCAAGGTCAAGGAGGTGTTGGCTGCTGGCTGTGACTAAACTCTGAATCTTCCCAGGTCAGAGCTCTCCCCAGTGCACCACCCAGCCCACTGCCTCCTCCATGCTGGAGGAAACGGTGCAGAGGTTGATTTCTATTTCAGGGGACCCTAGCACACCATTTATTTTCTCCTCAGATGTGCGGGCTATAATGCCCTTGGAAAGATGCCCAGAGTCTCACCAAATTCCCATATCTGACTGTGATCTCCTTTTCAGTTCTGTCTCATTCTTGAGAGCAGGACCCTGGCCAAGAGGAGTCCTGAAGAAAGCCTGGGTAGCAGAGGCAAAGGATGCAGGCACTCTCTGCAGGGACGGAAGACTCCTTCCTCGCCTCAAATATTCTAGAAGATTAGGGCAGGCCTCAGAGGTCAGCTAAGCAAGCAATCTGAGAATTGGTCAAATCCCCTCTTATTGTCGTGTAGACTTACTGCTTTCCTATTGTCGTGAGACCTGCTTTCCTCTCTTTCTTGACCTCTTCTCATATTCTGCAAAAACACTGCCTTTCCTGTGAGCAAAGGAATGATGCTGAAAAGCTCTACCATTTTATCTAATATTACCATGTGCCTTTATACAGAGACATTAGCAATAAATGCCTTATTATCTAGAGGAAAATAGTTGAGGAAAATATTAATACTATCTCCATTTTGCAGATGAGTAAACAGTCTCAGAGAGGTTAAATAGTTATACAAAGTCACAGAGTGGTTAACCTGTGATGCAGGACAGAACCTAAATCTTCCATCACTATATATACTGGGGTTCCTTTCATTCTACCATGCTTCTAGGAAAGCCATGCTTCTGGCAGCTGCGTGAGGGACGCCACCTCTTCCAAAACACCTAAGAGAGACTCTTCTGACCTAGACAGAGCAGAATACGAAACTGGAGAGGGAAGATTTTTAGGGGCCATAATTTTTTTTAGACTTTATCTCCCAATGGGAGGGCAATTTAATTTGTGGACTATTAAGTACCTCTGAGAAGTTATCAGGGAGGGAAGGTTCATAATCAAATTCGGGGCATTTTTACATGGATTTGGGATAAGTATTATTTATTGTCATGGTGAATACGGCGGCTTGACAAATCTGAGATGAGAGTACAAAATAAAGTGAGTGATTTTAGGCATACGGTGTAGTGTAGCGGGAGAATATATTGAGTTAATATCACGTGTGACTCTGTTCAGATGTTTCCTTCCGGGAGCACAGCGAGATTGCCCACCCGGGGTCCCAGGAAAAGACACAAGGGAGCCATGATCGACATGGGCAGGGCGGGGAGAAGGACTCACTAGGAACATGATATACTACAATTAGCCTCCAGTTTCCTCTCCTCAGGTTTGGGGGGGCGGGGGGGGCAGCTGCTCTTCTGTTAGGAGAACAGATTGCTGGAGGGGAGCATATCTGGGAAATCACCCACACGAACTTCCCCCGGCCTTGCTCCCTCCTGAGGGTGAGCTCCTGCCATTCCGTCCACCCTCAGGTACACCATCCCCCCCGCGGGGCAGGGGCACTGATGCATCTGAGAGGTGAGATGTTGAATACGTCTCTATTTTTCCATATTTCTCTACTTGGTATGGTGAATTCCTTAGTGCATCCACGTGGCCCAGGCTCTTAGTCCACTCCCACAGGAAGCCCACTCTGCTGCTCCACCCCTCTCCTGCCGGGGACCCCTCCCTTCCCTCTGCTCTCGGATACTTGGTTACCTTCATTCGGTGAGTGGGAGGCAGAACCTGACCCTCCTCAGGACTGCCTGGCTAAGTACCTTCCCTGCAGACCCTGCTCCTCCTGTGTGGGTCCCCAAGGCTGGATTATGAATGTGGAGGTGGCAGGGCCTCCATTTGACCCCTATAAACTGCATCACAGACTCTTGATCTCCAGTTAGTTTGGCCTGTGGGAGGCACCAGCAGGAGAGGGGAGGGCAGGAGGAGAGTTCGACTATCGCCTGGCCCCTCCATGGATGGGCTGTAGGAGTTGTTCTCCACACGGCATTCCTTTCTTGTTCCCGTCCCTGCTCTCTCCTCTTGTCCCTTCAGCCCTGGAGTGGAACAGTGCGCCATGTTCACTAGTCCAAAATACTACACCACCCCTTATAGTTTCTTCAAACCTTACTTACTTTGTTTTAATAATGGTTTTGTTAAACTCTTACCAAATTCCCCCTTTTGCAAGTACAATCTGTTTCCTGCCCAGACTCTGATAAATCATCCATCACCATCCTGAGCCTTCCTTTCTTCCTTATCCAGCTGAGATTCAATGGCCCATCCTTATAAGCGTTCCTGGCCTCCATCTAATTCCACTGTGCTCACCCGGCAAAACCACCAGGGATGAAAGCCAACTGGCTGCCATTTAGTAGCTGCGGGACTTCAGGTAAATTATTTGACCTCTCTGAACCCTGATTTCCTCATTTGTAAATGAGTCTGATAATAGTACTTGAAGAGGGTTTTGTGATAATCAAATTAATTAAGGCATGCCAAGTGTTTAAGATCTTGAGTAGATATACTAAATAATAAGTGGTAACTATTGCCATTCAAAGCCTGAGCAAGTGAGCCTGGCTTCGCAAAACAAGGGACAGTGCCAAGGAGCCAGCACATGACATGCAGGGAAGGGCCTGCACTCTGGATTCATGCTGACCATCTGGATTGAATCTCAGCTCCATTTCTTATTCGCTGTGTGATTTAGGGACAAATTACTTATGCTTTTAGTTTACGCATCAACAAAATGGGGGAATAAAGTACGAGCTATCTCCTAGCATGATTGGAGAGATATACTGGAGGTGCCAAAAAAATGTATATAAGTGGACACGTTGGTCAACGTTGCTCAAGCAGTCGTCCGCCGTAATCAGAAGTGTCTGGACACTGATGGCAACCACTTTGAGCACCTCTTGTAATTGCAGAAGTCAAACGTGACTTGTATTCATCTTTTGTTATCGGTATGTATTGACTATTACAATTTTAATACAGTTTTCCTTTCTTAAAATGTGTATACATTTTTGTTTCGGCATCCTCTGTATATAAAGAGTTTAGAATAGTGCTTGGACTACATTAAGCACTATGTGTTTGCTGTTATCATTGTCACTGCCCAGGATCTCTTAGAATTAATAACCAAAATTCTCAAATGGCCCCCCAGTGCTTTGGTAATTTTGCTCTCCATCCCTGGAATGTTCGCCCTTCCACCTTCCAAATGTCTTTATGTTTTCCTGGCTCCTGGAACCTCCAACGCTTCCTGCTCTTCAACTAATGACCTTGCCTCACACTCCATAGAGAAGCTGGAGACGAAAGAAAGGACCAGTCTCATTTACAGGGGATTTACATCCATTCATCCATCCTCTCTGTCTTCCCTGCTGGTTAAGGGAGGGAACCACGCTTGTTCCTGTCCTAGCCTAACATCCGCCCTCTTTCATCTTCTCAAGGACTTAGCTCCTGGAATTACCTCCTTCCTTCTCAATCATCAATTTCTCTCCCTCGATGGGCTCATTCACACTTAAACTTCTACAGACTGTCAAATCTCTAAATACAACACTCTCCCTTGACCCCATGCCCCCATCCCAGGCACTGCCCCGTTGCTCTGCTGGCCTTCACAGTAAAATTTATCTGAAGCGTTGACAATAGTAAGTAACCTTCTTCACTTCACATTTTGCTCTCAGTTCTTTCCAGTCTGACTTGTATGTTCATCTCTCCACTCATTTACTCTTGTCAGCATGAGCCATTGTCATGATGGATTAAAGCCCATCCTAATTCAGTCTGACCTCATCTTAACTTGATTACATCTATAAAAATCCTATATGCAAATAAAGTCACACTCACCGGTACAGGAATTAGGACGTCAGCATATCATTTTAGAAGATACAATTCAACCCATAACAAAGGTGAAAAGAATACCATATTTATACACCCCCAAACTGTCTCTCCCCTAGTCTTCTTCGCCATCAATTACCCAATCCTACCATCTTGATTCCTCTCTTATCCTCCCCGTCATCAGCACGTCTCATCAGGACGATATGGATAATTTATCTCATGTTCACCCACTCTTCTCATCTCTCCTGCCACCCCCTCATCAAAGCCCCCAACACTTCTCACCTGGAACAGTAGGACCAGCCTTCTGACTTAACTCTTTACCCACTACCATCTGTACTATACATTGCATAACTTAAAAGTAATCTCCTAAAAACAGACATCAGATCATACTATCCCTCTTCTTAAAGTCTTTCAAGGCTTTATAATGCACTCAAAATAAAAATGTAAAATAACCTGCAAGGCAATACATGTCATGGCCCTGCCAGCTTCCTTCCCTCATACCATTTCCCCCTTGGATCCTTTCTGTTCTCCAGATATGCCCAGCTCATGCCTGAATTACAGTCTTTGCAATTGCAGTTCCCTCCGCCTTGAATACTCTGTCCACAGATCTGTGCAAGCCTAGATCCTTCCTAATCATTTAAGTCTTGTTACAAATGTTACCTCCTGAGAAAGACTTTCTCTAACCACCCCATCTACTATAGGTTCCCCAACATTCTCTATTACAATATTTTATTCTTATCAGGTGCATAGATCATTATGTAGAACTATCTCGTTCACCTATTTGCTATTGTTTATTGTCTGTACCCATTCTTATACCCTAGAGTTCACGTTTCACAAGAAGGAAAACTCAGTATCTAGAACAGTGCTGGGCACATTTGTTGTACCCACTGGATAGTTGTTGATGGAGTAAATGAATTTGTTCTTCTTAATTTTGTTCTTCTTAAATTCATGCCAATTGCCTTAGAGAATATTAAACCATTAAAACACGTATATGTTTTGACAATTTCAACCGATAATGTCTTTCGATGTAAGACAACCTTAACCGAATAAGGGATTTCTTTACCTGCATTATATCAATAAAAATAATCACCATCACGATAATAGCTGTAATCATTTTTATTTAATACGGAGGGTTTTTCTGAGCCAGACCCTCTGCTTTGTGACCATTATCTCATTTAATCTTCATAAAACCTCTGGAGATGGGCAAGAGTACCCCTATTTTGTAGTTGACAAAACTGAATCTCAGAGTCTTCAGATCTCTTGTTCCTATTCACATATCTCACTGGTGGATGACTTAGGACTCAAAAGCTAGTTTTTTAATGGCTTAAAAATGTTGATGCTTTGAACCACAATGAGATGCCACTGCCTACCTACTAGAATGGCTAAAATTAACATGACTGGCAAAACTAAGTATTGGGGGTGGGTGGGGGATGGGAATGAACAGAATACCCATCAAATGGAGATTGAATAAATGTACTGTGGTATGTTCATGAAATGGAATAGTGTAAAAAGTGTAAACTATTGGCCCATGTGACATAGACGACTCTCACAAATATTATGTTAACTGACAAGCCAGACATAAGACAGTGCACGCCATGTGATTCCATTTATATGAAAACCAAGACCAAGCCCTTTGGAAAGAGACTCCAAAAGAACAGGCGAAACTAATTGATAATGACAGAAGCGGAACAGTGGTTACCTCTAGGTGTTAAACACAGACCGCAAAGGGGCATAAGGGAATTTTACCGCATGATGGAAATGTTCCATATTTTTATCAAGTGCTGGACAAAGGGGTGGGATCGATGGGTAGATAGATGAAAGCAAGACGATAAACATGAAAATAAATCACTGACATAGACTTAAGATTAGCGTACATTCCTTATTTCAGGATTTATGTCATACCTCAATTTTAAAAATCTATGCTTTTAACCCGTGCTTTAAATTGACTCTCATTCGTACTTCGATTATAACAACACCAAGAAGAAGACAACTAGTCTTAGTATTCTCATCTCCTAACTGCCTGTATTCAATTAAGTTTGCAATCTCAAAACTATCAGAGCTGCAAAGAAAGTTAGAGACCCCCGTCATTAGAAAAATGAGGAAACTGACCTGGAACCAGAAAGTGAGCTGTGAAACTCACATCGCTCATAAAGGGCAGGCATTGTCTCATGAAACCACATCCCCTACCTCCAAGCCTAGTTAACGTTCTTTACACACTCCTGCTCAGAAAGAGCGTCTTTGCCATTCTTCTGCAAGCAAGACTACTCACAGAGATTTAGGATGTAACTCTGGGGGCGCAGAACCCCTGATAATGAATCGCCCAGAGGCTTCCTTCACAGGAAAAGAATTCACCCTGGAGCTGGACAGGAAAAAAAATGGAGAAGGGACTCGATGTGAAGACTGCTGAGTGGCTTCAGAGCAGAGGCTCACACTCTGCCTATAATGAAGTTGTAGCATCCCAGCCTGCTCCCGCAGGGTGAGCAATGAGGGAATGCGATTCCAAAAGAAAGTGGCACTGTACATGCCAGGAAACAGAGAATATTCATCTCAGCAGCTGGCCCAAGGACATTTATTCCGCTAATAAACTCAGAGCAACAGTGACAAAGAGTTTAAGGCCCAGAACTCCTTCTAAAGTAGTGATTTAAGGAAAAAGAATTATTTTCACTGAAAGGCAAAGTCGGGCTAAACCCAGAAGAAGGGTGAGAAATATCTAGGTTTAGGAAACCTCTGATCCACAGGGAGAGCCAACTATTAATAAAATGGTCACCACTTCTGATGTGGCTATATGCTTTACATAAAACCACATTTAATGGAATCTTTGAAAAACCTCACAAAGGATGTATTCATTATCCCATATGGCACATAAGAAAAATAAAATCTTCTTCATTTTAAATAATTTGTCCCAAACCTCACAGCTAGTAATGTAAGTAGGCAGGATTTGAATAAAACGTTGTTTTACTCTAAAGCCTGTGGTCTTTCAGCAGCATCACGCTGCCATGAGAAATAAAGACATACGAGGTGTGATCAAACAGTATAGTGAATGTTTAAATTAAAAAAAAATTATTACAATAAAAGATATATTGCCATTAATCCCCCTCAAAATATTCCCCCTTGCTTCGAACACACTTATCCCATCATTCTTGCCACTTTCTGAAGCAGTTCTGGAAGTTCTTTCCTGAATGTGTTTAGTTGCACTGTCATGGCTGCCTCAATGTCCTGAATCATTTTGACTTTGGGAAAGAACCAGAAGTCGCATGGTGCCAGATCAGGTGAATAAGGTGGATGAGGACAACACCGTAATGGTTTTATTTGACAGAAACTGCCGTATACCAGAAGCGATGTGTGACATGGAGCATTGTCATGATGGAGGATGATTTACGGCACATTTTAAAACACACCTTCGCTCAACCATAGCTCACACCCAACTGACTGTACTGAACAAGCTGAAACTTGTCAAACACTGTTACTAAGGTTGGAGGCGCCACATCCCGTATTGAAGACCTGCCTTTCCGTTGGATGGCACTTGGCAGCAGTATTCAGTATATTTTGTGATCACAACAGAAAAGCTCCGTGTTACACATCGCTTCTGGTATGGCAATTTCTGTCAAATAAAAACATTACGGTGTGTCCTCATCTACCTTATTCACCAGATCTGGCACCTGGCAATATGCGACTTCTGGCTCTTCCCCAAAGTCAAAATGTTTCAGGACATCGAGGCAGCCACAATTTTTTTTCCTAATCCACCGTGCAACTAAAGACACTCATGGAGGAGGACTTCCAGAACTGCTTTAGAAAGTGGCAAGAACCATGGGATAAGTGTGTTCAAAGCAAGGGGGCGTATTTTGAGGGGGGTTAATGGCAATGTATCTTTTACTGTAACACATTTTTTTTTATTTAAACATTCACCGTATTTGTTGATCATACCTCCAAATCTATCGCAAGAAAGTGAAATTAGTGAAAGCATCAGAGAGAAAGGCAGTAGAAGTCATGTTTGAAAGAACTGGGCTCAGGAATCTGGGTGTAGAGATCAAGGATTTCAGTTCAGGAGTGGAAAGTGGAAAGAATAATGTGTTCAATATTCTGGGCTCACGTAACCATTTGGCAACTCCCAGGTGATCAGTCGATTATGGCTTGTGTATCTGTTCTTGGAGAGGGGAAACACCCTCTGAATCCAGCTGGCTGTGACCTGCTCCCAGCTCTGAGGACCCACAGCACTTGCTGTGTCCCTTGCTCCCATTTCCCTTTCATTATTATTATTGATGAGCATGTCTGTTATCGCTTAGTGCACAGCAATGACCAAGGTGCACCTCCGTCGCCACCCTGCAGCCAGCACAGTGCCTGACATGTGACGGGTCTCATTAATTGTTAGATTAACTAATGAACAAACACCAGTTTATGTTCACATTCTAATCATTCAAAGTTCTGTATTATGGAACGGCATGATTTTATGTATACTCGGGGAAGTGCTGACTGGTTCCTAAACTGTCACAAGGACCTGTCAGTGGGTGAGCAAAACTTCCCAAACTGTTTTGCCTCTACATAGATGCCTCCTGCTAAGCTATCCACACAATCAGCACAGCTAACTCCCCTGGAGTCAAAGTCCAGGGACATGGACAAAACACAACACTCACTTATTCATTCACTCAGTGCGGTGCTGGGTGAGGTTAACTTTGAACTTCCCATCTTTGTTTGGCGATGAGATGAACTTTGAATTTCCTGTCTCTTTTTAGGTGCCATGATATCTTAAAAACAAAAAAGCCTTTAAATGAAGTTGAAATTTTTATTTAAATCTAAGTGGAAATAGTGTGTACATTAGCTATTGTGGAAATCTATATTCTCCTTAAACTAATTGGTCGTTTTAAAACAATTCTAATGAGAACCAGGCAAACCATCTAAACTAAAAAGCTGACAAGTTGAGTTTATCCGGGAACACTAAATGTAAAAGAAGAGCCAAGACATTTTGAAAAACAGAAGTAACTACAAAGACCTTGTACCAGCTTCACATAGTATATGAAGCTACAATCATTAAAACAGTATGGTACCAATCTAAGAATAGACAAATGGAACAAAATGGAAAACCCAGGAGAAAGATGCTGGTAACCTTAAAGAATGAAGTTAGGATAAAGATGGTATTGAAATAAGTGGAGAAAAGAAAGAAAAAAGGGTATTGGTTATCTATTTGGGTAAAATAAAAGTGATGTCTGGTTTCTCTTCCTACAGACATATTAGAACGCCTGTCCAGCCCATGCGCCCCTATTGGGAGCCCTACACTAATTTTCTGATAATGGGGTGGGCCTGGACAGCCTTGGTATTTATTTGTTTCTGTATTTATTTATTTATTTATTTATTTATTTATTTATATTATTACTTATTGTTATTTTATTACATAGTATTATTATTTTATTATTTTTTAAATCACATGAACCTCTCCCATTTCCTGGCCAGAGTTGATTGGGCCAGAAATAAAAACAGTCAGTTTTTGCTCTCAAGGATACAAGTATAAGCTAAGAGTTTGAGATACTCTCGTCAGACACGTAAAGTCCAAGGAGCTGGAGTCCCTGTCAAGATACCTCAGAGCCACACGCTTAGTCCATAATTTTGTGCATTCCCAAACCATGTATGAGCAGAAAAACTTGGTCCAGAGAGAGGAGAATTGTTGCAGAAAAAGGGAGCCCCACAGAGACTCTCTGTCCAGTTACTAGGAGGTCCAGCAGCTTCTGCAGCCACAAGATGCCCTGTATTGTTAAGTAAGCTTCCTCTTACTCGAGGTATTTTGAGTGGGTTTGTGTTTCCTGCAAATACATTCTGAGTAGAATATACACCATCCATCAAAACATGTTCTAGTTATAATCTAGAATTTAATATGAAAAAAATGAGATCATAAAAGAAATGGAAGAAAACGTGTGAATATTTTCCTAATCCTGGCTGAGCAATACAAGTCTAAACACTTGTGCCATCCAGGTCTCTCTCCAGAGCAAAGAGGAGGTGCAACAAAAAGAAGGACTAACAGGTCAGATTTTATACAAATTTTTAGAATTTTGTATGTAAAAAAATCACCATACACGTACACCCATGTTCACAGCAGCATTATTCACAACAGCCAAGTGGTAGAAGCAACCCAAAGGCCCATCAGTGGATGAATGGATAAACAACATGTGGTCAATACATACAATGGGATATTATTCAGCCTTAAAAAGGGAGGAAACTCTGACACGTGCTACAACGTGGATGAACCTGGAAGACATCATGCTAAGGCAATAGGGAGTCACAGAAGGACAAATACTGTGTGGTTCCACTTCTATGAGGTTCCTAGATTAGGCAAATTCATAGAGACAGAAAGTAGAATGGTGGTTGCCAGGGTCTTGGTGTGGGGGGAATGGGGAGTTGTGGGTTAATGGCTATAGTGTTTCAGTTTTACAAGCTGAGTAAGTTTTGGAGATGGGTGGTGGTGATGGTTGCAACAACAATATGAATATACTTAGCACTACTGAACTGCACACTTAAAAGTGATTAAAATGGTAAATCCTATGCTTATTTACCATAACTTAAAAAATTTAAAAACAATTAATATTTTTAGTGTATATTTAAAAAGCTCTTACAAATAAAGAGATTGACTTCCTTAAGGAAAATACAGACCATGGACATGAACAAGCAATTCAGGAAAGAAGAAAGAAAATGGGACAGTATCTCTTTAGGGTAATATAATGATATCTAATAAGAGCACACCTTGTGACTTAGCAATTTCACTTATAGCAATCTATCCAAGGGAAATAATTACAGACATAGCAGAGATTTATGTACAATGATTATCATCACAGCATTATTTATAATAGTGTAAAACTAAAATCAAGCTAAATGTAATCAACAGGGGAATGGAATGGCTGAATAAATTATGTTACCTCCAAAGGCTGGATGCCACGCAGTCATGCTATGCTATCTTTTGAAGAGTATTTTAATGCTGTGGAAAATTCTCATTATATACCATTAAGTGAGCAAAAGATTTATAATTAATATATAACGTGACTACATCTTTGTTTAGAAGAAAAAGGTAGGAGAATACACAGAGGAGCAGAGGAATTGCTTTCAGGAGTTTGCTGGGATTGTGGGTAATTTTCTAAAGTCTTCCATGTTTTCCAAGCTTTCTTTAATAGGCAGGTATTTCTTGTATAATAAGAAATAATTCTATATTTGAAATGAAATCCATTTTGATAGAAGGAAGTTACTATGAAATTGAGCAAAACAACAAAAATCATAATGGAAAATGCAGACAGTCTCCTCTTAACCAGCGCGGGCCTCTGAATCTGTGCAGCCTCTCTGCTTCTTTCTCTCTTACCCTCATGATACAGAAGAGCAACAGGGAGAAAAACCCTGTGCCAACCAGGTCTCTCTCCAGCCCTCACCTCCCTAAGCCGGGGAAAGCCAAGAAGGCCTATCTTTCCCTACCACACAGATTGCTTCCCTTGTGTGGCATTTAGAGGAAAGGAAAACTATAGGTCCCCAGCTTGCTTAGCAGGGACTTCGCTGTGCAACTTAAAGGGGACATCACAGGGGCTGGGGCACAGGAGTCGGCAGGGGGCGTGCTGCACTCCGTGAATGAACAGGAGGGATGCTGTGCTGTTGGCAGCTCGCCCCGTGGTGGTCCTCCACCCAGAGGCAGCATGCGGACTGGCAGGGGCCAGGCATATGGACACAAACCCCACAGCTGTCAGCCAAGGAGAAGACGCCTCCCAATTCTCTGTTCATTTAGGGGAAATTAGCCATCCACGCCCGCGTCTCCTCGGGTGTGAACTTTAAATAAGATGTTCCAACTCATGTGGGTAGAGGAAGCTATTTTGCTGTGTCTGGGAAGAGAATGATCATGTAGGATGTTTGCTTCTGCTAAACAGCAGCCCTGGGAGCTGGCTTCACGCAAGGAAACCAGACCAAGGAGGAGAGCTGGAAGCAGCTGCCTTCACGTGGGCTGACGGAGCTGGGGTTTGGGCAGCCTGCGTGCGCTGCTTCTAACTCATGTAATGTGGATTGCCCGGACTGGCACTTGAGTCTCTGAGCACCTTGAGGGTGGAGTTTACACCCACAGGAAAGAAGGAGAATTAGCAGGGTTCTGCTCTGTAAGCCCGTCCTGTGCTATGTGGACCCTGCTGGGCTGAGCCTGCTCCTTCCTGGCCCCAACCTCAGTCACAGCCTCAGACAGAGGTGTGGCATTTCAACTCCTACCCCGGCCATAAATGGCTAGAGTTTTGTGAAACTGCTTTGGCCAACAAGAACGAATTCAGTACCTCATCAGAACTACTTATTCAGAGGTGCTGCTGGGGGCATCTCTCAATGTGCTTCTGCAGGAGACATTCCGCCTGAGGAAAAGTTAGGCAAAGGATAGGGTTGGGAAGGCTTAGAGTTAGGGGTGGGTGGAGGGGTAACTGAGGCCAACTCAGCTCCTGAAATCCCACCAGACTAAAACTCTGGTGGGCAGGGGCCCATGCCTGGCAAATAGGTACTCAGCAAATAGGAATTTCCCTCTGACCCCCACCCCTTCCCTTCTGCCCATAACAACCTTGAAAGGGAAGTATCATCACATACATTTGACCAGGAAGAAACCAGATATCAGAGAGGTTAAGCAAGTCACCCAAGGTCACCCAGCTACTGAACATCAGGGCTTTAAATTCATTACCCTGACATTAATTCAGGTACTGGTCACGGTCATGAGTTTGTTCAATTTACAGGCTAGGCAGGGTGAAGGTGCAGGTTTAAAGCTTTTTGCATGAGCCTCAGACAGAGATGTAGGTTTCAGGCTGGGTCAAATGTACCCACCACCCCAGGATTGAGGCAAAGCAGTGGGGTGGAAACCATGGTTCTGGGGGGCTCCCCATGGCTTAGGAAGACTAACAAGGGAGCGTGGGGGGGTTGTTATCAGTCTCATTTTCAACGTTGAAAAAAACAGGTCTATTCTGGAATAAAAATAGCATGTTAGCCAAGAGAAGCGTACATCTGGTTTTACAGCTTTTGCAGGGCATCAGTTTCATGGGTCAACTTCTCAGGATAACAGACTTAGGACCATTTCAGTTCCTCTGGGGCTTGAGAACAGACTGAGCTGCAAACAGCCCTGAGGCTCTGCCCTCTCACTAAGCTTTGGGCTGCAGGGGCCTAGAATAAAGGCTCTCAATTAGCCTCTCTGGGGAGGTTTCATAAGGGTTTCACCCTAATATGTTAACAGTCAGGGCTTAATACATGACACCTATAATTGTTTGCATTTAATGGAAGATAATGTGATTATGTCCTAGCTAGAATGGGAGGGGGGGATATCTTTTCATTTTGCTCCAAATCACGCCGCTACTTGGCTTCCAAATAAAGCTGGCTGCTAGCACTTTTAAGGAAAGTTCTGTGATTAAACATATTCACATCTGAAGATTCAGTGGCACACAGACTGAGAAGAAAGAGCGCCTTCAGCCCCTTTTATTTAAAAATGGCTATTTTGTTTCCGGAGGACAGGAACAAATGAGGAAATCACTGTGTGAGGACGGGGGAGGCATGTGCCCACAAACACGGCACAGACCATCTGGTCCCATTAGCTGCTGTGCCCTCTGGCCTGCACCCCGAGGACAGAGACACAGCTGCCTTGGTTGATGTGTGTGAGCAGCTCTGGGCCTCTCCAATCTCTCCAAGCCCAAGGCTTCCGGTGTGACATCAGAGGCATTAACAATGCAGTCGATATGCATCTCATTAAATTAGTCCTATCTGCCCTGTGTGCCTCCAACCGAAAATGGAGAGTGGGACACAGAGAATAGGGGAGACCTTGCCTGGTGGATGTCCTTGCTGAGACGAGAAGGAGGGGTCCTGGTAGGATCTCTGCAGCCACCATGCTCCATCCTGTGTAGGATGCGTAGGAGAAAAGTCGAGCAGTGTGAAGACCTCGCTACTCAAAGTGAGGTCCTTGGAGCAGCAGCAGCAACATCCCGTGGGAGTTTGTTGGAAATGCAGACGTTCCACTCCAGACCTACTGAATCAGAATCTGCATTTGAACAAGGTGATTCTTATGTATTAAAATTTGAGAAGCACTAATGTAGAACTGTATCAGGAGTGATTTTTGCCCCTACAGGAGACATCTGCCAATTTCTAGAGACATTTGTCAATGTCTGGAGACATTATTGGTCATCACACCTGAGCAGAAAAGGGGGTGGGGATGCCAGAGATGCTGATAAATATCTGACAATGCACAAGAGCAGCCCCTCCTCCCCCAGCAACAAAGAATTCTCCAGTCCAAAATGTGAGTAGCATTGAGGCTAAGAAATCCCTGAGGTAGTGTTCTCTTCGGAAAAGGAAACATACATTAGGATCTGTTCCCTTTTCCTTTCTTCCTCATAATTCACCTGAAATTATTTAAACATGAATTTACACAACATGCCCAGCACAACTCTATAAACAGATGTCTCCTTCCAGCATTTAGTCCCAGAAGGCAGGAATGATGTCTTCTGTTTCAAAGCAACATTAAAATCTAAATTATGAACAGATAAATTATCTTTACTCCATTCCTCAAAGCATCTACGTTTTCCTCATGTTTCTCATGGTGCCCTCTGAGTACACACGTGGTGATGCCAGGGTGCCCGTGGCCATGCACAGGTGTGTTTCATGACTTTTCCTAGAGCTGGAGATGGCCTGCATTGAACTCAGTTTATATATTACCTCAATCCGAGCACTTGCCTTCCTTGTTGTTTGTTGTGATCCAATAATGGCTGAAGCCAAGAAGCCAATTTTCTGTCACAGATGGTGAGGACCCTTTTCAGGGTCATAATCTGGATGAACCAAAGCAAGATCCTCACTAGATATGTAATTAGTCACCAAGTTTTGTTGCTTCTTTATTCTCCTATTTCAATCCTATTCCCTCCTCCCTAAGCCCACAGTCAATCATCTCCAATAGGACCATTAAAATATTGTGCCTACTGATTTTTCTGCCATTAGTCTTACCCCCTCTACTTATTCAATCATCACAGAGTGACCAACGCAATCTTTAGCATAGAAATCTGGTCATGTCCTTCTTTTGCTCAAAATTCCTTAATGGTTTCCCACTGACTAAAGCGTAAATGCTAAACTCCTTAGCATAGCATAAAATATTATCCTGCTTTCCATCTCTTGCCATGCTTATCTTTGAATATCCAAACATCAAAATCATGTGTAACTGTCTAAAAACAATTCTCTTGGTTGTCTCTACATAGTGTTAAATGCTTTCTCTTTTTCCTAGGATATCTAATTCTCAAAACGCCTACCCTGCAAAACCCTACTAATCCTTCAAGTTTCAACTCACGTATTATCTCCTCTGTGAAACCTATCCTGATCCTTCCAACAGATACAATTCTGCCTCTTTTATCATTTCTTAATTGTGTCTTCATTATAGCAGCAAATTTTATTATAGTTCTTTTGTTTGCACATATCCATTTCCATTAGATGTTGAACTCAATGAAGACAAGAATATTCTTCTTTGTATCCCCATTCCCTGGCATAGGTCCTAATATACCTTAGTAGCTCAAGGGATACTTGTTGAAAGAAGAAAACATTTCAGGAAGATGGAAAAGTCAATGTCATATGAAAAAGGGGACCAAAGAGATGTATTCTATGGTTACAGAGCAAAGCCATACTGAAGATCTGCATAGTACAAGGAATGTACAATGATCCATAGGTTTCTGAGCCTGGAATAGTGCTAATATTGGGGAGAAAGAGATATAGGTTTAAGGTGAAAGATGATTTTAAGTTTTTGGTGGGGTATTTGTATGGAGATATTCACCAGGAAGTTGGAAATGTAGGGTCAGAGCAGCGGCAAAATGTCTGGGCTCAAGAAGTAGATTTGAAAAGGACCTACCTACGAGGGAAAGTGAGACCCATCAATATAGACTATGTTAATAAGGAAGAGAGGAGGGAGAAAGAGCAGGTAACAATATTTAAATTAAATTTATTGGGGTAACATTGATTAATAACTATTTAATTTTCAGGTGTACAGCATTAATTTCACATCTACTTACTCTATTGGTGCTCCCCACCCAAAGTCTAGTTTCCTTCCATTACCATATATTTGATCCCCTTGATCCACTTCGCCCTCCTCCCACCCTCTTTCCCCTCTGGTAACAATCATTTTGTTGTCTGTATCTATGAGTTTGTTTTGTTTTTGTTTGTTACTTTTTATTTTACAGTCCACATGAGTAAAATCATATGTTTTTTTATCCTTTTCCATCTGACTTATTTCACTTAGCATAATATTCTCAAGATTTATCCATGTTGTAGCAAATGGCAATATTTCATCTTTTTTATGGAATACTACTAGGGCTGAGTAGTATTCCATTGTGTGTGTGTGTGTGTGTGTGTGTGTGTGTGTGTGTGTGTCACATCCATAGATATCCAATCATCCACTAGTGGAAACTTAAGTTGTTTCCATGTCTTGGCTATTATAAATAATGCTGTAATGAACATAGGGGTACATATATCTTTACGAATAAGTTTTTTTCATATTTTCAGGTAAATACCAAGAAGAGAAATTTCTAGATCCTATGGTAGTCCTATTCTTAGTTTTTTGAGGAACCTCCATACTGTTTTCCATAGTGGCTGCACTAATTTACAGTCCCACCAACAGTGTTTGAGAGTTTCCTTTTCTCCACGTCCTCTCTAACATGTGCTATTTCTTGTCTTTGTGTTAATAGCCATTCTAATGGGTTTGAGGTGGTATCCCATTGTGGCTGGTAAACATGAAAGAAATAAATATTTGTGGAAATATATAATTTTAGATTGTGAGATAAAGAAGAAGGATCCCAAAGAGAAGACGGATCTGTTGGAAAGGTAGGCATAAAATGGAGAGAGTGTTCATATCAGGAAATCACAGGAGGGAAATATTCACCAACATGGAGATGGTTAACAGCTTCAAATACGAAAGAACAAATAAATGAAGACCTGAAGAAAAGCCCTTGGGTTTGGTAATTAGGTGGTCACTAGTGCTCAGAAATAGAAATACTATCTTGGTGATTTCAAGAGGACTGTAGGATGAGAAAAATGGGTGTTTGGCCAATAGTAGACATCTACAATTTGAGCTTTTAGCAGTCGAGCAGGTCTTGATGCTGATAATATACACAGAGTAGTTGCTGGTTGAGGGTTACTGAAATTGGGGACATTGAGTGACCAAGAGACCAGAGCATTGATGTTCCAAAGAGAAAGGCAAAAGAAGAGTTGTCTTCCTGGGGCTGAGGTTACTGAAAGAGCTGGCACACCCAGGGTAAGTAAATGGGGTTGGAACAGCAGGGTGGGCTGGGTCAGGTCAAAACAATGATTCCTGCAGCCACTTCCTCTGTTGCAAACAGTGGTCTTTTTTTTTTTTTTTTTTGAGTGATCTTTTTAAAAAGCGCTTCTGATCAAGTTTCCCCTGTCCCACCTAGAACCAATTATTTTGGGGGCAACAAATTCAATATATCTGTTATTATTTGTTGGTGATGTTATGTTTGCTAACTTTGATAAACACTGGCATTCGGAGACGTGAACAGTTCTTATTCACTTGATCTACATTGCTCAGAGTTTTTAAATTCTGTTAATGTCCTGCCCTAACCTTTATCTTTGCCAAACTGAAGGGCACTGTCCCCATGTTTCTGTTTCAGCCCCAACCTCCATTCCACCAATTATTTTCATGTTCTTTCTTCTTGATGGTAATCAGAAACATACAGCTATTCAGCTGTCAGTGAATAATAGTTAGTTTTTTTAAAAGGACGTTGTTTTCCATGGTTTTCAGTAAGTTATTCATTACTACATTGGGGAGCAAAGGACGTGCCAAAGAAATATTTAGTTAGATAAGCAAAGTTATGTTTCAACATTCTCTTTCTGGTTCCTCTTGGATCTTGCAGGATGCCATGAATAGCTACTAAGAGAAGGCCCAGTGCAGGGAGCTTTAATCCTGGGTCCATACAACATCTTGCATGCTTGTTCATATTGACTTTCCACATGCTTTGTTTTCACCTGCTTCAAATCTACTGATTTGAAACTTTTAATTTGAATAGTAACTCCTTTTTTTAAAAAAAAAAAAACAAAAAAAAACAACCTTATTCCATTTCTTCCTTCCTGTCAGTTATCAGACTTAGCAGCAAGTTGAAGCTGATTGACAGGTAGAATACTGCTGAAGCCAGCATACATTTGGAAAGCACTAGATCTTTCTAAACAAAGCAGTTTCCCTTAGCACTAAGACCTGAACTTCCCCCCAGGCTACTCAGCTACAGGACTCAAGCCCAGGGAGGCACAGTCACTTCTGTTTACAGTTTCTTCCCAAAGTGTTGGCCCATAAAATTCACACCAGAAATAACTTCCACTGTTATTGCATAGTTGGGTGACAAAAGCCCTACTCCAAACACTGTGCCAACCAAGCACAGACAACAGTACAAATAATCCTATACTGGTGCATTTACTCCAAAACCAACTCTGAAATCAAGGAATCTCAGAGGTGTTAACCTGAGAGGCTACAGGTCTAAGCCATAAAATGATAGTTTCCTTCTGACCCAATGTGAGCTGCAATATGAACAAAATAATACCAACGACTGATCCAATTAGGCACACTCTGTTGAGATCCATGATGAAGAGGCATGATGGGGTAATCGGATGATAAATTAATGGGGTGGTACCTCTAGCAAAATGATCATGGACAGCCAAGGTTTTATAGTTCTTTACAAGATACAAACAAATGCATCTTCGTATCTCCAGCGCAGAAAATTTAACCAAAGGATCCCAGGCCCTACATGGTCTTTAGCTCATCATATACCATGGTGCAGAACCCTTTTCTTTATGATGTCTCAAAGCCTGTGGATGCTGTTCTGGGGATAAGTACACCTATGCTTGCCCCTCCGCCCTAGTGAAAGCAGAGCCAGATGAGGAGAAGGAGCAAAAGGACGGCCGACTTGCATGATTTCAGTTCTGATATCTGTTTCTATGTTTGTTCAACTCTTTTCATTAGTGGGAAGAATAAGTTTCTCATGAGATAATTATGTGGTTTGGAAATGAGCAATCTTGACACAAACATGAAATATATGTTCTATTTTTCAGATCCTGTTTAGAATCTCCAGTATTAAAATATATAGATTGCGTAGACTGCTACATACAGGCCCTAAAGGAACTGTTGCTTTAAAAAGAAAAAAAAAGGGGGGTTCGGGAGGATCTTGGTCAGATCGTCCTGAGTACCAACAGAATAAAAGAAATAAAACTTCACTCAGCAATTCAGACCAATAGTGAAGAGGCCCCTTGGGATCATAGACTATTTTAAAAGAAATTATGATTGTATAATTATTCAAATAGTTGTATTAAACATTCAATTGTTTTTAACACAGAGGGTGATAAGTGTCATTAACTAAATGAGAACTGTCAAGAAGGCTTTTGAGTCATGCTTTAATAATAGCCAAAAATTATTTATAGTTGGCATATCCGTATCTTGTAGGTACATGGTTATTGTTAAGTTCTTGAGAAACATTTATGTGCTTTTAAGAAGCTATAACACCCCCCATCCTTGTTTATATAAACAAATAACTTACAGATGCGTTTCTGGTCCCATAAACAGAGCAAAGCTAAGCTTCAACCTAACTCCTGTCCAGACCTTCCCAAATGTCAAAGCAGTGAGCCCAATGAAATGCTGTTTCACCATATTCACTCTCAATGTGTGGAGGAAAGGGGGGCCGGTTAATTCAGCTAGGACACATTTCTTATGGTGCTATTATGCTTTTCAGAGTCACTATATTCTGCAAACAAAATACAATTTTACATCCTGTTGTGAATCACCAATTAGCCCTGCTAGCCTAAAAAAAAGTCCTGTTTTACTCTCAGAAGTTAGCTCTGTGTCCCCATGGGTCTTTCTTCCTTGGTCAAGTTAGTTCATGAAAAAGGAGTGGAGTTGGTGATGGGGGATGAACCCCATAAGCATGGCCAGATAAAGTGCTAAGTGTCTTCTGCTGCCACCCAGTCAGGGCTCTCAGAGGAAAGCATGCCCACTTGCACACAGCTCTCTTTTCTCTGAATCCACTTCCATCTTGACTGATAGGTTCTGAATGTCTCCTGTGTCTACCCACACAGCTTTGATTTTGTGTGTGTGGGGGTGTTGGGGGGAAGGGGAACAGGACTTTACTGGGGAACCGTGTGTACTTCCAGGACTTTTCCAAGTCAAGTTGTTGTCCTTTCAATCTTAGTTGTGGAGGGTGCAGCTCAGCTCCAGGTCCAGTTGCCATTGTTAGTTGCAGGGGGCGCAGCCCACCATCCCTTGCAGGAGTCAAGAACTCGAACCGGCAACCTCGTGGTTGAAAGTCCGCACTCCAACCAACTGAGCCATCTGGCCACCAGGGAGCTGAGTGGCAGCTCATTGACTTCATTCTAGTTGTGGAGGGTGCCGCTCACTGGCCCATGTGGGAATGGAACCGGTAGCTCGGTTGCCCAGAGCTCGTGCTCTAACCAACTGAGCCACCTGTCCGCCCTGATTTTCTTTATCACCTGTTCCCTGCATCAGAGCCAGACTGGGTTTGGATTCCAGCTCACAATTTACTTTCTTTTTGATCTTTGGGCAGTTTATTTAAGATTTCTGAGCTACTGTTCCCTCATCTATGAAATGGAAATAATAAGATCTATCTCATAAAATTATTATATTATTAAAATATGACACGTGGAATATGTAATCTAGGTTCTGGAACATATTACTTCTCCCTTAGAGGTATAATTGAAAATATCCTCTTTAAAGTTAATAAATGACTTACTAGACTGTAAATATAAAGGACTGTTCTCAGCCACTCACTCTTTTCCATTGTTTCACTCTGTTGACCACCCTGGCCGTTTTCTACCCTCCTGGTTCTTCTGTCCCTCTGATTGTTCCTGCTTTATCACCTAATTCTGTTTCTTTTTCCTTTCCCCTTGCCAATGCAGATATCCCTGAAGGCTCAGTCCTCAATTCTCTGCTGGTACCCCATTTTTTCCCTCAAAAGATGACACTCAATCTTCAGTTCCAGCCCTCACCTCTATCCTCAGTTAAGTTTCCAATTTCCTACCTTCCTTGTGAATATCTGTATGTGGAGCATGTATCATTACCATCTCAAATACAACATGTTCACATACATGTACTTTGTGGCTATTGCATGATTTAAGTTATAGATTCATCTCCATGAAATGGAAAGATGTCATTGCCTCTCAAAGAGTAACTCATTACATCAAATGATATATATCTCTTAAGTATTCATGAGAATATCATCAGTTTCTTGATTATACCATACAAATTCATTATATCAAATGATACATATCATGTGAGTGTTTCATGAATATATCTTGATCAGTATATTCAGTATCTCAATGAAACTCAACTAAACACTTCTACTCATTATATCAAATAAACTCTTATAGTAATGTGAAAATTATTTCATCCTTACAAAAATATTATTCTAGACTACAAAAAACAAACATAGGATGGTATATTATTTGGGGTAGTTATTTTCAGCTTTATCTCCAGAAATACTGATTTACTGGTTTATCTCTATGATTCCATCTCAGGATGGACTGAAGATTTGCTTTACTAGTTTAGAATTGATAATGCTTTCAAACAGAACCAAATTTTCAAAGTAAAACTAATGCTTCAATCAATCATCTGGATTTGTAATATTTGAAAGCTCATTTTAAATGGTTCTTTAGATCTTCAAACAATTTCAGGGAGGCAAAACTCCTTGGATACTTATGAATATGGATACAAAAATCCTTAACAAAATACTTCTGGCAACATACAAGAAGGATCATATTGAATGACCAAGTGGGATTTATCCCAGAAATGCAAGGTTGGTTTAACATCTGATAATCACTTAATATAATACACCATGTTAATAGAGGGGGAAAAGGACCAAAAAAACAAACAAACAAAAAAAACAACCCCCCAAAAAACCTCACATGATCATCTCAATAGATGCAGAAAAAACATTTGACAATATCCATGATAAAAACACTTCATGATAAAAATACTTCACAAACTAGAGGTAGAAGGGAATGTCCTCACCTGATAAAAAACATTTATGAAAAACTCACAGCTAACATTATACGTAATGGTAAAACACTGAATGATCCCCCTAGAATCAGAAATAAGACAACAATGTTTACTTATAACTTCTATTGTACTGGAGGTTCTAGCTCTGATAAATAGGCAAGAAAATGAAGTAAAAGGCACCCAGATTGTAAAGGAAGACACTAAACTATCTCTATTTCCAGATGACATGATTTTGTATGTATGTATATAAAATCCTAACAAATTCACTAAAGAAAACTACTAGAACTAATAAACAAGTTCAGCAAGGTTGCAAGATATAAGATCAACATATAAAACTCAATTACATTTCTATACTCTAGCAACTTTGACATTTGGGCAAGTTATTTAACATTTTTGAGCCACTGTTTCCTCAAACAATCTGAAAATTAAGTTAAGAAATCAATTCTGATCTTAGCGAAAAGGACATCATCAAAATGGCAGTGTGAGGTGAGCCTCTGGAAATCTCCCCTGGAATTTACAACAAATCAAACAACTATAACTCCACAAAGGACTCCCTGCACAGCAGACAGGCAAGACGAAGAAGCCCACTACTAAATTCACCTAAAGGTGGGCAAATTGCACAAGCAGGAGAAGAGGGAAGGGAAGTGCAGAGAAGGAGCCGCGGGGGTGCAGGACGCAGACATAGCTCAGTGCTCTGAGCTCACTGCATCCCGGAACCACCGCAGCAGCAGGAGAGGGAAGAACTTGCACTGCTAGGGCTCCATTTATGGCCCACAGGGCTGAGGGGACAGCATGTAACACAGCTGAACCCAATGCTCACAGCCTCAGAGCAGAGACCTCAGAGCAAAGACTGGGGGAAGAAGGCTGAAAACACTGGTTTAAGCCCTCACTGCCACAGAGAACTGAAGCTTTAGGCACTGAGACTAGCCGCCCCTGCCCTACCCCCCCAGAGCTCACCCCACCCCCACCTGCCCAGTGCTTGAAGTGGAACAGTAGCAGTGTCAGATCAAAAGAACAGAATATTTGCAGTTCTGAGAATTGTGGTCTGGAGACACAGATTCACAGCCCAACTAGTTCTGGCAAAGGGGAGTAGCTGTGGAAGCAGGACTGGCTGTTGTGGTGGTCACTGACATTGCTCTGGGCCACCTCTCACAACCTACCCGGCCCCTGTCCCCATCTACCTGGGCGGATCCCTTCAGGAGTAAACAAAACTGCTGAAACACAGGGTCTCTGAATCTGGTGCAGGAAGAGTTTTGGAACTTCAAAAGCTCTCCACATCCCCACATGGATGCAGCACCCACGACCCAGGTGAACTGTTAACAGAGGAGAAGCCCGCCTTCCAGGGAATCCCCCCATTGAGTGAGAAGCTGGAATACCGCAGAGAAAACATAGGACTACAGTGTGAGAGAGAAAAAAAGACTGCAGTCGGAGAGAAAATAAAACATTCTACCAACACGTACTGGAAAACAGGAGAAAGACCTCCTCCTATCAACCTGTTGCAGAACCCACTCCAGTAGATGTCTAGGAAGAGAAATAATAAATCACTAATTGCCATGAATAATCTAGGAAACAAGATCGCTCAGAAAGAAAATGAAAAGTCTCCAGAAAATGAACTTAAAGATATGGAAACATGTGACTTAAATGACAGAGAATTCAAGATAGCAGTTCTGAAAAAACTCAATAAGATGCAAGAAAACACGGAAAGGCAGTTTAATGAACTCTGAAACACAATCAAAGAACAACATGAACATTTTACCAAAGAGATTTAAATTTTAAAAAAGAACCAAATGGAATTTCTGGAAATTAAGAACTCAATAGAAGAAATGAAGGATGAAATAGCCAGCTTAGGTAGTAGAGTTGACTAGATGGAGGAAAAAATCAGTGACATCGAAGATAAAAACCTGGGAATGACAAGATGGAAGAAAAAAGAGATTTGAGACTTAAAAGAAAGAACTCTACAAGAACTTTCTGACTCCATCAGAAAGAACAATATGAGAATAATGGGCATACAAGAAGGAGAAGAAAGAGAGAAGGAAACAGAGAATATATTCAAACAAATTGTTGATGAGAACTTCCCAAACTTGTGGAAAGAACTGGATCCTCGAATCCAAGAAGCAAATAGAACACCTAATTACCTCAAACCCAACAGGCCTTCTCCAAGGCACATTGTATTGAAGCTGTCAAAAATCAATGACAAAGAAAGAATCCTCAAGGCAGCCAGGGAAAAGAAGATGGTAACCTACAAAGGAAAGCCCATTAGATTATCATCAGATTTTTCAGCAGAAACTCTACAAGCTAGGAGGGAATGGAACCAAATATTCAAACTATTGAAAGAGAGAAATTATGAGCCAAAATTAATATACCCAGCAAATATATCCTTTAGATATAAAGGAGGAATAAAGACCTTTCCAGACATACAGAAGCTGAGGGAATTTTCTAATACACGACCTGCACTACAAGAAATACTAAAGGAGGCTATACAACCACCATCAACAGGGACAATTTGTGGCAACCAAAACATAAAAAGGGGGAGAGTAAAGGCCTGAACCGGAACATGGGAATGGAGAAAGTAAGCATGCTGAAGAAAACGGAATACTCTAAATATCAAACTTTCTTTTAAATAAACTTAATGGTAACCGCTCAAAAAAAATCCAGAACTGAAATATATACTGTAATTAAAGAAGAAACAGAGGGAAAAATCATAGAATACCACCATACAGAAATAATAGACAACAACAAAAAGGCAAAGAAACAATGGAGATACAGTCTTACAAGAAAACTAAAGACAGAATGATAGGAAATCCTCACATATCAATAATCACCCTAACTGTAAATGGACTGAACTCACCAATAAAAAGGCACAGAGTAGCAGACTGGATCAAAAAACTAAACCTAACCATATGCTGTCTCCAAGAGACACATCTCAGCTACAAGGACAAGCGTAGACTCAAAGTGAAAGGGTGGAAATTGACACTCCAAGCAAATGGTATCCAGAGAAAATCAGGTGTAGCCATAATATTAGATGAAACAAACTGCAGGGTGAAAAAGAAAACTACAGACCAATATCTCTGACGAATAGAGATGCAAAAATCCTAAACAAAATTCTAGCAAATCGAATGCAACAATGCATTAGAAAGATTACTCATCACGACCAAGTGGGGTTCATCCCAGGGGCACAAGGATGGTTCAACATACACAAATCCATCAATGTGATACATCACAGAAACAAAATAAAGGACAAAAATCATATGATTATATCAATTGATGCAGAAAAAGCATTTGACAAGATACAAAATCCATTTATGATTAAAACACTTAATAAAATAGGTATAGAAGGAAAATATCTTAACATAATAAAGGCCATATATGACAAATCCTCAACTAATACCATAATTAATGGTGAAAAACTGAAGCCCTTTGCTCTACATTGAGGAATACGACAGGGCTGTCCCCTATCACTTCTGCTTTTCAACATAGTGTTGGAAGTCCTTGCCAGAGCAATCAGGCAAGAGAAAGAAAAAAGGCATCCAAATTGGGAATGAAGAAGTTAAACTGTCACTCTTTGCAGATGACATGATGCTATATATAGAAAACCCTAAAGACTCCACCAAAAAGCTATTAGAAACAATTAACGAATACAGTACAGTTGCCAGCTACAAAATCAACATACAAACGTCCATTGCATTCCTATATACTAACAATGAAATCTCAGAAAAAGAAATACAAAAAACAATTCCTTTTGCAATTGCAGCAAAAACAATAAAATACCTAGGAATAAACTTAATCAAGGATGTGAAAGACCTATATGCTGAAAACTACAAAACATTTTTAAAAGAAATTGAACATGACACAAAGAAATGGAAAGACATTCTGTGCTCATGGATTGGAAGAATCAACATAGTTAAAATGGCCATATTACCCAAAGCAATATACAGATTTAATGTAATCCCCATCAAAATTCCAAGGGCATTTTTTAAAGAAATAGAACAAAAAATCATCAGATTTGTTTGGAACCACAAAAGACCCCGAATAGCCAAAGCAATCTTAAGAAAACAGAACAATACTGGAGGTATCACACTGCCTGACTTAGCTTGTACTACAGGGCAACAATAATCAAAACAGCATGGTACTGGCAGAAAAACAGACACATAGACCAGTGGAATAGAATTGAGAGCTCAGAAATAAAACCACATAAATATGGACAGATAATTTTTGACAAAGAAGCAAAAAACATACAATGGAGCAAAGACAGCCTCTTCAATAAATGGTGCTGGGAGAATTGGAAAGCCACATGCAAAAGAATGAAACTGGACTGCTATCTGTCACCATGTACCAAAATTAATTCAAAATGGATCAAAGACTTAAACATAATACCTGAAACAATAAACTGCATAGAAGAAAACATAGGTACTAAACATATGGACCTTGAGTTCAAAGAGCATTTTATTAATTTGACTCCAAAGGCAAGGGAAGTAAAAGCTAAAATAAATGAATGGGACTATATCAAACTTAAAAGCTTCTGCACAGCAAAAGAAACCATTGACAAAATAAAAAGGCAGCCAACTGAATGGGACAAGATTTTTGCAAACAGTGCCTCGGATAAGGGGCTAATATCCAAAATATACAAGGAACTCATGAAACTCAACAACAAAAAAAACAAACAACCCAATTGAAACATGGGCAGAGGACCCGAAGAGATATTTCTCCAAAGAGGACATAAAAATGGCAAATAAACATATGAAAAAATGCTCAACATCACTAATCATCAGAGAAATGCAAATAAAAACCACAATGAGATATCACCTCACCCCAGTTAGAATGGCTATCATCAACAAGACAAATAGTAACAAGTGTTGGAGAGGCTGTGGAGAAAAAGGAACTCTCATACAGTGTTGGTGGGAATGCAGACTGGTGCAGACGCTATGGAAGGCAGTATGGAGGTTCCTCAAAAAATTACGAATAGAATTACCGTATGACCCAGCAATCCCTCTCCTGGGTATCTACCCAAAAAATCTGAAAACATTTATCCATAAAGACACGTGTGCTCCAATGTTCATTGCAGCTTTATTTACGGTGGCCAAGACATGGAAACAACCAAAATGTCCTTCTATAGATGAATGGATAAAGAAGTTGTGGTATATATACACAATGGAATACTATTCGGTGGTAAGAAAAGATGAAATAGAACCATTTGTGACAACATGGATGGATCTTGAGAATATAATGCTAAGCAAAATAAGTGAGACAGAAAAAGCAGAGAACCATATGATTTCACTGATATGTGGTATATAAACCGAAAACAACAAAAGAACAAGACAAACAAATAAGAAACAAAAACTCATAGACACAGACAATAGTTTAGTGGTTACCAGAGGGTAAAGGGGAGGGGGGTGGGAGATGAGGGTAAAGGGGATCAAATATATGGTGATGGAAGCAAAAAAAAGAAAAAAAAGAAAATACATCTTAGGATTATACAGTATGCTAATGGGTGAATTAAAGCCCTGTACACTTAAAAAAAATCAATTCTATTTATAATAACATCAAAAATAATAAATTTAACAAAGAAATGCAAGACTTTTATCCTGAAATCTATGAATATTATAGAAACAAACTAAAGAAGACCTCAAAAGGGGAACGACATCCCATGTTTATGGACCAGAAGACTTAATATTTTTAAAATGGCATTTCCAATTAATTTACAGCTTCAATGTAATCCCTATCAAAATGACAAGTAGCTTTTTAAAAAAATTTGACAAGCTGATTCTTTAAAATGCTATGAAAATTCGAGGAACCCAGACTAGCCAACCCAATTTTGAATTACAAAAAAACAAAGTTGGAGGACTCGGACTTCCCAATTTCCAGTTACTACAGAGCTACAGTAAATAAGACCATGTGGTACTGAAATACAGATAGACCTATGGATCAGTAAATTAGAAAAGAGAGTCTAGAAATAACCTTTATATTTATGGTCAATTGATTTTCTTTTGTTTAATTTAATTTTTTGGTATTAGTTTCAGGTGTACAAAATAACATAATAATTAGACATTTACAGCCCTCACAAAGTGATTACCACCACCACCACCCCAAGTCAACTACTCCTCTGACATCGTATATAGCTGTTACAATACCATACGGTCAATTATTTCCGACAAGGGTTCCAAGGAAATTATATGAAGGACAAAATAGTCTTCTCAAAAATGGTGCTCGTACAACTGGATAGCCACATGCAAAAGAATGCAGCTGGCTCATAAACCTAAATATAAAAGCTAAAACTTTACAACTCTTCGAAGAAAATATAGGAATAAATCTCAGTGAGCTTGGACTAAGCAATGGCTTCTAAGATACAATACCAAAACCATAAGTAACAAAAGAAAAACAGATAAAATATATTTTAAAACTTTTGTATTTCAGAAGATAGCCTAAGAAAAGTTAAAAGACAACCCACAGAATGGTATATTTGCAAATCCTACATATGATAAAGGCCTTATATCCAGTTACACAAAAAAACTTTCAACTCAAAAATAAAATGGCAACCAGATTAAAAAATAGACAAGGGATTTAAATACATGTGCCTCCAAATAAAATATACAAATGGCTGATAAGCACATGAAGAGATGCTTGTCATTATCCATTGGGGAAATGCAAATTGAAATCAAAATGAGACACTACTCCACACCCACGAAGATACTATCTATAATGAAAAGACAGATGAATAGCAAGTATTAGTGTGGATGCGGAGAAATTGGAACTCTCACTCACGGCTGGTGATGAAACCACTTTGGATAGCAGTCTAGCTGTTCCCTAAAATGTCAAATACAGAGTTACCATATGACCCAGCAATTCCACTCCAACTTTTATACACAAGAGAAGTGAAAACATATGTTTATACAACAACCTGTACACGAATGTTCATAACAGCATTATTCATAATAGCCCCCAAATAGAAACAACCCAAATGTCCATCAACTAATGAATAAATAAAATGTGATTTTCCATACAACAGAATATTATTTGGACGAACTTTTAAAGCATTATGCTAAGTGAAAAGAAGCCAGTTACAAAGGACCATATATTGCTTGAATCCATTCATATGAAATGTTCAGAATAGGCAAATCTATAAAGACGGAAATCCTAGAGTTGGGGCTAAAAGAGGCTGGGGGAAATAGAGAAAGATTGCTAATCAGAACTGGGTTTCTTTTGGGGGTGATGAAAATGTTCAAAAATTGATTGCAGTGATAGTTACACAACCCTGAATATACAAAAAAGCTACTGAATTATATACTTTAAATAAGTGAGTTTATGGTATGTAAACTATATCTCAATAAACCTGTTTTTAAAAGATGTTGCATACCCTGTTTACCTGTCACAACAAAATCTGCAGTCAAATCCAGCATCCACTGCAAAATGGATGTAACGAAGGATGCTGCTTTTGATGTTCTAAGGGTAACACTAAGGTTCGGGACACTCATCGGTGGTATGATGGCTACAGCTGCTAAAATCCTGCTTCATCCTGTCTATCCTTTACCTCCAAGGGGGGTTCATGATGGCCAATGGCACTTGAAGGTAAAGGTGCTGCTTTGTTAACTGGGCTTATGCCAGGAACCCCATTTTAGAACGCCTTCCTAAGAGGGTCTCATCCAGTGGTTCTGCAAGCTTGGTTCTCAGGTCAGCAGAATCAGTATTACCTGGGAACTTGTTAGAAATACAAGTTCTCAGACTAACCACGACTCGAGGAATGAGAAACTCTGGGCTGAGGCCAAGTGATACACGTTTGATTTAACAAGCCCTCCAGAAAGTTCTGATGCAGCTGAAGTTTGAGAACCACTGATTTAGCCTAACGCCTCGGGGACCCAAGTCTCAGGATTTCATAGGCGCCTGGCCTGGTCCGACTACAGGAAAGCACTGTTTTTATGCATGAGTGTACTGACCATTTCTCATGCGCCATCTCACATTCTCTCGTCCTTCATTTTTGCTTGGCTGTTACAACAGCAGCCGGCTGGCTGCACACAGGTGTGTGTGGCGAGCCTCTCACTTCAGCTGTCTGGGGCTTTTCTTGCTGCTGTGGAAGCCTGCTTAGCCATTCCGTTGCAAATCTGGAATGAGGGGATTTTAGCCACCTCTGGGTGTGGGATTCGGGAGCTAAATGCACTTGGGTTAGCATCTCAGGCTGACACTTTCAGCGTCCTTTCCCAGGTTCTCAGCAGGACTGAGTTCCCATTATCCACAGTTATACCCAGCACGATAACCCCTGGATTAGCTTCTCTGCTTCCTTCTTTGCTTTCTGAGTCTTCCACTCCTTGGGATCATGCCCCCAAATAAACTACTCCACACACGCCCGTGTTTCAGGCTCTGCTTTTGGGGGGACCTAAGCAAAGTCACTGATTCTTATGAACATGGGCTAAAAATGCCCAACTGGACAAGTCACATCTGTTTCCGTCCTCTTAGAGAGGATCGTGGAAATTGACTGGGAAGCTTACCCTGGATGGAGAAGAGAAGCTGACAGCTCCTCTCTCCCTCTTCCAGATACAGACATTGGGATGACGCATGCTTTTCAGTTACTATCCTAAATAAATTATTAATTTGTCTCCAAGCTAAAATCACACACACAACATAGGGGGGGAAAGGGAATTGGACTGAGAGTCAGGACCCAGCTGGGTGGCTCTGGGCACTCTGTTGCGAGCACTAGCTAAAGTCAGTTCACGTGCTTTCTGTCTTTTGCTTCACGCAGTTATGGATGTATTTCAGGTCTGTCAAATGCAAGGCTTGGACAAGAAGCCCCAAGGTCTCCCCCAGCCCAAACTGCTCCTGGTTCTGTTTCTGAAGAGATGTGCAATTCACCTAGCTTAAAAATACATAGGAAATGGGTAAAAGTGTCTACTCAAAATCAACATTAGACTGGACCTGCTCTGCATCCTCCACCCCCAACAAGTAGAACTTGACCTTGCCTGTGGTACTCACAGCCAGTATTCAGGGCCCACACCTGCAGAGAATAGCTCTTGTATAAATATTTGTGCAAATGTGTCTCTTCCCACAAGAATTTTTTTTTTTAATTCCTGTCAGAACACAGGTCTGTCTAATACTCCAGGATGGGTGATTGGTTGTTTCTTTTGGGGTGACCCCATAACCTGTACTAACTACTAAAAAGGTGTACTATTCTATTCATGGGAAACGAGCTTTTGAAAAATCACCTGTGCCCTTGGGAGTATTTTTATCCTCTCCCTTTATTATCTGGAACAATACCCCAGATGTGGGCTCCAAGTCCTTCCTTTCTCTCTACACTGCCAGGGTCCCAGCCTAGGCCTGGCCCTGTGCATTAGCTGAGTGCTAGGCCCAGCCTAGGCCTGGCCCTGTGCCTTCCTTCCTTCCTTCCTTCCTTCCTTCCTTCCTTCCTTCCTTCTTTCCTTCCTTCCTTCCTTCCTCCCTCCCTCCCCCCTCCCTCTCTCCTTCTCCCTCTCTCCCTCTCCCTCCCTCCCTCCCTCTTTCCTTTCCTTTCTTCTCTTACTTCCTTCCCTCCCTCCCTTTTCATCCCTCGCTCCCTCTCTTCTTCCTTCCCTTCCTCCCTTCTTTCCCTCTCTCCCTCCTTCTAGTCTCCCTCCTCATCCCCTCATTTCTCAGCCTCTCCATGATAAATGGCTCCTCCTTCTCCCTGCTCAGAGACTGCCTTTCCCAGAGGATTCTGGCTCTTTGATGATAGAATATTTATATGGCTTAAGTCTGCAGCTCTGTGGTCCTTGCTTTTCTGGCAGATACCTCTGCCTCTGGGGGTCCTGGAGTGACTACAGGACTTCTGGAGGCTCTGGGGTCAGCAAGGAAAGAGCAAAGTGGAAGGGGGCTTCTCCCCCAAGCACCCGACTCCAGCTCAGCAGCAATGTAGGCAGGGAGGTCAGTCAAGAGACTGATGAAAATTAGCCAGAGAAACAGGGTGATCTGTGATGCACATTGACTTCTGGGGAGCTCTAGGGGGAGTGGAAGAGGTGCAGAGAGGGTGGGCTGCGGGAGGCCCCTGCCTCTTCCCCTATGGCTCAGGCTGGTTCAGGACTCCCAGATCTCTTCTCTATTACTAAGCAGGGAGGCCACCGCCAGCCCTGTATCCCACTGTTTCCTCCTAGAACGCTGCATATGGTGGAACACGGGCTCCTGAGGGGGCAGGGGAGAGGAGTGAAGTTACCTAACCCATTCCTAGAGCTTCAGGGCCAACCCTGTTAAGAACCAGGCTAACAGATGAAAAGCAGTCCCTGGTTTGCTCTCATGCGGGAATCTGCTGTCTCCCTCAGCAAGGTGCTACTGTGTGCTACAATTCTCACATCCTGATGGTTAGCTTTGGGGTTCAGCAAGCTGCCCCTAAAATATAGTTCCTCTTATTCTACACTCAGTAGGTACAGAGACCCCACAATGCCACCCCCAGAGGATGCATCCAATCCATTTTGGAAGGAAACTGTGTATCATTAATCAACTGCTAAATACCTAGACTTCCTTGTGATAATCTGTTGTAAATGAGATCACCGAGCACATTCCACGGGGAGAGGCACTACGATCGATCACAAAACAGGGGAGAAAGAAACACTTGAATGTTTGTGAGCACAGACTCTGGAGCCAGCCTGCCAGGGTTCAAAGTGCAGCTCTGCCTCAGGCAAGTTACTTAACTGCTCTGTGCCTCTGTTTTCTCATTTGCAATAGCATCTACCTTACAGGGTTCAAAGAGTCAGAATATGTAAGGCCTGCAAGTGTTCGCTGCCATCACCACTGTTGTCATCGTTGTTGCAATAACTGTAGGATGCTGGGACTATGGGCCCTGAGACATACTCAGCCCCGAGTCCCCTAGAAGGTGCTCCCATCCCTGTTTCCAATGTCCAATGAGTGTCCCTCAGCCACAGGTCTGACCAACAGAGCTCTCCTTCGAAAGGCAGGGCAGGATTGTTGCAGACATTCACCAATTATTATCCGTAGCAGAAACCTCAAAGGGGTGTGAGGGCATTGTCCTGCCTGGCTGAGTGCCATCTCTGGACCTGCACCTGACAGCCATGCACCATGGGCCCCAGACTTTATAACCCTGCCTCTTCCCGGACCCAAGTTGTGTTCGTACTTTTTTCCTTTTGTGTCCCCTGGGGACTGGTTGGGGGAGATGGTCATTAGGCCTCTCCTTCCACATGTCATTGCACGGTGTCTACTCTTTCAGTTGTGAGCACTAAGAAAGTAATCTGTGATTGCAGTCTTGTTAGGTGGCCTTCATGTAACGGGAGTGTCATCTCTTTGTTGTAGAGAGGATACTGGAGACTCGGAGCTGCTAACATAGCTGACTCCTTTCTGTGCTACATTGTCTGTGAAGATGATCGTCAATAATTCCTCCTGTCTATACTTGCTCATGGCTAATTCCTCAAGAGGTGGTGTCTGTTCTCCCCTAGAATCTGGGCCTGCCTTGTAACTTGCTTTGACCAGCCCCATGAGCAGAAGCAATGCTGTGCCAGGTCTGGGTGTAGGCCTTCAGTAGACTGAGAGCTTCTGCTCTAGCCTTCCTAGAACATCTTGGCCACCAGGCAAGGATGCTTAGCCTAGACTACCAGATGAGGTGAGACGACAGGAGATTGAAGCCCAGCCTTCCAGGGCCTACATAAGCCCACCCCTCAAATGCCTCATCAGCTGAATGCAACCACAGGAGTGAACTCAGGCAAGCCCAGCAGAAGATTTGTCCAGTCAACTCTCAGGACTGCAAGAAATAATAAACTGTTGTTTCTCGGATTCGCTAAGTCTCAGGACGGTTTGTTACACAGCGGTAGCTAACTGATCCACTTCACCAATCCCCAAACCAACACTCAGTTCATTTGTGCTCAACCTCACATCCCCATGCTTATATGATCACTGAACATTCAGGTGCTCTCCGCTTTAAAATGGTAAAGGGAACGAAGTACGGGAAAGCAAAACACAGGTACCCAGTTTCATTTCTTAATTAGCTTGACACAGTTAGGATAATAATGAGCTTTTAACGGGTTGTTCCTTTGTTTCTCCCCTGGGTCTCCTTGAGGGCCCTCGTTTAGTAGTAATTCTTGAACGTCTCTCAAGTTTTCTGGCAAGTCCTTACCTTATTTCTACCGTAGCTCCAGTTCGCATGTCTTTCTCGACTTCCTTAACCCCCAAAGGCCTGTGAGCTGAGGTTCCAGGTCCACAACCCAAGTCAGAACTGCACTTTCTCTCAATGGCCACCAAACACCGAAAGGAAAAATTTCCCCTCGGCTCCCACAGGCTGAATCTTTTGGCCCTGCCTCACTTCTACCTGAACCCTTAATCCTTGCAGTCATACTCTGCTGCAACAGGAGAAAAGAAGGAAGGAGAGAGTCATTGCTAAAGATCTTTCTAGATGTGGCAGGTGGAGGCAGCTTTTATGCTTTATCTTACTTCAGGGTGAGCAGAATATTCCTAAATCATACTGTTTAATTATCTACGGTGCTGCTTATTTTCACAGTTATCCCTCAAACACTTTTTATTAGTAGTATACACACAAATGAAACATATTTCTTATAAAAAGTTAGAAATCACAGACCCAATGAAAGGTGTGTGTGGGGGGAGAGAAAAAGGGGGTGAAGTACTCATAATCCTATCACTTTGAAATAACTATATAAACATTTGGAGATGATCATTTCAGATCTTTTCACTCAAATTTAAATAATAATAGTGAAAACAATTTGATGACGGTATGTATTCTAATTTTTAATTTGCTTATTTCATTCAGTATATTATGAACAGACCTTCATTGTCAACACATACACACTGACAACATAATTAATGGGACGGGGACCATTTAGTGCCTCATAGTTTTCTATTGTTTCTTTTATGTTTTAGCGAATCTCCTATTGTTGGGTATCTCGAGTGCCCGTATTTTTTTCAACATTTTAAACCATATTATAGGCAACACGCATGGATGTTTGTAATTTTTATGGACATCATTCAGTTAATTCAATAATCCCGATCGTACTTCCAGCTTTTCGATAATGTAATCAGCACAATATCTTTTTCATGTGTAAGGGAGCAAGACTGGCATTGTCTGTTAAAAGTCAAAGTCATCTTGAACCATGAGACACAGGATGGCCAATTAAACGACTGATAAACCTTTCGTTGAAAGCCCTCTAGTATTAAGGGGACTTGCTTAGTAGTCCGTGGCTCTACTAAGGTTGCCTTTCCATTAGTAGTTGCTCCCCGGCCCATCACTTTGGAGACAGAGACCTAACTGTTACGTAGCTGGGAGGAAGGGGAGATGGTGGATGCCAAGCCCCCCCCAAAAGCAGATGGATGCCAAGCCCCCATCTAGTCTGAATGCAGCTGCTTAACACCACGCTTCTGTGTTCTCCACCCTCTGCTAAAGATGTCACCCAGATCAGATGCTAAGTCTAGAAGACTCTCCCTCAATAATGCATCTTTCTACATTGCTCCTACCCACACCCTGGTGCAGGCCTCCATCACTTCTTGGTCTCTGATGGACATCTGAGCTCTCTGCCACTCCTCTTCTAAGACTTCCGAAAGCTCAGAGCTTGCTATCCGCCCTGCTCCATCAACAGCAATGGCAATCAGCAAAAATACTTTCTGACGTGGGCCCTGTTGAATGCATAAGTGAATAAAGAAACAGTGAACCAACAATTATTATAAGCTAGGTCGTTCACCAGGGGGTCGGGGAACAAAGAGGAAGCAGTATGGCTCCTCGTCCTCCAGGCACTTGTGTCTCATAAGAAATGCAGGCAAACCAGCAGCAGGACACATACTATCCTAGAGCCAGGTAGGAATGTGGTGAAGAGTCCACAGGCGCCTCATTGCACCTGGCCAAGCCAAGCCAAGCTGGAGCAGGTAACCCATTCTCAAAGGAAAAGGAAGAGTCTGGGAGAAGGACAAAGGGAGTCCCTGTCTCTGCCTCTTTGTGCCTATATGCAGAAGCTGCATTTTCCAGGAAGAACGCTGGCTCTCTACAGCCAATGCTAATGACCCACCACGCTGCACCCCTCGGCCCCAGGTCTCGGTGCAGCTGTGATGGACAGTGTTCTGCAAGTTGCCAGCCACCAGTGTAAAGCGTGCCAGGTGTCTCTCAGGGTTTTGCCCAATCATGTGTAGGTGCAACCTGCTGGGAACTAATGCACCAGGGTGGTGGGAACAGGTGGCCAAATGGCCACCTCCCACCTCCCAGTTGGGCAGTCCTGAAGCACATTCTGCATGGTGCCGCGGAGGGTCCCCAGGGGGCTGGATGCCAGGTGCCAGCAGATAATCAGCCCATTCACACAGCCCGTGAGCGGCTTCTCCTCTTGTCCAGTGGCACTCAGCCCACTCCCTCACTTCTGCCCCCAGAACCGCCTCCTAAAGAAACTACCTGCAGCCAAATTCTTGTCTTAGACTCTGCTTTTGGAAAAACCTAAACTAAGACACACTCTAATACTTTCTGTGATTCGGGGGTCCTAAGGAAGATTTGGGGCTCAGTCTTAGATCGAGGGAGCCAAGGAAGAAAGAGGAAATGAGTTCCTGTGGGGTGTAAGTCTGGCTTATCCTTGTCTGACTTTTCACTACTCTCATCTCACCTCGCACAGACTCGCGTTCCCTTGAACTTGAGGAATCCTAGCGTGTTCTTACCACCTCTGTGCTGCCTGCCCTGGAGGAAGCTTTCAGACGCTGGAGCAGCTCCCACACAGGTCTGCTTAATGACTTTCTGGAAGAAATCAGAGGTGACACAAGCACCATAGAGCATCACAATGTGCCAGCTCTGAATCCCTGCGCCCTGGGCGACTGGAGAAGGACAGGACAGATGGCAACTGTCAGGCTTTTAATTGCACGATGTTCCTCGGAGATGGTCAGGGAAAGGCTGTGCTTGTGGCTTGGTTCCTGTCTCATCCCTGACAGGATGGAGGGGAGAAGGGGGAAGTGTGACTTCTCCCCTGACCCTTACTCAACAGCCGTCTCAAGCCCCAGGTGTGTGATGTGGAGAAGCTTTATCACGAAGTCCAAGGGAGTGTGGACATCCTGGGGTGCCCCATGAGTTCAATATTGAGGTCTCCAGAGGAGGGTCCACTCTGGGCCGTGTTGGTGACATAAGTGTCTAAACCCCTCACTGCGCCCACCCTGTCTTCTCCCTCTGCCTTCCAATGGTTTTGCTTACTGCCGCTTAAGCTACCAGTACCTCTCCCTACCCTGTACCAACATTAACGTTATTTAGGCAAAAAAGGTATGTAAGGACCAGAGCCATGCAACAGAGAAACTTAACGGAATGAGCTAACATTTCATTGTACTCTATGGTTTTATAAGGTGCCATTTGCACACCTCGTTTTTGTCTCCAAGTGATGCTGTGTAGTAAACACTATTGTACCACCACCACCCCCATTCTACAGATGTGGAAAAGGAAGCTCATAGAGGTTCCCTGACATACTCAACGTCGCCCAGACAAATGAGCGATGGTGCCAAAAAAGGAACCCATGTCTGCCTCTCTTGCCTGTTATGGTCAAAGGCATTTCAGGCATCTGATCATTGCTGGAGACTATTCCATTTTCCTTGGGCAGAAAATTCATTGAGACACTAGGTCGCTGCCATAAGAACCTTTTCTTCAAGAGCTGCCTTGGGGAAACAAGGGAAGGAGGACCCATGAGTTCTGTGCCACTGGAGCCTCACCCCTCTCAGCCCTCTTGGAAGCCTTGGACGCTGAGAACATCCCCTGTGGCACCAAGCCCCACCTGCTCCACCGTGCCATGTGTCCTTGAAGTCAGGTATACAGAAAGAGCATTTTCACTCATGTATTCATTTGTTCACTTGCTCACTCAATATACGTTTGGCAGTGTCCCTCCGCAGCTGGCACTCTGTGAGACTGACACTTGGAGTAAATCCCGAGGGAGCAACAAGTATCTAACCAGAGCCCTGCAATACAGGATGGGTGTTCTGGCAGGGAAGGACCAACCTGCGAGGCCAGCGGAGGACAGGGCTCTATGACAGAGAAAAAAGCCCTGCACTCACACCTGTGTCCCCCGTTACACAACTGTCATTGTTCCTGAGGAGCACAGGTCGTGCTCTTCCCCACAGCCTCTTAGATCTTGAAGTGCTGCCTGTCTGTGCCCGCTGAATGTTTAAAGATTCCATTGCATGTCATGCCAAGGCCAGCACTCTATCAGCACCTGCTCAGAGCTCCGGGGTCTGAAATGATGCTGTTTCATCTGCGGGCTGGGCTGCCAGGAACGCCTCTTAGTACTCCCGTGGGAGGTGACACTGGCACCAGGCAGCCCTCCCCTCTCTTGGACAAGCATCCCAAATCTGTGGGGAAGTCAGTCTTGACCAGGACTCCAGCTCAGCTTCAGTATCACACCGAAACCCAGCCTTGCACATCCCGTCGCATCCTGTTAGGGGACCCTGCCCCCCACATGGCTGAGTGCAGGGGAGATGATCACCTTGTGAGCCTGATGCAGACGATGAGATTTCAGACCCCGGGGACTGATTCTCATGGACTGTCAATGAGCGGTTTCTGCTCACAGCACTTCTATCACCAAATGTGCACATTTTCCACACCAAGCAATTCTCGAATTCTCTGCGGATGCCAACTTGATGTCCAGTGATTCAATTCAATTCTGACATGAACTATGTGTAGTTGTTAGATCCCCAGGTTAAGGGCTCAGTCCCAGAAGACCGCCCCCACTTCAGATGCCAATTGCAAGTCCCGGGCCTCCGGGCAGTAAGCCAGGGGTTCCAGTGATCCCCTTCTCACTTTGATCATCTGCTAGAAGAGCTCACAGACATACACAGATCCCGGTCTGGGAGGGGGGAGATGAGCAGAGCTTCCCTGCCCTCTCCTGGTGCACCAACCTCCCAGCACTTCAAGTGTTCGCCAACGCGGAAGCTCTCTGTACACCCTGACTTAGGAGTTTTAAGGAGGTTTCGTTACCTAGGCAGAATTGATTCAATCGTTGGCCCTGGGGACTGAACTCGATCTCCAGCCCTTCTCCTCTCTATGGAGGTTGATGCGGGGAGCAAAACTCCCAAGCTTCTCATCACGGCTTGGTCTTCCTAGTGACCGTTCCCCATCCTAAGCTACCTAGAGGCCTACCAAGAGTCGTGTCATTAAAACAGAAGATGTTCCTATCATCCCTGACACTCAGGAAATCAGAAAGTTTTAGGAGCTCTGGATCAGGAACTGAGGACAGGCTAAATGTATCGTTCTTATTGTGCCACACTCGCGAACTCTTTGGCTGTCACAGGTTTCGTCTGTGGGGACCAGAGGATCCCACTCATCCTGCCACCCTGAACATCGTGGGGGCAGGCCATGGATAATACTTATAATGCAGGTCCTGTCCCAAGTCCTCAAGTAACACCAGGAGGGTGCCGCGGTGGATGTGTTCCCATCACCCCGAAAAGAAGGCCGTCCACTGGCTGCCGCGGCACACAGTTCCCTCTGAAGTTCACGCCTGTTATCTCCATTGCACCACATGAACCACTCCTGGCAGTATAGGCTTCTCCCTCCACCGGAGAGGCAGTGGTACCGAAACACTCCCGCAGGCTTCAGAGCCAGGGGCTGATAGGCAGCCGGTGGAATATCACGTGATACGCGCCTTCATCAAGTCCCTTCGCTGATTTAGTCACGACTTTTCTAAAGCAATGCAAGTGCGGTAGCCACTGATCTGATAGCTCACAAAGCCCTGCATGGACATACTTTATCCATTTTAGTTTAAAGTACTCTAAACCTGGAGGAGGTGGCTCCTGGCTGGATTCCATGAAGCCTGGCCTGCATGAAAAGGGAAAATACCAAAGGCGAGGGAAAGCAGATGAGATCTAGAGCCAGGGAGACAGGCGTGAGGCTCTCTCCCTCCCACCAAATGTGGCCCACGGTTCACGTCCACCGCAGGTGGGAGGAGCTAGAGCTGTGTTTCGTTTATAACTGACAAAGAACAAAGAGGTCTTTTCAAAAGTTTCGGGGGTCCACAGAGCTGAGCCAAGCTGTGATTACACTGCGTGTTTATTCCTAAATGTCCAGATAAAGAATTCACCATTTTATCCAGAGGGATGGACAAAAAGCAAGTTGTCCCAAGTCTATGGTGCCCAGAGTGGCAGAGAGCTGGTATAGAACCAGAGAAGGCCCACAGATGACTCATCCAGCTGGGGGAAGGTAAACACGTTACTGTCTTTCCATTTGTTTTCAACCCTGGCACTTCTGTCTATTTGTGCCAACGAGACGGGCAACATTTTAATTAGGATGCTCACTTGTCTTTACTTTTCATGAGAAGTGGGGGAGGACTGTGGTGTTTGGATAATTGAACCCATAACTCCTGTGGCTGTAAGTGTGTACAACTAATCAAGGGGAGTGTGTGTGCATTAGAGAGAGAAGGGGTCAGTGGAGAGGAAGGAGGGTGGGAGGCAAGTGAGATAGACGGGAACTGAGGGATAAAGAGAAGAAAGAGAGTGACTGAGGTCGGCCTGGCAGTGGGCATGTCTGTGAATGAAAGAGACACACACACACAGAGAAGCAGCTACTGAAAGCTTGTGTTTGTGTGTAGAGCTGGGAGGGTCAGAGGGAGGAGGCAGAGACATGACCACAAGACTGGAGATTTGTGTGTGTGAGAAACAGCTGGACGGAGAGAAAGACAGGAATAAGGAAGTCACTACCAAAAGACGTGTGTGGGAGGGGCAGGGGGGCTCTTTAAGGGAAAGAGAAAAAAAGTAACAGAGAAACTGAGAGAGAATGAACCACGTGTATGTGAGTTGTACAACAGAAAAAGAGAGTCAAGGAGAAAAGAAATAAAGCTTGTGAGTGACGAGGAGAGGAGGCGGATCTGCTGTGTTTAAGTGTGAGTTCATGTATGTGTGTGCTTTGATCAACATGTGTGGTTAAGGTATGCCATCTTTTCTATTTTAACTGTAGATTGCTTATTTTCATTTAAAAAGTAACGTATAGTCATTAGAAATAGGAATATATAGCCAACTGAAGGGAGGAGGAAATCACTCAAGAACAAAAGAAGCAGGCTTTGCATTTTTTTCTTAAACATAGTTGTAAGTCCTATTGAATTGGACTCCTGAATTCAGCGGTGAAATTCACCTGAAATAACTCACATTTAAGTATTTTGCAAAGGGTCTGATGGAGAGTAAGCATGCGATAAATGCACTTGGTTTTTCAGCCCACACTTTTCTGAGGAAGAAGCCTTTCGAAAGGAATTTCCAACGTTTAATTACAGAGTTGACCAAATAAAGAAGGATAATAATGAATTATGAAATCCCTCCCTTTAAAGCTTCCACATGCCAGTGGGACAGGAGGGCCCAAGCCTCCACTTCCCCACAGAGTGACCCAGGTGAGGGTCACCTCATCCCAGCTAAGGGCTATTGCACAGGTGTTTTCCCTTCTGGACCTCGGGATGGGAGCGTGTCCTCCTGCAAGGAATGCCAGCCAGGTCCACTTGCATTTCTAACTTCAGTGATCTCTTCGTAGACCTACTATTTTCAAGACCATGCATATCCAAGAATGACTTCGTGTTGTCTGGGTATTAAGTTCCTGGCTCACAGACTCAGAACAGTGGGACACTTCTCTATTGTCTTCTTTCCCTTGACACCAGACAGAAGACCAAGGCTAGCTGAATTTTATTACAGCCATCATTCTTTTTATTGTGCTTCACTTTACTGTGATTCACAGATGTTGCTTTTTGTTTTGGTTTGGTTTGGTTTCTACAAATTAAAGGCAACACCCTCCACCAGCAAAAAGATTAAGACTTGCTTTATTACAGTGGTCTAGAACCAAATCCACAATATCTCCGAAGTATGCTTGTGCTTTGAATATATAATTTTTAAATTATCTTAAATGACTGGCTGCTTACCGAATTGCGTTTTAACTTTGGATACTCCAGGAACCTGGCAAGGTGCTCTGGGCATCGAACTTTTTCCTTTCGATTTTGCCTGTAATGAGGAGCATTCTTTTAACATGGACCCTAGGGAAGCTCAGGGAAAAGGAATCCGTGTGTACCTTTGATTCCTACTTCTCAAAAATTGTTGTCGAGTTTCTTTAGGAACAGTTCCAGTATTTGCCTTTTCCCTTGTTTTTTCTACCTAGAATCTTCTCTCACTCTCATCTCTGGAATTGCCTTTAGAATTTTTGGAAAAAGTCTCAATTTGCCATCCACATCACTGACTAGGTTTTTCTTCATGTCGGTTCTACTCTTTATTCACTCTGGCCGTATTGAGTGCAGCTGGAATGGGTGTGAGCTTTGTGTCTGCCTAGAATCCCTAACGGGAGGGAACCACTTAGCCTCTTTCCACAGCAATGCCATGTATTCCAAGTGGTTTCGATGAGGTGGCTCCCCCTCCCACAGGCCCAAGAAGCAACCTCGTACTGGTCTTACCAACCAGAGGCCCTCATCCTCCTGAAACCGGTTTTGATATGGGCCAATTCAAGACAGGTCAACCAGGGTTTTAACCAGAATCCTGGAAAACGTGCTGGAAATATGACGGGCTTCTCTTTCCTCTGGGATATGAGGCTGTAAGGATTATGCAACTTGGGAGTTGACAGGGGCCACATTTCCCTCATATGCCAACAGGCTGCTCAAGAGTGAAGTAAAGGCAAACAGAGAGACTCGGGGAAGAGAGAAAGGGAGAGGGAGAGACAAATTGAGAATGGAAAACATCACTCAAGCGACTGGACCCAGGTGAGCCTGACACACTATCCGCAATGAGCCGATCCATTCCTTTTTCACTTAACCAGTTGTAAGTTGACACAGTGGTACCTCGGTTTTCGAACGTAATCCACGAGTTCGGAAACGTTCGAAAACAGCCGACAGCTAGGCCTCAGGATCTTGCACTCAGCGGAAGCCATGTGATATGCTCGACTTCTGAGTTGTATTTGAAAACCGAAGCATTTACTTCTGGGTTTACGGTGTCCATAAACCAAAATGTACATCAATGGAGATGTTCGAAAACCGAGGTACTACTGTATTTTCTACCTCACTCCCCCTAAGAATCCAGACCAGGACAGCTGGTTCTAGTGGACGGTGATGGGATTTTCTCCTGCCCCTGCTGACTAGTTCTCGAAGACTTCCTGAATGAAAATAGTCTAAGAAAAGTTGTAATAAAACAGCACGGTGGTTCCCAAGGCTCTTCCTAACCCTACCCATACCTAAAACTTTTCACTTTGTGGAGACTGTACCTTCCAAGATGCACTGTGTCTTCACCCATCTCTTTCCCCCACTTCCTGTTTTCTGGAGTCTGCAGGGAAGAGTGAGGAAGGGAAGGGCCAAAAGCATCACTTAGAGCACGAATACCCAGGTTGTTTGGAAACAGTGATTTCTCAATCAATGGGCAGTCACTGAAATAATAGTGAATGCTAACCCTACATACATTAATTCCACAGATTTGATGTTAATTTACATTTTTAATCCAATTCCAATAACTCTGTAATTAGTGGAAATGCTCCAAGATTCGGATGGCTTGTTGACTCACAGTCCCTGTGTGCGGTAGTCCACGCATGGTTGGACTTCTTTGTGTCTTCATAGGTTTCCTGATGGAAAGTTGGAAGAGGCTGCACCAGGGGCTATTAGCAGGACAGCATTTAAAGATGGAAGCACTGCTGTCTTTTCTTTACCCTCCCCCACTGTGAACATAGTCCACTGCAATTTTAATACTGACTATTATATGTTAGATGATGAAGAGCAAATGTGCCTGAGTAATGTCCTGAATATCCATTGAACGCTATCTACTAAACCACTGTTTTTATCCTTATTACCATTTTTGTCACTATTATTAGCAGCTGAATCACATTTCAGCATCAGGGTCTTAATATTCACTGTTTTCTCTGCCATGAATACTGGGCCCCAGATGGCCTCAAGGCTCACTCCCTCACTCCCTTCAGCTCGTTATTAAAAATGTTACCTCCATCAAAATGACAATCTAACAAGTACCCCGTCTCCATCATCTTCCATCACCTTTTCCTCTGCTTCATGTTGTTCTTCTCCGTCACACTTTCCTCCACCTGACCTACGATATATGTATTTATTTGTGTATTATCTGTCTCTCTCCTCTAGAACTTAAGCTCCATGACAGAAAGACCATTTTATTACTTGTAATTTTTTAAAAATTTTGTTAAATGACTCTTGTCACATGTTTTATACTTTACAAAACACATACATACACAATTTATTTATTCAGTGTTCACTAAGTACCCGGCACTGTTCTAAGCACCTTATTTGTAATAACTCACGTAATCCTTAAGAAAACTCACATCACCACATGCAAAGCAATACTCTGGGGTCTATTGTTATTATTTATCATTATCACTATTTACCCATGGTGGGACCCCAGCCCATGGCGGTGAGGGAACTGTACTCATGTCTTAGTGCAAAGAACCTGCGGCCGGAGTCCAGGACCCAATTTCCCTATCAATGTGCTGAACACCTTGTAGTTCAATTATTGCACACATCAATCCCTTGATACAGTTTTCATTATCTCCACTACATCGATGAAGAAATCAAGGCTTAGAGGGCTCAAAAGACTGTGTTGAGCTTGCATAACTTCTAATTGACAAAGTGCTTTTAAAATTGTAAGTTGCACCAAAAAAGTGAATGAGTTTTTCATTTATTAAAAAAAATATACGATTTAACATTTATTAAAGTGTGTGTGTGTGTGTGTGTGTGTGTGTGTGTGTGTATACACTCCTGGAATAAGTCTGGATGAAAGAGCTTCAACTTTTCATTGTCTATCCTCATGAGTTTATGCCTCTTTCCTTCAGTGTCACTGGATTTGTATTGGATTTATTGCATCACTGTTGACAAAGATTTCGCCAGTACCTTAAGCTCCTCTCTCTTCCTCTTCCTGGAGCCTCTCTAAGCTAGAGCACTAGGGGATACCTTGGTCCTACCCTCTCCTTTCTCTGATGGGGAAACTGGTGCTCAGGGAGCTGAAATGACTGGCCCAAGGCCAACCAGCTAGTGAGCAGCAGAAACATTAACTGCGGAAACCCAACCATGGAGTTCTTTCCAAATCACACGAGCTGAGAATATGATCAGGCTGCTCCTGATTGGTGTGTGTCCATGGCACACAACCTGGAAATAATTTCTTTATCCTGGGAGAGTTTGGAAGTGAGCTAAGAGTCACTCTGGTCTCTGACCCTGTACCCCAAGTTTCAAAAACTTGGTTTTTAGATTCATCTATCCTCAACAGAACTTATGTGGACATCCCTCCTGGTCAGACGATGCCCTTATACGTTGTAGGTGCGCTCGAACCCTAGGGTGCCTCTCGCTCCCACCCAGGGGATTAAAATGTCCACAGAGTTTGAAGGCAAGGACACATTTGGACATTGCTTTTAATAAGTGGACATTTTGGTGTGAAAAACATGGGATTAAAGTTGTTACTTTTATGGGAAGATAACCTTTGTGCTCTTTAGTTTGCTATTTCGAGGTCTCACTGTCTTAGACAGGCCAAGGGCTTCTTCCTACTTTGAGATGTTGGTAGCAGAAAGTGTGGCCCAGGGGAGGGAAAAGGCCTCTAAGGTCTGCCTGTGTTCTTGGCATAAGTAATTCAACAAACTCATGGGTGGTCTCGTCTGTCTCCCAGGCCATGGGGATTTCACATGGAGGTTTGGGTTCAAAGACATCTCATCACACTCCAATGTATGTTTGCTCAAATGTCCTCTGAGCACATAGCCTTCTGGAACCAATTGACAAAGACAGGCAGATGATCTAGGATTTGGGAAGTGGGGCATTGCCAAATATGGTGCCATGTCGTTATGAATGAATAAGCTTGGCCCCAACCCCCACACTGCCTTGTTGGTGATCAGCCATAGGATTCACTGGCTGCTGGTTCCCCCTTCTCATGTACATCACTAGGAGTTAAGAACCCCAATGCTACATAACACATGAGTAATGCACAAAGGACTCTGACAGCCCTGGATATAGGAGTGGAGAGTGTACATATCACGGATAGGAAGTAGAGAGGGCAACTGACTTCAGCCGTCTCTGGGACTTCCAATACTGCTTTGTGGGGTCCTCCATTCACTACATCACCAAACCTTTTGGGGCGCGGGAGGAGCATCTTAATAGTGGCTCCGATCCTTGCTGTTTCTTGGCACTGTTAACTAGAGATAATGTGTAGTCATAGCCTTGCACAGCAGGAAAGATCCCAAGAGATCATCTAAGCCAACCCTTTCATTATATCACTGAAAAAAATTAGGCCCTGAGAAGAAGTAATGTTTCCAAGTTTAGCGACCCAAATCAATGTCTCTTGATATCAAGCCCCTCTAACATGGCACACTTTCCTACAATCATTTCGCTTCTCCAGACTGCAAAGCATAAAAGAAGATGGGGGAAGATTTACTGTCATTTCACTTCCTAATTCTGTCTTTTTTTCAGACAGTCAAAAAGCCTCTTTCCCTTATTGTTTGGGATAAGCTTCCTGCAACAAGAATGGGCTTGATTCCATTTGGTGTTGTAAAGCTTGCTTCCACCTAGAGCCTGTCCGTGCCCCGGAATTAGGGGCTGGAATTCCAGATGGAGCCGGACAAGGAGATGACCATTTCTGGGTCACCCAGCTGCCCAATGCCCTCGGGTGGCCGCAGCAGCAGGGAGGGTAACCTAGTTTGCTTAGGAAATATTGCAGATGTCCCAGTTTATCGGATGCAGTCCTAGAAAAGTATTGGCACTGTCCTGTTTCTACAGCTCATGCAGTTAAACCTGACAAAACCCTACTGTCTCTTCTGCCTGAGCAACTGACACATAACCCAGCATCCCTGACTCCATATTCTGGCCTGACTCGAGCTGCCCCTAAGTCGTCATTTTCCTTTCGGGTGATTCTAGCCTGGATCAAGGGTATCGCCAACTGAGAATGAACAGCACATGTCTCAGAAATATTGTCAGGGACATTCAGGCCCTAGTGGGTGAGGAGCTGGAGCCAGTAGCCAGAACGCCAGGGTTTGTGACTGGGTTGCTCAGTCTGCTTGGCTGGCAGAGCAAAAGTGGTGGAAATGGCAAGGTGTGGGGCAGAACTAGGGGGGAAGGGAAAGCACCTGCGATCAGGGAGGCAAGAGACTGGAATTCCTGTTCTGGCTGTGCTACTAATTATTCTCATCACTCTGAGTACCTGCTGTCATCTCTCTGAGTTTCAGCTTCCTTATTTGTAAACTAAGAGGACTTAACTTAATGTGTGGGTGGGGGGAGGATGGGGATAGTTGATAATAGTTTGAGATTTTGAAGTAAACCTGAAAGTCATAGCTCCCAGATCTCCAGAATATAGTTCCAGATTCTCCAGCCCGGGCTTGCAGTAGTTTGTAGAAAATCCCTGGTTAGGGGTGAGGAGCTGGGTAGGAGAGGAGGACTACAACAGGGGTGGCCTTCACTCTTCACCCTCCTCATCAGGGCATGACCGTGTCCTCCTGCCTCGACATCCCCACCCACTACCCAAGGGCAGTGACAGATTTCCAAGTAAAAAGAGCTTCTGCTCACCCAGAAGCTAGACACCTAATTAATTTCCTGGGAACTCCATGAGGGCAGGGCCACTGTGTGCCTGACGCACCACATACTCCATGCCCAGAACAGGGCAGCACACTCAGGCGGTGCCCAGGAACTATCTACTGCATGGACAAAGTCATACGAGTTTCTTCTTTTCCCTTTTATGGCAAAGACAACTCAGAGATAGTTTTCCTTCTAAGTGCTGAGTGACAGGCGAAAGGAAGGGTGTCACAGACAGAGACACGGATTGCAGAGTCTCCGTTTGTGTACAGGCATCAGACTCAACAGCCTGTATGTGCCAGTCTGACACACTTGCATGAATCTTAGATAGGATGAAAAACCCGGCACCGAAGCTGAGAAGAGCTGCAGATGGGTGGGAAAAGATTTCCAAGACATCTGGGGCCAGAAACTTAGACATATGGGTCTTCTTGGGTTGTTGTTTTCAGGAGCGAGGGGGGCACCTGCTGCTGGGTATGCACCCTGAGGTGTCCAGGGTGCCATCAGTTGTCTTATTTGGAATAGCCTTCCTTCTCTATTTGATGTTCTGGGATCTGGGATCCAGATTTCAGGGGGCAATAAAAAGTAAATGAAAAATGGGTGCATTGTATAATATGTAAATTATACCTCAATAAAGCTGTTTCAAAAAATAAGTGAAGCCTAGGTAAAGCCAGGACTGTGGATCAGGGGACTAAATTCATGCCAGGGCCCCTGGAGCGTAAAGAGAGGAGAGGGGAAGGGCAGAGAAATGAGGGGAGGGGAGAGAAGGGGAAGAGAGGAAGCACCGGAAAGAGATGTGTGGTGTGGCTGCAGTACACCGCACCTTGGCCAAGGGAGCAAAGACCACCTGTGCAAGTTCCAGCTCAGCCACAAACCAGTATTATGACCTTGAGATAGCCTTTCTAAAGTCTCAGGTTCCTCATTAGTAAAATAAAGGTGGTTGGATGTGATGAGTCCCAGCTTTCTATTATTCTTTGGTTTGGGAATTATTTTAAGACAAGCTAATGAAGTTTGGATAAAATTAGAACTGTGTGAGTTTTAAAGAACTCACCCTGTTCTCACTCAGTGACTGACTAAGGAACAGACTGGAATTCCAAGTTCCTTTGTGAACTTTATTGATGAAGGACTTGTGAGACATTTGCTCCTGCAGGCGTAGGGTGAGGAAGACTGGTTAACGTAACCTGAAAATATTTTTTGCGAAAACATTAATGTCAGTGAGTCACCCCTCCTTCTCCCGGTCTCTTTCTCCCTCTCTCCCTCAAACCTTCAAATGTTCCCAAAGAATCTGAAGAAAAACCTCAAAATTATTTCTAAAATAAGCATCCTACTGATACCCTCATGCCCAATTTGCCCTTTAAAGAATGGATGTAATTCCACAGTTTTTACGAGGAGGCTAAAAATCTTTCAGTAAGATATTTGGTGAAAGCATTCTACTAGAAACCTGGCATTTTACGTTCGGATGAACCCATTTACAAATACAGTCAATTCTCTCCAAGTAGATCAAATACACTGGACTAGTATCCCTATGAAGAGAATGATACGCTGCAAATTAATTTATAAAAAACCTTAAAAAGTCGGTTTTGAATTCTAGCTTTCTGAAAAGGAGTGGGCTTCCAGTATCTTAAATCTTGAGCTCCATTTCCAATATGGCTTGTGTTAACTAATTATACTTTCTGAGCAAAAAGAGAAAAAACAGAAATAAACCCAATTATTTGAAAGTAACAGAAAAAGATGAAAAGCAGACAGAAACTGGAGGGGATTTGGTCCTTGCACAAAGAAAATGATGTCTGGTGGGATATGTGTACTGCTTTCGTCCTGCATGAACTCCCCAGCGTCCATGGCAGAAAGCACTGAGAATTCCAGCCGGAAGCCCAGGTGTCAGGAGCCTTGAGACAGAGAGCGGAGTTTGGGACTGCCACAGGGGCTGAAACTGAAGGGGGCGATCCTAGAAGTGAGGGTACCACAGACGGTGGGACCCCTGAAAATCTGCAAATAAACTCTCCTGAAATCCTTGGCTGACCTTGAATTGTGCATGTGCTGACAAGACTGCAAGGAGCCGAAGGGAAAAACAAGAGCTACAAAGTTAGAGTTGGGCAGATTTTAGCTGCTGCCCATCTCAGGGGAGACTGAATTTAGAATCTTGAGTCTCACCGAGTTAGAGAAACTTGGCAAACATTTCAGATGTTTTACTATAACGCCAGAAAGGCCGTGCTTTAGGGGTGAAGGCTGCATTTCAAGACTAAGTACAAAACCAACAGCGACTTGTGCAACAAAGCTCAAAACCAAGCCTCCACAAGTTCATGATCCACCACCAATCTAACTAGTTGTTAGAACAAGACACAGCATGCTCAGAAAATAAAGAATCTAGAGTCTCTACAAAGCATCATCCTCCATAATATCTAAGCTACAATAAAAAATTATCACACGTGCAAAAAATATTTGACCAATATTTAAGAGAAAGATCAGTTAATAGAAACAAATCCATAAATGACTTGGATTTTGTAATAACAAAAAAGAACTCTAAAATGTGTTACAGAATCTTCAGAACAAGTTGGTTGTAATGAGTGAAGAGAGATGGGAAGTTTCAGAAGAGACATGGAAACTGAAAAACAAACAGAAAAATCTAAAAACCCAAATGTAGTCTAAGCCGGGCCCCGGAATAGTAGAAATGGTCGGGAGGGGGATAAAGAAGAGAAAATCTTACAAACATATATGAGATTGAAGTTTTAAAATAAAACGAAGCCTTATAAAACAATTGTGAAGATCATGATGGAATAATGGTACTGGATTAGCTTTTCTGCTGTAAACAATTATAAAACTAGACAAAACACATGAGGTATCAGTTTGAATCTTGGAGAACTGTGCAAGATAAGGCCCACAACCACTCAGCTTTCTTCCTGTAAGCACTCCAGATTGCAGCAAAGCGAGGAAGACAAGCAGAGCTCCGTGGTTTCACTGAAATGGGAAAGCAGAGGTCAGAGTCCAGGGCTATTGAAGTGGCTGGAGATTGCAAGCAGAGTGTCAGAGTAGAGAGAGCACTGTAGAGAAGTTCCTGCAATCAGCATAGGGGCGACCTTAAGACTTTGGTCAAATGCCAGGATGCAGATGACCTGGATGAGAGTCCATGAAGCCTGGCAGTGAACAGTTGCTTGGGAACTATGAGCTGGACAGATTTTCCAAAAATAGGGCAGTACTAGGAGACTCAGGAGTTCTAACAAGGCAGAGTAGAGAGTCCTTATTGCGCCACTTGGGCTAAGATGCCCACAGCCAAGGAATAAGACTACTCTAGCCCTAGACTACTGTCTATTCTAGAGCTATCTGAGCAAAAATTTACAACAAGCTTCAAAAAGATCAAGGAAATTAAATACATGCAAGAATAAAAGTCAACACTCTCCAAAGGAAGATGACAAAAGCCAAACTCTCAACAACACAGTTTACAGAATGTCTAACATGTAAATAAAACTTGGGCATGAGAAGCATCAGGAAAAGGTGACTCACGACCAGGGAAAAATACCAGTAGTTGAAACTGGCCACAGAAAACACCAAGAGCTGGAATTTAAAACAAGGACTTTAAAGCAGCTATTATAAGTACATTCAAATACTAAAGAAAAATATAGTGAAAATGACTAACAGATGAAAATCTCAGCAGAGAAATGGAAACTCTAGAATCAAAGAGTGAAATGAAAGTTCTATAACTGAAAAAACAACACCTAAAATGAAAACAATGTTAATGGATGTGCTAAACAGATTGGAGATGGCAGAAGAATGGGTCAGTGAGTTTGAAGACAGATCACCGGAAATGATCTAATCAGAAAAACAGAGAAAAAAGTTTTTTTTAAAAAACCTCAGTAACATGTGAAACAATATAAAGAAAATTATCATATAGGGAAGTGGAGTCCAAGAAGGAGAGAAAAAAGGATAGTGCTTAAAAAAAGTTTGAACACATATTGGCTACATTTTTCCAAATTTTATTTTTTTTGAAATGCAACCATATATACAAAAAGCTCAGTGTCCTCAGCAGGATAAATTTAATAATTATTATTAAATAAATAAATATAATAATAAAAATAATAAATAGACATATCCTCGTGAAACAGATGAAAACCAAAAACTTAAGATCTTAAAAGCGGGGTGGTGGGGAGGAAATAACACCACACATACAAAATAACAGAAGACTACTACTGACTTTTAAGAAACAATGGAGGCCATAAACAATAGAATAACATCTCAAAAGTGTTCAAAGGAAAAAATAATGTCAACCCAGAATTCGATAAACAGTAAATACCTTTCAGAAAGGAAGGCAAAAAAGCTGTACAATTTGACCAAATGGTATTGCATTATAACCGAAAGTATAAATATCCACAAACCTATACTAACATAAATAAATGGAGGAAAATAAGATAAATTTCTCCTGCATGAGATTCCAAAATAATTTATAGGGCTGTTCCACTCTCAAAGAGGTGGTGTGTAAATCCCTATTTCTTAACGTGGCTGCACCCAATGACTTCCTTCCACAGGACACAGGATGGAAGCAGAGAGGGATGAAGAGTCACCGGACAGTGGAGAAGCCTCGGAAACACTAAGCCAGGCCACGAAGGTTAGCATCAACAGTGCCGAGTCATACTGATGCCCTTGATTTGATGGGATGGAAATGACATTTCACTTCCGTGGCCTTCGTCTTCGAAATACATAACCCCAGTCTAGTCATAATAGAAGCACTAGACAACTACCATTTGAGGGACATAATACAAAATACCTAACCAGTCCTTCTCAAAACTGCCAAAAGCATCAAAAACAAGGGAAGTCTGAGAAACTGTCATAGCGTTAAGGAGATGTGACAACTAAATGTAACATGGCATCCTAGATGAAAAAATATCCTGGAGCAGGAAGAGAACTCTAGGTAAAAACTAAGGAAATCTGACACAAGAATGGACTTTACTAGTAAGAATATATCAATTCATTAACTGTAACAAATATGCCATACTGTACGATATTAATAACAGGGGAACCTGGATATGGAGTATGTAAGAATTCCTGGCACTACTTTTGTAACTTGTTTTCAACTCTAAAGATGTTCTAAATTAAAAGATTATTTTGAGAGAAAGACAATATACAGGGGATTTTTTTAAATGATGGCAAAAAAATACATTTTCAGGTCATTAGAAGCTAAAGGAATTTATCACCAGCAGATTCATTCTATAAGAAACTAAGGAAATGTCTTTCTACTAAGGTGAAATAGTACTAAGTAGAAATCTGGGTCTTTGGGGAAGAAACACAGTCCCTGGAAATGGTAAATATGCAGAGAACTGCTAAGGACTATTTTTCTTTCTTTTGGTACATTCTTTCATTGACTGAAGTAAAATAAAACCATGTAGAATGGAGTTTAGAATATATGCAAAAGTAAAATTCATGTCACCAATGGACAAAGGGTGAGAGAGGTACATATGTGATTATACTATTGTAGAGGTCTGGCAGTGTACATGAAAGACATGATATTAATTCATGGTAATAGTAGACAATGAGTTAAGTGAACACACTGTAATCTCTAAACCAACCACACACAAAAAATTATATGAAGATATATATCTGAAACACCTACAGAAGGAAATAGAATCCAAGCAAAGAACAAAACAAGTACATTCTTAATTAATGTTAGTTAACTGCTTTCATGAATTGATGAATACATTTTGAATAATCCTTATATCCTCGTGTTGAAAAAATAGAATAATGATTATAATCATAAAGCTATTATGCCCTTAATTTTCCTTCAATTTGTAAAAGGCAATAAGTCAGATATGACTTACTTAGATGGTTAACTTACTTAGATGGTGAGAGTATGAATTTAGAGTATGGTTAGAGTATGAAAAGTAAGAAGGCAATCCATAATTTCCAACCCTTCAAGGAAAGCAGTAGCATGAAAAAGAAGTATCAGACAGAACAAACTAAAGAATTCCATCAAATATATGGTGATGGAAGGAGAACTGACTCTGGGTGGTGAACACACAATGGGATTTATAGATGATGTAATGCAGAATTGTACACCTGAAATCTATGTAATTTTACTAACAATTGTCACCCCAATAAATTAAAAAAAAAAAGAATTCCTAAAAACAGAGGTACCTTCAGAAATAGAAAAAACTTTAAAGCAAAATTAGTACCCTGGGAGGTATTTGAGAGGACTTCACACATATAGAAAAAAAATACACCGTCACAAAAAAGAAGTAAAGTCCTTGGAAAAAAAAAAACAAAACACAATAAAAACAAAAACCCCATAAAGAGCTGAATACCAGTTCCAGAAATGCTAGTGCAAGCTTGAACAAATTAGTAAACTCTATGGAAAAGGGTAACATTAAAATTGTGACAGGAAGTTTAAAAGCCATAGTAGATAATTTGAGTAAAATCTGGTACCTATCCAATGAAAATTCCAGGAGCAGAGAAACAATAAGATGGAATTTTTAAAAATCCAAAAATAAAGTATTCAGATAAGAAAGATACAATGAATACCTTATGAAGATATTCATTATTCATTCAGTCAAGCCATTCAAACATTCAAGTGTTTAATAGATGTTTATTAAGCATCTACTGTGTGCAAAACACTATGCTAGGTACTTCATATGCAGTGAGGAACAAAAATAGATACAGTCCTTGCCCTAATGGAGCTTATCTTATGGTGTAACAGGAAAGACAGACATTATGCTAAAAATATACATCAAATATACAATTATAGTTCTGATGAGAGGGTGAAGGAAAAGCAAATGGTATTAGAGCACTGTAAGACAGGAGGATACCCAAGCAGCACACCGGGGAAATGGTGACTCTGCTTATATCTAAAGGACATGCAGAGCTAGATAAACAGGGGGTGGCAGCCTGGTTTATGTGGAGAAGAAAGCGCTGTGACATTTCATGGTAAGAAACTAAAAGAAAGCCAATGCGGTCGGAACTCAGAAAAGATGTGGGACATTTGTGAATCCCAAGTATAAAAAGCAAATATTGCCAGTTTCCAAAAAGTACACATAAAGTTCATTTACAAAGAAAGCTCAGTATTACTCTTCACACCTACAAAACTGGGTATGAGAAAACAATGGAGCAATTGACTTCAAAGTGTTGAAGTTCAAATACTTTGAATCTAATTTGAGTGTTAAGGGAGCAATGTTAATTTTTTATATGTGATAATAGCATTGTAGTTGTTTCCACACGATGTCTTTATACTATTATCTTTCAGAAGTACATACTAAATTATTTACAATTTATGGATGAAATTATACGATCTTTGGAATTTGGCTCGAAATAATCCAGTGTTGGGGTGTGAGGTGGAAGGAGTTGGGTAGGTTGAGAGAAAACAAGAGGAGCTGGGAGATACACCCAAAGCGTTCATTATATCATTCTCTATACATTTGTATATGTTTAAAATTTTCTGTAACCAAAAAAACAAAAGTTTTCATTAAAATCTAGAATAATAAAATAAAAGCATTATTTAGAAATACAAACACTCATAGGTTTTTAATCTATTTTTTTTTAAAGGGAGACTCTACCAAAACAAAAACAGAAGGAAGGAAGGAAGGAAGGAAGGAAGGAAGGAAGGAAGGAAGGAAGGAAGGAAGGAAGGAAGGAAGGAGGAAGGAGGAAGGAAGGAAGGAAGGAAAGAAGGAAGGAAGGAAGGAAAGAAGGCTAGCAGAGACCGGTAAAAATTTAAAAATCTAAATAATTATATATACTGTCATGAAACACATTCAATTATTTTTAAGGATTTCTAAGATGTAAAAACAAACAAATTATATATATATATATATATATATATACACACACACATGTATATGTATATATACATGTATATGTGTGTATATTCTATAAACAAAATGAGTGGAAATAATATATCAGATAATAGATAATACAAAGAAAAAAAGCAGCAAAAGGGATAAAAAAGAATGCTATGTTTTTGTAAAAACTACAGACCAAAGAAATATTAGCAATCATAATTTTTTGAAAAAAAAAGTAGAGAAACATTTAAAGCAAAATTCAAAGAAATAAAAGGGAGTTCACAATCATGGTGAAACATAACTAATACATTAATATTTTTAAAATATGAGGCAAAAAAACCCATCAGATATATACATTCAGCATAACACAACTTACAAACATGGATGGATAGCCAAACAAACATAAAATACACTTTTCCCAAATATTCATAAAGTACTTAAAAAAATTAGTCACTAAGCCAGAAAGAAAGGCTCGATAGACCTCTCAAAGTAAAAATCATGAAGGAGACTCATGCACAAATCAAAATTATACATTAATAAATAAGCAATGGCCAACACAATAACTATAATATTTTTAAGTACAAACATAGAAACTCTTCTAAATAATTTTCGTATAAAAGGGGAAATTCAGACTAAAATTATACATTCTTTAAAAACTAACATTTTTAAGATTTGAAAATACAGCTAATATACAATATTATATTAGTTTCATGCATACACCATAGTTATTTAACGTGTATATACTTAAAGAGTGATCACCACGGTAAGTCCAGCAACCATCTGACACCGTACCACACCGTCACAATATTATTGACTATATTCCCTATGCTGTACATCACATCCCCATGACTTATTTGTTTTATACCTGGAAATTGGAACCTCTTTCTCCCCTTCACCTTCCCCTCCCCCTGCTTTTTTAATTTTTCAATTACAGCTGACATTCAGTATTATATTAATGTCAGAAGTACAGCATAGTGGTGAGACATTTATATAATTTAAAAAGTGATCCCCCTGACCAGTCTAGCACTCACCTGGCACACGTACGTAGTTATTACCATATTATTGACTATATTCCTTATGCTTTGCTTTACATCCCCATAATTATTTTCTAACTACCAATTTGTACTTCTTAATCCTTTCACCTTTTCCAACCTGCCCCCCAACCACCTTCCCATCTATCACCAGTGATAAATCTAGCACCCATCAGACACTATACATAGTTATTACAATATTATTGACTGTACTCCTTATGCTATACCCTACGACTCCATAACTACTTTGTGACAACCAACTTGTATTTCTTAATCCCTTCCCTTTTTTTCACCCACTCTTCCAACCTCTGTCCCATCTAGCAACCATCAAAATGTTCTCTGTATCTATGAGTTTGTTTCTGTTTTTGTTTGTGTGTTTTGTTCTTTAGATTCCACATATAAGCAGTCACACTGCATCTGTCTTCCTGTCTTACACTCCAATCAGCACAATACCCTCCATCGATGCTGCCGCAGATGGCAAGAACTCATTTCCTTCCATGGATGAGCAATATCCCATTGTATATATGTACCACCTCCTCTTTATCCATTCATCCATCGATGGACACTCAGGCTGCCACCACATTTGGCCATGGTAAACACTGCTGCAGTAAACAAATGGATGCACACATCCCCTTGAAGTAGCGTTTTAAGTTTCTTCAGATGAACACTCAGAAGTGGGATTACTGGGTCCTTCTTTGTCTCTTGTTATAGCCTCTGTTTTAAAGGCTATTTTGTCTGGTATAAGTATTCCACCCCCAGCTTTTTTCTTTTCCTATTTTCTTGAAACATCTTTTTCCATCCCCTTACTCTCAGTCTGTGTGTCTTTCAATCTGAAGTAGGTCTCTTATAGACAGTATATGTCTGGGTCTTGTTTTCTTATCCATTCAGCTCTCCTATGTCTTTTGATTGAGGCATTTAATCCATTTACATTTATAGTGATTATTGATAGGTACATAGTTATTGCAATTTTAATATTCATATTTATGTTCTTTTTTCCCACCTTCTTCTTCTTAAAGAAGTCCCTTTAACATTTCTTCTAATACTAGATTGGTGGTGATGAATTCCTTTAGCTCTTTCTTGCCTGGGGAGCTCTTTATCTGTCCTTCAATTCTAATGATAGCCCCCCAACCCCTTTCACACTTGGGTAGAGTAATCTGAGTTGTAGGTCCTTGTTTTTCATCACTTTGAATACTTCATGCCAATCCCTTCTGACTTGCAAAGTTTCTGTTGAGAAATCAGCTGACAGTCTTATGGGAGCTCCCTCATAGGTAACTGACTGTTTTTCTCTTGTTGCTTTTAAGATTCTCTCTGTAACTTTAACCTTTGGCATTTTCATTACGATGTACCTTGGTGTGGGCCTCTTTGGATTCATCTTGTTTGGGATTCTCTGCAGTTCCTGGGCTTGTATGTCTATTTCCTTTCCAGGTTAGGGAAGTTTTCTGTCATGATTTCTTCAGATAGGTTTTCAATTCCTTGCTCTCTCTCTTTTTCTGATATCCCTATGATGCGAATGTTGGTATGCTTGATGTTGTTCCAGAGACCCTTTAAACTGTCCTCATTTTTTAAAATTCTTTTTGCTACTCTGATTGGAGTTTTTTGCTACCTTAAGTTCCAAATAACTGACTCAATCCTTTGTTTCATCTAATCTTCTGTTGATTCCCTCTAATGTATTGTTTATTTCAGTTATTGTATTCTTCATTTCTGACTGGTTCTTTTTTATATTTTCTATCTCCACTTTTATGTTTCCTATCTCTTTATAAAATTCTCACTGAATTCATCTACTCTTCCCCTAAGTTCATCGAGCATCCTTTAAACCAGTGTTTTGAACTCTGCATCTGATCAATTGCTTGTCTCTATTTTATTTAATTCTTTACCTGGAGCTTTATTTTGTTCTTTCATTTGGGACATGATTCTTTCTCTCCACATTTTGGCTGTGTCCCTGTGTTTGTTTCTATGTATTAGGTAGGGCTGCTATGTCTCCCTGTCTTAGTAGAGTGGAATTATGTAGTAGGTGTCTTGTGGGGGCCAGTGGTGAAGTCTCCCTGGTCAGCTGAGCTGGGCACTACAGGTGTGTCCCTTGTGAGGGTTGTGTGTGCCTTCCTGTTGTAGTTGAGTTTGGTTGCTGTTTGCACATGAACGAGAGAGACTGACCCTGGTGCTGACTGGTTGTAAGGACTGGCTGTGCTTACAGTGGGTGAGCTGTTGGGCAGGGGCTGACCCTATGGAGCAGGATTCACTTTAGCAGGGCTCTGGTCCTGCCCAGGCTTCCCTTTGGGTGAGTTGTCCTTGGAGGCAGCCAGTGGGGCTCTGACTCAGTCCTAAGATGGCCTCTAGGTATGCCAGCCCTGGGGTCTCCTGGGAGGAGCCCCATCACAGGCCAAGTTCAGGTGCAGCCTGCAACCTGCCTGGAGCCACCTGGCATGAGTCACAAAGCAATCCAAAGATGGCTGTCACCCATGCTGGCTTGGAGGTGCCTAGAGAGGCCAAGGCCAGCTGCCACTAGTGCTGGGCTTGTGGCTGCTCAGCCAGAGGTATCAGATTTACAGAAGTCAGATGCTGCTTACTTGGTTTTGGTGAACCTTTGAGAGATTTTTGGAAAGTCTGCGGTATGAGCCAAAACAGGCTGTTTGTACGGAAAAAAAAAAAAAAAAAAGAACGACTGGAAGCAATTTAATTGGGCCTGCTGCAGTTGGGTGGGGCGGGACCTCAGGGAATAAACAGGGCATGCCAAAGAGTGTTAGCTAAGTTGATGGAAACTCAGATGTGGTGCCCGCCTGCATCTGCATGCAAGGAGTGGGGAGGGCTCAACAAAGAAACAATGGCTTCTGCCAGCACTTCTATCTGGAAGAAAGCTGCCCCTCCAGCCCTCACCCTCAAGGCACACTACTCAGCTCCTCTTCATATGCCCCTGGCAACTTTCCAGCTGCTGTCCCAGCCCTGGAGCTCAGAGGGTGAGTCCATCGGCAAGGAAGTCCATGTGCAGGCCCTTTAAGAGGAACACCTGGGACTCTTACTGCCCCCGTCTCACTCAGCCACAATCTCCACTGGTTTTTACAGCCAGAAATTATGGTGACTTCTCTCCTCAGCACTGGAACCCTGGACTAAAGAGCCTGGTGTGGGACTGGGACTCCTCGTTCCTCCAGGGGGACCTATAGAGCTGGGATACCCCTCTCAATTTTTAACAGTCACACATGAGCATGGGACCAGCCCATTCCACATCTCTCCTACCAGTCTTGAGATGGCTCCTTCTGTATGTCCTTATTCATAGGACTTCAGTTCAGCTATACTTCAGGTGATTCTCAATGATAAATTTGAGTTGTTCTGTAGTTTAGTTGTAATTTTGATGTAGTCATGAGAGGCAAGCACAGCACTTACCTACTCTGTCTTCTTGACTGGAAATGTCCAGAAAATAAATTTTAAAAGTGTGATATTGCAAAACTTATTAGATCTGTGAACAAAGTCTTAGAGGAAAAATTATATTCTTATATTCATTCTTGTTTAAGAAAATAAGAATGAACACAACTGAATAAGCTTAAAGAAAAGAGAAGGGTAGAATTAATACAATCACAAGGAGAAACTAATTGAAGATAAAAAAAAAAGCAGGTCTGATAAACCCAAACCTAGTATATTGAAAATTCCAATAAACAAAATGTTGAAAAATCTGGTCTTAGTTAGAGAGAATAAACCCACACAAGCCCATACAAAATCAGCAATGACAAAGGAAAAGATTCAAGAGCTACTGTGAAAACATGACAATTAATTTTTAAACATACTATGTTCCATTTTATACAAATAAGTTTGAAAAAATTACATAAAAGGCAAAATTGGCTCAGGATATAATAAAAATTAATCCATCAATAACAACAGAAGATAATGAACAGATAGCCAAAGAGATATTTCCCTCAAAATTCACCATGCCCAGATCACTTTATGACCAAGTTTGATCAAACTTTTAGATAATATATATATATATTTTTGTTATTTAAACCACATCAGAGCAGAGAAAGAGATTTAAATTTTTTTCAGTCATTTTTTGAGCCTAAATGATAAATGCCTTCTAATAAATACAAGAGAGGTGTTAGGTTCTGTTTGGTTTCTCATACCAAAATCAAACAGGGATATTAGGAAAAATGAAAGTTGTAAACCAATTTCAGTTATAAATCCCAATGCAAAAAAATCTAAATGAAATGTTAGCAAACTAAATCCCAGAGTAATAATACAATAAAGCATCAAGTCCAAGGTGAATTTATTCCAGGAATACATGGAAAGTTCAACAGTGGAAAATCAAATAAGTTATATAATTTGCAACATTATAAAAAAGGAAAAGCCCATGTAATTACTGCCCTAAGTGCCAAAAAAGTCATTTTTAAAATTATTTCTCGGTAACCTGAAAAGGCAAGGTTAACTTAATGCTGAATCACAAGACATTTCTACAAGGAGTGTCTATACCACTATAATTATTAATCTTTTTTAAAGAGGTCATAATCACTATACTAAGAAAAAAAGTAAGAGAAATAAATATTGAAATGGGAGAGGTATAACTGTCATTATTTGTAAATGGTATGATCCTTTACTTATAAAATGTAAGTCAATTAAGTGAGCCACTATGAAAACTAATAAGAAAATTCAATAAAGTGACCAGACAGAAGGAAAATATATGAAAATAAATAGCTTTCCTAAACACTGGCAAGGTCCAGTGAAAAATAAGTCCTTATGATTCTTAACAAAGATGATAAAATGCCTTATAATAAACACAAGAGAAGTATCAGAACTCTATGGTAAAAACTATGAAAATTTTGTTAAAGGAAACAAAGGAAGGAAGATCTGGGTAACCAAAAAGACATAGCATATTACTGGATAGAAAAACTTAAAACGTTGAAAATGTCAGTTCTCCCCAAATTAAGACATGAGTTCCATTTAAGCCCTTTTAAAATCTAATTCTTTAAAAATAAAACTTGACAAGCTGATATCCAGATGTCATATAGTTTAAGCAGATGCACATGAACAGCTAGTAACGGTCTTTAAATAATATGATGAGAGGATAAGTGCACTTCCAGACATCAAAAATGTACCATAGAGCTCCAATTTAAAAAGCGGCATGGAATGATATAAAGGTACACAGAAAAAAACCCACACAATAAAAACTTCCCTGCCTTTTTTTATGTAACAAAGTAATTTCCAGATTCATTTTAAAATCTGGTGTTTTTTTTAAATCTAAATAGTGGAAGAAGAAAATATGAAAGAATGTCTTATAAATTTGCAAAAGGGAAGATCTTTCTAAATGGGACAAAGAAACTCAGAAGCAATAAAAGAAAAAAACAGACAAATCTAACTTCATGAAAATTTAAAATCATAAGTTAGGTTATTACCAATTGTGAAAAAATATTTGTAACATATATTGTAACTAAAGTGTATCTAGTATCCAAAAGATAGCTAAAAATCACTGAGAAAAAAATAATTGGTCATTTCCATCCATAAGACTGCCAGTTACAGTAGAGCACAGAATGTAGTTTGAATGGCGCCCCCTGTAGTTCTGCCATGAAGACCTGGTGTGGAAAGTTGTTACTTTTCACCAGGATTAGTACACCAACCAGCCTCTTAACTGGCTCCCAGATTCCTCTCTTGCTTGCCTGTTATTCATTCTCTGTACAGTAGTAAAAGAGATATTCATATCATTATAATGGGATTGCATCAATTTTCTACCTAAAAGAGTAGCTGACCACTCACGTAGAATAAAATCCAATCCCTCTCCATGGTCTGCAGGGTCTTGCGTGGCCTGGTCATGCTCTACCTCTCCCACTTCATCTCATTCATCTCTCCTCTATCACCATGCTCCAGCCTTTAGGATCTTCTGCCAACTCTCCTTGAATTCTCAGGGATTGTGCACTGCTGTTGCTGCCGCTTAGCGAGCTTATCAACGCCACCTCTAAGCTCTAGTCCTTAACTCACAGTGTCTGCCTGGCTGGCTCCTTCACACATTTAGGTCTCAGCATAAATGATACCTCCTCAGAGAGGCCTTCACCAAGTATCATATTTAAAGAGGTGCCCCTTTAATTTTCTAGTTTAGCTCCTAGTTGTTAATTTCATAAATTGTTTTCAACTTGCAATAATTCTGTTTGTGTTATTCCCTAGAAATATAAACTTTGCTAGTACAGAGAGAATCTGTCTTGTTCACTGTTCAATCTCTAGCAGCTAGAGGAATGCACAGTAGTAGAAAGTCCTCAATTAAAATGTTTTTGCCCATCAACGAATGAATGGATAAAAATGATATGGTACATACACACAGTGGAATATTATTCTGCCATAACAAGAGAGTAGACTGCCATTTGAGACAACATGAATGGACCTTGAGCACATTATGCTCACGAGAAAAGTCAGACAGAGAAAGACAAGTACTGTAGGGTATCACTTATATGGGGAATCTAAAAAAGTCAAACCTGTAAAAAAAAAAAAACAGTAAAATGGTGGTTACCAGAGGAAGGGGGTGGGGATAAGATAATGTTGTTTAAGGATACAAACTTGCAACAATTAGTAAAATAAGCCAGAGATATAATGCACAATATAATCAATACAGACAATAACATTGTACTGTAATGCTATAATGTGATACATATTGTATCAATGGCAATCACATTACAATATATAAATGTATCAAAGTAACAAGCTGTACACCTTAAATTTACAAAATGTAACGTTAAATGTATCTAACAAAAATGTTTTTGAATGAAAACAGGTAAATAATATGAATAGGCAATTCAGAGAAGAAATAAAAATGGTATTTAACACATGAAAAAATGCAAACTAAATAAAAGTGAAATACAAGTTTTTAATCTATCAGACTGGAAAAAAATAGAAAGATTCTTAATATTCAGCGTTACTGAAATTATAGAGAGAAGTACACTATGACATACTACATGAGTGTAAATTAACCCAATAATTTTGGAGGCAATTTGACTTTTCCCAGTGCTATGCTGGAACCAGGTAGAACTGGCTTATACCAGCTCACAAGAATCCATAGTTAAATATTCAGGACTTTTTGGAGAGCAGTTGCTAGCTTGAAATTGACATAGTGGTAGTATTTACACCACAGAAATCAGCCAATGCTATAAATCAGATAGCTGTTTTATTGGCTTATTTGTTTTTTTGACAACCAGTTAATGAACACACCAGTGCCTCTATATATATCAAAAGGAAAAATGGGCATAATTTTGATCTAGAATTCCTGGAGAAATTATTGTGCAAGCGCACAAGAAAAAAATAAATTTAAAACAATGATAATCCAAACATTTAGACACCCATTAGTAAGGGAGTGATTACATTTATTCCATATTATAAAATAGCCATTTAAAAAGAATGAGATAGATCTACAGATACTGCCATAGTTTATTGTTAAATAAATAAAAGAATTTGGAGGACGTGTACAGTATCATCTCATTTTAACAAGTTATATAGGCTTATAGTATATTGTTTTATATACTTTGGATAAAATCTATGTAGATGTGTGTCAGACTATTAAAGTAGTTAATGGAAGTGGGGTGGGCTTTGCTTTTTATTTATCCATTTATAAATTGTATGCACTTTCTAAACAGCAGTGGATATTATTTTCAGGAAAAAATAATCTCAAATAACGTTTGGATTAACAAGGTAATCAAATTATAATTACAGGCTATTTAAAAATCATGAAAATAATACACAGCAAAAATGATGGAATGTGGTAAAAACTGTTATAAGGAAATTCATAACTTTATATAAACAAAAGTTAATAAATCAACTAAGCTTTCAAATGAATATGTTAAAAAATAAAACTCGGAAATTGAGAGAAAAGGATTCATGGATGAAAGCAGGAATGAATGAATTTAGAAAACATGGAAAGTATAATAAGAAATTAATCCTAGACACCTAATTCTATGAAAAAAAAAACCAGTAAATCAGTAAAAGTGGCACATTTCATCAACAAAACATATATATACTACATATAAAATCTACCAATGAGTAAGAGGATATAACTAAAAATGTGAATATTTGAATTCATTAAAGTAGCGATACACTTGAAAATTGCGAGCCAATAAAATGGATGTGCTGTTTTTTAAAAAAGAAATTTTAATTTTAAAAAAGAAAAAAACACAACTCAAACAGGCTATTGACTAATGAAAGAATCTTCCAAATTTGTCCCCCCCAAAATGAGGTTTTGAAACTTCAAGAGATGTATCATACTTATGCTATTTGAATTATCCTCACAATAGAAAAAAAGAAAAAAAAGAGGTAAGCATCCCAATTCATTTGACTAGTATTGTATGACAACGGCTCTGTAACACAGTGTATTAAGATGCATTTTATTCCTATAACTATGACTCCAAAACTTGACCTTATCACATATTAGAAAGAAAACCAAAGACCAAATCTCATACCTTAAATGCCAAAATTCCAAAGAAAGTACTTTTTAGTGGCCTCTCTACTTCGCAGCCAGGAGTGAGCCTTTTAAAGCATAAGTAAGATCATGTCTCTTCCTTGCTCTTGACCCTCCAAGAGCTTCCCCTCTCACTTAGGATGAATTCCAGAGCTTTCCTCTGGCCCACAAGGCCCTTCATGAAGGGCTTAGGTGACCTCTTTGACCTCATTTTCTTCCCCTCTCCCATGCTCCTTCTGCTGCAGCCATTCAGGACTTCTTGATGTTCCTTGAACCCAAATGCAATCAGTCTCAGGGTTTTGCAATCCCTGCCTCTGTCATTCCTGACCATCCTATCTACATAGTAATTTTGGTCATCCAAAATCCCCTTACCTACATTACTTCTTTCATAGAGTTTGCCATCATGTGAAGTTCATTTGCGTACTTGAATGTCTATTTACTGTCCATCATCTTGAGCCGATAAGAGTGCCGTGATGAGAGGACAGACTTCGTCTTGCTCATTCCTGTAATCTCAGCCCCAGAACACTGCCTGGCACACAGTGTCATTATGTGAAGTTATATTATGAACTTGAATATTCATTCACTTCCTCAAGTCACGGTAACCTTCATGGGGGCACAGACATTTTGCAAATAGAATGGATGATGGAGGCTACGAGCTGTCCATCGTAATCCTTTCTCCCCACCTTCCATGGGAAGAGACCTGCAGCCTGACACACAGGTGGCCATTTCTCAGCCTTCCTTACCATTAGGTGTACCCATGTGCCTATGTTCTCACCTAAGGAAAGTGACAAGAGTACCAGGTGCCACTTCTGGTCTGAAGCCTGAAAGATGATAGGCCTGCCTCCTCCCCTCCCCCTTCCTACAAGCTGGAGAAGTGATGCTGGAGCCCAGCTTTGTCCATGCAGAGGAGGACAGTGCCTCAATATGTCTGATGAATGAATGAATGAATTCCCTTTCCTGACATTTCTGTTCCAGATTTAGAAAAGGGAAAGGGAAATCCAAAACCAGGATAAACCATAGGAATCTCGCTGCATGGTAAGAATCATAGAAGAGAAAGAAGCACTATTTTTAAGTGAATTAACAAAATCATCATGAAAACACAAGGTAGAGCAAATGCTTGTAATAGGGGGCGTCTACACCCCTGATTTAATGAAGAACTAAAGTTACTGACGAGCCACTCTGTAAATGAATGATGAGGCTTAAGAGCATGGCCATAGAACAGAACCCAGCGACCACTCACAAGGGGGTAAAAATCTAACATCAGAAGTTAACACATCAAGGCATTGGAGAGTGAGAGGCAAAGCAAAAACAAAAAATGAGGGGAGTTAGGGAATGATCCCACCCGGGGTAAGCAGGTGTCCTCCTGCCTCTGAAGAAGAAACACAGCAGAGAGACCACCGACAAAATGAGATCCAGGCAGAATAGACACAGGGTCAGGATGAGAGACATCTAAGGAACCAATTCAAGTTATTGTAGAAACCAATTTGCAATTGGACCCAACTAGCATCTCCTTCTCCCTAAAAGAGGAAAGCCAGTTAGGGATCATCTCTGTGATCAAACATTTGCTTTAAGCATGTCACTGTGGATAATCTGTGCTTCACCGCTGCTTGACCAATCTTTGGAAGTTTCGTGTCAGGTGCAAGTATGAAACTGAGAGTCCACATGTTTACTGAGCTCATCAGTCACTTTGAAAGGTTGTCTGCTCCCCCCTTTACGTAACAAGCATTCTCTATACTGCTGTTGCCTGGGTTGCAGCCACCAAGCCAGGAGAGACTCCCCTGTGGATACTTATCAAACAGAACTCCAGTATTGGCTGCAGCCTGAGCCCTGGGCAAAGATCAGCTGTGACATCAGAGAGTTTCTTTATTAAAGAACAAATCATGCCGGACAAACTGGATTGCTTTTTGGATCAGCTTGTGAAATGAGGGGGCTCAGCAAACACAGGCGAGCACAGGATCTGGAGTGTTTAGTGAGTCATTTAATGAAACGCTCTGGAAATTAGACGAGGCAAGCCTGAGTCGTTTGGCCTCAGGTAGAGGGGGAATGAGAGTGAGCCCACGGTGTCCTTGGGTAGGAAAAGGAGAAAACCCTGTTCCTGGCATTTTCAGGAAAAGTCATTTTGCTGCATGTGGGTGCACGTATAAGGGGGCAGTAAGGGCTGGGGGTAGGCAGCTGTTTGTGTGTTGAAGGAGCTGGGGCCACACTGATGGAATTCTAGCAGACCTGTCCCTCTCGCTGCGCTTCCTTCAGGGTAGCCTCTCTGTCCTCTGCATGGCCATCCTCCTGAACAGGAATTGTGGAAAAGCCAGAACACAGGGCAAAATTCAGGACAGATTCCTTCCTCTGGACTTCAGCTTTCTCCTCTGTAAAACTGGAAGTGGGACTAGGCTTTCGAAGGGTCTCTCTAACCCTGCCCTGCCATGATAAAACTCTAGAAACGTGAGCATCTTGCTCCCTTGTAGCCACATTCTTACCTCACCCCAAGTTGGGCTATCAAGATGACAGTGCAGCCATGAAACTCTTTGGATTGTTTGAAGGCACCAGAAAAACAAACAAACGAACAACAACAAAAAACCCCTGCTCCTTTTCGAAGGACTCTCCTTTCATTTGCTTGTTGATATTAAAAATTTTATATTTATGTTACTTTAAAATATTCTCATTTGTTAAATGAGGGGTTGGACTAGGAGTTCAATCCTTTCTCCCCATTTTCTATGGGAGAAGGGCTGCAGCCTGACACACAGGTGGCCAGATATGCTCCCTTTCCCAGCCTTCCCTGCTGTTAGGTGTGTCCATGTGCCTATGATCTCACCTAAGGAAGGCGGTAAGAGTACATGTGCCACATCTGGTCTGAAGCCTGAAAGACGGTCAACCTATCTCCTCCCACTTACTCTCCCCTTCCTATAAGCTGGAGGACTGAAGCTGGAGCCCAGCTTTGGCCATGCAGATAAGGGCAATGACCTAATGAAGATAGACAAACAATGTGGAAGGAAACTGGGTCCCAAAACCATCACTTGGAACAGAGCTGCTTGTCAATCTGAAACTTAAGACAGGTGTGGGAGTAGTTTGTGTGTCTCTCTGTTATAGCAGCTTAAACTCTAATACAGAAAGCAGAGTGCTAAATATATAATATATATATATATATATATATATATATATATATATATATATATATATATATATTATATATAGCACTTGTCTTAATGGTTATTTTGCAAACAGAGATAGCAGAGAATAAAAATTTTCCAGAAATTAGGGGTGGGGGGCCGATAGAAATGGAAAGCCATGTGCTATACCCTGAACATCAGGGGGCAGATTGATTTCTTCAGTCTCTTTCTAAGACCTATTAAGATTTCTCAAACTAAAGCATCCATCTTTTCGGCAAAGATCAACGTAAGAATGCAGCCTTCCCTTCCCACCAAGCTCTGTTGTTTTAGATGCCCTTAAGACAACCATCACTAAATTGAAAGAGATAGGTGTAGGTCCAAAGGAGCAAACATAAAGTAGACTTAAGAACTATGTCTAGGAAAAGACATATGGTTATAAGTGTGGAAAGTAATAAGTAATAAGTGTGGAAAGTTATAAGTAATAAGTGTGGAAAGAATAAGTGTGGTTGCTGAAACATGGGCCTGACTGGACGGAAGTAGACAGAAGCCTACTACACTTTTTGTGACAATTGCATTGTCAAATAAACATGGACCTGGCCTGACTGTGCTGCTCTAATGCTTCAAACCACCACCACAACCCTGGTTGTGTACAAGAAGAAGCAAGCGGTGAAGCCCTCAGTCCTCCAGGATGGCTCACTCCCCAGTGCCCTCTCAGCTGCAGTCAAGGACAGAATGGATAAAGAAGACCCTTCAGTCAGGAATCTCCTCCACTCTCAAGGCAAAGGGTCTTCATAATTCCCACTCAGCAGAATCCCATCCTTGCTGTGAACCAGCTGTGTCTCCCCTTTTCTGTGGAGAAACTGTTACTGGGATTTTTTTTCTGACTCTGCTCCACCACTGTATATGGTGTTGGGAGTCACTGTATATTGCAGGGGGAGTGTGGGGGGGGATGGATGAAGGGTGGTGGGGGGAGGAGGACTCAGATCACTTATTTTAGTGTCCAGACTTCTGGACTATGAGCAGATTCATCCAGACCTCATTAAAGGATGACTCAGGATCCAGGGACCTTGAACCAGATGTGGACGTGCTAACTGATGAGACTTTGGGTGGTTTTCCTTGGGGCAAGGCTGAGTGTACTGTTTGTAAGAACAAGAGGATGCACAGCTGTTTGGTGGCCAGAGGAGCAGACTACAGGGGTGGCTACGGCCAGCTGCCCACCAGTAACGCTTTCCCCTACTCTCCGTGGTAGTAAAATCAGAGCCCGGCTCATGGTTGGCCCGTTCACGTTTCCCAGCCTTCTTTGCAGTTGCGCCCCCAAACATATGTAGGCAGAAGGGTTGGCACCACACCCAGACTGAAGGCTGCAGGAGGTGGGTCTGCCTCCTTCATTCCCTGAGAGCCAGAGCACAGGTGGCTGTGACCCAGCTGTGATCACACAGAAAATGCTCTCGGCTTAGAAAATGGTAGAGCTACCCACCCACCCCAAACTGAGACTGTTACAAAAGAGAGAAAGAAACTTCAGGTGGGTTTTTTTTTTTTTTGATGCATTTTTGGGTCCCTCTATTAAAGCAGTTTAGCATGTCATCCATCACTTCATCAGACTTTATCAGCCAATTCCAGGTTGCTGTGCAGAAGTCTGTGAGGGTCCTAAATGTTGCAACCTGGCCCAGGTCTTTCCTGTCCCCACCTTGAGGGCTCCCAGCACATGTTGCTTTTTGGTTTTGTTTTAACTTCGTGCTTCCCTTTCCTGTGTATTGCCTGCTGATCTTGGAAATTTATTTAAACTCACTGAATCTTGGTTTCCTCACCTGTTGACTATGAATATGAATTCAAGGAGCTCCAGAGGCACCATCGATTAGTGCAAAGTGCTTCTATGAATACGAATTCATATAATAGTTAATAGAGCTGTACAGAGATTCACAAAACAGCTAATTTTACGGAATGCTGGCAATGTACTAAGTGCTTTATAAATACGAATACCTGCTTATGCAATGCAAACAATATACTCCCAATGAGGTTGATCTTAGGAGTTTTCTTCTGAGGAAACTGACGCACAAAAGATATTAAATAACTCGCCCAAGTACACCCCTGGCTAGTGTTTTGCATAACCAGGGAAGATATGTAATGGACATGGGAGAGCCTTGAAAGCCCCATCGCTGCAGGCCCAGGTGACAGCTCGGCCTGTAGCTTTTGAAGGACTCTTTGAACCGTGGAAAATCTGCACAAGGCTGTCCGTGGAAACACAGGGTCTGAGAACTCTGTCCTAGCAACTGTTCCTGGGTCCCCTTGGTCTTTAACCAACTGGTCACCCAGCCAGGCAGGAAGGAGAGGTCTCTTGCTAGAGGCCAAGGGTGTGAGGCCAGCTTGAGCACAGCCCTCACCCCTAACCCCTGCCAGGAACAGCTTAGCAGGTCCTAGGACAGAGTTTCCCTACACTCAGCTCTGAAGGGTCCCTGCAAGTTCCCAGAGTTATTCTGAGCTCTTCTCTCCTCTCCACCATGCCTCATCAACACTATTGCCTGTGTACCATCACCGAAGCATAGCCGTACGGAGCAGACCTCACTTTGGGCTGTGTCTGGGCTTCAGGCCTTACTCGTTTCCTCCTTACTCAACTCCCTGTCTCGCCCAATCCCCTACCCTCCTGTGTCCCCTACTCATTTTCCCTCCAATCTGCTCAAAATGCCACTGAAAAAAGTGTTCTTCCTCAAACATCCCCTTGCTTCTCTCTGCTGGTTTCCCCAGTAGCATCCTGGTATTCAGGCTTTCCGTGCTTCATTCATTCCCACCTCACAGAAACCCACGGTGGAGGCTCAAATGGGGGCTGAGAACCCTTCCTTTGGCTGCATGTGTTAGGATCAAACCTGTATGAGGAAAAGGTAGGTCTTGAACCCAAGACACGAGATGCCACGTGGCTGTTTCACCAGATCTTCTTCTCTCCTCGTCATGCTTACATTTCCTTCTTGTTGTCATGACTTCCCCAACCATGGCTTTCAACCAGCTCCAGACACTTACATCTCTTGAGGCTCCTATCTTTGTGGCAGGGCAACATCTGCAGAGCAGACTGGGCAAATCCCCATGAGGCCAAAGCTCAGAGCAAAGCGGTCTGTCACCAGTCAGGGTTTTTGCTACAGGACCTCATCGTTCACCAGGAAAAACGCAAACTACCCAAAGGGTTTCCAGGGAAGTGCTCCCATACTAAGGGGACATCTGATTCCTGAATGCCTTCCATTCTCCATTCTCCTTTCTACAAAGAAGGTCTGAGGAAGTCATTCATCCGGTCACTTGTCATGAGCACTTTCCAGGCCCTGCTGGAGTCTTGTCTGGGATGCAGGTTCTGGACATGGTGAGAATCCTGCCCTCTGCTTCCTGTGTCCACTCTCCCTGAAACCTGACTGAACAGAACAGACAAATGGGGAGAGTGTGTCATCCCCAACACTTCTTCCTGTCCCCACTTCTATCCCTGAATCTCAAGGGCCCAACTCAGCATGCTCCTCTTAGCCCCACCAAGGAACTTCATGTTCACCCTTCAGTTTGCAGGTATTTGAGGGGAGAGGAGGGTCATTTCAGGGAGATGTAAGGTCAACATAGGTTGGGGGCCCCTGCAGAACCAGACCTGAGGGCCTCCTTTGTCTTCTGAGTCCTGGAGATGACTCCCCTAGGCTCTCAGCTTCTGGATACGACCCTGTTCTGTGTGGATCTCCAACAGATGGAGTTTTCTGACTATCTCCTGGTAAGGTAAGATGAGATCACACTCATACGAAAGCAGGACAAGAAGTTCGCGAACTCATCCTGGAAAAAGTGCTACCTTCCTCATTGCTGAATATCACTACGGTCACCTTCGAAGTACTCCCCTTGGGAAGCTATGCACTGATGCCAGCACCTAGTCCACCCTTCAAAGCAATGTTGGAACTCTTTTTCTGGAATGGCCATCAGAGCTGTCATCACATTAACCCTGATGTCCTGAATGGCATTAAAATGTCTTCCTTTCAGTATTTCCTTTATCTTTGGGGGGCTAGATCAGGTGAGTAGGGAGGGTGTCCCAATACAGTTATTTGTTTACTGGCTAAAAACTCCCTCACAGACAGTGCCGTGTGAGCTGGTGCATTGTCGTGATGCAAGAGCCATGAATTGTTGGCGAAAAGTTCGGTTCATTTTCGTCTAACTTTTTCATGCAGCCTTTTCAGCACTTCCAAATAGTGAACTTGCTTAACTGTTTGTCCAGTTGGTACAAATTCGTAATGAATAATCCCTCTGATAGCAAAAAAGGTTAGCAACATCGTTGCAGCAAGTTCGCGAACTTAATTGTCAGACCTCGTACACCCACACAATCACATACAGTCACATGCACATACAATTGTCCACACAACCACACATTCAGTCACACACACTCACAGTCACACAAGCCTGCAAGTAGATCACTGCACTGCCCTGGGCTGGGGCCTTGCTCCCCTCTTGAACCGTCACCACCCTCCTCACTCAGACCCATGATGGCAGGGCTGCTACAGCACCTCTTGCTGGGAAATGACAGCCTCCAGCTTTTGACTAAACTCCAGCAGAGCTTGTGGAAAGTTCCACTTTCCATCAAGAAGCCTCTAATGTCACACCTCTCCCACTACTCTACCTGGATTAACCTCTGCTTCTGTTTCCTCTCCTCCCCCATACTGTTTCTATAGCAACCTCCAGCCCCTGGTAGAGCTGCTGCGCTGAGCCCTCTGACCCTTGGGGGCTGCCGTCTTGGCCCCACCTAGAAAATGGCTGGGTTATGAGCCATATATATGTGCTGTAGGGCCTGAGCTTGTCATTCATGTTGGAAGCAAAAGGGGCTTGGACCCGTCCAGATGTTCTAGAGGCCACCAACCCACTCAGGCTAGTTCCTCAACACCAACTTCTCTGTCTCCCTCTGTCTCTCTCTCTGTGGTCTCCCGCTCCCACGTCTGTCTCCCCTCCGCCCCCTTCAAAAGCATGTGTCCCTGGCTCCTCTGTTTCAGGCACTTTCATGCACAGAAACAGAGGCATAGATTCCCATGTGGGAGAAGGAGCAAAGACTTGGTGTCCTGGGACCTCGATTCTGGCCACAGGTCTGCCACTTGCTGGCTGTTGGCCGTTGGGCAAATTCCTCACTTGTACAATTTGAGGTTTACACTGGATGAAATTGGGAGGTGCCTTCCAGCATAACATTCTGTGATCTATTTCACTCTCTGCAACTTCTTCAATTTTGCTGGCAGGACACTGAGCCTGACAAAAAGTCTTTCAGAAAACTCCACCCACAGGCCTAAGGTTCCACTCTAGGCCCCTAAGGTCACGTACACACAAAGGGGAGGGGACTCGCTGCAGCTCACAGCTTTCCTTTATGGGACATCTTTCCTTGAAAGTGCCACACCTGCATTCCTGCAGGTCCTCTCTACCTGCATGACCTGGACTTAAGGATCCACAAGCATGCACTAGATTGTAGGAAACGTCATGGGAAATGCAGCAAATGTGGGATGGTTCTGGACTCTGCCCCTGGCTGGAGGAGGCTGGAGGAGGCAGGAAGGAGGGAACGGGAACGGCAGGAACGATGCTGTAATGCTGTAATAGGAGACAGTGCAATGCGTGCATGGTGTAACCTGAGGGTGGAAAGCCACCACCACAGTCCTCTGGCCAGAGCTCCTGCAAAGGAGTGAATTAAGGGAGATATTGACCCAAAGAGCTGCAATCATTTGGATTAGCATAGTAAGCCTTGGCAAAGCCTGCCCCCGCCCCCTGTCCCCACCCCAAACAAGTGAGAATTTGGAAAGACAAATGAAAATGAAGGTCAATGTACTATCCTTCTGATTGAGATGGGACTGTCTACCCACCTGGGGAAGCTGATACTCTGGGGGATGTATGGTTAATGGTCCAGAAAGTTGCAGGGCACCCTGGGGGTAAACAGTTCAGTTTGTCCAATGTTCCCAGTCCCACCCCAGCACCCCCCACGATATTACAGGCTGCAGAGGAAGAAGAACACCATGGAGGAGGTTTCTGGCTGCCTGCTGGGGTCCGAGGGAGGGTTCTAAGGAAGAGAGCACCAGCGGGGGGGCTCTGACACGCAGAAACGGGAAGGCCCAAGATGAAGCTGAAGACGGAACTCAGGAGGCCCTGCTGGGACTTTGGCTTCAGGCCTTTCGGATACCCTTTAAAAGTGTTCCCCTCCCTGAGGCTGAAGGCTGTTTGTTTTCTCTTCTGGGTGATCATGGTGTGATTTTTCCTTCCTCCTCGTACAGGGCTCAGCAATTACAGTATGTTCCTGAAGCCTGGGCAGATGGGGTGGAGGGTGGAGGGTGGAGCTGTGTTTTCCCTATGGGCTCCGCTCCCCTCCCCCACTGCCCAAACTCTGAAATTATCAGCTAGCATTTCACAGGGAGCTGCGATTCCTGGCCAGCACACCAGGGAATGAGAATAAGACTGCTGCTCTTGTAATCATCTCCTTTTAAAAAGTTAATGTTTACACCCACAGTTGGTGAGTTATGACAAAGGGCCTTGAACTTGCAACAAAATCTATCCTCTACATAGGCGTTCCATGAGTCACTCTCTAACTCTCATTAGAACCACAGAAGTCTTGGAGGTCAGATCCACATGGAACCCTCAAGATCAAAACTGAGAACGGCCCAAAGGCTGCATGGAACACGACAATTCAGACCAACCGAATTGATCTGCCTGGAAAACAGTGTTGAGAGAGATTCTGAAGACGCCTTTAGATTCTGAGGAAGCGAGGGTAAACTGCTGATGCCCCATGGGCCCAAGAACAAGAGTCATGGCTCACGTGCCCCATGCTGACCCTTTCTGACTCTGCAGCAGGGTGGTACCTAGGGCCAGGACCACATGGTTAGAATCCTATGCGTGGGGCTTTGTGGTGGGCAGAATAATGGCCCCCAGAGATATCCACATCCTAACCCCTAAACCTGTAAATATGTCACCTTTCAGGGCAAAAGGAATTTTGCAGATGGGATTTTAGTTAAGGATCTTGAGATGAGGAGATCATCCTGAATTATATGGGTGGGCCCAATGTGATCACAGGGTCCTCATAAGATGGAGGCAAGGAGGTCAGAATCAGAGAGAGAAGTGATGGGATGGCGGAAGCAGAAATTGGAGTAATTCACTTTGAATATGGAGGAAGAGGCCCCAAGCCAAGGAATGTGGGCAGCCTACAGAAGCTGGAAAAGGCAAAGACATGGATTCTCCTCTGGGAGAATTTCTCCCCCAGAGTGATCCAGTGCTGCCAACATCTTGAGTTTAATCAAGTGAAACTTATTTTGGACTCCTGGCTTCTAAAACTGTAAGAGAATAAATCTGTGTTGTTTTAAGTCACTAAAGCTGTAGTAATTTGTTATAACAGCCATAGGGAACTCATCCAGCATGTTACTTCTTCTCTGTGTCTCAGTTCCCTCTTCAGAAAAATGGGAGCAATAATACTATCTACCTCCAATGGAGCCGTTGGGGCAACTAAACGTAATATATGTAAAATAACATCTGGCACTCTGGCATTCTCTGCAAACATTAGCTATGATTGTTCTGATCCAACTGCTTTACTTTATAGGAGAGAACACGAAAGCCCAGACTTCAGTGGGGAATATGATACACTAGGAGTCACAATGACACCATGAGAAAATGCGGTCATTCCTAGTTCATTACTACTGAGTAGTCCTCATTTATGAAACGGGACATGGGAACTACAGCAGATTCAATTCTCCTTGTCAGAGGAGGAAATGGGGCCCAGAACTGAAGCACATTCAGCAGCTGAGTGATTTTTGCCATCTGGACAAATCTACCAATAATGTTCACTTGCCCTCGGACAGGAGAAGAAGCTAGTCTACCCCTTCAACTCAGCAATGAATTTTGTGCCTCCTTGAGTTGGTTGCCAACAGTGAACCTGGCACATGGTTTGCCCACTGGGAACCATTTGTCAGTGTTCTTGGTTCTTACTGAGCCAATCTCCAGCCATCCACCCAACCCTAGTGTCCTATCTCAGAGCCAGAATCAATACCAAAAAACAACAACACTATTCAAGCACACCACTGCACCACCTGCTAGTACTCCTAGTAAGGCCAGTTGCTCTAGTTTCCCCATTGCCACATGGAACAGACCCCACTGCTTTCTCATCAGCCATTACCCTCCTTCTTGTCATTATCCTTGCTGCTGGCCCAGTCTGGATTTCATAATCTATCATTATAATGTCTGCATTTCAGGTCTCCAGTCTCTTGCTGTGTCTCCCTTTGTCACACTCACTTGGAACACAATAATTCTGCTTACATCTCTTCCATCCATCCATCCATCCATCCATCCATCCATCCATCCATCCATCCATCTTTATACCTGTACTCTGCAGATATCTATCTATCATCTGTCTATCTCCATACCTGTACTCCGCAGCTCAACTTCCACAGAGACTGCACAATTGGGCTTATTGGTTTCACTTTAAACTCAAGGTCACAAATCTCCACTGGGCACTCAGTCTTGTTAAGCAGCCCCTCTTTATGTGTTTCCCACTCTCAGAGGAGACTGTCCCATACCTCTAGTTCTAGGCTAGAAGCAGTATGTCCTGGGGTTAAGAACACAGGTGCTAGGATCAAACCACTTGAGTTCAAGTCCCTGCTCTATCACATACCTGCTGTGGGATCTTAGTCAAGTAACTAAAGCTCTCTGGGCTTCAGCTTCTCACCGGCTCTTCAAAAGGTTAAGTCAGTTAATAAATGTTAAGATTTTACAGCAGAGGCTGGCACAGAGTAAGGCCTCGACAAGTAAAAGCAATTAGTATTCTCTTTTCAAAACTTTCTGGCACTCCATCTTCTCAGTTGATGACCTCACCTCAAAAGATGGGACCTTTCTTGTCCTCTAGTCACCAGATTCACGAGCCCTCCATCATCAACTCAACTTTCTCTTTCTTCTTACTGACACAAAGGCACTCTCCCCTTGTGCTGAAGGCCAATCCCCCCACTGTACCTGGGGATTCCATTCATATCTGACTGTGATGGAAACTGCTGGAGACGCTAGACTTAAAAAAGCAAGGCTCCTAACAGCTGTCCCTTTCTTCTTCTACGGTTAAGAGAAACTTACATTTTCAGCAGATTATATGGATACTAAGAAAAAATGCTATAGTTCCTAGTCTCCTCTGTAGTTAGGCATGGTAGTATAAAGGTGTTCTAGCTAATGCGATATGAGAAGTGATGAGTATAACCTCTGGGATATAACCTTAAAAGGACATGGCTGGCTTCTTTATTGTTCCTACTTCCATCCTGAGACTTGGAATGTGGATGTAGGTTAACCCGGACCCCAAGTACAAGGACCCTAGAGGTGGTGGAACAAGACTGAAGGAACTGGATCCTTGAACAACCTAGCATAATAGAACCATCCCTAGAAAGCTTATCTTGAGATGTTATCTGAAAAGGAAATAACTTTATTTCTTACTTAAGGTACTATTACTTGAAGTCTCCCATTCCATTCACACAGACAAATCCATATACTAATTCATATGCTCCATTTCTCTTTGATTTTACTCATCTATTTGTCCTTTCTTCAGCTTCAATTACCTATTGTCTATTAGATCAAGAACTTTGGCATACACACATGTTCTGGTATCTTCCATCTGTACAAGACCCATTCTTGACTCCACGTCCCCTCCAGCACTGTTTCTTTCATCTCTAGCCAAGCAAAACTTCCTGGAAGCGTCATCTATACAGTTCCACTTCCCCTCCTGTACCTCTTCTACCTGACCAACCCAAACTGGCTCGAGTCCCTTCAGCCCCTTTCCGAGGATGCCAACGACTGCCATGTTACACCCCAATCGGTGTCTTTTTGTTCTCATCTTATTTGACTTTTCCGTGGCGTTGGACAGAGTGGGAACATTCTCCTTACTAATTCCTAGAACTGGAACACCACACTCTCTGGGTTTTCTGTCTGCCTCCCTCACTTGATTCTGTCCGTGATTCTAACCAACCTTGAAGTGTTGGAGGGCCTCAGCATTTAGTTCCTAGACCTCTTCTCGACTAGTTCAATATTCTCTTCTTAGAAGACTTTACCCCATCACTTCTGTTATGCCATAGGTGCAGATAACATACATTTATATTCCAATGCAGGCTGCTCCTGAGCTCTACAGACACTTGTCCATATTGCATACAGGACAACTCCATTTGAATGTCTCAAACTGAACATGTCCAAATGCCCTCAATGTAAATGTCACCTCCTGAGACAGGCTGTTAGGGGCTTAACTGCACCCCCCAAATTCCTATGTTGAAGCCCTAATTTCCAGTACCTCAGAATGTGACTTTATTGGGAAAGAAGGTCTGTAAAAACATGATTAAGTTAAAATGAGGTCTTCATGGTGAGTCTTCATCCAATATGCCTGGTGTCCTTACAAGAAGAGGAAACTTAGACACCAGACAAGCAGGCACACAGGGTGAAGACCACGTGAAGACACAGGGAGAAAATGACCATCAGCAAATCAGAGAGACAGGCCTCAGAAGAAACCAATCCTTCCAACACTTTGATCTTGAACCTCCAGCCTCCAGTACTATAAGAAAATAAATTTTGGTTGTTTAACCCATCCGGCCTGTGGCATTTTGTTATGGCAGCCTGAGCAAACTAATACAGAGGACTTGCTTGGGCACTCAGTTTAAATAAGCCACTAGTAACGTTCTACCACACCATTTTACTGTAATTATGTACATAGGAAGTATCACTCTTATCATTTCCTTGTTTGCTTATTTATTAACTGTCCCCCCATTAAACTATAACTCCATAAGAGCAGGGAGCTGATCACCACGAACTCATATCGCCTACTGCAGTATACAGCACATGGAAATCCCTTAATAAATATCTATCGGATGAACGAATACATGACTCTACACTCCAGTTTATTCTAAATAAAACTGAAGAAAAAAGAAGAAGGGAGGAAGTGTAGGGGAGGTACCCGTAGAATAAAAATAACCTGGATATCTTCCAAATCACTGGAGAATACAATAGACAAACATAGGAAAAGAATTGAAGGGAAATAGTAAGGAAATTTTTAAATGGAAAGTAAACAAATGATTTAAAAAATATAAGAATCAAGTACATAGGTTATCAGATAAACACTCATAGGCTTAACAGCTCTATGATAAAAGCTCTCCCATGGAGACACAAAACAAAACCTGAAGGTGCATAAAAGAGATGTACCTAAAACAAAATCATATGAAAAGACTAACAAGAGAGATGAGCAAAGATATATGAGGAAAGTGCAGACATGCAAAGAGTCATGGTAATATTCATGTTGCAGAGTGTAGTCTTGGAGGCAAAGATCGTCAGGGATAAGGGAGAGGACAACCTGCTCTCTCTATATATAAGTCCAATGAACCCTTACTTACCAAACATCTATAAAGCAAATATTATAAACATAGTTTAAACCATAGGAAATTGCCAATATTGAATTGTCTTGACCTATAAAACCAGCAATTGCTCATGTGCATAACACAAAAGGAAATAAAACACAATCACCAAAGAAATTAACACATTTCTATCAACTTTGATCAAGTAAACAAAACAAATAAGGACGGAAAAGATTTGAATAACATAATTAATAGACTCTCTTTTAATTATTACGCATGAATTATATTGTGAATTCTTTTACACGCTGACATGATAAGTGCAAATATTGATCATATCATCTTTTGATCTCAAATCTTAGCAAAAATACCTCTGAAAAATAATAATAGAAGACAGTGTAACTCATGAAATTAGATGCACATACTCTAAGTGAAATATTAGAATACAGAATTCAGCATTATTTTAAAAGGTTAACACACCTTAGACCAAGCTGGTTTTGTAGTCCTAGAATGAAGACTATATCAAGAATGTAGTATATTATCATATTAACAAATTCGAGAAAAACATAAGTAATTATTTAAACAAATGCCCCCCAAAAGGCAGTAGATAAAAGTCAACATCCATCCTTAGTTTTAAAGTAAATCGTATTGAAAAAATTAAAGTATACCTCTTTTCTTGATAAAAATATAATAACAAAATCATCTGTTGTATGTTTACTGTTTGAAAGGTTCTGTGTTAAATGTTTTACGGTATTTTTTAAATCCTCATTTGAGATCAATTACAAGCCACTATCCGGCAAGAATGAACCATGAAGAGAGCCACCTCCACTCCAGTAAGAAGTGAACCACTTCTAACCACTATCCTCATCATTTGGCCTTATTTTGGAGTGCTAGCCAGTGCAATTAAAGAAGACATAGAAACAAAAGGTAAGAATACTTAAAAGAAAGAGTCAAAATTATCATTATTAGCATACAATCTGAATATCGATCTAGAAAAGCCAAGAAAATCAATTGTAAAACGAACCACTGAAACTAAAAATAATTTTCAATAAAGTTGACAATTACAGAAGAAATGTACAAAAATTCATCGTTTTACCAGCAATAACTGGTTTGGGGTCAAGGAGAAAAAGAGAGAAGAGAGAGAAAAATACAGTGATCGTATTCACAATTACGAAAAATTATGTAATATACAGTCTTTTAAAAGACGTGTAGGAAAGTCATATGAATAAAACTTAACATATTTACTGAAAGGAAAAAAAATGCTTGTTCTTGGACAGGAATTCTCAGTATTATAATACAAATTAATCTAAAAATAATCTGTTACATAAAAATGCAATAAAAAATAAAAACTAGTTCTATTGTGTTTTTATTTTGACAAAACAATTCTGACATTTATACAGAAGAATAAAAATAAAACTGCAAGGATAATTAGACAGTCTCCTGTATCCTGTACTGCTCATGGTTTGTGTAAATGAATGTAACAAACTGGAAGAAAATTTGGCGTTTCAGAATAAAAGTCTTTAAGTTCTCAGCAAGGCCACTTTGAGCAGTTTATCCTAAGAAAATAGACAGGTGTGCAAATAGTTTTGTCAAAGTTACTCACTGCAGCATTATTTGCAATAGTGAAAAACAAGAGTACTATCTTCTATGGCCAACACCAGGATACCAGTTGAATAAATTAAAAAGGTTCCATGTAGTTACAAAAGGAGATTTTATAACCGTCTGAGTATTTTCGTGATATTAAGGAAGTACTGTTAATTTCTGTAAGTGAGGTAATGGCATTGTGGATGTGTTGTTGGTTTTTCAAAAGACTTCTTTTCTTTTAGTGACTCAGCCTTAAATATTCACAGATAGCATGATATCACATCTGGAATTTGCTTCATAATAATCTGTGTGTGTGTGTGTGTGTGTGTGTGTGTGTGTGTGTGTGTGTGTGTGTGTGTTGGGGTGGAGGGCACTGGAGAGGCTATGAATGAATAGGATTAGCTATGAGTTGACAATTTTTGGATCTGGGTGAGGTACATGGGGGTTCACTATATATATAAATCTCTCTACTTTTACATATGTTTGAAATTTTCCATAGCAAAAAGAAAAGCTATTAAAAATGATGTTCCACACGTGTATTTATTAATATATAAACATATTTATGATATATTGCTAAGTGAAAAGAACAGGTTTTGAAACACTATGTAGAGTCCTATTCCTATTCTAAAAGTTCAGATAGGTATGTAAATAAAGAGCAAAATGTAACCCACTGATTGTGAGTAAGATTATGGGCAGTCTATTTTTTCTTTTATTCCCGGCATTTTCACATTTTTCTATAATGAAAATGTTTTCCTTGAGTAATTTTTAAAAGGTGAAAATTCAATAGGAGCCATATCCATGAAGAGCACAGAATAGTCATGTCTGCTAGTTGAGATGCTTCCTCCCTCATATCAATAAACTTACACCAAAATATTTATATCGGACATTCAGGAGATCACCTCTTCTTTTCCATCATTCTGAGAAATACTTTGAAATTCTGTCTCCTGAATCTTGCATCCAATGCTAGGTGCAGGGTTCTGCATCTGAGAGCTTCTGAATTCATGCCGTTTAAATAAGTAAATGAATTATGAGATTCTGGACAGAATGTCCTGGAGTCCTATGAGGTCTGAACAGACATTTCACCTAATGAAAGCCTGTGTTCTGGTTCCTTTGAAGGGAAGCTGATGTTAGTCCCGACTCCCGTGGAAGAAAATTGTTCTCTGCCTCACCAGCAACACTTCTTTCCCAGTGACAGATATGATTTGCCTTGGATATGTTCCAGCGACGTGTAGACATAACTTTGATAAAGGGTAGGATGAAGGGAGTGCTAACCAGAGGTACACGCCAAAAGCTACCGGGAAGAAAGGAGGGGATAATTTTGATGTGGATAAGGGGAGAAGCAGCCTAGAGGGCTTCCCAAAGGAAGTGGCATTTCAACACAGGCCTAAGGGGTGACACTCCCTAAGGGGTGACAAGGAATCCACAGGTGGCCAAAGGGGAAAAGGAAATTGCAGCATGAGAAGAGCAAACACAGAAGGCACAGAACTGTGCAAGCTCAGGGTGCAGGGATGCATGCCCTTTACACCTCTCCCCAAATCTTCAGTAGAGAAGAATGCACACATGTGCCCTTTGCCCCGTGTCTGTGACAAGACATGGTTTGTGCAGTGTAGGGTGGGCAGGAGTGGGGTGTGGGGAGAGGTGACCAGCAGAGAACTGGACCTACCGTGTCTGAGGTACACTTATTCCTGCTGAGGCAGTGAGTGGCACAGCTCAAGTGCAAGCATGCGTCTACCACACGGGGCCTCACCTCCATCTGACAAGAGACAACTACACATACAGCCTGCGCCGCCGGCATCACCCTCCCTCTCATTCCAGCTGTTGTCACTGCAGCCACTAGCTTCCACAAAATGCCCAAAAGCCACTTCCCAGACAGCCCAATCCCCACCTTGGCCACAGATTTTTGTTTGCTTGCTTGTTTGCTTGTTTTATAGTAAACATAGACTTGTGCAAGCAAAGGCACATTGCCTGCCCACACTCCACGAAGGAAAGGGAGATTCCTGTCCCATTGGTGCCTTGTTCAAATTAAGCTCTCATTAAATGTGTATGGTACAAACTGAATTAATTCCCCAACTAAAGGCCCCTGAGCTGTCGGTCAGATTAAATTTTTAAAAGGACTCAACATCATTATAGTTCACACAAAGAAATGAATGCCCTCTCTCTTTTTTAAGATACATACTTTTTCAACTGCAAGAAAGATCTGCCTCCTCTCAGGGAATAGAGTGGTGATAGGATATGTAAAACACCACCCCCTTGCCCCCAGAGCTGTCGTCTGTACCAAGCGGAAGGCAAGGAATAAAATGGCAGCAAGTCTCTCGAAAATCACGAGATGCCTCCCAGCCTCAGAATGAGGACACTGTCCCTGTCCGTCTGACACACTGAATGGGAGGTGCAAACCGAATCCCAGCTCAGGCTCCTAACAACACGTCCGCAGTTCCTCAGATCATACTAGAACAGACAGATGCTCCACGTGTAGAGCCTCATCTGTGAAGATTTACCTCTAAGGTGCCTGTGTATATGTGAGTGTGTGTATCAGCGAAACCTGAAACTTGGTGAATATTTCCCAGGACTTTTTTTTCTCTTGTTAATTTCATAGCATGAAAATGTGACATGTGTTTGCAAAATGGCACCCTGTTCAATATCCTGAGCTGAGTGGTAGGCCATCGGGACAGCTGGGGAGGGTTCAGTTCCGAACCCAAAGAGTTGAGATTGTCCTGGGATAGCATCTTCTCAAAGCCACGTCAGCTCTGGTTGGGAGAAGTAGAGCTAGAGCAGTGAGATGAAAGCACTACTGGACAAGCAAGGCCTGGGTCGAGCACATCACTAAACTTCCGTGGTCTCAGTTTCCTCCCTTGAAGGACGGAGATGAAAATATTCGTCTCTCGTGACTGTGGTTGAGTTCAATGGGACCATGCCAGTGAAAAGTGTAAAGTGCTATATAATATACCATTAATGAAGTCATGAAAAAGAGAATTCCCAGGGACATCCAAATTATTTTATTACACAGAGATTTGTTAACATGAGCACATAACCTGAAGCCACTCCCCAATGAAGTCCCTTTTGAGCCCGCAAGAAGATGGAAGAAAGTATACCCAAAAGATGGAACAGGCAACAGATGTGAGTTGACCCAATAGTCAATCTGTCCCTCTATTTCCTTGCAAACAAAACACGCATTAGTTAGGGCAGCAATATACCCAGTTAAATACAGGTTCATTGGCACTGCTTTCCCCTCATTCCTGTTGCCTGGAATGTAGCTATAAAGCCTGGAGCTGGGCAGCCATTTTGCAATCATGAGGTAATAAGCATAAGGTCAAGAGGGAAAATGGGAAGGAGACGGGAAAGTCGGATTCTCTAAAGGCACTGCTGAGCAGCTGAACCAACTCCAGAAATGGCCTACCTTTGGACTTCTGACTAGGTCAGAAAAGCAGTTTTATTTGTTTCAGCTACAATTGGTCAGTTTTCTGTTACTTAAAGTTGAACATAATCTCAAATGGTACAAATCACTTCTCTTACTCTTTACTAGATAAGGATATTGTGTGTGTGTGTGTGTGTGTGTGTCTCTGTGTGTGTGTGTGTTGTTTTGAGATGGTGATATGGGAGTCCCACTTTTCTAATGGAGGTTTTTCTGTGCAGAAGTACAAGATTTTCTGAGTGAGGAAAGCTTAGGAGAGCTAAAAGGGAACTGGGGAACAACAACCGAAAAAAAAAAACACAAAAAACCATTAAGCCTAAAGTGCAAACCACACATAAAGCTGAGGCTAAAGAATTCTATACATTATTTCCCACTATGCTTCCCTAATAGCAATAGAAATATGAGATAAGTTCACCCAAAGCACAGGACAATATTGGAATTTCCTTATTAGCCACTAAAGTTTTATGTTGTTGAAATACAAAACTGCACCTCACTTCCATTATCTGCTTCTTCCCTGTTTCAACACAATATGGGCATGTGGCATCTGCAATATTACATGGCATCTTTGTATGCAACAAATATTTAGAGTTCCCAAACCATGGTACTAGGGTTATGTACTTTGTACAGTATCTGCTGACACTATTTTAACGTGACTAGTTTACTTTCCTTAATCTAGATTCAAAAGAACAGGAAAATAAGCATATTCATGATTCTATTCAACATGAGGCTTCAGACCTACTTGACTTTAACTCTGTAGCATACAAATGAGTGACTGAGTTGTAACAGGGGCAGGATGGAGAGGCAGAAAGTAAAACTGACCTTGAATCAGATGACCTGAGTTCAAGTTTAGGTGTGTTTAATACTTACAGGCTGTGTGATGATGAACACATTAATTAGACCTTCTGAATCTCCATAGAGAATCACCAATTAAATAAAAATAACTACTTCTTCAGGCCGGCCCGGTGGCTCAGGCGGTTGGAGCTCCGTGCTCCTAACTCCGAAGGCTGCCGGTTCGATTCCCGCATGGGCCAGTGGGCTCTCGACCACAAGGTTGCCACTTCGATTCCTCGACTCCCACAAGGGATGGTGGGCAGCGCCCCCTGCAACTAACAACGGCAACTGGACCTGGAGCTGAGCTGCGCCCTCCACAACTAAGACTGAAAGGACAACAACTTGACTTGGAAAAAGTCCTGGAAGTACACACTGTTCCCCAATAAAGTCCTGTTCCCCTTCCCCAATGAAAATCTTTAAAAAAAAAAAATTACTTCTTCCATGTGATGATTAAATCATATATATATATATATATATATATACACACACACACACACATATATACACATATATATTCATATACATATTCATATACATATATATAGGGTGCCAAAAATGTACACACATTTTAAGAAAGAAAACTGTATTAAAATTGTGATACTCAATATATACTAATAACAAAAGATGAATACAAGTCACGTTTGACTTCTGCAATTACAACAGGTGCTCAACTGTTACCATCAGCATCCAGACATTTCTGATCACGGCGAACTACTGCTTGAGCAACGTTGACCAAAGTGTCCACTTGTATACATTTTTTTGGCACCCCCGGTATACACACATATATATTTGCTTTTGTAGAGTGTTATATGAATGTACTAAATTTTATTACATACATTGTCTAAAAGGACCATAAGCAACAGTTAACATTTTTGTGGGGACACTTTACAGAGTTCAGTAACTTTGAGACACAGGAAGTTTTACCTTCACTTATTGAATGAAAACTCTGAAGACTTGGTTGGGGAACAAACCTAGGTCTTGTCCAAGTTCAATGATTTTTGCACTCTGCTAGATCAGTTAAACTATCCTAGAGCAAATTGTATACAAACTGTAGGACTGTTTTTTAATATCAACCTATGTAGAGCTCTCTCTCCACTTTATAAACCTGAATGTGGAACGTGGCTTTTGGGGAAATAAGAGTGAATGCCTCCATCTAAATTCCAGTTTGCAGATCGGAGTCTGAGTGAGGAGGCAGCTCTTCCCACCTACTCTTGACAAGGGCCCCTCGGGTGGTGGGTGGCCAGGTGCTCTTTCACTTACGTCTCTAGATTACAATTGTGAATACGCGGCCAGGCAGCAATTGTTATAAACAAGAATGTGTTTAGTCCAAATCATTTTCCCTCCTGTCCCTTCCCCACCTTCTACTTTCTACCACGATGAGTCAGCTCTAGAACTCTACTCTGATGTTCAAAGTCTGGATAAGAGGTGAACAAGAGAATTTCAGAGAGCAGGACTGTGTAAGATGATTTACATAGTAAAGAGCAGGGAGACCTGCTGAGGACAGTGGGTTGAGTTTGGGGGTGTCCTGTGAGGAAGGAGAGTGCTGGGGAAGCAGCTTTTGTGGCTACATGAGGCATTGAGCGTGAAGAAGACGAGGAAAGCCTTTAAATCTTTTTTTTAATTGTTCTAAAATTAACTGTTAAATTCTCTTAATTTAAAAAAATGTGTTGTATACCACAAATATTACCATGGCATATTCCTCCCCAACTTCATAACCATCTCAGTCTTATCTACCCTTCAAGGTCATGTTCAGTATCTGTCCCCTCTCATGCTGCCTCCCTGACCATTTCAGTCTTTGGCACAGCGCCTGGTATGCAGCAGGCACTCAGCAAAGCCTACCAGAACGAATGAACTTGCAGCACACCCCTCCGTATTTGAACACCCCCACACAATTCATGTGCACCCCTCAATTCAGTCTGCTTCATATGCTGTATTTCAGCCTCTCTTTACACAGGCCTAAGTGTAGCACCTTATTTCTAAAGCAGATAAGTGAACATTTCTTTCATCATAATTATGTACAGATTTTTAACTCTTACACTGCTGTAGAACTCTCATGTGTGCACATCTTACTTACTCAGTTAGACTGTAGGTTCTCCATGGGCATGGAGTCCCATCATTCATTGCACAATGCCTGGAATATGGTCAGTATTCAATTCATAATGGATGAATACTGGATTACTGAATCTTAATCGACCAGGAATAAATTTCAGTCATGGCAATCAGACATCCCAGAGGAAGTTTCAGAAAAAGAGCTGCAAGGTGCTTACGCAAAGCTTAAGGTGGCAACAACATAAACGAAATGCTACCGAGGCTTGCGTCTTCAGTGGCTTCCATTTAGGAATGTTTATCTAGGAACACATCTCACTCCTTCTTAGAGGAAGACAAGGTTCAGGATGCCCTCTCGGCCTTCTGACTCACTCCAGCCCACGGGCCGGAGTCGCTGGCCAGCCTCGGCTAAACCTTCATGGCTCTGCAAGTCACCGTCAGCTTCTTTTACAGGAAAATATAAGGGGCCAGGTGTTTGCCCAGAGCAGCCTGAGAGCGTGAGCCTGCTAATGAAAACTGAAAATACAGGTCATGCCCTGGCCTCATCGCTCTCTCTCCATTCTGCACTGTTCTTGGTCCCTGTGACCTGATGGCTGTAAATGAAAAATCATAGGACTGGAAACAATGCTTGACCGGGAGAGTGGAGAGGGCCTGCCTTTATAAGCTCTTGTAAGCACTCCTGCCACATATGTAGAAGCTGTGTTACCTTGAGCAAGTCAGTCAGCCTCTCTGAGAGTCAATAAGGATAATCATATTACCAACTTCACAGGATTCCTATCCAATTACCTCTTAGGAAAGTCGGTTCCCATGGACCAGACAGAGGATAGTAGAGTTCTCAGTTCTGAAAGCCATGAAAGGAAAGGTCTAACATTATTGAACAACACGGATCCGAACCCCATAATAATACACCAATGCTTACCATGTATTGCTCATGAACTGGGTGCCAGGACTGTGCTACTTGCTTTATATTTACTGTCTCCTATCTCTACAAGGATCCGGCATGGAAATAATAGTATTCTTCTGGTGAGAGAGGCAAGCAGTGGTCCAGAGAAGTTAAGCGATGTCTTTGCTCAAGGTCACACAACTCACCCACTCTTTCCACGACAATGCCACTTCTCTGGGGCCGCTGAAAGCAGGGCCTAGTAAAGGCCTGCAGCCCTGAACTCACACCCATGTCCTTTCCCAACGACTGACTGCAGGAGGTGTCTGCAGCTGCATCAGAAGGAGTCAAGTTGGGGATCCAAACGGCTCACTCAAGGGAGGATTCTAGCCTAAGACTTCGCTGCATTAGCTTCTTTCCGTGGAAAACGCCGGGCTGTTTCTCTGCCACGGGGAGGCCCTACCACCTCCCTGTAAAATAACCCTAAACTGGGCCCCAACATTCCCCATGCTGCAGCCATCTGGCTGGCAGTGTCTTCTCACTGTCACGGCCACCCAACTCTGCCTGCCAGCCCTGTCTGGCCTCCTCTGAGACCCCATTTCCTTTCATCTAATTCTTACGGGGAAAGAAATGCCACATTTATTAAAGTGCAAGCTTATCTACTTCATCACACATCTAAGCTGCAGTGATAAACCCTTAAGCTAAACACACACAAAGGGAAATATGAAGCTTGAATACAGATCAGAATCAAGAGGCAGGGGAGGTAAGTGTGGGCCTTCGCCCAGCTGCTGGGTGGCTGTCTTCCCACTCACTTTATCCTAAAGAGACTATCCTAAAGAGATAAAAGTCTTTATCCTAAAGAGACTATTCCTGCCTCCTTGCAGGGATAGGTGGTTAGGCTGAGGCAATGTCCCCATCAACATACTTTCTAGACAGTTCTGGCAAAACCTCCACAAATGTTCTATTTACAAAAAATTGGCTTTGTTGTACCTGGTAAAACTCCTGAATAACCTAAATGCATTGCCTTCCCTTCATCTAGTAGGCACAGGCTGCGCTCCAGGGAGCGGGAGAGCCCAGCATTACCAGCAGTGAAGGTGTGGGAACCCAAAGGTGAATGGACAGGGCCTTGCATTCTGAGTTCACAACCAGGGACACAGAGATGTCCCAAAGTACGCTGGCTTCATTCCTGGGGTAATGTGCTGTGGCCTCTGCATCAGAATCAAAAGTAGAGAAACACAACTGCTTCAGAGCATCAGACATTTCTCCAGGGGCGGCCCAGTGACCTCACCCTTCCTGGGCACTGACAGTCCACGTAATGACACAACTAATTGTTGTTACAGTGGGAAGTGCAGATGGCAGCCACAGTGATTCACACACCTGGTGGCGTTTTATACCGATGGTTTGTGGTAGACAGTGTCACATAGAGCCAGCCCCCTTCCAGCCCACACTGTGACACTGATCACTAGTTGTCCCCCACGAGTCATTCTTTCCATTTTATATTTTAACTGGTCACATGGCCACCCAAAATAAAGACTACATTGGCTAGCATGATGTAAGTGGGAGTGGTAATGGCAACTGCAAGCAAGTGTCCTTAAAGAGATGAAACATAGTGTTCTTGGTCCTTTCTTATTCCTGATGGTTGGAATGCAGACATGATGGCATGAGCTGGGGCAGCCATCTTGGGCCATGGCATGGAAGCCACAGGCTTAGGAAACCACAGCAACCAGATCAAAGGAGCTTCCGTACACTATAGAACATTGTCATCCCTGGACTGATTTCTTTTACAGGAGAGAGAGAGGAACTTCTCTTTTGTATCAGCAACTCTTGTTTTAGGTATTCTGTCATTTGTAAGCATACATACTTATGATTGCGGCACCCTGTCTAATGTATTAAAAAACAGCATTCATTCTGTCATTCATTTATTCAAGAAATAGTTATCAAATACCTACTAAGTGCCAAGATATGTGCACTGTGAATACAGTAAGCAAAGTATACATGTCCCTGTCCTCAAGGCACTTATAGTCTAATGGGTCATTATCGGTTCTGCTTAGTTACGGTGAGATATACCAATGGCTAAATTTAGGGCTAGATCCCTGGGAGAAGTAAGTGTGTGTGTGTGTGTGTGTGTGTGTGTCTGTGTGTGTCTGTGTGTATGAGAGAGAGAGAGAGAGAGAAAGAGAGAGACCCAGATTTTCTGACTTCCCTTATAACTGCTGTGGCAACGTCCACTGGAGAACTGGCACCCTAGCTCAGCTCAGCTCATCTCATCTACCGACACTCAGAGCCTTCCTAATTTTCTTTTGAGTAAGAGCTCTCAGCTATTTTTTCCAGGCCTGGCCATTCTCCTCAACCGTTCACTCTGGCCAAAATCTTTCAAGTCATCTGTGACTCCTTTCTTCCCCTCATACCCTCCGTACAATCCATTAGCAAATGCTGCAATTTCTACTTTTGAATAAATCCTGCGTATTTTTTTTTAGATATTAGTAACAAAGAGGTGTTTCATAAATCTAGTAATTGTGTCATGGTTATGTAAAAGAATACCCTTGAATTTAGAAGATACATGCTGGGACAGTTAGGAGTGAAGAATCATGATTATCTTGATATCTGCAACTTACTCCCATATAGTTCAGTTCTGATGATGAGGAGGAAGGAGGAGGACGAGGAGGAGGAAGAGGAGGAAGGGAAGGAAGGGGAGAGGGGGACAGAGGGGAAGGGGCAGGGGGAGGAGGGTTAGAGGGTTAGGGGAGGAGGGGGAGGAGAAGACGGAGGAGGAGGAGGAGAAGAAGAAGAAGAAGAGGAAGAGGAAGAGGAGGAGGAGAAGGCAGAGGAGGAGGAAGAAGAAGAAGAAGAAGAAGAAGAAGAAGAAGAAGGAGAAGGAGAAGGAGAAGGAGAAGGAGAAGGAGAAGGAGAAGGAGAAGGAGAAGGAGAAGGAGAAGGAGAAGGAGAAGGAGAAGGAGAAGGAGAAGGAGAAGGAGAAGAAGGGAAAGAAGGAGAAGAAAGTGATGTAATGATGACGGTGGAGATAGGAATGATAAGGATGGTGATTATGGCAATAATAATGATGATGATGGTAACAGTGATAGTGATGGTGATGGTGATGGTGATGATGGAAATGGTGACGGTGATAATGAAAAGAAAAGGAGGAGGAAGAGGAAAGAGGAAGAGAGAGAAAGACAAATGGTAACTGCTGAAGAGCATACTGGTTTTCACTGCATCATTCAATCACTTGAAATATTTTATTAGCTTAAAATTGCTCAAAATAAGAAGTTAAGAATAAATAAATATACCCTGAAGCTGAGTCTTTCTTGTCTCCTCCCTCCCTAGCACCCAGCCCAAGCCTCCATCTCCCTACCATCACCTGGATGTTGAGATAGCTTCCACTTCCTTCCCACCATTTCCTTTCCTCCATTTTTGCCTTTCTGGCGTCTGTTCTCAACGTGACAGCCAGAGTGAGTATATAAAACACAAGTCAGATTACATCACTTCTCGGCCGCAAACCCCACAATGGCTCCTGTCACACGCAGAATGAAACTCAAGATCCTAACGTGGCCCACAAGGCCCCCCGTCTCTGACTTCATCCACTGCTGCATTTCCACTCTGGCTCTCTCCGCTCCAGGCACGTTGGTCTTCTTGTTGCCCAAACACACCAGGTAGGATCTCACCTCTGCCCTGCACACACACACATCACATGTGACTCGTTCTCTCAGTCATTCAATCTCTGCTTCAGGAATTCAACCAATAATTCAGGTCCCTTCAAATCAGGCTTCGTCCTACAACTTCCCGTCACTTTCTACTTCCCTTCCCTGCTCTAAATCTCTCTGAAGCGTTTATCATTACCTGATTTTATGTTGTATGTCTATGGATTTATTTTCTGTCTCCTCTAGTTGAATGAAGCGCCATGAGACTAGGGACTTTGTTCTGTCCACTCCCATGTCCCCAGTGCCTGATACCCAGTAAAGGATCAAAATTGGTTTTGCCTGAACTAAGGGATCGGTGTATCTTGAGTTGTACTCTGATCTCTCCCTTTCCTTCCTCCCAAGGCGATGCTAATGGACTGTGGTCCTCACGCCTCTTCCTCTGTGCACCTCTCCCCTGGGACCCTCACAAGCCTCCTCTCCTCTTGCAAATCCCCTTGCCCCGTCCCCATCCCATCATCAGCCCCAATGAGCCACATGGCACCTCTACAGTAGGCACCCCCCACTTTCCACATCTCTCCTGCCCCCTAGGGACACAGCCCTTATGTTTAAAAGGGGAGGAGGAATCCCCTGCTCAGAGCAGCCTCCTCCAACAGGACACAGAGGTCCAGTTCCTTCTGGCCTTTCCCCCAGTTCTTTAATCACTACTGTCTGTCTACAGAAAAGCCACAACCAACCTCGCCAAGGGAACTGGTCACAGCTCCTCTTCGCACACTGCTGGTTCCCTAGGCATCCCTGCCCAGCAGGCTCTTACTGACCCCAGTCCACCAGCCAGGAACACCCTACCCCATCCTCCTCGCCCATTTCATCCTACCCACCCCTCAAGGCACTTGATGATGCCCGCCCTGACCAGAGCAGCCTTCTCCGAACCTTCTGAGCCTGTGGCCGGTAATTCTGGGGGGGCCTCTGTATGGCTGATTATCCTTTCATTGTATAGTCTTGTCTTTCTGCTCCCGGGTTTAAGCTCCTGAGGCTGGGACTGTGTGTGACCCATCACCTCACTCCTATAGAACCGAATAGAACGCTCAGCACATACTGGGCGCTTCACATCTGGCTGTGGATGGCTCGAAGCCGCCTCCTCCTTCTCCATCTTTCCTTCCTAAATAGGCTTTACTCTGTAGGCAATAGACTTGGAACCCCCTGGGGAGAAATGCCCAATCTGACAGGAGCTGGGCTCCCTCTCGTCTAGCGAGCTCCTATCCTTCACAGCCCTGAGGGCCTGGGCCGTTTGGCCACCCTCCCTCGAGTCCGAGTCTGCAGCTATTTGTTTTCCTTGCCCTCTTGCTCTTGTCCTCTCTGCACCATGTTCTGTTGGTCCCTCTGTTTTGCCAACTCACCAAGGTAATTGTGAATTCTAACCCTGTCCGCAGCTCTTTGGCTTTCCCTCTCCCCTGTACCTCATTTTCATGACAGCCAGAACCTATTCTAAATCCTACTGCTTCCTGGGCATGTTGGGTAATTAGTGGCCCAGCTCAGTGACTCTCCCTTCTCCCTCGGCCATATGGTGAGATCAGGCTCCATCTGCCCCCCACTCAGACTGCCTCCATGGTGGGAGGGGCAGGAGGGTTCCGTTCTGGCCAAGCTGACACAGCCTTTGCAGCTCCCAGGCCCTGGGGGTGGGGAGGACACCTCGGGTACAGCTGGCCTGGCCAGAGCAAGGGCAGCTCCTCAGGCTTCTGGAAGGCTCTGTATCTAGGCACACCCCTTCTTAAGGCAACCCCAGGCTGGGAAAAGCCATTCGACCTCCCTCCACCACACCTTGGATCAAAATACAGGGACTTGGGACTGTACAGGGCAAGTGGGACTTTAATCCCACTTTCTAAATGGGATTAAATTGTGAAGTGGGAATAAACTCTTCCTCTCATGACAAGCCTGGCATTGGGAATGGAATGATGACTTGGCTCTACTTGGGAATGACCTGAGGATCACAGAATCCCAAGAGAAAGACAAACTGGTGTAGCCAGTATGAGACTGCGCTCAGCATCAGGCAGCCTGAGTGAGACCCACACCTACCACTGACAAGGGAGGACCGGGTAGGGGATGTCCCACTGTGCCCTGCCCCTCCAGCCCTGTCTGCTGGGCTAGTGCGAGGACACACAGAAGAAAGCTCTGAGCACAGCTAGCCCTCAACAAATGCCAGCTATAGTTCCTAGCCTATCTCAGAAAGGGAGAACCTTAAAAGTTGCGAGGCCAGTACCCCCACAAGCTGAAAATGCCCAGTGATTCTGCCAGCCCTGCTTGAACACATCTGGCTCAGTTCATGGCAAAGTGGTCTGTCCTGGAGCTGAGGGTTCACATCAGGAGAACATCTGCCCTTAGGCTGAGCAGACATTGGTCTCCTCTGGCGTCCTCCCTGCAGGCCCAAGTCCACACACCGGGCAACCAGGAGCAGACATAGAGCCACAGCCACAGGACAGACTTCCCGTAGCTGCAGGGGGCTCCAGTGCCTTGTCTGCACCACCTGTCAGTTTGTCTTCAGGGCTGGGGCTCCATGGTCAGACTTCCTGCATTCAGAGCCCAGCCCAGCCCCCTCCTGGTTGTGTATTTTGGACAGGATTCTGAAGACCCCTGAGCCTCCAGTTCCTCATCTACAAAATGGGCATGATACTAAGGACTGCCTCATAGGGTTGCTGCAAAATTTAAATAAGTCAGTGCGTGGGAAGTACTTTAACAAGTACCGTCAGTTAATATCATTCAAAGAACCAGGTTCTCAGGCTACGCAGAAGTCGTGTCACCCTCCGTGGTGCAGGTGTCAGCACACTAGCCAAGAGGAAAGCACGCGTGTCACCTCCCTGGATCCAGACCCACGCTTCTTTCCAGTCTGAAAACAGCTGTGTCCAGAGGTACCGACTGATTTGCTTGGTTTGTTCTCCCAAAACAGAGTCATACACCCCTATGATTCTCTCACATGACCTGCTGCTCCCCACATAGGACTTATTGGGTCTTCTGACCCAAACACCGGATTTTTACTGCACCATTCACTTTATGGCTCATGTGTGCGAGGCCCTAAGCCAGGCACCGGGGATCGAGGGGTGAGCTGGGCTGACGCCAGACGTGCCTTGGGGAAACCAGACAGCAAAGAGGTTATTAACTCATTTACTCCTCAGTACAATACATCGGGAGATAGTCCCACTTACCGACCAGGAAACTGAGGCACAGAGAGGTTAAGTAATTTGGTCAAGGCCCCTGGGTTAGTTAGGAAGACGTGAGCGGGGCTCCAAGCTGGGGCCAATAATCTTCACCCACTCCACTGACTCTACACTGACAGGGAGCCCAGCTGCCATCGGCATCCAGGGGAAGGGCTAACCCAGCCAGGGAATGGGGGGAAGTGAGAGCTAAGCTGAGGAGAGATAACGAGGAATAGAAGAGACTGATAGAGAGTGGACAAGAAAAGAATATTCCAGACAGCAAACAGCAGAGCACGCATGGGAAGCCTGAGAAGCCAGAGAGAATGTGCCCCCAATAATCGAGTGGGCTCAGGTGGCCAGAGCTTTGGCGTTAATAGAGGACGGGATGGGAGTGCCCTTCCGGCCACAGACCAAGTGGGAGCCTGCTCCTCGAACTTCCAAAGCTGTGTGAAGGAGGCCCCGAAGGAGAGGATGGAAGCCAGTAGGCTGTGGGCTGAAGAGTGGGAGGGAGGAAAGGAAGTCAGGCAGCAGGTGTAGACAACTGTTTTTGCAAAGTTCAGCTGTCAGGGAGAGAAGAAGGGGGTGGGAGGGTGTGAAATGGAGGGAGGGCTGTCCCTCTGCATTGAGGTGGGGGAGCGTACTTACATGCGAAAGGGACAGAGCACGCAGAGAAGGAAGGGACAGATCAAGGGGCGAGGTGTCTGAGGACTGGAAATAAATGGGGTCTGCGATACAAGAGGAAAGATGAGCTTTGAACAGCACAAAGGGGCTTGTTCAACGTAACCTTTGGGTGTCTACACCCATGGAAACATTGTGAACTCTGAGTCTGTCATGATCCAGGGGGTGCTGGCCAGCCCTCCTAGTGATGTGTCACTTATAAATGTAATATGCACGCTTTCTATACCATCACCCGGGTGATAGACAAAGCCACCGAGAAGGTCAAGGCTGAAGACCCTGGTCTCCCCTGTGATGTGGTTAATTCATCAGCCCTCATTAGGGCACATTCCACCGGCTGTAAAATCAGGATCCAGCCACACTCTGGCCAGAATCACAGGAAATGGGTCCTGACACTTAAGGAGCACGTCCTGGGCTCACGGTTTCTGGGTTGGCCATTGGCTCCCCCGCAGCATCCTGGCGACGGATGTGTCCCTATTCACGCGTCACATGGAAGTAAATGTCACCTGGAAGGTGCCTGTGACTTTCAGAGAGAGGTTAAAACAGGAATTGACAAACCAGAGACCATGGCCAAATTCTTCCCTACCGACTATGCTTGTACATAACGTTTTGTGGGAATACAGCTGTGCCCGTTCATTTACGTATTACTGTGGCTGCTTTCGCACTTTCGTGGCACAAATGAGTAGCTGCAATGCAGACCTTATGGCCACAGAGCCTGAAACACGTACAATCTGGCCCTTTCCATAAAAGGTGGAAGAGCCCCGGACTGAGAGGTCTGTCGCCTTGTCCAAGCTGAGCTGGGATTGGACCTTGGTTTGTCTGATTCTGACACCCCCAGGCTATGGCTGTACCACTTTGTCCTTTGTGGGTGTATCTCCTTGTGGAGGAGGAAGTCAGAGAAAGTTCTCTCCTTAACCCAAGGTGCTATTAGAAATGGTAACTGGTTACTCTGCTTCTCAACAGAGCCTATTTCCACGACTTGGCAACCAGGGTAATCTTATTAAAACAGAAATCAGCTCATCGTAGTTAAATAAAATCCAGACGTTGTGCTGTGGTCGCCAAGACCCTGCACGGCTGGCCCCTGGCTCTCCCTCTGTTCTCATCATGCACTGCCCACTCCTTCATCCACCACTGGGCACCGTGTCTCCTTGCTATTCCTCGAACATGCCAGGTTCGCTCTCCTGCCTCAAGTCTTTGCACTTGCTGTTCCTTCTGCCTAGAACGTTCTTCCTCCAGATGTCCCCATGGTGACCTCCTCCCAATCAGTCAGGTGCCAGCTCCAATGCCACTTGTTAGGACCACATTGTCAAAACAGGACTCCCTCTCTCCCGTGTTCGCCTCACACCTCACCTGCATGATTGTGTCCTGAGCACCCTAGCATTCTCTGAAGGTATTTTCTTGTTTACTTGATGTCTCCTCCAACACAGTGGAAGCTCCAGGAAGGAAGAGGGTTTGTTTTTGTTCAGGACTGAAACTTGAACTCAGGTAGACACTTAATATTACTAACAATGAAATCAGTTCTGTTTAATGTAAATCTGACGCGAATCACAGATGTGGGCCACATATATAATTGTACATTTTTTAGTAGTCATGTTAAAAAATAAAAACAGGTGAAATTAATTTTATCAATAGACTCTACTTAACCCAATATATCCAAAATATTATCATTTCAACATGTATCATTTCAACATATAAACAAATCATGGAGATATTTTACATTCTTTTATTTTCATACCAACTCTGAAACCTTACAAGGCTTTGAAAGCATTCAACAGCCACATGTGGCATAGGGACCAACATATGAGATGGTACGTACTTAAAACAGTGTTTCCCTGCAATGATCGCTTTACATTAAAACTCATTTAATCACCACAATAGTCCTAGAAGGGAGATATCATTATTGGTCCCATTTCACAGATGGGGAAATCGAGGTTGAGTCTGGATTAACACCAGACAGTCTGGCTCCATATTCCATGCCTTTAACCACCACCTAAATTGCCTTTCATTCCTGGTTGAAGGCGTGGATGAATCAAATGACGGAATTTCATAGAAAGGCTCCAGTATCACACAGAACCAGGTGAAAACAAGAATATAAATGGGGAATGGCTCAGAAATAGACCGTGTAACGTTCTCATTGTCCAGAAATCACTCAATTGCAGTGTCCCCAAACCCAGAAAGAAAGGAAAACATGGGAACAACCAAAACGAATGTCAAAGAATGGGTAAAAGGCAGGTCCTTCCATCGAGACAGGTGGTCAGGGCCTGTGGACTCTTATCACACAAACTTAAGAAGCTTGGTCGTCTGCTTGCTCAGTCTAGAGTGAAGCCTTAGAGTCTAAGAAAGGGGAGTGGCTATGCTGAGGAGGATGCTGAACCCAAGGGAGGAAACAGTAACAGCAAACCATAGACGCTGACCCTGGAACCCACAGAACTCTGCATTGGGAAGGGGCCTCACACCCACGCCTCCCTCTCACAGAATGTTCCTTCCAGACTTGATTTACCCCCCTTGTGATTTCCACAGGCTGCCCACACCTTCTTTCACACCCCACTACCCCTCCTTTTCAGCCCGTTGAGCTTCCGGACATCTTTCAAGGCCCCCTCAAGCATCCTGGCCTCCACGGAATCTCCGGTTTCCCACTCCCTCCTTTGCACCTGCACCCTGCAGTGCCCTTGTGGGGCTGTCTACGTGCTTGTCAAGCCTCATCAGGGGGTGGGGGCTGATAGGGCTTCATTCATGGACCCCGCAGTACCCAACACGGCATCGGGCACGTGATAAGCTCATTGTAAACTATTTGGGAAGACAGAGTGATATGTAGTGTATTTAGCCTAACGACCCTATCTTTTAGAAACAGTGAGACAAAAAAATCAGTTTTAGATGCTTCATGTCTAAAGCTTGGTTAAGTGTAACGGCCCGCTCTTTGCGAAGCTGAGATGAATGATACCTTGCTGTCTACATGTAATATGAAGTGAAATATAAAACACAGTAACAGAAGAGCAGCTCAAGAGCACAGCCCCTGAAGCCCAGGCTTGGGTTAGAAATCCTCTTTCTACCAGTGACTATGGGTATGACCTTGGGGCAAGGTCTCCAATCTCCTTGTCCTCAATTTTCTCATCTGTAAAATAGGATAACTGTGATACTACCTCACAGAGTTGTGCTGAGTAAAGGATATAACATGGGTAAAGCACATATAGTGGTGCCTGGTACTTCATATAAACTACCATGTTTCCCCGAAAATAAGACCTAGCCGGACAATCGGCTCTAATACGTCTTTTGGAGAAAAAATTAATATAAGACCCTGTCTTATAGTAAAATAAGACCGGATCTTAATATAATATAATATAATATAATATAATATAATATAATATAATACCGGGTCTTACATTAATTTTTGCTCCAAAAGACACATTAGACCTGATTGTTCGGTTAGGTCTTATTTTCAGGGAAGCACAGTATATTATAAGCACCAATTAATGTTATTCCTGTTGTCAAGGATTAGTGATATCTTTTGTTTTCCACCAGCCTTGACTCAGTGACCTTTCTGGGTTTTTTCTACCCTCTAAGAAGGCAATAGTCAGACAATTGCTGCCTGATGTGGCTGCTGTGGTCAGCCTTTAGTTCGCCCTAGGTCATTCCCAGGCAGAGACCTGCAGGACAGTGGCCCCAAGAACGAGGGCACGGTGTTGAGGAAGTGGGGGTGACCCAACATCTGGGCCAAGAGTTAGGAGACCCCACTTGGGAAAGGCCAATGCCAGCCTGCTGGGAGACTGTCCAAACAACAGGTATAGGTTTAGAAAGAAATTACTGCCAAGAGAAAACTCAGAAGTGACAGGGAATGGCCAAGAAAGTGGTACCAAGAATGAAAAGACAGGACCACTGCAGGCTAACTTGGTGAATGTTTTAACAGAAAAGCTGAGAACCAGTCACTGCTGAAGACCCCCAACGTGAGAGAGGGATCAGTACAATCAGGGAAACTGTGAAAAGGAACATAAGCAGAGGGAAGCAGTGGGAGTTAACAGGAAGAAGAAAAAGGAGGCAAGAATAGGTAGAGCATGATGGAGAAGACGCAGCTGGTAACAGAGATGATGCTCGTGGTGATGATGAAAACACAGATGGCTACTGAGCATGAACTCTGAGCCATGCCAGTGCCAAGCCTTTAAAATACATAGATTATTTCACTCCACTCTTTCAGTGGCCATTTGAGAGGGGTGCTAGCTATTCCCATTTTACAGACATGGAATCGAAGTGATGGAGGGGATCCAGGATTCACACCCAGGGCTGTCTAGCTGCACAGACCACATTTTCAACTCCAGCACTGAGGCTGGATGCTGAGGCCTGGCCCTACCACCTTTCACCTAGTGTCCCTGTGTGCCTCGCTTTCCTCACAGGCCAAGTACAGGTTGGATCAGCCAATCTCACCATCCCCTTAGTCTTGTGAGGCGATCAATCTCAGGCCCTTCTAGAACAAGACAATCGGTTCCTCTGAGGATGATTGAGAAAAGAAAAGTCCCTTTTCCCATGAGAGGCTGAGGTTGACCAGAAGTTTCCCAGAGTTCAGGTGTATGGCCCAGGTCACCTGGCTTCACCTGCAGTCCTAAACCTGTGCCTGGGAACAGGGAATCTGAGCTGCCTGGGCTTCTAAGACCTCTGTAAAGGAGTCTTTCTTGAAAGAGTAAGCAGAATAGGCAAGGCCACTCTGAGCCCAGCCAGGGAAGTGAAGTTCCCACTTCTGGCCACACTGAACCATGCAGACAGGAGAAAAGACGCCCTGGAGTTTGGTGAGAAGCCCGGGCACTGGAAACCAGGGCCCCAGCTCAGCTCACCAACAGACGACCAGCCCACTGGGCTGTCAAAGTGACTGACTCCACACTAATGCTATAAAGACGGCTGCAGAAGGCGCGTCAGCTTTGACGGGAGCTCCTCCACATGCAGCTATGACCAATACCTACATGCTGGTTTCTACATCCATCCTTGTAAAGGACAGTGTCCTCCTTCATTCATTCCCTGAACATAGTCAGTGGGCAACAATGATGATCTTCCAGGCAATGTTCTTGGGTCTAGGATATCACTGGGAATAAAAAGACAAAACTCTTGCCTACATGGAGCTTAACGTTCTGCTAGGGACAAAGACCGACAAACCAGCAAATATACCATGTTAGATGGTGTAAGTACTCTGAAAAACATAAAGCACAGGACGGACAGCAGCAGGTGAGGAGGTTAAGAAAGGTGGTGCTGTGTGAGCATCAAATTTCACAGCACAAACATCTGGTTCTGGAAAGTGTCTGGCCACCAAACTGTGGGGGAAAATACCCTGTGGCAAGAACACGCATGGCATGAGAAGGAACAGGGTGTCGGGGTTCCAGTGACAGATGCAGAAGGCAATAGGCTGGGGTTAGGGGAGCACGGAGGGGCTAGCCATGCAGGGCTGTGACAAAGTACCCCTGTGTCCGGAGTCCAGCCTTCATTCTTGGACTCCACAAATCTTAGAGTCACATCCCTTGGCTCCCTCAGTCGGCCATTAAAGCGTACGGCTTTGACAAGAGGCAGAATGACTGATTGCTCATTTATACAACTCACCGTGGTGTGTAGCTGGGGCATAAATATTTATTTCCTCCAGCTGATGCCACTCTTGATAATGGGAGGTTGGATAGCAAAACTTTGGAAGCCCAACAAATGATGTCATTGCTACTGCAAGGGACGGGTACCCCACTCTTCCCCACCTGTGAGTCAGTGAGTCGGGCCAGGTAAACACGTGAGGTCTCCACTCTTCCCTTCCATGAACACCAAGCTAATCTACAACAAGCCTCTGAGATCCTGGGCTCAGGGGACCTGAAACTACAGATGTGGTAACTTTCCTGTTGCCTGGCTCCACTTGGCATTATAATCAATTCTGATACTTCTGCTCATACCTGCTGCTGCCCAGGGGTCCCCATTCATAGCTGACACCCTCCCTGAGATAAGCGTGAGTCCTCCGTTCCCTTCTGCCCAGCTGCCCTGGAGAGAACTTCACACTGCAGCCGACTCACCTGGACCAGCCGGGCTCCATCTTTGGGATCTTGATGTGAACCCAAGTTCCACAGTCCTCAAGATGCTTTCCTTACTTGACAGTGTCCCTCTCAGCTCTGGTTCTCCCAGTTTGCTGAACCATGGAACCAGGAGGGAAGGTCTTGAAAAATACCAATGCCCAGGTTCTACGCCAGACCAATTAAATCAGAATCTCTGGGGTGAGGGCCAGGCGGTGGTATTTTCAGAAGTGTCTATGTGATTCCAGTGCATGGCCAGGGCTGAGAATCACTATGCTAAGAGGATATTCTTCAACGTTAAGGTGCATACAAATTGTCTAAAGATCTTGTTAAAATGCAGATTCTGATTCAGTAGGTCTGGGGAAGAGCCCAAGATGCTGCATCTCTAACAAGCTCCAATGGGATGCAGCCCCTGCCGGCCCAGGGGCCACACATTGAGCAGCGAGGGTCTAGAGGCAGCCAGATTTGAGCGGTGGGGGATGGAAGTGGGCTTCGCTAATTTTCTACATCCAAGGTAACTGTCTATTATGAAGCTCCCTTGAAAGTTGGAAAGGTACTTCTGGAAGAGTTAGGATAAAAGACTCTTATAGAAGCAAAGAGGAATTTTCTGCAGTGTGGGAATAGGAACTCCTATACCTAAGAAATGTTACAAGATCCACTCTCTATCATAAATAAAATGTCTAACAGAGTGCCCAGCACATAGTAGGCGCTCCATACGTTGTACTTGTACTACTTACGGTATCATTGTTTTTATTATTATTAAGGAAGGACTCTCACTTCCACTTCCTAAACCAAATGAGGCTGTGCTTTCGACGTCCAACGCTCGCAGGGCTCTACAAGCTCTACAAAGCCCTACAAAGCACTTCCATTTCCAGAGGAGGTGCCACAAGCAGAGGCCAAACACAGGAAACCTGGGCCCAGGGGCTTTCATTTCAGACACAACTCCATGGTCCCTACCTGGTCAAAGGATACCAATGCCTTTGTTTCTCTCATATTTGATTCCTTTGCGTGAATGGTGACTACGAGGTCTGACAATTAAGTTCGCGAACTTGTTGTACCACTGTTACTAACATTTCTTAATATCAGAGGGATCATTCATTACGAATTTGTACCAACTGGACAAACAGTTAACCAAGTTTACTATTTGGAAGTACTGAAAAGGCTGCATGAAAAAGTTACGTGAAAATGAACTGAACTTTTCGCCAACAATTCACGACTCTTGCATCACGTCAATGCACCAGCTCACACGGCACTGTCTGTGAGGGAGTTTCTAGCCAGTAAACAAATAACTGTATTGGAACACCCTCCCTACGCACCTGATCTGGCCCCCAATGACTTCTTCCTTTAACCAAAGATAAAGGAACTATTGAAAGGAAAACATTTGTATGACATTCAGGACATCAAGAGTAATATGATGACAGCTCTGATGGTCATTCCAGAAAAAGAGTTCCAAACTGCTTTGAAGGGTGGAATAGGTGATGGTGTTGGTGCCTAGCTTCCCAAGGGGAGTACTTCGAAGGTGACCGTGGTGATATTCAGCAATGAGGTATGCACCACTTTTTCTAGGATGAATTCACGAACTTAACTGTCCGACCTCATATATTTCCATAACCCAGTCATGGCTAACCTTGAGGGCCTGCTACATGTGAGGATTTGCTTTAAGGCTCTAACTGGTTTAACTCATTACATTCTTAAAACAACTCTAGGCAGTAGGTACTATTAACTTCAAGGGCAGACAAGGAAACTCAGAAAGGCAAAGAAATTTGCCCGAGGTCACGCACGTAGTAACGTTAAGGTCAGAAAACAAACTGAGGAGCTATGTTTCAGAGCCCATGCTTTTCCAGTGCTTCTGAAACATTATTTGCTAAGTGGTTTCTTTAGAATGCAGGTTTCTCATTCAGCAGGTGAGACAGAGCCTGAGATGCTGCCTTTCTCACAAACTCCCAGATGACGTGGATGAGGTAGGTTCATGGACAACATTTTGAGAAGCAAAACTCATCTGCCTCCTGGTGTTTCCGGGTACCTTTCTTAAGATCCCCCTAAAAGACTCCTGCCACCACACTCCTTCAATCAGTGGTTTCTTGATGTGATGAATGGCAAAATCACAGTCAGTCACCACTTTGGACTCTTAGGCAAAGTTCTGTTTAAATTCTGCTCAAATTGCAGTATTTTGTGGCAAAGGATGTCAGCTATTTGGAAAAGCAGTTGCGTCCATCATAAGCCATAGCTGTTGAGGGTAGTTATGAAATTGCTCTTAAATTTAAGTGCTTTCCGGCCCAGGCAAACAACTGCCACCTCTAAAAGCAAAGTAAAGAGCTCCAATCTGAGAAATACAGGGAGGGATTTCTCCAAACATAGGAGAGAATCATATAACTATAAGCTTCCTTTCTTTCTCAGATCACTAGAGGAGAGGATGTATACAGAAACCAGAAGAAATGACAAATCTTCCCACCCAGTGAAAGGCAGTAAGGGCAAATCAAGACTGACTACTTAATCAGTCTGGACTCCGTGGCTGGAAACTAGCTGGCCTGTGAATGAGACAGAGAAAACCAGAGCAGAGCGGGGTAAACTCCCAGGGGTGCTTTGGATACCAGAGTGACTGGGCGTTCTGGAATTGCAAACAAGGTTCTGGAGGAGCCCGACTGCCAACCATGAATCTTTGGGGAGACAAAAATGCCCAACTCCAAGTTGGTCTAAATAACCACGGTGAGAGTCAACAGTGATCAATGGTCATAAGGATTAGTTCAAATGGCGCCTTTATGCCATTTCCATAGTCCAGTGACTCTCAAATTTTGCTCCACATTAGAATCACCTGGGAAGCTTTAAACATACCCCCCCACACTCAGGCCCCACCCCAACATCAATGAAATCACAATCTCTGGGTTTGGGGCCCAGGTACCCTTAATTTTTAAAGCGTCTCAGGTGATTCCAAGGTGCGGCCAAATTTGAGGGCCACTGGCATAGTCTTTCAGTGTCCTCAGTCACAAAATGAAAGAATCCATCTGGACCAGTGGTTCTTCACCCTGTCTGTCCACACATGAAAATCACCTTGGGGAGATTTTTAAAAAATACTGACGCATCCCTAGAAATTCTGGTGAATTTGTGGGGCCCAGGCACCAGCAGTTTTAATACCTCACCATGTGATTCTAGTGTACATCTGGGCAGACAACTATGGGCGTAGACGTTTTTGCCAAGATTCCTTCTATCGCTTACATTGTAAGCATTTATGATAACAAGGCTAAAAATGCATCTTAAACCTTTCGCAAAGGTGAATGACCTTAAATCAGCGACCTCTAACTTTGGAACAGTCTATGAGTCTTCTTAAATCCTATGCAAAATGTTGGACAAATACGTATATTCATATATATGTATTATTTTCTAAGGAGAATGTCCCTAACTTTTATCAAAGTCTCAAAAGACTTAACTCTATTATCTTAAAGGCAAGTTTATGATTTCTGATTTAATAAGCTTAAGAAAATTCAAGAATCAATGGAAAAATTGATCTCAGCAACACATGCACTATAATTTTGAATTTACAACACATCTACTGCCACCTAGTGGTTGCATATCCTTATTGCAGGTTTAGTTCAGACCACCTAGCCCATCTTCTGAAAGGGTGATGGGTGTGAAGATTTCAGATCCAAATATCAAAACAGAAGCTGTGTCGGAGACTGGGATGAGTACTATGCTGTCTTATAATGCTCACAATGAGCGATGACTTCCAGTTGTACTTGTAAGGAGACTGTCCACTCAGATACTTTGGATTCCTGTCCCCCAGTGAATTAAGATATTAGGGTTTTCTAGTCCTGCTTGTTGTTGCCTTTATGCATCAGTTTAAATCCTGGCTTTCTTTCTTAGAACCCTGTGTCCTTGGGTCCTTGGAACCCTGTGAACCTTTCTGAGCCTCATATGAAACAAAGAAAATACAAGTGCTTTTAAGACTGCTGTGAAGAATAAGAAAATATTAATACATGTGAAATGCTCGGCCTTCACACTTGGCACAGAGCAAGAGCCCAATAAAGATGAGGCTATGTTATTGTCATTACTAACGTCTTATTATTATTAACATTTTAGTGACATTGTCAGAGTCACTCATTTCCTTGAGCTTCATTAATCGTTCCATACAACAAAGAAAATAAGCCCTGCTCTGTTTCCTTCCTAGGGTTCTAGCAATGACCAAGTACAATAGTAGAAGGCATATTGCTATTATATGGCAACTCGTCATCTAGCCAGGGATTCTCCAGAGCACAGGCAAGGATCACCCTACAATACAGACATAATCTCTACCCTCAGAAAGTGCCTTTTAAGATTCCAATAGTTGAGCGGTCTCTGCAATGGACTGCAGCAATTTCTTGCCACATATTTAGCATCCTAGGCAGCCTAAACCTTCCCCCCGCAGGGCAAGTGGGTGACGGTACTCCACCACGGCTGCCACAAGCTCCCTTTCAAGTAAGAGGATTACACCAGCCACTCAGTGAATCACAGATGCCCTAAATCAACATCTGTCTTCCAGCCCAGACACAATGGCTGCAGTATCTCCCATGCCAACCCCTCCCTGGGGGGACTGTCCCCAGACTCTTTCACAAGCCCGCCTGCCCATTAGAGAGTCTCTCACAGCACAGGCTCCATGACCTGTCTCATCGGAGCAGCTACATCACCGAAACCTCTCACCAGCCTCAGCAAAGATTCAAGGCAATCAGCTCGCACTTACCTGGAGTCGGCTTGGCCGTACGCACAGGGGTGTAGTGGTTTTTGGAGGACGATCTGACCGGCGTGTTCTCTTTGGGGGAGGTATCGATAGCCGAGATCGTTTCTCTTTCACAGTGTGCTATGGGGATTGGTCCCTGTTGCCTCAAGATGTCAGCCAGAGCCCTAAACGAGGAGGAGATGACACAGTGAGATTTCACTGAGCAGGTGTGTGTGGGTCACAAGGCCCCTTTGAGGTGCGGTGCTAGGGGAGGAGATGGAGACACAGCCTTCAGCTCTCAGTAGTCACAGTGTCACCTGGGGCTGGTCTCAGTGGACAAGCAAGATAGAGGTTGCCATGCCTGGGGGTACAGGCACTTAAAGACAGTGATTATGGTTTCTTTCTTTAATTCATTTCACATTAAGGAGTTCTGAGCCCCTTTAAAAGATTGGCTTCCCCCAATAACTCCCTCCCCCCATTCCAGCCAGATACCTGCAGCAGCTGGGCAGCTGAACGCTACTGCAGTGAACGGCTGACACTGTCGGCCTCAAATTCAGCATCAGGCTACTAATATCAGGGGGACCAACTTCCCCATCGGAAAACACGCACAGCATGTACTCTATACTGGTGACCCAAATAAGTACAGCACACGGCTCCTGCCGTCAAAGAAAGGCGTGATTTAGCTGCAAAGACAGGATGTACAGATAAAAAGATAAAGAACAGAACACACGGATGGTACAGACAGGGAACACAACTGAAGCTTAGAGGAGAGAGCAATTACCAACAGAGAGGAAAACATACAGGAAGAAGGAGAAATGCTCAGAGATGCTGCTGTCCCTGGAGAGGCCCACCCCTTGGCAAGGACCCAGTGACCCCAAGGGAGCAGCTTTTATTCACTCAACACCTAGTCTCAATAACCAAAGCTGCATTTATTAAGGACTCAGCATGCATCAATCCTTGCAAAGACAGAGATAAATAAGACACAACATCTGCTATTGAAGGGCTCACAATTTAGTGGAAATCACTCCCCAGCCTGGTTTCAAACAGGACTCCCTCTGTGGGTGTGACACATGAGATAATCAGTGTTGATGGAAAATAGAGACATGGAGGAATACTCTGAAAAGGCAAAGATGAGTGTGGACAAGCCACAAGAGACCACCATCTGGATATTGTCATTTTAGGTCCAGGTTCCTCAGGTCTGAGTGAACCCCTGTTTTGCACAAGCTGGGCAAGGACTCTTCCATCTACTCAGGGTGTCCCTGAGGTATGGGGGGTAAGGTATCACACCTCCAGGCCTCTCCCAGACAGCCCGGCCCACCGCAGGGTTCATTCACACTAGAATTCCAACTCCCGCACTCTGCCCCCTTGGAAATTGACAACCCTGGCAGTTTAAAAAAACGTGTCTGAGAGTGAATTGTTTCCTTCCATTATGCGGCCTCTGACATGCTGAACCTTCCTGGGAGAAGAGCATCAAGCTGGCAATCTTATCATTCAGTGACATTTATACAGCAATTTTAGCTTTTCTAAATGCTTTCCCCTCACTAGCTTTCTTTTCTCTCAGGCGGCAAAGGGAGGAGCAGACACATGCCGCCACCCCCATTCACTTCAGTGGACCAAGTAGTGAGGGAGAACATAGAAGCTCGCTAGTTTGGTAAAGGAAGTTCAGGCTGACCTGTGGTCTGGGTCAGAGACCTGAGGTTCAGGGCCTGGGAATAAGAAAAAAGCATTGCCCTGAAGGTCAAGAGATTTGGGTTCTAATCCCAGCTCTGTCACTGATGAGCTGTGAAACTTTGGACAGATATGCTCATCTCTAAAATTAAAATTAAACTTTAATCTCTCCCTCCCACGCCCATTAGCCAAGCAAGGGTTATACTAACACGACCCCCTAAGATCCCTTCTAACTTCAAAATGTGATAAGTATTTTATTTTTTTAACCACACATGCATGCAAGTTGCCTAATTCCTTTATCTCACTGTTGATCAAAGACACGTTCCTACCATGTTTACAGGGTAAGAAAATAGTGAGCTAAAAGTTAAAACAGAATTATAAACCAATGGAATAGAACTGAGAGCCCAGAAATAAATAGATCTATGGTCTATTGATTTTCAAGGATGCCAAGAGCATTCAATGGGGAAGGAACAGTTTCTTCAACAAATGATGCCGGAACATCTGGATATCTACGTGCAAAAGAATGCAGTTGGACCCTTACTTCATACCATATAAAAATTAACTCAAAATGGATCGTAGACCTAAATATTAGACCTAAAACTATAAACTCTTAGAAAATATAGAAGTAAATCTTTGTGCCATGGATTTAGCAATAGATTATTAGATACGACACTAAAAATACAAGCAACAAAAGAAAGAAAGAAACTGGACGGCATCAAAATTAAAAACTTTTTCTGTATCAGAAGATACCATCAAGAAAATGAAAGAAAGAAACCACCCATAGAATCGGGAAAGGCATTTGCATATTTTTAAGTATTATCATATTTCTGATAAGAGACTTGTATCCAGACTACATAAAGATCTCTTACAATTCAACAATAAAAAACAAGCAACCCAATTTAAAAATGGACAAAGGATATAAATAGACATTTTTCCAAAGAAGCTATGCATGAAAAGTAGCTCCATACCATTAGTCATCAGAAAAATGCAAATGAAAACCACAATGAGATACCCCTTCACACTCACTAGGCTGGCTATAACCAAAAAAGACACATAATACCAAATGTTGGCAAGGATGTAACAAAGTTAGAGCCTTCACACACTGCTGGTGGGAATGTAAAACCGTGCAGGCCCTTTGGGAAACAGTATGGCAGTTCCTCAAAATGTTAAACACAGAGTTACCATATGGCCCAGCAATTCCACTCCTAGGTATATACCCAAGAGAAATGAAAATGTGTCCACACAAAAGTTGTCTGTGAAAGTTTATAGCAGCATGATTAATAATAGCCAAAAGATGGAAACAATCCATGTCCATCAACTGATGAATAGATAAACAAAATGTGGTGTATTCACACAATGGATTATTATTATTCAGTCTTAAAAAAGCAACAAAGAGCTGAGCCATAGTACAACATGAATGAACCTTGAAAACATCATGCTAAGTGAAGAAACCAGTTACAAAAGACCCCATGTTGCATGACTGATTCTATCTACAGGAAGTGTCCAGATTAAGCAGATCTAGAGATAGAAAGTAGATTTGTGGTTACAAAGGGCTGGGAAAGGGGAAAATGGAGAGTTATTGCTAATACGCATGGGGTTTTTTGGGGGGAAGGTGAAAATGTTCTAAAATTAGATAGCAATGATAGTTGGACAACTCTGTAAATGTACAAAAATCACTGAATTGTACACTTGAAGATTTAAGGATAAATTTTATGCTGTAAGTAAATTACATCTCAATAAAGCTGCTATTACAAAGGAAAAGGTTTATATTATTGTCCTTTCTTTTTCTTGCCTCCCAAGTTCTTACAAAGATGCCGACCTGTCTGGTGCCCATGAAGGAGTATGGATTCTTGTGGTTAAGTCCACTGCTTCCAGTAGGTGAAGTCTGAATCTACATCAGTCGTTTCCCATAGTGATTTTGTCCCCCCTGGGACATTTGGCAATATCTGAAGGCATTGTTGGTACTCACAACTGGAGAGAGAGGGAAGTGCCACTGGCATCTGGTGGGTGGAGGCCAGGGGTACTGCTAAACTTCCTATAAACCACAGAACAGCCCCCACAACAGAGAATTATATGGGCCCAAATGCCAATAGTGGCATGGCTGAGAAACCCTGATTGATCTACAGCACCAGATGAAGTGGGTCTTTGATTAAGGCTCAATGCAATCTATTGCACAGGTATGTACTGGGTAGCCCATACCAAGACTGGACACTTGGGTTAGGTTCTGAGACACCTGAACGTCCCGAAGGAGGGAACCTTGCCTGTTTGGGCCATCAGCGCATCCTCAGGTCTTGGCACACTGCCCAGCTATGTTACATACACAGAGAAAGGAAAGAAGAAGGTCCCTGTCCCAGCCTTACAGGGCTTTCAGCCCAGCCTCACTCTTGTCCACAATCACAGTGTAAATGGCAATTTCAGATTCACTCTGGGGTTCACTGGCCAAGGAGGATGCAGCAGAGATTTTCAAACTGAGTTCACCTCTCCCAGGATGGGGAGACTCTTGGTGCCATCCCCTGAGAAGCCCTGCAGGATTCAGGCTCTGATGACGGAGGGGTGAAGACCATCAGGCTGGGTGGATACCTGGCGTGCTTGGATGTGGCTTGCTGCTGGAGAATGAATTTTAACAGGGTTGTAGCAAGGCTGTCTCCACCTGAAGGTAATAACTGGCACTGTATCCTCTTCTCCAGGATACAATGCCCAGTTGGCTGGGCTGAGCAGAGCAGCACAACCCAAGAGGAGGGACGTGCTAAGGAAGGTATACCTGGAGTGACAGGCTATCTGGGTACAGTAGGGACCCTGCCCTGTGCAGTCCCAATGAGAAGCATGGTAGCCAGGGTAGTCACCCTTCCCCGGTGGGCTTCCCTGATTCCTGAACACCACTGTCCAAGATCCATCCTTCTCCAGTGCCTTCTGGCAACTGAAAAGGTGGCCCTAATTTCCAGACACCATATCCTTAGGAGTGAACCCCTCTGCCAGCTACTTCTCCTCTCCCCAACCCCCCTCCCTCTCCCTCAGCTCCTCAGCTCAGTGACCTCCCTCCTTGCTCCCATTCCTCTCCATCTTCCATCCCCTTCTCTCCAGGGTGCTTGATAAATATTCTTCTAATTCTGAAATGTACGATCCCAGTCTCACCTAATTAATTTGGATACGCCGGAGGAAATGGGTTAAGGCCTGAGCTACTTTCTAACCGCAGGAAAGAAAATTGGCCACTGAGGAACGGGGAAGTGAATTCTGTAAAACAGCAGGTGGCAGCTTCCAGACCGGAGAGAGGGACACAGACTTCGAAGGAGAGAGAAGGGTAGACAGACAGACAGTGGCAAACAGAGAGACACAAGGACAGAGGTAGGGATAGAGAGGGAAAGGAAACAGGTGGAGAGAGAAGGACAAAAATGGAGCCAAACAGATGGAAAGCGAGTGAGTGAGTCAGAGACTCAGAGACAGAGAGAGGCAGAGGGAGAAACTCAAGGACGAGGGAGAGAAAGAAAGAGACAGACGAGGAGATAGACAGCGAAGGGGGACAGAGGCAAGTAGGTAAAAACAGTCAGAGAAATTCAGAGAAAGAAAGCGACCCGGAAGGCAAGAGACATTCAGAGAGAAAGAGCATCAGAGGGAAAGAGATGGAGATGGGCAAGTGAGGGGCACAGATTCCCGGCCAAGTGATGCCGCACCGGCCCTTCCATGCTACACATGTGTCTATTTTAAGAACTGGAAAAATCGTGCTCACTGTCACTCATTCCACTCTGCCCCTCCCCCCAGTGCCACTTCTGCTGTAATGTCGGGATATGTCAAACAAAAGAATGCTTTTCGCCTGAATTATCTGGATAACCGCCCTCCTTCGCGCTCCCTTCGGCATGTGAATTTCTTGGCTTTTGTACAAGGTGGCAGGCAGAGGAGAGCAAATTAACTGGGCAGCACATCTATGGAGAGAGAACCGTCATTCCGTCACCCAGGCCAGGTAACTTGAGAGTTTTTCTTCAGTGTTCGTTTGGATACTCACCATCTGCCTAACTGAGGTACCATCTCACATTTGCATAGCACTTAAACAGTTTCTAAATGTGCTCATCTGCCTTATCCAGGGTGATGTCCGCCCTAACCCTGTGAGCTTCGTAGCTATTATTACCCCAGCTTTTTAACAAGAAACTGAGGCTCAGACTAATCCTAGGACTAGAACAAGAAGGAATGAATTTGAACCCAGAGCTTGTGACTTGAGTCTGAGCGTCTGGCTCACTGAGACTGCCTCTTACATATGAGGACGTCTCATTTTCCTTTGAATCTGCAGCCTGAACACGTCTTCCTGATCTCTCCAGCTGGGTCTGCTAATTTAGCAAATGCCACTTAATATTGGGCATGGAGAAACAATTAGTAAATGAGTGATTCAGGTCAAGACCAATTATTTATTTGCTTAAAACCTTGGTTAATATTGTCAGTGGTCCCAAGGAAATGGAAGTATGTTTGAATTTCCCTAAGTGTTATCTCAACACCAGGGACCAAGCCCAATCAACATTTTGATGCGCTGCCACCTGCATTCAAGACATGAAATCTTTCTTAAAATAGCAAAAGATTTCCCTAAACAATAAAAACAAAACAATGACAACAAAAAAACACCTTGTTCATAATTTTGCTTCATAGACTTGCCTGCTTAGGAAATTAAAGGCTATCACTTATTAAGCAAGTACTATGTGTCAGAAACTATGCTAAATTCTTATGTGTATATTACATAATCCTCAAAACAACCTCATATGGCAGGTGCTATCGGTTGCCACATTTTACAGATGAGAAAACTGAGATTTTGAGAGATTAGATATTTTGCCCAACATTACACAACTAGTAAGTGGTAAATATAGATTTCAAACATGTAGTAAACTACAGAAGCTGACTTTATATCACTGGATTATCCATTCAGCCATTTGTCCGTACATACATACATACACACACACATCTGACACACCATCCATCCATCCCTCATCACTCCATCCATTCTCTGTCCATCCATTCACCTGTACAACAGATACACATACATACATATATATACATACAACACTCCATTCACCCATCCATCCGTCCATCCATCCATACATACATCTAACACTCCATCCATTCATATGTCCATCCATCCACCCACCCTCCCACCCACCCCTCCACCATTCCAACGCTCCATCACTTAATCATATTTGTTTTCCACATACTATGTCCCAGCAATGGTCTCTGAACACAATATTTTAGAGTGGTCAATCTTTAGTATAAAAATATACCCAGACAGAACTCAGCTGCCCCTCAACTGCCCAGTTCTATTCACCTTAGAGAGTATTCAACAGCTCTGAAAGTTTTTACATTGCTTTACCAGGAGACCTTTTGGCCAAATGCAATTCTGAGTAGAACACCAATATAATTCACTAGACCCTTGCTCTGCATGAGACCCGAGAGAGGAGCCAGAGTCCTGCTACACCAAGCTCCTGCCCTCTTTCCAGGAGTCTCTAGGCTTCATGGAGTTTCCAAGCTTGAAAACAAACACGGCAAACGAGTGCCAAATAAAAAATAAAACGGAATTTTTTGTCACAATCTTCAGTCACTGAACAGATGGTAAAACTTAGGTACCCCCACCTCCAAATTAAGTGGGAAACCTGGGGGCCCCAGTTCATCTGCTAAGTCTTTTTGACCTCAACTAATGCTTTTCACATGGGTCCCGTGAATGTCACTGCTCACTAAAGAGGGACAAATAGAAACCATCCTCCTGTCTCTGTAGTGTCTCTGGATTTCGAAGCCATTTAAACATCATGGAAGGGAGAAAATAAGTTCAGCTAGTGTTCAATCAGTTTTCTTGTGCAGAGAGCAAGGCAAGCTGGTTAGTTTAGACCCTTCATCACGCCCATTCTCTTTTTCAGGAGGAGCATGAAGAAAGTTTTGCTGTTGGATAGATATGATAGAAAGCCAAATAAATGAATAATCCATTAATAAGCTATTCTGGTTAATGTTCTTATTCCTAAGGACTGAAAATACTCTTGGTTTTGAAGAATTTTATAAAAGCATTCCTGCCTATTTAAGTAGAGTACACTGAATACAATTTTTTTTTTTTAATGCAAGGTTCTTCTATGAGAGGGCCACCAGTCTAATTTTTAGTTCTCTTCACAGTGAAAACTAAGTAAAATGCAGATAGTCTAGGAAATGGAGCTATTCGTATAAAAACTGCAGGACAAACCATGGAAGGTTTTTCTTTTTCCTAAGTAAATCTCTGATAGCCACTTCTTTTGGATTTCTCCTAAAAGTAGAGTGCAGACATTCTACTCCAGTTAAATACACTGTTCTGGCTATTTCAGTCCCAGATAACTGAGCTTTAACTTGACAGGGACAGCCTGGGAACAGCTAGCGTCCTTTTTCAGCTCACCCTCATCCTTCTCTACTGGGCAGTCAGGGTCCTTTCATTCTCTGAAATATACACTCCAGACAAGGGAAGTGAATATATTTTTAATAAACATAGACCACGGAGAATGGCTTAATTTAGTTCTCCTTATTCCTGGTTCTCTTGCAGTCCACTTGAAAAACACAGCTGCCGGCTTTGTGTGTGTACAAGACGGCTCTCCTCATCCAGAGAGGCTCCGAATGGATGTGGAGATCTCCTTTGTTGTGGTAACAATGTTTGTGCATCTGCACTGAGCCGTTCTGCAGGTCTGAGCTGTCCCCGGCACAACTAGAATTCATCACAGCCAATAAACATCGCAGAACTCGGCGAGGGAAGGTTCGGCCTGCCTGCTTTGTTTTTCCGGCAAGCAGGCCAAGGTGCTCCATCCCAAAAGGTACCTGTCCTGGGGCTGCCACTCCAGGACCAGCCGTGGGCTCGGCAGAGAGTGGATGTGCATCCCCTGGGGCCCCACTCATCCCAGAGCAGCGTCTCCACACACTCCATTCCTTGCCTCATGAATCATTCGAAAATTTACCCAGGCCTGGGAAATTTAGTAGCATCGACACCAAGCCCAGACTTTTTAGAAATTATTAGGATTGTTTGTCTGAGGATGAATCAAAGATCTGGATATGTCAAGTGCAAACTACCACTTGGAACTGGAAAAACAAAAATGCCTCCGAGATTTGTTCGATCACAGGTAATAGATGCGTGAATAAATGCAGCAGCTGCGGCTGTTATTGTGACCGTTGGTGTCATCTTCTCGATTGGCTATGGGCACGGACCTAACTCTACAGGTGAGACAACATGAAGGTGGTATAGCCTGGTGGTTAGACATAGGGATGCTGGAGCCAGAGTGCCTGGGTCAGCATGCCTGCCACTTAGTGTACAGTATTGGTGATCATCAGCTAGTTACTTAAGTGTCCTGTGGTTCTGTTTCCTCACTGAAAAGATAAGGCCAAAAATAACGTCTACCTCTTAGGGTTATTATGGAGATTAAACGATTTAATATCAGTAGAGCACTTAGAACAGACCCTGGCACCTAGTATGCACTATATAAACATTTAACTAATAAATGCATCCAAGCATGACCTCCCAGTGTCCACAGAGGCTCAGCCTATAGGACCACACCAAAAGTATAGGTGGAAGAGGGGAGTCTTGGAGGAATGACTCAGTAAAGCCCGATGGCAAAACTCTCGGCATAGAGAGTGAACCACATGGCATGGCTGTGTCCCTGGGTCATCCTGGAGGGGACCACCCACTTCCCATACTTTCTACTCAGGCCTAAGGACAGGAAAGCATCTGGTCATACACCAGTTTTTCGCTGAACCCTGAACTTGGCCTTTGTGAGCCGACTGCAAAGAGAGTGTTCCTTTCTGCACGGCCATGACACATTGCGCTTCCAATAGCGTGCGAGGATGCTTCGAGATAAAGTCCCAGTGAAAAGCAAAGGGATTTACATCAGGAGCAAACCAAACCAGGATTCTATTGGGACATAAAACGGCAAATGGATTAAACTGGCCAGGGCTACATTTTCTGCAAAAAATTCACTTATTTTTTTTCTTCATTCTTCCTACCTCCATTTTGCTTTCTTTTCTTTCTTTCCTTTCTTTTCCATCCTACCTTCCTTCCTTCTTTAAAAAAAAAAAAAAAAACTAAAAACACTATTGTCATTATATTAAGCTCAAGTATCTTCGTATCAGTGCGACCACTGCAAGGGTGGGGTACATAAATAAAGACCACCCCACATCCTCTCCACTTTAATTAACTCACTCATTCATTCAACCCTGTTTACGGAGTATCTATGTTGTGCCAGGTAGGCACTGCTCTAGTCACTACAATACAGAGAGGAACCAAACAGGCAAACACCTGTGTCCTCCTGACATCATGGTGGAGGAGATGGATTGGTGCTGAGGGCTGGACACTGACCAAATTTCCCCAAAGAATTTTTGTGTTTAAATTGTTTATCTTTAAGTGTTTAAATTGTGTTTAAATTGTATTTGAATGACTGAGACCCACATGTTGCTCTTGACAACGTCACTTGTGGTTTCACTATAGAATTATAATCCCTTTTCTATATAGACAATATTTGCCCAGGCACAGAGATTTAAAACCATGTCTCATGAGAAACAGACTTGTAACTAGGGATATTTATCCAGAGACAGGAAGATTGAAGGGGGCTTTGGCTGCAATTCAAAGAGATGTCTTGTTGTCCTACAGAAAAATGGATACATTCTTCTGGGTTGCTCCATTTCTCCGGCAGACCTCATGCCAGAGAAATCAACGCCCCCCCACCCCCCGCCCATGAGAACTAGAATTGTATCTTAAGAATAGAATGGACCATCTCGAGGTGTAGGAGAGCCCCAGCTCTAAATGCAATGGCGATCTGGCACCTAAAGGGAGAAGCACTAAAATACTTCATAAGTACCTTTCTTTTCTTTTCTTTTTTTTATTAAAGTTTATTGGGGTGACAGTTGTTAGTAAAGTTCCATAGGTTTCAGGTGTACTTTTCAATCAAGAAAGTCTGAATCTAGGATGCTAAAAACAAGCATTTACACAAGGCCATTCACAGATAGCATCGGTATGAATGAAGTGTGCAAGGAAAATGCATTTTTCTCCCATACTCTAGGGCTGTTGCATTTGAAAGTACAGATATAGGCTCTGTTTTCCTGAACCTCCCAGGTGTGCTGAGATGGAGCGAGAGAACACACCTCCACAACTTGATAGCCCTCATCCCCTAACCAGGCTAACAGACCAGAGTAAGGCAATGGGACTTGCCCAAGGTCATGGGGACAGAAAATGACAGAAGTTGGAATTAGCCTGCCTCCTATGTCAGCTCCCAGAAAATGCTCTAAGGTAAAGAAAGATGAATGACAACCTTTAAAAGTGAAAAGGGGGGCTTTGCTAGGTGTCCCTCAAGAGCCACCTAAGCAGGCGAAGTGAGAGAGGTCAAAGTTCTTTCTATGAAGGGCCCAGGAACTGTGTAAGTACATCCTGTAGCTGCGATCCTGTCTTCTTAATTCAAACAGTAGTGCTGGGGACAGTGATATAGAAGCAGGTTTCTGCTTCTCTTCTATAGAAGCAGAGTATAAAGGCAGCATGGTCAATCGAGAAAAAACAGAGAGAACAAACACAGAGTCCACTGGCCTCTGATTCCCAGAGACAGGGCAAGTCGTGCTAAGTCTGCCCCCAGGTCCCTAACCTCTAGCGCCCAGCTGGTCATCCTATGGCAGAAGAGAATGAGGCCAGCCCTCATTCTGGGGCTGTGGCATAATCTGGAACAGAATTCCCAAGGCCAAAAGAGTGAGTTTCTGGATTCTAAAAACTCAGAGAGATAGAAAAGAAAGGAAACAAGAAGAGGGAAAATTAGCAGAAACCCCCAGAAGAATTAAAAAGGGAACTCGAAGCAGCCTACAGTTACCAATTCAGCAGAAATGGGGGCCGGCTAATCCCAATGAATGAAACAGACATGGAAATTACAAAACACTTTAAAGGAAATGCATTTTTACTGCTTCCCCAGCCATTGCAGGATTACAAACTAGGCAAACAAACAAACAAACAAACAAACACAACAAAAATATCCCTGATCTTTGGAGAGCTACTTTATTGACTAGATCAGAATGATTTGTAATTAGCATGCCAATTGTCTACAGAAGAGCCTGCTTGAAAACAGTCTGTCCTTCTGCATGATTTATGTACCCTGCACAATCTTTGCAGTCGTGTGTGAGCTATTAATCTGTTCATCACAGCTTTTTTATCAGATAGGGAAAAGAAAAACAACGTCTCCCAGGTCCAATGTACAGAAATTTTGAATCTACGGAGTCTGAACTGATGCAGTTACAGCAGGACAAGTTCAAGAAGGAGAACTGGAGGGAGAGAGGAAAGGAACACAGTTCAACCGAAGGGAGGAGGGTTCAAAAGAAGGACAGGTGGAGAAAGAAGCAATAGTGGACAAAGACACTGAAAGGCACAAGAAGGAACATTTTAAAGATGTGAGCGGGGAGAGAGAGAGAGCGCGCGCGCGCGCGAGAGAGAGAGAGAGAGAGAGAGAGAGAGAGAGAGAGAGAGAGAGAGAGAGAGAGAGAGAGAGAAAGTGACAGATCCTCTACTAAAAGACCCGATTCTCTTCACAAATATTTGAGGGCTGGGGAGGAGGTGCTGGCAGAGGGGTGAGTAAGAAGCTGGCTGCTGAGGATCTGAGAACTGAAAAGCTGTGATTTCCCAGAGTATAAAGAGCCTTCCAAATCCATAGGATAGGATAGCATCCTGGGAAAGCTCAGGCAAATTTCGTTGGATGCAGTGAAAAGTCAGAGGGCCAGTCCAATGGTGAGGCTGGAATCCAGATTCTTCCGCAGGGCTGGAGCGCTCGTTCTGGGCCTCAAGCCCGTCATTTCAGGGAGGTGGGCTAACATGACCCCGCTGCCCTCAGCACAGCTGCCCTGTCATCAGAGTTCCCTACTGATGGAATCTGAAGCTGATCCTAAGACCACGGAAGAAAAGCTCTCCCGGCAATAACACTTTTGCTATTATGGGGTTCAGCCGCCTCCCTGCTCGAGCCCTAGGGGTAACAGCAAGGGTCTGCATTCCCAGGACCTCAGAAGGCTGTGGAACACTCTCAGATGCCACTTAAAATGAACACACTCCTCCTGCCCCCACAATCCCTCTCAGGGTTCAGATCCCTCCTCACTGGGGCAGCAAGACCGAAGAGGGAAGAAGTGACTGTCTCGGTGGAAATCATACCTCCCAGAAGAGGACATTTGGCTAAGGGAACCACGAATATGTCCAAAGGACAGATGTCCTAAGTAATGAGACTTTAATGCCGGAGCTAATGGGAACAGTACATGGGACCAAATGCCAAAAAAGCAAGGACTAATGAGAGTGTTTGCGAAGCCTGCAGAAAGCGACTCTTCTCCCGAATGCAGGGCACAGGGCCAACGTTGTAGCCACGCAGAGCCTGGTGGGAACTCAGCCTCCGTGGGGCCTGAGATGGGGACGGTGGCTTCTGCAAGGAGGATCAAGGAGTCTCCTGCCCTCTCACCAGGAGCGGGACTGAGTCAGGGTAGGGACTGAAAACAGAAGCGCCACGTTCCTGCGGTGGGCCAGGGAAATGGTTCCCACACCCAGCTCAACCAGATGAGGGCCCCGGTCAAGGACCCCTGCCCTGGAGCTGAAAACCAGGGAGGGTGAGACCCCCACTGACCATCGCCATGGTCATAACCTAGACCACTGACCATAGTAACAGGAGCTGGAGAGTAAAGCCCAGGGCTCCGGAGGCTTTCCCAGGACTCCTTCCTTTTCACGAGTCATTCAGGACAGAGGGCTTGAGGGCACAAGAAACAGGAAGGGCAAGGAATTAGAAAGCAGGGCAAAGAGAATCGAGACAGGAAAAGAACAGAAGTAGAGCAGGGAAGCAGAAGTGAGCCGGCCAAAATTCTGTGTCTTGTGTGCACGGTGCTAGATGTTGTAAACGAGGCAAGGAGGGGAAGTGTGATAGATGGAGCTGTTTGTGAGCTGTACATCTCAGTAATTAAACTGGGAACGGGCTCGAGGTCCATCCTCTCACCTCCGGAGCGCTCCTTTTCTCTAGCTCCCATCTTACTCTCAGGAGCTAGGACTCACGCGGAATTGCCAGGAGGTTCTTTTAATACTGTAAAAGGCTTTGTGGGGGGTTTTTGTTTTGCTTTTTTGTTTTGTTTTGTTTTTTGCTTTCTCAATTAATATCAGGGTGTTGCATTTTGTTTTTGCTTTTTTTATATTTTCTTTGTATCGCCTTCACTATCATCAACCAATATAATCCATTCTTGAAAAAGAGGCCTTTTACCACCCACCCTGGGCTCCTTACATCGCATGCCCTGCCTGCATGGAATGTAAGTAAGAGCCACCAGCCCAGTTCTGTAGTACCCCGAGCAGTAGGTCACTTATCACCCCATCCTTTGCTGTGACATGTCCCAGGACATTGGCAGGAAAGTCTTTGCTTTGTCAAGTAATCTGAGTATCACTAACCATTTACACAGGAAGGTGAGCCAGCTGCCAGGTTGGCCTCCAAAGGAGATGGAGATAGCAATGTACTAGCTGTGTGATCTTGGGCCAGTTACTAAGCCTCTTTGAGTCCTTAGACTGTTAAATGGGCACCAAGACTCGGAGGGTGACGGAAGGATGCAGTGAAACAACACAAGTCAAGTGCTTAGCAGGGTGCCAGTACGGAGCAAGCCCTGGGGAACGGGAGCTCTCATGAGCGTTTCCCTATCACTCTCCCTGCTTCATCCGTGTGACTTGAGTCGTCACCTAAGATCTCAGGTCCTCCTCCATCCTGGCTTTCTGGGGTTGCAGGGTGATGAGGTTGTCTAAGCTCCAGGGAGACAGAGTTCCCCACTTCCTGACATTTGAGCAGAGGCGAGTGGGCTCCCCCACCACAGAGCACGACTGACTCCTCCCAGAGTGCCCTTTAGGGGGTCAACAGGGCCAGACCTCTGTCCCAGCCCACACAATGGGAGCAGAGCCAATGCCTAGTCCCTTATCACACGTGAACTCCTGACTGAGAGGAAGGAACGTCACCCCACCCAGAGCAGCACAGGCTGTTGCTTCTCCAGCAGCAAAGAGGAACGAGAATTGGCAACAACTGCTGCACCTGGTGGCCCCATGTCACCTTCCCTTAAACTCAGCTTGCCCCACCCTGCTCCATTGCTGTGATCGATCTCGTCAAATGCATATACTTTTGGGGGGACTCAGGGAGGCACAGTCAATGCGCACTTGGAATCTACCAGCAATGCCCCCTGGAAGCCCATCTTCCTGTGCTTGCCAACATTTCTGCTTCAGCGGGCTGTTTGGACCAAGCGGGGACCTCATCTGAATGCCAAATTACAGAGGCAAAGGCATTCGGTGGACAGGAGGGAGGGCAATGGAGATCACCTGGCTCTGACCCCAAGTCTGGGCACATGCATCCCAAAGAAATTGGGTCCCTTTACCCTTAGAATCAAATTAGGAATCTAAATTGAGCTCAGTCTACTACCTCACACAGAAATGTGGGGCATTCTTCCCCCCACCCCGCACCCCCACCCCCACACACCCTTTCTGGGCAGTTATTTATTTTTTGCATATTTGACTCCTTTCTTCTCCCCTCTCCCAACTCCTGTACTATTTGCCCTGACACACCGATACAGCATGAAGCTGATTTTCTTAAGGCCAGTAATTATGCCCCCCCCACCATGAGGAGTGAGCCCCTCGATGTGGTCACCACGGAGAGCCGGCCTGCTCTTCAGGGCTGCCATGCTTTACCAACCAGATCGCTTCTTCTGGGCACCTGCCTTTGGAGACGGCTGACCCAGCTCCGAGGAGAGCAGGTCTCATTACTGGAGGCACTTTTTTCCTGGCTGATCACCTATTTCATTCATCAGCCTCAGCCCCATGACTTATCGCTGCTTATGAGAATCGGCTCTACCCTAAGAGGATAAAAATATGCTACCATTATGGAAGGTTACAATGACATGCCATGGGCTCTGAAAGCACTTCCAAGAGAAGAACTGTGACAACACTTTCCAGGGAAGAATCAGTGTGCGGCCTCCCACAGTGACTACTTCGAAGGACAACACATTAGGATATGTATGTCCTGGTTCTTTCAAAGGAAGAATCCGGCACACTGCAGACCTGAAGCTTCTCTGGGCTCCTCACCTTGTATTCACCTTGGCCCTGTGCTATCCTGGCCCAGAGCTGAGAAACGGTGGGACTGGTACCAGTGAATGTATTCTGTGGCTCCCAGAGCCGTCTTAGATACGCAGGAGCCATCCTGGAGGACAAGCCTGAAATCACCCAAACACAGGCCCACAGGATGCCCAGAGGCGTCTGGTTTCCAGCAAAGCTGAAACTCAGTGAACGGGTAGGTCTCAGCATTCCCGCCCATCTCTGGGAAAGACGGAAAGCATTCACAGCCCATTTTTAATTAAGATTTCTGCCCACGGTTTTATTCAGCGGCCCGTTGCTCTGGTTCACAACTCTTTGGCTTGTGCTGTATCTTCCTTCTTCAATACATTATCAAATCTTATTAAAGGATGATGCTTAGATCAGGTTATTGCCCTTTTAAAAAGATATGTGGAGAGGGGTGGCTCAGTTGGTTAGAGCGTGGTGCTGATAACACCAAGGTTGTCGGTTCGATCCCCACATGGGCCACTGTGAGTTGTGCCCTTCTTTAAAAAAAAAAAATAAATAAAGGATATGTGGAGAAACTGCAAAAGGATCAGGGTAAATGAATGGAAATCGTTATAGTGGGTGGAAAAGCTGAGCGAGGAAAGGCTGGAAAAAATGTAGGGAAGAAAGAGAAAGAAGAAAGCTGTCACTCATATTTCTAATCTGAAAGTTATTTGGTGATGACTAAGAAACGTGTGTAAAGTAAAGCAGAACAATTTTCATTGGGCAAGATGGGGCTGAGCAGTACCGTGGGAACAGTGTTGGCTAGGACCCAGGCACCTAGTTCATGTTCACTCACCCTCTAGCAGGGCAACGTTGGCTTTGTGAGCCAGCTTCCCTGGACGTCATTTGTCTTACTTATAAAATTAGGGAGTTAGGTTAAATGACTTGCCTGCATTTGTAATGGATGACAAAGTAACAGAGAGTGCTACTCTGCCTTTTCAGAACATTCTGCTTTTACATCTAGCAAAGAAGGAGGAAAAGGAGAAGAAAAGGAATAATTAATAATTAATAATAATAATAGACAGGGTTAGCAATCTGTCCTGAAGGGGGTTGAAATAAGCCTTCTTAAGGCCAACGGACTGGGACCCACTGGGGGTTCACTGGTCAAACCTCCCAGCAACCCCTCGTCCCTGTCTGCAGTATCTGCAAAAAGAAATACGAGGTCATAAATGTGACTCGGGGAAAAATAATGGGTTGGAATTCCCCCCCCCAAAAAAAATAAATAAAAACAGGAAAAAATTATAGCAGAATGTATTTTGAAAATGAATTTAACCCTAATATGGTCCAACAGAGCCATCTTCCCCATCACCAGTCTTAGACATCTTATACACCAGTAATTTTGTGCTTCTAATGTGTGTATGTGCGTATACACATTTTAAGAAAGGAAATGTATTACACATTTTACGAAAGGAAAAAAATGTATTAAAATTACGCTGATGGCAACCACTTTGAGCACCTCTTGTACTTGCAAAAGTCAAACGCGACTTCTATTCATCTTCTGTTATCGGTATATATTGCGTATTACAATTTTAATACAGTTTTCCTTTCTTAAAATGTGTATACATTTTTTGGCACCGTGTGTGTGTGTCCGTGTGTGTGTGTGTGTGTGTGTGTGTCAAAAATTGTATGACAGAATGCACTTGAATTCACCGTAATTTCTAAAATAGATTGTGCAGGACTCAGAATGGGGGGAGCGTGGCAGAGGAAGGAGTATGGTGACAGGCAATAGCCAGTAGCTGGGTGCTAGTTCCAACAAGTGGTGAGGATTCTCACTGAGTACAGAAAAGGAGCCAGAAAGTTAAGATATAAAGGCAATCCTGCCAGGCCCTGGAGAAATCAGGCAGTGACACTGGAAGAATGCAGCTTCTTTTGGTGTAGTTCCCTTCTTTTCCAGATCCATGAGCATGTCTGGCTAGGGCTAGTGAATTAACCTCTTTCAATCAGTTCATTTTTTCAGCTGCCTTAACCACTGCTTCCGGCACGATTGATTTGAATCGACTGCACAGTCAATCTGACCTCTCATTAAAACAGATTGAAAACAATGAATTGGATTTTTTTTCTCTACCTGTGCCTGGGCAGCCTCGACCTGTGGGTAAACTCTTGGTAACTTAGCAGCAGAGTCCTCCCGATATAAGCGCTCTGAGCCTGAGGGGGGCCAAGAGGGACCAATGCGCATGGCTTCTGGGCTTGGGATGGGGTGGGAGAGGACATGAGGACAGCAAGGAACATACCAGGGAGAACTGCCAATTCCGGGAATTTTTGAAAAATATTTGCATAGCTGGCCTGCTAAATCAAGAACGAACCTTGAGAGCCTCATGTGTCCAAGGCAATATCCGCTTTCTAGTTTGAAACGTATCTTGCCCACAGCACATGAGCAGGGCACATCAGTTGAATGAATGCATATGCACGTGGCTGCAGGCAGCAGGAGGAAACCAGGCATCGGGTCTGGGCAACACTATCCACTTCTCACCTGATTACCTTCCTCCTTTTACCATTTTTGCTCCTTTCTGTTTTCCTGGTGTCCTTACCTGAACTCGTCCTCCATAAGCCTTCTTAAATTCTTCCACAATTTCACTGCTTTCCCTATGTGCATTGTTTTGGGTTTTTTTACTCAAAGAAAATGGAAAACATGCAAGACTGAGAGACCTTCAGTCCAAGGCGAGATGCTTTTTCTTCCCTTCCTTCCAACTGAACTGCTATAGTTGAAGCAAAAACCAAGTTGACTCTCTGATTAGATTCAATTCATTATAATGAGCCCAGAGTGCTTCAAAAAATGGAGTGTTTGGGGTGATTTGACAATTCATTGCCCAGGAACCTTAGGGAGAGAACTCACTAAGTCATCCAGCAATGTGGTCCTGCAGTTGTGTGGTCTGTGAGGAAGAAACAGAGCTTGGGTTTGTAATTAATTTCTGGAGGGAGAAAAGGTGGAACAAAGTACTCCCTTGATTCTTCTAGAAATAAACAGAGGAACCGAATGATGAAGGACCCTTTTGATAACTGTAGGAGTCACCTCCTAATACTTTTCCTTCTTCCTGAAAGCATTTGCTCAGGTTTTTCTTCCCACAACTGCTGAGCACTACCCTGCCCCCACCCCCGAATTCCTCCATCCCCATGGAGGAGCAGGAAGACCCATGGCAGCTCTGACTTCACCAACTGCCTCTACAGCATCCTAACAGCTTCCTGACCCATCTGTTAATTAGCCATTTAAAAAAATTAAAAAGCCACACAGTTCCTCCCTCAGAATGAATCTCATCTCCAAGACACTAATGAATCAACTCAGGGCGAAGAGGAACAAATCTGATTGTGAGACATCTAGGCTGGAATTGAATGTCACCAGGGAGCCAGTCTCCGAGGGCATTCCCTGGGCTGAGCCCCTGCCCTTGGAGAACTTCGGCAGCCCCTCATTGAACAAACAGCCCCAGGAAAGCATTGCAGAAACTGCTTGTGAAACATGAAAAGCTGTGGATGCCTGCGGTCCATCAACTTGAGCCTAGGCCTTGACAGGTAAAAAGAAGGGAAAGGTGAGTTTTGCATCCTGGTGGGAAACGGGGTTCCAGCTGGGAAAGATGGGTGCCTGATATCCAGTGGGCTCTCCGGGTCCAGAGCACAGCATCCCTCTGCCCGTCTCTTTCTCTTCCCTGGAGTCCAGCTCAGTGTGACTATGCTCATCTATTAGAATCACCCGGGAGCTGAGTTTCCACTACAGACCCTGACTTCTCACATGGAAGCAGGATGGCAAGGTCTAACCACTTCTGGAGACCTCCTGCAGGGGCTGGAGAAGTGAAACGAAGCCCTGCCCTAAGGAATGTGTGTGCCTGGGCTGGCCAGCCTGGGAACCCCAGGAGGAGGCAGATGGCTGATCTCAGGGCTTCACCCCTTCTGACACTCCCACAGATTTCCTTTCAGTGAGGCAGTTCTCCTCCACACTCGGCCCCTGCTTACCCAACTCCATCTTCAAAAAGAATCACACGAGAATCAGCTCCTTGACTTTTCAGAAAGGAAATGTCTTTGCTGAAGTATTTCAAGGAATAAGTAATTGCATAGCCCACTTTCTCTGCTGACCTCTGAACAGTATACCTTCTTTCTTCACCCCCTCTTCCTGGGAAAACTCATTATGGTGTAAATATTTATATCTTTTTGCCACCACGCTCTCCTTTTCCCTACCACAATTCCCTAACGAGTCATCTTGCCCAATAAATTCCCTGGAATAGCGACCTTTGAGGTGTGAGCAAAGTGAGACGAATCATGGTGACACACGCACGCAGGAGTCAGTGAGCAGCTCCCTGCAATGTGCACATTCACCCTGACACATCTGGGAAGCGGTCAAGATTGGACACTGTTGTGTCTGAGTTATCCAGTATTAAAACGTAAGTTTCCCCGACCTGCCCAAGGTCACTCATGGAGTGTCCTAGATGGATCTCTCACACTCTGTGCCCTCCTCCCCGCAAACACAGAGACTGGCATTGTCCCCTACCTAACAAGCACCAGTACGACGGTTTCCAAAGCTCTGACCAGGCGAGACTGCAGCTGCTGGAAGAGGTGCTGTGAACTGAATAAAATCAGGAGGTGAGTTTGAGGGAGAAACATTCCATATTTACATAATGGTCTGAGGGCTGAAATTCATCTCCCTTCCCATGGTTACCGCTCTTCCCTGACCCCAGAAAGAAACTGCCCCCAGTGGCATCACCATTGAGCCATACACCCACACATACACCGTTCATCCTAGTTTTGGGGGAGGTGGTCAGTGGAGAGGGGAGAAAACACCACGAGGGACAGTGATATCTCCAGGGTCACGGGCCAATAGAACGCAGGCCAACGCCAGCATCTAAATACCATCAGCATCCTTCCATGTAATGATGAATAAACTCAGTAGGAGGTGGCAAAGTCAGGGCAGGGGGGCAGCTGTCTCTAAGAGAGCAGAGAACAAAGGCTCAGAGAAAAAAGAAACCCAAAGAAAGGTTTGTGGGAATCAACCAGAAAGAGGCCACAGCCAGAGCGGAAGGTGTGAGGAGAAGCCAGGACCACAGGAGAAGGGAAAAGGAGACAACCCTCAGGGCCTGGAAACAGAGACAGAGGGATGATAAGGACCAGGTCCATATGCTCAGGAAGGTGCTTGCCCACAGGCAACACCTTCTCTGTCTTCCAAGATGAGCCAAAAGAGAGAATTCTTTGTCAGATAAGACCCAGGGAGTGTCTTGTCCTTATTTTGCTGTCCATCCCACCTGCCTTCTGCATTTGAGACCAGGCACTGACCCCGGATCATTTGTCACAATTCCTCCATCAGTTCCCAGGATGAGTCCAGGCACAGACCCACTACCTGAGAAACAAGGTGGGAGTTGAATGGCAGGCAGTGGCACGTTAGGGTGATGAGTGAGGGTTATACACGGGACTCCTGGAAACACCCTAATTCCAACACCAGAGTTTCTCAGGACTGAACTAGCCACACTTTCAGGATTTTGACTCAATAAAACCTGCCAGGGAGTATCATCTTTTCTCAACATTCACAGTATCAAAGGGGGAAAAAAATCATGCCTAGAAATTTCTATCTGCCTCTCTCTCTCTTCATCAAGGTACAGGTGATGAATGACCACAGCAGCGAGGGAAGAAGGTTTTCAGGCCAAAAGGATAACAAGCAGAGTGCAGAGATGAGCTAAAGGTGTACAGTTCAGGGTGAGGGGCTCCTGGGCAAACTCAGAAGCAGGACTGGTCTGGGGGCGGGGTGGTCCTGGTTACTTGGGCAAATGCCAGAAACGGAGGCATTTCCTAAGGCAGGATTTGTTCCCTAAAAGGACTCTGTTGAACCACATCCAGCCGTTCACCATCACAAGGGGACTGGAAGCAGAGCTAAGTTTATATCCCCTGGGTGCTTCATTCCTGGAGTTGTAAAAAGAGGCTGGTTTCCTGTTCTCTGGGCTTTGACTTCCCAAAGGGCTTACTGGCAGCTAGAGTAGTCGGGTTGGAGGCAGTCAGGGTGAAATCAGGGACTGCCATATTTTGAGCTCTTGGTAGAAGTTTTGGTAGGAGGCAGCCCCCACCGCCTCCCTAATGTAAGCAGTGAAAGATGCCCAGCAGGTTTCACACAGCAAGAAGTGTTAACTCGGAGAGTCCTGCCTACAGGGTTTAAGAGAACAAGTCCTCCAGGCTCAGCAGGAAAGACAAGCAACCCAGTTGCTTTACAATAGGAGACACCACGTGCCCTTGGTCAATGTGGGACAGATAAATCTTTATTCCTTCCTCACCCAGGAGGCCTCCTTTACATATCTCCTCCATCTCTAACACCATCCAGTTCACACACTAAGTCACTTGGTACTCTTTCCTGCAGGGTTCTAACATTGGTCAGTTTCCTATATTGAAGAAGCTCTGGTTTGACTCAAAACCAAATGTAACAAGTCTACACCAAAGTGCCTCCATGCCATGAAAACTAAACCCTGGATCCCCATCCAGGATTACGGAATTGGTAAAATTCTTACACTCGTACTTCATGGACTCCACCAATCCTTACTTTGCTTTGTAAATGCCCCTAGTACCTCGAACCTGTGTCCGGGTTCTGAAGAAACGGAGACGAGGGTACACGAGGCGCTGATTTATTGCATGTCAAAGCAGCAAGGGTGAAATTGACTTTAGAGACTCCGCAGAAACATGGTGATGCCACGAATGACGAGGACAAGGGAAGCACATTAAGAGGGATGGGGCTGCGGGGGACACTGGGGGGTGGGGAGTGGGCACCCGGCAAAGGCTCTCACCTGTGGATGTTCATCTCCCGCGGAGGGCGGTGGGCCTTGTCATAGGAGACCTTGGCGAAGACACCGGCCACGATGACGAAGGCGATCACCCCGCAGGTGATGTAGACGGTGAAGTTGGTCTTGTCCTTTTCCGGGTCGTACTTGTTTTCGGGCCCCGGCGACACCACCTTGGTGCTGGGCGTCTGTACCCACCCCGGGCTCTGGTAGTTGTTGCACTGGCGCTGGTCCAGCTTCTCGTGGCGCTTCTTGCAGCAGAAGCGGTAGTAGCAGGTGCCGCAGCAGTACAGGTAGCCGCTCTCGCTGTTGTTACACTCGAACTCCTTATCGTACTGGCCGCTCACGTCGTAGTAGCCCCAGCACGTCTCGTAAGTGACGGCCGCGCTGGCCGCCGCCACGGCCGCCGCGGGCTGTCCCCGCCGGCTCCCCGCCTCCGGGACGCCGGACGCTCGGGCGGTGCCGTTCAGCTCACGGCCGCCCCGGGCCAGTGCGCCCCCGGGCCGCCGGCCCCCGACGGCAGCGGCGCCGGCGCTCAGGGTCCGGTTGGCTGCACGGCCGCGGGCGCCTTGGGCTCCGGGCAGCAGGTCCAGGGACTCCAGCGAGAGCATCAGCAGCAGCAGCAGGAGGCTCCGCAGCGCCATGGCGGGGCCGGGCGGGAGGGCGCGAGGAAGCTTCCGCGGCAGGCCGCTGCCCCGGCCGGCGGGCTCCGAGGGCGACAGCGCGGGCCGGGTTAGCGGTGCAGGGCGGTCAGCGGCGCCGGGGCGATGGCGCCATCGAGGCGCGGACGATGGCAGCGGCGACGGCGGCGCGCGGTGCGCACAGACCGGCCGGGCGCGGGCTGCTCTGCTCTCACGCTGCGCGCGGGCTCCGCGCTCCCCCTGCGGGCTCGGCGCGCCTCCAGGGCAGCCCCATCCCCCGCAGGCAGCGGGAGCGGCCCCGCGCACGGATCGGCTCAGGCAGGACCCGGAGCGCGGCTCCCGGCGGCGGCGGCGACGTGGTCCTGTCCCGGCGGGTCCTGCGGGACAAGACGGGGAGCCGGTCACGGGGTGGGTCGATTGGCGCTCCCGGAGGAGGGAGGCAAGAGGCAGGCAGGGAGGGAGCGCGCAGCCCTCGAGGAGCTAGGCTCCGGGCCGGGAGGGGCGCGAACCCCGCTCCCAAGACGGGGCCCGGCGGCCCTGCGCGCCGGCCACCGAGGGCGCACCGGCCGCCCCCGCCGGGCACCGCTCGGCTGCCCAAGCCCCCGGCCGCCGGCCCGGCAGCGCGCTCCCGCCGCAGGCTGGCTCCCTGGGACGGAGCCGGCTGCGGCTGGGGTCGGGCAGCTGGCCTGGGGAGCGCGGTCGCTGGACCTCACTCACTCACCATGCCCGGCTGCGACTGCAGAGGCGGCGGCGGCCAGGCGGGAGCTCAGCGGCCGAAGCGAGCGAGCCGGGAGCCGCGGGCTCGCCGCCTGCACTGGTGCCGGAGCGTGTGCGAGAGGAGCAAGGGAGACACACGCACTCACACTCCCGCACACAAGGGAGCGCCGCGAGGGGAGGGGAGGGCAGCCGCTCACCGCCACCCACGTTTACACGCTCCGGAGCCCGGGGAGAAGGAGGGCTCTTCTCTGCTTCTCCCACCTCGCGGCACTTGAAGCTCCGCGTCACCAAAGCCCAGGACACCCGTTAATCAACATAGCGAACCAGGCCGGCAAAGCGGGGCCGGGAGCTTGGGAGGGAGTGCCCCTTCTGGAGCCGGCCCGCAGGAGACCAAACCTCCCCTGCCTTTGCTCCGTCCAGCCCTGGAGGCGGGTCCTGGGCTGTGCGCTGCCAGAGCTGGAGTTGGGGTTTCTGCAAGCCTTTGCTTCTCCCTAGTGGCGACGCTCGCTGCGGAGAGAAGAGGTCAAACCCATTGCTACAGGTTCCTAAACTGAGACCAGGGGTCAAGCGGCTTATGGGAGGTTATTGGGCTGCCGGTGAGGAGGCCCTACTCTCTTCCCCTTGAGCACTCTGCTCCCGCCCTGCCTCCAACAGGTGCACAGGCACCAGACAGCCGCAGCTGTTGAATGGCTCTTATTCCCTCTTTCCACGACTTTTTCCAGAGCACTGAGGCACAGTTAGATAAGCTCTCTGAGACTCAGCTTTGAAATCCCTCTGCTGTAGCTGAAGGGGAGAAGCGGAGTGGATAGGGCTGTTTTCCTGTAAAGTTGCTGGTCTGGTCTGTGAGAGGCTCAGGTCTAACTGTAACTCTCAAAGCCATGATGTTACCCCAAGAGGGAGTCACAATCGTCTCTTTGGTGTATGTGGGGGCAATGAGAAAAAGCAACAGCCACTGCCCAAATCCTGCCTTCATGTCGTGGCCGTGTGGGCAAGTGCCCAGAGAGCTTAGGCTGAAGGCAGAGAGCAGGTTGTGAGACTGCCCATGGGGGTTGGGGAGTAGAGACTGTCCCCAAGGCTGTCCATTCAGTCCCACTCGTGCATGACTCAAATCAAGGATTCCCCCCTTAGGGAAAGACAGAGAACCTCTTGTTGGAACTGTAGAATGGAGAAATTGAATTTGGAACCCAGATTCCAAGGCACCGGAGGGAGACACTGGTCCTAGGATGGTAGATGCACAAACTCCCCTGGCAACTTCCCACTTGCTGTGATCTCTCCATTCCCTCCGTCTTCGTCTGTACTTACTCCCATTCCCTCAACTTCATCTCAGCTGCCACCCTCTTCTTAACAATTCTGTTTTAGAACCATTTATTTGGTGCCTACCCTCTACCAGGCATTGTGCTAAGTGCTGAGATAACAGGATGAAAAAGCCGGTCCCTTTCCTCAAGGAGGGGGAGCTTGGGGAGACAGATAAACAAATGATCACCATATTGTGGTTATTATGTCCCATGATAAAGGTGGCACAAGTGCTCTGAGAGCACATGACCGGCACCAACCTAACCCTGGAGTCAAAAGGTGGGAGTCCACGGTAGCTTTCTGGATAGTTATGAGCAGAATCTTAAAAAAAAAAAAAAAAAAAAAAAAGATTGAGTTAATACAGCAAACAAGAGGGGAATGACACTCCAGCAGATGGAACATCATCAGCAAAATCAGGAAGACATGAAATAGTGAGGCTGTGTGAGCAGGGGATATAGCAGATTAGCATAAACTCTGAGGGAGTCTTCCAAGTAAAGCTGGCAAAAGGACATTATATCTCCTGCCAAAGAACTTGAATTTATTCTACAGTTGATGAGAAACTATTAGTGGGCTTTACGCAAGGGGAAGGCACTGTCAGATTTACACGTTCGTTGGATCTCTAAGTCAACTGGAATAAGGAACACTGCATGGGAGAAGAGCAATAGGGAAGCTGCTCTGACAATCCAGGTGAAAGTCGATGAAGGGATGCAGTAGCTTCCTGGGAGTTAGTTGGTGCCCACAGTGGAGATGACAAGCATAGTCAAAAAAGCAGGTCCAGGACAGCAGTGGTGATGGATATGTTGAAATGCCTTTAAGAGCTCTAACTGAAACCCCAGCACACGAGTTTCAAGCTCAGGAGAGCAGGTAAGAAAAGCATAGGCATTGGGGAATCATAATATAGGCATATACTGGGGGTGCCAAAAGAATGTATATGAGTGAGTACTTTGGTCAGCGTTGCTCAGGCAGTAGTTTGCCGTAATTAGAAGTGTCTGGATGCTGATGGTCACCACTTTGAGCACCTCTTGTAATTGCAGAAGTCAAACGTGACTTGTATTCATCTATTGGTTATCAGTATGTGAGTTGAGCATTACAATTTTAATAGTTTTTTTCCTTTCTTAAAATGTGTATACATTTCTTTGGCACCCTCTGTATATTTAGTAATCACAACATTTTCTTTACCCTCATACTATGTGCAGTTTTTAAGTCAGTCCCTTCCTTTCCTCTACCCGAAGCTTTCACCTCCTCTTTATTGGCCCAGAATTGCCTATTTCATATCTAGGAGCTTTCTCACAACGGGTAGAAATGTGTCTTCCTCCTATGGGATTCTACCAAGATTTGATCAATGGCACTAAGTAAGGGAAAATACTCTGGTTCCTCAGACAGCCACCACCCACAATTTGTTCTGAACTCCTGTGCTCATAACTGGTAGCATCAATTGACTCACAGAAAATAAGTATCGCCGAGTTGGATAGGATCTTAGGGATTATTTATTCCAACCCTTACTGTAGTACACTATATTTCTTTTTTTTTCAATTACAGTTGTCATTTAATATTATATTAGTTTCAGGTGTATAGCATAGTGGTTAGACATTTATGTAACTTATGAGGTGATCCCCCCAATAAGTCTAGTACCCACCTGACACTGTACACAGTTATTACAATATCATTGACTGTATTCCCTATGTTGTACCGTACATCCCCGTGACTATCTTGTAACTGCCAATTTGTACTTCTTAATGCCTTTACTGACACTTCTAACCCTCTATGTTTGCCCCTTATAGTAGTCCAGATTGGCTGCCTACCAACATCCATTTCCCTACTTTCTCCTTCTAGTTTTGATACCTATTGTTGACAGTATGGAAGTGTCCTTCCTTTGTGGATTTGATTCATTAAAAAGTGCCAAAGAAAAATCATTTTTTTCAACACCTACACCAACTTCAGACAGCCCTTAGCTCAAGGAAAGTGACCAAATCCCTGGCTCTGGAAGATTGATCCCAGTTGGGCTGGCTCGGCCATAATAATCTCATTCCCCTTGCCAATGATTTGTTAAGAATGGACATGTGATCCAGTTCTGGCCAATACAAAGTGAGGGAACTGTTGAGAGATTCTGGGGAGATTTTCCTTGCTGTTAAAACTAGTGGAAATTCCTCTACTTTTCTGAGTGTTGTTTCTCTGGATGTTATGATCTTAAGGCAGGGGGTTGGGGGAGTGGCCAAAACCAGTTATTAGTTGAAGCTGATATTCAATTTAATAGTTATTAGTGCTGCTCACTAAATATCTCTGCCATCCAAACCTATAGTTGAATTGCAATTCTGGGTCCATTTGTGAGTAGAAGTAGAAAGTGACTTAGTAGTACTGGTCGATAAGTCATGAGCAGAAAGGATGTGCATTATTTCTGAAGCGGAGCATCTAATTTCCACTTCAAGAAACTCTGAAGTTCTTGTTTTCTTCAGGCATAGTGACCAGCAATGCTCTATGTGGAAGTGGCTTTATCAGCCTGTAAGTGACTACAGTGAGAAGAGGCCCCACACAATAAAAATAGTGCCCCACCATGGACATGTAGCATGAGTGAAAATGTACTTTTTCTTCTTAAAGCCACTGGAATTGGGGTCCGTTATTGCAGCATGTCCTACCCCATTCTGACTGATACACTGAAGATGGCAGATGGAAAGATGAAACAAGCATTATTGAGCCACTCATGGAACCAAGCCCAGGGGTCTCCCAACACTGGTCTTCTAGTAATGTGAAATAATAAAATATCCTTTCATTGAATCCTGTGTGAATCTAGAGTTTCTGATGCAGCCAAAAGCATCCTAATATATGAGGTCTGACAATTAAGTTCGCAAACTCATCCTAGAAAAAGTGCTACATACCTCATTACTGAATATCACTATGGTCACCTTCGAAGTATTCCCCTTGGGAAACTATGCATGGACCTCAGTACCTAGTCCACCCTTCAAAGCAATTTTGGAATTCTTTTTCTGCAATGGCCATCAGAGCTGTTGCTGTATTACCCTTGATGTCCTGAATGTCATCAAAATGTCTTCCTTTCAATATCTCCTTTATCTTCGGGTAAAGAAAGAAGTCATTGCTGGCAAGATCATGTGAGTAGGGACAAATAACTGTTCCAATATAATTATTTGTTTACTGTCTAAAAACTCCATCACAGACAGTGCCGTGTGAGCTGGTGCATTGTTGTGATGCAAGAGCCATGAATTGTTGGCCAAAAGATCAGGTCTAACTTTTTCATGCAGCCTTTTCAGTACTTCTAAGTAGTAAACTTGGTTAACTGTTTGATCAGTTGGCACAAATTCATAATGAATAATCCCTCTGATATCAAAAAAGGTTAGCAACATTGTTTTGACTCTTGACTTGGACTGACGGAACTTTTTTGGTCATGGAGAATTGGCTGACTTCCATTGTGCATTTTGACGCTTTGTTTCAGGGTTGTATTGGTACACCCATGTTTCATCACCAGTGATTACAGGACCCAAAACATTGTCTTGCCTCTCCAAAAGGTCTTGGCAAACTTTGATTCTCCTTTGCTTTTGTTCATCGGTGAGCTACTTTGGGACCATTTTTGTACACACCTTTCTCATGCCAAGGTTTTCAGTTAAGATTTTCCTAACAGTTTCTCTATCAATGTTTACTTGGTCTGCTATGCTTCTCACAGTAAGCTGACAATTTTGACACACAATTCGACCCATTTTTGCACTGTTTTTAACAGTTCTGCTCATTATTGGCCACCCTGACCTCTCTTTTACCAATGGCATGTTCTCTCCCCTCAGAAAACATTTAATTCATTTGTACACTGCCGTTTTCTTCACGGCATCATCCCCATAAACTTGGACTAACATGTCCCTGATTTCAGTTCCACTCTTGCCAAGTTTAACAAGAAATTTAATGTTTGTTCATTGCTCTAGTTCAAACTCAGACATTCTCACGATGGCACACAAAAATACGCAACAACAATAATGAACGCCACTCAGCAAGACACCGCCACAAGTTGACACCAACACAGCTGTGAGATACTGATATACCAAGGTTATGAAGCCTTACCAAGCTGTTTGTACAGCACTGCCAATGGAAGTATACCATGGCAAGTTCACTAACTTAATTGTCAGACCTCATATATACATCATGTAGTTTCTGTCTCCATTCTGACTTTCTCTAGGGTTTCTACCTAGCTATGCAACTTTGTACTAATCATATCAGTTCCATGGAGTTTGGTTTTCTCCTCTATAAAAGGGGGGTCTAAGTGGAGGACGTGTTTCTAACAAGCCATCTCTATTGTCTCTTCCCACCATGAGTCTTTACCATGGCTCCATGGCCCGGCACAGTCTGGTCCTCTGCTATCCTTCTATGCTCATCTCCAACTACTCACTCCTCACTCACTCCCGCCAGCCGCTTTAGTGTCCTTGACGTTCCTCAAAGCTTTTGCATTTGTGGTCTGCCTGGAACCCCTTCAAGCCCCAGATATCTGCAGGGTTCTTTCTCATACCTCGCTGGGTTCCTAGTTAAGCACCACTTATTAAAGAGGTTTCCCTGACCATGCTAATGAAGATAGCACAACCATCACACCGCTACCCAACATTTCTTCTTCCATCATGGTCTGTCTTACCTCTATCATGTGGCATTTTCCATCATGGCACTTACCACTAACAGATACACCTTCATTTAGATAGTTTTTGAAATTCTATTCTCACCTCCCACTAGAATGCCTGCTCTTGTTAGAACTTTGTTGTCTGTTTTGACTGTTGTATCCTCAATACCTAGAACAGTGCTTGGTACACAGCAGGCTATAGTAGACACAAAGAACTAACTCATCTCCAGCTGACAGTTCCTCTAGGGTCTGCCTCAGCTGTAGAAAGTTGCTTCTTCTGGGAACACAGCCTTCCTTCCCTGGGTGGTCCACATCCGTAGAGTAATCAAGTTGAGGATATAAAGTCCCAGCCATTTCAGCCCAATGTAGGAACTCTGATGGGCCATATTTTCTCCAAAGTTCCAGAGCTCCCTAAAGCCAAAGGCTTTGATGGGTCTGTGTTGCATCTGCCCAGTCCTGCTTCCTCCCCCATTTCCACAGGTGTCGATCCCTGAAAACAAGCTTGCATGCCAAAGTTTGTCTCAGCATATGCTACAAGAGATCTGTGCCTGCTCTATAGGCACTCAGCAAATATGTCTCGAATGAATAAATGACTGAATGAGCGAGTCTGTGATCCCCAAATTCCTTCAATGGCATTCTTATGAGTGATCATATAACTTATGCTTTAGCATACCTAGTGACAAGTTAGAAACTGTCTCTTAAGGCCATAAATTCCAATGTTAAATAGTTCTAATAAGAAATTAGAGTACATTGGATTTTGTTATTGTTGTTGATAGGCAAATCAGTTTATTGGCACATACTGAGCTGATAGTTGACTAGAGGCTTTTTCACACCTATGCTAGTTGGATGACTTTTTACATCCATGTGAAATACTTTATAGATATTTTAGTTAATTTTGTAAATTTAAGCCCATTTTTTTTAAAGCATTTTAGGAACCTGCCTTCTAATATGCTGTTTCTCTCAATGTAGTGGACATTTTTTCCTTGCCTCCCAACATTCTTTCCTCTTTCTTTCAGCCATAGTCTCTGATCTTTATTCAGAGATTTACCCTCCATCACTCTCATTCCTTGAGGTCTGCATGAGGTTCCATATGACCCAAATTTAAGTTGGACAACACATCTTAACTCCTTAGCCCAAAGCTAGAGTAAGCCAGACACAAAAGCTCATCCAGTCAGATGGCTCACAGGACTCACGTGAGCAGGACTGAGAAAGATGCTCTCTCTTTCCCCTGGGAGGAGGTAAGCATGTCACTGTGCCAACTGTCTTGTCCTGCGAAGGCAGAACCCAGGGCTGCTTGTGCCCCATAAGAAGCCTGAGAAAGGAGCCAGCAAGATAGTAGGCTAAGCCAAAAAATGAAGGAAACACAGTACTGCTGGCAGCATTTAAACCTTGAATCTAGCTTCATCTGAAGCCTGTCTACACCTGCACTTTTATGTTATCAGAGCCAATATATCCTTCCTGTAATTAATCTCATTTTTATTGGATTTTCTTTCTGCAACTAGAAGAGTCCTAACTGATACAGTTGATCTCACAGTTGATCAACATAGCCAAAGTTTTAAGTGCAAGAAATAGTTTTGCCTTCCTCTAAATGACCTGACATATCCCCTGCTCTGTTTCATGACAGAGGAGGGCTGGGGACTGGGGGCTGGGGATGGAAGGGGTTGGACAGATCAACACGTGGGAGACAAGACAAGTGGCCATTCATAATTGATGTCATCAAGGTGCCTCTAAATATAGAATTTAGGCTAGGACCCCTAGTTTGCTGGAAGCAGCTGGAAGAAAGTGCAGCTATAGATGAGTTTGTTCCTGGCATGAAAACCCACACCAGAATGGGACAAGGTCAGAGGGTAATGACCAGCTGTTGAAGACTGTTACAAAGGTACAGCCGAGCTTACCATATGTTCAAGGAACACATCAATCTCAACCAGTTTTGGAAATTGTCAGAAACTCAGTATCCATTCAGATAGAATACCATAGATGCACAAGATTGGGGGACCTCGGCAATTATTCACAGAACCAGCAGTGTGGATTTGTTAGGGGAAGAGCCCCAATTTTGATGGTGGCATGAGGTATTGGCAGAATGATAATGGGGAACTGAAATAAGAAATTTATGGTCAAAGATTTAGCCAACAGAGCCAGCATGGGGAGGCACATGGAGAGGTTCAATTTGGCGGTGTATTCCCTTGTGTGACTGACAACAAAGGCGACTTGAGGAGCAACACGGGGGCTGGAAGCCATAGCTAGTTCTTAATTGAGACTGAGAGTGTCATTGAGATCGAAAGGATGATGGTCCAAGCCACTGACATGCTTTCTGTCTCAGACAGATCCTGTAGGTGAAACCAGTTATAAGGCACGGGGGGAAATAGCTGTAAGAGGAATTGGGAGCACCAGCAACGGCAGGGGAACAAATCACATTTTTGTGCTAGATTAATGATGGTCACTCCTCCTAACATGAGTTGGCGTCTTTCTGTCCTCCTTTCGAAATGAGGCTGCCCTTGTGACTTGGTTTGACTTTGACTTGAATGGGGCAGAAGTTGCACTGTACCAACTCCAAGTCTAGCCAGTAAGAGGCCTGGCAACTTTTTTTGCATGCTTCAGATCTAGCTGCCATGTAAGAAGCTTGAGCTACCCAGAATACTGAATGACGAGAGGCCATGTAGAGAGAGATTCTTGAAGATGAGATGCCATCTTTGGCATCTTATTCCCAACTGAACTCCCAGCTGAATGCAGCAGAGAATTGGGCCCAAGTGAGACCAGAAGAACCATTCATCTGAGCCCAAGCCAACCCACAGAACATGAGAAGTGAAAGATTGTTGTTTTAGGTGTTTTAAGCCACCAAGGGTTGTGATGGTTTATTACAACACAATAAACAGCTAAGACCATCCACATATCATAGCACAGTCTCTAAATAGAAATATATTAGGACCAAACATCGGTCCACAAGATGTCTGAATCTATTTTTCATTAGCAGCTATATTAGTTTGCTATAGCTGCCATAATAAAACACCACAAACTGGGTGGCTTATAAATGAAAAATTGATTACCTACAGTTCTAGAAGATAGAAGTCTGAAATCAAGCTGTTGACAGGGTTGGTTCCTTCTGAGGATTGTGAGGGAAGGGTCTTTTCCAGGCCTGTCTCCTTGGCTATACATGGCCTTCTTCATGTTTATATCATGTTCTTCTTGTATGCAATTTGGTGTCCACATTTCCTTCTTTTTGTAAGGACACCAGTCATATTGGATTAGGGTGTACCCTAATGACTTCATTTTAATTTTATTACTTCTCTAGAGACCCCATCTCCAAATAAGGTCACATTCTGAGGTACTGGGGTTAAGACCTCAACATATGAATTTGAAGGTGGGGAGGCACAATCCAACCCATAACACCTCCTAAAGGAAGGGTGATGTGCTCTGTATAAAACATTACGAAAATGTGTGCAAATGAAGAAGAAAAGGAGAGAGGCCATGTTCACCACTATCTTTTATTAGAGACATGATAGAAAATGCCAGTTTAGGTTATACTGGAAATGATTGGTCTTTTCCCACCCTTTTCAAGGCTGAAAGCAATTGCTCTAGTGAATTAAGAGAGATTCTAAATAAGAAGCAAAGGAAAGGCAATGTCTATCCCTGACATTCCCCACCTAGAGATGGAATTAAGGAAGTTTGCCTCATGCATAATTAGAACACTAGAATTGTGGCATTTCAGAACTGGATGAGTACACAAGAATTTATGTCCTCCAGACTCTTTCTTCTAAGCCTATATCTCATCAACCAGCCATGTAAAGGCAAGAATGACCTCAAATTATCTCTTTGACTAACCTGGCCTAGGGTTAACTCATCTCTCCATTTATTTATTTATTCTTTATAAATTATTCTGCCAACCAGTCCTTCAATACATATTTAATGAACCCCCACTATATGTAAGTCACTGAGTGGACCCCAAAATACAAACAAGTAAATTATACTTTTTGACTTGTATTCTGAAATCCTACTTAGATTGGATGGAACTACCTTCTCTCTACCACATACTAGATATTATCAACTGAATGTTTGTTCCCTCCTCCCAAATTCATATGTTAAAGCTCTAACCTCCAATGAGATGGTATTTAGAGGTAGAGCTTTTAAGTTTAAGGTAGGTCATTTAGGTTTAGATGAAGTCATGATGTTGGGACCCAAGGATGGAGTTAGTGTACTTAGAAGAAAAGGAAGAGACCAGAACTCTCTCTGCCTTGTGGGACACAGCAAGAACGCAGCCATCTGCAACCCACTAGAGAGTCTTCACCAGACACCAGCCTTGCTGCTACCTTGATCTTGGATTTCCAATCACCAAAACCATGAGAAACAAATTTCTGTTGCTTAAGTCACTTAATCTATGGTATTTTGTCGTGGCAGCCTCGGGTAGGTAAAACACCAGAAATTGGAAAGTAAAAGTACCTTTTCAAGAGAACTTCAGAAATGTTCCCCCACCTCCCTCCCCTCCAGTCTACCAGCTCTCTAGGACACAGATTATTTCAATTAGCACATGAGTTTCACTACTAGAAGGATGCCCTAGCAGATTCAAAGTACCTGAGGAAATATTCTGAAAACAACTGAAGAGCCTAGTGTGTGGGCCACTTGTGAGCTCAGTATCCCTCCTTCAAAGGGCTGCTTTCCTACTGTGATCATCTAGAACTATCAAAAGTGATTTCCTTCATGTTTGTTGCAACATCAGTAGCAATGATAGGTGAATGTGCATGCACTTTTATACTTTTAACTCCAAAATGTAGAAACCTGCTGTTAGAATTGTTCATGTTATTTTTTTAAACTAAATTTATTGAGGTGACATTGGTTAATAAAATGATGTAGGTTTCAAGTGTACAATTCTACATCATCTGTAGAATTGTGTGTTCACCAATTGGTCTTGTTATTGTGGCTATCCTAAGAGTAAGGTTAGATTAAAGCACCAAATGATTGGAAATTGTTTTGTTTTGTTTTGTTTTCTTCCCACCCCCCCAACATACATAAAGCAGTTCTGTATCCCCAGATGAATATTGAGTCACAAAATAGCTCATTTTAGTTGTGAGTCTCCTGGTGAACTTGTACTGAGCCATTTTCAACAGTCATATTTAGTTGGATCTCTGGAATGTGATTTCTTTACGTAGCGTTGTAGTCAGTCACTCTTTGTGGCTAGAACAGGCTAGAACAATGTTCTGTGCTGTAATCCCCTGTGCCCACGGCAGACATCACTAATCGATTATGGAACCCTTTCCCACTGAGACCAGTCATAGCCTCAGAGAGCCCTTCAACACACAAAGCTCCAAATAACCAGCAGCGATTAACTACAGTTCAAATTAATACAAGGAATAAATCCTATTTACCTACAGCTCAGGGAGAGGTGACAGTCAAAATGGTTCAAGCATAATTCTATTACTTTTGGTAGACATGGTTTTAGAATTCTGTTTCAATTATGTAGCATTATTGCCCCAAACTGAAATATTTATGAAAGGAAGGAAGTGAGATCGCAAGGGACACCAACATCATTGTTTACTATATGCTTTTTATTGAAAGACATCACTGGTTTACAGCTAGAGGAAATGCACACTGGGGTTAGCTCTTCCCGCAAAAAGTGATAATGAAGAGTGTGCCGGAGACAATCACCACAGAACCACTTCCAGACAGTCATGTGCGGATTCTGTGAGTCACTATTAACATTTTCTCTTTGGTTGGAATTTATTGATATTTTATTCAAAACCATCAGGAATTAACCTACAAATATATATTTCTTTATAAAATTGAGAGGCCTGTTAATGCGCACATTAAACATAGATGTGATGTTTTCTTGGCATAGGGCTCATATCAACCAGCATTCTACTCATATATCAGTGTAAACTGTTTTTCATCCTTCTTGCCTTACCTTTAGATCACATCTTTTGTCAGATCAAGGTCACTTAGGTGACCTGGAATTTTGTTTCTGACTTCCATGAAGTTAAATGTGTTATAAAGTGTGGTTTCTTCCGTAGACTAGGTACATGTGATAAAAAAAAAAAAAATCCACCAAAAGTAGTTGGTGTGGCTTTTTTTTTCTTTAAAGGAAAAAAAACTTGAATTAACTAGTTGTATCTAACCCACCGATCTATCCAATTGACCAAGCACAAATTGGTAATTAACACAGCCAAATGAATAAACAGCAATTCTTGATTCAGTGTCAAGAGGTGTAGACAGTATCTGATTGGACCATCTATTGGTTGAGTGCCAAGCTAATGATGAATCACTGAAGAGACAAATGTCATCATTAAAATAACTTAGGTAACTGGGCTGAAAGTACCAGTTTTTGTTATTGTTAATTCCATCAATTTTCAAAATTAATAACTTGCTCCTGGAATTACTTCAGCAGACAGATGTCCTTTCTGATATCCTGAGCCTTGATCAAGATACTGAATAATTTCTTTTGCAGACATAACCAGTGTTAAGATAGGGTCTCTTGGAGCCAGGAACCAATTTAAGAAAGGAAGTCTGGCCCGGATGCTTGGCAAGGGAATTTCTGGAGATAGTTGGCCAGAGAATCTAAGAACCATGTTTTCGACCTTTGCTCGAGGGTCTAGTTTTCTCATTTATTTTGCAAATCTTACCTCAGCACCTGATTTCATTTCACCCTCTTGTTCATTTCCTATCCCCCAACCCCCAGTTTCCAGCCCCCCGTTCCAACTCCATCTCCTAGAAGCCCAAACTTGGAGAGAAGAGATGAACTCCCTCCAATATCTTCTACCAGGATGAGTCACCAGGGGCTGATGGAGAAGGTCATCGTAGTGTTGGTATGGTGATGGAGGCAGCTACAGGGTTGCGGACAGTTACAGATCAAAGAGACAAACTGGGACCAAGAAAATCCAGAGACATACAACATTGGAGTTATGCTCAGGCCATTTAGAATGGGCACAAACTCAGTGAAATCACACCTGGAGAACAAGGCAGACGGTTCATTTAGAACCAGGCAGTCGACCCAGAGACATTACACCAAAGAAGGAGGTCAAGGCAGGCAGGGAATTAAATCTGGCAGACCTAAAAGACCTCAGAGTAGGAAAGATGATGATTCAGTGTCTGTCCAGAAGTTGGGAATAAGGATGTCCATGAGAACTGACAGGCAGAGCAAGATATTGTCACTGGGTCCAGTCACAGTGACAGGGACCCTGGCCAAGAAATGGCTTACAAGCTTTCAGCATGAGCAGTTATTTATCCCAAAGCATGGGTTCTCCAGGGCTTACAGGAGGAAATAGCTAGAGATGTAACTGATGTCTGGGATAAATCCTGCCAGGTCAAGTATGATGAGCCTACTTGGTTGACCACACTCAAATCCCTCCACATTACTTTCATCACAAGTCCCACCCTCACCCCTGAACAGATTTCATAAATAGGCACAATATGCTGGTTGCACAATGATCATGAATGAAGAATGTCCAATTGACCATTGTTTTTATTCCTTTTTATTTTACCCTTTCTCCCATTATTTCAGTTTTATATCTACTCAAGTTTTTGTGTGTTTTTTTTCCCCATCAACATGTTCCCATTTTTGCATATATCCCCCTAGGGTATTTTTAACACATTTAGTTTCAGGATATGCCATTCCCTCTGAGAGATAATATATTCCAGGAGAAGAGAGAAAATTTGGCACAAGAAGTTAGGAATTTGGTCTTACTTCTCATCTTCACAGTGCTTATTGTCTTATCTCAGAATTTCCTTATTTCTTGCTCTATCACATTTACAGAGATGACACAGTGTTCAACAGTGGTTATTAACCTGGGGGTAATGGTGAATCTCTTGAAATTATAGCAAAATTGTGTGTGTTTATGCACACACACATGCTATCTCTTTTTAGGAAACATCTCATAAAATGAATTCAGACCCCAGAAGAAAAAATAAAAACATTAGTGTAGGACAAAAACCCTAAAAATTAAATTCAGAAGATTTGAATTCCAGTCTTTTAGCTACTTTTTTACTAGTTCAGCTATTAGTTCATGACCTGCTAGGGTAAAGTGTCCTTTGCTGTAAAATAGAGAAGATAATTCTGGTTTTTCATATAGCACAGGTCATAAGGATTAAATGAGATCACAGATATTAAAGTATTTTGGAAATTCAAAAGTTCGATAAAAGTGTTCATTTTTCTTATTCTGCCAATTCTCTCAGTTATGCAAAAACATAAGGGCTGGATCAAAAGTCAAACCAAACCAGTTCTGGCAGCAAGGGACATGCTGTTTTTGAAGCAGACACATGTCCTCTATGATATTTAAGTCTTACCAAATTCCTCACTAGCTTTGTGTACAACAGAAGCATCATGGCAGCTATCCATTTTATTAAATCAATTATCTGGATATTTGAACAAATGTGATTATATATTCTTGCTTCACCATTTCTATCTGGACCCTACTCTCCCCTTGGTGTATAATTGTTACTGAGGGCACAGCACTCAGATGCACAGCTGCCCTTGGAGAACAATTTCTAAGCGGTTTCTGAAATTATTCCTGTGTGGCATTGACTTTGCTATCAGCTCCAATGATGGCCAGTTTGGAGGAAAGGATGGAATAGTTCAATACATCTCCTCCAACAGAGAAGGGCTTTGACCTAAGTGGAGCCCCGGATGATTTTGGAATCTGAGACCAGAGTGATCCCAGCTAGCAAATTAAACAAGAGCCAGATGGAAAGAAGCCAGAGTGAGGACCCCAAGGACAGGGTTACCCTATATTACCAAAAGAGTAACACATTTTAATTGGTTAAAACAACAAATAAAGAGGTGGCAGCTTTTGCTTGCTTCTGATTTGCTCACACATTAAATGGGTTGGGTTTGAGAACACAAAATCCTTTCTTCATCTAATTGATAATTTGTAATTTTGATTAGAAAACAAAGGGCCACACAGGAGACAAAATGTAAAACAGAAGGATGCGTCTAACTGATAAGAACTGAATTTATTAGAAAATCCCCTTAAAGCATGCATAATGAAATGAAAATAACCTTATTAATTCAACATTAAGAGGAAAATGTTAGTCTTATAAATATCAGGAAAGGAAAAAAATTCACATTTCATAGGATGCAGCATGGGAGATATGGGTTTATGAGGATTGTTTAATTTTGAATACTACATATGTCAACTTTATGGCTCCTTCCCCAAATTTGCTTCTTTCGTTCTATGGCTCGGTTATCCTACTCTGTCAACAAGCCTAGAACAAATAAATTGGATACCTGAAAATATTGCTTTCATTTCCAAATGAGACTACCTGAAATTATAGGCATTTAGAACAGCATTAAATTTTAAAACCACAGCTTGCAACCATTATAATTTTTTACAATGTAAGCATGGCTATCGAGGTGGTTGTGAAACTTCAGAGTTTTGATGGCAACAGTAAGGGTTTTCTTTTAAGTCTGGACGCACTTCCACAGGGTAGTGGACATTTATGTTTTCAAGCACGCGATATTTTTTAAAATTATTTTTCTTCAGTTACAGTTGGCATTCAATGTTATTTTATATTAGTTTCAGGTATACAGCATAATGGTTAAACATTTATATAATTTTTGCAGTGATCCCCCCGTTAATCTAGTACCCACCTGGCACTATACATAGTTGTTGCAACATTATTGACTATATTCCCTGTGCTGTACTTCACAGTCCCATGACTATTTTGTTACTATCGATTTGTAGTTAACTCTTCACCTTTTTCACCCAGCTCCCCAATCGCCCTCCCCTCTGGCAACCATCAGTTTGTTCTCTGTATCTATGGGTCTGTTTCTCTTTCGTTTTTTTTTGTTTATTTTGTTCTGTAGATTCCATATATAACTCAGATCATATAGTGTTTGTCTTTCTCAGTCTGACTTACTTCACTTAGCATAATACCCTCTAGGACTACTCATGTTGTCGAAAATGGTAAGATTTCATTCTATTTTTATGGCTGAGTAATATAATATTCCATTGCACATATGTACCACCTCTTCTTTATCCAATAGTCTATTGATGGACACTTAGGTTACTTCCATATCTTGGCTATTGTAAATAGTGCTGCAGTGAACATAGGGGTGCATATATCTTTTCAAATTACTGTTTTGGATTTCTTCAGCTAAATACCCAGAAGTGGAATTTCTGGATCATACGGTAGTTCTATTTTTAATTTTTTAAGGACCCTCCAAACTGTTTTCCATAGTGGCTGTACCAATTTGCAATCCCACCAACAGTGTACAAGGATTCCCTTTTTTTGCATCCTTGCCAACACTTGCTGTTTGTTGATTTATTGATGATGGCCATTCTGACAGGTGTGAGGTGATATCTCATTGTGGTTTTCATTCGCATTTTTTTGATGAGTAGTGGTGTTGAACATCTTTTCATATGTTTATTGGCCATGTGTATATCCTCTCTGGAAAAATGTTTACTCAGGTCCTCTGCCCATTTCTTGGATTGTTTTTTGTTTGTTTGTTTTAGGGTGTTTGTTTGTTTGTTTGTTTTGGTGTTGAGTTGTATGAGGTTTTTATAAATTTCAGATATTAACCCCTTATCAGATGTATCATTGGTGCATATTTTCTCCCATTCAATAGGATGTATTTTTGTTTTGTTGGTGGTTTCCTTTGTTGTGCAAAAACTTTTTCATTTGATATAGCCCCATTTGTTTATTCTTTCTTTTGATTCCTTTGTCTAAGGAGATAGATCCAAAAATATACATTACAGAGAGCGATGTCCAAGAGTTTACTGTCCATGTTTTCTTCTAGGAGTTTTGTGGTTTCAGGTCTTACATTTAAGTCTTTAACCCATTTTGAGTTTATTCTTATATACGATGAAATAAGGTGACCCAGTTTTATTTTTTTGCATGTATTTGTCCAGTTTTCCCAACACCATTTATTGAATAGACTGTCTTTTCTCCACTGTATATTGTTGCCTTTTTTATCATAGAGTAAATGACCATATAAGCGTGGGTTTATTTCTGGGTTCTTTAGTCTACTCTATTGATCTATGTGTCTGTTTTTTTTTGTTTTTTGTTGCTGTTTTGTTTTTGTTTTTTGTTTTTGTTTTTGTTTTGCCAGTACAATGTTGTTTTGATTACTATAGCCTTGTGGTATAGTTTGATATCAGGCAGAGTGATATCTCCAATTTTGTTCTTCTTTCTCAAGATTGCTGTGGCTGTTTGGCATTTTTGTGGTTCCATATAAATTTTACAATTACTTGTTATATATAGTTCTGTGAAAATGCCATTGGTGTTTTGATAGGGATTGCATTGAATCTATAGATTGCTTTGGGTAGTATGGACATTTTCATGATTCCATCCATAGTGCAGTATACGCTTTCATTTATTTGTATCTTCTTTAATTTCTTTCCTTAGTGTCTTATAGTTTTCTGAGTACAGGTCTCTTACCTCCTTGGTTAAATTCATTCCAAGGTTTTTTTAAAAAATATTTTGATGCAATTGTAAAAGTGGTTGTTTTCTTAATTTCTCTTTCTGATAATTCATTATTGGTTTATAAAAATGCAACTGATTTCTGAATATTAATTTTGTATCCTGCTACTTTACTGAATTCATTTATCAGTTCTAATAGTTCTTTGGTGGAATCTTTCATGTTCTCTCTGTATAGCATTATGTCATCTGAAAGTAATGACAGCTTTACTTCTTCCTTTACAAATTAGATGCTTGTTATTTCTTTTTCTTGTCTGATTGCTGTGGCTAGGACTTCCAATACTATGTGGAATAAAAGTGGTGAAAGTAGACATCATTGTCTTCTTCCTGGTTTTAAGAAGAACACTGTTAACTTTTCTCCATTGAGTATGATGTTAGTTGTGGGTTTGTGATATATGGCCTTTATTATGTTGAGGTATGTTCCCTCTATGCCCACTTTTCAGAGAGCTTTTTATTGTAAATGGATGCTAGATTTTGTCAAATACTGTATTTGCATCTATTCATATGATCATAGGGTTTTTATCCTTCATTTTGTTTCTGTAGTGTATTACATTAATAGACTTGCAGATATTAAACCAACCTTGCATCGCAGGAATATATCCCACTTGATCGTGGTGTATGATCTTTTATTGTATTGCTGAATTTGGTTTGCTAATATTTTGATAAGGATTTTTGCATCTATGTTCATTGGGGTTATTGGCTTATAATCTTTTTTTTGTAATGTCTTTTTTGGTTTTGGAATCAAGGTGATGGTGGCCTTGTAAAATGAGCTTGGGAGCTTTTCCTCCTCTTATATTTTTTGGAATAGTTTGAGAAGGATAGCTGTTAATTCTTCTTTGAATGTTTGGTAAAATTCATCTGTGAAGCCATGCAGTTCAGGACTGTTGTTTGTTGGGAATTTTTTCATTACTGATTTGATTTTGTTAGTAGTAATATATTGGTTCAGATTGTTTTGTTTCTTCTTGATTTAGTCTTGGAAGATTGTATGTTTCTAGAAATTTATCAATTTCTTCCAGATTGTCCAATTTGTTGGCATATAATTGTTTGTAATATTTTTCATAATCCTTTGTATTTCTGTGGTGTCAGTTGTTGCTTCTTTTTCATTTCTGATTTTATTTATTTGGGTCTTCTCTTTTTTTTTCATGATTAGACTGGTTAAAGATTTATCAATTTAATTTATCTTTTCAAAGAATCAGCTCTTAGTTTCATTGATCTTTTGTAATTTTTTTGCCTCTGTTTTTTCTTTTTTTTCTGCTCTGAACTTTATTATGTCCTTCCTTCTACTCACTTTGGGCTTTGTTTGCTGTTCCTTTTCTAGTTCCTTTAAGTGTAAGGTTAGATTGTTCCTTTGAGATTTTTCTTGTTTCTTGAAGTAGGCCTGTATTGCCAGGTATTTCCCTCTTAGGATTGCTTTTGCTGTGTCCCATAGATTTTGTGTCATTGTGTTTTCATTTTCATTTGTCTCAAGGTATCTTTTGCTTTCTTCCTTAATCTCATTGACCCAATTCATTATTTAGTAGCATGTTCTTTAGCCTCCATATGTTCATGTGTTTTTCAGTGTTTTCTTGTAACTGATTTCCAGTTTCATTTCATTGTGGTTAGAAAAGACACTTGATATGATTTCAACCTTTTTAAACTTACTGCGACTTGTTTTGTGGTCTAACATGTGGTCTATCTTGGAAAATGTTCCATTTGCACTTGAAAAGAATGTACATCCTGCTGCTGTGGGTGAAATGCTCTAAAAATACCAATTAAATCCATCTGGACTAGTGTATCATTCGAGTTTCCTTGTTGATTTTCTGTCTGGAGATCTGTCCAGTGGTGTCAGTGGGGTGATAAATCCCCTACCATGATTGTATTTTTGTCAATTTCTCCCTTTATGTCAGTCAATATTTGCTTTATATGTTTAGGTGGTCCTATGTTGGGTGCACACATGTGTACAGGGGTCATGTTCTCTTGTTGGATTGATCCCTTTATCTTTATGTAATATCCCTCTTTGCTATTATAGTCTTTGTTTTATATTTTTAAATCTGATGTAAGTATTACTATCCCAGCTTTTTTTTCATTTTCATTTGCATGAAATATCTTTTTCCATCACTGTACTTTCAGTCTCTGTGTGTCTTTCTATCTAAAGTGGATATCTTGTAGATAGCATACGTATGGGTCTTGTTTTCTTTTCTATTCAGCTACTTACCCTGTGTCTTTTGATTGGGGTATTTAATACATTTACATTTAAAGTGATTATTAATAGGTACATAGTTATTGGCATTTTATTTTTCATATTTATGTTCTTTCTTTCACCCCCTTCTTCCTCTCAAAGAAGTCCATCTAACATTTCTTATAATACTGTTTGGTGGTGATGAACTCCTTTAGCTTTTTTCTTGTCTGGGAAGCTATCGCTCCTTCAATTCTAAATGATAGCTTTGCTGGGTAGAGTAACCTTGGTTGTAGGTCCTTACTTTTCATCACTTTGAATATTTTATGCCAATCCCTCTAGCCTGCAAAGTTTTTGTTGATAAATCAACTGACAATCTTATGATAGCTCCTTTGTAAGTAACTAGCTGCCTTTCTTTTGCTGCTTTTATGGTTCTGTTTTTGTCTTTAACTTTTGCCAGTTTAATTATAATGTTTCTTGGTGTGGCCCTGTTTGGGTTCATCTTGTTTGGTACTCTCTGCACTTTCTGGGCTTGTATGTCTATTTCTTTTGCTTAGGTTAGGAAAGTTTTCCATCATTATTTCTTCAAATAGGTTCTCAGTCCCTTGCTTTCTCTCTTCTCCTTCTGGTACTCCAATGATGCAAATGTTGTAATGCTTGATATTGTCCCAGAGGCCTCTCTTAAATTATCCTCTTTATTTTGGTTTGTTTGTTTGCTTGTTTGTTTGTTTTGCTCTTCTGTTTTGGTGTTTTATGCTACCTTGTCTTCCAAATTGATGATTTGATCCTCTTCTTCATCTGTTGGTTATTTCTTCTAGTGCATTTTTCATTTCAGTTATTGTATTCTTTATTTCTGACTGGTTCTCTTTTAAGATTTCTATGTCCTTTTTTAATGCTTACTATGTCTTTTTTTTGTTCTCACTGAATTAATCTATTCTTCCCCTAAAATCATTGCGCATCTTTATAACTATTGTTTTGAACTCTGTATCTTGTAAGTTGCTTGCCTCCATTTCATTGAGTTCTTTTTTTTGAGTTTACTTTTGTTCTTTCAATTGGAACATATTTCTTTGTTTCGTCATTTTAGGCTGCCTCTCTGTGTTTGTTTTTATGTATTAGATAGATGTGCTATGTCTCCCAGTCTTGGCTGGGTGGCCTTATGTAGTAGAGGCCTAGTGGTTCAACTCCCTGGTCACCTGAGTCAGATGTTCCAGGAGTGCCCCTTGTGTAAATTGTTTGTGCCCTTCTATTATAGTTGAGACTTGATTGCTATTGGCACAACAGTGGATAAAATTTGACCCTCAGGCTGACTGGCTGTTGGATTTGGCCATGTCCACATCTTATAGGCTGCTGTGTGGGAGTCTTACCCCATGGAGCAGGATTCACCTGCGTGACTCTGGTGTCTGCTGAGACTGCCCTTTGGGTGTGAAACTTATGGGGCTAATTGGGTGGTGCTCTGCTGTGGTCCTAAGCCGACCTCCAGATATGTTTGTTCTGGGGCCTCTTGGGAGGATCTCCTGTGCTGGTCCACATCAGCTACTGCTGGTGACCAGTCAGGGACTACCCGGTATGAGCTACAAAGTGATCTGAAGTTGTTCGTTCCCTTTATTGGCCCTGGGAGTGCTTGGGAGAGGTCAGGCTGTGAAATAAGGACAGCTGTAACCAGTTCCAGGCCTGGCATAGCTCTGCAAATAGCTCAGGGCAGCCTGAGGCCTCCTGCTGCCTGCCAGCTCCCCACCCCCATAAGGCTCAGCCACTGATAGAGCCTCATGCAGTTGACAAGTTGTGTAAGGCTGGGTCTCAGGGGTCATCAGGGTGGGACAAGTGGTGTTTATTTGGTAAATGTAGATTATGGTTTGGTGCCAGTGCTGAGTCTGGAGCTACTCAGCAAAATGTCCCAGCACACCAAAGCCAACTGCTCCATGCCTGGGACCCACGAACCCCTGAGAATTGTATAAGAAAGAGTGCAACATGGGCAGCACTGGCTCTGGCATTGCATGAGTTGGTTGAGGTGGGGTCCCAGGGAGTCACCAGGGTGGAGCAAGTGGAGTTCATCAGGCCAGTGCAGATTCAGATTCAGATTTGGCCATGTTGGGGAGGGCTCATCACAGGAAAGATGGGGCACAACTCCTGGCTGCAAGGAAGGAGGATTCTACACAGGGAAAATTGCAACTGTCCCTCTGGTCCTCACTCTGAAGCCACTCGACTCAGCCTCTCCCTGTATGTCTCTGAATCCTTCCAAGTAACCATCCCTCTGCTGGTACCCAGGATGAGTACCTGTGAGTGAGTGAGTCTGTGCATGGGCCCTTTAAGAGGATGTTGGGGTTTCCCACAGCCCGCCATCTCACCCAAATGGTTGGAATCCCCACTGCTTTTCACAGACAGCTGTTGTGGGGCCTTCTCCTTCTGGCACTGGTCCTTGGAGCTGAAGAGCCTGGTGTGGGGCTGGAGTCCCTCACTCCTCCTGGGGGGCACTTCCATGGCAAAGATATCCTTCCTGGTTTTCAACCACCACAGGCAGATATGGTGCCAAACTGTTCTGCATCTCCATCCCTCCTACTAGTCTTGATGTAGCTTCTTTATATCCCCAGTTATAGGACTTCTGTTCAGCTAGACTTTTGATGATTCTCCAGGTTTGTTTTTCTATAACTTAATTGTAAATTTAATGTGGTCATTCAAGGAGGCAAGAAAAGTATTTATCTACTCTGCCATCTTGGATCCTTTCCCCCAAAACAATGTTGATACATTATTGTTAACTACAGTCCATGCTTTATTTTGATTTCTTTAGGTTTTCCTTAGTATCCTTTTTTTCTGTTCCAGGATCCCATCCAGTATGCCATGTTACGTTTAGTCATCATGTCTCCTTAGGTTCCTCTGGACTGTGACAATTTCTCAGACTTCCCTTGTTTTTGATGACCTTGACAGATTTCAGGAGTAATGTTCATGTATTTTGTAGAATGTCCTACAACTTGTGTTTGATGATTTTTAACTCATGATTAGACTGGAGTTATGGGTTTTGGGGAGGAAGACCACGTAGGTGAAATGACATTCTCCTCATATCAAGGAAACATGCTATTAATGTGATTTTAAAATAATGATGTTATCCTTGATCACACCTGCTGAGGTAGTGTTTGTCAGATTTCTCCACTATAACGTTATTCTTTTTCCTCTCTCTTCATACTGTATTCTTTGGAAAGAAGTCATTATGTACAGGTCACATGTAAGGAGTGGGGAGTTACTCTCCACTTCCATGACGGAGGTATACATACATAAATTATTTGGAATTCTTCTGTATATGAAATTTGTCTCTTCTCCCCCACTCATTTATATATTTAATCATTTATTTATATATATATTTATTCCTGGATATTTATTCATGGGTATTTATACTTTGGGTTATAATCCAGTACTACATTATTCATTTTCTTGCTTAAATTGTACCAGCTTTGTACATTGGGAGCTCTTTCAGTTGGCTCATATGTCCATTTGACATTCCTCCATTGGGAGTTTTTGTTGCTTTTGTTTTATTTTTGAGCACTTTACTTTCCAGCCCTGCAAGACCTTCTGGCTATACACTAGACTCAGCCATTTCTCCAAGGAGTCCTGTTTCCTTTTATTGAAGAATGGTATTACTTCTCTTTATTTTTTTAAATTATCCATTTATACCACTTTGTTCCAACCCTTCCATTGTTACCCTAACCTTAGGAATCCAGTTCTTTCCCCCTGATTCTTTGCTATTCTCTTTAGTGCCTTCAAAAACCTGCCCTACAGGTGGGGGGATGGGAGAGAAAGGTGAAGGGAATAGGAAGTACAAATTAGTAGTCACAAAATAGTCATGGGGATGTGAAATACAATATGGGGAATAAAGTCAATAATATTGTAAAAAACAAAAATCTGCCCTACACATGCCTAAAATTGAGTATTTTCATCACATTTGGAGCCCCTTTTCTAATATCTCTCACTTTTCATTCACATTCCTACTGAGCATCACGTTTTTCCCTCCCTGGCACCTATAGAGTGTCAGCTGTAAGTTGAGGAGAAAGGAATAGAGAGCAACACTAAGAGAAGTGAGCTCAAGCTTTCTCCAGGGTGGCATATTATTTTTAATGCTGCTACCATTTTTTCTCACTTTCCCTGTCAAATTAATGCACCAAGAATTTTGTTGGCATCTGCAGCAGCAAATGGAGAGGAACAGCAGTTTAAAGGGAGGGGGTGACTGCCCCCTGCCCCCAATCTGGGTACTCTTTGGAACAAGTTACAATTCACATGCAGATTGCCAGAATGCAGCAAGTCTAGGACTTGGAACTAGATGGCTCTGGAAACATATTTCCTCCATAACTGGCAGCAATTCCTACTCTCCATCATGCTGAGAGACTTTGAAGAAGACTTCCTGATGAGTTCCCTGCAATCACACATAGGGCCAACTTACAAAGAGCACCAGGGTAAAAACTGAGCACCCCCAGCAACTTGCTGTTCATTTTCAGAAAGAACAGAGATCACAGGGAAACTCCACTCCCACTTTGCACTTTAGTTCAGTCATTCCTTCTTTACTCTCCATTCTTCAGATTACCATCCCTAAGAAAGACAGGTGATTTCCTTTAAGTTTAGCTCAACAAACAGTTCTTGAAGGCCAAATGTACACCAGTGTTTGTGCCTCATGCTAGAGGTACAAAGAGGTACGAGATATGGCCCACAACCCAGTGCAGAGATAATATTAGACTATGAGCAGATAATATCAAACTATGCATTATCTTAAGTATATGAGGTCTGACAATTAAGTTCGTGAACTCATTGCAACGATGTTGCTAAACTTTTTGATATCAGAAGGATTATTCATTATGAATTTGTACCAACTGGAAAGTTAAACAAGTTTACTATTTGGAAGTGCTGAAAAGGCTGCGTGAAAAAGTTAGATGACCTGCCTGAACTTTTTGCCAACAATTCATGGCTCTTGCATCACAAGATGGTGCATGGCTCAATGCACCAGCTCATGTGGCACTGTTCGTGAGGGAGTTTCTCTCTGGTAAACAAATAACTGTATTGGAACACCCTCCCTACTCACCTGATCTGGCCCCCAATGACATCTTTCTTTACCCGAAGATAAAGGAAATATTGAAAGGACGACATTTTGATGCCATTCAGGATATCAAAGTTAATACGATGACAGCGCTGATGGCCATTGCTGAAAAAGAGTTCCAAAATCGCTTTGAAGGGTGGATTAGGTACTGAGGTCCATGCATAGCTTCCCAAGGGGAGTACTTTGAAGGTGAGCATAGTGATATTCAGCAGTGAGGTATGAAGCACTTTTTCTAGGATGAGTTTGTGAACTTAATTGTCTGACCTCGTACAGGCCAACATTTACATGTTATGTTATATACGTAGACTTTGTAGCTTTTATCCATTTTTTATTTTTCAGAAAAATTTTCCTCCGTTTCTAGACAAGTAAACGTATTATTCATTATGTTTTAATTTCTCAAATAATACGTGAATTCATTCTTCCTTTTAAAAAAATAAAACAATACAGATGAAGCTAAAGGTCCCTTTAACAATCATACCACCTCCTTCTTAAACCCACCTATACCTCCTCCTTCTCAAATACTGAGGTAACTGCTGTTTTGGTTTTGTTGTCTATCTTCTCAGAGAAAAGGTTGGTTTTTTGTTGTTGTTGTTTTTTAAGATGCTCAAATTCAGGACTGTGTAATTCAAAATGGTACAGCTGACAATCACTGTCTCATCTTCCCTCTCCTTCCATTCTTTTGTGCCTGTCACTTAGCCTGGAATTGGTGATAAAATTCCAGGCAATGCTTGGAATGTGGATGAGCCAAGATGACTCTTATCAAAACTGAATAATCAGAATTGAAGAGATAGGCTGGGACTGGGGACGCATGCAGATCTCCTTACTGATTAATCCATGCTGGACCAGAGCAAGTAGGCCAAACCAGGGAGATGAGCAAGGAACGCAAATCACCAAGAGAAGCAGTAAGGGAGTGGGGCACAAAAATGGAGGAAGGATCCAAGCTGGGGTGGAGATATGCAGAAGGACGACCATGGTTCTCAGGCTCAGGTGAGACTGGAAAAAGCAAGGTCGTATAGGAACAGCCACAGTCTTAGAGCAGACCATGGTCCCAGGCAAGAACTATATGGTTCCCAGAGGAGAGATTTGGTTTGACCAGGACTTCCTGCCATGGATATCCTTTTATACTTTTCATTTTTTATACTTTTCATTTTAACAATACCCTGATTGAGCAACATAACATTGCCAGGGGCATAGTAGCCCCCCTCCTTTTTCTCCTTAAGAAGTGAGATTTTCCTAGGCAACCCTATTCAAGGTTTTCTGTCCTGGTATCTAAGAGCCCCAGAGGATTCCCAGAAGATTCCGCAGGACAGAGAAAGGGGAGTTGTTTGTGTGTGTGGTTGTTTGTGGTTTTTTTTTTTAACTTTTTTTTTTTTTTAATTGGGGAATATTGGGGAACAGTGTGTTTCTCCAGGGCCCATCAGCTCCAAGTCATTGCGGAGGGCACAGCTCAGCTCCAAGTCCAGTCGCCGTTTTCAATCTTAATTACAGGGGGTGCAGCCCACCATCCCAAGTGGGAATTGAACTGGCAACCTTATTGTTAAGAGCTCATACCCTAACCAATTGAGCCATCTGGCCACCCACCAGCAGCTCAGCGGCAGCTCGTTGTCTTCGGTCTAGCTGCAGAGGGTGCAGCTCACTGGCCCATGTGGGAATTGAACCGGCAGCCCAGTTTTTCAGAGCTCGTGCTCTAACCAACTGAGCCAGCCGGCTGCCCTGCGTGTATATGTGTTAGTGGCAGGGAGCTCGTCTTTCCGTGTGCAATAGAAACAAGACTTTAAAAACATTAATGTGCTTTTCTCTCTCATCTTTTCAAACCCGTGACCTGTTCTCTAATAGACTCAAGGCAGTAATCCACCTGGGAAAAGAGGGAATGAATGCATGAAGACTGTTTGGGAAGGGAGGCAAAAGAAAGCTTCTGATCTTCAAAACAGTATACTGTGCAAAATAAACAACAGAATTGAGAGCCAGGCATTGTTGAGAAAAGACTGATGTTCTAAATTCCCCAGTTCTCACTTAACACATTAAGGGTAAGGCCAGCCAACAAGCTCTTAGAGCTTTAAGCAAAGGAGGACTGAGTAGGTAGGAAAGAAATTAAAAGAAAACTCACTCTTTCTGACCTGAGTGACTGAGGCAAAGAGAAAAGAGATGAAATAAAAAAGTGGGGAGAGACTAGAGACTATTAGACAAGCATTAGACCTATTTGCCCTTCTAGAACATTTTTCTCTACATAACATACATAATTAAAGCAACATGGGGCATCCCTGCATAGCTGGAGGTATTGACTGGGCTGTGAGTAGGTCTGGCTTGCTCCCCTGAGCTACCTTTGCACCCCATGCTATAAGGACAAGGGCCGTGAGGCCCACCGAGTTGAGGAGCACCTGTGGAGCACCTGTGTGGGTGAGTTGCCCACACAGCAGAACCTGAGAGGTGGGCAACCTTGGCCAGGGGCCAAACAGAGCATGTAGCAAAGACACAGGGAGAAAGGCAACATCAGCAAGAGCGGAGAGGAGGCCAGGGCAGCAGTGACGGGCCCTGGGTCCCGGCCCAGCCAAGAAAGAAAAGACCACAAGTTTTAGTTGCAGACATCACCATCAAACACCTATAGGACATCCAGTGACAGGATCATGCCCAGTACGTGCTGTGGGTTCCTGTGGGGCAAATGGGAGTGTCTCCAGGCATGTGGATCTTTCCCTTTATCACAAGAGGAGACAGGGGGTGATCGCTGACATTTTTTGTGTGTTTTCTGAGCCACATGTCATTGCGATCTGGCAGACTACGCTGGGTACATTCACTCCCCCCAATACATGTCCTCTTCCTGAAACAAGAAATGCAGGTACCTTTGGCTCTTTCTCCAAGTGTTGTTCTTGCACCTTCCCCAGGACAGGTATTTTGGACAGGTCAGTTTTTTGTGCCTCTTCCCAGGTAAAATGTTCTCGGTTGGGATGACTCAGCTCTGTAGGACAGCTCTTCCAGCAGCCCGAGCCCTCAAAGTCCTCCCTTAGCCTTGTAGGACCAGGAAAGAGAGAGTGTATCCCTGCCTCTTAACAAGGCTCCTGCAGAGGTGGTCCTGATGATGGAGCAGAAATAAGCCTGAAATGGCTGACAAGGGGAAGCCGCCGCCGCCCCTGCCTTTATTTCAGGATTTGCCAAGTAGGCAGGATGCCTTCTGCCTGAGCTAACTTGATAATTACAGGGCATGATGGCTGGGAGAAGTCCACTATGAGAGGTGGTCTTCTCCAGAGCCTTCCCAGACCCCAGGCATGGAAAAGAAGAGACACCAAAGGTTCAGCTTCTTCCCAAAGCAAGAACAAACAGAGGCCAGGCTACAAACAAAATAGGTGCTACTGGCTTGGATTGCAGGCTCCTACTTTTTTTTTTCCTTCTTTATTATTTTCTTCTTTTTCAATTCCAGTCGACATTCAATGTTATTTTTTATTAGTTTCCCACCATCTTGACCGGAATTCTCTGCCTCCTACTTTTTCTGAAGAATAACAGACAGGCTCAGACCTCAGCCTGGAAGTTCTAGTCAGCATGAAACCAGGTCCATCCTGGTTTCCATATAATAGTCTCTCTTCAATAAAGGCCCTTCTCTCAGTGTAGAATCAAATGTCATTTCATGTTCATATCTGTAAGACCTTCCATCTCAATTTTTAAAATTCCATGTGCTCAATTTGTGGATCTCAAAACATGGTTCCTTCCCACTGCTGAAGCTGGGGTAGGTCAGCTGGGGTGCCTTCAGAGTTCATATTTATCACATCACATCATAAATAATTTTAATGAGAAAATGTTGAATGCTATATTCAAAAAATCAGGTTGAAAGTGATGTATGATTTCAAAAGGAGAGAAAATGCCATTGGCTTGGGAAATGGGGAAGGTTTCAAATATCTTCTAAGTGTTAAAAATAACCAGAAGTGTTCTATTGTACCAGATTATAGCACACTGCCTAAACAAACACAGAAATTCGTTCACAGTGGGGTAGTGGAAAAGCCCTAGAACTAGGAGTCAAGGCAAGGTACACTATCCTTAATCTCTGAAATGGTAAGAAAATTCCAATCCTGGCATCCATAATTCTTAGTTTCTGTAGACACTTTTCCTACAGAATGTGTTAATAATGTATATTTTTCAACCATCCTAATTGGGTAGAATACATATGACATTTCCTGGTATTTTTTCCCTAAATTAAAAAAAATAATAATCAATTGTCATAAAAATTAACTTCTGCTCTGTAGAAGTCACTGATAAGAGAATGAAATGCCAAGCTACAGACTGGAAGTAAATATTTGCAAACCACATGACTGACAAAGGAATGGTATCTAGAATATATCGAGAAACTCAAAACTCAACAGGAAAAAGCAAAACATTGGATTAAAAAATGGGCAAAAGACATGAACAGACATTTCACTGAAGGGAATATACACAAGGCAAATAAGCACATGAAAAGATGTTCAGCATCGTTAGTCATGAGGAAAACACAAATTAAAACCACAAGGAGGTATTGCTATATTCACATCAGAATGGTTAATATAAAGAATTGACAACACCAAATGCAGGTGAGGAGGCAGAGAAACTGGATCCCTCATACATTGCTGGTGGGAATGTAAAATTGTACAGCCACTCTGGAAAAGTTTGGCAGTTTCTTACAAAAATAAACATGTAATTACAAATGACCCATCAGATACACTGTTAGACAATTATCCCAGAGAAAAAAGAACGTATGCTCATACAAACACCTATAGATGAATATTCACAGTAACTTTACTCATAATAACCCCAAATTTGAAAAAAAAAACCCACAAATGTCCTTCAATGATAAATAGTTGAGTAGCGATATATCCACATCATAAAATACTGCTCAGCAATAAAAAGGAGTTATTTATTGATACGCAACAAGTTGGATGACTCTCAAAGGAATTATGCCAAATAAAAAAAAGCCAATCACAGAAGGTTACATACTGCATTATTCCATCGATAATAAAATTCTTGAAATAACAAAATTATACAGGTAGAGAACATATTAATGTTTGCCAGGGCTTCCTGACAGAGGCAAAGGTGAGAGCGAGGTAAGGGTGGTTATAAAAGGTCTTTGTGGTGATAGGAAATGTTTTGTATTTGTGGTGGTGGATACACGAACCTCTACACGTGATAAAAATGCATAGAATTAAATGCACACATACACACACACACACATGCACACACACATGCATACATACACTGAGTACATGTAAAACTGATAAAATCTGAATAAGATCCCAGATTATACCAATTGTCAATTTCTTGTTTGTAATATTGTGTTATAGTTTTGCAAAATGTTACCATTGGGAAATACTGGATGAAGGGTATATGTGATTATGCTGCCATAATGTATAACATAAAACCCAAATTTCATAAAAAAATATTGATAAATTTAACTTAATAACATTAACAGGTCTGCATGGAGGAAATACTATTCAGCAAAATCAAAGACAAATGACAACCTGGGAAAAGATTTGTAATTTAATCACAGATGATTAGCTAATTTTCCCAGTACATAAACAGCTCCTCCAATTCAATAAGAAAAGACCAATAACTCAGTAGAAAAATGAACAAAAAATGTGAACAGCTTGTTCATAAAAAAGGATAAGATAACCCTCAAATACATAAAAAGATATGAACCTCAATTTTAATAATATAAAAATAAAATTAAAACCACACTGTCATACGTGTGCCCTTTTTTAACCACTCAGATTGGCAATGATCAAAAAGGTTAATAGCAGTATGCTAGTGAATGTGTAGAAAAAGAGACACTCTCATAGATTACTGGATGAACTATAAATGGTATAAACTCTGTGGAGAGCAATTCGAAATTTCTCATAATTACAAATGTGCATCCCTTTGACTCAGCAATTGCCCTTCTGGAAATTTATTCTACTTATAAACTTGTCTATGTGCAAAATGATGCACAAACAAAGCTATTTATGGCAGCACTTGCTTGAAGAGCAAAATAATGGAAACAACCTACATGCCCATCTACTGGGGAGTAGTTAAAGAAATAATGCTTCATTCCGTAGTGGAATATTATTCAGCCATAAAAAATATAAGGAAGTGCTTTATATACTGATGTGAAATTTTCTCCACGAATAGGAAGTGAAGAAAGCAAGCTCATAACAGTGTGTATAATATGTTGCCATTTTTATAACAAAGGGCTATGTATATGCTTGTAAATGCTTAAAATACCACAAGAATGTGGAAAAGATGAATAAAGTTGGGTTGCTTCTGGAAAGGGAAGTTTTTTGCTGGGAAAAAACGGATAGAAGGTAGATTTTTTTCTATGTCCATTATTTAATAACTTGGAGGTTAAACCACGTGCATTAATTGTATATTCAAAAAGTAATTGGAATATTTTTTTTAAAGACGAGACGCTCTAAAAATATCCCATTCTAAATATAAATGATCTCCAGTTTTCTGATGCCTGAGGGGCCTCCACACCCCCTGCCAGGCTCTTCCTATCCCCTACATGGCTTTCGTAAGTTATGGCACTCAGCCACATAGTCTACAGAGGAACAAGAGTAATTGGAGCCTGTGTAGGCAGCATGGTGTAGGGGTGATTGGTGGTATCATAGAGAGCTGTGTTTGAAAGACCATAAAGTTCTTTTCACCTAAAGCAATGCAATTAGGACACCTGGTGTCTGATGACTTGGGCTTCCCTCACCAGACCTGCCCCTACAACCATATTGGCAAGGAAACAAAAAGGACTTAAGGGCCCCTGTCTTATTTTTTACCTTTTGTTACATTTTTAAAGCTGAAATTACTCCTATATGAGGTGATTTCATTGAGTACATTTGTTGGGTTGCAACCACGGGGTTCCCTGAGTGAAATCTGAAACTGGCTCCTGTACCCAAGGGTAGAGAGAGATTGAAGAAATAGGCAGCCTACTCCAGATTGGTAGATGGCAGGTTTAAAAAGCAAGGAAACTTACACAGGAAGCTTGTGTTAGGCAACCCGCAAGATGAGTAGATCTCTGCCACTGCCTACCAGAATCTTAAGTGTTTATATAGAGACCTTACCTGGGTTCAGTCTCGGTACCCAGTCCAGATGGTCTCAACAACACATTGCTCTCCCAAGGCTGCATTCTTGAAATGGCTCCCACTGTGGAAAGAGTAGGCAGAACACATTTTCCAAGGACAGGAAAGGGGGTGAGGAACCTCTGATTGCCCAGATCCAGCTCTCAGATCAACTGGCAATTTTGTCCTCTCGATGACTTCCTCCAACAGTGTTTATGAGACATCTCCTGTTAGTTTCTCCTTTACTAACGGAGTGTCTAAACAACCAGCAGCAGCTCCAAGATGTGCACTTTTAAGCTTTCAAGACTGCTTTGTCTTTCTTGCAGAACTAGCCCAACACCAGGGGTGGCTCCGTAGCTTCATAGCTCTTCTGTGGTTGGATGCAAGATGTGTTAGAGTCCAAACCCCTGCTGAGCATGTGGGTCGAGACCATGACACATGACACCCAGACGTGGCTAGCTGCATTAGTTAGGTGAACAAGAGCATTTCCAAACCAACAGCTTACTGTTGCATTCTCTATCCCTTCCTCTCTTAGGAGTCTTCCTTTTGTACAAGACTCGGAAGATAGTTGCCCAGAAGTTTTCTCTAGATACTAAATTGTCTTCAGAGAGCCTGCTATGGTTTCTGCTCTGTTCTGCAGGAGAAATACCTAAGGATGCACTAGATCAAAGTCATTGCACACACTTCTCGTCTTGCCTGGAAAGCTAACTGGATAGACTCTTCTCTGCATCCTCCTCACATGTATAAATCTGTGATTCTGTCTCAGTATCCTGTTTTATTCTTTTAGCAGTTATGCTGTTTCTATGGCAGAAATGATAAGCTGCAATATTCACAGATGTGCTCACAGAAGATGTAGTAAAATCTGGCCCTGGAGGTCAGGGGGTTCATATTCTATGGAAAGTAGCACGTGCGTGGACATCAGGATTAAATACATATATCATACTAGGATTTTAGCTCAGTTGCCCAATATACTTAAAATGACTCAATTTATTGCAAACTAAGATTTAAGAAGCTCAGTTTACAGGTTGACAAATTAGCATTTGTCTGCACATATTTCTCTATTTTGCATAATTAATTCCTCCCCATAGGACACAGGCATTTTCATCTACAACAAAACCAGCCTATTTCTTGTTCCCTTCCTGTTAGCATCGTGTGAATAGTATTAATTCAGAAGATGCATATTCTTTTCCAAAGCATCCCTGTGGAACAAGACAGATTTTCATCCCAATCATTATCAGCTGTTTATTACCCAGCTTCCCAAATCTCATTCATAAAAGAAAATTAGAAAAGGAAAAGTTGAGTCATAGGAAACAAAGACAGTGCTGATGAGATGGATTCTCCCAATTCAGATTAACTAGGTGTATCAGCTAGTGTTACAAGGAACAGAGAAGAAAGAAGCTAATTAAAACTGGCTTCAGCAATAGAGAAAATATACTGATTCATTTGCCTGAAAAATCCACAGGTAGAGCAACTCAATAATGCCACCAAGGTTTTTTTGTACGTGTTTTTGTTTTGTTTTGTTTTGTCTTTGTTTGTTTGTTTTTTGTCTTTCATAATGTTTTCTTCAGACTAGTCTTCTCCTAAGGCCGGCTTTCCTCTTCGTACTAAGATGGCTTTCAGAGGTTTCAAGAACTACACAGTTCCAGTAAAAAAGGAACACCATATTTCTTCTCAGCAAAAGTCCTAAGTAGTATCACTCTAATTGGATTAGTTAAGATTACATGCCCAACACTGAGCTAATGACTGTGGCCACAACAAATGCCCTGATTGGTTATGTGCTCTCTCTCTAGAACTGGAGTGAAATCAGCTTCCCTGGAACAGCATATATTCCCAACCAAAATTGGGAAATGTTAAGAAGGAAGTATCTGAGAGGGGGAAAACAGACAAGAAAGCTACCAAAAACTATTAACTGCAGTAGTGGAAGTAAACTTGCACTGGAGAAAAATCTGAATTATAGAAGACTGTCAATCTAAATTCCTTTTAAAAATATTCTGTACTACAGTATTACTTCTTTCACTTATGTGCAGAAATTCGATTAGGTCAACAAAGTATTGACTGGCACACACTTGAATAAAAAGATATTTGATTGGCAATTAGCCTTTTAATTATGTGTAAGTATCCCAATCTTTTTTTTTTTTAATGTTTAGTAGCTACTTAAAAAGAGTGTGCTCTTTGAAGGCAGGCACGCCCACCCATTTTATGAAGTCAGCTCATTTTTGTTTGTTTGCAATCTTGAGGTTAATGGGGTAGGTATGGTGATGCTTGGCAATGAAGGCCTTGGATGAAACAAGAAAGAGGCACCAGAGTTTACTGCCCTTCCTTCTCTCTTGGAAAATTGGGCAAAGCAAGGAATATGGAAGACCTGTCTAGGAGAGTCTGTGAGGGAGAACGGGCAAGGACAATAGGTTGGGATTTCCACCAGGTAAGTATTTGAGATGTTCTAGCATAGCAACCATCTTTAGCTGTGTAAACATAATTTCACTACGTGTTTATAATATTGTTCACATAGAAAACCTTTCCCTGGTTGGAAATAGAGGGAAAGAGATGGTACTTATCAGGAATGACAGAGTCTTTCTACTAGAGTGGAACTTGGACAACATTTTAATCACTGCCAAAACAGAAACTGCAAGCATGCATCTGATTCTTCTTATCCTTGCCAGTGGCTAACATAACTAATCAATCAATGCTCACTTTTCTGCTATGCCTAGAAATGACTTCACAATGTCTCTTGACAAAGTGCTCCAGGGAGCCACTACCAATTGATCAGACTTGGAAGTAAAGATAAAACCTGCTTGACATAACAAATTTTAGCCTGATCGTTTCCCATATTCATTTTCTGTGATGTTTCTCCTAAGGAGACAATCCAATTGGTGGCCCATTCAATCTCTAGGCTGAATTGGTGAGTCCATGAATCCTCTTCTTCCTGAAGTAATCCTCATGGCCCTCAGGGGCCTTCTATGGGAGCATTTTTCTCCGAGGATTAATTTTAAGTATAACCGGCTGTCCCCAAATCACTCCTTACTTTGTTGTCTGTAACAGCCAGTGATTGGGTAAGTAGACCTCATTTTTCGACAATACCATCCATTCCTATCTCTGGGGTTCCTGCCTCTGCAGTTCATTTGGAATAGATTGTAGCTGTACAATGTTTTATTATCCCCTCCTCATTTTAAATAAATACATTCAGCTTTCTAGTCATGTAAGGTTTATTTTGTGTAATGTGTGCCTATTATTTCTTAGTGTGAAGTCACTGTTCCACCTGCATTAAAATTTACTAGGGTGGGGTCCTTATTAAAAATACCATTTCTGGGTCTCACTCTGAAGCCAATGTATCAGAATTTCTGGTGATCTGACTTTTTGGGCAATTCACAAGATGATTCTTCAACCCATTAAAGTTTGAAAATAACTGCTACGGGAAACAGACAGAGGGTTGGGGGAAAATCGTGGTGAGCCTACCCAGACAGAAGGAATCTTAAAAGTTTTTAACAATGGTATCTCCTGAGCTCTATTGATTTTTAGGTGGAGCTATGTCTGATCCTTCTTAAGCCTTCACTGACTCATCTCTTATGGTTCTTCCCTTCTGAAAGTCAAGACTAGAACAGAGCCAGATTAAGAGGCAGGTCGATGGAACATTTGTATGGGACACCATCCCAGCAGTGCCACTAAAACATCACTGAAAATAAAACAAAGTGAAGAATTCTGTGTTTATTGGAACGCCATTAGGAAGTGACGGGCATATGAGTAGAGGAATAATCTGATGGAGTTGCCTAGGGGGAAATCATCTAAGAAGCTGGTTCAAATAATAATAATAACACTGCTGATGGTGATGACGATGACAGTGATGAAATTATAAAGATTGACAAATGTGACGACCCAAACTGTTAAAAGTTTACAAGAAAAATGAGGTTGAAATATAAGTAGCAAACAAGAAAAAATATTTGTATCACATATGACAAAGGACTAATATTCTTAGTATAAAAAGCACTTTAATAAGACAATTTTTAAATGGGATAAAAAAAATTTAGATGGGTAAATAGCATGAATGGCAAGTCCCAAGGAAAGAAAGAAATGAAACCAGATAAAGGGTGACTGTTATGGATTGAAAGTTTGTGTCCCCCCTCAAATATATATGTTGAAATCCTAACCCCCCATGCGATGACATCAGGAGGAGGGGTCTTTGGGAGGTGATTATTGCCCTTAGAATGAGGGTAGAAACCTCATGAATGGGGTTAGCACCCTAATAAAAGAGACCCCAGAGAGTTCTCTCCCACTTTTCCACTATGTGAGGACACAGTGACAAGATGGACACCTATGAACTAGGAAGAGAGCATTTACCAAACACTAAATCTGCCAGCACCTTGATTTTGGACTTCCAGCCTCCAGAACTGTGAGAAAAATCATTTGTTGTTTAATCTACCCAGTCTAAGGTATTTATGTCATAGCAGCCAGAGCACATGAAGCCAATGACCCCACAGGGATGCTCCTCCCTAAAAATTCAGCCTAAGCAGAAGGAGAGTAAGCAGCACTTACTCTCCATGACTCATGTGGGTGTTTAGATCTGGAGTGTTGGGAAGTGTTGACTTTTCAAGGAAGGCCATGCAGCAGTGAAGGGACTATGCAAAGAGCAGGGGACTTTTTTTTTTTTTTTAACAGCTGCCACATATTGGGGGAAAGAGGAATAAGACTAAGTAGAATTTTTAAGAAGTTTGATTCTGCTAAGTGGGTGTACTTAATAATTATCACATTTATTTCTTGTTATGACTTTAAAACAGCTTGCTTGCTTAACAGTCAGACTTGGTGGGTTCTGAACATCAGTCAGCTTAATTTTTTCCCATCGGTGTTTCCAACCACACTTTGCTGAATCTGCTTTCTATCCCGTTAGCCACAACTTGGGCAAACTGTAAACTTTCTGGTTGCTTTAGGTCATTAAAAGTCCATCTCAGGGGAAGGGGGTGGGAGATGAGGGTTTACGGGATCAAATACATGGTGATGGAAGGGGAACTGACTGGTTGGTGCACACACAATGTGATACATAGGTGATGTATTACAGAATTGTACACTTGAAACCTATGTAACTTTATAAGTTTATTGTCACCCCAATAAACTTAAATTAAAAAAAAAGTCCATCTGGTTTAAGGCTTTAATCAAATAATCCTATTTTAAATTCTTTATCTCCTCCAATATCAGATTTGGAGCCTTGTAGCAATATAGTGGGAGCGGGGTCTAGTTTTTCACTTCTCCCTTGCAGTACAGGATGGGGCCATGGTTTCATTCTGAGTTCTCATCTCCCCACCACATTTTCAGGCTCTGTTCCTTTTGGAGGGCAGGGAGGAGTGAGAGGGACAGTGGCGATCACCTTACCTGTCAGCTTTCCGAAGCTGGTCTCACTGGGTCCATCTCATACTATCTGTTTCTGTTGGTCTCCAGAAATGTGGTCAAATGCAAGGTTTTCCTGGAATAATGCGCACCTTCACTGAAGCCTCTTTTGTCACTGACATCCCTTGTCTTTGTTGGTCCTGCCAGTGGTCCACGCCCTCAACCCTGCTCCTGATGTTATCGCTGTGCTTGCCTGGCTGAGAACATAAGCATGTCCTCGGCACCTGCCTACTCTTCTAACGGTTGATGAAAAACATTTAGCCTAAGAGAAAGCTTGTAAGAGTTTATTTTGGCCAAACTGACAATTGCCGGGAAGCAAAATCTCAATGGACTGAGAAAAAAACTCCGCAAAATGGCGGTTTGCAGTTTATTTTATACATAGAATCAAAGGAGAAGGGTTACGTGAAATCCATTGATGGTAGATTAAGGGGGTGGGAGAAAGCAAAGTGGGGAAATTGCTGGGATTGGATAAAATTGGAGAGACAGGTACTTCTTTTACATAGGTGGGTGCAGGATAGTTAATAGTTCACATAAAGATATTAATCAAGGGATAAGAATAATAATGAGGGATTCTGTAGTTTCTTGCTCTGGTCCAGAAAAGGGGATGACTGACATTCCAAGGATGTCATCTTAGGTGCTAAAAGACAATAGACAGACGCACTTAAGGGGAAGATTGACTTTATGAAGGAAGCTTCAGGCTAAAGATGTGACTTCTCGCCATGGCCCACCTTAGTTATGAATTTTTTTATGTCCACGTCATCTTATACGGTTATTTTCAGTCTCCTGACTTTGTCAGGTTTCACCTGCGGCCCCTTTCCCGTCCTCATAACTTAGGCAATCTTCTGTTAACAAACAAAAAATTATGCTGTAATAAAGAATAAAAAGTATTTATTTGAGCAAAGGAGGGATTGAAATCTGGGGTATAGATTCAGATTGTGGTCTGAAAGGAACAACAACAACAACAAAAAAGGCAGGGATTACAAAGGGAAAACCATGACAACTATTCTTATTTTGGTCCTCCATGTAAATGAAGGATATTGGCTAGATCAGTTGGGATTGGTTAGGCCCATTATGTAAATGAAGGATGGTGGTTGTCCTAATGGACTGGTTCCTTTCAAGGTGAAGAATGCAGATGGTTTGGTCACCATAATGACAGAGTAAGTAAAATCAATATATGTCCATGCAGCAATCATGGATCCAGGATGTTTGTTGTTTGGCCTTGAGCTGAGTTTAACAACAGATCAGCAACTTAACAGTAGTTCCACCAACTGGCACAAGAGACAGGTATAAGCCCCATTTCCTCAATGGCCTCCTAATTCCATTGTAAGTGACTATTTTAGCAATGCTTAATTCATTTTAATCTCTCCATTGTCATCTCTATGTGATCCTCTGGTTTGACAAAGTGCCTCTTCTCACTCTTAGAGGGCCTGGAGACCTGGGGTGCAGCACCTCCATCCTCTATCATGCACACTGTATGGCAGTTCCCGTGCCCACCTACTGAGGCTTTTCCTGCAAGCTTCCTGCCTTCAGAAATTGCTAAAGATGTGTGTCCGTCACTGTGTTCATATCACTCCCAAATGTCTCATTTTACAGATAATGAAACTGAGGCCCAGAGGTTAAGATTCTCCCAAGAATCATCACATTGTGCCCTAATCTGAGGGTGGCATCCAGCTGTGGAGTCGCATGCCCATCTCTCCTTCCTGCGGAGACTGTCAGCCTTTCCTAGTGATGCTCTTGGAATCTTTTTCCTCCTCTCTCACTTGGTGTTTGTTTTGTTTTGTTTTTTGAAGGGGGAGAGAATAAGCTCCCTGCCCCTATGAGAAAGAGGAGTAATCACTCCCCACAGACACTGTACTTCAAACCTTTGATGATTTTCCTGCTCATTCCTTCTTGCTACACTTCATGCTCACACACTTCAGCAGATCAGAGAGCTTCCATCTTTGCCTGATGAATCTCCAAACCACAAGACCTAACCCAGCTCTCAGGCTTTGCCCCACCTGGCTTTGCTGGGTGTTTCTAAGGCAGGCTGTGGTGCTGCCAAAGAGAAAAGCCACCCCACCTCTGAAATGTCTTGACTATGGCCATTCCTATACTGAAAACAGTTTCACTCAAATTTTTTTCGCCTCTCTTCACATTTGAAAAGACAAGAGCGTTAATTAACATATAACTTGATGTAAAAACATAAATAGAAATCATGACAAAAGTCTAATCTTTAAAGGGTTAAAATTAAAAATCTCTGAGAAAGCCAGTGATTATTTTATTGATGTGGTTTTTCTACCAACTCTCAAAACCTGCAGGTGTTAAATGAGCTGCACAAGAAATTCTCTCCGCTTCCAAGTGAGTTTGCAGCAGAAACATGCTAATGAGAATTAGAGGAAATTAATGGGAGAGGGTCTAGGAAGCCATGGGAGAGGTTCAGCACAGCTTCCTGTGTGGTAAAATTTCAGAAAAGCTGCTTTAATTTACCATGACCCAGGAGCTTAAAAATTAAAAAAAAGAAAAGAAAGAAAGAAAGTGCAAAACTATACCCTTAACGATTTCTTTCTCCTAATGCACAAGTCTACAAAATGCCAAAGGGAATGTTAGTGTCAAAAGACCTATTGGAAGAGAGAGAGAGAGAGAGAGAGAGAGAGAGAGAGAGAGAGAGAGAGAAGCGGTGAAGCATTTCCCACACCTGTGTCCCTGAAACTGAACAAAGAAGAGCAATATTGGTGTTAATGCTGATGGTGATACAATTATTATATAAACTCTAACTCTGGTATGAAAGATGGGGCCAATGCTAGGTCTTTAACAAGCCAAAGGTTCATAGCTCATCTGGTCCAAATGTCTCATTTTACAGATAAAGAAACTGAGGCCCAGAGATTAAGATGGTACTAAGACAAGTCCTATGATCTGTGACAACGCTGGGATTTGAATTCGTGCCTAGATGCCAAATGTGCTAAGCCATATTGACGGTGATGCAGATATTGACAGGAATGTGAGCATCAGCACTCATCCCTGTCCACGAAAAATCATCCAGCCTAAGGGAAAGCTTGTAAGAGTTTATTTGAGCCAAACTGATGACATTTGCCGGGAAGCAAAGTCTCAATGGATTGAGAATAATGCTCCAGAAAATGGCCATTTTGGAACTTATTTTATACATTAGAATCAAACAACGAAGGTTACATGAAATCCATTGGTTGTAGATTAAGGGGGTGGGAGAAAGCAAAGCAGGGAAATCTCTGGAATTGGATAAAAAGAAAAATGGAGAGACACACCCTTCTTTTACATTAGTGGGTATAGGATAGTTAATAGCATTTTACAGCACATGGAGATGGTATTTGGTGACAAGATAACAATAAGAGATTTTGTAGTTTCCGGCTGTGGTGTGGTAGGTTGTGCCCCCTGGGAAGTCCGGAAAAAGGGATTACTCCGATGTTGCAAAGAGTATGTTATCTTAGATGCAAAAAGACAACAGACAGGCTCACTTAAGGTCAAGATTGACCTTTGTCAAGGAAGCCACAGGCCAAGGATGTAACTTCCCACCATGGCACACCTTAGTTAGGAATTTTTATGTTCACGCATCCTACATGGTTATTTTCAGTCTCCTGAATTTGTCAGGTTTAACATGTGGCCCCTTTTCCATCTACATCTGGGTCTTGTGATGTCAACGACCAAGAGGGAGGTGACCATGCTAAGGCTGACCTGAAGGCCAGAACTCATGCTATAGCTAGTGTTCTATTTAATGCAGTCTAGTAAATATTTATTGAACATTACTAAACTAGGCACTGTCACTGACCTCAAAGAATTCATAGTTTATCAAGGGAGGCAAATGGCCAGTATTCAAACTATTAGCAAACTAAAGGAGATTCGTTTGTCTGTACTCATCAAAGCCAAACAAGACATGAACAGGGTTTTGCAGCCAAAAAAGTAAAGGTTTAATTAAGGAAATGGTGCCAAGCCTTGAGACACAGACAAGCTAATGCTTACAGACCTGGGTCCTCAATGGTGTGTAGGTTACAAATTGTATAGGGCAAGATCACAAGACATTGTGGATTAGGGGTTTGGGGTCATGCTAGAAGCTAATGATTGGTCAGAGGTGAGGTAAGGGTAATGAATCATTTCTTCAGATCTTGAGGACAGCTCTGAGGTCTTTTCCAAGTCCCTCTGTCTGGTCTTATGGGAAAGTAGCCTGGGGCCATTCCACTGTGGGGCTCAGGAGCTGAAACATAAGTTAGGTCAAGATTTATCTTTTTTAGCCTGCCAGAGGTCCGGGTCATGTGACCATTAGTCAGGTCCAGGCTTTGGTCTTCTGCTTCCTTGGGGGTTGCTGATTATCTAGGGAAAAGGCTAGGTCTCTGAGGGGCAGAAAGAGAGAGAAAGGGAGAGAGAGAGATGATTTCTAGAGCTAGGATTTAAAAGTAAAGTTAATCAAAGTTATAAGGCCCCTCAGTCTCAAAACCAATACATATAAGCCATGATAATAAATGCTGAGTAAAATGCTATGGGAACAAATATACAGGAGCAATTAATCCCACTTCAAACACAGGAGAGTGGGGAGACTTTCAAGAAAGAGTGGATAATAGCTATTTTTTTTAGTGGCGATAAGTACCAAACTGGCTTCTGAAAGATAAGGTGTTTGTCAAGAAAAAAAGTGGAAAGAGTGGGAAAGCGTGTACAAAAATAGAGTCCTGAAAGTGCATGGTGAGTCTGGGGAATTGGAGGTGAGTCCAATTTACAGAAAGGCTGGAAATGTCAGTGGGAGCTAAGCGGGATTTGTACAAACTTCTGTGGAGATTTTCTTCTTTATTTTGCAAATGATGGAGAGACAATGGAGGATATTTTTTTCCTTTTTTAGAATTAGTGAGATTGGGTCAGACTTCTGCTTTAGAAAATGATTCCGTTGGTATTCCAAAGTGTGGGTAGGAGAATAGAGAGCCTAAAGGCTGTAAGATCCATGAAACAACACCTGAAAGAGTATAAGAGAAATAAATGCACAACCAAAGCCGTGCTGGTGGGGCTGGAGAGGAGGGGCTGGGTGTGAACAGTGCGTCTGAAGAAGAACTGACAGGACTCCTTGTGATTGCATATGCTAGCAGGGCAGCTGGCACTTCCGGTGAGAGCAGACATGCAAAGGAATGTTCACAACGGTAAGGAAACTGACTAATACTGAGCTCCCTGATTCTCTCTGTATTCCAGTATTGATTGCTGGTCTGATTCTTGAACACCAAACGTGTTGCTGCTTCTGCTGTATTTTCTGCCTGGAATGCTCAGCTCCAGATTACTCTACAAGCAGGATCCTCAACCTTTGGGTCTTGTCCAGGGTTGAACTGTATCCTCCCCAAAACTCGTATATCCAAGTCCTAACCCCCAGTGCCTCAGAATGTGAACTTGTTTGGAAAGAGGGTCATTGCGGATGTAATTAGTTAAGCTAGGATGAGGTCAGACTGGAGTAGTGTGGGGCCCTAATCCAATATGATGTGTGTCCTTATAAAAAGGGAATATTGGGAGACAGACATACACACAGGGAGAACACCATGTGCAGATGTAAACAGACTGGGCTGATACCTCATCAAACCAAGGAATGCCAAAGATTGCCAAAAAACCACCAGAAGCTAGGAGACAGGCATGGAACAGATTCCCCGCCATGGCCCTCAGAAGGAATCAACCCTACCGACTTCTTAATCTTGGACTTCGAACCTCCAGAACAGTGAGACAGTACTTTCCTGTTTGGAAAGCCATCCAGTTTGTGGTACTTTGTTTCAGCAGACCCAGGAAGGGAAATAACACAGGTCTCCACTCAAATGACAAACTCCTGTGAGAGGATTTCACTGACTGCACAATTTAAAATAATGCATCCCCATCACATGACCTTGTTTTACTGGCCTCACAACATTTAACATGTCCTTAAGTTATCTTGTTAACGTATTTTTCAGTTGTTTTATCTATCCCCGCTTCCCAATCACCCAGCTACCCCTGTTCTGCTACCCTTCCAAGGTATGCTCCCGGACACTGGGGGATCTTTCTTGGTCTTTGCTGTATCTCTAAATTTTAGAACAATCTGGCAATAGCAGGCAATCGATAAACATTTTATTGAATAAGCGAGTAAATAAACACTGATCAGTCTTGACATTAAAACTAACTCTGATGTCAATTATAGCACAAATATTATCGTCTGTGCTCTGGATAGGATTGAATTTGGGAGGCTTACCTTCTGGGGCAGAATCATATGGATCACTCTTCGCTCAAATGTCTGAGCTGGGATGACTTGAAGAGTTGGCCTGTTCACCAGAACACTGCATGGGTCCCTCCAGGTGGCTTGGCTTCCACACAGCATGGCAGCCTTTGCAGAGGTGGTCTTATATGGTGGCTCGGTTCTCCGAGTGTGAGTGCACCAGAGAACAAGCTGGAAACCACATCACCTTTTCTGACTCAGCCTGGGAAGTCACACAATGTCACTTCCACCATACTCTATTGTTCAAAGCAGCCATAAGGCCATCTAGATTGAAGGAGAGAGGGGGACACAGACCCCACAGCCTGAAAGTGTGGAGGCAAGATTATATTCTGGAAAAAGATACCAGATGGGAGATATTTTGTGGCAGCTATCTTTGGAAAATAGAGTTTGCCACAGATTCTTATTCAAAACCTGATTCTTCCCTCCAAGAGATTCTGATTTCTGGGTCTGTCCAAGACTGGAAGATCTTTTGGGGGGTCCCGGGGATACATATTTTAAACAAGCATTTCAGGTGTTTCTGCAGTTGAGATCCACATCTCTAAGATCCACAACATCTAAGAAATGTACTTAGGGCCTGTTTAAAGAATCCAAGCAGCTGTCACCATGTCACTTAAATGCACAAGACAGTTTACTGTTGTGTTGTCCCCAAGGATGGAAACCATAGAGATACAAGAAGCCAAAACGCCAGGGCTCCTACATCTATAAAAGTGGACTATTAATATAACAATATAGAGATTGAAAATGACTATATTTACCCATACATTTTATGATAGATTGGAGAAATATTGCAGAATGAAAAAGCTTAAACCAAATTTTATGCCCTTACTACTGCAATTGTTCTTAAGGTCTACATAATGAAATTGCAAGTATACTCATAGTCCTAAATTATGAATTTACTGTAAATCCCTTGGCAGTACTTGTGCTTTCTGTAATCAATGGGGATGGTTTAAACTTCCCCCAGGTGGCATTGTTTTAGAGATAGCAACCTCAACTCTCACCTTAGCTTTTGGGTTAACACTGGTTTTTCTTGCTTATTTTTCTCTGATCCATATCAACCCCTTGTCCTTCAGACAATGTCAAAACATTGTAGGGAAGCAAAATTTGCCACCCCAAAATGTGTGTCTCTAGTATTTTAAGAAACAGAAAGCTCGGGAAGAAACTTTGACCTTCCCTCAAGCTACCTAAAAGAATTTAAGTTAGAGAGCCTGTTCCAGAAAGGGAGCTATCACCCTAGGTAACCATAGTAGAATATAAACTAGGAGTGATAGATGGGGAGGAATCTAGCAAGGCTCATTTGATCAAAGTTCTCTCTGTGACCTATTTTGTCTAGTTGGCCAAGCAAACATTTATGTACTAAAAATTATGTCTTTTCATCTCCCTGTTAATTGCCTTACTTTCCTTTGAAGTCCCAGACCCCTACCTGCTTTTTCTTAGTCCCGAATGGCTATGTACTTTATTTTGCCTTACAGTCTTTGGAATTTTCATACTTATGTGAATTCCCCATCTGTATGTATTCAAGCTTGATTTTCTCCTCTTAATCTGCCTTATGTCATTTTAATTATTCAACCAGCCATGAGAACCAAGAGGGGAAGAGGGAATTTTCTCTGCCCCACAACACTGCAAACCAGGATGACCTTATCCATTACACTTTCTAGGATTCTGTTATTCTGAATTTGGGTTTTTCTTGGGACAGGTTACAAACCAATGCCAAATTACTTGCAGGCATTTGTGAGAAATTGCAATGATTAGAATCACTTAAAATTTTTAAGGGGCAGCCAGATGGCTCAGTTGATTAGAGCACGAGCTCTCAATAATAAAGTTGCCGGTTCAATTCCCGCATGGGATGGTGGGCTGCGCCCCCTGCAACTAAGGTTGAAGACAGCAACTGGACTTGGAGATGAGCTGTGCCCTCCACAACTAGATTGAAGGACAACGACTTGGAGCTGATGGGCCCTGGAGAAACACACTGTTCCCCAATAAAATTTTTAAAAATATTTAATAAAAAAAGGTTTTTTCTAAATGTTGTTAACTCCCTGAAAAGACTTGAACCTTATTTCTTTCCAGATATTGTCTTTGAATTGATTATGCAGGGGAGCAGAATTTGCTACCCCAAAATATATCTCTTTGGCGTAAGGATTATTTTACACTGATTACTTTTAAGAAACAGCAGACAAAGGAGAAACTCTGAAAACTGAGTAGAAGACATTTACATTTATAAGGAAAATCTCCATTTGTAAGGGTGTCTCTTTCCGTACCAGGAAGAGAAGGATGACTCAATCTCTAGAAATTCTAATCAATAAAGAAGTCAAAGACCTAAATCTGCATAACAACCTTACCCTGTTTACTCTGCTTTTCCTGGTCACCTCCCATAACTGACTCCCAAAATCTTCTTTTGTCTTCAGCTGGAGCTGGTATTTAAGGCGGTGGTTTCACCCATCTGGAGAGTTACTCAGTTTTCCTGGGTCTCTCCCATGTATAAAAGAGGTAGACGTGTTATTAAACTTGTATTTGTTTTTCTCCTGTTAATCTGCTCTATATTACTGGTTGTATGGGGTCATATCAGCCAATATCCTAGGACATTGGAACTTGGCCATTTATGGTAAGGTGCTTCGGCTCTGGATCTTTCTGAAAGGGTTCTGGTGTTCAAGTTCCTGTCATGCCCCTATCCTTTGGTTCCAGGGGAAGGGGCGAGACTTTGGTTCTGGTTGCAGCTGGAGGTGAAGGATGGCACACGTGCAGTGCTATCTCTGTAAAGTAACTCAAGAGTTGTATTAATCTTTGTATTAATCTAAAGGGATCTGCTTTAAGGGAGCAGAACCAGTTTAAAGCTGGTCAATGTGATTTGTGTATTTTTGTCAACGGTGCAGAATGACTAGGATGCTGACGCAGGTGGTCCGTGCTCAGAGCACGTGGGTGTCCACTCTCGGAACCCAGTCTCTGCAGGGCCTGAGCAACTCTGTGCCAGACTCAGAGCCCAAGTGCTTACTCCAGCTTCCCCTTTGGCTCCCCAGGGCTATGAACTCACAAAGGAGGGATCCTCACAGGTTCTAGAGAGTGGGGCATGCAAAGGAGAGCATTCCTGAATCATCTGAAGGATGCTGCCCTTTCAGAAGTTAATTAGGACTTCAGTTGTTTATGATAATGACTGTAATCATGATTACTGTAGAGATTACTTATAGCTCTGTGAGGAATACTTTCTGCAATTCTGTGTTGTTTTCCTGTTTATTGTGGCAGCACTCCTCTTTTCCCCCCTACTTTTTAAAGAAGGCTCGCCCACCTGCTTTCCACCTTCTTCTCTTCTTCTATTTCCTCCTCTTCTTTACCCTTCCCTATTTAGAATACCTGAGTCATAAGACATTAGCGATGGAAGCTGAATCAAGACCACCTCGCCTAACCTCAACCCTTTACACCTGTGTAAATTACAGCCAGAGAGAGCAAGTGACCTCAGTGGTCATGCAGCTGGCTAGTGACAAATGTAAGCGCAATACCCAGCACTCCTGGGGACATCCCATGTTCTATTTGTTGCTTCAAACAGCCTCATCTTCCTGTTTTTCTTTTTTTCTGATTGTCTGCCTTTCTCCCTCCTCTTTCTGACTCTAGGAAAGACAGGTAGGCCGGCTCCTGAGAGCTCCCAGAACAAGAAAAGCTATATTTTTGTGGTGTGAAGAGTTTGCACATGGCAAGAACTGCAGGCAAGAAACAGCCATTGGGAGCCACTAAGGACTTCCTGCCCAAACTTGTCCCAACAGAGACCTACACCTCTCTTCCCTTATGGCACAGGGCACTGGAGGGGTCCTCCTGACTCAGGAAGTGAAAATTGGTTGTTGGATGATGGCTCACACCAGGAGCCACTGAATCCCAACAGTTAGTTCCTGACATTATTGCAAATAGCAACTTTTCTGCTGCAAATGAAATGCTGGTTTCCAGCAAAGCAACTCCAACTGTGTGTGAATTGTTTGCAGGCATGCATGCTGCAATGTTGGCCCTTTTCTTATGATTTATTTTTCTTGTCTTTGCATAGGTCATGGGTGTGCCAGGGAGCCTCATGGAACTCACCCCTGCAGGCCAAGTCACAGAAAGCCCAGCTTCTGCTGTTCTTTCTCTGTGTGATACATCTGTTATGATGATAGAATCCGAAAATGCTTGAATTAAAAGGAACCTCAGCAATAATCTCATGCCCTATTCTAATTTTGCAGGTGATGAAATTGGGACCTAGATAAATTAAGGTCTGGCATTTAGTGACTAAGTCAGGATGCAACTTAATTTAGGAATCGGGGAGGGTGGAAGGAGGGACTAATATTTATTGAACTCCTACTATGTACCAGGCTTAAAACTTTAATCTCATTTAATTTGTAAGGAGGGCCTTTTACAAAGGAAGGGCACTGGGGCTCTCCATAGATGAAGGACTTGAGCAATGTCGCACAGTGCAGTGGAAGAGCCAGCGGGAAAAAGGCTGCATGATCTCCCTCCAAAGGCCCAGCTGGTTCTTTATTCCGCAAGCCGGTGAAGTCTTGGAAGTGCACTCTAACACATCTGCAATCACTCAGAGGTGGAGTAGAAAGGAAGACCTTCCCTAGCATGACATGAACTCCACTCCTCCAGGCCTGCCCAGCAACTGCTTCTGCTTTCTTGCTTGGAGTTTTCCACACACACAGCCCACAAAGGTGTATTTCCTTCAAGCATTATATAGACTGTCAGACCGTGTTTCTTGAGATTCCTTGTACTGGTGCCCACCAGCTCAGTGGTGCAATTCAACTCAGGTTCACAATGATAAATGCCTTATTTGTTGCTTCACCAGAAAACTGTGTTGGTAAAGGAGGTGAGATAGTCACTTAGGTTTACCTCATAGGAAATTAGTCTAGAACCATCATTGTGTCTACCCAAAGCCCTTTTAAAGACTTGAAGATTACAATGTCAGTATTTTAATTTCATATAAATATCCCTGTTTTGGGGCCTCTTGACCCTTTGTACTTATGGTCCAGTATTAATTTTGCTTATTCTAGTCATAATTACTTTGCGACTTTATATGTATCTAAGTGTGTCTAGTATGTGCACAATTTGTCAGAATCAACCTGGTAATATATGTTTATGTGATTATTTTGATAACGTCTGGCTTCCCCATCAAAATGTAGGCTAAACGTTGTTAAATTTGTTCACCATTATACTCCAAGCCTGGTATACAGTAGATGCTCAGTAAACACTTGTTGAATAAGTGAAAAAAAATGAATAAGAGAATTAATGAAATCATTTATTTTACGTCTGCCAAGACAGAAATATGAGGAAAGTTTAAATGGTGTGGTTGTTTTAGAGTGATGAATAAAATGCTTAGAATAAAAATGTAGCTATTTGGTCTTTAATTCCACACTCATATTTTCTTTAAGTTATATATGAGGCATCGCAGTTTAGCAGAAGGAGCACTGGAGATCAGGGTTCCAACTTAGCTCTGCTATTTTGGGTGCCCTATAATAAAGCCGCTTTACCTCACAGGCCCACAGTTTCTCCACTTGCAAATCAAAGGTGTTGGCATTAATGAGCTCCTTATTCACTTCTAGTTTGAGACTCTTTCAATTTTATGAGAACCTATGAGCCATGTCAGATCAAGAGAATATCTTATGTGTACGCTATAACTTTTTCAGATACAACAGCAAATACACTTTGCTTCTAAGCTATACTGTCAGATTCATGTGAAAAGGAAAAAGGACTCAGGGCCTTATTTATAACTGGGTTTCTTGCTAATGACTTTTTGTTTTTGGATGTGTTTCTTCCCTTAATCCTCATCCATTGCCATGGAGGACAGGAAACATCCATGCCCCACAATATGTTGCTGTGCACAGCTGGTCCTGGCTTACCCACCCTCAGACACTTCCAGGTTTTTCTAGAGAGCCTGGTGGAATTGTCCTGTTGTAACTAGTTTGCCCTGCTGACCTCCTACCTGTTTCTGTACAGACAGAGAAAGTGAGGGAGGGAGAATAGGAATTGTTCAAGAGTTAGAACATTGTTTCTCAAAGTGTCTTCCAGGAAATGTTTGTCCAATAAGATATTCCATCAATATGTTTTTCACTGTCAACAAAGCCTGGGAAATGCTGCCTAATAGAGCCACTGCCTAGAAATTCACAATGCACTCCACATGTTTGAGTGTCTGGGTATTGACACAATAAACAAACCTCTTAAACTTTATTTAACTGTGTTTTCTAAATATATTTGACCACAGAAGCCTCTTTTTCCCTCATCACCCACTTACGTAGAGGAGACACTGAGATACTGAAGGAAGGGAAATGGCTAACGCTAGCCCAGGACTAATTTGCAAAGAAGATAAAGTTTGCTTAACATGCACTCGTATTTCACTTTCTGGACCTCTCTGATCTCCCAGCATCCAGACTAGGGCTTTTCTTGTTGCTCTCTTTCAGCATCAAAACACCAGATTCTGCTCCCCACTGGCTCATTTCATCCAAATGAAAGTTGGATTAAAGACTGTACTTGTTAACTAGTGCTGTAGCCACAGGTCTGAGCAGGGGTTTTAACCATCCTCCAGGTGGACAGAATGCAGCATCAAGGCATTAGTGGGAATTTAAGTACCTGTTTCTGAGAAATGCTGCTGAAGAAGAGAAAGGTGATATCAAGTCAAAGACAAATAAGAAACTTTATCTGAAACTGATTTATTTTACTTTTTTATGGTTACTTTATTTTTTTATTATTAGTTTCAGGTGTACAAAACAACATAGTGATTAGATATTTACACACCTCATGGTGATCACCCCAACAAGTCTACTACCCATTTGGCACCATACATAGCTATTACAATACCACTGACTATATTCCCTATGCTGTACTTTATAACCCATGAATATATATATAATATAAAATGGTTGACATTCAATATTATTTTATATTAGTTTCAAGTGCACAGCTCAGGGGTTAGGCATCCATATTAATGACTTTATTTCCCATACTGTATTTCACATCACCAGGATTATTCTGTAATTACCAATTTGTGCTTCTTAATCCCTTCACCTTTCTCACCCATGCCCCCAACACCCCTCCTATCTAGCAACCATCAGTTTGTTCTCTGTATCTATGAGTCTATTTCTGTTTTGTTTATTCATTTATTTTGTTCTTTAGATTCCATGTATATGTGAGATCATACGTTATTTGTCTTTCTCAGTCTGACTGACTTCACTTAGCATAACACCGTCTAGGGCATCCTTGTGGTTGTAAATAGTAAGATTTCATTCTTTTCTTATGGTAGAGTAATACCCTATTGTATATACGTACCAAATTTCTTTATCCAATCATCTGTTGATGAGCATTTCAGTTGTTTCCATATCTTGGCTATTGTGAATACAACTGCAGTAAACATAGGGGTGCATATATCTTTTCAAAATAGTGTTTTGGATTTCTTTGGCTAAATACCCAGGAGTAGAATTAGTGGGTCATAAGGTAGTTCTATTTTTAATATTTTGAGGAACATCCCTACTGTTTTCCATAGTGGCTGCACCAATTTGCAATCCCACCAACAGAGTACAAGGGTTCCCTTTTCTCCACATCCTTGCCAACACTTGTTGTTTGTTGATTTATTGATGGTGACTGTTCTGAGAGGTGTGAGGTGATTTCTCACTGTGGGTTTTACTTGCATTTCACTGATAATTAGTGACTTTGGGCATCTTTTCATGTTTATTGGCCATCTGTCTATCCCTTTTGGAGAAATGTCTACTCAGGTCCTCTGCCCATTTTTTAATTGGATTGTTTGGGTTTTCTGGTATTGAGCTGTATTAGATTTTTTTGTGTTTTGTTTTGTTTTGATTTTTAAATAAAATTTGGATATTAACCCCTTATAGATGTATCATTGGCTCATATCTTCTCCCATTCAATAGGACGTCTTTTTGTTTTGATGGTTTCCTTTGCTGTGGAAAAACTTTTTCGTTTGATATAGTTCCATTTGTTCATTTTTTCTTTTGTTTCCCTTGCTCAAGGAGATATATCAGTAAAAATATTACTAAGGGTAATGTCTAAGAGTTTGCTGTCTATGTTTTCTTCTAGGGTTTTGAGTCTTACATTTAAGTCTTTAATCCATTTTGAGTTTATTCTTGTATATGGAGTAAGAAGGTGATCTAATTTCAATTTTTTTTTTGCATGTATCTGTCCAGTTTTCTCAACAACATTTATTGAATAGACTGTCTTTATCACAGTGTAAATTCTTGCTTCCTTTGTCATACATTAAACGACCATATAGGCATGAATTTATTTCTGGGCTCTCTGTTCTGTTCCATTGATCTGTGTGTCTGTTTTTATGCCGGTATCATGCTGTTTTGATTACTTTGGCCTTGTAGTATAGTTTGATATCAGGTAGTGTGATACTTCCACCTTTGTTCTTTGTTCTCGGGATTACTGTTGCTATTCCAGGCCTTTTATGGTTCCATATAAATTTTAGAATTATTTGTTCTAGTTCTGTGAAAAATACCCTTGGTATTTTGAGAGCGATTGCATTGAATCTATATATTGCTTTGGGTAGTAATGGAAATTTTAACTGTATTAATTCTTCATATCCATGAACATGGTATATGTTTCCATTTATTTTTATCTTCTTTAATTTTTCTCTTCAATATTTTATACTTTTCTGAGTACAGGTCTTTTACTTCTTGGTTAAATTTATTCCTAGGTATTTATTTATTTATTTATTTATTTATTTATTTATTTATATGCAATTGTAAATGGGATTGTTTTCTTAATTTCTCTTTTTGATGGTTTGTTATTGGTGTATAAAAATGCAGCAGATTTCTGATTATTAATTTTGTATGCTGCTACTTTATGAAATTCATTTATCAGTTCAAATAGCTTTTTGGTGGAATCTTTGGGTTCCTTTATAGATGGTATCATGTCATCTGCAAATAATAACAATTTTAATTCTTCCTTTCTAATTTGGATTTCTTTTTATTTTTCTTGTCTGATTGCTGTGGCTAGGACTTCAGTACTATGTTGAATAAAAGTAGTGAAAGTAAGCATCTTTGTCTTGTTCTTGGTCTTAAGGAGAATGCATTTAACTTTTCCCAATTGAGTATATTTGCTATGGATTTGTCATATATGGCATTTATTATGTTGAGTTATGTTCCCTCTATGTCTGCTTTGCTGAGTTTTTTTTTTTTTTAATCATACATGGTTACTGGATTTTGTCAAATGCTTTTTCTGCATCTATTGATATGACCATATAAATTTTGTTTTTCATTTTGTTTATGTGGTATATATATCACATTAATTGATTTGCAGATATTGAACCAAACTTGCATCCCAGGAATGATTCTCACTTGATCGTGATGTATGATGTTTTTATTGTATTGCTGAATTTGGTTTGCTAATCTTTTGTTGAGAATTTTTGCAACTGTGTTCATCAGGGATATTGGCCTATAGTTTGCTTTTTTGTAATGTCTTTGTCTGGTTTTGGAATGGTAGTCTCATAAAATGAGCTTGATAGTCTTCCCTCTTCTTGAATATTTTGAATAGTTTGAGAAGAATTGCTGTTAATTCTTTTTTGAATGTTTGGTAAAATTCACCTGTGAGGCCATCTGGTCTAGGACTTTTTTTTTTTTTTTAATTGGGGAAGGGGAACAGGACTTTATTGGGGAACAGTGTGTACTTCCAGGACTTTTTTCCAAGTCAAGTTGTTGTCCTTTCAATCTTAGTTGTGGAGGGTGCAGCTCAGCTCCAGGCCTAGTTGCCATTGCTAGTTGCAGGGGGCGCAGCACACCATCCCTTGCCGGAGTTGAACCGGCAACCTTGTGGTTGAGAGGACGTGCTCCAACCAACTGAGCCACCTGGGAGGCAGCTCAACTCAAGGTGTCATGTTCAATCTTAGTTGCAGGAGGCAGAGCCCACCATGCCTTGCGGGACTCGAGGAATTGAACTGGCAACCTTGTGGTTGAGAGCCCACTGGCCCATGTGGGAATCGAACCAGTAGCCTTTGGAGTTAGGAGAATGGAGCTCTAACCGCCTGAGCCATCGGCCGGCCCCCAGGACTTTTTTTTGTTGGGAGCTTGTTGATTACTGATTCATTAGTAGTAATTGGTTTGTTCAGATTTTCTGTTTCTTCTTGATTCATTCTTGTAAGGTTGTAGGCTTCTAGGAATTTATCCACTTTTTTTTTTCCAGATTGTCCATTTTATTGGCATATGGTTGCTTGTAGTATCCTCTTAAATTTTTTTGTATTTCTGTAGTATTAGTTGTCACTTCTCCTCTTTCATTTCTGATTTTATTTATTTGGGTCCTTTTTCTTTTTTACTTGATGAATCTGGTTTATTGTGTTTATTTTTTTAAAAAACCAGCTCTTGGTTTCATTGATCTTTCATAATTTTTTTTAGCCTCTATTTTATTTATTTCCACTCTGAACTTTATTATTTCCTTCATTGTACTTACTTGGGGCTTTGTTTGCTCTTCTTTTTCCGGTTCCATTAGGTGTAAAGTTAGACTGTTTATTTGAGATTTTTCTTGGTCAGCATTGCTATGAATTTCCCTCTTAGGATTGCTTTCATTATGTCCCATAGATTTGGCGTCATTGTGTTTTCATTTTTGTTAGTCTCAAAATATTTTTTTATTTGTTCCTTGATCTCATTGTTGACCCATTTGTTATTTAGTATCATGTTACTTAGCCTCCATGTGTTTGAGTGTTTTTCAGTTTTTTTTTCTTCTTTTGTAATTGATTTCTAATTCCATACAATTGTGGTCAGAGAAGATGCTTGATATAATTTCAATCTACTTAAAATTAATGATACTTGTTTTGTGGCCTAACATGTGGTCTATCTTGGAAAATGTTCTATGTGTACTTGAAAAGAATGTATATTCTGCCATTTTGGGGTGAAGTGCTCTAAAAATATCAATTAAATCCATCTGGTCTTGTGTGTCATTTAAGACTGCTGTTTCCTTGTTGATTTTCTGTCTGGAAGATCTGTCCATTGGTTAGTGGGGTGTTAAAAAGTCCCCTAATATGATTGTATTACTCTTAATCTCTGCCTTTATGTTGGTCAATATTTGCTTTATGTATTTACGTTTTCATATGTTGGGTGCATTGATGTTTACTAAAGTTATATCCTTTTGTTGGATTGATCTCTTTATCATTATGTAATGTCCATCTTTGTTCTCTTATTATAGTCTTCATTTTAAAATCTATTTTGTCTAATATAAGTATTGCTACCTCAGATATTTTTTTTCATTTCCATTTGTTTGAAATATCTTTTTATATCCCTTTACTTTCAATCTGTGTGTGTCTTTCAATCTGAAGTGGGTCTCTTGTAGACAGCATATGTATGGGTCCTGATTTCTTATCTATTCAGCTACCCTGTGTCTTTCGATTGGAGCATTTAATCCATTTACATTTATAGTGATTATTGATAGGTACATAATTATTGCCATCTTAATAGTCATATTTTTTATCTTCTTTTGTTTGTTTGTTTCCCCCCTTCTTTTTAAAGATGTCCTTTTACATTTCTTGTAATACTGGCATGGTGGTGACGAATTTCTTTAGCTTTTTCTTGTCTGGGAAACTTTTTATTTCTCCTTCAATTTTAAATGTTAGCCTTGCAAGTTGTAGTAGTCTTCATTGCAGGCCCTTGTTTTTCATCACTTTGAATATTTCCTGCCATTCTCTTCTGGCCTGCAAAGTTTATGTTGAGAAACCAGCTGATGGTCTAATAGAAGCTCCCTTATAATTTACTAGTTGCCTTTTTCTTGTTGCTCTTAGGATTCTCTCTTTGTCTTTAATCTTTGGCATTTTAATTATAATGTGTCTTGGTATGGACCTGTTTGGCTTCATGATGTTTGGGACTCTCTGCTCTTCTTGGGCTTGTATGTCTATTTCTTTCTCCAGGTTAGGGAAGTTTTCTCTCATTATTTGTTTAAATGGGTTTTCAATCCCTTGCTTTCTCTCTTCCTCTTGTACCTCTATGATGAAAATGTTACGTTTGATGTTGTCCCAAAGGCTCCTTAAACTGTCCTCATTTTTTTCAATTCGTTTTTCTTTTTGCTGTTTTGATTGGGTGTTTTCTGATATCTTGTCTTCTCAATTGCTGATTCAATCCTCTGCTTCATCTAATCTGCTGTTGATTCCTTCTAGTGTATACATCATTTCAGTTATTGTATTCTTTATTTCTGGCTGGTTCTTTTTTATGGTTTCTATGTCTTTTTTTATGCTTGTATCTCTTTGTTGAAGTTCTTACTAAGTTCCTTAAACATTCTTATAACCAATGTTTTAAACTCTGTCTCTGGTAGAGTGGTTGCCTCCATTTCATGTAGTTCTTTTTCTGGAGGATCTCGTGTTCTTTTATTTGGAACATGTTTCTCTGTTGCCTCATCCTGTCTGCCTTCCTGTGTGTGCTTCTGTGTATTAGGTAGATCTATGTTTCTCAATCTTTGCAGGGGTGCCTTATGCAGCATGTGTTCTGTGTGGTTTAGAGGCACTGTCTCCCTGGTCACCTGTGCATATGTTCTAGGAGTGTCCCCTGTGTGTGTTGTGTGTATTCTCCTGTTGTAATTGAGGCTTGATTGTTGTTGGCACATCAGTGGGTGGGATTGACTACAAACTGACAGGCTATGAGGATTGGCTATGCCCACAATATATGAGCTACTGTGTGTAGGATGACATCTCACAGGGGGCTTCACCCCAGTGGGTTCTTGTGCCTGTTGAGACCACCCTTTGTGTGTGCCGCTTGTGGGGCTAACCTGGCAGTGTTCTGGTGTGGTCTGAAGCCAGCCTCTGGGTGTGTTGTTTCTGACGTCTCTTGGGAGGGTCTCTTGGGCAGGCCAATTTCAGCCTTGCCTGTGACCCACCCAGGGCTATGTGGCAGGAACCATAAGGCTATATGTGTTTGGTTGCTGCTTCTACTGGACCTGGAGGCTTGTGGGAGTGGCCTTGCTATGAACTGAGGTAGGCTGCCACAAGATTTGTGCCTGAGGCACCTTAGCAAAAGGCCCATGGCTCTTCTAGGCCTGTTGCCACCTGCCAACTTCCCATAGACTTAGCTATTGAAAGAACCTCCTGAGGTGCATGGGCTGGGCTGGTTGACTGGGTGTTGAGAGTGTCCATGGCGATGCAGCTTTAGCTGGGTGGGGAAGGGTCCCAGGGTGTCATGAGATGTGGTTGGTGGTTTTTACAAAGTTAATGCAAATTCAGTTCTTGCACCAGTGCCAGGCCTGTGGCCACTTTGCAAAATGCCCTGAGAACACTACAGCCAGCCACTACTCACCTTGGGCCTGCGGATCCCTGAGAGATGCCCAAGAGAGGCTGCAGCACAAGTTGTGGCTAACTGTCTGCCACTGAAACTTCCCCAGGCCACCATGAGCTGTCTGCCACATAGGAGCCAAGAGTGCCCCTGGTGATGCAACACTAGCTAGGTGGGGTGGGGACACAGGGCATTACCAAGCTGGTGAACACAGGCGGATTTTACCAGACCAATGCAATCTCAGATTCGGCCTTTTGGGAGAGGGTTTAACATAGAAAAGATGGAGCCCACCTGCAGGCTACATGTAAGGCAGGATCAACACAGGGACAATGGTGGCTGTCCTTCCAGTTCTCACTCCTTCCAGTTCTCACTCCACACCTCTTAGTCTTTTCCTATATGTCTCTGGTGCCTCTCAAGTTGCCACCCCTCCACCAGAGCCCAGGTGAGTGTCTGCAAGCAAGTGAATCTATATGTGTGGCCCTTTAAGAGGGTGTCTGGGTTTACAGTTGCCTTCCATCTCACTGTGACTAACGGACAGAGTCCTCACTGATATTCACTGCCAGATGTTGTGGGAACTCCTCTTCCTAGTGTAGTGCCCCTTGGCTGAGGAGCCTGGTGTGGGGCTGAGATTCCTTTTTCTTCATGAGGGACCTCCACCACCAAAGTGTCCCTTCAGGTGTTCAACCACTATCTGTGGGTTTGGGGTCAGCCCACTTCACATCTCTGCCCCTCCTACAAGTCTCAATGTAGCCTCTTTTCTATATCCTTAGTTATAGGGCTTCTGTTCAGCTAGTCTTCAGATGATTCTTGAGGTTGGTCGTTCTATAATTTAGTTGTAACTTTGATGTGACCCTGGGAGACAGCAGGCATAGTATTTACCTAATCTACCATCTTGGACCTTCTCTTGAACTGATATATTTTAGAACCAAGGGCAAACTATTAGTTTTTCTATAAAGTATAAGTCATATTTCTCTGACACATAATAAAAAATAGCCTTAACAAGAAAACGAGCTAAATCAAAAAACAGCAGTGTGAGATAAAAAAGGAGAGAGAAGGATATGGTAACGAAGCTAATATTTAACAGCAGTTGAGAAAAAAACAGAACTGATTCTGCAGAAAATAATAATATAAGTAACACGGGAAGAAATTTGGGGAAGTTTCCTAGAGGAAATGACAGAAATTTCAAATTAACAAAATAACACATAATGAGAATGGAGAATGTAAATCAGCATACAAAAAATTATTATTCTTGAAGTAGAAAATAGAACAATTAAGAAGAAAAAGTAATCAAAGATATAGTAGAAGAAAATCTTCCTGATGTGAAGACTTGTGTATACATAGTGAAAGATTTGCTGCGCAGTAAAAATGTATATACCTTATTTTTTAAAACCTAGGGAAAAAAATTAGTCAAAATAATAATGTATAGTCTGATCTTAGGTATAATCACAGTTAACATTTTGGTGTACCCTTGTGAATTTTGCTCTTTTCATACCTTATATGCTATATTAATATTTTGAAAAGAATTTTTGGAAATAATATTCTATTAAAGGGATTAAAGTAAAGGTTTTTATTTCTTCTTGTGCCAATAAAAAAGGATTGGTATTTTCTTGAGGACCAGAATGGCTGCAGTGGTGGCAGTGGAAATTAGAATGAGATACTTGAAAGATAAGGGGCCCCAGGACTGTCATCTTGGTGCTACCCCGCCTCACTCTAGGTATTTCTTTCAAAAGGTAAACTTTAAAATTTTGGATTTTGTTTTAGAAGGTACTGACCCACAACCATTGACTGGTTTTGCTTACAAAAGAGAAGAAAAGCACAATGTAGTGGATTACTTGACCAGTTGTGGGATTGAAATTCTTTGTAAGAAGTTGGAATGTCAGCATCCAGATTGTGCATTTCCTTGGGTATCTTTAGGAGAAGCACTGATTACTCTATGTGTGGAGTGGTTCAGAAATCTACTTGTCTTCAGGTAGGAGGAAGGACACAGTGAACAATAGACTCCTTTCTGTTCTGTTAGCTTATGCCTCCATGATGCCACTGGATCCACTTTTAGCCATTTATTCTAGTGTTTTATCACCATAATTAACATTGTTGTGTGGAATTACCAAGCATGTAGAAAACCAGGGGAGAGAGAACTTAGGTACTAATGAGCACATCAATTACAATAATGATAAACTTACTGTCATTCTAACCATTGATCTTCACATCACTCAGCCGTTGATTAAATGAGCAGAAGGAGGAAAAATTCTCCTATAATCCTACCACCCATTTAATTACCATTAACTTGTAGATGGATGTCCTTTGAAGCTTTATGCTGTCCATATTTTAGACATGATTTTGATCATGTGCTATAATTTCAATTGTACATATTTATTATTTAAAATTCCCCCTATTTTTTCCAATAGAAAAAGGAGTAGATGTTCATTGTAGACAGCTTTGGAAAATGCAAAAATATATGGAGGGCGGTTGGATGGCTCCGTTGGTTAGAGCGCGAGCTCTTAACAGCAAGGTCGCCACTTAAATTTCTGCATGGGATGGTGGACTGTGCCCCCCACGACTACATTTATAATGGCGACTGGGCTTGGAGCTGAGCTGTGCCCTCCACAACTAGATTGAAGGAAACAATTTGACTTGGGGTTGATGGGTCCTGGAAAAACACATTGTTTCCCAATATTCCCCAATTTAAATATATATATATATATATATATATATATATATATATATATATATATATGGAGAAAAATTTCAAAACTTCCAAATTTCCGTCATTTAGACATAACATTGTTAGTATTTAGTGTATATCCTGTAGTATTAAAAAATCTTTATTGCCTTTCCTAATCGTAGATGTTTTATAAACATATTGAAACATCTAAACAAAACGAAAATATATAAAGTAGAAAGTGAAGTCTCTTGCCTTCACACCGTCCACAAAATGACCCCTGATAATTTTCTGTCTATCCTTCCAGAATTTTTCTAAGCATATATATGTATTCTAAGCACAAATATATATATATATATATATATATATATATATATATACACACACACATATATATATATATTTATTTATTTATTTATTTATTTATTTACAAAATTTGATTATAGTATATATTCTTTTCTCCTGTATTATTTTGCATTTAACAACCTGAGATGGCAATATTATTATTTATTTTTTAAAATCTCCAATTGTTTGGTATTTAGGTTTCCTTTAATATTTCAATTACAAAATAACCTGTAAGGAATATCATTTTACCCGTGTCTTTTCACACTTGCCTAAGTATCTTTGTAGGAACCATAGGGTCAAAAGGCACAGTTTAAAAATGTTTGAAAAATGTACATTTCAAATCTTAAAATATATTGCCTTTGAAAATGCTGTTCCTATCCCACTCTCACCAACAGTATATGATGCTTATTTGGACAATATTGGATATTTTCAATATCTTTAATATTTGAAAATCTGACAACTGAAGAATCTCAGTGTAGTAGTCCTCCCTTATCTGAGTGGGATACATTCCAAGACCCCAGTGGATGCCTGAAACTGTGGATAATAACTGATAAAAGTGAACTGGCATCTTAAGATGCTTAACCATAGAGCTGGTTAACTATGGGTGGAGCTGGGCCCTTTGTTAACTCTCTAGTCCTGACTTCCTGTTAAACTTTGTGGTAACTTCCAGGGGAGGGATGCAAATAAAGGGGGAAGCCATGTTGGTTCAGGGCTTTTCTTCTTCAGGCGGGTAGCCGGTTGGAGCACAAGTTGGAGTGTGCATTCGCACACTCCTTGGGTGACCTCATTTTGTTTTCTTTTCCCAAATAAACCATTCTTTTGGTGGACTTTCTGGAAAGTTATTTTTGCCAGTCGACATAACAAACCCTATATGTACCGTTTTTCCTATACATACCTATGATAGTTTAATTCATAAATTAGGCACAGTAAGAGATTAACAATGATAACAATTTTTAAAATATACAGTAATAAAAGTTATGGGAATGCGGTCTCTCACAAAACATCTTATTGTATTGTACTCATCATTCTTCTTGTGATGATATAATAAAATGCCCAAACTATTCCTGAATCTATGTAACCATCCCTTATTTGCAGTAAGTGGCTTGGTGTCACTTGTTTCAGGGGATCCCTTGCTGAAGTCTTCATGTAGGCTCAATGCTTTCTGATATAACATGTTGCTGTCTATCGGAACACGTTTTCTGTTTATGCCTTCCACCCACAAATTTCATGCCTTTTCCATCTTGACTAAGTACTTACCGCACACTGTGGCCATAACTTTTGCAGTTTGGGGTGATACAGAAAAACTCACACAAATTTCTTTTTCCTTCACTATTTCACGTACAGAAGATTTGTTCTACCATTGATCTTAGCTACCTCGGCATACGATCTTTTTTCTTTCCTTATTGAGTTGGGGACTTTCACCTTTTCACTTAAAGGAAGTACTTTATGATTTCTCTTTAGCATATCTGGATTGCCAGCATCAGTAGTCTTGCATTTGGGGGCCATTCTGAAGTAAAATAAAGGGTACTTGAACACAAGCACCGCGATACCTTCACAGTCAATCTGATAACTGAGACAGCTACTAAGTGACTAATGGACTGGAAGTGTATACAGCATGGATATCGTGTATATGCACAGGGCAAAAAGATGATTCAAGAATTCATTACACTATTCAGAATGTTGCACAATTCAAAACTTATGAATTGTTTATTTCTGAAATTTTCCATGTAATATTTTTGGACTGCAATTGACTTTGAGTAACTGAAAACTTGGAAAGTAAAACCACGGATAAGGGGGAACTACTACATTATTTTAATTTGCATTTATTTCATGACTGGTGAGGCTTCATATCTTTTTATGTTTGTGATCATTTTCACTTATTCTGTAAATTTCTGTCCCTTCCTTTTCCCCATTTTCTTTTGGACTGTTCGTTGTTTTCTTACTTATTTGTTGAGCACTTTATACATTACAGATATCAACCGCAATGTAGTTTTAAATTAACAGAAAAATTGCATGTAATTTCCTGTACAATTAAAATATCAGCATATTGCTTTTGGAAAAAAATTTTGGGGGTAGAGAAAAGTAGATTTTTTTATTTAGTAGTTCTGGTATAATGTGCCAAATGTGTAAATAGTTTAACTGTTACTAACAAATGGCATAACAAAACAATACCAGATATCTTTACAAATGATCAACAAACTTGTCAAGAATTGTGAGGTGGACAATATGGCAGGAGAAAACTTATCTCCCGGAGAAATACATTTCTAAAAATGAACCTGCTTTCTGAAGAAAGCTCTGCAGATCCAAATTCTCCCACAGGCTACAGGATCTACCTGAACATAGGGAAAGAACTG